>NC_091484.1:3507797-4786547 GCF_947461875.1 Haliaeetus albicilla
CAAAACCCCATTAGAGGTCTGCGCAGCATATGGAGGGTTTTGGGCTCGGCATGGCGTATTGTGTGTTGGCTAATGGTCCAAAGGCTGGTTCTGGCCAATGTGGGTGGGAAATTGTTTCTCAACATCTGCACGTAAGAAGATCAAGTTAATCAGCCTCTGATTCCCTGTCAAACAGAACTACTGTGGTTTTCAACATTTTTAAGTGTGAAAGGAAGAAATCTGCCACCCACGACCAAATGTCAAAATTGAAGGCTGGTGGCTTGATCTCCGAGGTCTTCAGCAGCTCCCATCTGGCTCGGGCAGCCCTGCTGCCATCCTGAGCACAGATCGCTGAGGGTCATTTCTGGCACGAAGAAATGGAGACTGGGGCAGGGAGAGGGATTTAGGATACCTTTTAGGTGTTTGTGGGTTTTTTTTGTTTTATTTTGTTTTTTTAATAAGATGAAATCCACCAGTAATTATAGCTGCAAGAGGGAAGAGAGGAATTGTGACACTCGTGAATCGAGAAAGGATGCTTTAAATCAGCTCTAGCGGAGTCACTGGTAAAGATCATTTTATCCCAAGAAGCATCAAGGCAGAAGGACTCATAGGATCTGAGAGTGGCAGGGCACTGATGTGAGACAAAGAGCTCCTGGGGAGGGAGTGAGGAAGAAAAAGTAGGTTAAAAAAATATTTACAGTGGATTTCCAGGAGAAATTTTTTATCTTGATAAATCCATCTTTCTAGAAAAGTTATTTTGGGAAACCTCTCAAATGTATTTAAGAAGCCCAGACCAAAGTACTCTAGAGAAAATCATTTATGTAGCCCTACTGAGTAGTATTCATTTAAAAAAACCAAAACCCACCATAATGGGAATAATTTTTTTTTTGTAATCATATTTTGTTGATTCAAGTCCCTGAATGGAGTTTCTCTGCTTCCATCAGGTTAAACTTTGAGAGCTGTAGGCGGTCCATTGAAAAGATGTGATCAATTAATTTTATATGGGGAACGTACAATCAAACACTAAGCATCAGGACACTGTCCCATGGGCTTGGTATCTCCTCTCAGTCCTTTCCTTTGGTTTGAACGTAATTTGTGCTGGTGTAAATGACTACAGGATGCATGGAGGTGAAGGACAGGACCCTTCAGCTTGGAAATGAGCACGGAGGAGAAATACAAGGGAAAGCAGCACAGGCTGCTCAGAGGATTCACCTCTGCTCCTTCACTCTGCACTCAGAAATGGTCGAGTAGTTTGCCATAGCGTTGGTGGAACTGGGGGAGAGTGCCTTGATTCGTACGAGTGATCGTCCTGGAAGTTGTGCTGATGGTACCTGGAAATTCATCTTTTGTTAACCTTGTGTTGTTGTAATTGTCCAGTCGGGGCGCAGAAAAATATACTGAGTTTGGTGATAAATTTCCCAGGTGAATATGATGAGATGTCCCAGAGCAGTTCTGGAACTCAGTTTCAACTGTAGCAAATGGTGAGGAAGGAAGGGGCTGGAAGGAGAGGAACAATACTTCAAGTGGCTAGAGACAGAGCACTAACATCCAACAAAAATGAGGCTATACCCATGACAAATATTTTTTTTTGCAAGTTTAATCTGATCAGCTGTAATACTAAGCAAAAAATCAAAATAAACCATAAGACAAATAGAGCCTTTTAAACATGGTATGCTGATGTAATTGCTTCATTTGGTTTGTTCTTACAATATTTTTACTTTTTTTTTTCTTTTTTCTCTAGCTACAAAAAGCCCAGTGAAGCAATCTCTGCTGGGGAAAAAGAAACCCCCAAGCCCAACCAGCCAAAATCCACGGTAAGCATCGATTAATATTTTTTCTTTCATTCTTAAGTTGTCAGTAACTCACGTTTCTTTAAACGGATTCTAACCTTGGAGTACGACAGCGTTGTATCTGCTGAACCACAGAGCTAGTGTCTGCACAGAAACATGCTTTTTTTTTTATTAGTGATGCAAAACCAGGGAAATATTCCTCCCCAGGTATGCCTGTTAAAGGTAAGCACACCACGCAGGGTGCAGATTTGATACGACTACTCCTTCCGCACAAAGGCTGCTTAGAAAAGCGCGAAGCATCACCGCTGGTACCATTTCACGCCTGGTGCCTTCAATAAAGCTGAAGGCAGAGCAGGCAGGGAGCTGGAGGTCAAGGGGCAGGCTCGGCTCGATGCATCCCACAGCCTCCCTCCAAATATTACCTGCCTAACCTGCATTGCTTTCGCAGTGAGGTGGTGTGCAAACCAATCCCCCTCTGCGATTAAAGATGGAAAAATCCCTTCTTTTATGCAATTGTTTCTTTTCTCGTCTCTATTTTTGTCATTGGCTGACAGGGTGGGAAGAGAGAAGGAAAGGATGGGGAGGGAGGTACCGGGGAGAGGAAAACTACCACCAGATCAGGTAATTGAAGTGAGAAGGAAGGAAAGGGAAGGGAGAAGGAGAAAAGAGATGCTAATTCCTGAAGCTGCCCCCTGCAAACGAGTTCAGGCTCCTTTACAGGTGCTCGAGCTTGGTGAGTCTGTGCCAGGGTCATAAAGCCCAAACTTGAGCAGGTTTCTCTTCCAAGGAGGGCTCATCCCCGACTCGATTCAGCAACATCAAGCAACGTGCTTCTGAAAACACAACCCAGCCACGGTGGCTGGTGCGAGGCTGCTGCACCGTTGGATGTTTTATCCTAAACTCCCGGGGGCATCAGCCAGATGGGCAGTTGCTACCGTGCCTCCCAAGCGATGCTGACACCGACTGCAAACAGAGTTTAGGCTGGGAATAAGGAATGGGTTAGTCTGTGCCCAGCTGCCTTCCCTCAGCCATGGCATGCTCCAGGCAGGGAGGCAAAACCAAAGGTGTTACCTTCCGCTTGCGAACCATGGCAGCGCTGCAGAGATCTTGTGTTTGGTGGTTTCCTGCTGAAATTGGAAGGAGGCCCAGGGCTTGTCTTAGATTTGCTGACTTAGGAAGTTCTCTAGAGGTCGGGATTTCAGAGAAGTTTGGGGGTTGGCTTGGAAGGGTTGGCTTTTTCAATGAGAACACAGCTACTACACAGCTCGCTGCAAAGCCTTGAATCAGGAAGAATACATTTTGTTAAATTGTTCTGCAGAACAATGATTTTGGAAAACAAAACGGCAGCAACCAGAAAGAAAACCCCAACAAACAAAATAATATTTATTTCTGCCATGGCAGCTCTGTGAACTGAAAATGGGATGTTTTGTTTTGCTGGGCTTGTACACAGAATGTGATTGTATCCAGTTGCAGACAAAAAAATATGTCTGGGCCTTGGAAGGGGGAAGAGGAGGGTGGGAAGATCTATGTCTGCAGAATCACTGATGCAGGAAGATGCAAGTGCTGTGTTGTGTCTAGTTGCATCATGTGTGAATCCATCAGCGACTTAAAGAAACAGCAAACTCGGTGCAACCTCTTACCGTGGTTTTTCCATCTGCTCCCTAATCTGCTGGTGATGAATGTTCAGCTTTGCTATCTCCTACCCTCGAGAAGTCCTTTGTGGGAGCTCCTGGTGATTTTTCTTAGCTGAAAAAATACCCAAGAATGTCTGCAAACTTTTGTGAAAAAACGTCTGTCAAATTGTTACAGTGGCATGCTGCACTGTCCTTATCTCAGCAAAAAGTAATGCTAGATTTGTTACTGAATTTCTTAGAGTGCCTTTTAGGGGTTTTTTTTGTATCCTGACTTTAATGCTCTGGTAAAATGATAATTATGGGTGGAAAGGCAAGTGTTTCAACATGTAGTTTGGACCTTTGGGTGCAGGTGTGGGACTTGAGACCGTAACGTGCTGATCGCGAGGTCAAAGCTACTCTGTGAAACTGCTGATTGAGTTTAGTCTTAGGAAGAATTGTCCTCCTAAATCTTTGTGCATGGTTTAGCGTTTACGCTAAACCAAATCCTTCTCTCTTACGTTGCTCATTGAATCTCAGGAGACCTGTCTGCCTCCACAAGGAATCTGTCAGCCTGCTACCAACAAGCTCATATCCATGCGTTGACCTGCTCAGGGACTGACCGTTTTCATTTTTAGCCTAGTTTTTTCTCAGGAAAGCAGTTCTGTGCCATCCCAAGCAGTGTGTAGGCGTTCAGTTTCCATAATATTTTTCAAGCCTGTCAGCTAATTTCTATCAGTTTAGACAGAGGTGGAAGTCTCAATGATATTTAATTCCTATGAGTTTTCCAGCACGGGCAGTGGGGGAGAAGGGAGACCCCATCGCTTCTCCCCCGCGAAGGGTAGGGAGCTGCATAATTTATACCTCTATTAGGCATCAGAGACCCCACCTCTGTTGTCTACCTCAGCAGTAGGTATTTTGAAAAATCAAGCAGAAACACCACTAGTTTGTTTATTTGCTATTTGCTCACTTACCCATTGAAGGATTTGGTTTTTGAAATGAGCCGTGGAGTGGTGACCACCAATCAACGCGACGTTTCTGCGGAGCTTTGGCTGTGTTGTGTGCTGGGTAGGTCTCAGCATGGAGGGCGGGGGGGTGGTGAGTGGGTGGTAGGAGCTGGGTCAGAAAGCTGGGTGCTTCTCTTTCTGCCTGTCCCAGGACGTCCTTTCCCAGACAATACAAAATCTTCATTTGTAATGATTACAAAAACCTTTTCTAATTGACATCTGAAATACAGCCTTAATTACTATGGGTGGTTTCAGTATTAGTCGCGTTGGTATCACGTTGATTTTGGTCATTGTACAGGAACACCTATGATTTCACTGACCCGTAATGAGAGCAAGGATAGCGCTTGATGCAGCAGAACCCTCCAAAATGTTTTGCAATGACAACTGGGGCTGTTCTGCCTTTGGTCTGTAGTAATTACAGGAATAGTACGTAAACGTGAGACGACGATGTTGCTCTGATGTTAGGCAAGCTTTGCGCCGCTGAAACTTTACACTAACTCCTGCATGGAGAATGACTTGGGTAAGACAAGAAAGAAGCTGAAAAACTGTTCGCTGCTACCACAGAGGTCCTATGGCGGTTACACATCCACTCCATTGTGCTATCATTTGTGCACACGAGTATATTACTATAGAAGGACTGTTGTATTAGCAAAGGCTATCCTCAATGGTGGTAATTTGGTTTTGTCATGGTAATACAATGCCGATACACTGCAGACACAAAAGTAAGTTCTGCATGGCTTGGCAAAGAGATTTTCACATAGCTGCTGGGTGAGTCCATTGGTTTCTCAATGTTCCTAAACAGGAATGGGTCAATGGTAATTTTTAGGAAGGCAGATGCCCCTTGCTGAGCTTGTCTGACTATAAAGTGCTGCACAAGACATGCAACGTACATAGCATCCTCAGCTCCTCTGTGTAACTTGCAGACTGTTAAAACTGCACAGCAGGAACGAGGACTCTTTTAATCCACTGAATTTGCTGTTTAGCATGACCTGAATAATCCGGTAGGGCTAACGTGATCTTCAGCACTAGCACTCAACTGCCTGTTGTCCTCTTTGAAGCTGCAGGATATCAAAAATATCTGACTGGTTTGGACTGAAGAAAGTTGCTTGGATAGTGTCTGTGTGTAATTTGTTTTTCAGTGGTATTGTTCCAGGCTCTGCTATTCTCAATGCCAGTAAGTCTCTGTTTCTGTGTGAACTTTTGGATAGGATCTCTCATGATCATGCTACTTCTTCTGTTGACCACAGCTGCCTGTTCATCATGACTTCCTTTATGTTTTCTCTTTGGTGGGAAATGAAAAGCAGAGGAGGTCAGAGCCAGCGTAGGAAAGTTAAAAATGTGTCAGTAACTGCCTAGCAGGAGGCAGACTCCTTTCTCCAGATTGCTGGATACATGGAGGTAGAGCCTTGATTGGTGTAAATTGCCATAGATGAGAAAGTACTCTTATTCACTCAAATTTATAGCAGCTATATGGATGTCTAAATTCTTCCTGCTGTTCAGCAGCACCATGACCAGCAGCAGCACAGCACTGGCAGGATGATGGATGTGAAGAATTGGACCAAAATGTCTTTTCCCATGGCTGGTGATCTTGGTGGTCAATGTTTGGTTACATCTTTCCACACACAGTAACTGGCTGAGTTGTGTGTATTCTTCCTCTCCAATCTGCCTTCAAGAAATAATCACGTGAGAAAGGGAGGTGTATTTTGGGGAAGGGTCTCCTATTTCTCCAGAGCTCTATGGCTCTGTCTGACTTGTAATCTACCCAGTCCTTTCTATCACTAATGTTAAGAGCTTCTCTGGGGTTATGAGAAAAGGATGTTGATAAGGCAAACTTTCAAACCTAGCATCCTTAAGAGGGCATCCAAATGCTGCACTGTACAAAGGAATTGAAATTAGCTCTAAATGCAGTTGGCTTTACCTGCTTTATGAAAAAGAGAAATATATTTTAAAAGGATATGTTTCATGTAATCATGCTGGGTTTATCAAGTGCAGAAAGATGTCTCCTAACAATACCCAGGAAGATTACAATTGTCAATCAGAGCAGAGGTCCTGTTCTTGCCTCTTTGCCTCCCTCCCCTGCCGCTCTGCTTTTCCTGGGCATAGCAGCACTGAACAAGGCAGAGAGTGTAAAGAACTATTTAACTATCAAAAGACAGTGCCAGCCAAGCATGGCACTGAATTTCAGCTCCTAAACATGCCAATAATGACGTTTTTAAATGGAGAAACATGCACAAAAGCAAGAGTGGAAGCCATCCTGTGTGGTCTCGTGAATGGTACATGCTGTCTTTCTGGGGCTTCTCAATAGCACGAGGGCTGCTGCAAAGTGGGCAAAACCCTTCTTGAAGCTTGAAGGGCTCCTGGAGCTCTTCAGCTCATTGCAGGATCCTCAGAAACCCTCAGCATCCTCCTCCTCCTGGCACGGCAGGGTCGATAAAATCAGATCAAGGCTTAGCATTTCTAAACAAAAGGGAGTGGTTAAATGGGCTTTTAAACACTGGAACCTGTCCAGCTTGTTGGGAGGCGAAGCCTGGAGAGGCGGGGGTGAGGAGAAAGCGCAAGGTGCCAAACTCGGAGTAGAGTGGCACTTGTGAGCAAAGTTGTTGGAAAGTCATTTTGTTGCTTGTGTTGTGCAGTGTGTGTGTGTGTGTGTGCACGCACAGAACAGATTGGCAGACGCCTGTGCCCACGAAGGCGGGCTGGGGGCCGGGGGGAGGCTGCTTTGGAAAGGTGCCAGTTGTTCCATGGGCTTTATGCCATCAGGATTTTTTTTTTTTTTTTTTTTCCCTTCCCTTCCTCCCCATCCCAGCCCCCAAACGCACACGAACAGGCTGGCAGGAAGAGCATGCTGAAAAGGATCTGACAGTTTGAACAACACTCGATGACTTAGTTTGTTTTCCCTGACTTTGCGCCAGCAAGCAGGTCTATGGATGAAAGACTTTATTAGGCTTTTAAAGCCACTGACACAGGTCTTTCTTTGACCTGAGGTACTTGAGAAGAAATGAAAACAACGTGTAACTTTCATGGAGTTGAAAGACTGCCCAAATCGAAGAATACGGTTTACAAGGGATCCCAAGTATCACAAAACGCTTCCCAGGGTGAAGCGCAGCAGAGCAGAGCGGGGGGAGAGCCCCTCCTGGGCAGAGGGAGAAGACGTTCAGTCGCTGCTCGTGATGAGGAGGAAAGCTGATCTGGCTAATTAGGATATTACGAGATGATCGCATCCAGCGGAAGGTGCCATAACTACTCACCAGCTTTCTGGGTGTCCAATGTAGGGAAGTGATGGAAATTAGCGCTTATTACCAGGAGCCTGTAACCTCGCAGGCAATCCCAGCACTCACTGGGTACCGCCACGGGGCTGTGCGTTCAGCACTGGAGCTTCTGCTCCACCTGGCTCTGCTTAGACCTGTCAGGAGAGCCGTGAAAGAAAAGCCACGTACTATTAGCAGCGGTGGCATCCACAAGGAAAATGTAGGACATTTGGATCCTCCTCCTCCCGCAGCGATGCCGGAGAGTCTTAAAAGGGTCAGAGCTGGTTCCGAATATTACCTAAATTATCCCCTCTTCAGTTCTCAGGGGTAGAGGGAGAATTTCTCATTAATTTTGTGTATGCCTACTTTATTCCTGAAGGAGCTTGGTTGAAGGATTTTAACAAGAAAACCAAGAATTAGGCTTTGCTTATGAAAAATAAAAATAAACAAGCCCCTTGGTGAGGAAAGAGAAAGCATCAAAGAAGCTGCAGGTGCCAAAGAAGGAATGGTGCAGTGGATGCTAGAAGTAACTACCTATGTGAAGGAGCCCCCCACTTGGAAAAGTAATAAAAAAAAGGGTGATTCATCCTTTTTTCTTGCTAAAGCCTCATAGAAGGAAAATGATGGCAGGCCAGGTTTGTAGAACTGAAACAGTTTCTCAAAACCGCAGACCAGGTGACTGAGAAACAAGTATGATGGATGCTGGCTTATCAGTCTTGGAAATCACAGAAACTGCAACCGCACCTATTTAAGCCCCAGTAGGCTGAGGAAGGAGTTTTCATGGTTACAAGCCATGAGAGAAAAGTTTTTCTGGAGCTTACTACAGGCCTGATCCTTCCCCAGACTGAAAATAAAATGCTGCAGTCAGCAGAGACCGTGACTCCGACAGTTTTAGGATGGGCCAGGGTTGTCACACGAGGACATCTTCTAAGAAAACTCCATGGAAGAGCCACATTTTCCTTGCAGGGTTAATAACACCTTCTGCTATCTTAAAACCTTGCTCTGTTGATAGCGCAGAGGGTTGAGGACTGTGACGAGGCCCCGTTCAGCTGTCACCGAGGTGGATGTGACAACAGCCACCTTCATACAGAGCCACCACTACCTTCAGTCACTTTAGCACAGCTTTGCTCTCTCTAGCAGAATTGCTCTCCAGTTTGCTTGTAGGCAAGGTTTCCAGCAGGCTGACACGGAGCTGCAGCTCTGTGGAAGTGCTAGGTGATACCTGCTGATCTGCAAAATGCACCCAGGGAGCTTGGGTTTGCGTTTTGGGTCATCTGCGTAGATGTGCCTCACCGGAGGGTCTGGGGGCTCGCTGGGATCTGTGCCCCGTGTGGAAGCAACACGTGAACTGTCTCTCCAAAAGTTTGATGTTCACAGTGAACTTGTGAACAAGAAACCTAGAGGAGGCTGACTCAAACACGGAATTTGCTCCCGGCCCTTTTGTTTCAGGTCCCGGCAGTGCCTCTGTGGGCGCGTGTGCGGGAGCGCAAGGACGTGTCTGTGTTTCTTGTTTCCTTTCTATAGGACTGAATGTTCTGAGCGATCATGTTATTGTATGTGTCTGATGAGCCATATGGAAGCTGTGAGGCTTCAAGAGTGTTTTGGGAATATAATGCCAGGAACTGATAATCTCAGCAGCTCTTCCTCCTTATTATCGCATTGCTTTTGCTGCCATACTCACTTGAAGCTATTTACGCCCCTTCTCTGAGAAGCTGGTATTTCCCCACCACAGTCTTCATTCTCCATGGGGTAGAAAGGCTTTGGGAAGTGCCGTCTGAGGCTCATTGCGACTCGCTAATGCTTTGCAGAGCCCATTCTGTTGTCAGGCTGCCTGCAAAGGGTTTGTAGCATGAAATAACTCAGACTCTCTGATCGGAAAGATTCAGGTTTTGCAGTACTATTAGGCAGACAAAAGGTGAATTAGCCCCACTCTGTGAAACAGCCCTGACACGGGGTGGTGCTGCTCTGTCACCAGCATTATTTCGCAAACTGGTTTTCTACGGTCTTTGATTCCAACAAGGCAACTTGCAAAATACACAAAGGATCAGATTGTATCTCCTAGCGCTGGCTGGCGTTTCCTTCCTGTGGGACATCGGCGGCTGCTGCTTTCTCTCTTTCCACACCTTTGCTTCTCCTGACCTCCTTCCAGAAAACCCACTGGCAGCTGTTTAACAGTTTCACTAGTGAGTCGGGCAGTGGGCACTTTTCCATACTGTGTGTTTTTTCTCCTCCTGTGTTTGAAGAGCCTGTTCTTCCCCTGCACCTGTGGAGCTTGTTAATGTCTGCAGAAGATTCAGTTCTTTGACTGCAATCCAAGCCTGCACCATCTGAAGCAAACTGCATCCTCCTGCCCTTTGAATGATCCTGATCTTATCTTCTGGTCTGGCTCAGCCCTGCACAAGCAAGGATGGCTGACAAAACTGGGGTTGGATCAGGTAAGAGGGGTGGACGCTTTGAAAAATTATAATCTTCCTTGCTGTGCACCCAGTGACCAAGACAAGACACTTGACCCAGGGGTGAAGCTGGGGCTCCATGCATCTCCTCTCCTTGCCACAGACTTGACCTGTTAGCATGGCTGCACAGGAGAGCCTCAAAGTACCAAAAATTATGATTCCCCCATGTGACTGATGAAGAACTAAGTACCACAGGGGCAACAGCACTGTCTCCTCCAAGGGTCCTTATCGACGTGGGGACTTACAGCCCCGATGTTTGACCAGGACATCTCAACGGTGCAGCTTTTTTCAAGGGCTGGGTTGTTCAATGTCCACTGCAGCCTCAGTCTGGAGCAGTTCAAGATAATTTCTGTTTATGAATTTACTTTTTTCATGCAAAGGGCAGGAAGTATGAGACCCATACTAAAAGTTTGCCTCCCCTTGAACGAGTGAATGCAACTTAACTGGAAAGACTTTAATTATCACCCAGTTCTTGCAGCACTGGGGGGAGTGTCTAACCTAGCTTAAGGGCTCTTTGAATCCTGTTAGCCCCTTGAGTTTTCTTAACCCCTGTGATACATTTTGTGATCCCCGCAGCCCCTGTGTGCTGTGCTGGGGATAAACGCCAGGCAGTTTTAGCATTATGCGTGTTATACACCCAGCTCATCCCTCTATGGACTGTTCATTTCCATATGAAACATTTCTTTAAATAGCAACAGTCTCAGGGGCTGATTTTATTGTCCTTGCTGTGGCTGATCTCAGTCATAGTGCCCTTTTGAACATCCTGACTTATTATTTATTTCTGGTGATCTTTGTGGCCCCGTAATTACTTCTTACCCATCCATTTTTCATACCAGAATTCTTACTCTGCAGTCTGGTCCCAGCCCTCTGCCACGTTCCTGTCAGTGACACAGGTCTCTGAGCAAGGATCTTCCTCTAGCGAGAAAATCCTCATCTTTGCAATCTGTCTCAGCTTCCCCAAATCTCTCTCCAAAGGAGTAACAGGGCACCTGCATCGCTTTTTGGTTGCCCTGGAGAGAAAGGGAAGAGGAACCCTGTCCCGGTGCACAAGGTGGTGGGGACCCCCACGGGATGCCCATGCCCACAAGTGCAGTCCCCGAACCGGCTTTTGTGCGAGGAAAACCTCGGCAGAGGTGCCTGTGTACACCCAGCATGGCCTCGACATACTGGAAACCAAACCCTGCCGCTGAGGAGGACCAAGCGTAGCATTTTGGGGGAAAAAAAAAAAAATTTTTTTCAAAAGCAACACCTAGCACTTCCAAAGCAAGGAAGACAAGTCAGTGAAGTGGATATTTTATTTGAGTGCTTCTTGGTGTTTCTAAGAGGATTGGTTTTAAATAAAAAGGTTTGTAAACAAACAGGTTTTCTTTTTCGGTAAGTCCCTTTGAATGTACATCTTTTTTGATAATGAAACCACTTTGTGCGTGTCCCCCTGTTTCAATTTCCTTTCAAATTTAAATTTCCCGTATAGGAAATAAATGTGCCTGATTATTTCTAAATAGCTTTTCTATTAGTCCTTGCAAAGTTGTCCATATACATACGTATATATATTTTTTTCCCTAGGTTTTTCTTCACTTCCCCAAATATGTGCGCCGATCTTCTGTGTTCTTTTAATGTCTTCCAGGAGATTTCCATTCCCCACATCAAGTCTTCCTAAATTGTCTCTTTAATCCCCAGGTTTTTAGTGCTTGGCAATGCTACTTGTTCTGAAGTGCCGTGATGGGAAGGTGGAGGGGTTTTTTTCCCCCTCATTAGCTGCTTTTAACATTCACCTCCTTTGTTTGTGTATCTTCTTTAGATTCCCTTCCCTTTGTGGGCAGGGCTTTGCTCTTCTGAGGTGTTAATAAGCCTCTGGCAGAGACGACATCTGTGGCAGAGGACATTAAGTTCTGAAAAACATACTTCTTGTGTTATGAGGCCCGTTACCTCATCTGAGCAGCAACTACAGCTTTTAAAGAGCAAGGACAAAGGAAACACTGGCTTAGGGCTGCTTCATGGTGGGTGTTTTTTTTTTTTTTTTTATATATCAAGACTCTAGCTCAAAGTGTTTGTATGGGAGAGGGGGGAAGAGACTGCCGAAGGGCGGAACATAGAGGAAAACTTGTGAAGGGGAAAGGAAAAAGAGAAGAGGCTATTTAAAAATACTGCGCATCGCTTAAACCAACACCTAGTGAAGGATAAAGGCTTTACAGTGTATATAAGTGATCCATCCATCTGTTCATTCCTTTTATCCAATCCTATAGTCATGGGTATCATAAGCAGGAATAAGAGCGGTTAAAGCCTCCCCATCACAGGCATGTCAGATGTTCCACACTGAACAAGATCAAACCAGGGATTTGCAGCCTGTGGGATGCAAAAAGATGTCATGGAGGGATAAGTGCTCTTCCCTTCCTATATCGACAAATGGGAAGGGATCGTTTTTAGCAGGACGGAGAGGAGACCGCTAGCATCACCCGCACAAGGGGATGTTAATGGCTGGATTACCACCTTGCTGCTACCAGGTGTAACTGTCTAAAAAGTTGCAAACTGAGTGCATCAAGACCTCGTGCCTCCTCCTTGACCTTATAACCTGATATGACTTATCTCCTAAAGGTTTTGGGGCAAAAAGAGGGCTGGTTTAATTCAGACTTCAGGTGTTTGCACTCCAAAATAATTTTGAATTGGAATCAAAGAAACCGGTTTTCTTTCCTCCCCCTATTCCATCTTCCTTTAAATTTCTTGTGATTTACCTGGGATTGTTATTTTTGCAATATTTTCAGTAGTTCCACGTTGTTCCACAGGATGTTGTAATAGAAACACGACAGTATGCTTTCTGGTCTGTGAAAGTCAGTCTGACATGACATACAAGCTGACATATTCCGGTCTATTTTTAAATGAATGTATCAATTACTTAGCCGCTAGCTGAGCACCTTGTTGGCTCTCAGATGGTTCTGTTGTAGCCTTTTCATAGATGCTGGTTTCTTGAAAGCTGAAAAAAAACCCAAAGCGGTTCATTGCACAAGGTGCAGATCTTGATCTTTCCGTCTCCGGTTGTTGGTGCATGGAAGAGAAGTCCTCGCCACAAACTGGGGGACTGACCGATGGTGGTTACGTCGTCGTGCCCGAACCACGTCGTGCCTGGGCCGTTACACAGCTCTCGGCAGCAGTGGGGGGCTTGGACCGTGCCTCCTCGGTGCTGCTTCTTCATCTCATCAAAATCCTTCCCCTGCCCTGACCCACCACGTGGGACCAACCTGGCAGACCCCAATGTGTGTACTTAAGCAGCAAAAGCCCTTTGCCTGGGGGCTGCTGTCATCTCCCCAAGGACACCTTTCCCGAAGTATCTGTTCTCAACTCCTGAAAGGCATCCAAACCCCTGTGTGAAAACTGAAATGAAAAACTGGCTGGCACATGTTTTCGCGGTGGAACTAGGTGACTTCTGTGCCTGCAGATTGACGG
The DNA here is from genome assembly GCF_947461875.1 of Haliaeetus albicilla. Classification (NCBI taxonomy): domain Eukaryota; kingdom Metazoa; phylum Chordata; class Aves; order Accipitriformes; family Accipitridae; genus Haliaeetus; species Haliaeetus albicilla. Next base: position 3,521,323 of record NC_091484.1, read on the forward strand.
TATCGCTGCTGCTGGCATGACAAGTCTCTGCGTGTTGTAACCCTGGCACCAATCAGTGCCACGGATGCAAGCTAGCCTCCTCTTTCATTACTCTCACCAGCTCCTTCCCTTCCCTGCTTAGGAAAAAGAGCTATTTATGGACCTGGACAAGGTGACCTCCATATGGCAGATTCTGCCACTCACCGTGGGGACTCGAGCTAGGCACATGCTCCTCCGGCAAGGCAGAGAGACACTCGCAAGCGGTGGGCACATGCAAATGTATGTTGCTTTCAAAGTAGCAGAACATTTTTTTATTTTTTTTTTAAAGGAAGAGACAGTAAAAAAATAAAAATGAAGACTCAGAAAGCAAAGACTTCTGACTTCCCCTATGCATTTAAGAAAAACAGTACGTTTCTGCAGATTACATGTTTGTAATGTTCTGAAATTTTATCTGGAATATTATGAAAAGAAATAATATAAATACTTGTCTATATATTCCCCCCCATACATACCCCAGAAGGAAAGAACTTGACTCCTGTGCAAGGATAGCTGTCTTTCCCCCTGTAGCATCAATCTCCACTTTATTCCTACCCTGGGGAACTGTACAAAAGCAGTCTTCATTGGGCAAAGCTGTGCTGGTGTAAGCAAGGTGACCCAAATTTTTAAAGAAAAGGAGAGGCTGAGGGTAAGGGTGAGGAAGGAAGCAGAGCAGGAGGAAAGATGCCGAATCCCCCTGGATGCGGAGAGGTGCCGTGCTGGAGAGCGGCTGTGCGGCTCAGCCGAGCTCACGCGGGTCGCATGAGGCTGTGTTTCTGCATTCGATCTGTTTAATTTGATCAGGCATCACTGGAGTTACACAGTGACCAAAGTTAGAGGAGAGGAGCTCTGTTCCCTGCAGTTTCAGACTAGTAAAAGCGCAGATTACCACCGTCCTTTGCGTGCTATGTCCTAGAAAATGTAGGTGAGCCCAAGGGCCGCTGACTTTGTGCCAAATTCTGCTATTTGACCTGTGTGGTGCAGCCCTATTGGTATAAACAGATTTACCCAGGTTTAGCCACTAGCCAGTACTTTTTTTTTCTAGGTGCATCTAAGTAACTGTCGGTATTGCAGTAAGAAAATTGCAATTTTAGAGAGGAATTGCTCTTAATTATAACAGAGCACAGATTCCCTTGCAGCTCTACAGCCCTAATTTCTAGCTGTGGGACCCAGACTTCCCCTAGGCTGCAGTATTTTCTGTGAAACCCTTTGGGTGTAGTAGTAGGCTTTCAACAGAGGCATTACATGCTGCAAGATCCTAGTTGCACAAAATGGCTTTAAAACATATATATGCGATTTGTAAGGCGAAGAAGAGCATATTCTGCCCTGTATACCATTGCCTCCCATTGGATTTCCTCGAGGCAATACAATTCTCCATACACAGCTTCCCAAATGAAACGTGCTGTTTGGGTTGTTGCAGGACATATGCAACATACAGAAAGGCAAGATCTCATCTTGCTATTTGTGGCAATTCATATTTGGAGCTGCTTGAATAATTCACAGCAGATCTTAACTATTTCTTTTTATGTGCTACTTGTTCAAAGGTAATTTTTCTCATTATCTGACTATTTTTGCTTATACAGTTTTGATATATGGTAATAGAGGTAAACTAGTAAGAATCACCTTTTAATGCTGAACAAGGAACTTTATTGCAACGAACAAAACAGCAGCAGCTCAACAGTGTCTGTTTTATTGGACGTCTGAAGAGAAGTGTTGTAACATCTTCTCTCTCCCTTTCAGCTCAGCTTCTCACTAGTATGCTCGTCAAAAGCAGGTATCCTGCTCATAAATCCCTTCTTCAGGCAGCGATGAAAGCAAACACAACGGATATGTATTTTGCAGCCAGCAGCAATCTGTGGGTATAGATGCGCACCGAGTTTCACGAGAGGCATACATTAAAAGTATTTAAGAGTTTGTTTTAAAGGATATGTAAAAAGCTATCTTTCTGTTGATGCATAAGTTAATATTCTAAATGTGTTTACAAGTCTGAATACCTCATTTCAAATGTGAGGGGGTGTCTTAGGATGGCTTTTCAGCTCTCTTTGTGCAGATGCATGTGAAAATCCACGTTTCACTAATCACAACCATCATTCTGCTCACTTCCCGATTATGTTCCCGCTAGTCAGGTCTCGTTTCCAGGAGTGCCCACCCTGTGCTAGGTTCAGTAAAACAGCAAATGAGGCAGAGTCCCTACCTGGGGGGGCTGCAATCACTGTGATTTTTCAGCCTCCAAATGCAGATTCTAGATGCTTCATTAGAGCGGCCACATTTGGAAACTGTTCTCTAGGGACACAATCCAATGTCTATTGAAAGGATGAAAACAAAAACCTCCCATTGACATCAATTTTAGTAGGCTTTGGATCAGCCCTTAAATGTTTTTCTATTCAGCATGTTTTTGTTTTGCTCTTTTGAATTACCTTTTTTCTCCCGTCTCTGTTTTTCCCTTATCCCTCCCCTTTCAAAATCAAAGTCACCAGGTCGGAATGTGATTCTGCTTTCCAGGCTGGGCAGATTCGATCTGTAGTGGGAATTTTTCATAGAGTACAAATATATCTGGAGGATGTTAACTGTCTTGCGTGACCTGCTGGCTGTTACTTGCTTACATAATTTATTTTAGGGTTGTTTGGTTGGGTGTTTTTTCATCAGGATTTATATCTAAAAGCATCTCTCCTAAGCTCTAGATGCTTGCTAACCCTCCCCGGCATCCTGCCAGTTCTAACCAGCCAAAAATATATCACCTTACTTGGCTTGTGGGCATTTTTGTATCTTTAAAAGTTAATCCAGCTCTAAGCTGGATTAATAATGGAACATCCCTTTAACCGAAGGCACGTAAGGTCAAGGCAGAGCTATGTGGATATTCCAGGCTAGCAACCAGAGAAGTAATTTTTTTCATCCTAAATAAGACCCACTATGATTTATTTCAGCAGTATTTTTCCTGCTGGACTGAAGGAGGAGCAGAGGAGTGGGAAGAGGGCTAGACTGAAGGAGGAACAGGCACTCTGAGAGGTTGACGGTGATGTAGGGTATTGGATGAGTAGGTACCTAAGGGGAAGAAGACAGACCAGAAGACCATCAGCCTTTTGGTGGGGGAGAGTCGGAGGGCAAAATGAACTCGTTGCACAGATTAAAGAGAGGGAGGCTGGCACGAGGATGCCTTTCGAGATGCTGGAGCGACAGCAAGCACGCTCAAGCTGCGTTCGCGTGGTTCGTGTCGTCACTGGGGTACTTTGATGTGCTCGGTTCGCCTTGTAAACCCCGGCTGTCTGTCATTCATTCAGCAGCGTTATATAATGAATGCGCTGTTAAGATCACTGACTGTGCACCCTCGGAGCAGCAAAATGTTTTTCCCTGTTACCCCCTGAATAAAGAAGACACACGGAGATCTTCAGATGCTCCCCTCCTCCCGCTTTCAGTTCAGAGCCTTTAAAACTGAAATACAAAGGAAACGGAGGGCCTGGTTTTTGCTTCCACGCAGGGCTGTTTCTATCAGTGGGTGCTTGACTGAAGTCAGTCAAATTGCCCTGGGGTTGGAAGCGATGCGAGAGCAGCGTTGGGCTTTTTGACCCCCGAAAATGCGATGGCAGAAAGGTGGGTGGTGGTTTTATATCGAAGCGGTGTCCTTGTGAAGCACACGCTGGGGTCGGATTCAGCAGTACAGGCGTTAAACTGCAGCGAGCCCAGACTGCCATTCCTCAAGGCAATAGGAAGTTTAGGCAGCTTGAAGTCTGTGGTTTGGGGGCTGTTATTTTTCTCTTGAAACATTATTCTCTTCCTTTTCCTCTCTTGAAGCCCCAAAATCAATGCTTTTAAAAGATCCCCAATGGATAGGTTTCTGAAACGTTCTCTTTATTGTCTGTTTTAGTGCTTTTCCCCCCCCCCAGTTTCTCCTGCTCTCTGACAAGAGTTGCTGGGGTGTCTGGAGCGGGGAAGACACGCTGCATCTCATCAGCGAGGGACGTGGGACAAACCATCACGGCTCCTTCCCGAGTGTGCTCATTGGGTGGGATGTTTGCCAGTCCGAGGCTTAGGGCTGCGTCTTTAGGGATCCAGGTGGATGGAGAACTTTGGCTCAATGGGCAGATGTAAATCAGAACTTGGTTAGCTTTAGTCTTCAGAGAAAAAAAAACAAAACTGATTTGGTCTTGCTTTTACCACCCAAAGCCACTTCATTCATTTGCTCTGAGTCCTACTGGCAGAGCCTTCAGCTGTTTGGTGCTTTAATAAGGCTATAAAGAGCAAATAACGTAACAGAAATGGGCTGTAAATTTCTTACAGTGGGGAATTTGACCTTTTCTTCCCGATGCTTCCAGGAGCCGGCACAGCGGCAGCTGGCCGAGGGGTCCAGCTGGGCACCCCAATTCCATCAACCTTCAGTCCCTGCACTTTTGTAGATTGCATGTTTTAAATTGTCAGAGTATAAAACTTGGGTTTGAGCGTAAAATACCTTACAGCTTGGACTGTTCTGGGGGAATCGTGCTTGAAACACATGTAGGAGACATATTCATCTACCTATATATATACGTACATGTAGTTATTGCTGCTGAAGCGTGTTTATTGAACATCTCAGTGTGTTTATCAATGATAGATGAATCATTGATATTTTTAATACCAGTTCCCCAAAATACTAAATCAAACGTGTTAGGCAGCGAGATCACGAACAGAGCCACGCAGAGATCTCCTAACCAGGCCAAATGCTTCTTTCTTACCTATAAAACCCCATGTTATAAGATACATTAGCTGTAAATTCTTAGCAGATGGGGCTATAACAAGCTGTTAGAGAGCATCTCCTCTGCTGTGGGGATGCACTGCTAAAATAACGCCACGCGGCTGTCTGAGCCCTAACGAAACTGAGACGAGCTGGAGGAGGAGGCTGTCATCTGTCTAGGTGTTGATGTCCTGCTCATCACCGAGAGATCTAGTCAAGCAGTTGACCCCCTGTTAAACTCATTCAGCTCCTCTGCATATTTACGGAGGCACGAACGCCATGACGAGAGTTTCCTCTTGTTAAACACGCGCCTTTGCTGTCCCGAACGTTTCACAAGTGATTTGGAGATGGTCTAAGAGAGCGCAGCATGGGCGAGATTTTCGGCAGGCCACGTGTGTCTGTGGTATGTTAAAGAATCTTCTCGGTGGAGGGGTTTTTCCTCTCTCCCACCTTTTCAGGTGATGGAGTCCTGTGGAGAGTGAATGAGACTTTATACGAGCTGTGACTGTGACTGAGCTATCATACATTTTGCATGCATATACAGACCTGTGGTGTAGTGTGTCCACAGCTATGGGGATATATATATATAGGCAGTAAAATGTACGCAAACATATATAGATGCCTTCGTATATGTTTATAATGAGCAAGCCCATTGAACTATAGGAAGAAATGGGGAGTGGCTCATTTTCCCAGAAAAGGAGGTTGGTCTACAACTTTTCAACGTGATAAAATAATTAAAATAACAAACATTAGAACTGTTTTTTATACAGAGGTGATGTATTTCATTAACCTTACGTAACCCCTTGAAACAATTCCACTGCTCCCTTCGACTTAGGAATCCACTCCCACCTATGTTGCATTTGAGAAGGCAATAAAAGTTTTCTCCTGTTTATATAAAATACTTTGGCCTTAATCTTGTGTCATCCCCCGCCCTGCCCCAAACTGGAGGTCTTCTGAAGCCTTGTAAAGTACTACTCCATAATCCCATAATGAAAAGCAGGATTACTTCCAGCGTAACACGTGCAGGGACGCATCTTTGCATGATGCTCGCGTTGGGCTCCTTACCTGGATGGAGCTCTCAGCTGCCTGACACAGGAGGGACACAGAGGATTTCCCAGGTCCCTGCAGCACCTTCACCCCACGTGAGCTCCCCTGTCCTCTGCTGTGGCAGTCTGGAGGATTTCAGTCTACCATTTTATCAGGCAGTTTGCCCTCAAACCGAATAAGGATCAGGAGAAAATTAAAAAGCTCGCTAAAATCAATTAAAAAAAAAAAAAAGAATTTGATGGTATTTTTTTCACCAAATCCATGAGACTACCATTCAAAAGTCATCCATGCATCACTCTTTAAAGGTGAGGATTTAATATTTAAAACTCAGCCCCAACTGTTGGATTTGGGCTCTGTCGTAATAGTGGATTGAACTTGCTCTTAGCTGCATTCAGCGCGCCGGTGCAGAAGCGGCAGGCCTGGGAAATGGGCCCCCTGTGCAATTTGTGAATAATTCAGGTGCCTCAAAATCACACAAGGGAATATCTTTTTCCTTCTTTTTTTTTTTTTTTTTTTTTTTTAAATAAGACCTAATCAGCCCTTGGCACATAATGCCACAAGAGTTTAATGAGATTCCAAAAAGAGCCATCTCTAAACAGCTGCAGATTGAGCTTGTGTGTGCAAAATACATAATTTTGTGTATGGGTGTGTTTATGTGTATATACAAACACACGAATGTAATAAAATAGTTGGGGAAAGTATTCTCTTGAACGCTTTAAGAAAAGGGGGATTCAAATGATTTCAGTACCACCTAGCTGATATGCTTTTTTTAAAGTGATCTTCTGAATCTTCAAGATGTCCTTGTTTATTTTCTTTGATTGTGCTTTGATTTAAAATTCTAGGCTCATTAAATGCCATAAAAAGAAACATTTACATAATTTACAAGCTCTTTATATGAACATTTTAATAAAAGAACACACCTTTAAATCAAATCACAAAGGCATATGACATCTTTGAAGGAGAAACTTATATTCTGAAACACAATAAACATTCTTCTATTACTATGTTAATTTGGAAAACAGGTCATGGGAAATTAAATTGCTTAAAATAGGTCACCAATTATAACTCTGCATTCTATTAAAGCAAATGCATCTCTGAAATCTTTATTAGTTTATTTTAATTAAAGGCAGAAAAATATTCAGTGTTAAATTATTGCCATTTGTATGTTTTACATTGATATGGACACACATTTATTATGCAGTGTAAAATGCTGCACATCTTCTTCATTATGATGCTTGTATTGTTCTTAGTTACTTTACCCATAAAGTAACTCTATAATAATGTTGTGTTTTAAACATAAAAGGAGGGGAGCCCAAATGAAGTAACGGTGCAGATTTAATTTGATCATTTATAAAAGGAAACGCAAAAACAAGTGCTGTCTGTATCTGAAAACAGTTATTGACCTCCTCAAAATTGTTACAGTGCAGGAAAGGCCTGAATTCCATTTGTGTCAGGTGTTTGTATGCAGTACTGCAGTTCTTATTGTATTCCTAAATTAGATACATTGGGGTATATTCTCCATTGATGTTCTCTCATAAATTCATTAATACCGCTGGTAATTATTGCACAAGCCTATGGTGAGACCTGGAATCTACCCCGCATGCCCGTGTTTACAAACCCTGTTCCCAAATTATGGTCGCAGCCTTCAACAGAGATTGAAACGAATATGAGTTGCGTGTCTAAATCCCCCGGGCCACACTGAAAGCCCAGAGTCAGTGTACGCGCACACACACTTGCGCCTGCACGGATCTACCTAAGGTGTGTTGAGGCAGCCTTAGATATAATCTATTCCTTTGGGCTGAAAGAGCGTCCTAAAGTGGCTTTAGCATTGATAAATAGCAGCACCACGCGAAGGAGAATTTCACCAGCCCGCGCCGTGAAGCATAAATGTCCACAGCCGTGGTGGGATATTGCCTCTGCGCCAGCACGGGCTCTGCCCCACCTTTTGGGCTGTCAAAAAATAAGGAATGTTAACTTCTTATACATATAAGAAGTGAAAATGTTGAACATGTGAAGACTAATAGGATGCCAGTAATGGTTTTTAGGAATACCAGGAGCACCTGTGCGGAGCTTTTAGGATCGTGTGAAGGAACCCTTAGTGAGCGTACCATTGCTTGAATTCACTTCGTGTTCTGTTGAACGTGGTTGCCCAGCCCGTCTGGAGAAGGTCAGCACCGCTTCACAACGCTGCTTAGAAATGGTTTGCTCAGATGCCACAGAGGAATTTTATGCTGTAATCCTTCCAAATCAGGACGGTGAGGGTCTTGGATGCTCCTAAGAATTAGCAAAGAAATATAAATGCCCTTTTGTCTTTAAGCTGTTGGTTCAAATTCAGCTTCCTTTCATGCTCACCGGTCTGGACCCCAAGAGTCCTCTCCCTGCTTGCAGGGCTGTTTGTAAGCCCTTCTGCAACCTCCCAGCTAGCTCGTGGGAGGGCAGAAGCCAGACAGGGTCTTCTTCAAGGTGAGGTCAGACCTGCACCTTCATCCTTCACTCAAATTCTTGTCTTCTGCAAGAGGAGAAGCAGACAGTTCTGTTGTGCAGTCGTCTTCTATGAAGACCTGCCAGGGTAAAGCAGAGCAGGATGGTGGTTTCGGTTTCTTGGCAATGGAGTCACCTATAGATTTCTTGCGCACGGGTTTTTTTTTCTTCTCTTAGCTTCTCAAAGCACGTCCTTAAAAGAGGCTCAAGAGATCTTTAAGTCTAAACAATAAAAGACCTATTACTTACCTAGGAGACCAACAACAGCTCTCAAGGGTAAACCCGCATTAATTATGTATTTGAGCATTTGTATGTTATGCATTTAGACAGCATACGTATTATTTACTGAATAGCTGGTAATGGCTGTGAAGCGGTTGTGATGATCTAGGGTAAATACAAACGTCTGAGGATTTGAGGTGAAGCGGGCGGACACAGAAGCTGGTGATGGAGCACCAGGCATCTCACCTCCCTCGCCTGGCTGAATTGTGCTCACTTTTGATATTTTGTCAGCCTCAGGATGTTGTAAACATGAATGGTGGTAACAGAAAACCACGTACTTTTGCTGTTAAGGTCCTCAGATTGTTTTGTAGCCAGAATCTGCTCTTTCAAACCCAATAAGCTGTATTTAGTTAGGTGGTTGCAAAGGAAAGGAATGCTTGTTTCCGCGTGAGCCCCTGGAAGATGGGAGCTCTTGAAAATTCAGACTTTTTCTTCCTTGTAACCACGAATGTAAATTGCCTTTAAAAAAAACCCTCAAACTTATATAGTACTCCTGTCTGAATGCAGTGCTTCCCCTCTGTAGAAACAACGAAATTTCACAAAGGATTTCTATCAAATGTTGCTGTCTCCTTCAACAGAGGAAGGAAAAGCAACCAGCGTGCCACCAACCTGCATGTCAGGTGGGTGGCAGGGCCAGAAACCAAGCCCAAAACCCCTGCCCGGTGCCGTCGGCTGTGTTGCTGCTGTCACTAAATCTGGATTCAGCAGCGACTCTTACAGAGAAACCATCCGTCTGCAAATCCACCTTTTTCTTGGGGGACCAGCTGGTGGGAAGGGAGGTAGCTTGGGGCCAGTCCTTCCTCCCTTCATTTTACACTAAAAGGTGTTTCCAAAAGAGATACTTCCTTCCTGCATGACTCTGTTTTTCTAATATTTATTCAAATGCAGTGTTGTAAATATGAACTAGATGGGTTTATGAGGATAACTTTTATTAGTGACTATGTAGCTATTAGATCAGGTAGCAGTAAAATAGAACAAGCAAATCTAAAAAATTAAGATCCATCAAGCACTTCCGTTGATTCTCTTCTGGAATGAAATTTGCTGAAGCTACATAAAAGTGCGTTATTACTTCTGTGGAATAGCGTATATGTATTTTTCCCACCTTTCTTACAGCTGGAAGCAGTTCCTTGTTTGCAATAAAGCTATAACTTAACAAGTTACAGTCATTATTGATCACGTTTATCATCTCTATTTCTCCCTGTGGACCTGATATTCTGCCCATTAGAGCCTGTGAGTGTTTACACTTTTGTTTGCAGTTTTGACTCTGATACCTGAGGAATTTGCACAGACGTAAGGGGTCTCATATCACAGGGGTTGCTTGTATGAGTTAAGAGTAATGGGTTGCAGGACTGAGTCCAAACATGAGATGTATTCTCTGAAGTCCTGAATCAAGAAAATATTTCCTTCAGAGAGGCACTGAAACATATGTCAGCATATCACTGCAATCAGTGGGATTTAAACGTGCTTAAAATTAAGAATCATCTCAAATATGGATGGGTTTCAGTCTGTTCTTAAATGCTTTCTTGAACTGCAATTTGGATCTGCTAAGTTTTACACTGAACCCATAAAAATTATTTTGATATATTTAGCACAAAATACAGTCAGCCAAACGCGTTCACCAAGTCTGCAGCTTCAATTCTATGTAGCTGTAGGAAGAGTGTTTGGTTTGCTTTAAATTGCAGGGTATGGAGTTTGGTTTTGTTTTTAAATCTTAGTCTAGGTGCTTCAAAATGAAAAAGTTCAAATTATACAACTGTGCAAACAGCATTACTATAATCTGCATAAAGATGGGTGCAGAAGAGCCATGGTATTAGCAATTCATTAATATGCAATGAAAAGCTTATTTGCACTTTGTCTAAAAGTAACAGTAACTTCAGTTTTTCTCTCATTTGCATAAATGATACAGCACAAGACTAAACTACTCCAGTAATAGTCCTTAATACGATAATCATTTAAAGATTTTATGTATAGGCTACTGAACTGTCCATTTAGGCACATTTAAGTTAACATACAGTATACAGCTAGGAGGATTGTGTTAAGGAATGTGCTAATTTACTGAATCTAGTTTCCCAGGCAGCATTTACAGGGGTCATTTTTCATGAACTACCGTAGTCACTTAAATCATAATATTTCATAATAAACATCAAAGGCTTCTGTATGGTGGGGATCATAAAAAGGCAACAAAGCTGCCCCGTGCTCATATTTGCCTTCAGCTTGGACCACTGCCTGGCTGGGGGAGCATCGTCCCTGATTTTCAATCACGAGAATTTTAAACATATTTACAGCTTCATACCAGCACAGCTCGACATATAATGGTGCCTGCTAAACCTGCATTAATGACCAAAATAGTCTTCCCTAGAGGTGCGCTTGCCCTCTGGAAAATAAATCCTTGCCTCTAGTAGATAAACAGCCACGTCTTTGCTCACAACAATCCTGCTGCTGAGAGTTGCGGCGCGGTTCTGGGAAAAGCAGCCTCCGAAAGCTGCTCCCCCTGTGCTTCTCCAAAGAGATTTTTGGCTTTTTCAACTTGCGCTCATAATCCTTCAGTTCTTTTTGGGATCAGACCCACAGGGCTGCTGGCGCTGCCAGAATTGATCCCCTTCACCCAAACATTTAATCATTAAACATTTAAGCAAAACATGCTTAATTTTCATTTTAAACCTGTCCTTAAGCCCAGCTGGTTTCACTGGGGCTGCTCATTTGCTGAAAGCGGAGCCCATTCCTGCTCCGCGCTGGATGGGGAGAAGATGCTCGGGCTTGAAACAGGCTTTAGACAGGCAGCAGCCGTAGGGGGATGGATCAAGGGCCTTCCCTTTTCCTTTCTTTTTTAGCAGAAATACCATCATTTTTCAAGGCATATGCCAACTGCTCCCCGATGGGGTGAGGCAGCTTAACCTGCGAATTGCCTGCTGGAAAGATCCTTGCCTTTTCCTCCGGTACGGGCCCCTGCGGTGGGTGCACCCTGGGATCACAGCCCTTCTGCGCTTGCTCTGTTAGCGTGAAGACAAAGATCCTTTTAAACGAGACATCGGTAACAAAAGGAATCGCACCGGCCTTTCTCGGTGCCGTTTCCCGCGTGCATTTAAATGGTGAAACTTGAAGGAACTAAGCTGGAGGTGTTGCCCGTTGCAGATGTGGAGACAGTTGTGAAAAGCCCGTTCCAAAAGCGTAGCAGCTCCATCTTCCCTCTTCTGCTTCCCTTCCCTTGGTCCAGCAATATTTCAGCTTCAGAGCTTGATCCTGAGCACTGCTGGCCACCCATTAGTGTCAGAGGCTTCAGAGCTGCTGATGGCTATGGTTATGTCCTTTTCAGCAGGTTTTCCTGTCAGAGAGGATTTTTACTGATACAAATCCATTGATTTTTGTGCGTTTGGCTGCTGAGTTGCATGCGAGAGCCTCATCAAGCCTAAATGTCTCTAACTTTTATAATACCAGCAACCTCTCCGCAGATGAACTCTGATCTGAAATATTCATTTTGGTGGCACGTCTTAATTGCATTGCAATTATTTCTGAAGTTACTCTGAGTGCTTTTCCTTTGCTGCCTCTACATTTTCCATAGACTCTTAGAGCATTCTTTAAATCAAATGGTGCTCAGATACCATGGTGATGGTTGACCTTATTATTATGGGTGACCTCTTTCTTTTGGCCTCGGACAGCAATGGCTGACAATAGAGAAGAGCATTTGCTGTTTCTGTGTCAGGATGTGTGGGTGTTTTACAATCCGCATGTGAGATGGTGGGTGCAGATTAAACTGTGGATTTTAAATCATAAAGCAGGAAGAATAAAAAAGTCAAATGTGTAAATGCCATTATCAGAGGCTCAGCTGATTTCTTGACACTGCCATCAGCATCCCTGACATCATGAATTCCAGTTCCAGGGAAAACAGATTACACCATTTTTGCAGGGGTGGAATATGTATCTGCTGAGAAAGCACTGTGATTTTCTGCCTTGGCTTTGTGTGTGTGCAAGCACGTACTGGGTGGGGAAGGGTTAGATATTCAAATCTTTTGCCTCTGTAGCATAAATGTCTTGATTTAGTCTTGTAGAAAAAATAGGGTAGGAAATTCAGCCTGCAAACATGATCTCATAGGGGTGTCTGTCAATTCATTTTTCAAAATAATATACGTATGTGTACGCACACACGCAAACACAGAGAGATGTTTCCCTTTGGACTCCAAGATTTTCATTACTTTATGCACAACAGCCCTGGTCAAGTTCAGGAGAACAAATTGTAAAATGGTACAGTGCGGATGGATCTATAAACCAAAAAATCCTTCTTCAATACAAAGCAAGAAAAAAACAATAATCTGCGTCAAATTTCTGATGATTTTGTTTGACCACGAGTAGAGTTTGGAATTTGCAGCCTGAACCTTAGAGACTCTGAGCTGGAGAGCAACTGCTAAGCTGGCTACCCAGCAGCCAGTTACACTCCTGCTTTGAATGTTTAAACATCCTCAAAACAGAATGAATTTTTCATCTATCACTTCAGCAAACAATCTGGCTCCTGTGTGCTGAGGGGATGAATAGCCACGCGTGTGGGATCTTAATGGAAAAAGACAAGAAAGCATGAAGTGATGCTTTTTAAAGAGCATGAGAGGAGCCCACCTCACTTGCGTTTCAGGAGGTAGATGTCAAGAATTGCGTTTTGCAGCAGCATGACTTAATAAATTTTCCCTTTGCCTTCTTCTGTGATGTTGCCTCCTGCACCGACAAAGGGCTTTTCGCTCGGCGTAGTTTTAGGTTGCGGGATTTTTCTTTGGGTTTTGGAAGCTTACACCTGATTTTAAGAGGCTGTGACGTCTATTGAGCTACTGCTTCCCTGGCTCCTCTTTCATGCGATGCAGGAGGCTTTGATGGAGCATGTCAGCACATACCTTCCTGTCTGCAAGGCTGCAATGAAGGTGTCCAAAAGATGGACCATCTCCCAAGCCCCTTCTGTTGCAGAAACACAGGCAAGAGAGAGTATTTATAGAAATGAAAGCAGCTCTTTACAGTCCCCACCCCGTTTCTCGCTTCTTTTTAATCTTTATTCTCCATATTGGTGACTAAGTATCAGCTTGGCTTACTATTTGTAGCACTCCGATTGCCTTTAAAAATAGCAGACTTCCTATTTTATTTCTTTTATTTTTCTATTTCTGTTTTATTTTTATGCTGTCAAGATTTTAAAATTTATTTCCTCTTCCTAGCACACTAAGTATTTAAAGAAAAAATGCTAGATCAATGTGACTCTTCAAATCGGATCCGTTTGTTGTCCTGATTCAAAAGTCCTACACACACACACTGGTCCTTATTTCAGGAGACTTGTTACGAGATCAGTTATAGAGGCTAAAAGTAGCGAAGGTCCTGATCGCTGATAACACATTTAGAGGTAGGACAAATGTGCCATTCAAATAATAATAAGAAGAAGAGGAAGAAGAAGTAGTTATCCAGGGAAAAACATGTGGGCTAGAATTAACAGAAAATAAGTTATTTGTACATTAAATTTTAGGAAAAAAGCTTCAAAAATTTATGAAAAAATATTTCAGTTTTGCTTTTTCCCTCCCATTCGCTCTTCAAGCAAAAAGGAGTTCAGAGGAAAATGAGACATTGGGGTGAAAAATTTAGCAACTGAAATATTGTGAAAAATTTTCATTCAAAACTGACTTTTGGAAAAGACTCTTGCCTTTAGAAAAGGCCATACGGGAGACATTTTAACACCTTTAATTTACGTGCCATCTCCCACGGAAGCGGACGAGGGGCTGATTCAGCCCTGGTCAGCAGTGCCAGAGCTGACAGTATAGAAGTGCTCATTCTCCCAGTGATGCGGTCGAGGACAACAGCAGTTTTCAGGGGGTTGTTCTGTAAAACAGTTCAAAATATAACTTCTTAATATTTCTTACTGAGTACAAGGAGGAGGAAGCAGAGACAGCCACCTGTGAGCCTTATGGGTATTTTACATGGAGCTCTATCTATCTCATGGACGTCAGCGCAGGAAAACTCAGTCCCACCACCACACCATGCCCAGCCATTTGCGCCCTGTACAGCACATAGTTTGGGGCAAAGAGAGAAAAACTGATGTAAGGCACAGGGGGTGATGGTTATTTTGGTTGATTATATAGCGTTGGTCTAACCCCAGCAGTGCCTACAGTCTCATGATCTTGGCTGCCCTCATGCACTCGCAGTGTACGTGAGGTGTCCACAGCCTTGGCCAGCCCATGCTTCTGGGGAGCTGTGGCTCTGCCTTCCTCAGGGAGATGCTTTTGCAGGCAGGAGACAAGAGCTTGCCTGCAGAGCCCGCGTTCCCTGAGGTTTGCACTTGGAACTTACGACGGCAGCGTTGCCTACAACCCTGTATTCAAAATCTTGAGTGAAGCTGCAACTCATGCCACTGGCTCCAAAAAACTAGTCTTAGACTCCAACCTAAAAAATTCCAGATGTTTTGAGTGTCTTTTTTGCTTTGAGCCATAGGGGTAGTTTCTGGAATCGTTTGTAAAGTCTAGGGAGCAACTTACCCTTTTTTAATAAAGCTGAAAAGCTGAGATTCTCCCATAGCACCTTTCCAGGAGCTGAAGTCTAAAGAGTATTGTGTGATGACATTTTGCAAGAAAATCTTGATCATCTTCAGTAATGAATTGGCCCTAACGGTACTTCTGGAGTCGCATATACACCTGTGCAGGAGGATGGTGACTCTATCATATTATAGTTGATTGCAAACTTGACCACGGAGAGGGCAACTAAAAGTGTTTTCAGGTGGAGTTAATGTTGGCTCTGTTCTTCTTCTTGTACGTAGCATAGGTCCGCTCAGTGGAGACACCTTGTGCTGAAGTCTCCACCGTGGATGAAGTTATTGAGGGACAGGTTTTCCCCACCAGCAAGATTGGACTTTCTGGGAGACGAGGGTAAGAGAGGAAATAGCAAAACTTCAGCTCTCTCTCTCTCCCCAAAGACCCCCAAGTATTTAACAATATCTCAGTACCTGGGACAACCTTAAACAACCGTGAAGCTTCCAAAGGTAAAAAGACAAGGACAGCTCAGAAATAACTTCTGTCTGTGTTTGCTGCTATTTCCATGAGAGTTTTGCTTTGGCAAGGAAGGCATGACAAGCTCAGGTATTTTGAAGATGATGCAGACGTAGTCTCTGGCTTGTCTGGTCTGGAGAATGTGCTTGGATGCAGTGCATGGGGGTTAAACCCCAACTGATGTAGGCAAGGGTTTGGTCCAGTGAGGCCCCGGGGCTGACAAAGCCCCGTGAAGAATTTACCCATTACGGAAATACCGTAGGACCGTGGTTTCGTGCCAATCTCCAGAGTAAAAACAAGTGAGAGAGAGATGGGGCTGGAAGAAATGTGTTGGTAAAGACGGGAGGTAAGCCCCAGAGCATGCTGTGACTGGCGTGTTATTGGATACCAGAGAAGCGATAGCGATTTGTTTAATTGACAGCAGCCTCTCTGGCTGCTCTGGCTTATGCCAGTGGCTGCAAAGAGCTACTTGGGGCAGTAAAAGTTAATGGTACACGTGGCTGTGCAGGATAGGGCTTTTGGAGCAGCTTTTCTTGGGAAAGCTCGCTTTTATGCCTGTGTTTCTAACCCTAACCATTTTAGTCTCAATGTTTGGGAAACAATTTGTATATTAAAAGCGCACGCTGTGAAAATACACCCCAAAAAACCAAGCGTGAGGCATTAGCATCCCCTTGTAATTTCATTTTTATGGTTTCATAACTATATGCTGCCAGTCTTTAACTGCAGACAACGCACTGCAAAGCAAGGAGGGATATCCTTGGTATGTAATTGCTGGCCAGAATTAGGCAATAGCTTTGCCCCACCCGCAGCACCCTTGGTGATTTCCTACAGTACTCAGTATAGTCGTCGGTATGTGTGGTGCATTAGTTAAGTTAATTACAACAGCACAGAGATTCATTGCAAATTGTTCCTAGTTAAAACTGAAAATTCACTGGAACAAGGAGTGCTAATTATATTCCACTTGTTACTGCTGTGTCTAGTTAATATTCCAACAGCTGCTTTGGCAAGATAATGATGGCTCCAGCAGAAATTACTGAACAAATAGATTTTTAAATCAGTAACAACATATTTACCAGGATTTTTTTTTCCCTCTTCATACACAAAGTTAAGCCCTGCCAGAGTTGAGCATTCATATTCACTGAAAAGTAGAGATAAAAAAAATCAACATTGCCATTATTGTGTTAATTTGGCACAATTCAAAAAAAATAAAAAAAGCTAAGCAAGAAAATATTATTGATAAATAAATGTTTCTATCCTCTTATAGGGGATAGTGCTCTTCTCAGGTTCACCAAATCCAGTGTAGCTTTTTGGTTGACCATGCTCAGCTAATGGCCCAGCATTGCAGAAGACAGCATCGAGAACGGCGCGAGTGCGGGAACCACGCGCTGGACCGTTGCGGTGCGGCATGGTGGGGATTTGGCTGCCGCTCGCCCCGGGCTGCTTCCCAGTTTGTCACTGCAGAAAAGTGCAAATGGATTTTTAAATTGCAATAGTGGCAGCGTGGCTCTCTCTTACTGTCCTTATTAATGGAGTTTAGGCGTTCAACGGGGACTTGGGGGAGACGGTTTCCAACGCCTGCTTCTAGCGCAAGGTTTCTTGAGTAACCTAGGGCAAAATCTTTCTTTTCCCGTGGTCCTTTACAAAGCATGCAGACTCACTGCACAAACCATCGCGCAGATCTCGCTCTTCCTCCACAATCTGAGTAATGAAGTGAAATACTTGTGAGACCTCAGGAGGCAGAGAAATCCTTCCATTAAAGCTGCAGAGCCATGACATGGTAGGGGCAGGAGCTGCCGTCTCTGCTGGGGAGCAGCAGCAGAGGTTGCTTGGGCTTTGCTCTGCGCCCAACGCCTTAACCCACAGCACACGTGGCACGGGGAAACTCTTTTAGGCAAAAGTTCCAGCTTGCATCTAACACGCCAGCGCTTGTGACCCGAAACCAATTTCTGTGTCTGAGACAGCAGATGGAGTTTTAGGACTTCTGAGTGTCGACGTCTCTGCCTGTACAGGAGCTCGGAGCCTCCCGCAACTGGACTCAGAGCCTGTCCGTGTGCTGCAGCCCGGACCGGCGCCGCATCCAAGTAGCGATGCGCAGCTGTGTTTCAGCAGGACACGTGCGCACGATCAGCCAGCTTCTGTGCCTGGTTATACCCAAGACAACTCATCTCTAAAGTTTCCAGATTTTTATCAGGACAAAAGCATCTGCCTTACACCGCCAACTCCCTCATGGCCCTCTGAGCCGCTCAGGCTCTGCAAGGTGGAGAGAACCACCTAAGCTTGCGCTAAGGCAGTCACCTAACCGAGGGGAGAGCTTGGGTTTTGTCACTCCTCCCATTTCGTGCACTTATCTCCGGGTACACACAGTAGCCCGTGTGTATGAAAAGATGCAGAACATTTTTAATGAGTCGTGAACAAGAAGTTCAGCTGGTGCTGAATGTTTAAAATCAGAGGCAAAACAAACGTGCTAGAGTGTCTGGGGTTCTTTTTAATGGATAGCACAGCTTCTGGTTTATTATTACTGCTATTACAGTTTGCAGCTGCAAAATGATCTGAAATTTCAATAGCAGCATGCCTCTTCATGCTGCTACAGGAACGTATATGCTCAGTTGTATAAATCGACATGCACCTCTCATCCAACCAGGCTGGAGCTCTGGATCACACCATTTTATAATTCATCTCCCGAAAAGGGGAAGAGATACGCTTTAACACCTCAGCTAACAGGGGGGAATGTTTAGCAGTGCTACCACTGAGCAAGCCTCTACTTTTCGAGGGAGAGCATGCAGCAGGGCTGTCTTGCTGGAATTACTTACATTTTCAATTAGTTTTCTTCGGAGAGCGGATTTTCTTCCCGCTTAGTCATAACACCAGGATGTGTTAAATAAATTCGCTCTGGGTTGTTCCCTGTCTGGCAAAACAATTTGTGAATCAAGGTGGGGGGAAAAAAAATCTAGTTAGCAGCAATTGAACATACAAAGTGGGGTGACCAGTAACTCTCTGCTGCTGAGCCAACATTGATATATGTCCTATGGTGTCTTATGGGAGATTTCTAATTGCAATATGAGTTCTGTGTAGTAACCTACTGGGAGAAGGGGAGAATGCAATTGCTTATCAGTTTATCATTACAACCTTTTATTAAGGTTTTTTTTAATTAAAATGGAGCGACAAATGTACACTCTTATCCCTATAAGCAATCTTATCTAGTGTGACTGCTGCTATATTAGTGAACTAAATCCTCTTGATTACATTGGATGTGATCTTATGAAGTATGACAGCTTTACATATTAATAATAGGAACTGTCTGAATAGGCTGTCGCATGACCCTCTTCTCTGTGGCTCTCTACCAGCACAGTTTTAATCTATTTATCTCAGTCACTTTCCAAGATAAGCTGTCGTACTCTCAGGAAAGTGCAGTTGTCCCCATTTCACAGATGCGGAGTGGAAGCACAGAGTCCAGGAAAGACCTAGGACCAAATCCCCAACTCCAGTGCTTTAACCACAGCCCCTTTGTCCCAGGAGCTCCAGCTCGATCCCTCCCTTCTTTAGAGGTGCAGAGCAGGAGGGACCTATTTTATTCTCCTGATCTCAAACCGAATCTCCTGCTGTTCCCAGCATCAAATTTCTATTTGCATGAGATGAGCAACCGCTTTTGTTTAGTTGCTTCTGCAGCACTAGGAACGAGGGGGGTAGTTTTCTGGGTGCCTTGCCTGTGCAAAGGTGCACCTAAAATGGGTGTGCGAGTGACTTTGTGGGTCCAGGTAGCTACATCCATACAACTGAGATGACAAAATGAGAAAGGGGCCCTACATGATAGGACTGAATGGGTACACTATATATCCAAATTTACCATCACTAACACAGGTTTTGTATTGTGTAGCTATGGGCTCTTTATTGAACTATTTTTGACTAGCATTTCTCTGGCTGAGAAGAAAATGAAGCTCTGTGGCATGATGAGAGTGATGAAGGATGGAGAGGGCTCTTCTTTGCTAGCTTGTTTGCTCGCCTGCTTTCCCTAACTCTGAATTAGGATCCCCTTTAGGCCAAGGGAAACCAGAGTTGCTCTGCAGCCACTCAGCTGCTATAAATCTGTGCAACTCCACGGAGGTACAGAGGTGTAAGAGCCATTCACTTCCAGCTTAGCTTTACAGCAAAAAACCACATACTGTCCTTCTGTTTCCAGTCAGTGGCCCAAACTCTTCTCCCTGCAGCATCGGTGTGGTGTTCTGAAGTTAGCGGAGTTGTTCCAGATTTGCAGCAGCATGGGATGGAGCTGTGTGCTCCTGTGGAGCTGGCTCTGCCACTCACTGGAAGCTCTTAACATCTGTGCCTTTTATGACAAGCCAGCAGAATCCCTCCAGAGCCGGTGGGTTTTTATGGCAGACAAAAAATCAAAGCTCTCTCTGTGGGTTAAAATTTAGAAAATCCAGAGATACAAATGAATGAAAAGGAGGCATGGGATGTGCAATGCAGTTTAACTGTCGTAGTGCCCTCAAATCATAAATGTGGCTAGAAGTGATCTCTGAAATCCTGTAGCCCAACATCAAGCCAAACAGAGTCCCAGGCACTTACGGCTTCTATGATTGTGTCTAAATTGGAGTCTGAATGTCTCTTCCCATTCACAACTCCACATTGCAGTGTTGTTCCATTAATGCTCTATTTCCATTTCATAGAAAGTTTGGGGGAGGTTGTGTTCTGTTTTACCCTTGGAGGTAGTGGTACCTTGCTTTATAACTTCCATTCCCTTTCCCTTCGTTGCATTGTAGAAGGGCAGTTCATTACTATATCTACATTAATTCCATTTTGTTATTTGAAACTTCACCTCCTTAACAGGAGGGACCTGCTTTAATAATGATATTTCATTAACTACTAGCAACTAAAAGAAATAGCCTTATTTCCCTAGAAATTCCCTAGCCATTACAATAGTACTCCACACATGTTTATACGACTTTTATGATTCCTTTCGACTGGGCTAGTTCAGAGGACCTGTGCAGTACCTGGAGGATCAGCACTGGTCTTTGTAGGCTAAAATAGATGAGCAGTGAGGTTTGCTTTCTGTGCAAGGAAAAAGATGCATGAGGAAATACGCCAGACAGTCCAGAGGAGAAAAAATAAATCCCTTCCCCAGGGAAACTGGAAACACTGATGCCCAATGGCTCATCCAGGTCTTGGGGGGGGGTGGTTCGGACGGTGCAGCTTGACCACAGTATTCATAACCTACTTGCACCAATGATACATCTTACAAGTTGCTGAACATTTGAACACCTGGGAAGTGTAGCTGCTTAGATAGTGGTCTAATAAATGGGTTTAGAAAGAATCCAGTTGTGGAAAAGTGGGTGTTAAATAAATCTAAGAATAAATCTTCTGTACTCAGATTTGAAAATATATCTCTACCTGTGATAAAAAGCATCACAATATAAAGGTCATTATAAATAATCAAGTTCCAATAAATGTTTTTAATACTTGGCATAAAGTTGATTCAGAACTGAGGCTGTTTCCTTCCATGATACCTCTTCCACTTTAACAAATAACTGCCAAACGATTAATCTAAAGGGCCTCAGATGCCCCAGCCAAACCGTTGACGTGAATAATGGTTATGGCCCCACGTAATACACAAGGATCATAAACAGTTAATCTTCACCAAAAGGGAGAGTGAAATATTGTTTGATATCATTTTTAATAAAGAGAATAAATTAGGCTTTAAATATCATAGCACATCTTTAAACGCTGGTTACAGCTCCTGCACGCAGAGCGAATTAGCAACTGAATAAGTGTGTCAGGGGTTATCGGCTGAATTATTACCTCCCGGTCCACTTTGCATTATACTGGCCGTTGTGTCCATGGTAGCTAGCAAGCTGGCCACCTGCTTACGATGGCTGTACAGATAACCAGCTTTGTCTGATGAATTAAAATGGTGGCTTTAATCTTGTAGTTAATTCCTAATTCCACTAGTAACATCAGTCACGTGAGGGAGGAGCGCATTGTTCTCCTCTGTTTACTTATTGATATTTTAGGTTTTGATGATGTCCAACCTCCCTGCAATGGCAAATTTAACTCTTCAGGTCTGGCCTGGAAATGCAATAGCCGCGGTGGTTTATTATTCACCGTAAATCCGATGTTGGCAAACAAAAAAGGAAGGGGTTAAAATAAATTCAGTGCACACGTCCCTTCCCTCTGGCTGTGCATCAGATTGAATTCTAAGAAAGATTGATGGTGGGCTTTAAAATTAATTGCAAGTACAATTGTTATTATTAATACACATGCATATAGATCTAATAACACTACGCAAGTCTTAGGAATAACCGTGCTATGAGAAGGTAAACCAGATGTAAATGCATAGTTTGGTTCTATTTATCAAACAATGCCCACCTTTTTTATAATGCTGCCTTTAAGAGCAAGAAATAGTCCTTAGAGCAGTTGATGCAACGAGGCTGATTATGTTGGGGTTTTAGGCAATCCGCGAGAAACAACTATTAGCAGTCCCCCCAACAGCGGTTTTGGGAAGCGATGTTGCTCCTTGCATGGGATTGTGATTTGTCGTACTCTGATCTATCCTACTGCTTTAGCATCTCCACACACCCGATGAGCAAACTCTGTCAGCACCGCTAGAGACTTGCAGTGCTTTGGTTTCCCTCTTTACACAACAGAGAGCACTTCGTGATCTCAGCTTGCGGATCAGTGGCCAACAAGCCCTATGCTAACTAATGTAGAACTCAAACTAATGTTGAAAGTATCAGGATATTTTCCCCCTTCTTTTCTAAACAGAGGGACAAACACTGCTCACAGATATACTGCTATGAATCCAGAGTGTCCCTGTGGAAGCCACTGGTAGTGTGATTCATTGCAATGACCAAGTATAAAGCACAGCGTGGTGCGGAGCCCCTGGTGTGGCTGCGTCGGAGCCACCTCTGGATTCGGGAGCATTCCCGGCATGCCCAAGCAGCATCGTAGCTCGAGCATCTCACGGTGTGAACACAACCGTGCTGCTGCTGGGACGCAGGCTCGCACCTCTGCACGGCATTTCTCTGCTGTTCAAATGCAGCCACTTGGCACTAGGACTGGGATCCCTGCACCGTGTCCATGACTTGCTCCAAACCCAGCATCCTCCCTGCCTTGTCCTCTGGGAAAAAGCCCGTGAGTGAGGAATGACTCCCCCACCATCCAAGTTGTATCCACACTGAAGACAAATCGGTTCCTATATGTCTAATTCCTGCTGTTCATATGCTTTATTAATTATACTACCTAAAGCATATTTCCAGAAATACACGCATTTCTTTTTGGGAAAAAATCCTACATTTTGCTCTGCACGGTTAAAAAAGGGTCAGAACTTGAGAAGATCAGGAAAAAATAGAACTAGAACGGTTTCCTTTGTCAAGAATTATTTGATCTTTTTATTTTTGAGGGGGAGGGGGGAAATCCTAAACTTTGCATTTCAATGGATTTTTTTATTATTATAAATCCATCTGTGCACACACACACACACACACAAAAGTCTTTTCTGCTCTGTACAAGGCACAATTTAAGGCAGCTTTCAGAAATAAAAGGCAGAACAAATGTTATTGTTATTCCCAATATACAGATGTTTATTCTTATCTCCCCCCCCCCTCCTTTCTTTATTTCTACTACTGTCTTTTCAGTGACATCATAAGTAGGACTTGTCTCTTTATCGTCTCGCAAAGACTTTTGTTTTCTGGGACAGGAGCCTATTATGTCGTCACACGCTGGAACAGTAATAATCTCCCCCCTCGCTTGGAAGTCTTAATAGAAGACAATGAAAGAAACCATATTGTTTTCTGCTGGCACTAAATAAAGGAAGCAAGGGAATCTGAAGGGGGGAAAAATTACACAAGAGAGGCAGTCACTCTGGCATTTTGCTTTCTAAATTAATGTTTGGGGTAAAGAGGGAGAGGGTTTCCACACTTAATAGACAAGGAAGGACATCTTAATTACTAGGTCAGGCACCAGGCTGAATGGCACATCAGGTGAGAGGGCCTGATCCTGGAAGGAGCTGGGCACATTTGGGGAAATGATCTCTGCTCCTTACCTTGCAGTATCCAGCCGCTACAGTTTGCCTTCGGCACAAGGTGACATTTTGTAGACAGATTTCATGCCGCCCCAGCTATCCAGATGCTGAAGCACTTGAACTGCTCCAGTGCTGGCCCATCCTCTCCAGCTGTGCTGTACCTCCCTGCAGCTGGGTGACTGGGCTTTCAGAAATGTGGCAGCTCTTCTTGTTACTTCGCAAGTCCTTTCCTGAAGAAAGAGGGCTGGCGCAACCTTGCCCTTTGCTTTTCTCTCGATAGCCGGTGTCCAAGGGAACCTCTGAAAAACTCAGAAATAGTTTGCCTGTACCTTTCTCCTGGTCACAGGCACATACCTTCATCACAGTCTAACTTTATTCCTACTACAGGACCTAAACCTTCTCTCTGATTTCTGGGATGCTCTCCCCTTTGACTTTCCTCGGAGCAATAAGGGAAGGCTCAAACCCCCAGGGTAGGAACAAGCCCTGGAAGACGTACCAGCTCCAAAAGGGAATGTCCACATAAAGGCTTATCACCCTACAAAGGAGGCACATGTGTAAGTTATGATGATGAGCGTCTGGGTCACCTTCTAGCTTGCTCTACATTCTCCTTTCTCCCTCTGATTAGACAGAGATGATTTCTTGAGAAAAGAGGGTGATGCTGCCGGAGGAGAGTATTTTGAATAGGCAGGATTTTGTCTTCCTGTGGGCAAATAGACTAGAACTACTGAAACAAAAGCAATTTTTTTTTCTTTTTTTTTCTTTCTTTTTTTTTTCTGCTCCTCATCTGTATATTGGGAGACAAGCAGATAATCCCCTTACTTACTGTAACATTGTGCAGCAAAGAAGGCAATATAATAATATCATATGGGAATTCAATGTTCTTCACACCGTGGCTGCCTCTCTGGGAGTTACTGTGTCTAATGTGTTATCCCTTTTAATCTCTGATTTTCAGACATATTGAAGTGCTTGAAAGATAATGTATACAAAATAAATGTACATTACACTAATACTGTGGCACAAGAGTGAGCCTTGAATCCCGTTTATTAAATAAAAGCCATAGGAAGAAAGTTTGCATGTATGGAGCCAAATTTTCTAGGATAGGCTTTGCTCCAGCTGGAGAGACCTTGTTGTGAGTAGGGCACCAGCTGGGAAGGAGAGAGATCTGTTCTCTATTTCTGTTCCTGCTATCGACCTGCTCTATGACCTTACCTCGCTTCTTTGTTTTCTCTCTCTAGCTAAAAATATCAGCTCACCTAAGAAGCAGCTTTTGCTTCTTGTTCTTTTGGAGCATGGCTGGGCCATTGGCCCTCAGAGCTCTCCACTCCCATATAAACCCCTGAGCAATAATGAAATTCCCTGGTTTCACCAAGTCTGGGACTTTTGCATGGGACAAACTAGACAGTGCTTGTGTTCTCCTCAGTCGTAGACTGCAAGGGTTGGAAAACAGCAGCACAGAGCGGTGTCAACCCCCTCACTGGCAGCCCTGGTTCAAAAGGGAAACCTGTCCATGACCTGCAACTCCCAAAGCATTATTTTTGTTTGTTTTAAATCCAGTGAATCACTCATGTCCATAGATTGCATTGAAAACATCCTTCTAGACAGCCCCATCAACGCTGAAACTCATGCCTTTCAGAAGAGGGATCCCAGAGGAATTTTTAAGGTGCTATCTAAAGTAATGTAGCACTCTGATACGTGAGCAGAGTAACATTTTCCATTGAGGTAAATATTTTCCAGTAAGTTTGCCGTGTACATTCCTGTATCAAATAATGTTTTCATGCATAGCTCTTAGAGAAAGCAAGGTCTTTCATCTTAAAAAGGTAATCTCTTCTAAATTGGCCTTAGCTCTGCTAAGACCGTGAACGATAACAGATGCAACCTTATGACTCGGAGCATGTTGTGTGGGTTGGACAGAGTCACAGTGCACATTTCTGGCTGGGAGAAGATGGTCACAGATGCTTTTCCAGAGGCAAAGCTACATAGAATGAGGCCTCTCTCTTTATTCACAAATTGCATTCCTCCTCTCTCTCCCCTCCTCCCCGACAGGCAACATTTTTCATCCTCTTCGTGCCTCCAGCCTGAATTCTGAACACTTTTCTCAAGGGATTGGCTTCCACTTGCAGCACTGGGCAGCCTTCTTGCTCCTGTGATGCCATTGCTTCAGCCTGGTTCCTACCACAGCGCTCAGAATTTCTACTTCTCCTGGTAATGATATGGGAAAGGCACTATTCCTCTGAATCCAGAAAAGGCAGAAATCCTTGTGACTTTTTAGTAGAGCTCTCCCTGAGAAGGCATGCTAAAGCAAGACTGTCCAGCTCTGCTGTCTCAGAAGCTGGAAAGTTGTCAAATAAGTGGTAAATCCCACACAGGGAGAAAAAGACATTCTGAGCTAGGAGAATTTGGTCACAAAGTCCAGTGATATAAAAGCATGCACGCGTTTAGTAATCTGTGTGCGGTGTGTGCATCAGACATCTCCAGCAGCGCACGTCACAGGCTTGTCCCTTTAGCAGGTAAAGCCCACTCATTACTTTGTACGTGCACACACATCGCAAGTAGTAACAGCAGAAGTGACCCGAATCGCTCTTAAAACAAGTCCTTTATAGTTGGCAGCACAAATACAAAAGTCATTCATTGACTTTTGGACATGTTTTCTCATCAAAGAAGTCTGCATACCCTGTCTGAGCACTGCCTTGTCTTATTAACTCTCTGCACTATCCATACAGGTTTGCAGTTTCAAGCACTTGTGATCTAGGTCAGACCTGCAGAAAAGTCCAGCTCCAGATCCGATGCATTCTTAATAATATGATTTTTTCCTGGCATCTAACACAATCCTAGTGAAGTGCCCACTGTGTAACCAGCACCCAGCCTGCTGAAAAGCTGGATCTGCTGATACACACCACATTTATTTGAACACCTGGCTGTCTGCGACTCTTAATTTTTATAAAGGCTCTCTGGCTTTCCATCAGTGTCCTCATCCGTTTTGTCTTTTCAGTTTACTAATCATGCACCTGTGTCTCCATCCTCTTTCCATCTGTAAAACCTGCCCCTCAGAGAGAGGTTCTTATGGACAAGAAGGTCCTGGGTCAAAACACCCTGAAATGATATGCGTTGGCCAGATAGAAAGTTAAAAGGCATTTGGGATTCAGAATAGATAGAAGGTGTTTTACTGGACCTTTGCAGAAAGTGTCGTATTTAGCCTGACTGAGGTTTGAGATATATTTGCCTTTTTTGAAGTGGTTCGGTCGCTCATTTCTGTCAACTACCAACTGTGTCCTTAATTCCACTGAAGTAGAAAAGATGTTGCCAAGATCAGCTTTTGGTCTGTATCATTAAAGCTTTTTTAAAAGCAATTAAATTGCATACTATTGTGAGAAAAGGTGTAGAGCAGAAATCACCCTGTAGTGTTGTCGTGGCAGAATGATTAATGAGTACCGTTTTCTTCCCTCTGCCTCTTTAAAGTGGTGCTGACTTTTCAAAGGGTGGGTTTTAGGCTGAGAAAAAATATTGTTGAAGGTCTCAGTGCTGGCAGTGGCATTAGCATCTTGTTAAATTGCCAATAATGTTTCAAGCAGGCTCTTCTTTTGATTCGCTTCTGGTCAGCAGATAAATGAGCGTGAGGTGCAAGGTTTCGGCGATGCTGCCTGTTGGGTGGTGGAGGCGTGGGGAGATGTGGGTCGGTGTACCTGCAAATCCCACCTCGGTGGAGGTGTCCGAGTGCTGGCTGTCACCTCGCAGCCCTGTAATCAAATATTACCCAGGTCACACTGATGCCACCAGCAAGTTGAAATGAGGGTGAGACCAGAATTGCTGCTTCATAGATCTTGCGCCTCTTTTCTCCTCAGATATACAGTTTCTCAGTTAAATTTAGTTAATACGAGCAAGCTACACATGTTAAAACATTGGTGAAGAGAATTGAAATCATCGATCAGGGAGATCGTGATCTCCCAACCTCGTTTAAAACTTGCTGCCTTGACTTCTCTAGTTTTACCTTAGAAACTGCAAACTGGCTTTTCTTGTGCCCTCCATATTCCAGCCTCACGTTCAGATCAGTGGCTAAACCCAGATCCGAGCTCAAACAAATCATCTCTGTTCTTGTAGATTTGATCCAGTGGAGACTGTGACATTTAACTTTTCCTTACGGTAACTAAGGAAACTCCCACAAGCTGATGTCCTACCAACTGCCTTTTGTGCTCGCGCGGCAACAGCCTTGGCTCTGGGATAAGAACATTCCACCCTCGTCTTCAACTTCAGAGCCAGTTTGGGTGGCTTTCAGGGCAACGCGTGGTTTCCAGATGCGTCTGTTCTAATCCAAACAGCTAGTAGGGACTGATATTTGATTTGAAATTGGGTGTTTGTGGAAAGGAAAAGCAGAAAGCTCTGTCCAGATCTAGCTCCGGAGTAGAGTTGCAACCTTCTAATATCTCAGCTCAATCTGCCTGGAAACAGTGGTGGTTTTGTACTCCTGCCTCTTTCCAGAAAGCCGGTTTGTGGATAAATTATGCACCGGGATCAGGACATAACCCTTGGCTACTGTTTCAGACATTTATCCTCTCCCAGATCAAGTGATGCTACTTGAAGACATTAACTTTCCCCAGCTGTCTATTACCAGCCCTGCAGGTAGGAGTGATGGTATGTGCACTCCCTAATCCACTTCGGGCAAAATCAGCCAGGTTAGTTTAAAGTGCCAGTGACTGCAGATAGGAGATGGATGACCGCGTGGAACTGATTAGGGAGCGCTCACATGCTGCCGGCTGTTGGCAGCAAGGAAAGAAAAGCTGGAGGCTGGTAACAGCTTCAATCAGTTCTGCAGTTTGCAAAGAAATATCTCTTTTATGCTCTTAACTTGTGCTCTCAGCTACTTTGGAAACCTTCTTCCGTGAGGATGAGGTGGTGCGTGGAGCCCGATGCTAACTGCACAAACACAGCCTTGTGATAACCAACATCTGTAAATAGGTGAATGGGGCTTTCCAGGAAAACTCCCTGCTGTGAGCGCTTCTCAGAATCGTTTTACCTTCTCTCTCTTTTGATTTTGTTCTCGAAATTAGAGAGGATATCTCAAGGATGGTCTCTGAAATGAGAACGAGGAGGAAATTTTTGTACGGGGAGTATGGAAGGAACTATCAGGAGAATGATATCGGGGTTTAAAGTGGGGTTAATGACAGGTATTTTGCTGTGGATAGTGGCGGCCACAAAAAGCTATTCATGGGAGAGCAAGGACATACAAAATATCTAACTATTAGTGAAAGATCAAAGGAAAACAAAAAGCTTAGAGAGGAAAATCTTTGTCTGGAAACGATAGATGGGCCTGTGGATGAAGGCTGGCCTCCAGAGGTAAATAGGCAGGGGGCTGATGGGGATTATCAAAACCTGGGGAAAGATATCAAAAAGGATGGAGAAAAGCATTGCCAGTTAATGGTAGAGATTTATGGATGTGTTATGAATCACATTGACCTTATGAACCACCTTTCTCTCTCCCCAGCACCTCCTTTGCCCTTCCCCTCAATGTCCTTTCATTATTAAAAATGCATGTTTCTGTCCTCAATTTCATACATGGGAACACAGTGACAATCAGTCCCATTAGTCTTTGGAGCGCCAAAGACATCGGCTGAAGGTTTGAACAATGAGCAGAGGATGCCCGAGTCCTTCCTTTGTCCAAATCACAGCCGTCACTGCAATCCTAGAAACGTGGTCCCTGAGCAGCAGCTCTCCCCTGGATTTCCTCAGGCTCTTCCTTAGTTCCTGGCCTTAAGGAAGGTAAAAACCCAGCCTGAAATACAGCCCAGTGTGGGAGAGCAGGCATTTATGTGCCTGCCCATCCTTCCATTTGCGGATGCCTTTCCCAAATGTCAGGGTGGTTGACAGTCGTGAAGAACAAGAGGCAGAGGAGGTGTTCCCTGTCAGAAAAAGGGAGAACAGAAAATATGAGAACAAGTTCATCATGGTAAGAAGTAGGAGGAAGGCAGGAATAAGGAAATGCCTAAGATCTCCCAGAGACGTAGGGAAGTACAGCAGAAAACTCTCCTCCAGCTGCTTTCCTTCAGGCAGGTAAAATATGGGGAATCTCCTACTACAACACAGGTTTTTGAATTGCCTGTTGAGTAAACTGTGGTTTTCCATCCCTATTACTCTACTGGTAGCTATCACTCATAACACAAATATACAAAATAAATTAATTAAAAAAAAACTTGTAATGATTTTTCCCTGCTTAAGTTTTCAATTACATCAGCTATCTCATACTCATTAGAAAGACATGAGCCCATATTCATTAAATGCAAAACAAACTTTCCAACAGCAAAAAGGCTTGGGTGAAGAGGGTAATGATTTAATTTTCTTCATTTCAGAGAATTACATCTCTTATCCTGGGGCAATACGTCTGTAAATGCAGACAAAGTGCTGTTTCAGACTTGGTTTAAATTCCTAATTTGGTGGAGCTACTTGGTAGGAAAGCCTGAGTAAGGTCCAGGTCCCCATTTTGTCTTTTACACTTGACCAAAGCAAACCAAATGTTAAAATTATTGAGGATTCCAGATAATATTTTCAAAAGTGACCATCTTCAGAGGAGTATTTGTCTGCATTCTTCTATATTCATCCCTACAAATATTAGCCCGTGTTTGTAAAAACTCTTCTCTGCCTGAAAATTCATATAGATGTCTAGTGCAACATTCAAAACTCGTGGCATTTAGCTACTGTTAGAAAACAATCAAGAGCTTTCAAAAATCACAGTACGCCCATATGCAACTTCAGGTGCCCAGATATTTTTAAAATTGCAGTAAAATTCCGACTCTGAATGTGTAGATGTAGTTAGTCCCTGTCTGTTGAAGAAGAAAGGACTTCAGCTGCAAGTAAAACTTTTAAAATTGTAATAAGGATTTCTTGAACTTACCTAAGTACATCAGGTATTTAATTCGCTTTGGTTTTTAGTGTAAACTACATCTAGATCTGAGGGACTTAAAAAAAAAAATCTCAGTATTAGGGAACAAGACAAAACAGCTATTTTTTCTTCTAAAGATCTGCAAAATCATATACTAGCTTCTGCATGTAAATAACTGAAATGGAAAGTTTGCAACTGGCAGAATTTTGCCCATGAGAATAAAAAAAAAGCACCAATCAACCCATGTGGTTGTGCATCCCCTGAAGGCTCCCGGTCCTGGCCATTTCATGAGCACAGACTGTGTGATAAGACACGCTTGCAATCTGCATGCAAAGTTACCTGTGAAAATAAGTTTCATTAAAACAGAAATATCAAAATATAACAACAAATTTCAGATATGTATCTACCTTTATGGAAAGTTACTAATTTAAAACAAAAAATCATTAGCTGTGTACTTGGTCTTTTACCTAGTATATGTAAGCAAATGTGTGCTTCTGCATTGCCTCTCATTGTGAACCATCTTAACTGGAGCAATCAGGGAAGGTGTTTTTCAGTTCTAGTGCAGTCGCTTTGCAGTGACCATTAGTATTCTTCATTAAGAGGTGAAAGTCATCATACAGTGCACCAAGGAGAAATGTCAAAAGAATCTACTCATTTTGCCTTTGATAAATCTTGCCCCAAGTCTTGAGCATGAATCTCTGTTTTCTGGATGTCAGTAGAGCCAAGTTCCTTAGACTTGACGAGGGCAATGATTTAAAAAAAAAAAAAAAAAAATTCCCAGAAATACATATCTCCAATACCTCTAATGTGTTAGAACATTAACTTGTTGTTTGATTAAAAAAAAAAAAAAAGTTAATAGCTAACCAGCGCACTTAATTGTGTACATCACTTTTTATCGTCATGGGTATTCAAGGTATAGAAAAATACTTCTGGGACCATTGCCCTTGCCTGCTCACCTCATACATTATGGGCTGAACAATTGCATTCCTAGAAAATATGTTTTTATCAGTAACCACTGATAAAAGAGATGCAGGAAACACTGATTAAGTGTCAGCCATGCCTCAGAGTCCCAAAGCTTATAACCTACACAAAGTATTTGCCTCTTCTGCATTTAGTCATGAGATATCTTTGATAACTTGAGACTGGAGGAGACAGATTTGTTTACTGGGTAACCCTGTTTTCTAACACCACTTACACCCATACACATCTTTGGCACAACTGTTGTTGCTCCATTTTGTAGAAACTGTGGTGAAAAAGTTTACCAGTTTATAAAAGGCCTCTGAACCAGTACTGGACAAGCCTACGTGCCTTGGCTCAGCTGTGCTGCGGCGTACAGTCCTTCATAACCCCTCAAAGCTAACGTCTTCCCTGTTTGTGGGTCCTAGAGATATAACTGTGACGTTTCCATTGGCCTATTGCTTAATATAGCTGGTGAAGTTACTGGGAGAACCCAGAATTTCCAAAATTCTTACTGGTTTTAGATACTTTTTCAGTTATTTCTTCAAAGATGTGCATGACTTTTATGAGATATATTGGAACGTTTGCTGATTTTTCATGGACTGAATCAAATCAGGAGTTGAAATGAAAAGTTTTAATGGAAGTGTCACAATTGTTTCAGCAAGAAAAATGTGGTCAATGCCAAAAATCCATGCTGAAAAGCCATTTGTGTTCCAACAAAAAAATCTTTCCTTAGAGCAACTCCTCAGATCAGGTTCTTCCCACCTGACTTCCCCTGTAGCTCTCTGATTCTTTTCCTTTCCCTGTCCAAACTAATGAAACAACTGCATTTTTATCAACTGCTCTCTCCACCCCGGGGACAGCTGCATTTCACTGGAGGGAGAAGCAATTTTTATATACAGTGCCACTTACAAAGCCTTGCTATAGCCTGTGATGTGGGGGCAGCACCTAAATGCAAGCTCAGGACAGCAGCAGAAGCTGTATTTCAACATGCCTCTATATTGCAGTAACATTCCGAACAACATCTAAGTGCAGATATTGCTTTCAAGCTAAGTTTTTCTCTCTTGAAGTTTTCCACTCTGTTTAATAAAGGAGGAGCGTCGTGTTTCTCATTTCTCTTTCGCTGGCGGTGGCTACAGGGCTCTGCAGGCAGAGCGATCGAGAGAGCAAAATGTTCTGAGCAGCAGCTCAAAAGAGATGTAAGTTTTCTTCTAAAATCTGGGTCCACGTTAATGCATAAAGATCAGCTCTACTTCCAAAATAGCTACACAGAGCTTTGTGAAAGTCGGCAAGCTCCGGCTGTGAAGTCAGCCGCCCAGCATGGACTGAGTTAGAGAGGGGTACGTGGAGCATTTGATCATTTGGCCTTTTTCTTATGTAGCCACAAAGATAAAATACCCTCATACCGCTCTAAGCCTTTCACAGGGCAAACTAAGCTGGGCAGCCAGGGCAGGATTTGCTTTGGTTTGTAGAAACCTTTGCAAACAAGAGAATTAAAACCTTGTCCTCATCCCAAGTGTGTGGCCCAGGCTTCATCCGTTCAATGCTGTTAAACCTGCACTTGGGGTTTGAACGAGGCGATTTCTGTGCAGAGGTGAGTTCTTCAAAGCAGACCAGGACACCCCTCAAGGAGCAACTCTGATATGACTTCCTAAATGAATTTTTCGAAGTTGTTTTTAGGCAGGATTGTGTTCAAATTTAGAGGTCAGATTTTGAGTTTCAGCAAACTGCTCAGGTTTGGGTCTCTGGGGAGGGGGATTTGCTCAGTGGAGGATGTTGTCCCACATGGGGATGAGGATGAAGATGAAGGATATTCTGAGGGGCAGAGAAATAGCTTGAGAGACCTCGGGGCTCCACTCCCTGCTCTGTCATAGCCCCCCCAATGGCCTCAGCTCCCCCGTGGAGATCCAGATCACAGCTCTCCCTTGGTGTATTGGAAACCACCTTCCTGAAAGGCTTTTTTAGAGGAACCACAACCGAATTTTTGGGCTGTCTGCCCTTCCCAGCAAGACGAAAATAGAGAGGGTTGCAGAGTAGAGTCCATCTAAAAGTCTGCCAAAGAGCCACCTCCAAAAACGGTGGGAGTTCAGGGAAGTGGGTTTTGTGGAAACTGCAATGAGTGAGTCACCTCCGTCCTCCCCAAAAGAAGAGACCAGTGCGGGTCTAGATGAAGGCAGCGATCGCAGCCCCGACCGCCTGCCCCCAGCTCGCGGTGATGAACATGGGACCATTCCGTGCCCTCCTTTCTAACGAGAACAGCAACCACCGCCTTCCTTTCCCAAACACAAGCCATTCTCCCAAATCAGTTTACAAACCTCCTCCTTTCACTCCTGCAGCTTTATACGATGCTGAGTGTGGAAGTTTTGCAGCTCCCCCAAGGATCTCCCAATTTCTGTGGGAGACGACAAAGGCGCAGCGGGGCGGGAGGGATGGAGGGAGGACCACCAGCCGCAATTCAAATCTCATTTCCAGCCTCTTGCTGGCAGTATCCCGTGACTTCCACATCACGGCAATCTTGACATAACCTTGGAGGAGAGTCAAGCGAGAAATCCCAAGGCAGCCCACAAATACTGGGGGAGAAGGAAGGGGGGAATGGGGGACAGAGCCTCACAGCTCTGTGCTCTGCCTCTCTGTGTTGGAGATGTCCGGACTGGGTTTGAGAAATGAAGCTGCGCAGGGAAGTGGGGGAAGCAGCAGCTGTAATTTCTTTAAAAGTTATTTCATGTGATTCAGGGTAGTCGGTTGTCATTTTTTGTCACCTAAAGCATGAAATGAATTTTGGCATATAGGCCTGTGACTAGAGGGTGGGCTATTTCTCCTTGTTAGAAACGTATCCTTATGTCTGCAGTAACATTTTTTTTTCTGAATGATGGTGTGCTGGTTGTAAATCTCAACAGAAGTTGTGCAAGTTGGGAAAGAGCAGTAGCGAGTCCATTTTTTGCTGCATTTTGGAATTAAAATCAAATTTCAGTTGTGCTTATCTTGGATTATTACTGTGCAATAGAGCAGGAGGGAGGCAGGATTTCCAGGCAAGTCCTGGAGGACCAGAGCAAAGCAGCATCCAAATGACTGCCAAAGTCTGAATTGTGCTATTTAATTCCAGGTAACTTCATTTCCTTCATGAGACTGACTTCTGAGCTAACTTCTAAATACCACTTGAGATATTTAAGAATATAAATTTTAAGTCCTGCATCTTGCAACAGATAGCAAACAGGAAAGCTGCCATCCGCCTCTGGAAACCCAAAGGGTATCCCCAGATGTCAGCTGGACCCCACAGTGCTGCATTTGCCAGCAGCCGCAGGGTATCCCAAATTAATACGGTAACACAAGCACAGGAGCTACGTGAACATGTTACATTGTCACATTGGGCTAGTTTTGCAGAAACATCTTTCTTTCAGACTCATCCGAAGTCTCAACACTGTACGTGATTTTAAGTACAATGATTTTTCTGTCAAAAATAAACTTTGCTCTCGAAATAATTAGCACATCATCAGTTGGAAATAAGCCTCAGCTTGAGTGAAAGAATGGAGTTATGTGGGTTATTTTTAAATAGCACAACAATATATGCTAGAGAAAAAAAATCGCTTAAATTATTTACATTATTTACAGAATTCTCCAAAACAGCATCTTCAAAACCAAGTTTTTTTAAAATGGCATTATTAATTGAGGTGTTTTTTTGAAGAGTATTTTCTGACGTTTTTGGAGAGCTGGTTAAATACTGAAAATGACCTCAAAACATATCACAGAATTATTTGTCATTTTACTGGGGTTTAGATCGTGTGTAGAGTTTGGATGAGTGTAAGTGCCTTCCCGGGGTGGGCGAGCATCTCCTCACGAGTGGATCCAGACCAGTCAGACTTCAATAATGTGGGGAATCAACCATCTGGCCCCAAACAAATCGACTTACAGCCTGATCCCCCAGCCCTCCGTGGGTGTCAATTTACTCCTGCGAGTAGCCCAAACGCGTCTACTCGTGCACGTAGGAAGATGCTCCGCGCGTAAGGAGGTCACACTAGAAAACATTGCACTTGGAGATGGAAACTGGTTGAGGGACAGGGCTAAACCAGACGGCGTTTCATGCCGTGGCTTATACCCGTCAGCAGGGTCTGGAGGCTTCAGCACGAGGTTTGCTGGCAAAAACAATCATTTCAAAACTCAAAGCTTGTCCCTTTGGTTCATAAACCGAAACTCCCCCACGTATCCCTGGGACGGACACGGGGCTTTGGGGGTCACCTCCATCTGCGCCCCCTCCGCTTCGCCGCGAAGGACGAGCAAGACGAGTAAGATCAGGCCCGAGCTCTGCGCCGATGCCTGACCCTTTGTTTCGGCGGTGTCTCTGTTGGTGACAGATGGTGATGCTGTCCTGGTGAATTTGTTACCTTCTCGATGACATGCAATATGTCTGCATCCTGACAGTGAGAGGAGAGACTCCAGCTGTCCCTCCAGTAATTGACAGCAAGGAGCTGTTTTCACTTTTGACAGAGCTAAGAAGCATTAGCATCATATTGGCTACTAGGAGGGGTTTTATTATTATGTTTATCATCTGAGAAAAGTCATTGTGATGTGGGACTGGGTGGGGTTTTTTTTTACTACTTTGCTCCTGCAGCCGCCCCGTCCTCCCATTGCAAACTGTCACATGCTCCAGCGGAAAAGAAAGGGAAGGGAACGTGGGCTTCGGCCACCTCGTTCCCAAATGAGCCCTGCTCCTCTCACGCTGATGAAATGATAAAATCCCACCTCCTTTCTTCAGATGCAGTGGGGGACGCGGGAGAGGAAGGATGATTTTAGGATAATGCAAGTGCAGAAACTAGGTCGCCAAGGTTAGTCGGGAAGAGGTCCTGTCCCGTTTCTTGCATGCCTGACGCCTGCTGAAGTCGCTACTCACTGTCAGAGTTTGGGTCAGATCCTCTGCTCTATGGAAAAGAGAAAGAAAATAATCTTGCTTTTCCAAGGCTTTTGGGCTCTGCTGGCTGGCATTCTGGATGATTTATGTCCGGTTTGCTTCCCTTTCGCTCTTCTGAGCTCGCACACGTACCCCTTGCTAGCAATAAAGGGCACCTCTCCCATACCCTCATGGACTCTGCAGCAGCCTTCACTCTATAATAAGTGCTTAATAAGATTGGGGGAGTAAAATCAACTCCGAGCACATAAGTCACAAAGACATCCATACAACAAAGATTCCTCCCTAAATTAGATTCGAGCTGACCTAAAACAAAGGTTGGGTCTCGTTGCAGATCTGGCACTAGCAAAGCTACCGAGACAAGCAGTTGCTTCAGGAGAAGCTGAATATTTCCCGTTGGTCCTACCAGCTGTAGTTCCCTGCGTGAAAATCGGGCACCGTTACACTGCTGAAATGATATCAGAGGAAATAAGCCATTGCTGTGAAATTTATTCAGGATGTTCACATGATCTTATCTATTGTGCCCTCAGTGTCTTCCAGACAGAGAGGTAAGGGTCACCCATGGTTTTGGGCCACTCTTATGTCTTCTGGGTTCATCTAGCACTGCAGCCATGGGACACTGTTCCTGTGCCGGAGGGTGCTGATATCAGAGACTGGTGGTTTATACTGCATTAATGAATATCCAAGCATGAGAAAGCCAATACAGCCTAGCAAAGCGATCTCAAAAGGAAGGTTTCACCTGGCACCCTAACCAGCCCAGCACTGCTTCTGTATTTTCTGGTCCGTGGAGCGGGGTGTTAGCGCAGACGGTACACTCAGGCACCTGCAACAAGGAAGGCAGGAATCTTGAATGCTACATGCTGCATGAACAAATGTACCTCTACAGCAGGAGCCCGAACATCAGCTCTTTCTGGCCACAGAGCATTTGTTCAATTCTCATTTCAAACTATATCAAAACTGGGCATGATATTTGAATGTTATAATCTCACTATTTACACTGCATACGTGACTTTGGAAATTCCCAGGGAATTTTTAAAATCTCCAGAGAGACTTCTGTGGATTTCTGAAGAAAAAATAGTACGAACAAATAAAATACACGGGTTCTACCAGGTTTACAAAAAGTCCTTCAAAGTTTATTGAATTGTGATTCTGAATCCTTCTTTAAAGAAACATGTCTTCAAATCTCATGTCCACAAGGTCCTCTGTGAAAACAAATCCACAAAGTAAAAAATGCAAAAAGTATTTGTCAGCTCTGATATATTATTAATCCACGCATTTTAACAATGGTTGCTACAATACTTTGCCAGTTTCTTCAAACAAGGATTGATTTTTAAGTCTCATTGAATACCTTTGTTGAAAGGTCCTCTTCCCAGATAGCTTTAAATATGCAAGGATAGCACTCCGCTGTGAGGCTGTTTGTGCTGACTGAATTCTGAACTTATCGATCTGAAAGCATGGCACTGACCTCAGAAATTAGCTGGCTTGGGAGCAGCATCAAATTCCTAAACTCTTATCGGTGTTGACGCGAGTGCGTGACAAAAACCCAAGCCAAGTTAATGCTACACAGAAAGCCCGGTTGCTGGTCCTGATTTGGGGCCAAAAGATTGACTCGTACCTTGGACCAGAGTTTGAGGAGGGGGAGTTTGACTTCCCAGCCTCTTCATTCAGTAATTCCTGAGATCCAAAGCTTGATGCAAGAGAAATGCGCATATCCATATCTGTGCAAGCATGGATGAATGAGCGTTGCTGCACATTTGGGTTTAGGGGCCAAGACCAGGATCCACCCAGGGATGCAGAGTCCCTGGAAAGCCTGCTGCCTTGTTTAAGAGATGGTTTAAAAGTGAAGTAGATGGATGACATGGAAGCCCCATGTTATCTGTTATGTGCCTTTATGAGGTGGTATTAAATTATTCCTATTCCTTTCAATACCGTGATATGTACTGCACCTTACTGGTTCCAGTTGTGAAAGATAGTGAGGGAGAGGGCACGGGACCGAGAGCAAGGGGGGAATCCGCTGCGTAACCAGTATTTGTCAGAAACGGGAGTAATTGCTGCTCTTTGGTGTGATTTATTGAGGTAACAAAGGTTAATAACAATGCCACTCAGTCAGTTTATTCTATTCATTTTCATGTCATTACAACATATCAGGCATGGTGCATGTTGCAGCTGGGGTAAGGACTTCGTCTCTCCCGGAGAGATGCTCCTTTCTTCCTCCTGCCCACCAAAGCCCCTTGCTGGGGTGGGCTGGGGGCCTGGAGCCGAGCTGCAGCGTGTCCGCACGGGGCGGTCATCGCAGGTGTCGAAGGACTGTCTCACCCTTTGCATCTCAGAGGCCTGAAGTTTTAGACAAATTGTGGAAGGAGCGAGCATGAGTAGAAGTTAATGTGGGGCCAACATATTGGAGCGATGCTTTTCTGGAAGTGAGGGACTGAGGGCAAGGGTGGGCAGCGAGGGGGTGGAAAGCAGCCCGCGACAGCAGATATCCCCACGGGATGCCCGAGGGATGGACGGGGCTTCTGTGGGAAGAGGTGGATAATGCAAAGGAGCCGTCTGTCATGCAAATGTGGTAGCATGAGGAGCGTTCCTGGGTGAACTCCCCAGTTGGGATGCTGCTGCTCCAGCCCCTGGGGCTCTCCTGGGGAAGCCTCTTGCGAGGAGAGCAGAAGGAGGGGCAGGCAGGAGAGCAGAGCAGGTTGGCATTACTTTGTTGTTTTGTTCAGGATTTGGCAAGAGCCAAAAACCACAGCTGAGAAGTCTGAAAGTGAAGGAGACTGGCACTTCAAGCTAAAGAGATTCTTTGTCCGTTGATGAGGCTGCCATGACCCGAACCCTCACCCCAGCTGCCCCCACCTACATGAATTTGTATTTATCGTCTAGGGATTTAAAACACACTCCAAGCTGAGCCTTCATTTATTGGCAGCTTTCACTGAAACCTTCTTGTTCCTACCACGATCTTTCATGGCAGAGAGCTATTTTAGGTGATCACAGTATCTTCTCTGGGCTTGCAGAAAGAAGTCATCAAGGCTTGGAGAGTTAATGGCAGCGTGATTCCCTGCTTTTCAGGAGTCGGGGGTT
This sequence comes from Haliaeetus albicilla, assembly GCF_947461875.1. NCBI lineage: Eukaryota > Metazoa > Chordata > Aves > Accipitriformes > Accipitridae > Haliaeetus > Haliaeetus albicilla. The sequence continues at coordinate 3,560,665 of NC_091484.1, forward strand.
GCTGCTGGGTTGTGTGCAAAGTACTGCAGCAGATGCAAAGGGACTGAGTTTCCAGAGTTGCTCAACAATCACAGCTCCCAGCAAACTCAAGCATTTCCACAAATCAGGTCAGTGCTTTAAGAAATCCATCAGACCTTTTTTCCCCCAGCGCTGAGTACCAGTGTCCGCATGTGGTTCGGCCACACACACAACCATACAGATCCCATCCCGTGGGCTTAGCTCAGATCCATCCTTCAGTTAACCTGCACCCAAACATTCGCAGTCTTTAAATCTCCATGGCTCAAAGCCCCCAGACAAACGGGTGCATGGGCTGCTCTTTGTGTGAGAGAGGGTTAAAGAAAACCCAACATCTTGCTACAGATCATCCCTCCCTTCCACCCACTTCGATGCTGGCAGTCTCACTCTGTTCTTTCATCCAAGTGGGCATCAGCACCAGCCCCGTATTCATAAGTGTCAAGAGGTGTTGATGCACACTGCATACGGCAGTCGGCTGCTTTTGCCCACCCCGGAGACTAAATGCCTCGCACCTCCACTCAGCTGCTGGGACTTGGCTGGCTTTCAGATTTTAATTTTTAGAAGGACTTTGAAATTTTTCCAGCTCGCTCTGCTGTTTTTCACCGCTTGCTCAGTGAGGTACCTGGGCTGCTTTGTTCTCAGAAGTGCATTGATAAATTAGCAGTCGCAGGCTATGGCAAACACTGCTTTTTTACTTTGTTTTGACCAATCTCAGCTCCTGCTGTAAGGCGTGAGATGGACAGCAAAGGACAGCAATGCCTCAAAGTACTACAGAAATGTCCATCGAATTGCTCCTGCTACAGTTCAGGGGAGAGGATGTGGATAAAGTTAGCTGGGAAATAGCAAAGAGAAAGACAAGCCTTCACCCACAGTGGTCAAAGTCCTAATGCTGATGGTGGAGCATCCAGCTCACATGTCAGCTTAGTCCTCAGCTGTTCAAGAGAGGTGGTCTTGCTCAGAAATCTGCCTGCTGCAGGTTTCCAAAAGGGTCCTATGCAAATTTTTGATATTGAAAGAATTTTTGGTGTGGGTGGAAGTTTCTTCAGACATTTTTTGAGTACTTTGAAAGTCCTTGAGTATTTTCTTGATGTTTTCTAACCCTTTGGGGATAGACCATCAGGGTGCATGTTTGTTGATATCTCGCAGACATGACAGCAACCCATGGAGGAATATTGGAGCTAGTAAGCGCTGCCTGCCTTGGGACTGAGTGCAGAGTGGTAAGAGCTGTATGCAGAGCCACAACTCAGCTAGGTGTAGTTTGGTATATAGCCCAGTAAAGAGATCTGTGGTTTTACAGGTATCTAAGGTAGCTCATTTAAGTTTTGGTCTGTAAGTCTTTGCTTCTTTGGGGTGCTGGCAGCACTTCGTGACTAGATCCAAAGTTGTCTGGAGAATCAAGTTTTTAGCTCTTCCAATTAAAAAAGAAGTCTCACAGTAGTTTCCAAATATATTGGGTTGTGAAAGGCTGGGACACAGTCCAGGGTTTGCAGCACTAACCCATAAGGCTCTGGCACCTGAGGTCTCCAGGCAGGAAAGCAGAAATCTGCTCACAAACCTCTTGCTCACGTATCCGCCCAAAGCAGAACCATGAACTCATGCTGTTGCAGAGTCCCAACCTGTGCTTTCCACTCTCCAACCTGACACTTTCAGGCCTATAGTGACTTTTTACAGTCTAAACCAGCCTGCGGCACAGTGGGTGGGATTCAGTTGCCTTGAACAAAGGTGTCTCTTACCATTGGAGGTGTCACCAGCTGCAGTTCTGATGGGTGGAGGTTACTCACGGCTCCTGCGTCGTATCTGCCAGTCCCTCGAGGATGACTTGGTTGTGCTACGAAGTATAAAATAGCCCTAAACCTCCAGGTTTGGAAGGTCGAATGCAACTGAAGGAGTGCGGGGGGCCATGGGGGTGGCAGGGACGGGGGTCGAGGGGAGGAAGGTCCTTGGGGCCAGAGCATGCCACCTACTTTGCTTTGATGTGGCTGCGTCGGTCACCTCCGTTGTCATCCTCATGTCTGAGGCTTCTGCCTTGCAATCCTGAGCCTCTCCCACTGTCACGCCGACCATTTGGGCTCTGCTGCTGCATCTCCTGTTAATCCCCTTAGCATCCTGCTCTCCATTTCCAAAGCTGTTATTTGCGGTGCTGTTGCAGCACCTTCGCACCACTCTGCTCTGCCCCTCTCTCCCCACCAGCCCTCAGACATCACCCCCTGTTTTGCTGCAGTTCAAAGCAGAATTACACGTTTTCAGCACGGGACCCATTGCCAGATCTGTGCTCAGTGCCTGTCCGGGGCGCTGGGGCTCTGCTGCATTTCTGGAGGAGAGTTGTTCCTTGCACAGACCCATCCTCCACTTCAGGTGCTACATGTCACGTCCAGTCACTGCTTTCGCTCAAGAAGCCCAAGGACTGAACAAACATCAAGAAGCATAAGCTGAGGGTGGGTTTGTTCCTTTTCAAGATTGCTTTTGAATCTCTGTGTATCCATTTCCCCTCCGCACCGCTGTGAAACATTTTCTTTCAGATACCCCCCGTTTCTCCAGAGAAAGGAGAAATCCTTTTTCTTTAACCTCATGGCAACTCTCAGCCTCTAAAACATGCCCGTGGACATATGTTTGCCTTTCCTTTAATAGGGAAGTAAACCATTTCTCTCTCCCGCTCCAGGTCCCATAGCCCTTGCATTTGAACGAGACCTTGGGCTGGAGCAGGATGAGTCCCGCTGACCCGAGCTCGGCTCACGAATCGCTGGGTTCCTCGCAGCCCTCCCCCATCTCGTAACATCAAGGTCTTTCTTCTTTGTAGCAAGGTTAGCCTCTATATGTCTTAACCATATGCCCCAAGTGAGGAATTCATTAGCATTCATTACGCATTCATAAGAAACAAATGGGCAGAGGAGTGGGAGGTATTGCAATTCGTCTCAGCTGCTCCTTCACACCCAGCCTGGCGGAGGGGTACCCGCCGAGCGTGGGCGCTGGGCCCCCGCCAGCCCCACCTGCCCCCCGCCGTGCCGGCCCTCGCTCCGCCGCACGCACGCGTGCACGACCGACCGCCCTTGCACGCCCGCCCTTGCACGCGCTTCGCACGCCGGTGGGTGATTTACAAGTTCTCAGCCGACAAGCCCCGTCCGCCTGCGTGAGTTCCCCGTCGGTTCATTTAACTCTACAACATAAGCTGATTACGGAGGGAAATGGCTGAAGCGTAAATCTGGCTTCTTTCTTTTTTTTCCTCTCTTTTTTTCCCCTCCCTCAGTGGTAACACCTCGCTTCCCTCCCCTGCTTCACTTCCCATTTGTTCCCCGCACGGGGAAGCCAAAGCAGGCGGCTACAAGCACTGCTGTCCCCTTGGTCCCGAGACATCCCTGCACAGAGGGAAGAAGAGAAAATCTTGATGGTTTTAAGCAGTAGCGAGCTGATTTCATGATTTCGGAGACACAGGGAGCGAGTCAGCTCAATCCTTAACTGTAATTAGTATCTGGGTGAGAGTTTGGGTCAAAATAAAGTCAAACGAACACATTGTCATAGCATTATATCCTAGGGCACGGGGCACGGTGCAGGAAAGCCCATCGCCCAGCTCTTGGCTCTCACTGGTGCAACGAAGCCCTTGCTTCAAAGGCACCAATAGCAATAGCAGTTGTGGGTTATTTTTTATTTTATCCTTTCTTTTCACTTGGGAATGGGCAATGACAATAAGGTTGCAGCTACCTGTGAGAGCACATCTTGAAGATGCGGGTAATAGGCAAGAGAATGGTGAAATGAGCTCTGGCTTGTGTCTAAGGAGCTCCAGGATCGGGTCCAGCATCTCACTGGCAGGTGTCCCTTAAATGTGATGGGGAACATCCACGCAGCCCGGGAGAAAGCATCTGAAGGGAGAGATGGCTTCCAAAAAGCTCCTAAAGAGAAACACAACGCACTCTGTCCAGGATTTGGGCTCCCAGCTCGCTTGGGAAGAGGTTTTTGAACCTGCCTGGGTTTCAGCTTGTCATTTCAGAGTAACGTGGACCCATTTTGGTCTCCTTTGACAAAGCCCAGCCCCTGAAGGAAGAAAACACTGCTACCACTGCCACCTGCTACACTGACTTTTTTTCAGTAAATCTACTGAACAAATCTAGAAATCTAACCCAGGGAAAAATTTGTAAGTCTCATCTGAAGTGTTCAGAAATAAATTCCTGGTGGTGTTGGCACCCGAGCATCATCTGGGACCCCTCCATGGTGAAAGACAGCTCTTGGCTAGAGCTGTTTCTGCTTTTTGCTGTGCCGGTGTGAAGCCTGACTTGCCTCCTGGTGGAAGGTCTCATTACAGCAAGGATGGTTTCCAGCTCCAGGAGCTAACAGAAAAAGCAGGACATGAGCTGCAAACACCTTCAGATGAGTTTAGCAGGGAGGCAGGTGACTTGGCATGGTGCTAAACCAGGATCTCCTCCTGATCTTAGGATCTCCTAAGCCAGCAGACCCCAAAAGCAAAGCAAACAAAATGAGAGGACCCATGGCCCTGGGAACTAGTGCACGTCTGCTACGCTAGCGATGCTGTAGTTCTCCCCACAAGCTCTCCTTTGGACAATAGAATATTATAGAATATCTCTTACAACAGAAAAAAAAAAAAGTAAGTACTTATGTGCTTTTATCCTGCTGAATGAGGGCAGTACCAAGCACACAGGTTCTGAGGAAGACTACGTTAATGCAGCTCAGTGCCCAGCTGAACTTACAGGTGCCTCATACAAAGGTTCGCATGATGTTCAACCAGGTGAGAGGACTTTGAAGTGTATTTTATTCTGTAATCAGAACAGAGGCTTGCCTTCCTGAATCACAGCGACACAGGCACAGCCGCACACCCATCCTCCTGCCCTCCTTGTTGGTGATTCCCCTCTGTTTGCCAAATCACTCTTCCCCTAACCAGCACCTTTAAAATGCCTTAGACATCACTGCCATGTACATCACCGTCCTTCAAAGGTGATAGATAGCTGTAAGCCAGAAACAGGTTAGAAATGCATCTGTGATGAGCGCTTGTGCTCCCCTTGTGCACGGGCATTTTCAAAGCTAGGAGCTGCCAATGAGCAGAGATCCTTGGGGGGTTTCAGAAGTGCAGGTAATAAGTAGAAATTTCAAGCTATTGAAAATCCCAGCAGGTCTCTGTGCGTCTCCCAGCTCCCGCCCGCGCTCGCCAGCCCATCCGCCGTTCGGATGAGCCTGCGCAGGCATCCAGAGCCACATTTGGCTGCTCCCTGCACGGATCGCTTACGCCGTGCGTACAACCTCCAGCACAACATCTCTGCCATAGCTGGAAACTCACCTTTCTTTTTTTCCCCAGCTCTGCTGTCAGAGCGGTATCTCTTCAGATCATAAACTAGAAACAGCCATATCCCAGCCGCTCTCTTCTTGCAGTCAGGTCTTCTCTTGTTTGCTTTTTTTTTTTTTTTTTTTTTTTGCATGAAACAAACTTCATTTTTGACCTGGAGGGAACTTTAAAGGGTTGGTAACTGCTCATATCGATAAAACTCTAACCAGTACACGGCTCTGGCTGTCTACCTGACTTTCCATCCCCGAAAGGGCAGCAAGGCAGGGAACAAGCATTTGCTTTGCAATGAGCAGAGGCACTCTCCAAACAAACACCGAATCAGAGCTGTGTGGCCCCCTCATTAGCACTCTAACATCAAGGACTTTCATGCAGCAAAATTAACTGTTTTTTGTAGGATGTTTAACAAAAGAAGAGATACTAATGAGGTTAGTTAAAGGGTGGCCCTCTTTCATTAGCTCTGCTGGGCTAAGTCTGCCAGTGAGGAACTATCAAGAAGATTGCTTTTTTTAATTACTCTGTTAATTGATATAAAACAAAAAGGACGCAGATTAGTTGCATGCAATTAGCAAATTAATTCTTGGCAATTACAGACTTAATAATGGAGTACTTTTGCTGCTGTGTGTTGGATTCCGTGGCCTATATTCATTGCCTGTATGAGCTGAATAATTTATTTTTTATTTATTTTTAAAAAGGAACAAGAGTTAAATATAGACATGCACACGTTTCTTTGGAATTCTCTCAATAGCATGATGAGGAAGATAAAGTGCATTTTTCACCTTTGACACAGCGGTGGTATCTGTATTTCCTTGTTAACACCAAAGCCTAAGGTGATGGGTAACACAGCACTGCCAGATAGATGCCTCCCTGCCTAATTCTGACTCCTGTGCTTACGACTTCAGCGAAACAAGAAGTTAGGCACAAGTTTCAGTTTCTTTCTGAATAGGGCCGACGGGCAGGAATATTGGAAATCAGGTCCTTAGGGTCTAACCTCAATCTAGGACTCTTCCCAGGCTGCAGCACTCTGGCAGATCAAGTAGGCTGAAAAATACCCCAATTCTCCTTGAAAAGTCACAGTTTTGGGGTGGTTGCTATTGAATGATTACAGCAGAATAATGATGATAGCAAATGCCCTTTGCGATACATGGCTATCTCCTGGCAGTTGGATGCTCTCCTCTTTCCTGGACATTGCAGGAGGAGGAGGAGGGCTGGCAGACAGCGAGACGGTTGGTTGTACCTGTCTGTTGACCTTGGCTGGGCAGGATTTGGGGATGGAGAGATGATGGTATATCCCCACGCAAGGAGTGAATCAGCACTAAGACTGAAATACCTCACTGCGTTCGACTCCAGGCTGGGTGAATTTTATGTTATTTAGCATTCAGCTTGAAGGTCGTTAGAATGACCGCTCTGCAAAACCGCCTGTTGGGTTACAGTATTTTGGAAGAGGAGGAGAAAGGAAAGCAGATGGGAATACCTCCTCTGAAATCTGCCCCGTTGCAAAGGAGCTGGGAATTTCCATCAACCACAACAGCAACAAGCCAGTTATCCAGGCCCACAAGACTTTCCTTGGGCCTCAGCTTTCCCCCCTTTCCCTCCTCTGTTTTTTCTCCACCTGCGGCTTTTCTTTCCAAGTGCAGTTGCAGAGAACTCAATGCTCATGTCCATTGCTTTGCTTGTGTTGCTTTCCATTTTTCTTATTTTAGTCGAGACCGAGCCCACGTGTCTTTGCAGGCTGATAACAGGCAAGCAGGGATCGGGGGGGAGAAAGGGTCTTGGTGGTAAGACACACACCCCCAGAAATAGGGGTAGACACACATACATGGAAATGCTTAATCCACAGAAGTTTAGAGGAGAAGGATTTTCTCTCTGCCTTTAGTCTGCTGGGGATCATCATTCTGGTCTGTATTTGGAGAGTACCTAGCATAGCAGAGGGCCATGGTGGGGACCCCAGCTTCATTTTTTCAGTCAAATTAGGATTAGCATTAATAATTCCTTATTTGGACTGTAAAATGTCAGTGAGGCTGGCTGTGCAGCACAGGTTGTAGAGAGGTAGTGAACAATGGGGTTCACATCCAGTGTGATTAATTTCCAAACTGAAATAGTGGCTGTATGTTCCTTGTTTCCCACTGACTCCAATCTTTACTGGGCGTATAATATGGTGCAATTCCTATGGTCAGCTGTCAAGTACTCAAAAATGTCCTCTATGGCAGTTGAGACACCATATTCTGCTGGGTAATTGCTTTGATTCCATATATTAAAATAGTGAAAATAGTCACTGAAGAGGTTATTAGTGCATCTATTTCTCCCTGTACAAATCCTTGTCTTGTAAATGAGGGGGGGGAATGAAGGCCTCTGCAGAGAAAAGGCATGCAGGTATGTGTGCAATGAGAAGTCATGGGGAATCTCTCCTGGGAACAAACAGCCTTGCCAGGCTTCACTGCAAGAGCAAGAGGCTTTCTGCAGTCATACGTCTCCCTTCAGCTATTTCAGAGCTTGCAGGTTGAAATCTGCTTCTAAATCCTTATTTGGAGAATACCTGTTTAATTTCAGTGTTACTTTTAAACTCATATTAACAGTGGTATTTTTCTTTAACCCATTCCTTTTGTTGTTAGCTGCTGTCAGGAGCTTTTCGCCAAGAATATATAACTTTCGTGCATATAAACCAGCCTGTTTGTGTCTTGTTTCTTCTAAAAACCTTTTGACTACTTTTTAAACTTAAAAATACTCGACATGCTGTAAGTGACTCTCAGGCAAGCGAGAAGACCATCTGATACGTCCAGAGCGTTTCGCCTCTCATGAATTCTCAGTGTTGACAGGGAGGAAGAAACCTGCAAAGGGAATAGATCAGACTCACTCTTAAAGGACTATTAAACAAGAAAACAACCCAGCAGCCAATAATTAGACAGTTTTCTTACAACTTTCCAAGCCCAGAGTTTATTTCCAAAGCCTCACTTCCACGTACCAGTTTCTTAAAAAGTTGTTTAGCAATGAATTGCTGATTAGTTCAGACTTAAAGCACTGGCACTGTGAGCATTAACATACAAGATGGACATGGTTGACGTAACCGTGCCAGTGAGCACCATGACTTCTCAGGAAGCGTTGGGCTTTTCCATGTTTCTAAACAGATATAAAAATCAGAAAGCAAAAGCCTGACGAGCCAGCTGTAAAATGAAGTCAGGGAGTCCATACCCAAGTGCTAAATGTTTGCATGACTGCAGATCTCACATTTTCTCCACATTAATTGTAACAGCTAAGAAGTCGGGCAGCAGGAATAGGCTGAAGCTTCTGCAGAGACCCAGCGGCTGGGAAGCGTCAGCACAAGTACGTGGTTGCAGCCTGAGGGTCAGATCCTGCCCCATTCCCCGCTCCAGCCAGTCTCTCTGACCTGGAGCAGGTTGTGATCCTCATCGTTTTCTTTTCCCCCTGACACAGGACCCCAAAGCAGAGGCTTTTAAAGTGCCCATAAAAACCCTCCACTGAAAATTCAGTCCCTGATCGAGGTACAGGGACAGCACAGGCAGGACTGAGCCGTGACCTGGCCCAAAATATTCTTGTGGAGATTGCAATGGAATGGGCAGGGGGCTTTGCACAGCAATGACGACCATGGGGATCCTCACGCCCAAGCACCGTGGTGGGGCTCTGCTTCAGGCAGAGTCACCAGTGCCACCCAGCATGTCTGTCCTCCCTCCCCAGTCCTAACCGGCGCAGGGAGAGCCAGCTGAAATGTCGTTTTTCCCCTCCACAAGGAAATTTGGACTTTGGAGGCTGCTTGGTAGAGGTTTGTGAGGAAGCAGCCATGCAGGAAGGCAGCTTGCTGCCTTGTGCTTTAATTTGGTGGTGTTTTCACTTTCCTCCTCTCACTTGTCTATAGTGCCCAGCAAAGCCCAGCTATTGTTTAGGATATATTCCTTCCCATTTATCCAAGCTTTTCAAGGGGAATTCTTCCATGTAACTGTCCTCTTTTCACTCACTATTCTTTTCCTTCAAAAACATGTGCCTTGCTTTAAATTCTCTCTTTTTTTTTTTTTTAAATGAGACATCTTGTTTATTTTTTTCCCCTGTCTTTTCTCCCTGCTTAGTGCGGCTGCTTCTCCTGCTGGTGCTGCATTGCTGGTTGCCAGAGAAATGTTTTTCTTTCACTTTTATTGTAATTTATTGATTTTTTCCCCCTTATGGGCTCAGAACCTTTTGCTTCTACCAAATGAGGCACTAGGCATTAACAACATACTATATACAACTTAAATTAAAATAATGAGAGCACGCTCATGTCAAACACAGACAGTTAGAACATGAGAGGACCCGAGCCACAAAACAGAAGCCAGCAGCACTATCTATCTGACCTCTCCCTCTCTTCCCACACATTGAGGACGTTTTTTCTCACACTTCTGAGGGATTTCTGCCTTCCCCTGCTCCCTGGCTCCGTAGCCAGCAGTCCCACCTGCTCACCTCTCTGTGTGTAAATGGGTTGTGATTTGTTGGATTCAATCACTGTCTCCTCTCCAGAAGCTCTGGGAAGAAAAACCATAAGCATTGACTTTGAGGAGTTTGCACCATCTCCTCTGTTTCAATTCCCTCCCAGCCAATGCTCACAGTCCTTCAGGAGAAATTTAATTGTTATTTTCAGGGAACCTCTACAGAACTGGAGGAATTTCCTTTCTCTCCAGCCCTTGCTCAGTGTACCATGGAGCCATACCCCCACTTTCCCTGACCGCCTTGGTTTCCACTCCTTTTTGTGAAGGGCAATCCCCACACATGCAAAGATCTCCATATGATGATCTAGGAGGGTACGATCTTCCCCAAGACAATTATTTTGGTCCTGAGATGATGTTCTCCCACAGATCCTGTCGGCTTCACAGTTGCATGGGCTGAGATCTAACAAAATCTAGATTTTCTGGGGGCTAACTTCTGCTAAATCTGTCCCCTAGTATCTCTTCCGAGCTGACTTTGAGCTTTGAGAGACCTCCGTTCACAGGAAAGATGGCATGTAGACTGGAAGCTAACTTACTACAACTATATGTTTGGCATTAATTTTCGTAAGAAATGCAAAGCTTAGTCAAATATTTCTATGGATGGTGTCACCTTTCTATCCAGCTGCCAACCTGCAGATCCCTTCTGCCGCTCTCCCCTTCCACCTCCAGTCTCTTGACACAACATCATCTATGTGTGCAGCAGGGTAGGAATTGCATCTGTTAGCGCCCAATAATGTTTAGGGCAAAACTCTTCTGTAACTAGTTTTTGGCTTTTTAAGCTGAGAAAAAAACTTGTGGAACAGAGTGCTGCTCTGGGGCTGGGTCTCCTCAGCACTGTCATAGTAACAATTATTTATATGTTGTTTTTTCCAGATTTTTTTTTTCACGGACTGCAGCAGGACTAAAAAACAAAAACAAAAACCAAAGCCAACGTTCGAAGTATCAGCATCTTTTTTGCAGATTTTTTTTTTCACATACACAAACCTTCAGGGACAGAAAGATGCATTTGCCAGTTCATCAAGACATACATTAGTCTTCATAAGTATAGGTTCAAGAAGTTGTGTCGGATCCTCCAATTTTTTCTTACACCTACCACCATATTTCATCAATAAATTTGCTATCTAGACAGTACACAAAACTAAAATTGGACTAGCAGCTGACAGCCTGGGGACTGAGCTAGGGACTGTCAGAGCTGGCAGTGTTTGCTAATTGAGTTAAAAGAAAGACATCCTTTTTCTTAACCGGGAGAGTCTGACACATTTTCTGGGGTCAGGCGAAACGGGATCCCCCCCCAAACGCTTACCAAAGACTCTCTTTTTGAGCAGCAAGACAGGCTTGGATGCAGGTATCCAAAAGCTTGCATGGTTCAGACTGTGTTATTTGCTTTTTCACAGTCAATAGGCAATCGTACATGACAACAAAACATTGGATCTCGCCTGCAGCGCCGTATAGCCTTTTTCTTTAATGTGCCAGCACTGAGAAAGAAACTTCCACAAGTTGTGCAAATCACTGCTGGTCAAACGAAAACTTCGCTGTAGCATGAAATGCGAAGTGGCACCTTAGATACAACTAATGGAGCTATCATGGTCCTAAACGTAACTCTCAGGGCACCTTAAAGGGATTCATTTCTTCACATTCAGCCTCCCTGTCTTGCGGGGACATTTTTCATCGCTTGTCTCTTAGTCCCCATTTGGACTCGTTGTTAATCATCGGGCGCCGGGACTTCCAGGCATGTAAGAGCGTGCTTGGAGAAAGCTTGGACAATGCATCATTTCAGGTGAGGATAATTCTGGGCTCATTACGACCTTGAATATACTGCAGATAAAAATACCGTGCAGGAGGGTTTGGGGATCTGTTCTTGGAAGAGGAGTTCAGCTCAGGCAAGATATCGGGAGTGCTGAAGCAGGCACCGCAGGCTTACAAGATCTAGGTGAGGACAACGGAGGTGTAAATCCAGCACGGGTCAACCTATGCCTCGGAACCCGGTGCAGAGCTCACCCCCAAAATCTGGCTTGGCCTCCCAGTGCTCTCAGCTCTGCCAGGCTGGAGTTCCAGCCACAGTCCCGCAGCAAGGTCCAAACTGGTCCAACAACGGTGGATGCGGCTTGGCTAGCTCACAGCCCATCTTTAATATGCCAGAAGGCCCTCCGTAAAGAGAAGGACCTGATTGTGGAAATGGAAGCGGAAACATCATTACATTTTCAGAGTAATGAGCTAGGCCCCCACCCTGTAGCTAATTAAAACTGTGGAAGTCTTATTTCAGCAGAGCAATCAACTTAAATCTTAGCTACAAGCATAGCAAAAAATTTTTTCAGTGTGTGTGTGGCTTTGCTTTTATGTTAGCAAGTGAGCAGGGGAGGAGATAGTGTGTTTTGCTCCATGGCAGGAAAAGCTGGTTTGAGCTTATCCCTTGTCTGTGCAGGTGATGCAGTTCCTATAGGGGCAAACACAGTCCTTCGGCTCTTATTTAGATACAGGCACCAAACATGGAGATATTTCAGTGCTTTGGGGTTTCGACATGATCTAGGATGGGCAGATACTTTAAAAATCAAAAAGATGGAAAAATAGGTAATTCATTTTTCTTGAGCTTCAAAAATGGGCCAGTTCGAATTTTAGGTACGTTTTTTCTTACCTCGTCTGTGTTGCCTGTTCTCCCCAGCTGAGCCACATTAATGCAGAGATTGAGATCCCCTTCACAGTATTTCTAAATGGATGGAGGAATCCTCCTGAGGCACACGTGAGGTGAAGATGTGTAAGAAAAACCTCAATTTAGTATTCTAATAAGAATTAGACATCCAGATTTCTTAGACAGCTTTGCAATATCAGATGTGAAGCACAAAGGGATCTTCTCCCTAGCTCAGGGGCATGACACACTCTGTGGACCAGGCACAGAAGAACTGCTCCGGTCTTCCTCACTCTCAGCAAATTATGGTTTTCTTCCTCAAAGGCTCTTAATTTTATTTATATCATGAAATATGGAGTAGTGGAAAAAATCCTGATCCTTTAAAAAGCTGCAGTACTGGCAGACGGGCAGATGCTGCATGCACTGATAGGGAAAAGATAGAGAGACCTTTTTCTGCTAGCTTTTTTGGAAAAAAAAGGCACGTTCAAAGCACTCAGCACACAAACGTGTGCACACACGAACCCTCCAGCCTCTGCGCATGTATTCACCAGGGGTTCAAATTAAACTCCAAATCGTGCAACTGTGATCTGTACAGATTAGAAGTGGGCTTAGATTGCAATTAAGTCAAGGGAAGTCAAGAGCTTAGATAACGATTATAATTTTTTCCTATTTGGAAGAACCAATTGGAAAAAAAAAAAGGCAAGAAAAATAAGATCAAAATACACTATATCTGTGCATATGCACTAATAAATTGTCATTAAACAGTTCCATCCTTATTGTACAAATGGAGCTACTATGAAATATTTGTAATTAGCAACACAATTTATTAAAGCTACACTGTCTTGGCTTGGTGCTGTTTCACAATCAAACGCAGTTTGGGATTTTGCAGCCAACCATTTTTTAATCACCGGAGCACTTCATTTTTAGTAAATCCAACCCTAATTTTTGTTATCCCCTGCTGGGCTTTACTTGAAAAAAAGTTTAATTTGGTTGAGATCCCCTCAAAATCATCTCTGCTTAATGCCTTCCAGCCTTCTGCAGTCTGTCTGCCCGTTTCGTACAAAACATACAAGCAAGCAGTAATCAGCAGCTATACCCGAGTCTTTCATTAAATGTCAGTTTTGTGCTTTGAGATTTTTCATGTGCTTTTGAAAAGTGTGTAGCAGGATGCAGCCCACATAAAAAGAGAGTTACAGCAGAAAAATAGTGTTCATTATCGGGGAAAAGTAAGTAAATGATAAGAGATGATTTAGAGATCCTGAATGTAAAATGCATGATCCAAACGTTCAGAAATGGACTGCTCCTAGACTATTAGGAGTTGAAGGTCATGCCACATGTCATTGGAAAGGTAATTTTCTCTAGATTTTGAAATAGGATCTCAGATTTGACCTCTGCCCTCTGTGTCAAGAACATCTGGGCATCCTTAATACAACTATTCCTTTTACTTTTTTCCTTTTTCCTTTGTTCCCAATGCTAGAGGACAGACTCTGGGTTTGAAGAAAGAGAAAAAGAACTCCTGAATTTCAGTCTTAGCATTGCCATGGACTTGTCTGTGACCCTGGACAAGTCATTTCATGCCTTGTAGTCCCACCTTGTCAGTAAGATTTGTTTGGTATAGAAATGCCTAGATAGCTTATGTTTAGGTCTCAGTACTTGATTAATTAATGCTCATAAGTTATTTTGTGATCCTCACGTGAAATAAGTTACTCACAGTGCATTCAGAAGTGCTTCCACTGGTTTAACAGGTCTGGGAATGAGACTTGTTTCCCATAAATAAAACAACTTTTTTCGTATCAGTAGGAATTGAAGTGTGATCCCACAGGGTGCAAAATAGTATGAATAATTTGAAATACTTTTATCAGATACTTTTCACTACCTTTGGAAACAGAATTAAAATGCCCTTCTCTTAAAACTTCTCTTGATGAGCTCAGCTAGAAATACAGATGTTTAGTGCATCTGGAAGCCAGGCCATCATTTTTTGAAGTCAAGCATCCAAAAATATAGTTCTCTTTGAAAAATGTAGGTGCCTATGTGCTTCTTTTTCCCTCATCTTTAGACTGGGAAAAGTGAGATTTATCTATACAGACTAAAGGGAGAAAGGAGGAAGAGAAAGCACAAAAGCTTCTGGACAGTTCGTGCAGACACCTTTTCCCAATATTTTGAGACACCGTCTCCATGTAAGTCACAATTTCTGCTTCTGTGTAAAAATCCAACTCCTCAACATACTTGAGTTCCTGATTTCCAATGAAATCTTCAAAATTAGAGGCCAAAGTTGTTCTAAGGCTTGAATTAAAATCCTTTACCTTCAAAAAAAGCTCCGTTCACACCATTAGCGATGCTGCAGTGTAAAGAGGGCAAACATCCACAAAATAAATGTTTTCCTAAGAGTAACAGCAGCGTTTCAAGAGGGGGGAGCTCGCTCTGCTGGCGTTGGGCATGTGCACCGTGATTGCTGAATGAAATCAGGGGAGCTCTGCACTGCTGATCAGACCTAAAATCATCAGTGCTTCATTTCTGCTTTAGCATCAGCCTTGTCAGGGTCCTGTCTGAACCAGCACGAGCCTGGAGAAGAGCCGAAGCAGAGCCTCTGCTCCTCCGGGGATGCTTTTCCCCACAGCCCGCATGGGCTCCTCTCCTCAGCTGCTGCCCCTTCAATTCTTGTTTCTGTTTATCTTCTGCTTATGAATGGAGCCGAGCTAATCAGCTAGATGGCCAGGATGCGTGTCGGAAAACACATAAAAGGATTTAAATCCCTTTCCCTTCTTCAGGAAAGCTTTTCCCTGCAGTGGGAAAGGGGTTGGTGCTTCTGACTGCCCCTGTGGTGCAAGAAAGCAGGGGGATCGGTTGTGGTACTCGGGAGCAGAGCAGCTATTTGTAAACGTGGACTTGGGGTTCCCGTCAAATTCCCGGCTAAACATCCTAGCTAAGGTGAACTTAAAAACAAAGTCATCTTGCAAATGGTTCCCCCAGCAGGTTGAGACATGCTGTTAAGGATAATGTTAACTCCCTGCAGTCTCAGAGAGACAGGGAGAAAGCAGCTTATTTCCATATCTTAATTAAAATTTCCATTAATCCCATCTGAGGCCTCATAACTTCAAAAACTTGGACAAAAAACCCCAACACTTATTTCTGATAAATATTTTAGACTAATTGTTCTGAGGTAGCAGACATCTCTTGCTGGTGAATATCAACTAGCCGTGGGTCTTGCATACTATTTAAAGGCGAACCGCAAGGGTTTTGTTTGTTTGTCCTCTGAAAATTACTGAACATCTTAAATGCCAAAGATAGGAGGCACAGAGAGCAAATGCACCGGGCTGAGCGTAGCTCACATAGGACTGCTGTGATTGCACAGAAATGCGGTTCTGCAGTTTGGAGGCAGCTTTTGTGTCTCGCAGGCACCTTCCTGCAGGCTCAGAGCCCTGGTGCTTCCCAGACATGGGAAGCTGCCGGGTGAAGGAGCTGCTAGCTCAGGACAACATCTCTTCGTGATGTTCTGGGCTATGTCTTTATTCTCTAAGGCAGGAGGGTGTTTGTATAAAAAGTGGATGAGAATTAGGGACTTGAAAGCAAAGCACAGTTTCCTCAGTCAAACTATGAGCCTAGAGGAACTGCTTTTTGAAGGGAGGTGTGGGATCTGTGATGTGCATCGAGATGCAGGTGCTTATGTCAGTGGAGGGGTTGAGAATTTGGGATGGGACCTGGCATTGCCTTCCTCTTCTGCCCCATCCCAGGGGCCAAGGGCTCCTGGTTTTCCTTACATGCAGAGCCTCCACGTGGGATGGAAAAGCCACCGCTCCCTTGGACATTTATCAGGAACCCAGATGAGATGAAGACTTTTCCCTCTGTGGAGGGAGATGGGTTCCTCCTCCTTTAAACCAAGATCACAAGTAATACTTAAACACCCTCTGCCTTAATTCCACCAGTCTTTCCATCTTCCCATAGCTGCTGCAGCTTTTCCAGCAGTGACTCCAAACCTTCCTAAAGAAACAGAAGAAAAAGCACAATTAATAGCAGCTTCAATCACCTGCCTGGCCACAGGAGAAGGCTGAGAAATAGCAGCAGGATTTAGAATGGTTAAAAGAAAAAACATGATAAAGGATTTTTCTTTGCCATTTAAAACCACGCTTCTGCCCCGTTCCTGGACTGACTGCTTTTAAAGTGTAGCATCATTGGTGCTTTTCATCAAAATGAAATCTAACATTTTGAATATTTTTTAATTATCATTCAGTGCATCCAGGCAAAGAATTGAAAACATTGGTTGGGGATTGCCTGACAGCAGGACTCTGCAGCCGCCGCACTTCAGCTGGGTCTATAATTAGAGCCTAATGGGGCAAAGGACCCCTTTGCCCAGCTCCAAGAGTGCAGTCTGTATGTGCTTAAGGGCTGCTTCTCCTGAGACCCAAGCCTGCAGCTGGACTGTCACCCTCAAGCATGTCTCTGGGTCTTCAAGGTCTTCAGGGTCTCAATGGTCTTCAAGGATGGGTGCTGTTCTGTTCACCTCTTTGCCAGGGGGTGAGAACAGAAACATTACCTTGTCCCCTGCAGCAAATTAGAGTTGTTCATCTTAATTATCTAAACATTCTGCTTTAACAAAGAGAATCCAAGAATAATTGTTGGTTTACATATTAGCAATATTTTCCATCCCGGTCATGACTGTAACTACCCCAGGTCTAGCAGCCCTGGAGTCATAGCAGTGCCACAAAGGAGTGTCTTTTTGCAGGGATTTGTTGTTACCCACTCAAACTCCTCCAGAGGCAATTGGAAAACTGCAAGCGAGGAGACCCAGGGTCACCGTTCCTGCACCTCTGCCACTGCAGGCACCATGGCAAATTGTCACTTCTGTGACAACTGGAGGAGCCTTCCTAATGCATTCACAGAAAGGCATCCAAACCGCTCCGGTAACGCAAAGAGATTTTTAGTGTTAAAAGACTGGCTTTGAGGAGGTGGAGAGAAGCAGACGAGGGGAGCAGAGCGCTTGGAGGCAGAACCAGCAGGAGCCTGGGGGACGAGAGTCTCGACTGTCCCTTTTGCCTGGTGCTAAGATAACCAGAGCCCAAAGCTCATCTCTTACCTCCCCGCTTCCCCCTCTGCTTACTTTCCTCGCAGCCCAAAAGCAGGACACTGGTTTGGGTTAAAAAAATATTGATTTAGGCTTTGTGGAGTGCAGATAGGTTAGCGGATTGCACAAAAATAGGAATCAGTTGTATTGGGTTTGGGCTCTGTCCCACATACAACTCAGCCTTGTGGACAGCTTAACAAATGAATTTAATGATCTTCCACTTAATTTTAAACACTATTAATTTAATTTGTGGAAAGAAGCATTTATTACTGTTTGCATGCAGTAGTAAGCAAAATGTGTTCAGGTTTCTGTTGGGCACCAGAGTGTGGATGGAGATGCACAGAGAGGGCTTTCCATCCAAGGTGCTGTGTTGCACAGGATTAAACATGTTTAATGGCTCTTCAGATACGTAGGTGAGAAATGAACCAGGTAACCAAGCTGAAGTTGAAAGCTGCAGTGGGAGGGATGGGGTGGAAGACAGCACAGGTCATTCAGATCTTCTGCTGGGGCCAGAGGGGAATTTGTGTGTAACCTCCTGTATGGTACGGCTGTCGGCGTATGGAAATGGGAAAGGGAAGAGCTCATCTCCAGCTTTGCACTTATCATGTAAGTGGTAGCCAAGGAGAAAAGCAGCCATAATTAAACCGTGATGTTGAGCCCTGGTGCCCCGGAGGTAACATCCTCGAAATGAACTGAACGCTGAGAACGGCAAACTGCAAGGGACGCAGTGACAGATTCTCTGTGGCCGTAGATCACCTCTGAGTGACAGAAAATTGGACACAGATCATGATGAAGGCAGGAGAGAGCATTGGGGAGGGGGGAGGTAGGGGAGAAACCAACCATTCCTAAAACGAGCCTAAAATCTGCCTGGTTGCTAGGGAAGTGGGACTCCTGGTAAGTAATTTCAATTTGTACCTATATTTATAACAGTATGAAGATACGTTTTATAATCTGTGTAATAAAGAACCTCATCAGCAACTTCTCAAAGAAACTTGTTATTACGGAGAATGACACTCTAATTGCCTCCAGACATTTAGCTTGTCTAGCGAGTGAAGTAACCTGATAAGCTATTGAGCTATTAAGTGATGTAGAATCAATTAATGTAGTTAGATAAGAAAGTAATAACCTACCTAGGTAAACTAAGTAGTATATGTCAAACTAGTCACTATTAATTCAGGTCCAGAAACGCATAGCAGACCTGTATAATTCCCAGTAACCTTCATAAAATTGAGGAGGTTATATTTTGACCAAAGAAAACTAGTTTTGCAAAGATCATTTATGAAAAAAAAAGAAAAGGAGAAATACAGAATTCATTACCAGGCTCATTTTTTCAAGAATGTTCTCCGTACCTTTAATACATAAACAACTGAATAACGGCGCTGCAGAGATGGTTAAATTGTAGGCGCTGACTTCCTGAGTCTTGGAAAAAGAGAGAGATGTGGGGAAAACACACCTTGAATTTCTACACCTGCATGGGAATGCACACAGGACTCAGATAACCGGGTGTGCAATTGCCTGTGTCACCTCTTGCACGCGCATGCTTGCACGCCCAGCAGTGGAGAGCCGCGTACACATAACCATTAACGTCTCAATATCCTTTTAGCTTAACAGCCGTACGGGCTTGCGTGGCGTGGTGAAGTTGGGCTGTTAGCTAGTACAGCTGACATACAGACAAGGTGACAGATGGGGAAGGGTCACGGTGCCTTGTGTAGATACAAGCAAGAAACATGTGAGGACCAAGTTCTAGTTCCAGTTAATTTTGTCCCTGTCTGATCTAGCTTCGGGTGTGATTATCTGGAGTGTGTTAGAGCAGAGGAAAGGAGAATGGGTGAGAAATTATCATCCTGTCTGTCTCGCTGCTGCTGCAGGTTTCCTATCCTGATATATTGTCTCTCTAGTTGGGGAGTGCAGAGGGAGGTTAATGAATCTTAAAACATTTGTAAGTGGCACAGTGTAGCTCCAAGCAAGCCAGGGTATGTGGGAAAGCAAGCACGAGTCCCCAGGTCTGCATCGCTCTGCTAATGTGGTGCTCAACAAGAGCTAATTAGCCCTACCTGGGAGCGTATGGCACCGTGGGGACACCGCGCTGCTACCGACTCCGGGGCTGCCTGCGCTGCCTCCGGCCCCGCTGTCTCCATGTCTCCGTTTTGGGGGCTTTCCTTCCATCTCCTCAAGTTCTCGGAAAGAGATGCTTTCAGCTGTAATATTACAATCTGCTCTAGGTTTTGCTGTAAGGGTTTCTTCTCATCCATGTCTCCAGCCTGTCTAGTTATGTGCAGTATTATATACAGATATACGCTGCTGCGGTATTTGGAGACCCCTGGAGTGTATGGGCCGGGGTTTAAGACTGAGTCCAGGAAGATTTTGAGACTTTCTCCCAAGATCAGGTCCTGCATGGAAAGAGTGGTGTTATGTACCTGCCTTGTTTGTACAGACTCTTTGCTCCGCTGAAGGACTCAGGGCAGTGTGTCAGAGGTGGGGGAACACCTCCAGGTCCTGATGGGACAGTTGGCATTAGTATAACCCGCTGTGGTTATGTGCCAAACCCACTTAAAGCTCTTCAAAAATCCTTGGAAAGGCTATTTGCAACTTTGAAAACTCACGGTCCTTTGGAAACCTGAGCCTAAAACCGTGGGGGAAATGGCAAACTCTTGCTGGAGGCTTTATTGTGTTGTGGATGATCTTATGACAGAAAAACATTGGGGGAAAAAATACCATTAACATCCCTAAAATGTCTTCCTTCCAGTCCATTACATGAGGTGTAACCACATGGCAAACTTGACATTTCTTCTGTAAAGGACCACGGCAGTTCCCTACGGACCACAGGGCAGCAGTAAAAGACCAATCGGCTGTGTTAAATGCAGAAAAATAAAAATATCAATAGTGAATGTTTTAGTGCTTTGGCTTTAGCATTTAGATGTGGTACAGGATTTGAAATTTTGTTTCTGATCTTCTTTAAACAAGAACAACTGAGAGCCATCTGAACTGATTTGCTTAATGTGCTGTTCAGCATTCATGGCGTAAATTGAATTGTTAGCCTCTCTGTCTTTGCATTTGAATGTTTTGATTCTAATATTACCAGCAGAGCAACCTTCCCTAACTGAATTGTTCTCACAAGTAATGTTGATGCTTTGCACTCCCACTCAATTGATGTCATTGTGGCTACTGACAAGAAGGTGCCTGTTAGAGCGAACAGGTTGAGACCGGATAAGAGGAGAGGGAGTGACAAATCAGAAATATCTCATTTTTCATCCATGTTCTTTATTTCAGAAAATTCTTTTCGCCAATCTCCAATTACTCGCTTCCTGCACTTCTGCCAGAGATGGGCTTCCAGTTGCTTCCCACAACTTTTGAGCTACCCTTCCTTGAAGCCATACAAGAGCTAAACCTGTTAGCTCACTGAGCTTTGTGCTACCACAGCTAAAGCTGGTGAGGACCTAACTTGGATGTGTCTTCACCTTTGCACAGAGTGTAAAAATGTCTATCACGAAGCCTTCTTGCAGCTGAGCATCAGCCCCGTGACGCTCACATGTCCGCACGCTCTTTGTGCGCAGTGCTGGAAGAGGACCCAGCTCACCTCGTGCCAGTTGTCCACGCTGCTGGAAACCAGCATCTTCGGGGTGGGTGAGCTTCACCCATGTCACCTCTGGGCCCCTATGGAGCCACTGTAGGTCTGACCTATACATATATAAAATATTACTGGGTTTCAGTATGTTGGACCTGAAATAACAGAGGAACATGCAGCAGCTTGACAGCTGTGGACTTCTGGAGAGTAGTTAAAGGCAGGAGTTCTTCAGAGGGGCTGAGGCTGCAAGACCTTGTGGGGCTGGTGGTTTAGTGCTGCTGTGGGGAGGGGGATTTCAAAGTGTGTGTCTGGTGCAGACATTAGCAAACAGCTGGTCCTTGGGTCTCTGTAAGTGGGATCTTGGTAGCAAACCAGCGTGGGTGCAGGAGAGACCATCAGGGACCTTGGGGTGGAGAAGACGGTAGTCAAAGTGACAGTACAACCATACCCATCAACAGCTGAGAAGCAAAAGGAAGGGATCTGCAAAAGCTGTAGAAAACAGCATGGAAGACTGAGTATAGGATTTTGGATATGACAGAAGTGAATTTGTCACTACTAGATCTCAGCAAAGTTTCAGAGATCTATTACCAGAGAAAGGGAAAGGCAAGACTCCACTCTGGGATCCTTCGTACGTGAGAAACTGTTGTGACCTATGTGGTTTTCAGTCCTTTCCAGAGTTTGATGTTTCATACGTAGACAGTTGCCAAGGGAAATTTTGCTTACACCGTAATTTTCCATTCGCTGCTACACTTCAGACAGAGGAGTGCAAACTGTTCTTTCTGCAACTCAGGAGATAATTTTGCAGTCAGTGTGAACACTGCGAACCTTCTATTTTTTTTCTCTAATAACAGTTTGGCAAATCAAAGTGTCTGTTCAGTTAGTCAGTAAAAACACCTAGGAACCATGCAAAAAAATACGCAGGCATAGAGATGAACTCTGAGCAGGCTGTGTCTCAGATTAGATACTGATTAAGGGTATTGACCATTTTTTATTTTATCTTGTCTGCATTGAAACAGAAGTGTCAAAGATGACTATAGAGGGAAGAAACTCATACACACACATTTTCTACGTACTTTTATTTACACAAATTCCTTTGCCATATTTTCCAACATGGTAAGACAGTGGTCATCACGATAAATTCAGAAATCTAGCCACTAATGAGAGGAGGTCAAATTGGGAAAAAATGAGAAAGAGAATATTTGTGCTTTGTAGGGTAGAAGTTAGGGAGACATCACTGCATTTCTTACCTTTCAAATAATTTCCATTTTAAGATAACAACCCTGATGGTGGGACATCAAGTAGGAGGTAAGGATTTTCCCAGTGAATGATTTTTAATTAGTTTTAAAAGCTGGCAAATTTTGAGACATTCACCCAGATTGGTATATCCACAGTAAATAATAGCAATAAACTCTCCCCCTCTACTTATGTAGCATATATACAAGCACATGCAAGCCCAGGTTAGCAAAACCACACTTTCTTTTGTTCTCTTTGTTCCCTTTGTTCACTATGCAGTAATGAAAAATGACAGCCATATTTATTGTAACATTCCTCCAGGAATGCAGAGATAATTACCTGCCCTTAGCATGAGAGAGGAGAAGGAGCATGAGCTCTGTTCTTCCAGCTCCCTGGAATCCAACCGACACGTCGGTGTGAAACGCGAAGTGGAGGACGTTGGGAGCAGAGGAGATCTGCTGCCTTGTGAGGTTGGGTTTAGGGTTCAGATTTTTGGTCTTTTGCAAAATAACACCTGACAAGGGCTCAAACATCTCTGTTAAAAGGGGACTGCTTTGAATTCCACCTATGTCCTTGACCATTTCTGTAGAAAAGGCCTCTGCATGTTCATTTGGAGTGGGCTTGACTTTATCGATATTGCTGTTTTCATGCGGACTCTTGCAGGGTCTGCCCAGACAGATCTGACTTCAGCCCTGGCCGTTTTAGCAGTGAGTGAGTCATTCTGCTTTCCATTAAAGAAAACCCAAACTCCATCCTATGTGCTCTTAAGAGGGGTTGTAGTGTTTCTGAAAAGTACTAGATTAATAGGCATTGGAACTGAAAACCTCTACTCTAAAAAAAAAAAATCATTTTGATGCTCTAAGAGTATGTGTGACCTGGTTCCTGTTCACCCTCCTGGTGTGTGTGGTGGTGATGAGCTCAATCACAACGTTACAGCCTATGCATGGGAAGGAAGGGGGCACCGAGTGTGCCTCCCTTCCCACCGTGCGGTGGGAGCCCTGGTGTCAGGAGAGCTCCTGCTTCCCTCTCTGCCTCTGCTTGTTTGGAGAAACACCCCTGGATGAGCATTTCCCCATATCTAAGATGCAGTGCAGAAAACTGGGGGGAACTCTCTGGCATTTACTCTTTTGTTCAGCAAGGACAACCTATCCCAATGAGGTCCATTCAGGTAACTAGGTGCCTCCCTGTGGTTTTTTATTATTATTTTCTAGTAGATGTTCCTGTTTCATGGGAATTTAAAAACAAGACCTCTTTAGCCTTTAATAAGAAAAATCTTTTCGTATCTTAATATTTTTGTCCTCTGCATTTATTTCCTCACTAGCTGGGATTTTTCAGGCTGATTATTTTTTAAGGTATTAAAAATATAATCCATATGATATATTAAAATATAATTAAAAGTGTTATCATATTTTCAGCAGCGTGTTATGCCTAGGGAGATTTTACAAGTGCAAATACATTTTTGCATCACCCACACTAGTGAGAGAGACCGACCGACCATTGCTAACCCCTTTTACTGATAGGAAAATGGAAACAAAAAAAAAAGGAGAAGGATTTTTGATGTTTCCAGGTGTTTCACCTTCACACCATTTTCTTTCTGATCCAGAATGTCTCCCAGTGGTACAAGGAGATAAGAATTAAGTTCATAGCCTGGATTACCACTTTTTCAGGTTGTGATAAAGAAATTCTGGCATGGTAGCATGATGGGGATGTGGGTGGCCCAGGGAAGCAGAGTAGCTGTTTTGCATGGCCTAATCCCCTGCCTGTGGGAGAACAGCTACTTTTTTTTGGGGGGGGGGGGGGGGGGTGTTTTGGAGCTGGGAATTGGTTGCAACGCAGCCCTGCAAGTGGGAATGCACGGATTAGTGGGACTGTGCTTTCAAAGGAGTCCTTCTGGAGACTTTTCTGGGCTCAAAAGGACCTCTTCACCCTTGCTACGTGACCCAATGCTTCACCTTCCCAAACTGGGGTGGGCAGGTACTGGAGAAGCCCTGAGCTTGGGTGTATGTCGTGATTGTGCCCTCATGGCCAGCTGTAGGCTGGATCACTTTGCAGGGCACGGTGGTTTGCAGGGCATGTAGCATAAGCCAGGAAAACTGGGCATGAATTCTGGGATTTGCAGCTGAACTCCCTAAATCCCCTGCCCACCCCTCCTCTCCATCTCTTGGCTCTCCAGCACCATTTTCTAAGCCTTGGGTGAGACAGAGCGCTTTGTGGAAGGCTGATGATATTCATGACTGCATAGCGGCGAGCTGGCATGCTGGCTACGCAAAGGGAGGTGGTCATTCACTGCTGAGAGGGGCCAGCAGCAAATTTTCTTTGTGGGGAGAAATGGGAGGAATCACAGTTCACAACTGGGTCTTGAGCTGGAGGCATCTTGATCCAAACAAGATTGAGTAGCTAACAGGGCTTTTTTGGTGGAGGGCCCTCCATCTCTCATGTTCTCTAGCCCGTACCCAGAAGGGGTTGCACTGGGAGTGCTGCAACCCCATTTATTCCTCAGCTGCCTACAGAGAGATTAAGGGTTCAGAAATGCAGGGTTTGTTGGCTGAAGGATGAATTGGGGGGGGGGCATCACTGGTGTGGGCAAACTGTTAAACCATTGTCGGAAAGCCTGCTCACAAGAGAGTTGGGAACAGGAAAGTAATTGAAAATGAATACAAAGTGCCCAAGTGTTTTAGGAACATGATTCTCTTTATTCTTCCTTTCCTCTTTTTCTCTGTACCCCCAGGAACTACTTATGTTCCTACAGCTCGTATTTTCAACAGTCTTTAAATAAGTGTTTAATGGGATTTATAAAAACACCTGAGCAGGTAAGATAGGTTATAATTCCCACTGATTTCACTGACCTCTCTGTAGACGGGACACAGGCTTCTATATTGCACAGGCTTATTTGAAAATATTATTCAGAGTATGCTGGAAAATGTTAGTCATATTAGATTTGTGGTTTAAGTTCTGGAAGGTGCCATCAGAGTTGGACTGATGCATAGAAATATAAATAAACATAAAGGTGTCTCGGTGCCTGCCTGTGCGTGTGTGTGTATAGTCTTTATTGGTGACTGAAAACCCACTGCCTGCTCTTTGGTTTTCCATTTTAGCTGGCCTATTATCAGAGATTTCTGGAGTGTGAGTTTCATAAGTAGAGGTTATCATACATTGCAGGCCATCTCTCCTGCTGGGGAGCAAAATGAAGGTTTGATAATGAGATTGCCCAAAGGCAGATAAGAGCTCTAGCTTGCTGAACAGTCCCTCAAGGTTTCCTGTGATGGCAAAAAGGAGGGAATGCAATTTATTATCCTTCTCTCCTTGTACCTTCCCATTGTTTGAGAAGTCAAAGCAACAAACTACGGGCGTTCAAAATAAATAAATTAATAACCAGAGCAGGAGACCTGGTGCGTTGTTGTCGGCTCTGAAGAAAAAGGTCTGTGATTTGCTCTAACACCGCAAAGGAAGTCTCTGAACTCCAAATCCTGAAATTCCATTTAAAGGACAGGGTCTCTCCCCCTCTCCTCCCGCCTTCTCCCAGCTAGGAGGGATAGTCTAAAACTGAGTCAATCTTGATAGAGGATGGAGGATGGCTCCGTAACCGCTGCTGATAACCTCCCCATCTCCAATTCTGTTTGCTCTTCTTTCATGCTAAACGCTACAAAGTGCATTACAGTCAAGCGAAAGGTCAGATTTAAGCCTTAAACCACGGAAGATTCAGAGCTGAAGTTGCCACATCATTAAGTCACAGCATCTTCATGCTTATGTTTTCTAGCACATATGGTATATAAAATCACCTAGTGTTTCACAACCCTCTTAAATAATTAGGCACAACAGGGTTTGCTGGGTGACCACCTGGATAAAGTCAAAACAGTGGCATCTGCATCAACCAGATGGGAGTCTGCTCTTCGCTGCCATCAGGAAATGGACAGCCAACTTCCACTCGAGTGAACCAAAAGCTGCCTTCTTCCAGATAAGAAAGGGAAAGGGCAGTTTAGGAGAGAGCGATAAACGTGTCTTCCTTCGATTTTCAGGTTACCGAGTCTCTACTGAAACCAAGAGGAAGAGATCCTGTTCCCCAGCCTGAGAAGCAGCAGGGAAGAGGTAAAGTAAATTTGTACGTAATCAGCAAACCCAGTACCTGGCAGTGGTATTCCGAAGGCAGGCTGAACAAAGGCTTATGTTTTTATTTGTTTCTGTCATTTAAAAGAAAAAAAGTGGGGGAGGGAGAATATTAGCAATTTAGTGTGAGGCTCCATTAGATCAAATCAGTGCCAATGATAGTCACTTATTTCCTCCATTTCATAATGATTTACTCTATAAATTAGTGTCCGCCTATTTAAACACACTCAGTGATTCAGCTCTGGGTACCATGGCAATATGTGACAGGGAATAGGGCTGAACCCACCAGTCATATGGCTCTCCGTGCTGTCATTATGCTATATGTGCGCCGGTAATGGGGGGCTATGTGAGAACGTAGACAGATATTATGCAAACATATACTGACTTAAGTATCAATCTGTCACTGGTGTAACTCATTGTAATGGCTCCACCAAAGTCATTACAGAGTAATATGCATTACAGCATGTTAAACATCTATCATGGGTGGAGGTTCAGAGAAGCCATGAGGAAGCTATAAGAAGCTACCAACATCCAGATCTGGAAGATACTCAGATGTAACATTTTCACTTCAGCAAACCCCTAGCAAAGCGTTCCTTTTTTTCCCCCTTTCCACCCCCTTTCCACTCCAAAAAGATGAAGCTGAAAAAAATGTCTCACAGCTTTAAGAAGAAAAAAAAAGAAAATCTTCTCGAGCTTGCGTGTATGAAGCACACGCAGGTTAACTGCAGCAGTTAAATACAAATCTCTCTCTTTCGTAGACATACGCACAGACACAAATAGGGTTTGATGGTAGGAAACCTTTAGCCTGGCTGTGCTACACAGCGGTTTTAGGACGTCATCCCTTCTCTTGGTACCTTTAGAAGTCACTCAGCCTGATTTTGTGGTACAGAAGTGGAAGGAAGATGTAACCTCTGTGCCCCTCTTCAGCTAATCCATGTTCTCTCCCCCTGACACACCTGGATAGTGCATTAGCACATCCATAACCCAGATCAGTCCTTTCTGCAATACAAAATTAGCCTGGTTCGTAACCACCTGGAGTCTTCAGTCCCAGGTTTTGCAGTGGGTCATTCCTCCTCCTGATGAGCAAGATCCTGTTCAGGACCAGACAGGGTAAGATACCTCTTGGATAATGCCAATGACTTAGGTTAAGCTCTTTACCTTCTCTGCATTTTTTGGTTGCTTTTCAAAGAGCGATGCTGCAGCACTGGCTCAGCGACCTGAGGTGGAGAGAGTGTCTGGCATGGGTAGATGGGGATATTTCATTGTTCAGTGCAGACTTGGCTATTTTGCTGGCATAATATATGTTCTTCAGCCAATCCAATGGATTAGAAAAGTACTCTATTTAAAGGTTAAATAGCTGATGCTCCGTCAACATGTATGGGAGATGACACACAAATCCAAAGTGATCCAAAGCGATTGTCTCAGTCTCCAGCCAGCTTGGTGGCGTAGCCAAGGACAAATGCAAGTGCACAGATTTCTAAAGAGAGTTTACCCACTGCTTACTGCTCAGCCTGGGCACTCAGCGGTGCATTTACTCACTTTTTTGTGTACTAAAGCAGTACTGATACAGCTCACAGCATCCTCAAGCAGTTGTACAGAGGGTCAGGAAAGAGGCTTAATAGACTGAAGGTGCCTGAATGCAGTGTTACAGTAAGTAACCAACTCTCTTAAAAAGAGAGACTGGTAAAAGAAAAAGCCCAGGGAACAAACACTGGATCTGTTGTGCTGTTACCATTTAACCTGCATTCACTGCCAATTGAAATGCACTTTACATTACTTCAGTCAGATACTTCAAAGGAAATCCTGGAGATGGGAGCACTTAAGCAAGAGCACTTCTGGTGGTAATGTGTGTATTTGAAAGCCTGGCAATTGGGAAGGTTGTGAATACAGCAGTGGATCCAAATATAGCTGTAGCTTGTTATATGTAAACGGCAAGATTCATTCTGATATTCCTGCTCCTATTCTGCCCTTCCTTCCTGCAAAACAGTGTGATTCCTCCATCTGTCAGCGTCTCCAGTATTTGTGTTTGCCTGTAACAATGTTCGCCTGTGTACATTATCCCACACGGCAGCTCAGTGAGAATAGCTGATGTAGTACCAGGTTATAAAAAGCCCAAAGGAAACGTTCTGGAAAGGCTCTTTGAGGAAATTATTGCTACTTCTGCAGTCCTGCCTGAGCCTTACACACCGCTGAGGGCAAGCAGAGGATCTGCAGGTTTGGTGCCGGCTTTGGGCTTGTTGGGTCAAGCATAACCAAGAAGATTATCAGATAAAGGTGTAAAGCTAGAGCAGGTGAAACCCTTGTATGGAGGCTCTCAGCTCACTGTAGTTAAATCCGCCTGAATGAGAGTACCCACATGGAGGTCTAATGTGTTTTAATTTGTGTGTGCTGGGCGTTAAGTCCATGTAGCTCCACCATGTCCTGCAATGTGAGATGTGGGGTTTTCCACCCTCAGACCTTTGTGCCCTGACACTTGCACCAGGACTGAAGACCAGGCAGTATCTGCTTCTGCAACGAACAGCTTTTTGCAGAGTTTGTGGGACATAACCTCTCCCATTTCCCATCACATGTTGGTGCATGCTGAGACTGGAGCACATGGCCAGGTGTGCACGTGAACGTGCAAGATGATACTAGTGAGTCTCAGAGAACTCCCTCTTATTTAAACATTATTATAGGGTAGCTCACCATGAGACATAAAAGACACAGGACCAAGCAGGACACACAAAGTACATCACATGGCAAGAGCAGTCTGTGAAATGTTGGACAGCATGTGGGCAAATCCCAATGACCCAGGGAAAAATGAATCAGCCAAAGTTTTCTGGTTAGCTTTCTTGGAGGAATGCTGTTGCTTCGCTGCCTTCTGCATTTGGGTACAGTCTAGTCTCTGTCTTTGTTGTCACGGTGGGTGAGAGTTTAAAAGATAAATTCCTTTTGGGTTCCTGGCAAGAAACCTCTCTTTATGGAGTTTGTTCATAAACAGTAGTTCAGAATACCTGACTATAGAACAAGGGAGTGTGAGATCTTGGAGCTGGGGAGAAGAGCCACAGCTGCTCTCTTTTCCCCAACACTAATGGCAAGACTGTGAGAACACACTGACCTTTACTCAGCACAATTAAATGCCTTACAAATAAATAGCTAATTCTGTTTAGCAGCATTGCTGCTTTTATCTCCCTGTGGCCGTGACCAAGTAATACTCCCCTTTGCTGACCTGACCATGTGTTGACACATTTAGGACTGTGGCAGGCAAAGGAAAGGTACTGTTTGCTCGGTCCCTGAGCAAGGATGTCTTCTCCTCGCTCCAAACTCCTACGTACGATTTGGAAAGGCAGCTGAAGGGCAGGCGTTGCTGCTTTTCCAAAAGGCAAGGAGTGGGGAGGGTGGGAGGAAAAGTTGTGCGTCACCACAATGTCTGGGATGGTTTCTGCTTCGCGGGTGGAAAATTGGAGAAGTGACTGTCCAGACAATGCACACAACAACCCTCGTCCAAATAAGGGACGTGTCCAGAGAGCAGCATCTTTTAAAATTTATTGCAAGTGGTCTGGTAGCTCCACCTCCTATTAATTTTGCTTGACTTGCAAAGATAGTTGTAAAGATTCTGGTTCGGTATCTACTGATAGTATCTGTGGGTTTTGAAAGCATAATGACATCTGTTTTGTGCCGTTCACATGTTCATCCATAGGGCTGAAATCTTCCTCTTCTTGAAAAAGCCTGCTCCATCCCACATTTCACGCTGATGTCCTGGGCTGGAGTATAATCAGCCTGTGGTTATGGCACAGCTCCAAGCTACTCAGGTGATTCTCTAGAGATTTTAGCTAATAAAAATTGAAAAAAAGTCTCTACTGAGCATGTACAAATAGTAATTTCACAAATGTATTTAGCAAGGCCAAATTTGAACAGATTTTCATGGGAACTTCAAAAGGCAAAAGGCATATTCCCAGCATAAAATCCTTCTGCATCCCCCTGCAACAGTAAAAAATTTAACAGAGCAGATTGCCGTTCATTTTTTAACATGGGAAAAACTGCTTGTTTTCTTTTTTTTTTTCCTCCTCAGAAATCTCTAAGCTGTATTACTTGAAATTTTTCAAAATTTATCATCATGAAATTTCAGGCCAAACCATAAATCCTCAATGTAAACAACTACAAAGGTAGTTCTGGATTTAAGACAGTTGTCTCTAAAGACCTGGATAATATATCCTTGCTCACAGAGTTCTTACACATGGTGCTAACATTTCTGGAGTCATTAATAGATGCAAGCTGCTCATTTTGGGGTTGATACCCTGGAATCTGGTCATAGAGGGGTGCTGAGCTCCCCCAGCCATATCCAGGCAGCGTAACAGAGAAAGCACCCCAGGACTTGAAATACCCAGTTCTGCATCTTTGAAAATTGCAAATTAGTGCATTTTCATGAACTTTCTGTTTGTGACTCAGCACTTTCCTTGTAAAGTGGCAATAATGTCACCCTTCTCCTAAATTAACGCTAAACTGATGAATGCCATAGACAAGCCTGAGAGGAAATTAGTCATTGCCTCCAGAGCAGTGTTTGAGTAGTTTTCTGGAAATAAAATATCAAATAGGTGCTCTTTAAAGGAGATCTGTACTTTGCGCACATGGACACTTTGGAAAAAAACAACACGAGAATATTTAGCTTAAAGATCGTATAACCATGTATATCCCCAAAGGAATCAAATTTAAATTGGTCAGGTAAATTTAATTTGACATTTCCAGGCTATGTGTTACACAAAGATTGCATGTATAATAACTTCATGCTCCATGGTCTCCCTGAATCCCAGATTTTAGTGTCATAACATCAGAAAGGACAGTCTCCTGGTGATATTATATTGCTCCAGGGCCAACTACCCATCTTCATGGATCTGCTGCCTCCTCCTCCTTCTCGGACCAAGCTGCCAGCTGGAGCATGCTTTTGGGAGAGTTTCACGTTAAAACTAATCAAAGGGGCACCCTCAACTCTAGCCATTTTCAATGCTACGAGAGACACTAAGCTCATTCACTAGGTTTATAGTTTTTTCCCTCCTCCCACAATCTCAGCTTCAAAGATTCAGTTCATCTCTATCTCGGACCAAAGGGTCGCATTAATGCTGGCTTGCTCCTTGTGCCTAGGGCCAGCCCAGCCACAAGTCTTTCTTTCTAGCTGAGCCCGAAGGCTGTGGTTTGAGTGTGGCCGACGTAGGAAACATCAGATAGATTTGCTGCTCTTCCCACCACCCTTTACCTTCCTTTTCTCTGCATTTCTGCACCGTGCCGTGGCTGGATGTGCTCTGCTTGTCACCTAGAGGCTGGGGAAGGACTTTACGGCAGTTGTTAAGTGCTCAACAGCTTCCCATGGCCTGTCATGAACAGTTGTTATCAGCGCTAATTAATCTACAGAGGTATTAATTGCAAGAAGAAGTGCTTACTGGGAAAGCATCCCTGTTTACTACCCTTTTCAGGAGCAGCTTCTTCAGATCCTTACGCAGGACCTGTGAATAGCCACCAGGAACAGGCAGATGGAGAAATGAGTTAAGTAGCTCCTCTGTAAAGCTGATAAATAGCCCTGAATTAACATACATATGTATAAACATACATATTTAAGAGCCCTACGGTGAGATGTGCAGCTTTTGTCAAGTCCTTTCACTCCTCCAACAAGTCCAGGATCCCAGTGTTTAAGGTCTGTGTTGCTGAGACCTTCCTGACATCACCCACACCCATGTTTGTCCTCTCTGAAATGGAAACCTGGCTATTTCTTGCTGTCTGGGGTGGCATTCCATAGTCAGTCTGGTTTTTTCCCTCTCCTACATGCTTTTTGAGCACTCCCTGTCCCATATACACTCTACTGATCCAGCATAGCTAATTGGATCCTGACCTGGAGTCCTGCCCTTGGCTGAAAGGCAAAAACAATCATGCGAAACCTCTTTAGGGTGATCAGGACTATGATTCAAGTTCGTATTTTAAAGTTGAACTTATGGAGTTAAAATGCTGGCCACCAACCAAGGAGAACCCAGGAAACTAGATATTTTTGGTAATTACAATATACTGAAAAAAGACGTGCAGATTCCCTTGTAGAGATTTGTTCCTACAGCACAAGCAAAGTAGCTTTGTTGCCATTTTATTTATAATTTCAAGAGATATAACCTATTAATTATTTGTAGCATGTTCAAGAGTAAACACACACTCCAGGGAGGAAGCGAAGGCTTTTTAAAGTTCAGCTCTTTCTGGCTCCCTTCTCCTGTACACAAATGTCCTGGGAGCGCCATGGGATGGGCCACAGTGCAAACAAGAATTTGTGTTTGTTTGCACTTTTATCACCAGTGTATAGGTAAAGGTACTTTTTCCATCCGTAGTCCAATATTCCATGTTCAAAGTAAGAAAAGCAGGAACGTGTCTCTACCTTGGCAGCATCACCTCCGTGTGGGTCTCTTGACTTTGCTAGCAATCAGCAGGGACAAATCTATGGGCAGAATTCCTCCTTGTTCTTGTCTCCAAACCCACAAAACTCTTGAATTAATTTTATTTTTAATTTAATAAAGTAAAATTAATGCTTCAAGTAGGAAACATTTGAGGACAAGTTTCAGCTCAGAGTACTTTATTATGGCTGAGTTTTAATCCTCGGTGCATAAGAAGGATTATGCTGAGAACACTGACATCACCTTAAATATAGCAGCATGAATATGCCACTGTAATAAATCTTTTCAGCTTTTAATTTCAATTCAAGAAAAATGTTGGTTGAAAATATCTTCTTTCCCAGTAACCTTCCCCTGTCTCAAATGTGCCCACAGTCCCAGGCACTGTCTGACACAGCCTTGTCAGTCAGGAGGGTGAAGAGGTCCTACCTCCACCCCACACAGCACGCCTCGAAAAAATCTTTTGCAGATCCAGATAGAGCAGCAAAATGCTGATTTTACCTGTTGCAATTGCCATCTGGGGAGAAGGGGTGATAAAGCATCTCGTTAAGCCCTAACAAAAAAAAAGTATGACCAGTAAAATCTGAGCTTACACTGGGAAAATTTCCCCCTTACAACTTTTTTGGGGGGAGACATCGCAAAAGTGGAGGTGGCCTCAGCGCATCGATGGGGATGGGACCCAGCGAAGTATCCAGGAACGGGGAAATTTGATTTATAAATGAAGCATCAGCAGATGTCTTAAAAGGTCTCCTGAGAGTTTGTAATACTCTGGAAGAGCCGAGAGTAATAAAATGGAATAAAATCGATTATAGAGCCAAGTTTCTATCCTGACTTCCACACCTTGAGGGAAGCGAGCGCTGCTTCTCGCGGGCAAAAGGAACTCTGCAGCCGGGGTCTGAAAGCTTTCCTTCCCCAAAGGTGAAAGTTGGGAATGGTCCAGCTCAAGTTGAGGTCTGACAACCTTCACCAAGAGAGCCCATGCTTCACCGGGTATAAAAAACCTCCTCCCAACCCTTCCAGTATCGCTCGGGACTTTTGCGATTACCCAAGGAGTTTAATTGTTTTAAGGTATTGTGGGACTGCAGATACGTTTGGAGGTTTGCATGGTGACTAGAGTGAAGATAATATCTAGGTTTCTTGCAGAAATATCAGATGTTGAGAAATTTATCTATAAATAACACAGTTTTGTGCTCACAGAATATTTGCAGGTTGTTTTTTATGAATCAGCATTATAGTTGTTGTAAATGGAGCGCTGTGGTGCCAGTTACTACAGTACATAGATATCACCAGTTTTGGCCTGCAAGTGATGTGCTAGTAGTATTGTCTCTGGCAAGAGACGTGAAATGTTACAGCACTCATTTTGCTAGCAAAAAAACCATCCCAGCTACGATATCCATCTTTTGCTTCATACGGAGTATTATCACCAAGCGTCGATGGGAGCACCCGAAGCTTTAAGGCTGGCCTGATAACCCACCTACCACCCGAGGTATGCGCAAGACAAACATGTGGAACAGCACCACTGATCGTTACTGCAACAGCCAGCGTTAATGGTACGGTTTCATGGAAAAGCGCAATTCACAGCATTTGTGGGTGAGCATATGCAAATCAGCATATAAATCAGGCTGATGAAGCTGCAGCAGCCACCACAAACCAAAAATAAGTGTCTCTTTTCCCTTTAGGCTAACACTAGCACTAGCTGAAGTAACAGCTGCATGAGCCTGATGAGACCCAAGAAGGCCGTTAGAGTCTCTATCTGTGGTTTCGAGCATAGTGGACTGAATGCAAAACCCTCTTTGCAAATTTGTGGTCCTGCTCATTTTTTGGTTTTTTTGTTAGTTTGATCAGCATTGTGCTGTTGCATATGTTTTCCCAAAAGGATCTGCACAGGGCTGTTACTTACGTGGTGGAGGAAAAATGACTTTTTGCGTTACAATTCCTACTTTGAAATGAACGTTGCAGTCATTTAAAACAGGCTTAGTTTAAATCTTTGGTTCAGCCTGAGCTGTCTCCTTTAAGGCTGTCAAACTGAAAGGAATTAAAATGCAGAGAAAATTATTTAGAAAAGAAAATGCAACTTTGCAATTTAACTTTGCTACAGGGATAAAGTTTTAAGAAATGATCAGCAGTTTGGGTGTCTTTCGTCTTGGGAGCCTGAGGTTGGACTCATTAAAAAGAAACAATTTTCAGAAAATATTGTACACCCAACTTTGGAAAACCTGTTCTCTGCAGGCAGCTAAAGATGGGCTCTAAACTCACTGGTCTGTTTGAAAGGCTCAACTTAGCCTTAAATAAAAATTAAAAAAAAAAAAAAGAAAAATATTAAACAAAGTACAATGGAGTAACTGTGATACTCCACATGCAGGAAGGCAAAAAGATGCTTTGACAAAGGGAAGCACCAGCGTAAGGGCAGCAGTGATGCTCATGTTAGAAGGAGATGAGGTGGAAATAAACATTACTCTGGGCTAGTAACAGTAGACACAGAGTAGCGGTAGAACGAGAGGGAAAGGTGGCCAATCTTCATCAGTTATGTAGACAGAGACCATGAGGTCTGCAGGTTCTTAGGACTTGTTGCTGCTAGTTCTGAAATACTGCAAATTTGAGGACCTCTCTTTGTATTTTTAAAGGGATCTGGCTGGTTGACTTCCTTTCAAGATGATCACTTTGATGATGTTGGGATTCTGCTGCTTTAAGAAAGATGAATTAGGGAATTTAAAGTCTTAGCTGTGCATCTTATCTTTTAATTTAAATTTAAATAAATAAATAGTCGGGAATAAAAACAGAGTGATTTGGTGTCACTTCCAGAGCTGAATAAAATGCTGAACCTAACTAAACCCCACCAATGGTGAAAAATAAGCTAGGAGTTTAAAATTAATCCCATTATTGTGCTCTAAAACATTATTAATAGGTGTAGAGGTTTTGGCAAATCCCGTTATTTTAATACTATCCTTTCTCCTAAATATTTCATAGCCAGGTTTTATTTCTTTTATTAAACAGTCACTTTAGAGAAAAGATAAACTCCCTATTAGAGAAGTTCAGAGGCAGACGACCTGCAGGGTCTAGCAATGAAGATTTTTAACAGGATCTGTAGGAATTAGCAGCCGTAGCAAAGGAGTGAAGAAGAATTACTGTGCGCGAGTGGTCCTTCAGGCTGGGCACCGCTGCATCACCCCATGTCTGTGCGGGCCCCAGCTCATGGCTACCCATTACTGCAGTATGATAATATTGCATTTGCAAGATGATAATATCATGCTGATCAATTCAGAACCACAGAAGACCATATTCTGTAATCCCTATGCGTGCAGAATAATAACCACACTTTGCAAGTAGTCCCATTCATTCCAGTGGGACTCTCTTGTAATCAATATATTTGTTTCCAAATTATAGTGTTATTGGTCCAACTTGATCTTTATTCCCGTTAACCAATTGCATGTGCAGAAGGCCTGGAAACGATGCCACAGCGAGGGCTGCTCTCGTCCCACTCCCATTGTTCGAGGACTCCAGTCCTCGGAGTTATTGTTCAAGCTGCCAGTTATCTCCGAGTGCTCCCAGCAGATGTTGGGGGGAGGGGGCAATTTTTTTATTTTTTTTTTTAAGAAGTTTGCCTCTTTAAAGACCAGCCCCGACAAAAGATTAATTCTGTTTGCTCTCCCCTTCACTGTGTTTTGTCTCTTTAAGTCAGAAAATATTTAGAGAGGAAAATCTGTTTTCTTGCTGTTCAAAATAATAATAATTTGCCAGTGGGAATTTATTACTGACTTCAAAGGGAGCCCTAAATTTGCTGATGGTAAATAAGGGGCAATCCTGCTTTCACTACAGTCAGTGTAGCTATTCTTGCAGGATTTTGTGGGCGCTGATTTGAATGCAGAGCTGTCCACAACATGGTATTTCCATTCTGTGAGCATCCTCCAAAGTTCAGCATTTATTTTTGTCTGTGGTGAAACAAAAAAAAAAAGAATTTTGGGGCAGTTTCTTAAGACATAGGATTTTATCAAAATATTAGTTTTCAAATCAGAACCTAGCTATCGTAAGAAGGTTTCTTAGATTTAGGACTGTTGGATTATCTTAATAAATAGAAGAGTCTTCTGGGTCATAACCTGATCTCTGGGTTGGTGGCCCTAGTCATAAACGTTGCAAGGTTGAAGCTCCTTCTCAAGAAGAGCTTTTCGCTCTACATCTTCTGCTTGATGATGCACTCAACCCCAAATCAAGTGATGCAGTATGACAGCTCTCTCTTTTCTGCTCTATCTTACGTGCACATGAGAAATAAACAGGGAAGCCCACAAGAAAGCTGGCTGATATGGATTTTCCTCCATGGAACGTTTTTGCCTTAATGATCCATCCTGTTGTGGTGACATTTCACGAAGAAGACAATGTCCCAGCAAGTTCTGCTTCAGTGAAGGTGAAAGTGTAGAGCACCTCAATGAACAAACCCTACGGGATCCACATGGAGAGCTCATCTCCTACGCCTCAAAGTTCACATCCCATCCAAGGGGACCTTCTTGGCTTAGCTCCCTGCCTAGCCCTTAACCTTATTGCTGAATATTTAGCCAGAAACAAAGCAAAACAAAAAATTAATCCATGCCATGCCTTGATTAGGGATTAGAAATGTTAACCGGCCAGTGCCTTTTTCTGCAGGGGTATGCAGCCCCTATACCTTTAATTAGAGTAGCCTGTGGTACTTGCCATAAAGCTGATAAGTAATAAATAGCTGCCTTTGTCACATGCAAGTTCAGCATTGTGAAACGGCACACGGACGGCTTTAAAAAGCCTTTGATTAAACCCAGCACTACAGTAAATCTACAAACACAGAGGAAAGAAAAGAAGCTATTTAGTCTGTGCCAGTTCCCGGCATTAAGTATGCAAATTTCTCGGTGTCTTCAGCTCCCAAGAACAGCAGGCACTGAATGCAGCAGCAGCAGCAAGCGGCACGACATCATTCATTTCAATCATTAAAACAAAAGCGGGATAAATCGCTACCTAATTTGTAAAATATGCTTATCATATAGGCTCTTTGGTCTTTAAGAAAAGCACCAGCTGAATGAGAATCACTGAATTATTTTGGAAAAAAAAAAATGCTTGAATCAATTCTGGTTTTCCCCCTTCTCCCAATGATTGTTCTTTTATTTCTTTTTCCTTTCTTTTTCCTTTCCTTTTCCTTTCTTTTTCCTTTCTTTTCCTTTCTTTCTCCTTCCCTTCCCTTCCCTTCCTTTCCCTTCCCTTCCCTTCCCTTCCGCTTTGCCTTTTTTCCTTTTCCCTTTCCCTTCCCCTTCCCAGTTTCAGGTGAAACCTATCTGTAGCCTTCCCTCAAGCTCACACCCCAAGCCACAGGAATACCAGAATCTTTTTTCCGAACATGCACAACTCAACATTCCCAGGTCTTTCTTCTCTCTCTGTCTTTCAAAAAAAAGCAGGGTCACACCAACCAAAGCCCAGCCAGGGGCTCCCTGCTGAGCATCACCCATCACCCCACTTCCACCGTGCCGGCCAGCAGCCCCCGCTGCCCTCCTTGTGCAGTTGATCAGCAATCTCCATTCCTCCCTGCATGGCAAAATACATATCCAAATAGCCTGATCCTGCAACCTGCTGAGGGAGCCCAGCTGGGTGGTGTTCGTCACCCCTGCACAGAGAGACGAGGCACCATCACTCTTTTTACAAACAGAGGCAGTGAGGGTTATTGCTACACAGGGAGCATCATCACTGGATCCCTGAACAGGTTAAATTCTACCCCATCTGAATGCATGGGGGCCTGCAGCTAACTTATTTTTCCAGTTAGACTGTTCTTTTCACATGAACCAATTCACCAGCTTCTCGTCAGCTCGTGGCTACTTGGGGCGCAGAGGACGCGAACGCTCTCGCTGAGGCTGTCCCTATAACATGTCGTCGCCTACGCGGTCCCTCTGCCTCCGCTTCACGATGCGTGTGCGACGAGAAGCCGGGCCAACAACCCTGCTCTTCTATGAAAAGTGTCCTTCGATGATTTACCAGCTGTTCAGCCATTCAGCTGTTAAAGGATAGTGCCTCTGGCAGTACAGCTCCCCACTGTTGTTATGCTGGGGCGTCAGCAGATGGAGCATATCATGGTTATTGAAGTTGGATACAGTGACTGTCAGAAGCCTTACATTGCCTGGCATATGCAAATAGATCCCAGGCATCTGGTTCTGTCTTGGGCTGGCCACATTAAGAAATATTAAAAGAAACCTATTGGTTAGGGAGACCCACTGGCCGTAGCTTGGATGTTACTGTGCGATAGTTCCCATCCAGTTCGTGACGTGGTAGATAAGCCAGGGAAGGAGGAGTTTTCAAAAGTAGTAGGCGTGTGACTGGCCATGCAAAATGCACACCTGATGGCAGGTCTGGGTGTTGCTGGGACTGGATGGGTGCGATAGCACAGCCACGGCTGGGTGCAGCACCCGCAAGCTGCTGCAGTGCCTGGGGGTTGTTATCAGCACAGGGGTTCGAATGAAATACTTGAGGCACCTCCGGTGTTTGTGCCACCTTTTATTTCACTTTGGTTTCGATTTAGTTCGTCGTTGGCAGAACACTCGAGAAAGGGGAATTAAATGTTAGCTTATCTCCAGCGTTCTTCACCCACCCGGTCAGCAGGTGAACAAGCCAAGTGCATGAAAAATCCAGCCCAAATTGGCATAGTTTGCTTCTAAGACCAAACTCCACATCTCTGTACATGGGGCTCGTAGTCCTGCCACAATTTCTACCAATTTCATGTGATCTTCTACATCCAGGCCTTATAACTCTCCACCTGAGTCTGACAAAAGATTTTCAGCCTCAGTGCCTGTAGGATGGTGACTCTTAACATTGCTGTGTTGAACAGCATTGGAGATGTTCTTGCATTGAACAGCATCATTGCAAACCGCCTACAAACCACGGCTTGTCACTAGAGTGTTGCGCTCGGATATATGATAAGGGACCGCGGAGATCAAATATTGTGATGGACAGGTATCCCCGGTGTCAGTACCCCAGAGCTATCCCATGACTTGGCAGATGCAGCAGAGTATAACCCCGCTCTTCTTCCATTGGGGCAAGTTGAGAAAATGATGTTTTCTTTCCATCCCCAGC
Organism: Haliaeetus albicilla; assembly: GCF_947461875.1. NCBI lineage: Eukaryota > Metazoa > Chordata > Aves > Accipitriformes > Accipitridae > Haliaeetus > Haliaeetus albicilla. The sequence goes on from NC_091484.1 coordinate 3,600,489, forward strand.
AAAGCCTGGCATTACAGAACAGCTACCCAGAGAGTTTTCTTTGCTTCTCCTCTGGAGATGAAACATGTTCTCCTCTCCTCCCGCCTGCTCTGCTTTGTCCTGGCTCTGCGGAGGGTGTGAGTGGAACCAGAGAGTCGCAGCGTGCGGTGCAGTGAAGGGATGTCTTGGGCTCCGGTGTGGCACATCAAATCTCTTCTCCTTGGCCCAGCAGTCTCCTGGCACTTTTTACGATGCAAATGCCTCTCCTAGCTCCTGTGCTTCATCCTTGGCTCCTTTTGCAACATCAGAGGAACATAAAATTGGGGAGGGGAGAGAAAGGACATCCTGAATATCGTGCCTTCTAATTAGGCTGGTGGTGATCAAACTTTTGATCAAAAAAGCTTTTCAGGAGCGCACCGTGTTAGGCTGGCTGGGGCGGGGCTTTCCAGCCATGTGGGTTATTTCTAGGGGAAAAGCAAGCTCCATCCTCGTGGAAGCACCCATGATCTCCTGGGGTCACAGAACAGCTTTAACTGATCCAGAAAGACCTGGAGAAAGAAGTTGAAATCCAGATTCTTTCTCTGTCTTTGGTTACGGTGTCCTTACCGTAAAGGGACTTGTAGAAACTTCAGCAGCACAAGCTGTTCCTGCTATGTTGTTGTATAAATATGTTTTATGTATAAATATGCATTTGAATCCATGTTTGGACTCAAACCTGTCTGTTCATCCAGCTGTCGAGTAACCTCTGCAAACAGCAGGGTCCTTCGTGACAGATTGAAACCAAGAAAACCACTGCCTGTTCTGCAAAACAGATTTAATTTGTTAAAGAGATGGGAACTTTGTTGAATTAATAAGATGTGCGAGAGAAGGGAGCCACTCTCTGAAGAGCTGAATCCTGGTTACAAGTGCAGTTTGCAGCTTGCTGGTAATCCTGCAATTAAAGCTACAGTACCAGTGTATCACAAAAATGGGATTTGCATAATTTGAAATTTGAGGAAAATCTCTAAATACTTTAATTTTGATAGAAACTGTTTCCACTGCTGACATGTGTCTACACCTATAATTTCAGTTGATAAATTGCTGTAATTTCTCCTCCATTTCATGTTCTTTCTAACATTAATTGTCAGTTGTAGAGTAAAACAGTAGAAAGAGAGAGAGAGGGAGAGAATAATGTCATTGTGCTTTTGTGGTGTGAATAGCCTTCTGAGGAATGATTATCTTCCACACAGATGCAAATAAAAAAAAGAGAGAGAGAGAGAGACCCCTTGGCTTGCACAAAACTACCGCGATGGGCATCAATGTCCCACTGCGAGATAGGGAAGCAAGGGGTTAAAGCTACAGAAAGGTAACCGGGAGTGAATGTGGCCATTTCCCAGGCTGCTGGAAGGAAAGACGGACTTTCCACTGGGATGTGGAGCTGTGGAGGATGCATGGTGATGCACAGCCGGGCAGGAGGAGGCCTGAGCTGCAGGGTCCCAGGGGCTGAATCCTCTGGTCCTGTCGTCTCCTGCCCCAAGCAAGACCCTCGCAGAGCCATCAGCAGTGATGGACTCACCTGGTTGGGTTTCCCCAGCCAGGTGGTGAGAAGGAGGTTGCCCAAATCGAGGGGGATAAGGGCAAGCGGAGAGTCCCTGCACGGTGCAGCCTTGCAGTGCCTCCTCCACCCTGGGTCTGCTCCCCACCCCACCTCCCCAAATGCCACTTTTCAAGCTACTTTTAAATAAAATACCCTTTCAAACAGAGGGCTAGTGGTACTAAATTATTCTATTAATTTATTATTCATGATGAAAAATTATTCTAATAAACGGTGAAAAATTATTCTAATAACATTCTATCCTATTAATATTCTGCAGCCGAGCAGTTAAACTCACTTCCTGTGACTGCTCCCCTCCTTAGCGCTGATCTATTTCTTACGGAGTTTATTGAAATTAAAATCTGCTTCTTTGGAAATGTGCTGCATTTAACAAAACCAGTGGGGGGAGATGAGCTGTGAGCGAGGAGAGAACCAGGCACTGATTTTTTCCCTGCTGCTGATAGAGCAAGGGGTTGCACGGGGCGGTGCGAGCAGAGCGAATCTGTACAGCAGCAGGCAGGAGACAGTCCAGCCTGGGTCATTTGGGTGCTGTCACCCTGTAGACCATCAACTTTTAGCACCTGGTATTGCTAATCCAGCATCTCCCCACATTTCCCAGTGCAGGGAGATGGCTCCTTCCTTGTCCCTTTCCCTTGGCCAGTGTCCTGCAAGCTCCACTCCTGCACCTACCTCAAAACCCAGAGCTCGCATCTCTTCTCACGCCTGTGCAGAAACCTCCCTAAAAGCCTGCACCACCATAGCCTGGACATCAACCTCCACAGGAACGAGTGGAGCTTGTAGCCAAATCAAGGATGAGGCTGGGGACCCTGCTGTCACCCAGACCCCGGGGCCGGTCCCGGCAGCATCTTGCTCCCCCTCCTCCCCGCAGCCTCCTCGTGCACTGGCACCACACGCTTGCCAGGCTTGGTGCCAGAGATATTTTCCTAATGGTTCCTCTGCCTGCTTTGCTTGCCGCTCTCCTCGCCTGCCAGCTGGCTGGTGTGGTCCCGCGCCGTTGCAGGCAGCTGGGGAGGGATTTCATGGGTATGCAGGGCTCGGGAGCCCTGCGTACAGGTGGCAGAGCATCCTCGGCACCCACCGCAAGGTCCCTCGGGAGCCCACTGCTCCCCAGCAGGACCCAGAGCACTCAGGGCAAAGGGATGTGGGAGGCTGTGACAGGGGAACTCCTGGTCCCCAGCGCTTGCACAGCCGTCAGAGATGCATCGAGGAAGCGTCCTACAGAGACGTTGCAGAGAGGTGTCTCAAGGGCGGTAGATAACTCGGGTTTCTCTTGCAACCGGGTGCACTGTTTGAATTATTTTGGAGAGTGGGCAGCAGATGAGCAGGTACCTCTGGGCACTTCTGAACCTGCGTGACCAGTCACTAAGGTGCCATATCATCTGGCTTTGCTCTCCCAGTCATCCCTATGACTTAGAGGAAACAAATCTCTAACTTTACAAAGGAGCAGCACATCCACGACTGTGGGTCTGTTGGCCGTAGGTGTTGCTTTCTCCAAAGCTTCTCTGATCATCCTTGATTCTGTCTGCACAATATCTACTCCATACCGGAGCCAGATCCTCTTCTGACCTGTTCTTTTTCCCATCTTTTTTCTGATTGTCTCTACAAACCTAATAATTCCTTGCACAAATATATCAACTTCTACCTGCCCCTCCCCAACTGGACAGGTAGTTATGCCAATTGCATGGCAAATTAGATGCACAAGTGTGTGTTAAATGTTCCTGTGACTCTAAGTCCTAATATAAAAGCTAACCTCCAGGTGACATTATTACAGCTTTAACAAGTAGAGTACCTTAGTAAAAGGACTTCATCTCAAAGGACTTTCACTGAAGCCATCTTCTTCTTTGTGTGTTCCTCCCTCGCAGCGTGGGTAATTAAAGGACCAGCCACAGCTGAGAAGATTCCTTAGCTTTTGTGTTTGAGGATATCTTTCACTCTATTTCTTCCCTCTTCTCTGATGGCATATTAGATCAAGCCATTAAGCAACATCCTCTGTTTCTCCTGAGAATATTCATCAATAATAATGAATAGTACCTGCTCCAGGGCTGCCCCCTCCTTGCCCAGGAATACGGCTGGTACATGATACAATGCTGTTGAAATAACTCTGGCATTTGTTTTTATTTCTGAGATGCATTTAACGTGTAATTTTTTTTTCTCTCTGGGACCGTGGAGGCCCTGCTTTGTTCTGGGTTTGGAAGCAGACAGTCGGCTGAAGCTGAGATTTTATCTGATCCAGTGGGGAAAAGGGTTTACATCAAAGTAATGCACAAGTGGAAACTCCTTAATACCAATTGACTGCACGGCTGTACAACTGCCTTACCCTAGTTACACATGGACTCAGCTGTATCGATGCATTTCTCTTTTTGCCCCAGTACTATATACTTACTTAGCAGGCTTGCATGACAGCAGAGCGAAACCAAAATATTTTAAACAGTATCTTGATATTTGTCTGAAACCCAGATGGCAATTTGAGAGCCACGCACTGCGCAGCCTGTAAAGGGGCTTCTCTGAGTAACTGTCCTGCTCCTGTTCAACAGATGATGGATGAAACCTCGAAATAATAATTCAGTGAGTAAAATAAAGGTTTGGATTCAGGAGATGTGGACAGTGCTCCAGAATTCGGAACAGGAGCACATGTCTAGAGCCTCTTTGAGCACCAGAGAAGCTTGTGCTGGTCTAAATCTGTGCACACCAATCTTCTTTGCCCTGGTGATTTTCTAGATTCAGTCAGACTATGGGCAATGTAAAACTTGCTTTGCGCCCTTCCAGCTTGTCTGTTGCATAAGGGATTTTCAGGGAAGTAACTATATCAACTAAATAAAGGAAAATTATTGTAGACAGTACCTTAAGCACCATTCGCCTCATACCGCTTATTTCTTCCTTCTCTGAGAAGTCAATCAAGAGGTTTAATTCATTCACGTTGGTAAAGGTTTTCAGCCGACCTAGAACGCGTGCAGCCGCCCAGTCCTGCCCTACTCCATCACTGGGATGGTCCCAGTTACTCATGGACTTGAAGGCATGAGGGGTGCAATCACCGCGTCAACCCCAGTACAAACCTGCTTGTGCACGTAACTGAGAAATTCTTGTTCGTGAGCTCCCGTGTTCATCCCGGTCCCTGTTTGCCCATGGTATTGTATGAGCTGCTGCTTTGCAACCGTCCATGCTCGTTGCAAACAAGTGACTCCACCGCTCCCAGCCTTGTTCCCTAACTGGGATCAGGCACTTCGGGGCTCTCCGGGTTTTCGTTAGGTTGTTCTTTTGGCGTTATGTTTTTTTCAAGTGCGATTTTAACTTTGGCAAGGTGAGCACTTGTCGCCGAGACGATTATCGCAGCGGTGAAGGGCAGAAGGCCCCTTTGGTGCCGGAGACTCCCTCGCTGCTCTCGAGAGCCTTTGCACACCCCTCCTTGCTGTACTGCTTTCATGCAGCACGCTGCCTCTTGATGTGGGGATGTTTATCTTCTCTCAGTTCTTACCCATTGGTGCGTCTCTCAGCAGAAGTGCTTTTACTCAGATTGTGAAACCCACTGTAGTCCTGTCTTTGTTAAGAAAATAAGCTACAGCAGGAAAGCAGCAGCAAAAAAAAAAAAAAAAAAAAATTCCTCTGGCGTGTTATATCTTTTTCTCCCAAGGAATATCACACAACTTGGACAGCTACTGTAATGCTAATATACAAATCAAAACTCTGAGGAGCAAAATAGAAACATCTAACCATATTAAATAAGTTCTTTTGTGTGTTTGAAAGCTTACAAAAAATCTGGATATTAAATTGGTGTCCTGGCACTTGTGCAGTGTAACGGGCAGATTCAATTAAAAGAAGAAAATATGTCCATCCTGTAGTGTGGGCTAAGCAGCAATAAAAAAGCAAATCAATTTTTCAGAAGTTTCAAAGCCTGGTGCAGATTTCCAGAAGGCAGAAGCCAAAAATATATTTATTAAAAAAGACCCTAGGGGCTCAACAGTGTCATTTTAACCAAACTACTGCACCTTCAATATGATGAACTGTCACGATATTTTGAGATACACTTTGAAAATAATCCATTTATATGTATAGATATAACATGTTATATATGTATAAATAAGTGCATATGCTTATGTTGCATATATTCAATGTCGTTGACTATTTGGTAGAGGTGTAATGGTTTATTTGATAGAGGTGCAATGGTATACTGCAAAAAAAACACAGATCAAGCTAAGCTATAGTCATTTGTGTTTGCAGATACCCAGTGTAACAGTAGCGTGTGGTTTTCTATATAGCATTAAATTAGAGAACTGTATATGTATATATATACACATATATACATGTGAGTGTGTGTATATAGTGTGTGTGTGTATGTATGTCTATATGTATATGTATGTATGCACGCACATACATTTAGATACATGTGTGGATGGATTATTTGCAGAATATTCCAGATGTAACTATACCAAAACTCCTGCTTTGGGGTTCTTAGTTTTGTCGTCATGTCGTTTCTGTAAGTGAAAGCTCCATACGGTGCTGCTCAATGTGCAAGACTGAAATCAGAGTTTATTTAGCCAGTCCAGTGCAGAACCAGGAACGGCAGATCAAACTTCCTTACTTTCCTCCAGTCACACACAGCAACCTTTAGAAATCAAAGGGTGGCAGAGTCCCCACCTTCTTTTTACTTTTTAATTCTATTCCAGCAAGAAATTGTCCGCAGCCAAAGCACAGCTGTGGCCTCATTGAAATCAACTGCAAAACTCCTGGGTGAATAGAAGAAGGGTTTCCGCCAAAAAAAATTATTTTAAGGGATTCATTTGCGCTTTTGGTCACTAGTTAGCTGGATCAAATCTAGAAATCAAGAATAGCAAATCCTGCTGCCAGCCATGGGCTCAACCTGCTTCTAGTTAATCCCTAACAACTTCTTCTGCACGCTCATCTTCCCGTTGCGACAACAGGGAGGCTCTGCCATCCAGCCAGCTTCTAACACTTGCATGAGGGATTTTTAGTGTCTCTTTTCTCTCCCCCTTTGTTTTTTGTCACCGTTGTTGCTAGAAACAGGTGATCATAATATGTTTCACTGTGTTCAGGCAGCAAACTGAGAAAAAATAATTTTCTCTTGTTACACTGAGCCACAGATTTATTTCCCTGAAGAAACCCAAGTGTGACTGCAAAGATAACAAAAAAAAGAGGGGTAAGCAGCACGGTGGTGATGATTAAGGTGCCCTTCCAAGAAATAAATAAATAACCCCAACCTCCTGGCACCTTTGCATAGGTCTGCATTGCACCCTCTGTCAACACTGGCTCTTTGCATAATCAAGACGGGAAAGAGCTCAGCAGAGTGAGGACCTCCCATTTCAGACGCTCAGTGCTAGAGACAATATATACCCAGCTGGCAGGATGGATGTGTTTTTTATTTAAAACACAGACAAACATGCACGCAGAGGGAAAGAAACCCTGCAAAGCCAAACTTGCTTCTAAATCTATTTACGTTTTGCGAGACTCAAGATCACCTTGAACCATCTTTGCTGTTTCCTTTCCTTTTTCCTTTGAAGTTGTGAGTTCTACATAAGCCCTTCAGAAAAAAAAGGGGAAAAAAAAAAAACCACAAAGGAGGAAAGGGAAAAGAAGGAAGTATATAAAGCAGCTATTTGTGATATGTATTTTTTAATACTGACATTTTAAAAGGTTGAAATGTTATGGCGTCTTTTGCAAAGTTATGCCATTTAAACAAGATAACATGGCATTTTACCATTAAAGAAAAGACCCTCTTTTTTACTTGTACCTTTGAACAGTTTATCATTTTGCAATAATATCCTTCAGCTATGTAGCTCTCTGTTCTTTTTCAAATGGAGGACAGCATCTCTTCTAATTGTGCTTATGATACCAACTAGCATTGGGGTTTTCTGCTTTTATTAATAAACAGCCTTTCTAAGAGCACCGTGGCTATCCTAAATATTTTTTTCTCCTTTATGGGATTCAGAAGAAATCGTAATTAATTCCTCTTTCAGTGAAAAAGCAAAGCTATTTTTAAATTGCGTGCCTGATTGAATTAACAAAGTGTTAGACAATTAACAGTCTTTCTTTTTATTTTTATGTTCTTTAAAATGCAGATTCAGTTTAATACTGTTTTTCCCTTCATCCTTTTCATGTGTCCTAATTGTTAGCTAAGTAGTGTCAGGACTGCGTGTTATCGGCCAAGGCAGGTGTCAGGTTTAATATTATTAAAGATGCAATTACTCCTTTCTCAAGCGCCTCTTGTCAGTTTAGCTCATCAATGTATATATCAATATATTTTTAAATGAAAAAAAAATCTCTGTTTCCCATCCATAATTATCTCCTTGGTATCTTGCCCCTTGTTTTGGAAATGTCGCTCTAACCTTAGTGCGCAGGAGTCCTGGGGAATATAATGAGGTCTGACAGTCCGAAGGAGCTGCACAGCCAAATCCTCCAACTTAGAATCATAGGATCATTTAGGTTGGAAAAGACCCTTAAGATCATCCCAGAACGCAGCCTGCGAGACTCCGAGGATGCTCTCTTCTGCGTCATCTCCCGAGGCTGCCGCTTTGAATGAGGGCACCTGGGAAAGCTTGGGGGGAAAAAATGACAACTGAGGAGCTGACTGATCTCTTGCCATTGCACCTGCGTCACGTAAGGGTGACGCTAGGAAAGTTGTAAGGGAAAATGTTGGGTGATGGTGCCAACACCCATAAAAGAGACAAGAACGAAGGGCTGGGAGTTCGCGTGCTGCCGAGCAGAGCTCCGAGTGTCTGCTCTGGAAGCATCGCAGGGGAAACCCTCCGAGTTACGTGGAGCCAGGAGCTGAATTCCTCCTCCTCTGTCCTTGGAAAGCCGGTGAGTTCGAAATGCCACCATCCCCGACTGCCACTTCTGGATTTGGGGTTTTCCCCAACCACCATTGCAACTGACTGTCCCAGAGAATGTGCTGGCTGGATGGTTTAGTCGCTGAAAGTAGGATTCAGCATTAATCAAAACTGTTCACTAAATATGGCTTGAATTCATAAATTATTTTAACTAGCAAAGGTGAAAACATTGAAATAGGTTTCTTTTAGAAATATCCTTAATTATATACTTCCAAAATTTCAAACTCCTGTTTTCTTTTCAGCTCTGGCTAAATTTTATTTTAAAGGTTTAGGAATCAGACATTTCGCTTTGGGTTGAACAACATGCTCCGTTTGACCCAAAATGAAGTACAGATGCACACATCCCTGCAATTTGGCCACCACTCAAAAAATCAATTATTCTCAAAGCTTACACTGTGCCCCTTGAGGGAAATTGTTCTCTGACCATTCCTGGTCAGATGAACCATGTCCTGAAGGGTATATAAGCCATGAACAGATAACAGTTTAACAGATCAAGTTATGGTTTATTCACACATCTTCCAGCATCAGCACACCGAAGGTATTTTCTCTCTGACAATTGCCTTTCCTATTAGTCTACAGCAAGTTCTTTTCGAGATGGGTGCCCAGAAAATCCACAGTCCGTATTTATTACCCTCCCAACCTGCATCTTGCAGACCGATCATTTCAGCATGAGGATGATGCACATTGGCAAACCAGCTTCCATTTTCTCTGGAACTTTGCAGATATTCTTTGCTGCAGGACCTAATCTGCAGCCAAAGAGCTTCCGAGCTGAGAGGTCTCCAGTTTAGAAAAATATATAAAATGCGATGGGCTGTTTTACTGAAATCTAAATGTTTGTGGGAAATATACGCTCCTTCACAGTTTTCTCTCAGGATGCCATGATCGAAAAGCATTTTCAGCAAAGGAAACTTTGAAAATAATTGGCCAAATGTGTGAAAAGATAGCTAATGCCCCTCTCCTCCCCCAACTCCTCCTGCTTTCCACGGATGAAAACTAAAGTGCAAAAGCCTCCCCCGGCACGACGCTGCTTCAGCACGTGCCGTTCCCTCCAGCCCCGCAATGCCGCGACAAGTTTCGGTGCCGCGGCTGGAAATCAGCTCATCCGCTTGGCCGTGTTGTGCATCAGCCGGCTGCTTTTGGGCTGGAAGCAGAGCAGGAAAAGCTGAGGTTTGGGATCGTTACTTGGTTAATTCCAGGTATCCTTGATTAATGACAGTGGTTCCTTGCTCCGGTGGGTCGCACGTGTCCTCGCGTGGGCTCTCCACGCTCCTGCGAGCATGCCGGTGGCTGCACGGGAGCTGGGTCACTCTCGGAGCGGCCGTGGGATCCTCCGGCTGCTGGCTCGGCGGTGCACGGCTGGAGACTGACAACTAATGGTTAGTTTGCAAATAGCTGCATAAAAGATCAGAGCATAATGTGCAAGGGGCAGGGAAAGGAGAAGGAAGGAAGGGGAATGACTGGTAGTACTTAAAGAAAATTGATTCCCATTTACTTTTTATTTAGTTCGATATTAATTCTCTACAATAGGGCTCTTAATGCAGAATTTCATCCAGCTTTCATGCAGTATCAGGATCTGGCGGGGTGGTAGAAACTGACTGTAATTAAGAGGGCCACATATTCGTCTCAAACTTAACTTTGCCAGGCTTAATTCTCTTCTCAACCCAGGACAGATCAGAAATAATTTCATTTCCATTAGTACATTTCCCAGGTGTGTGAATCTGATGGAACAGCATGGGCCTTCAAGTCCTCCATGCCCTGTTAAAGAGAAGACATTACGTGTGCCATGGCATTACTGAGAATAGGAAATATGAGATCATGAGATCAAAGTGATGGAGCTTTGTGTTTTAAGTTTTTGAGAGAGAAAAAGTAGAAAAGAGGGCGAGCGAGACCCTTTTAATGAGAGACTTTTAAAGACAGGGCAACTTGGGAAAACTTACCTTCGTGCAAGTAGAAACTCTGATCGGTTCTCATATTGTTATAGACAAGAAGGGAAGAAAAAGGAAGAGCAGGAGGTCTCCAAGGGGAGGTCTCCATTGCTCCTTGCATGCTGCCCAGGATGTGAGAGCACCTGTGTGCCCTCACAGGTTGGCCAGATCCTTCAAGCCTGTCACCTACAACCTCTTCCCCAGACATGCTGCAGGAAAAGCTCCTGGATGTACCACTGCTCGGCCATCTCCCAGGAGGTCACATCTGACCACCTGCATCTGCAGGTGGCACTGGGGAGAGGGTGGGGAGTCTCCAGTGGAAAAGCCTGTAAAGTGACATTTTGGGGAGAGTGTAGGTCATTTTGGGGAGATGGGGCAGGAGGATCAAGAGGTCCTGTGTCCATGGGCTGGTAATAGAGACTCTGTGTCCGGGGAGGGTAACGGAGAGGGTAGAAAAGGGGGGACCTGCTGCCTGGAGACCCTCCGAGCTTCTGCACTCGAGGCTGAGAACAACAGCCCTGTGAGTGAGGAACGTGGAGGACGAGGCTCTGAGACACCGAAAGCGTTCAATTCCATGAGACCTAACTGGCTACACCCTTTCCTCACCTTTGCAATTCAGCCCTCGTGAATTTTAGCTCTGAAATCTGCTGTCACGAGGCAGTCCTGTTACTACTCTGCTATAAGACCCTTTGCGTTATATTGGCAATAGCATTTGATTGTTGCACTTTGATATAACTGAATAGGTAATCAGACCACTCTTTATTTTAGCCTGAGGATATGCCTTTGATTTGTAGAGGTTGGCCATTTCTTATCTGAGTTTGAAAATGGGTTTATTTAAATGTGTATTGATGTTTTTCATGTGGTCTAACTGTGCAGTTCAACATGGTAATTCAACTCATAGCTATACCAGATTGTTATCTAATCTGATAAGATATGAACAGCACAAAGCCGAGATGATGAAACAATCAGGATTGTTGACTCACTGGGGTCCTGCTAAATCCAGTCTGCTTTCATACTTAATTATCCTGTCAAGTTCCTCGAATCTTAGCTCCTCCAGCACTGCGATGGCGAGAACGGTGGTAGTGACACCACTTGGTGAATACATAAGTTGATCAAAATAATTTCAGCAGATACAATGGCTATTTATGCCTCAACCGCAATATGAAAAGCTACTGATTCAAATACCCTAGACTGCAAAATTGGCCCTCTTAGCATTTCTAGGATCACCGAAGGCCGTTATTAAAGGCCTCTGGAAGTTAATGTTTTGCTAACATGAGCTGCCACCTGACTATCTCATACCAGAAGGGGAAAAAGAGCAAGTGAAAATTCAGCCTTCCTAATTTTCTTCCTAAGCGGGTCTTTTCTAGCTGCCTACACCAGGCACTTTACCTGAGCCTGAAAACTTTGCGGGAAATCTACAGCCCATTCCTCCTGTTGCTGCTTACATCATATTTTATTCTTATTGTGACTGCCACTTTTATTAAAAGATAATTAAGCTGTATTAATTAGATCTAAAAGATAAATTTTAAAGGCCCCCCCCCACCGTTTGCAAATAGCTTGTATTTTCAGTCTTTTTTCTTGATAATCTATGGGAGTAATCACGAGAGTAAGTGTTGTATCACAAGAGGTGATGGCAGAGGTAATGGTGTCTATAGAGGTGAAAACAGGTATTTCAGGGATTCAAGAAAACAAGCATTAAGGATCAAGCAGAAGGAGTGGAAATATTTTAATGGTCTGAATTGAAATCATACTCCTGCAAGTTTTACAGGGGTCTTTGCTGTTAATCTGAGGTCAGCTTTTTGCTATCGGGCAGGATTTCATTGTAGAGTAATTTGGGTATGAAGGAGACCCATTGATGGTGATGTTTTAAATGGTCAGAGAAGGAAAAAAGGGCCCATAAGTGTTCACAGAAATCCCAAAGATCAAAATATCACTGGGTCAAGCATCTTTTGCTGATTAACTCACTGGCAGGTTCACCTGTGGATGTATCTGGAACAATCGTTAAGAGCTTTGTTATGGTATAGAGCAGCCAGTCAAGCATCCTTGTATTTAAAATTGACACTAAAAAATATCCAGATATTGAAAGATGCTGCTTTATCTAGTAGGTGTGTTTTAAAGGGAAAACCACTGCTTCAGTTAAAAGCATTATCAACTGTTGAGACTGAGTGATTTAGATCAAAGCTGTTAGTGTTCTCTTCGAGAGGCAGGACCAGGTAAAAATACCTGATTTTCAGAGAGCTGAGCCATGAAGATTGGTACTACCATGCTTCTCAGCATCTAGACTGTGGAAATTTCTGGCCACAAATGGTACGGAAGCCTTGATCCACTAGACTTTCATGTTGGTCCTCTTGAAAATTGTAGCTATTATGTTTAAATTAATCATGCTATTTTCTGTTGAAATTGCAGAGTGCTGTGTGAGAGAGCCTTGCCCAGCCCCAGTACACACGGGGTGACAGGAGACCCTGCCCTGGTCTTTCAGAAAGGCTGTAATTAGCATGGAAAGGAAAGACCAACTGTTGTTTGAAAATGTTAATGCTAAAGGTCTCATTTAAGCCAGCGTCTCTCGTATAACCCATGTCCCTCATAAAAGAAGATGAAAAAAAAAGGTTACTTTTCTGCCCTGGCTTTTTCCTTCCCCGCTGTGGGGAACTGTGCCTTTCAGGGGCTCTCGGAGGTGGGTTAGAGCATACCCTCCCACTCAGCCTCCTCCCCGGCTCCATCTGTACCATTTCTCCAGCTTTCCCAGCCCATTTCCATGCAGCCGCAATGCCAGGAGCCTTTCTGAACCCTTGCTGCTGACCATCTCTCTTCCATCCCCTCCTCAGTCCCGCTTCGTCCTTCCACCAAGACACCCCACCAGTGAAGGATGGAGCTTAAAGCCAAGCCAATCTCATGGCAAAAATCAATGGGGATTGATCAATAGTTGCTCTGTAAAAAAAATAAGACGATGGGAAACCTCCCTGTCTGGGAACATACTGAAGCTGTGTGCCACCCCTCCGCTTGAAACTGGCACCGCTGATGGGATCCCAACCTTGTGTTTGTCCATAAAGTTATAAACACGCGTTCAACACCACAGACAGACAGACAGCAGAGCAGACTGATGCTGCAGCTGCAGAAGAGTGTGTTTCCTCCATGCTGTCTCTGGGGATTACAGCCTAGGAAACGCAGTTACGTGCACGTATATGACAAGGTTTCTGAACTAGATGAGAGAAGGTGTGTGAGAGGACAGGGTTAGAGACATGCTTTTTTCCGCTTGTCCATATTCTTTGCCTTTGAAAGCTTGGGGTTGTTCAGTGCAGGACCCAGGTCCTTAAGTATATTTTGATGTAACAGAACTATGCAAGCTCATAACCCTGGAGCATCCATCCCTTACACCTTCCCGACTTGCAGAGAGGGGCAGAGCATCAGACCTCGGGGTCCCCATTAGTGTCCCGGCTGACCAAACCTTGCTCATTTGGGAAAGCACTGAGTATTTTTTTTCCTTTTTGTAAATATAAGCCTTCTCCTCATTGGACTCATCTTCCACCCAAAGAGCTCCTTTGTGTGGCTGCCGCCTCGTAGGGCTGCTGTCACGTTCCCCCCGTGCACGTGGACCTGGTGGTGACCCTCATTCCCAAGCACACCTGGGCTTGCTGATGAGGTTCAGAATGCCTTAAAATAGGTTAATTTGTAGGAAAGTGACAGAAATAAATTGCTGGCACTTTTGTGTGCTGATAAGTTTAACCTTTTTTTTTCCCTGAGCAGCTAAATTGCCAATCATCCGGAAACACACTGGAGTTCACCCATTACATAAAGGAAGCTGTTAGTCTCATTTAAAACAATATTGACCTTTTTCCCATCCTTTCCATTTTGACTAAATTACAGGGTACATTTTTTGAAATGTGGCTTTTGTCTGACTGTAACCAGGTGACCCTGATTTTTCCTCTTTTTTTTTCTCACTTACAGCTTTCAACCTTTCCTTTCTACTTCTAACGCAGTTCTCAGTTTAACCGCTGAGATTTTCCAATCCAGAGATATTTAAAAAAGAGTTTGCATGATACATATATTTTCCAGTTACAAATATCTACACCTTGAAAATAAAAAAAGCTTAGCTGGTGCACACTGAAATACATGGTGTGGGAGTAGCAGGGGGCATTTTAAAAACGACTGAGAAGTGTCTCCGTTCTTCCAAATTCAGATCAGTGAGTGTGTATGAGTTTTCAGTTTCATTCAAAATTAATTTCAGATGCAACATTAACAATAGGTTATCTTCTGGAAGGTGAAATATTCCTGCTAGCAAAGAATCGGTTTTTTCCTTGTTTTTATCTTTAAATCGAACTGTGAGTACGTATGGCTCCATGTAAAACCAATGTAACTCATTCTGAGAGATTTTTTTCCTGCACAGAAACATTCTTTAGTTCATCTGGGGCCTTGGGCTGAGCCTCTGATGCCAGCTTCTGAGGACATTACAACACAAGAGTGAAGCTCGAGTTGTTTTTCTTGTACCCAAGCCCTCTGACAGCAGCATGGCCTTACAGATATATTCTACTTATGTTTCCTGCTTTATTTCCTGAAGAAATACAAAGAGATGAAGTCTCCCTGCTCCAGCTTCCTTCCTTCCTTCCCAGTTAGTGCCTAGCGGCCACTTGGCATCAACAGTGTTTCCATAGGCTGAGCTGAAGCCTCAGCTGGGGTAAATCCCTGTATCTCCATTGCAACAAATGGCGGAGGCTTAGTTCCATCAGCTGAGGATCTGAACCATCCTCCTCTACATTCATGAATGTGCTTATGGCATGTGTTTCTTGTATTAACTTTTCTGGATAAAAAACCTAAAAATATTCCCTTGTACGTTCTGCTAGCTCTTGGCTCGTATAGAAATGTGTCTTCTAATGCCAAACTTAAATTAATACAAGCAATTTTTAATTCAGACATATGTTGGTTCTTTATATTATTTTTTCTAACTCACTGAAGTGTGGTTTTTTTCCCCAGTCCATCCTATTTTAGTAGTTCCAGTGCTTTTTGCAGGTATCCTGAGATGTAGGAAGCTTTAGGATTCCCTGGCAAGGGAAGCATTCACACTCCCATTAAACTTAGAAAATACAGGCCTCTTCCATGGGAGTGTTTATCCCACAGGTTCGATGCCACAATACTGAAAGCCCGAAGAGAACATGGTATCTTCCAGCTTTAACGCCGTCTCTTCAATATTTGATTAATCTGAATCAGTGACATTGAAAATGGCTTGAAATGTTTAATCGTCGTCTCTAGGAAAGAGATACTCAGAAGCTAAAGGCCCTTTCAAATCAAACTGCCAACAGAGAAAATAATTTCTTCAAATTGCTTACTGGTACAATGTTCAACCCATCTGTGAAAATACTTGGGTCGCATTGCTGGGATTTGATTGACTCTCCTGCCAACACCAAAATTTTAATAAGCTATGAAGGGGACAAATTATTCCAACCACCCTATCTACATTTTGTGACCAGGCTTTGGGAGGAGAGTGAAACGCTTGCACTTGATTGCAGGTGCAACTCTGTGGCTGCGACGGCTACGTGGGCTGCAGGCAAACCAGTTCCCGGGTTAAGTAGCGTGTGCTCCTGCGGTGTGTCCGTCCCTCTGCTTCTCCTTCTCTTTCTCCTTCCTAGGAGAGGAGCAGCCCAAATCCTCCTCCTTCCTCCGCGGGGCAGAAGCATCACATTTTCCCTTTGGGCTGGCAGAGCTGCAAGGCTGCTGCCTTGCCAAAGGTTTCAGGGTTTGTGTTTAGTTCTAGGAATGCTGGTAGAGCGATTTCTTATTTTTTGGTTCTACTTTAGAGCATAGGATCCAAACATCCTTTTAGAAGCGCATGATGCAATGATGTGCACACTGGGTTTATACGGTGATAGGAATAAAATAATCCTACCTGCTGTACGCAGCCTTTAGATTATCTGGTTTTACTCAGCATTAGTATGTGCCTGCATGTAAAATTGCCCCGCACAATTATTCAATCTCATGACAACTATGCAGTTTGCAAAGCAAAAATAATCATGTGATTACCCTGTAATTAGCTGATAGTTACTAATCAATTACGTCTGCAGAGTTTGCCTTCCATTGAGGAGGTGCGTTGTGGTGATTTACAGCGAAGGCACGGTGCCTGCCCCGAGCGGCTTACAGACAATCCCGCTTGGCTTTACTTAACGGCTGAGCAGTTGCTGTGGCTGGAGGAAGAAATACGGGACCTAACTCTTCATCGGAGCTGAATGGCAGGAGCCAGGCATCTCATGTACCGGCCACAGTGTCGGCAGGGTCTGGGTAGGACGTGCATAATCTCGTTATGGGGGGATTAACACTAACAGGTTGGCTGCAAAAGTGTGTTTGAATGAGACCCAAGTGAAGAAAGCAAATGCGTTCCCAAAACATTTGGATATTCCTGTTGTCACTTGTCTTCTGCAGGCTTAGCACAGCCAGGGCTGCTTCTTTCACTGGGGCGGTTTGACACCCTTGCATTTAAAATAAGCACAAAGTAACGTGTATTCTACAGGAATTTCTTTACTTTGATATTCCTCCTTTCCTGAAGGGATGAGTGTTACAGTCTACATATGGGCAAAAAGTAAATTTTAGTATATACGTTGGCAGTGAGGGTTTGCTCTTCTGGTGTGCAGCTGGAAATAAGGCTCACCTGTCCCTTCCCCACTCAGCAACGGTGTCCGAGTCTGGAATATTTGCAATTAGTGAAAAAATGGGATTAGCAAATCTGGTAGAGTCCCTAATCTCTGAACATGCCCTCACAAAACTCTCCCAGAACATCCTTGGCTCGAGCTTGAATGTTCATTCGGCACACGGAGGAAGGGATGATTTTGCAATATAAGAAGCAGTGCTGGGAAAACTGAAGGGAGAAGTGAAGTTACCGGCAGGTTTGAAGAACAGTTTGATAAATATTTCTGCTGTGAAAGAAGGGAGGAAGACATGACAAGAATAGAGATGTGTCTGTGAGAAGTTAGGCAGGAGTTTAAAGGGAAGGCTGAAAAGCTTGAGCTTGATGCTGCAGGGAGAAGCTTATTTTTGAGAAAGATGGGGGAAAAGGGTGAAAATATGATGGAAGAGGGAGCGGGACAAACCCTGAGGTTACAAATCAGAAAGAGCCAAGCTTGAGGGAGCAAGAGGGGGGAGGCTTGAGGACCTTGGGGCAGAAAAATGTGTAGTCGGGTGCAAAAACTTGTCACCTGCCCAGCCAGTCATGAAGCCTGGCAGGACCATGCCGTGGTCCTGCCGCTCTGAGCCTGGGCGGCTGCCTCCAGCGAGGACCGCGGTCCGGCCGGGAAGGACCTCGCTGCCGGGAACCGGCCCCTCGCACCTGCACGGCGTTGGGGAAATTCATCGTCCTCACCCGCGCCTTTCTCCCTCCCTTTCTATCATCCGAACCTCCTATTAAGAAAGATCCCGACAACACCATTAAAATGTCTTGCGTGGCTTGAAAATTCATTGTTCGCTAAAAGCTAATCAAAGCGCGGGTAAACACAATGGCCCCCTTTTCCCCCAGCCTGACGTTTCATTTACACAAGAGCTCAAGCCGTCGCACCGGCGTTCTGCCATGCAGCCGTCAAGCATTGATTGTGCTATTCAGCAGGATGGCTCAATAATTACAGCCCCCGATCTCCAAACCACACCAAAGAGCAGGCTTACCACTGCTAGCCTTTGTTACTAATTGTCCTTCAGGATACTTGAGATGAATTACCGTGGCTTACATTTTCCTGTTTTTCCTTTCTCTTCTATTGGGTTAAAAAAAAAGAGAAATCTTTCCACTTAGCGGAGCTGGACGGATCAGACAAGTGTAGCGTTGACTGTTGACAGCACTTCATAAGAAAACCTTCTGACTGCAAACTGTCTTATTGATATGTTCAGCTTGACACATGGGATTGATTTTTGATTGTTTTACAAAGCTCGCTTGTGCATGTTTTCATTATCAAGGCTGGGCAGTTTTCATACTAACACTTACAAAATGTTAGAGCTATTAATATAAATTGATATCATCTATACTGCATCTAATTGTAGCAAGTAATCCAACAAATTAAGCCTCTTTCACCAAAGCTCTCCAGAATGGATTGCACTTCTGATTATTCTTTTAGTTTGTTTTGTTTTGGGGGCGCTTGAAACAGTAGCAAAATTATTTTACTTTTAACTTTTTAATCCTGCTAGTCGTGAAGACACAATTAGAGCTGAAAAGTTTTAAATTCAAGGCAGGTGAATGCGATCAGCACCAAATCCATGCTTATTCCCAGCAACTTCATCGGGAACTGGAGCGGCTCCCGTGCAAACTGTGCCGGGCTGCGGTTTGGGAGGTGGTGGCACGCTCAGGGAAAGGACGTTGTCGAACGTTCCCCACACACATGGACGGGTTGGAACGATGCTTGTCCTTCATTTATTAAATCTGCAGTCCCCAACCATCCCTGCAGTCACCGCCGCAATGCCATTCCCCATGCCCAGCCTCCACGCTCTGATCCCCCTTTCCCCTTGCTCTTTCTCATCTTTCTTGGACAATCCTACTTCATCGTAAGCCGCTCTGACCCTCCAGAAATCCCAGAAATGAGGTGTGACGTTGCTTGGTCTTTCCCATACAATCACTGTGCTCCTGCTGATGACCCCAATGAGAGTTTTTGCGCAGAGACCCGATCCGAACTCCCCCAGAAATTTAGGAGGAACTTTCCTTCCTCCTAAGACAGATTGAAGACGCGGGTTATGGTTGAGTAACATGACTGCTGTGGGTAGCTGGCCCACACAGAGAATAAGCTCCTTCTGCTAGTCCTGTTTAGCAGTTACCCCTTGGAAAAAATACTGCCTGCGCTGCCTTTGCCTTTTTTTAAATGCAGTATGTAAAAAGGAGGAAGGAAACCATCTAAGCTGAATTTTAGAAGGAGGCCCACAGTCCATATGCGAAGCTGTAGCTGGTTTTGCTCTTGCATTCGCTTCATCTGTGCACGCAGCCGGCATGATCACCCACTCGGGGAGCTGAGCAGCGCACAGTGACCAGGCGTCCTATATTTCACAAGATTGTCCTTTTTTTCTCCAACCACAGGAGAAAAAAAAATCATTTCCCATCACTTTTCCCCCCGTTTTTTCCCCAAGAAATGAAAATTTAATATTCCTTAGTGCCACAAGTCATTTTTCTGAACCCGAGATACGATTACCCCAGTTTCCATCAGCTGAGCAGGGGCTGGGAATTTCCACTCATGAACAAATGCCCGTCTTGGTTTTCTTTTTATAAAAAAGCATGGCCCTAAATAGTGTGTAAGCACTCTCCTGCGACTGTGCACCCTCTTCATAACCCTTCCACTCGAACAAAGTGATTGTCTGAACTGAAATCGCTTCACTGAGATGATTAAATTAGTTCCTACATGCCAGAGATGTACAGAGGTCTTGACATTTATATTTGGGTACTAGAGTCTGACATTCAAATGTATTCATGTTTGAAAACAGCGTAATTTAAAAAGTAGCATAAAATCCATTAATATAATAGGAAGAGAGGGTGACGCTTTAATTTGTTTGAGGCTGAGCAAAATGATCATTTCCAGGGGCTGCAGCGAGGGCAGACCGGCGCTGGCTGCGTTGGTGCAGGCAGGGGAGACGTGCTCTCCCCAACGTCCCCCAGACCCACCAACACCCCGTGTGTCGGGGCGAAATATTAAACCCAGGGAAGCCGGGGTAAAATCAACCTTGGTCTGCACACGGCTGAGATGCCTCTCATCGCAAGAGGATTATTTTGACATTACACAATCCACTATTTCTTCCTGCAGCTTGAAGTACACCTGTGGCTGGGCTGTCAAACCAACAAGCACACACGGACTAGATCTCCCAAAAAAAGCAAAACAAACAACTAATGACATTCTCAGTGATCCCAGTAAGTGAAAAGCATCAAAACATATGCAAGCAGCTTATTCCAAATTTACCCAACACCCTACAAAGAGAATCTGACCCGACGTTAAGGTCTGTATTATGTGATGAGGATGCTGTGGACTGTTGGTTGGCATTATTTAGAAACCAAAATCCTGTGGGTTTTGAAATTATTTTTGGCCCAATGATACACGTATTTAACAAGTATATTAAATACCTCTATCAGAATCCAAATCCCATTGTTTTATCATGGCTTGGATACCCAAGCAGACGCTCTCTTTTGCCTGGAAATATGATTTTTTACTTTAACACAGAGCAGCATCACCACTTTTCAATGTTATTTTGAATGAGTGAATGCAAATTACATGATTCAATTTGCAGAAGCGGTTTCATTCATGATGTGACATTAGCATCTGGTACCTAAAGGAAACACTCTTCACCAACTAAAATAAAAAAAGTCTGATTGATAAATTCCTGAGAACAAATTCCCCGCTATGCCAGCAGTGAAGCAGCCCAGTAGTTTCATTCTTTTGCATCAAAACATAACTCTCGGTTGGGATATTCGTGTTTTTCCCAGGATGTCCCTCGAACGTGGAGAGAAAAAAAACTTTAAAGATCTGGGCTGGAGCACACAAATGCGCACGACCCAGTGGAAAGGAAGAAGGAGCCGGTGATAAACATGCGTGCCCACATTTTGCTGGTGCGTGTCTGCACATATTTATTATTCTCATCTGCAATATTGATGACCAAGGACCGATCTCACTGCACATGTGTCTTTCTCCCCACATCCCTTTTCCTCAACTTGCACAGCTGAAAAATGCTTGGATTTTTTTGCTGCTGTTTTGTTTTTAAGCAGTGAACGAAATGCCCTGATGTTAATGCCAATTCATTTTCCCAGGTGAAAAAAAGAAAAAAAAAAAGAAAGAAAAGAAACAAATCAAAACAGCAAATAGAGGAATGGGGGCAGGCCATTGCAATCAATAGCGAACAGGGCTGGGAGACGTTGTTTCAGCCGTTGGGAGCAGGTCAGTAGAGAGGAATATATTGTGAGAGCTAAATATGAGGATTTTATTATGCAGGGGAACCCTCATTTTAAAGGGGCAGGATAAAACCGCATTCAGGATCAAGATCAGTCTTCAAAATAGTGAAAATGACTCGCATGGCTAAGACGACTGGTATCTCTTTTTTGGAAAAACAACTCTTAATTAATTGGGAAAAAATTGGCACAAGAATAAGTGCGAATATACATATGTATACATGGCTGTGTGTACATATACATAATACACTTATTTATTATGCACGTGCTGGAGTGTGTATATGAGTGTGTGTACGTATGATAAGAATAATGAGCTATAACAAAAATGAGGGGACAATTATTCTGATCTTTTGTAACCCATCTCGGCTGTGCAAATTATCATTTTGAGCAGTCTGAAAACAGAAAACTAAGCATAATAGACTACAGGGAGGCATATTTAAAAAATAAATTAAGGAATAAAATGCACAGAGACAGAATGCCATGTTTTGTTATGTCATTCCCTGCCTGCCTTTCTTCAGGAGAGAGATTTCAAATTAAATTCAAAGACTCTACTTTTAAATAAACAATGAAAATTGAAAATAGGCTTCCTTGTTAAAATATATATCTCTCTATTTCCTCTCTTTTTTTTTTAAAGTAACACAGTACTGTGCAACGGTACAAAAAAAAAAAAAAAAAAGGAGGGCATTAGGTATTAGGATTCCAAACGGGATAGTACATCTTTAATGATACATATGATAATTAAAGAATACAATAAACACAATTAGCATATGTTTTAAACAGTTTATTAGTGAAGCTTACCATAAAATCAGAATATATAGAGCTCCAGGGTTTGTTGGGATAACAGCTTCTAATCCTTAGAGTCATAAAATCCCTGGCTTGGAAGAAATGGGCATCTTTAAAATGATTGAATCAGCAGGCCTCGAGTGAAAACACACAAATTAGCAAACTCCAGCAGTTGGGCACTGTGGAATGCTGCAATGCACGGAGGTGAAGTCATCGCTGACACTGCCCCAGCAGCTCTGATAGAGCACAGCGGGGATGTGGTGCTGCTGTGGACATCCGAGGAGATAATTACTTTAACTCCTTCCAGACCAGGGATACCCAAAAAAAATAAAATAATAATAAATAACAATAAATAAACGCGGCCTTTATTTTGCAAATAGCCGTCACGAGGAGAAACGAATGCCTGAATAAGCGATGGGTATAAAGGAGATCGCGGACTTCGAAAGAGAAGGGGGGCTTGCTGGGTTTGGTCTGTCCTCCCTCCCTCCCAGCCCTCCGAGGACACGACGGCATTTCTGCAAGGCAGAGCGCAGCGCCGTGGAGGGGGCCCGCGGGTGGGTGGCCTCCCCCCAGGTGTGGGAGCCCAGGGCACTCGCTGCAGGAATTACTGGGAGTTTAAAAGTTGAATCGTCTAGTTAACCAGTCTGGACAGGGCTCTAACAGCGCTCTTGCCCAGCGGACAAATAATACTCTTGGCAGCGGCACTTTGTATTTCTTGCTCTTGCCTCTTTTCTTTGCCCGATGTCCATATTCTTCCTTTATCTCTCCCTTTCTTTCCTTCTGGCTTCAGGGCGGTGTGAGCAGTTGGGATTTTTTTTTTTTTCTGCTAATGATTAACATATAAGCTCTTTACATTCATCGCTCCACCGTAGAGATAATTTCTTCCTTCTTTTGTTATTTGTTTGTTTGTTTGTTTGGAGGGGGCGAGGATGGGTTTAATCCTGCAGTTCAGATATTTTAGGTTTCTTAAAAGCAGCAGGGAAGGCTTCGGATGAGAGTCGGTGTGGGCTGAAAGGAACGAAGCTCTGTTGAATTTTTTTGAAGGGAAGGGGCAAATTGTCAACTTTATAATGAATCCTCATCAGACGTGATGACTTCCCAGCTCTGCATCAAGGGAGAAGAATAGCAGTCAAGCGGTGTTTGAACACATTCTTATGGGGAAATTGGAGTGTTTGGATCCTGAAATTAGATCTGAAGACAGCCAAACATCTCCATAAAAATGGGAGCTTCACTCAAATGAAGGCATTTCAAGTTTGCTCAGCTCCTGGTCTAATCTGAACAAATTCAATCACAGCTCAGCACAGAGCGAGCGTTTTGCTTTTCCTGCTGTATGGCAGAATTGGTGGGCACGGCGCTGCTTTGCATGAAAGAGGCTGCCTGCTAATTTGGGTGGTTGGGAACAAATTCTTCTGAGTCATCTTAAACATGCAAGGAATACTGAAAACACACGGCATATGTGCATGCATGGAGACAGTACGTTGCTTTAGGTTTATCCCATAGCTGGGAATTTGTGCCGACACTATTTTCCTTAACTTCTGCCTGAGCCCTCAAGTCCAGGAGATGGATGCGCTTACGTAGTAGCAACGCAAATGCACAGCCTAAGCCACGTTTTGCCCCATAGATATTAGTCTGGGTTTGCCCCATATTAGTGTAAATACAAAAGAAATGAGCTGGAGGAGAAATGAAGGTCCAAAAACATGAAGTGTCTCCCCCAAGGTCAAACAGCAGGACGGTGGCAAAGGCAGGAATATAAACATGAATTATATTGTCACTCTGCTAGAGGAAAAGGTTGAAATGCAGCTCATTTTTTTTCCTGTGCTTTAGACCCAGCTTGACGTATTTGACCTCTATTCAGCTGGCCAAGGTCCAGGGAAAGAAATATGAAAAGAAGGATTCTCTGTCTACTCTGGGGAAAGGGATGAAGGTAAACTGACGTGTCTTATGGGTTAACTCAACGGCATTGCCTGGTTTAAGCAAGCCAAGGGGTGAGCCAGGGTCTAGTCAACTGGTTTTTCTATTGACTTCGTTGGGTTTGAGTTACATTTGGAGAGAGAAAGAAATTTGGTCCAGCAAGCTGGGTAGAGGGGAGGGAATGTGACTGCACCTATTTTTTATTGTAATGTTTCACTATTGACATTCCCACACTGATTCATAGCTGGCGGTGCTCGCCAGACACGAGAGTCAGCGCAGTACAAGGAGGTTTGATCGCAAGACCTGATTTTTAGCTCCATCTCCAGTTTTTAGCAGAGGAGTTCAGCATCTAGTGGAGCATTCACAGCAAATTGGCAGGGAAGCGCAGAGCAGAAGCAGCTTGGCGTTCTGCTTAGGGTGGTTATTTCAGCCTGTAAAACCCTCACCCAGGGCTTGCCCTTACCTGGAAGAAGGTTCTGCAGACCTCCATCCCTGCCGTGGCTTTACACGCTCCTTTTGGGGAAGAGTTTATCATCTCGGAGGCGTAACATCATATGCCGTTGCCTAATTACGGCACGTAAAGCCTGCTGGCACACAAGTGTTAAAGAATAATAAATATATGTGCCAGACGTAACTCAACCGGAGCTGGGTGCGCTGGAGGGTACCAGTCGCTGCTCCCTCGTGCCAGTTGCCCACCAACATCCCCTGCGATGGGTAAAGGGGCACTGGAGTAATACTGCAATACTCGGGAGCAGAATATCCTTCAGAAATGAGGAGTTACATCAGTAGGAATTCCTCTCAATCAAAATCAGAAACAAAATTTAGTGTCAGCTAGCCCTCTCTGTTCTCGCCATTACAGAGAAGGCCACAACATTTTCTAAACCTGAGATTTTAAAGAAAACATTTTAAATAACAATGTGTGCACTGTCCCCTTTTTCATTCAGGTGTAAGCATTAACGCACTTTTTTTTTTTTTTAACCAACTAAACACATGGCACAAGCATTTGTGCACTTTGAATATAAGGTGAATTTAGCATACACAGAATATTTTCCTGTTCATTTGCCATTAGCATTTTGTATTTATTAGTGAGAAACTCAGAAATGGTGGATACTGAATTCAGCTAAAAACTAATTCTGCACTGAATATTTGACTAAGATATTTAAACGGTGTTAGTTATTTTTATAGGTATTCTAAAAATAATACCATGGGGTTTATTACCTAACCCATATCACACATAATTTTACATTTGAACGTTGAGGTCTCGTATGTGTGTTCAAACAGTGAGAAAATATGCACAGAAATTTTTCAAGACTTCTTTAAAATAAAAATTAAAAAATCAGAAGTCTATTACGTGCCCCAACTACATTGCAAATTGAAAAATTGACAGTAGTGGGTAGCCTATACACCAACATTTATCAGCTCGGTTCCTCTGCACAGACTTTTAGGATGCTCTATCACGGATTAATGTCTCTCAGCAAAGAATGTGCTATAAAAAAATAAGGAATGCAGCTGATAAAATTAATGAAACAAATCATTGTTGAAAAGCATTTGGTGAGGTGTGAATTTGAAAGCTAGTTTCCTAAAACAATATTTGTAAAATAAACAGAAATTAATATCCATTAATATTAACATAATTATCTTAACTGAGAATGTTGAACTGTTGCCTGTTTTGTTCTTTTCAACTGCAGCTTCTCAGTACAACTGTTTTTGTAGCTGGGGAATAATCTGCTTGTGTGCGCTGTAATGACACAAGAAATAAAACGTAATAAAAGGAATAAAATCTGAATTCCCATCTCAGCAAAGAGTAATTCCACAATCCATATATTTTTTGGTGGCTTTCCTGTAAGGTGAATACTTCTGCATGGCTTTATTTCCTAGACCCATTTCCACTGCCACCTTGAGTCGGGCTCACAGGTGAAACTCATTCTGCTTAATACAAAAACCTTTCCCCAGATTTTCAAATAGCTCTGAGTGATCCTAAATTTCCGAAAGCCTCAGAGAGTGATGCGAGCTCAGGAGCTGCGAGTTCCCGCTGTAGCGGTGGCCCCCACCGTGGGACAGCCCCTTCTCTCGGCCTTTCCCACCAAGGAGGATGGGTTTCCAGGTGGGCATCCCAACTTTTGCATGCACATCAGAAGCAAACTTCAGATCTTCACAGCTCTGCGCACAAAAATGTGACATTTTTCCATGAGAAATGACTTATTTTTAGTCCTGCAGATACCGCAGTAGCTTGCTAGTGAAACCAGGCACGATGTGGACTGAAGTAAAAATACCAATACCTCGCAAAGTTAAACCACAGACAGAAAAAAGGGAATTTGTTCTTTTAATCACCAAAGCAATATGACGCACGCTCGCATCCCAATAAATTGTTAGCTTGTGATTTGCCAAATGCAAACAACGCGGTGCCAGATGGTGGCACCACCATGAAGGGACAAGGGGTCTCGGACAGTCCAGGAGGCAGGACAAGCCGAATCCATCCCTTTGAGTTTCAGACATCTCGGTGCTAAAATCAGCCAGCTTTATCACGAGGAAGCCCCAGCAGGCAGGATGGGAGAGTTTTAGCTTTGGCTTCAACAAGACTTCAGCTCTGATTTGCAGTTTGTTAGGTCCCGCGTTAGTGTTTGCACGCCTGCCCACGCAAAGGGGGTACCGTATGGTTTAGATGGGATCCTTTCTTTGAAGTGAAATGAAATGCTGAAGAGTTTCTTAGCAAATATCTCCTTTCAAAACCTACCCGGGTCCATCTCGTGCAGAGTTAGTGTCTGTCCACTGCACCGCCACTAATGGTTGTGTAAGGTGTCCGCCAGATCTGATCCGGAGAGACTGGAGTTATGGGAATAACCGACTTTTCAACTCATTGGCTCAGCATCCTCATTAATTTGGCTATAATCAAAATATTTCATCCAACCTGGAAAAAAAAAAAAAGTTATGCTTTACCTAAACATTCCTTAACGACCTCTATTATTACTATCAAGAATTTAAATGTTGTGTTGAGGAAAAAAAGCTCTGAAACATTTCGGTTTGGAAGCGTGGAAGTGAAACTTTTTTTAGTCTCTTTTCCAGCCTGCCATGCTGCCATATTTACCACGGCGCTAACAGTTGTCAGAGATTATCTGGCTGAGTCACAGCTTTTATGGGCTCGACTCCGGTACTAGAGACGCGAAGCAGCTCCTCTGCAACCCAAGGTTTATGTTGGCATAAGCAAGATCAGAATTCGCCCTTCTGTTTACCATTTAGCTGAATCACCCCATCACAGACCAACTGTCATCTGTCACTCCATACTTTTAATGGTACATTGCACTGATGTTGTCTATTTTTTCCCCTTCCTAGCAGCCCTGTCACTCTGGTATGTGCTAATCTCTTCTTCCAGGCTTCTGTTGGATCTCTTAATGATGATGCCACTGCAATTTTGTTGGGGTTTTTTTTTTTAAAAAAAAGGCAAGAGAGACTTTGGGGAGCTAGAGGCAGAATCAGATTTGCCCTGTAGCTCAGGCTGCAGACTAAATGGACCTCAGTCTTTTGAAAAGTGCCTCCTAAGACGTGTTTTATCCGTACAGTCCCAGGCATCGTTTTAGCTAGGGAGCGGAGGAGGTCCCCCTCCCACAGTCAGAACGGGGCTGCGTCTCTCCAACTAAGTGCATTGCAGAGAATTAATTAATTTTAAAATTACATTCTGTTCTTAATGCTAGGGCCTCGCAGCAGCTCTGTGTTCCTATGGCCAGTGGACCAGAAATCTTTACCCAGTGCCTGGCTTCCTTGGGGCCCCAGTGGTGACAGCACTTCAATGCTTATTAACCCGTGCGGTGACAAAGGACTCGTGTGGTCCTGGCAAGCACCTTCGCACAACGTCTAGCGCCCGGCTCGCATCTCCAGATGGGGAGGTACTTTTCTAACATCTGCAAGATGAATCACGTCTTCTTTTTGTATTGCAATAAGCAAAACGGGGAGAGCAACGCCTTGCAAAAGGCAATTCAGCTGTGGGAGGAGCTGCCCACCCAGGGCAATAAAAAATATTGCAAGATTTTAATATTATTTCCTGCCCTCGCAGGGGTATATGTGGGTGAGGGTGTTGGGGGAATTTAAGCTACAGCAATCTTCAGCGAGTTTTTCTACCCATTTTCCATTTGTATACAGTTAGATTGTTCATCTAATAATTTTAGCCTTTTTTTTAATTTTTGCAAACATCTACAAAAAATTCTAAAGTTTGTTCATGGCCTTTCCAAAATTACCCATATGTATGTGAAACAAACATTAACACTGAGCAGTGAATTTAGTGTGAACTATCACTTAGCTATTGCGGGTAACGCCTGTGAAGATTAACCCATTTGGGGGTCCATGCGTTTTTATGTTGGCAAAGGTTTTTGTCCCTGCAAAATGCAAGTTAACATATGCACCATTTTGATGAGTCCAAGTTCAGGATAAAAATGGTTTCGCTAGTTCAATTGCTATATGTATGCGACGTATAGTATACATAACTTGTAGAGGTCCATCTGGTAAGAGAAATAATACTGTGTCATTGCATAATATGTGTCTGGGTGTGCGTGTATTTCTCTGTACTCCTTCTTTGTCATGATTCCACAGTTTAATTTAAATACGTGTTTCACTTCTCTCCATATTTCAGGTTTATTACAGAGTATGAAAATCAGGAAGCTTTTTGTTCACTTCATACATCTCTTCCAACAAAGCCAGACATCAGAACCCAGCACAGACTCCAGAGTGATTATTGTTACACATGATCTATGGAGCAGATAAATTACAGCTTGATTTTTATAAGGTATATTGAGCCTGCAGGCTTCAGCAGAAACAAAAACAAAACAAAACACAAAACCTTGGTTTAACTAGTAATTTGAGGAAATATGACAAACCTGACATGGAAGTCACAGAGCAAATAAATATGCACATCCATCATTTTGTAAAATAATGCCTTCGCTAGAGAGACCTCTGCTTGCTGCAGTCTGCAGAGTAAAATTTCAGATCCTGCTACATGAAGAATCAAGTTAGTTATAGTTGAAAGAAACAATTGTGTGTATAAGAAAACCAGTGCCGTACATTAAATTGTGCAAATATCAATCTGTGTGAGTCAAAACTAAATTGGTTTTAGGACATATTATAATATTCCTGGAACGTTTAGATGTGGGTTTTCTTCATAATATGATTCCTAAAATACCGATCAGAGAGTCTTTTCTTTTATTGTAAAATAATCTAGTTCCTAGAAATACAATCACCCAGTGGTTATTGCAGATATAAAATCCTACTTCATACAAAATACAACAAAAGGCAGTTTCAGAGTCATCTTCTGAGCACAATAGTTTTGTTGGTGCACTGGAAAGAAATTACGTACGCAATTCTCACTTCAGGAGTCAGCTTTTGGTACCTACTTTTTTTTTTTTTTTTTTGCAGCTTGCCAATATTTGGAAGGTTTTGTGTGATGCTGAGAACACCGTCAGTGCCCTTTATGCGAGATCTGCCTCTCAAACAGTCCCATCCCTGTGGAGTCAGGGAACTGCAGTTATCTCTGAGTTTGAGTTCACAACACAGCAAAACGTACCTGCTCAAAGAGGAGGCTGTAGCACGGCACTAATGGGGACGTCGCCTTTGACATTGGGAGGAGGGTTTTACTCAGAGTTTAAGGGTTAAATCTAACAATTTATGTCAAACTGCCTCTGGATAAAGCACAAAACAGAACCAAATGCTCCACTCCTAAAGAAGTGTCTTCATCAAAGCCACAACCCCGTTCATGCTCCATTCCTGGTCCAATGAGTCCTTAGGATTTTCTCCATCTCCGGGGATGCTTCTTGAACAGGCAGGATGGAGAGGAGCCAGATCACCACCACACATACACATGCACATGTCCAAAATACCCACCAAACTAGAAAAGGAGACGCTGCCACGTGCAGGGAGGTGGGTCTGGGTGCTCGCGGGCAGCAGCAGGACCTAGATGGCCAGCGCCCTGTGCCTGGTCTCCACCACATTCAGAGAAATCCCAGTGGATGGTGCCTGGAAGAGGGTGGAAGAGCCTCTGTGTGCAAGCTCCCAACGGGGCAGAAGTACAAACCACAACCTGAGTGGCTCAGCCATGTCAAAACTGCCATGACTCTGGGGATACACAGAATTATTGCTGTAGGTATCCGAGAGCTCTAACATCCAAAGCTGGAGTGCCAAGAAGTAAAGGATTTCAGGTTAATGGGTTGGGAAGTAAGGCTGAAGTTCCTTTTGAGGTGTTTGCCTCCTTTATTAGCTATGATCCGCATAACCTGGCTGGGAGGTCTGCAGGAAACTCTAAATTGGACTACAAACCTCGTATCTTCCACTCGTAACCACAAGACCACCCTAAGTATACAACAAAGGCGGTGGTCAGCAAAATAAGTCTAAGTTTGACCTGCACAGCAGCTGTTTTGGTCTGATCTTGTAGGTTTTGGTCCATAGGTATGATCCTATGTTTTGATCTGATCCTGCAGTTCTTGGTCAGGCAAACCTTACCTGAGCCAGTTGGAGCATAGCTGATGTGAAGAGTCCATCATCTCTTCCACTGCGTCTTCCAAGTCGCATCTTGCAATTGAAAAGCCAAATGCATGTTCAGTACTCTTAGCATTGCAAAGCCAAAATAACTGGTTTGTGCTTCATCCATAAAATTGCCAGCTAAATATTCATTCTGGAGTCATTACTCCAGGTGTTTGTCAAGGAAGATGTACAAAGCAGACAGAACATGTTTAGCATTTCATATAGCAGGTTGAGCTGCAGGAGTGACAGGTTGAAAAATCTTGTTTGGACTCATAGACTGAAACCGTTTAATATAGAAGTCACTGGTGGACTATAAATACGGAAAACCAATGTGCCATATTTTTATAGAATCCCCATTCTGCATGTCTTTTAAACATATTAATACTTCAGAGAAGCTGTAGAAGCTGAACTCACCAATTTTTGCTTTGGACATCTACAATTCTTCAATGGGTGAAACTTCAGAAGCCCAAATGCCTGCACAATATACAATTCATTTGAATGTGCATTTATATTAACTGACCCCGCAAAAGCCAACTGTGTTCATTTAGGCTAGGAATTACCCAATTTGCTCACATAATCTCAGCAATTACATGTTCATCTTGTTTAAATATCAGACCTATGGTGTCATTTGCGTAGTATCTGATCTTTTTACTTAACCTCAAAGATATTAATCTTTATTAAAGGGGATGAGAGGCAAAGAGGAGGAAGAGATGCTGGTGACAGATATTCTGACAGCTAGGAAAAGTCATTTATAAAGTGAACATCAGTAAACATTAGGGGTGACATATTGATATCAGCAGCAAGTAAACGGATGGCCAAGCTAGGATGAGGTATTACACCTGAAATTGTGGCAACCATTTTTTTTCTCAAGGTTGATCTTTTATATTTTTTAAAGAGAAATTTACTATTATGCCTCCTGCTTCCCCTATGGTAAAATGCGAGAAATTTGACTGAGATTTACTTAAAGTGACAGCAATGCCCCATTTTGTCCAAGAAAGATGATTACTAAATGTCACGTCTATCTACTCTCATGTGGATCACTTATTTGACATATTCGTGTCTAAGCTTCATAGCAGTTTGCAACATGTTTCCTGGTGCTCTAAGGCAATTTGAAACCTTTGTGGTGAAAACATGAGCTGGCCAACGGCAGTTCATTAAAATAAATAAATAATAAAGTTGGGATTTGTTCCTCTCAATCCCAAGGGTGTCAGGCCAGAATTAGGCACAAAAAGCCCTTACAAAACCAGACGAAGAGCGTATGTTTCTGGTCAGGCTGCGAGAAGGTCATTGCTGGTGGGATGCTCTTACCATCTCAGCTGAAGTAGAAGCACACCAAAAAGAAAACACTGGTGTTTAAACACAGAAAATAACCTCGTACGATTTGTTCTTTTTATTTTTTTAGAGATCTGCGAAATGGTACAAAAACCTGAAACGGGGAAGAGCGTGGGTTCTCCCACTTTGCTGCAGAACCAGCTCCTTTTTTTCCCCCACTTTGCTCAGTTCCTGGAGGGGGAGATGTGAAACCCAGCTGGGTGCAGACGAACCGCCGGAGTCACGAGCACGAGCTCCTGCGGTGGGGAGTCCATTTAAATCCGCTTTGCTGAGCCTCAGAAGTGACCTAAGGAAAGCAAGGTAGAAGGCTTTTTGCACAAAATGGAACCGTGGTCATGAATAATTAATGGCTTTCTACCTTCTCTGCCATTTTAGCTCGTCTTTCTTAGTAGTTATTGCCTTCCAGTCCGAAAGTGTGTCTGTAGATTGACAAATTAATGCACGCATGTTTTGGAGACCATAATGCAGCAGCCTGAAGAGTCAAGAATTAAGGTGTGTGCTGGAGATGCGACCTCCCACCGGACCCAGCTTTCTTCAGCAGTCCCCGCGGTCCGGAGGGAGGGAATGCTCTCACACAGAACCAGGCTCTGGGACCCTCTTAGCAAGGCCAAATGCTCTTTTTCCCATCCTCTTTTAAAAATCCCTATCAGTCCTGTTCAAATACAGCGGCGAATAATAAGAAAGAGGGCTTACATTCTGAATGCAAGGACATAAATACATCTAAAGAGAATTATACACCTTTGTATCTGTTTTAGCACCAGAGATTCAGCCAACCTGTGCAGATGCCCATGTATTTATGAATTTTGAGGTGCAAATACTAGGGTCACAAAATATAGCAACAATATTGAGTCACGGCTTATCCTGTTGACTGCCCTGTGCTATCTGTGCAGTCATAACCTCAGTCATCTTTGCATGATCACCCTATCCCAGACTAATGGCAGCTCTATAAAATTTTAAGCTTTTTCTTGCAGAGATGCCTTTAGATGCCTAGTTGCCATCTCACACATCGGCACTCACTTTAGTCACAGTTTAACTCCCAGAAAACCTGCAGGAGCAACAAAACCAGCTCTAAATGCATCCTATGTAATATAAAAAGAGGGGCTTTTTTAGCATATGGTGGAAGATTAAAGCCATTCTAAATGAAAGTAGAGTGTGTAACTGGATACAAGATTTCTAAATAGGTGGCACATGTCAGCAGGCATTACAACAGTGTCTTTAGGTGAGCCTTTGATATAGGCTGCTGAATAGTTCAGTGAGATAGATGCGACCATGAGAGAGTTTCACAGCCTTGATTTGTTTTCCAGCTAAAATAAATCTGAATAGAATAGACTTAAATTACCTGTGATTTTTCTGTCTTTAAAAGGACACATAAAAGCTCACGAGATCACTGCGCACCCTGGGAAAAAAAGGGAAAGGAAAAAAAAACCAGGAAAACTATGAAAGATTCATTTTAATGGAATCCAGGTTTAGCTGCTTCATATTTAATAATGTTTAATATTTCATTTACTACTGGGGACTCACCTTTTTCAGAAGAATGTAAGATTCAAGGCACTACCATGCATTAAGATTTTATGTCTGACTGTAGCAATATTGTAAGGGTTGGCATTGGAGCTGCTGAAGCCCGATGCAGAAAGCCTGGAAGCAACAAGGTTTCCTTCTTTTTTCCTACAGGCAAAATAGGAGCCGAAGCCCCGGGAAGCGGTGGGGTATAGCTGTGAATCCTAGCAACAGGCGGAGAGAGAACTGTACGTTTCTTCACGTCCTCCAAGTGTTGGTGCCTTCTGGTACGTGATTTACAGGGAGCAACAGAGACCTTGGAAAGGCCCTTCATGCTGTTGCATCAAGAAAAAGCAGGAAAGGACAGAGTTTTTCCAGTGGGGTGGGTGAGTTATTACAGTCTGGGGGGGAAAGCAAACAAAGCAACGCTCCAGAGTTCATACTGTTGTTGCTATTGCACTTTCCTTCATTACAACGCACTGCCTGTTGGTGTGGGGCTTCTTCAATTTTCTGTGCTCTTAATCTTTTTTAAGCCCTTCTGAGCAATAATGTGGGCTTTTCTTTTTAAGCAAATGATGAAAACTTACACTCAAAAGTGTGAGCGTAGACTTCTGCAAGAAAAATCCATAAATCTGCGGTTTGCGATGAAATCATGAGCATTAAAAGCTATGACCTGCATTTTGCAGAAAGGAAACTGAGACCTGAGCACATATTTCCTGGAAGGAGAGGCTCCTTTTAAATATGCAGCAGGTCTTGCCTTGCCAATATTAAACTAGCTTTTCTTCCTGGAGAGTCTGTCAATACAGTTTGACCTGTCTCTATGGATATTCTTCAGAGCCTGAAGCGCTCAGATAATCTAAAAGGGTCCCCTGACACCATCCTAGGAAGGTGGTTTTCAGTCAACTGGCTCCCACGGAGCCTGGGACAAAGAGCAAGGTGGGACCTTCGGACTCCTTGGTCCCATCACCCCATTCAGAAATGTACTATTTCCCAGCTGATGCCAGTTTGTTAGGTTTTGCCACTAGTTTTCCTACTGGAAGAAGCTTGCAGACTCTTAGGAGTTTTGCCTGGGTGCAAATTGTGAGAAGAGGGACATTGAGAAGAGCTGGGATGGAGGGCATTTTATTGTGCAACAGAGACTGCTGCTTCTGTTAAAGGATTAATTTTGTAGTAAGTAGCACTAGTGGGTTGCTGCCTTGGACTGGACCAGCTGCCGCAAAGATGAAGCACAGACTCAGACAGAAGGTTGCAGCAGAAGCGAAGGATTTGGCTCCCAGCTAGCACCAAAGCTGAAGAAGGGTCCTATAAGACCTTCTGTCTAGGGGGGCATGTTCAAAATGCACTCCCCTCCTGGAGCAGCTCCCTTCAAGGTTTTCTAAGAAGATTTATTGCTAGGAGAGGGCAAGGTGGGGTTTTTTGTGTGCTAGCAATTTCAGTTTCAGATCTCATCCAGGGGCTCTGGCATTTGCATAACTTCCCACGGAAACTGAATCAATGTTTGACATCATGGAACAGAATCTCAGGCGTGATTTAGCATTAGTAAGCCACTAGTCATCAGCATACTGTCATTCCCCTATATCTGACATCTTAATATAGTCAGCCCCATGCACACACATGTTCAGCAGCAGCAAATTCTTGTGCTGTCGCCATGCATGAGTTGTTTAACATGGGCTTGCACATACGAACATCCAAAAGACACTTGTCCAATATGATCAATTTTCAGTGCTCAAAATGCATTTTCCTTTTAGGTAAGAAGGGAATTTTAAGTCCTCTTAAATAATTGAAGATACTACTGATACAATCAAAAGTCAAGCTCCCCAAGATGAAAATGTCTAGATGATGAATAAGTTAATGGAACTAAAATCCCAGTCGTAGCTGATTAGGGGACCAGGAGAGTTTATCAGAGATGGGAATGTACAAGCCCAGTCACAGCCTGACCTTGTAACGAATGAGAGCTGAAAAGCAATTAATTGAGAAATTATCAGGGAAAAGCGAAGTTGTATGGTTGGTTAGGTAAAGCAATATGTCAATGGGCCAGGGATTGATTTGGCTGGAATACCTCAAGGTCTCTGTTCTGATGATTCAGGACTTGAAGGAACTGGCCCGAGCCAAGCAATAAAAATAAAACAGGGTCAGCAGAGGGAGTCATCACTCAGCACGGTGGATCAGTGTTCATGTATTATTTAGCTGATAGTTAAGGGAAGTTATCAAACAAGAGCAGTCTTTAAACCCAACTTTTTCCCCCAGGGGAGGGCAAACGAAGGGAAAGAAAAGAAGATGCTCTATTGTGCCAACACTCCCTGTCCTCAGCTAAAACACCGAGCTAGGAGATGGGTCCTGGAACAAGAGTTGCCATGAGTGCGTGTTCACGGCAAGGGATGGTCGGTCTTGCTTGGGGCTGCAGTGAGGCAGTGGCAAAGACCCCCACAGACTCTCAGCCCACCTCTCCATGCACAGCCACTGAATCCCAGAAGTCAGCCCTGCACCAGCTTCTTCCCTTGGCTTTTCCTTCCTCCCTTTGCCTGCCAGCTGACTTTCTGATGCGCGTTAGAATACAGGCAAATCTAGATGCGGTTCTTCAACCTCTGCTCTGCTTTGGTTTGACAGTGGGCATCGTTTTCTGCCGTGATGTTTTCCTCCTTCCTGCTGCCAACAGGCTGCACAGGACTTCTACTCCCATCTCCAGCAGATACCAGGACCTCTCCCAGGCCACCAAACTAACAGCGACCTCCTGCCCCCTTGTATCTTGATTGCATCAACTCATCCACACGTCAGCCTCCCACGTCCTACACATTTGGGAAGCTGTTGCTGAGACCAGGACTTTAGCATGTTGATCTGAGCTGCAAAATGTGGCTGGAAACACAGTTCCTCTCCTTCACAAGATGTTTTAGGATCTGAATATGAAACAACCTGAATGAGAATGTAGTACCCTGTAGCTCAGGAGAACAGCAAAGCAAAACAAACGATATATAAAGTCTTCTAGAAAGATCAGTGGGTTGGGTGAGAATAGCTGTCTCTTTGCTTGTCTTGTGACAATTCACTAAATAACACTAAACTATGTCTCTCTCTCTCTCTCTCTGAAGACAGGAGAAAACCCCCGCAGAACCAGCCAGCACATGTTTCGTGGCAGGATCAGGGCCTCAGACACCACAAACTTTTCCTTTTTGGGATCAAGATCCTGAGATGCTGCAGAAAATTTGGGCTGAAAGTTTGCTGGACAACTACAGCTAGCTTTCCCAGCAAGACAATATTTAAAGTTCTGCTTTTTGGAGAAAGGCTTCCTAAATATTTCAGATTTGATACTGGATCTTTTTGTCATTTCCTTGACAAAACCTAAATGACAGCCGCCTCTGTGGCTGAAAATAGGAACGTCATTAACATCATAGCTAGAGCAGGGCAAGAGACAAAGGTTTGGCAGATAAATATAAAATGTCCAGTGATGCAGTTATAGGGTGGGCACTTTAATGTCAAGGCTAAGAGGTGCTGCCTGGAGATAATAAAATAAAGGAAGATTATAGCATGCAGAGAAACTTGCATATCCCCATCACAGCAGAGGTGAGTTGCACTGGGCTCTGCTCTTTGCCCTGCGAGGTTGTGGGTGGGGAGGGCGGCCGAGATGCACGTGGACCTGATTTGGTTGTGGGTGTCTTGTGAAGGGGGACCCCAAATGGGGAGCTGAAGGAATGGAAGGGAACTAAACTGCTCCCCATGGGAAAAGTTTCCTTGCTGGGACCGGTCTCTGACTGCAGGGAATGGTCAGAGTCCAGGAACACTGGAGACAGGGAGCTAAAAACCCCACTAACCAAATAAGAACAAAGCTGTGATTTTAGCTTGTTAAATCTCAATATGTAACAAATACAAGAAACTCCAATGTTTCACTGCAAGTAGCCATTGCTGCTGCAAACACAGGTTTTTAGAAGGAAATTCCAGCAGCAACTTGGAGATAAAGGAACAACTTTATCCCACTGCCTGTGGACATATCTCAACACGCACTCATTTCTGGGACTCACACTATGTCACGCTCCATGTAACGCATTTTCCATTTGTCCTGACCTGAGAGCTTTGCATTCAAGGAGCAGATCCCCCAAGTGAATTCATCAGGAGGAATAATAACCAATGCACGAGCTTGGAGTTGCTGGGCCAGCAGATCCATCCTGCAGTTGTCAGTGTGCTGAATTTCAGGGTAGCATAAATGCAGTCTCCCTTACTTAAGGACCAGAAGGACACAGCAGTATTTTTTTCCAGCCTATTTTATTGAAATGAGAGAGAAAGAATAAACATGAAGCCTAAGCAGCAGCAAACAAGACTAACTAGCAGTGCCCAGCAAGGGGGTCATTAAACTGAATATCTTTTGTGAATGAAGGAAAAAGGTTTAAATGGTTTCTCTCATTCCAGCAGATCCTCTCAGTGATGCACAGGACAGCAGATGTGATCTACTTGGGGGATGTGAAGACACCTGGTACGGGATCCGCAACCCGATCGGACGGGATGGGACAGGTGACCATCATGTTCTTTCATTTTTTCCTGACTTTGGGAGCTATGTGCAGTCTTGGCTGTGTAAATCAGAAAAGTTTCCGTGGATCTGTACCATTGTATGCCGGGTTAGCATTCAATCTGATGATCAGCTTGGGAGAAATGTATGCCCTTTCTAGGGTGATTGATTTACTGCCTTACCTCCCTGAGCATTGCCACATGGGTGAATAAGACAGGCTCAGAGCCACTACTTACTATTAACAGTGGATCACTCTGAGAAAGGAAAATGGGATTTTCCCCCACTATGAGCCACATTGTCTTTTCTCCTTTGCTTCCTTTTTGGGATTGCATCATTCCTCTCCTCTGAGGCTGAGCTGCTGCGCAGTCTCAGTGCAGCATCTGAGAGTTTATGAGGTGGTAGTGGAAGTGCTGGCATGTCCCGGCACTAATCACTTATTATCACCTTATGATAATTATCAAAGCTGATTCCAAATGAATCCTCTTTGGAGAAGGTCCTTGGCCTGCCCTCTGCTCTGCAAAATGCACGAGGTACCGCTTGCGCAAACACAACAATCACCAGAAGTAAAATCAGTGAAATCCAAAATGTGACATTACATTGCATGAAGCAGCTACCTAGATATTATCACTGAGACATAATAAATTCATGTCATTATGGTAGGAATCAGGAAACATTTGTAGATACATATAAAAATTCTGTCTGAAAGAATTCTGTGATCTTCTGAAGGTTTGCATGTGCACTTTATAGTTGGTGGCATGATCTTATTAATATGGGTTTGCGCATTTGCAAGCTGTGTAGCTGCAAAAACCCAGAGACCAATTCCTTGCATGATATTTTTTTAACTTAAAATACCAATACCTGAAATTCTTTTGTACTCCAAATACCACTAGAAGTAAGACAACAAAGGCAAAGCAGAGTACAAACAGAAGATTCATGGCTTTTGAAACATCCTGCTCCGTAGAAGGTGTGCTGGACTGCACTCTGATCTCACATAGCTGGGATGAAATTCATAGATTTGGCCTCTTTATTTTCTTTATTGTTTTCACTGACGGTCAAAGACTTTCAGTATAAAGGCTTAGTGATGTGCTAAGATTGTCACAATGTGCAAGGGCAGGAAACTGCCCCATTTGGAGTCTGACGTAGTTTCCATTATAAACTAAATTAAGAAAGCCCATCAAATGCATGGGACACTTCACACCAGTAGTAGACAGGTGTGTACTGGTGTATGCATGGGACCACCAAGGGAGGGAAGGGTGGCCAGGTATCACTGACCCCTGTCTAGGACTCAAAAGAAGTGCGATGTGTTCCCAACTCTCCCATAGATTTCTTATACGGGTTCAGACAAGCCATTCAGCTCCTCTTTTTCCTTCAAGTCTTGTAAAATGTGGAATCATCATA
The DNA here is from genome assembly GCF_947461875.1 of Haliaeetus albicilla. Lineage (NCBI taxonomy): Eukaryota > Metazoa > Chordata > Aves > Accipitriformes > Accipitridae > Haliaeetus > Haliaeetus albicilla. The sequence goes on from NC_091484.1 coordinate 3,639,622, forward strand.
TTTTCATTCCTAGCATCCGCCAAAGCCCCGATGGAGGGTGGAATGATGATTCCAGGCACCACTGGAGCGGGGGTCTCTGGGACCACTGGTGTATTTGCCCTCTACATTTATAACAACAAATCAGCTTACATTTGTGATTCTCTGAGGAGAAGGAAATCGTTCAAGCAGGTAGGCTCTAGGTGTCAAAGGGGACCCACATTTCAAAATATTGTGTGCTAGACTCAAACAGAGCTTGGTATGAGAGACAGGCTTAGTTAAATCCGTAAATCTCCCATTTAGGCTTGTTGTTGTTGTTCTTGCAAAGGGTTAACAGACACTGCAAAACATTTCTAGGATGAAGTGCTAAGATTTAGTGTACTGAATTAATTCTTAAATTAGAACAGGGGATTTGCACATGATTTCTAAGGGAAATTATCTTCTGGGTAAAATTAATACAGGAGATGTTTCAACATCTGGGATGGCATTATTATGAGCAATGATTACCCAGACATTGCCAAAAGAAAGAGATCACAGTAGACTCTTTCTTTTCCTAACGAAAATAAGCCACTCACCCTGAAGGAAGAAGACTATTTGCAGAAGGACTGGCTGATTTGGAAGTGCACAAGGAGTAAATTCTCCATGAAAAAAAGCTGCATGCTTTGCTAGTGGACGGTTGGGAATCAGAACTGCAGACAGCAAAGGTACCCGTTTATACGTGGGCTCCGGGCGTCAGTCTGCCTCGCCTTTGAGCTCTTCATCAAAAAAAGGTGCTTAATGCGGTGCTACAGCTGTCCAGGTGTTTAATGTTCGGAGGTTAAAGAGGAAATGCACTGGCAGATGTGACCTGGAAAACCTTAAAAAGGGATGGTTGGTCCGTCCGCTCCCTGCCCAGAGACCACAAAATTCATCTGAACGCCTCATCTTCCTCCAGCCTTTAGAGGGCTGGTTTTGCCCTGCCTAAAATTTAAATAGGGCAGAGAGTAAAGCCAAAGCAACCTGCTCGAGTTGTTTTGTCAAAACAACCGCACACCAGGAGGAGCTTATAAATATTTATTTTGCTTCAGAGTATTTCATTTTGTCAAGAAAAGAGGAGGGCGCTTGAGTGGGAAAAAGAAGACCGGTGGCACGCCGGCCCCTGCTCCTTTCAAAGGAAAAAACACCGATGTTTAATTTAAAAGGGCATAAATAGAAGAGAAATGCCTCTTTACTTTCATGTTAGTAGCTGGCTATTAAATTACATCACAAGTGCTACGTGTGGGACTAGGCGAGTGCACGGTTATTTCTGTCTTCTAAACCAGAGTGCAAGTCTCAACGTAATTACTTTGGATCCAAGTGTAATTACCAACTGATCTGCAGGAACATACACAGTAGTGACATCCATTCGAGGCAGCATTAGAGCCTGATGATAACACAGCATCATTAACACAGCTTAGCACTTCCATACGTGGCTACAGGCCACGGTTTTCCTCGGGAAAGGGCTCGCGGTTCGGCGACTGAGCCTGGAGATCTCGGCAGAAGTCACCTGAGATCCTGCCCCTGGTCATCACGTCTGCGCGCGCGGGTATGTGTGAACAAATCAGTGCAGACAATAGCAAACATGATATCCTAATCGTGGGAAATTAAGCCAGAACAGACTTTTTTCCAAGATATATCTCCTTGTATTTCCGCAACCTGCCTTTTTTTTTTTTTTTCCCAAAGCATTGAACCCCCTGAAAAGAAGGAGGGTGCTGAGTCCTGCTGCCTCCCCTGGGGTCACTACCTTTTTGTTTAGCTTTTCTCTGTTTTACTCTACTGTGAGGGCATCATGCTTAGATTTCGGAATATTTTCTCTTGAGCTCACACCTCATCTGTCTCCTTTTGGAAGACAGCAGGTATAGGGATTTTCTTTTCTTTATTCTTTTATCTTTTTTTTTTTTCCAAGGCTGCAAGCATCACAGTAAACAACCCATTTATTCTGATGGTCTTGAAAGCTTTCTCTACACCTCCAAGAAGGTCAGAGAAAAGCTTCAGAAAGTGAAAAGGAGAAAAAAATCCTCCTTTCTTTAGAAAATTGCCTGGTTTGTTACCACACCTTCCTGGCAATACAGTGCTCCAAAGAGAACGCAATAGATCAATGTTAGAAATTAAGACATATTAAAGAAAAACAAAATACCTTTTTTTTTAAAGTTAGTCTTTTCAGGTACCTTTAGTTGTGCCAGTTCTAGCTCATAAATACAAACAAATTAAAAGATGACAAAACACAGCTTGACATAATTTCCCATAAGAAGTATGGGACATAAGATTATACAAACAAGCAAGAAAATATCTCCCAGCTCCTGTGGGTAACAATGCATTCGCACACAGCTCAGGTTCAGTGATGTTAAAGTGAGATTGACAGGGTAACTAACCCCTGAAGGAGGTTTTCCATTTTGGGCAGTCCTGCTAAACCATGCTTGATGCTTTGAATGAGCTCAGTTGCGCAGAGATATCTTTTTTTCCCTAGTTTTGCTTATAAGCTGGTTTTATCAGAGCAACTCCGCAGATGTCAGTGAGACACATTTTGTTTTCAGTTACAGCAGTGTAAATCACAACTGATCTAGTGAACTCAGAGATACCCACTTTACAGTGATATCTGTGACATTAAGAGTTTGGTGCCATGGTATTATGACAGCTTAAAGCCCCTCCATGAAGAAACAAAGTCAGGCTCAGCACTGTCCTAGAACGCATTACAAAGCGTGTTTGTTATTGCAAAGAAGACAGCATTTGCCTTGGCTGTGAAAAAGAAAACCAGATCTATAACAGCTAGGATTTCATCTCTACCATTTATCCAATGAGATTTCCAATCCTCTTGCACAGATACCCTGCTGCTAACATAGCAGTCAAGATCAGAGCACTTAATCAATCATTCACTGAGGACAAATATGCGTAATCTAAATTAGAACAAACCAAGGCATATTTTATATGACAGCCGTACAGATTTTTAAGAAAAAGCATTGGCAAGAAAATTGCATGAAAACAAAATTGTCTTGTGTTTATGCTTAAAGTGGTAGATTTCCTAAAAGCTTCTGCGGAACTAGGTAGCCTTGAATACACAGGGGCAAATTCTCCTCTCGCTGCTTTCATTTCCACATTTCCCTTAATAAACTAGAGTTGCATTTGGCCCCTCTGGTTCTGAAGCAGAAAGCCTGCTGCAGACCTCAATATGATGTAGAGTCCTTCTTAAAAACCTTTCATATTTTATGATCACTGTCGATTCTCTTATGATCAGTGTTGGTTCAGGCTCTCATGAATCAAAAATCAGCTCGTGGCATGCATCTTAGAGCAACCTATTTGTCTGCAGATAGCAAAGGAAAGTGGCACTTTGAAGAATAAAAACCTTCTGCCTTCAGAACGAAGCATGGGCTGCATGGAAGGCTGGAGCACGAGCCAGCAACTTAGACCTCCTATTCAGGCTCAGCTTTAGGCATGCTGGGTGACCTTGTGTTCTCCCACTTTCCTCTAGGTGAGATATTATTTATCCTTGATAATAAAATACAGGATTCTTCATCTACAACTCATGGTTTAATCTATTGTGTCAACTTGCACAAGCTCCCTTGGAAAAAAAAAAATCAGAGGCATTAAAAGGAGTAAAAACCCAAGCATCTTTAACTGAAGCCACGCAACTTTCATCAGAGGTCAGGCCCTTGTTCCCCTGACTCTGCAGAGTGAGATCTCCATAGAAGAGCATTCCAGCAATGGCCTTTGAGAGTGGATGATAGCTACTGCACAGCCCACAGCGCCCGTCGTTTTTGGATACCCTTCAACATTAGGTACAAACCCAACAAGCAGCAGGAAGGCTTGAGCCCAGCCAAGCCCCTAACAGGGCAGCCAGCACTGCCTCCTGAAAGGAGAACTTTCACAAAAATGCTGAAAATATCCCTGCAAACATCCTTTTCCCACGTCCCTCTGCAGAGTGGGCTCTAAATAGTTGCTGTGTCTTAGTTCTGCCTCTGCTTCTCTGGAAGGAGCAAATGCTCCCACGGAAGTTCACACATCACCAAAACCTCCCGTGGGGAGTAAATTGCAGTTTTTTGCCATGTTTGGGGACTTTTAAATAAGCATTTTGGTCTGATCTGGTGTGCAGCAGAGCTCATTTTCTCTCCTCTGACTCTTGGTTTTGGAGGGACTTGTGAGGTTTTTCAGGGACAACGGTGAAGACGTCAAAGTCTTCTACCATCCAGCTTGCTGAGGTGAGGCATTGCCGTCAGTGCTGCTGACATTGGCAGGTTTGATCAAATCGGTTAGGGAGATGTTGGTAGAATCAATGACCCAACTTTGCTTGAATTAAAGGCAATGGTGAATGCCCCAGAAAAGCCTGGAAAAACAAAGTCAGGGCAATACTGAGGACTTTGGAAAGCTTTATCTTGGGTGTCTAAGCAGGAATTTGTATGCCTACTCACTTATTTTTGCTTCCAAAGGCCAGATACGGATTTTACTAAGTTTCTTTACGCTTAATGACGAGACAGAGCCTTCATTTTGGTCTAAGTTCATCTCAGTGTTGAGAGAAACCCTTGCTTCTCTGAAGCCTCCTAGAGTTAAACCCCAAAGCGCAGATACCTTCCCGTTAGCACAGACACAGTCTGCAAAATGTGAAAATTCTCTCTCTCTTTTGTCTCCAGTAAATAAAAGAACCTCTGCCCCTTCCCATCCAAAACCCATATATTTTTTAAAGTGCTGACTTCTTCCTTGTTTGCATCAGTTTCAGTCCGCCAGCTCCTGACAGCTCCAATCAAACGTCTGTCCAAACCTAGATGGCCCAAGCAACTGGCATGGTTGAGGCACGGTTTAGAGCGGTTGGAGCGATATGGTTAGCATCACATCTTGGATTCACCAGCCTGATTTATTAGGTACCACTGACAGCCCAGAGGACTGGGGGATGCACGAGTCCAAACTGACACCATCTCCCTGGAAAAAAAAAAAAATCACCGTGTCCTTGTCAGTGTTGGGCCTTTGCCTTATTGTTCTCCCTCCATTTCATGGAGCATTTATGCAGGCTGGAGCCAACTATCCAAAACAGAGAGGGAAAAAAAGGCTCTGCAGGTACCAGGGACCTGGGAGCAGTGCTCCCACTTTTAAGGATCCATACGATTTCCAGAATCACTTTGAACTCCATTTTAAACTTAGAAGCTCAGTTAATCCCTCCACAAATCCCTGCTAAAGCACTTCAATGCGTGGCCTGGCTTATTTTTTTAACTTAGCCTTATTTTTTTTAACTTCTCAAGTATTGACTCAGTCACTTGAATGGGAGGCTGCGGTGTGAAGGTGCACGAGGATGGACTGGAGCATCTAAATGGAGGGCCCCAAACATGAGCGCTTTTCCCTTAACCTTCCTGCACCATTGGGAATAATAATTCCTCGCAGGGCTGTTGCACAGCTTGATTCATTAAGGCTTATGAAGTGCTTTTAGCTGTGGCACTGGAAGGCTCTGCGCAAGTTATTTTGGACTGCTCAGGTGTTAGGAGGAGAGGCACTGCAGAAGGAATACAAATAAATCAAGAAGAGAAACTGCCCCTTTCCTCCATCCAGCCCCTGCCCCCCACTGTTCTCCATCACTGTTGGTGTCAAACAGTTAATTTACAAGCCCAGCACTTTACAAAGCCCCTGGAGCACCAATTGTCCCTTTCTCATGCAACATCAGCTCCTCAAAAAAGCCAGCTGAGTCTCTGGGGGTCACCCTGCTCCTGCCCTTCCCAAGGCAACTTCAGCTCCTATCCAAAACTGCCTGGCTATTTATTTTCGGACAAGTCAGGTCCAGCATCACCCCCTTGCAGCATGATGCTGAAAGCACTGAAATAACCCCGGGGTGCAGGATGGCTGCTCTTGGGGCTCTGAAATGTGCCCTGTGCCTGGCCAGGGAGGCAATATTCAGCTGGTGAAGGTGACCCAGATGTCTCACCCAACCCACCACCCATGAGCGCAGCATCCCCTCGCCCCGCACCAGACCCACGTAGGGACAGGGGACCGCTCAGTCTGGCAGGACAAACTGGGAGAGCAATAGGTGAAGAAACAGGCTTGGGGCTTGGGAAGGTAAAGGCAGTGGATGTCTCACATGGCTTTTTTTTTTTTTTTTCCCCTCCCTCGCTCTGTCTCCCTCCCCTCCTCCAGTCTGTTGCACGGGAGCTGTCGGCCATGCTGTTCCAGTTCAGGGGCTCCTGCAACAGAAAAGATCAGCTGTTGGAGAACCCATGGAAAGCCCTGGGGGAGAGCCATGGCCGCAAGGTAATCAGCAGGCAAAGTTATTACCATTATGCTGCTAATTAATTCCCAGCTCATTACGTTTCCTGTGGCTAATTTGTACTCGCCGCTGATTTGATTAAACTCATCTCTATGCTAATAAATGTGTTTTCCATTTGTTTTAGCGACTGTAGGAAGAGAGCCCGGTATTTACATATTTTGACGTTTATCAAATAAAACGCGGCGCCTGAATTAATTCTGCTCTGATTTATAAGGGGGGGGGGGAGGGGAGCGAGGGGATGCTGAGGGTCAGGCGTACGTCGCGTGTGCGGCGGGGAAGGGGCTGCACGGATGGGCGATGCTCCTGGGCATTTAATCCCCACCGGCCCCATCCTGCCCGGGGATGGCTCCTGCAAGGTGTGTGCCACCTCGTCGGCTGCTCCCCTGCCATTTATTTCCCCTTCCCAGCCAAGTTTCGAGACGCGGGGCTTTGATTTGTAGGTAAATCGTACGGTTCACCAACACCTCGTCAGGTGGATTTTTCTTTGTCTTTCAGAAATTGCTGTGAATGAAGATTAGATTTACACTGCAGCACCTAATTACTAGCAGTGACTTTGTTTCCCAGATCCCTTTGGTAGGACTCGCTACAGTAATATTGGACAGCTTGGATTTCTAATCAGAGAGGGAGGCACAGACACCTCGCAATGCATACATAAATATATGTATTTTAGGCACGCATTTTACCCTCTCTCTCCTGGTAAACAGCAGGGCAGAAAGCTCAGTCTGGCCCTCAAGCAGCTGCCTTTTAAACCCAAGACTAAATCTTCGGGGCAGATCTTCAGCAAGTGAAATTCCCTTCAAAACTGTTGTCCTGTTTCCTGTAGTTTACTGTTGCAGTATCAGTCTCCTCTTCATCTGGGGCAAATCCTAATAGAAAAATACTCTCAGAGTGTAAGTCAGTCAGCGGGATTTGTGCTTTTACAGCACTTAAGGATTTGTGAAATCCAGTCTTTCCTTTTCCTAGGAAAACTGGCAATTGTCACCAAGCACATCCTCTAACTCTGTGTGTGCGTGTTCACATGTATCATGTTATGTTGGTGCACACATATATATATATATGTGTGTATATATATATATATCACACAGGACGGAGGCCAGATCCTCTGCACGCAGCATGGCTCAGGGAGGGCTGGGATGGAGGCGAGGCAGGGAAATGCTCCTCTTCTGGTACTGGAAAAGGCACGCCGGCTCAGCAGGGATGCCTGGGAGCCCAGGGTAGGTCTGCCCTGTCCCAGTCCTCCTCCCTGGTTTTGTCTGGAAGTTTGGCTCAACCCAAGAGGGATTTTCTTTCCCTCTGCATGCTTGCTTTCCACCGGTTTCTCTAGTTTCTCTCCCAGGTGCTTCATGTTTGCATGTCACACCAGCGGTCCCCCGGGGCAGCCCACAGCTTTCATTCACACCCCCAGCAAAAGTTTCCCACCAAAGAGGAGCCCCGACGATGCCACTTCTCACTCTGGCAGTAAGACACCTTCCACTGCCGCTGCTTCACCCCAGGCGATCTGGAAACAGCTTGATTGCTTAAGTAACAATTAACAGCCTTGTCTTTTGGGAGTGCTTCTGGTGTGCAGCGTGCGTATCCCCTGCTCCCGGAGCTTGCGCTCTCCTACTGTCTTACCCAAAGTGTGGACATCCACCAGCTCCTTCCCACTCCTCATCCTTCCATGTGGAAGGGTGACGGTGGGCTGCATCGTGCTGCCGAGCCCATCCCAGGCTCCGCTGCAGCCACGATGATGATTTCTCCCCTCCTGAACTTGCTCTGAGGCTGCACAGACGTATTTGTGCTGCTGCCCAGGATGCGTAGGATAAGGGCATCCCACCGGCAATGCCGCACGGGTCCCTCGTAAGGTCGGATCCAACTGCTCTGCCAGACCGTGGCAGCAGCTCCCTGGGCTGTTTTTAAACCAGGTCCTCAAAGAGAACCTGGAAAAACCCTGTCTGGAGCGATGCGGTGCTCAGCTCCCGGCGTGTGCCCGAGTGATGGGGCCATGCCTGATCCTGAGCACCACCTTGGCTGCGCATCCAGAGTCCGAGGCGTTACACAGTATTGTCTCGCTATCGCTAGAAAAACCAGCTAAGCCATGCGGCAGTGCAATTGCTGGACTTTTCTCTTCCTATAATAGGTTTTAAGCCTTTGCAAAACCGGGAAGTATTACCGAGGAAAAAAAAACCTGCCTTGTTTCGCATTAACAGTCTTTGCTTTTCCTGGCGAAGGTGGGACAATAGCCACACGCTGCATGGTATCAGTGTCACAAAGAATGGACCCAAAAGGCTTCAGCTCAGGACAAATAAAAGTAACATTGATTCCTTTTTATTTTTCTTTTTTTTTTTTTTTTCCAGCTGGTATCAATACATTAAACAGCCACACTGGAAAAGTGAAATTGATTCAAGGCCTTCAGTGCTCCCTGCCAAAAAAGCCTCCTGCAAGGATCTATTCTGTCTTGAATTACAGTCTGGAAAAGTTCAATAGGTTATTGTACAAACAGAGAGCAAAAGCCCGTCAACAATGGAGCCAAAGTGATTGTGCGGCTCCTTTGTGTTTGCCAGCCCCACGCCCCTCGCAAGCTCGGATGTTAAATCAGTTTAATTAAAATGGTGGGCTTCAAATGCTTCGCATTTTTTTAATGCATGTCCCTGTGTAAAGACACGTAGGCTGAGAGGTTTAAAGCTGCTTGCCTGCACTGACAGCCCCCCTCCTGCCCCGGTCCCTTTCTTGGTCCCTAAATTGCAGCGGATTTTTACAGCTGCTGAGCACTTTAGGCAGAAACCTCAGTCTCAGCTGTGTCCAGAATTGCTCCGTGCTCCCCTGCGAGAAGAGGTGGTCCCAGGGCTGGTCATGTCTCCCTTTAGCAGAAGGTGTTGGTGACACGTGGCACCTGCAAACCAGGGACACGCGTGGGGTGGGCACCCGAGGTGTGTGACCCTTCGGCAAGTTCTTGTCCCCGCAGGCTGGAGCCGTGCTTTGGGGCTGTACGGGTGTAGGTGACGTGGCTGTGGGACCCTCCAGAGCTCGTGTCATCCCCGGGGGGACTGAGTGCTCCCCAGGGAGCGGCAGCGGGGTGAGGTCCCCGATGCTGCGGTGGGTTTGTCACGAGTCCTGCCGGAGGGTCTCCTCCTCCAAGCAGGTGGGAGAAAGGCACGGCGTTGCGCTACGTCACGGTTTCTAAGACCCCCTCTCCATCTCTGATTAAGATTCGAATTGAGTATGGGCATCGTGTGTAAGTAAGATGCTGATTATTAAAGTCATTGATCTCCCAGACAATAAAGCAGGCTCACTTTTCTGGCCTGCCCGTATTTTGAGGTAGCTCTGAACCCTCACAGTCATAAACACCCAGGATATCTGGAAGCCGCATCTGAGAAGTGTGTAAATGATTGATTTTGCAGGGAGGTGAAGTCCCCATCTTGCTTTGAACAAAACCTCTTTACAGCATTTCCAGCCCCAGCTGACCCTGGCCACACATCTGGCTCTCTTGATAACTCAGCTCCCCGTAATGACATGCATTAAACTTTCTTACCCCGCCTTGCTGGACATCTGCCTGATGCCCTCATCCATGCTGCACCATTGCATTTATTTTCTCATTGGAGTAACCAGGATTTACTACTCCGCGTGCACTCGGTGGCTCCTCGTGCTGATTTCCCGTGCTCCAGCTCGGGGTCACCCAGGAGGAGGGGGCCAGCGTTTCCCGGGGGGTGCAAGCCATTTGGGATACGCGGTCCCCAGAAGCACCTATAGACAATGTACGCGCACGGCCGCGCACGCACGAGCGCAGTGCTTTCTGGAGATGCAGCACTCGCCATCCCTGAGCGCGTGGAGCCCGTAGCCACCACCCCAGCACCCGTGGCCGTGGCCACTGACCCGTCTGGCTGCCGTGCCCCCACGGCTGGGTACAGCTGCACGGGGAGCGGGCACATTTCTCCTGGGCTGGCAGGCAGGTTCAGAGCTCCTGCTCCCACTGGAAATCCCGTAGCCCTTCTCCTCTAGCCGTAAAAATAACCCCAGGAACAGAGAGCGTGTTTGGAGAGACCGGGGCTCGGCAGGTGCCCTTGCGAGGATGCTGTCTGTCTGTCCGTCCCTCTCCGCTCCAAAGCTGTCCCCACGGTCAGGGTGAAGGGACGCAGCGCGGTCTGCAGGCGCAGGGCTGAGCGGGTTTGTTCATGAGCCATATAGCGAACGCACAGGGCAGGACGCATCAAGGTTTCATTCCCTCGTCCCCAAATTTGACAACCTTCATGGCTGAACATCCTACCTAGGAGTCACGGGGCTTGGGAAAAAGGTGCGCGTAGTTTGAAAAAATGTATGAAAAGGTGGCTGAAAAACCACAGGGAGAGAACATTATAAGGAAAGCAGAGCATAACCAGTACGGGGCCAGGCTGCGAGGTAGGAGGGCAAAGCCGCAAACTGGGAGGGTGAAGGTGGCCGGTGCTTTAGTGGCCGCAGCACGGGTAGATTCAAGAGAAAGAAAAGGCTTGGGCTGCAGAAGAGAGGGATGCTAGCCTGGAAACACAAAGTGCAGTACCACACTGCACCAAAACGCTGGAATTAACATCAAAGCAATCCTGGAGCAAATGAGATTACAGTATGCATGTTAATGAGGCAGCAGCGCTAATCAGCAAGGATGCCTCGCTAGGAGGGCTGCACTGCCAACTTGTGATTTTTGTTGTCAGGCTGGACTGGGCTTCCATTTGGAGCGAAGATTTTGTTTGGTTTAAAAACAATCAGTATTTTTGCAGGGTTTCTGGCAATCTCGGATTTGATTTGATTTCCTCAAGTAGATGTCTGGCCCTCCAGGGTACAGAGAAGAACTTGGAAATGGGATTGAAGTGGTCCCCAGAGCCAAACTGAAAACCACTCCAAAGCCAAGGAGCGGATGAAAGTTGCCCAAAATGTATTTTACTCTATTTTTTAAACCTCATTATTTTTAAGCCAATCTCACCAGCTTGCAGAGAGCTGAATGCATGGCTTTTGCACAGTGTGTTTGTGTGTTAAGCTTTCCTAAGGAATATGAAGCCACTCAAAATGCGAGGGGTCCAGCTCTGCTCATGCTCGTAGCAGGTTTTTTTTCCGGTACCACCATGCCAATGTCAGAGTTATACTTCACCACTGAGCTCCAAAACTGGAGCTTTTTAAAGTCAAGAGCCCTAAAAAAAGCACTTGCTTGGGAGTCATGTGGCTTCAGGCAAAAAGCTCTAAAAGGGGCAGCCCCCTCCCCAGGGAGGTTTAGCTGGGCTGGGAAAAAGGATAGCAGGAAGGTTAGGGTAAGAAGGGCATCATGAAGAAGGAAAGGACTGAGATAAGGAAAGGCAGATAAGCCGCTCACAAGAATTAAAAGGGCAGGACCCACGGCAGAGGATAGGCGTGAGCCATATCTCTGCTACCACCGAGCTGCCTGAAACGTGAGATGTTCCCAGAGGCCAAGGAGCAGATTCATCTCGGTCAGGGAAGCTTTGGAGCAGGGTCAGGAAAATGGAAACCTTTCTGGAGCTTTTCATCTGTCTCTGTAGCCAACTAACCCCTTGGGAGCCAGAGGAAGGTGGAGAACAGCCGCACCAGGGGATGGGAATGCTGCAGCGTGTGCTACGAAGGTGCAAACCACCCTGGGGAATCGGCCCCAGCCTCCTCACGGTCCCTCTCGAACCCTTTTTATGGAAAATGCCATTCTGATCAACTCCCTTTGCAAAGAAACGAGGCTTGTTTTGATCTGTTTTTCAAAAAGCCTTTCTTCTTGATTGGAGAAATTGGCTTAAATGGGTCTCTTTCCCTTTTCTGAAGCAAGGCCGCAATTCATTTCTGCTTCCTTCTCTTTTCACTGATAATCTTCTTTGCTGAAATTGTGAATAAAACAGAATTCGGGATATTTGAGTGTTTACAGAGCGTAACAACATGGTTTACGTCTAAGTTTGCAATGCAAACGTGCATCTTCTGCAGGTGAGGCGCAGTGGTGGGCACCAGGAGAGCTGATACTCAGTTCTGGAACTCAGAGTTCCCAGCTCTCGTCCAGCTCTAAGAAAACATCTTCTCTCTTTTCGCTTCAGAGAGGGCAACGATGTGGCTCAGCTTCACAGAAATCTTGCATGCCCTAATGCAGAGGTGCTGCAGGAAGAGGTTCCCCGAGCTGCGTTTCACTCGCTGCATCTCCCAAGGGACTAGATCTGGGCAGAGGAATGGGGGAGGAACCAAAGAGGGACCTGAGAAGGTGCAGATGTACCTCCCTTCTGCTGCAGTTTTACATGGCTGGGAAAAGAAGCTGTTCAGTAGTGCTTTCCATGCCAGGGAAATCATTAACAAATTAATCATTTACTAATTAAACGGCATGATACCCATGTAAAGGGAGTGTGATTATTCTCTTTTGTAAGTCAGGAAACTAAATGGCGTTTCTGACTTTAGACCAAATTTGCCCTTCTTGCAACCTCACAGCTTCTGCTGCCACAACCTTTGCTCCGTGGCCAAAACAGCTTCTTTAGAGCACCCATCTCTGCACACCAGTGGGAGAAACCACCCTGATTTGCACCGTGTCAAGCACCATTGCTGCCTGGCAGCTGTTCCCAGGCTCCTTTTGGAAAGGGATGGAGGCTTGGCTGGTTTTTTTGCATGTCCTTTCGATGTAGTGGGGATGCCAGAGGACTGGAAGAGCCAGACAAGGAGATGGGGCTGCATTCTCGCCAGGCATCACGAAGGCTTGCTGGGTGCGCGCACACCCTTTGCCGCCCCTCCAGATGAATCACAGTCTGCAAAAATTATCCACAGACTCAGGAGAAGTGAGACCAAAACGAGAGCCAAAGTCTGATCTGCTTCTTTTCACTCTTCTCATTTTATTTAGATCACACACGTGAGATTAAACGTCTGCTTTATCCCAAATGAGTAGCCTCTGGCAACAGGCAGGATAGGTGCAACTTCATCTGCGGCATATGAGCATAAATTTATTTAAGAAGTGAGAAGGAGTGAAATTGGGAAGGCAGAGCAGTGGCGGTGCTGTTCAGTGAAGACCATGGAAGTACCTTCCTCACTGCATGTTTGAAGCAAGTCTTTGGGATGCGGTGAAAGAAAATCTATAATCAAAATGCCAAGTTATTGCATCGCAGGAACGTTTGTCCTTGCTAAGACCTCTCATACCACTCCTGCCACAATGCTTTCCAATGAAGTGCTCAGATATAGCAGAAACTCCCCAGAACTCAAGCCAAAATGCTTCCCCTTACTTTGTGATCGCGAGGTGTCCAGCACACAACGGCTGACACGGCGCAGCAGCCCGAGCCCTGTGCACCTACATGGAGTTGTCACAGGTATTTACTTTTCCTAAGTGCAGCTCATTATTATTGCCATCTCTGGAGCTGTAGTGCAATGAAAATTAATTCCCCACGGCCTCGCCCAATAACTTTTGGAACAATATATGTTCCAGTTTTCTTTACTTTGTGTTATGGTTTCATATACTCAATCAATTGCGGATGTCATACAGTGAAGCGGTCCTACCTGCTGCAGAGGGAAAAGCGCGCTGGACTTTGCTGTGCAGTTGTTTGCTTTGTGTTGTGTACACAGAATAAAAGTTAATTCAGGAGCAGCTAGAAAAAAACCCACTGAGATTAGGAGCACAGAGATATAAGAGGCTGAAAACTAAAGTCTTGCTGACTCCAGGAAAGTAAGAGACATCTAAGACAGTTCCTTTCCCCATCATAACTCAATACAAATAAATAGAAGAAGGTGGATGGAAATGGAGTAAATTATTTCACTGCCTAGAGCGACAGATGAGCAAAAACAACTGGGCTGGCTTCTCCAGGCTTTCAACACTTTTGCATGCCTTAAAAAACCCACCATATTCGGCCACCTGCTGCTGAACTTCACGGTAGCCATCCATCCAAAGGTTTACAATAACCAGGCAGCCCAGTATGGTTTTGCAGCTTGATTTCCTCAGCGGGATTTTGTAGGGATAAGGTGACACAGGGGTGACGTCTGAGAGCCTCCTCTTCCTCACCCATTCACTGCTCCTAGGGACACAAGGAAGTTTTTATCCTTCGGGCACAACAGCAAAGTGCAATTCGAGTTACTCATAAGGAATCGGATTTGGGCTTTTGCTCCTTTCAGAGGCTCCTGCCCGCAGCCCAGCAAGCAGCCTGCCTTGCCGCCGACTGCCTACGCACACCGAGAACTAGATCCCTTTTTCTAAGCCAAAGCACATCTCTAATTCAAACACAAAGTGAAAGGATGCTGGAAAGCCACTGGCCTTTATGGTTTATTAAGCTCCTTGTGCAGGCATAATTTTAGATTTTTTTTTTTTTTTTTTTTGAGACTAGACCGTGTCACCGCTGTGTTGCACTTCACAAAACCCACGAAGCTACCATCCCTCCTTCAAAATGATGGAAGAAGTATGGGGAAAATCCCGCCTTTGCTGCTGAACTATTATGTGACTCTCTTTTTTTTAAAAAAGAATAACAGTCACATTTCTAAACAGCTCTTTATTAAACCGTCCAAACATATCATCTGCACTGGAGGATGTAAGGGCTGACACCAGACAAAACCATCAGATTGCTCCGAGAAAATGCATTGGCTTGTCTTGACAATTCAGGACTCTGTGGAATACCCTGTTCATATTTGCTGTTGATTTTAAGACTGAAATTTGCAGTATGAAAACAGACATGCCTAAGAAAGCATTGCTCAGCTTAAACTTAAAAGGACAGAGATGCAAGATTACAGCAGAGAGATGCAGCTCCTGGCTCCGAGCCCTTTCTTAGGAACCAGCTTACACTTTGCCTTGGGCTTTTGGTCTATCAGCATCTAATGAAAGATGACAGTGCAGGCTCCCTTAGGGGCTAACGTGGGCAATTTCAGTTCTGGCATTTTAATTTATCTGTAACCAGCAGTTTTCAAAAGGGTAGAGCTAAAAAAGAACTTGGCTTGGTCACACACAGACAAAAAAAGGGGGAGTTGTGACATAAAATGCATGAGGAGGTTTGCTTCATTTTAACTCCTTGGGATCCTGCTACGCAGACGCTGCGCAGCGGAGCCTGTAGCGATGGCTGCGGTCTCTTAGCACGTTGGCTTGATGCTGTTAACCCTATACACCAGGTAGCTGGGTTTTCTTAAGGTGAAGTGGATTCCTCCATGGTTTATGGCTGTTGGGTTTAGTGCCGGGCACATCTACTATATTCCTGACAGTTAAGGTCCCGACTTTTCCCGTTTATTAATCCCCAAAGTTGCATTCAGACGCTATAATGGCAAAAGGTTAGCTTAGGATCAGTAGCAGCCATAAATCCAGAATTAAAGGCCGCGGGTTTGTCTCCAGCCCACCCCGTGGTGCCTAGGTGCTGCGGCGGCGGGGTCGGAGCCTGCTGTGAGCGGGCATGAGCACCCACGCACTCGTCGCACGTGTGGAGCTGCCCCTGCAGCATAGCGGGCAGCCTGGGATGCTCAGCCCGTGCTCCAGGGAGAGAGGAGCAGCTCCGTCCTCGATCTGGACCTCCCATGGCGTTTTTCTTGCCAGGTTTCCTGAGATCCCACGTGCCAGGGTGTGCACGCCGAATGGAAGGGTCTCATGGCAAGCTCCATGCTGACACAGCCCGACGCTGCAGTGCCGCTGACGATCGCGCCTGGCTCCGGTTCATAGCCGAACCTCATCAGTAGCATTTGAGGCTGCCGTCTATTTGTTACCTGGCAAGTTCAATATATCCTCCAGGCACCTGGCTAACCTCAGGGCACCCAATGCCACCAGTGAGTTCCTGAAGGATGGGTCCAATCCAGCTGCTGCCTGGGCTGGGGGTTGCAAAAACTTCATTCAGGATTGAACGGGTTAAATTTTTTAAATTTTTTTTTTTACTTCTTTCCACAGAAGAATTTCACTTTGCCTTTTTTTTCTCCCTGCTGCCTCTAGAGGACCAGGCGATTCAAGGCACAACTCTAGCAGATGGTTTTGGTGATGTAAAGCACAAGGGGATCGCTCCCAAGAGCTGCTGAGGCAGTTAAGTCAAAAATGAAGTGATGCATGCAGCACGCCACAGCCCCTGTCCCGGCCGGCTTCAGACGTTTTCTTCCGCACAGCCAGCTCCGTGCTGTCCCCACGGCCTCTGCAGCGATTTATACGCAGAGCTTTCTCCGCATCTGATCCAAAATCTGCTGGAAGGGAGTGATCGGCCCTTTCCTAAGCACCCTGAGCCGGTTTGAGTCGGAGCAAAGAGCATGTGCCGGTCAAAGGCTCGTACGGCACGTGAAACCCAAATCAGCAATCCCTTTGCCGATCCTGCCGCGAAAGGTGCTGGGCAATGCAAGCTGCAAACTCGCTGGAGATCAGGAGAATTTTTTTTAAGGTTTACAAATTGTAATGTAAAACCTTAACCTCTCGTCCATGGCAAATATTGCCAAAGTTGTTAGAGAGCGAGAAAAGCAAATCCATGTTTTGTCAATATTAGTCCGATAAACAAAATTTAAGAACTAAATGCATTCTGTGCTTAGCAAATGAAAATTAATTTCTGATACGTGAGAACTGACTTTCTCTAAACAACATTTCCCTTGCTTTAGTGAGATAATCTAGAGCTATATTAGGAAATACAAACATTTTTCAGAAGAACTATACATAATTTATAGAGAAGCAGATCTGAATTAGCTATAGCAGTGCATTGAGCTTTACTACCGTCCATACGTCCCTTGCCCCTAAAGCCAGGATCTCAGCTGTGCACAGTGAATCCTCTCCATCTCTCTGATGAAACCCTCTCCCAGAAACAGTTAAACACAAGAAACCAGAAATGATCCATAAATTAGGTCTGGCTATAGGTTCAAAATCATAAGTTATGGCCTATTGACCTCATACTCTGAGGGGAAATCAGAAGCATTTTTCTAAAGAGCCACCACTGGAGGAAGGGAGGTTTAATATATGGCACAGCAGAGCACTGATGCAAATAAATACGGCGCTGCATAATTGTAGGGGAAATCAATAAATAGCATGGTGGTTAAAATAAAGATATGCATAGTGAGGTTTCTGGTCTATATGTGTGAACGGCTGTTTCCCCAGAAGTGGAGGAAGATTTTTTTTCCTGCATAGAGCCCCTAAATACGACAAAGGCGACGGCTCATCCGCTGCCCCTTTTACGAGGAGCAAGTTTCAGCTATTGTCTTCCTCAGAGCAGCTATCTTGAGTCGTGATTATTAGCATAATTAATAAGTGCAGTTTGCTCATTTGAAAAATTCCAGCGACATTTGCCGCTCAGGCATCGTCAGCGCAAGACACAAAAAATCACTGTGACAACTGTTTTGCAAGTTAAAGTTTTACTGACGAACACCACAAAGAGATGAAGCCCAGAGCAAGTCCCTTTTCACTTTAATATTTAAACCTCTTTTAAGACAACGTCAATATTAACGCTCATAATTGATGCTGGCAGTTGACTGTCTGACCATAAAAAAGGCAAGGGATATGATTAAAAAAAAAACAATAATACCGATTGCGATGTGCCAGCCATCGTAGAGAAGGGTACTGGGATGAGGGGCTGAGGTCTCCTGCATCCCTGATGCTGTCGAAGCGGAGCTGGTGATGCTGCCCAGGAATGGGTAAGACCCTTCGGGTTCGGCTGATTGCATTTCTCCAGGCAAAGCCCTGGATCTCCCGGCCGAGAAACCCATCCTTGCTCAGCCTCAAGACCGGCCAATGCTTTTAATAACTAAATCCCATTTGTAGC
This sequence comes from Haliaeetus albicilla, assembly GCF_947461875.1. Taxonomy (NCBI): domain Eukaryota; kingdom Metazoa; phylum Chordata; class Aves; order Accipitriformes; family Accipitridae; genus Haliaeetus; species Haliaeetus albicilla. Next base: position 3,657,502 of record NC_091484.1, read on the forward strand.
TAGTTAACCTCGGGATTTCCAGCATTAAAGATATTTCCCACAGGAGCCAAAGAGCACTAGATGAATAGATAAATGCAAAGTTCATGGAAGTCGATGGGAAAGAGCACACGGAAAATACCCAGCAAGTGCGCTGCACGCCACACTCCGAAAATAGTTATTTATTGGACAGACCTTTTTGATTGTCATTGATCTTATTCTGAGAAATTAGTCAATTGTTTAAGTTTAAAATTTAGGCTAAAAGTAGCCATAATTTGAAACCGAGTTTAAATGCAGTGCTAGATAACCTGAGTACGATTATTGTCGTTGCTCGGTCTCTAGTACAACCAGAAGGAATTGTGCAGTAGATCACCATCTCCATTTTTTTAAATGGAGGTGTAGAGTAGTTTTGCTGGCTTTGAATTGTACTAGTATGCAGTATATGGCGTAAAATCAAAACCGGAGAGATAATGTGGTTATTAAAGCTGATACAGTATTTTGAATTTTGACTTTTTTTTTTTCACTTTTTGAAATTAAAGGTGAGGAAACAACTAAAATATCTTGTACCCATTAAAAAATCAAGCTGCGTTCACTAGAGGGAAAATTATTTCATGAATAGCAATTTGGGATTTCTAAAAGGCGAGGTTTAATAAAAAAATTATCGGTGACAACACTTCTCTTTTTCTCCCAATCAGGTTGGATGGCTGCATAGGCAGAAATCTTTCTGAACAAACCCAACGCACTTCAGTTAAGCCATTTTATGTACTTCCACTCTGACACTCAGCCTTAAACTAAAACCAGCAAAACTCCTTCTTAGCAACCCTCTCCCGGCAAACACACTCCTGCTCCATAGGTATTTAAGCAGGATGTCCCAGCCAGCCCTTTTCTTTATATTCTTGACGTTTTTTTCTCTGTGCTTTGGGGTTCTCCAGGCAGTTTTTACTCCTTCCAGAGGAAGATGCACAACAGAGGAATTGGGATTAAAGAGACAATGAGAAGTCCTAACCGCTGCCGTGCGGCAGAGAGCAGGGTACGGATTTAGCGCTAACAACAGAAAATAGGAGAGCTTTGTAGCAATTAAAGCTGGTCAAAACCCACCAAATGGTAGCGAAAATAAGAAAGGGGGAGGGGGAAATCACTGCGATATTACGAGTCTAAAAAAAAAAAAAAAATCAATATTCTTATTGTTCTCTGCAAGGGTCTCACAAGGAGGGAAGAGCCATGCCCAAGTCTCAGGGCTGGCTGCAAAATACAAGATTAGCGGTTAGATCCTTATCAAAAATGGCAATGGGAAGCTTTTGTTTAAAAGGTCTACTTAAAAGAAAGCTCTCCTGACTGATTACTGCGTTTGTATTTAAAAGAAAGACGACCACTGACATCAACTAGCTGGCCACAAATGAGCGTGCTTTAAATAATTATATTAGTTTCTACAACAAAATAATACTAAGTTAAAACTGTGTCGGGGTGCGCATGTATGTGTGTGCGCACACACGTGTGTTAGCAGGTTTCATGCCAAGGAAAAAGGCTGCTGGAGAGAATCTGGTGATAAATGCATCAGCTTCATCTTAGAGGTATTCTTTTTCATTTGGGCATCAGAAGTGAAATATCCTGTGTACTGTAAACTGCTGCTCCGTACAGTAATGCATTTGTTACCACTATGGCTCTTATTTAAGCATCTGACTACAGTAATTGTTTTATACATTAACTATACTCCCTGATGGTTGCTCTATTATCTTTTTTCCAAAATGGTGCTCGCAGATATTAGCAGCCTGATTACTTGTTTTATTAACAATTTCAACACTGTGTCAGTGTTGATTTGGGAAGCGGGGCGGTATTGTCAGCGGCGTGGATGCGACGGTGGCTTTGAGTTTCCGCGATGCTTTGTTATTATTTAGCTTGCTGATCTGCGCTGGCCGCCCTTACCCCAGCAATCCGGGCTTTGAAGCCTAGAGGAGTCTCGGTTTCGATTCGAGTTGCGTGTTGACGATCCATACCATCGAGACGCTCCACCGCGGATAAGCATTTGCATTCAGCTGGCCATCAGGGCCAAAGCCGTTGCAAAAGTGATTTGTGAAAAAAAAAAAAAAAAAAAAAAACAGGCAGAGAAATGATGGATTAGAAAGGGGGAGAGGGATGCGCAAAATCGCTGCGAGGCAGCGACGCGCGCTCCCGTAAACGCTGCGTGTGCAAGCGCGGGTTGTCTGCGCGTCTCTGGGTGGGAGCTCAGAAAAGGCAGGACCAAATTTTCTGTGGCTGTGTAGCCGTGCCTTTGATACATCAGCAATTCCCAGTGGCAAGGGGAAGGCGAGGAAGCCGCCGGATCGGGCCCTGGAAGGGGGCAGGGGAGGTTTCTGCAGTGCAAAGCGCTCCCCTGCCTTTGCTCATGCGTCACTTCTGTCACCGAAAGGAAAATCAGAGTCTGACGCCAGTTATTAAATATCTTCATTATAAGGGCATTCCTTCCAGCTGACTTTCAATTTTGTCGTATCTAGGGGCCCTGTGTTAATAACTGCACGCTAAGGACAAGTGTTCTTAAAAAACACTGACTATTTAAATTCTTATAAATAATATGCAGCTTCCCGCTTCTGACTGATAGATATATTGTTCAGCCAAGCCACCATAAAGGCAATAAATATATGTACTGTTATGGGTCATGAGTCTAAAAATTAAATCAAATGCAGAAATTGAGTCTTGACAGAATCTGAAGGGATAATGTCTTAGCTTCTCCAATTACGCAGTTCAACATTTGGATAAATCATATGAAAGTAAGTATTTAGCCCCATTTTTCATAATCACTATTAATGAGAACAAAATGGGAGCTGAGGGCAGAGGGAGAGAGTTCTGACAAGATAAATAGCATATGGGGTGTGTTGTCAGCCACAGAAAATCAAGGCTGTTTAAACCCCCTAAACAGCAGGAAGGAAAAAAGCAGTAAAAAAAAAAACAAAATAGAGAGAATAGTGGTCATGTGTTCTTATCAGTGACAGTCACTGTGTCAAGGCGTTTGGGATCTGGCTTTCCAAACACGACCTAGGGCACAGAAGTATCATCTAGAGCACCCCAGGATGGTGTGAATAACTGACATCCAGTGCATGTGATTTAAATATTGCCTTTTCTCACTTTGTAAGCAGCACTTAAAACCGTGCTAAAAAACTTCATTTAAAAAACCCACAAATTTTCCCCCTGGACTGGTCCCTGTGGGTCCAGGACAGGCAGCTATACACACCTTCAGTGGCCATCTCTTTGTTTGAGGGCAAGAAGAACATCGAAGAAATTGTTTCATTTGTACCGCGGTTTTCTTCAGCTTTCATGCCAGGACACGCGCAGGATGTGCCGGGCTTAAACGAAGGAGGGGAAGGTATAAATTCTGTAGTCATTTTCCATCATCTTCTCTGCCTTTCCTGCTTTTCATGTTGAAATCACTTTAAGCATCTGCAGTAGAATTATTCTTAGAGAGTCTCTCATGAAATTAGATGTCTCTGAATTGAATTCATTTCCACTCCATTTTGTCAGACGCTAACACAGGGAGAGCCAGATCCTGCTCTAACTGCCTTTGAGACGCCGTCCCTGTTTTGGCACGCAGAAGCCGGGGCTTCACACTCGGGCCAAATTTGTCCCCATCCCGAGTTCGTCCCCATCCCGAGTTCGTCCCCATCCCGAGTTCATGCCCTGCTTTTCGGGATCTCAGGGAGCATCCTCTGCACGAAGCAATGCTCGGATGCAGACAGCAGCTGAACCCTGCCATTAGACATCCTAACGACTCGCTGGGAACCAAGTTATATCAGAATATTCTTACAATATAAAGTACATCGGTCACTTTTTGGCACTGAATTAGAGTTGCAATATCCCCGCTAAAGTCAACAGCAGTTTGTGGTATTAGATACACGAATGTATCCTCCCCTGCTCTGAAAATGAGCGTTATGCCGTAAACCTCCGCATTAAGCTATAAATACCCCAGCAGTCCAGGGGAGAAGGGACCATTTTGATGTCTCATGCAACATTAGCAGCTCACAGATTAAGCACATGGGGCCTGGGAGATCATCTCCTTGAATCAATATAAAGCAGGGAAGCAAACAAACAGCTGGCCGGGTTCCCCCAAAATAAAAGCGCTTGATTGTGGCAAGCTTCAAAGCGACTGGTTGACACGAAATAGGTTGGGTGCCCTCCCCTGCTGTGCCCGAGGAGCAGAGGGTAGCATGGATATAAATAAACATATAAAAATTACTGCTTACTCCTCCCCCCGCCGACAAACCACCTCCCAAAGAAAACCAGGGAAGCAACAAAAACCGCCCCAGAACATATGGCGGAATCAAGCGCAGGATCCCCCGTAGGTTTGGGTTGTACAAGTAAATATTAATCTGGGGGGGATACTGGGGGCTGAGATCAAAAGAGCAGCTCCCGTTTCTATAGGGAAAAGGAGCGCTTTGATGTCACAGCGTCTTCCCTGCGCCGCCTAATGAACTGAAATTGTGACACACTGACATCCTGCAAGGTTTGAAAGCACTTAGCACAATGACACATCTTTGGGGTTTGCTGCTCTCTTTTTCCATCAGCCTCCTTCGCCAGGCAGCCGGTGGCAAGGGCGAGGGGGGGGAAGAATTCTGCCGGCGAGGGTGGAATAGCGGCGGAGGAGACGGAGGCGGCTTTTGGGGAACCAGAGGTGAGAGTTTCTCCCTCGGTTACACGCAGGGAGAGCAAAAGGGAACTCGCTCCGTCGCAAGCCCGACCGGGCGGCATCAGGTAGAGATGCAATCGGGAGAGAAGCACGGCAGGGTATGTCCCCCCCACGTCCCCCAGCCTTCGTGTCCATCCAAGGCTGGCGGGACCAGAGTCATCCTCGCGCCGCACCTCCCGCGCTCCGTCCTCCAAGCCCAAGTCACGGCATCCTCACGAGATGATGGACATGAAATGGGTTTTAGGAAGACGCAGAGGCAGAGGCAGGGTCCCGAGGAGGCAGAATCTCCCCTCGTTCACGTCAGGCCAAGAAAATACCCAGCAGGTAGAAAAAACGTGGCTATAGGCACCTTCCTCGTGCAGGATTTTCAGCCTGGTTTTGGCCAAAGAGCCTGAATATTTTACCCAGGCTCCCAAGAAAAAAAAAAAACTGAAACAAAACCCTGTGCCCCCACCCCAGGGAGGGCAGTGGAGAGCGGGGAAGCCCCCGCATGTGATGGTCACAGCCCCCCTCCCCGATGGCACATGCTGTGGGGAGGAAACCAGAGAGAATGAAAATAAGAAAGTCCTAATAAACTGTGCAGCAAAAACTCCCAGGGCGGCCAGGGAGGGAGAAAAGGAGGTGAAAGTGGGAAGGAGAGATCCTTTTTTTTAAGAAGAATGATTTAATGGAGGGGAAAGGGGTTGGCCTTCGGCTTTCAGGTCTACCCGCTTGCTGAGCAGAAAGGCTCTGCTGATTTTGGATGGATGCCCTGCAGCGTTTCACCAGAAGGCAGCTGACCTGCCGTTGCCTGTGGAGAGCGGGATGGTTTATTGGACTTTTCTGGGAGCATCTCTTTACCCAACCCGTGGCTCATGGCAAGGACACAGAGCCCAGCAGACCCCGGGCAACGCCGCCACTCAGGGCTGCACACAGCTGCTCAGGCAGCGCAGGGTTAAATCCAGTTAATCCCAGGGATTTACTCCAGATTAACCCAGGGAATTGAGAGCAGCATTTGGCCCTATGTAAAAGGGTCGGGTTTTCAATGGCAGAGGAAACCCAACGGCATTACCCGCTCGGGGGGGGAGTTGCAGATCTGGGTAAGAGAGTTGCTGAGGCCAGAAGTTAGAAAATGTAATACAGCAAGACAGAGCTGCTGAACCAGGCGGGGAAAAGAAACTTTATTCAATCATCTGCTTTACTTATTTCATAGCTGAGGAAACTCATCTATTCCTTGGACTTGTTTGTGCTGTGAAAGCTCTGTGTTGTCACGAGGCAAAGAAACTGTTACAGAGAATAAAAAGGGCGACGCTGAGCTGCAACCTGCCTTAAAGTGCTGCACTCGGCTAGGAAGAATAAAACCACGAATTAGTGAAAAGAGCCCCACGGCTTTTCCAAAGCCTAGGATGCAGTCTGATCACTCTTCACCAAGTCACTGGGATTAGGAAGGCATTAACGGGAATGACAACTTGACGGGTTTTAGCAAAGCGTCATGACACTGTGACATCGCCTTTCCAAAAAATACCGTATTTGGGTGTGTGTGCGCAGAAATACATGCACGTACGCAGCCATACGCACTGAAGGAAAGCCTGTAAGGACTCAAGGTGTCATTAGAAAAGCGTGAGCAGGGGACTGAGCTGTCCCAGGAAGGGCTACAGAAATGCACCTGCATAATTTCATCAACTCAGAGGTCCGTGGAGGAGTTTGCTGGGGGGATGCAGCAATAGGGTTCGGGCATCCCGAGACCCCTCTGTCCCCTGAATCATGGGGAGAAATGCAGGGTGGTTCCCAGCACACATCCAGCCCGTGGGAAATAATAGTTTCTGGAGCAAGGGAGGGGATCAGTCACACAGAGCTGCTTTTACATGAAAAACTTGCTGCAGCAGCAAGAGGATTTGATTGCATGGAACAGACTGGGGCTGGATGCAGCTCCCAGATGCTGCTGTGTAGAAATATTCAATAATAATAACAACAACAACAATAATAATGCAATGGGAAAAGGCTCATCTTGAACTGATCATTGAGGCAAATTAATGCAACTTTGATGTAGCCTTGGGGTAGGTGGCTCCACGCAAGGTCACGATGCAGCGTTGCGATGGCCAGGACAGGGCACCAGCACCCGCGGGCAGCCTCGACGGCCACCCATCACCTTCCTGCACCCTGCCTGCAGGCAGGGGGGGAAAGCACTGAGCCGGGAAGCGATAAATAACCCACGTCTCACAGAGGGATGGATGTTTCTGCGTGAGAATTAGAGGCCTTGCATGCTTCCAGCGAGATGCCCCTTGCACAGCGCCGCGGCTCCTATCTAGGGCAGGTTTCCCTTCAGAGATGTCATTCACCAAATCCCACTCAGCCGTGATTTCAGCTAAGCTGCATTTCATTATTTTTTTTTTTTCCCCCAAATCAGCCTTATGCAGATTCCACCCTCTCCGCTAGTTAACCCCTGCAGCGCCAGCACACCCCAAATGTCTTTAAGGGCTCGGCGAGGTTTTTGGTCGTGGGAATCCTAAAACTTTACGGCATGACACAGCGCCTTAGTGAGGCCATCTGGCAATTTGCTTAGAAAACCTGCCACGGAAATCTGGGTGCCTTATCAGCCATTTTTCCCATCTTTCTCTTATCACAAAGTCTATACAAGTCAGATTAAAGAAAGGCTGTTTGTATAGCGTTAAGGGTGTTGTACTAGTCTGTATTAAGAATGTAGATGTTTATTGCAATTTTCCTTAGTGCATAGCTGTATTTGACTACTAAAGTGTGAGTTAACCAACATCCAGTTTATCTATGAACATCTTTAAGTAACTCACAGTTATTTCATGTTTGAGTTGGGCTGATATAGCAGATGTGGCCATTCCCTTAGCTGGGCAGAGGGGTGGACCAGGGGGCTGCCTTTCTGCGAGCTTCCCTTGCTGTGTCATGATGGATACCCCCATGCTTAAATTAAGGCTATGATGCTTGATTTAAAAGTTCAAAATCAGGATGGAAGAGGAAGTTAAGAAATGATGAGAAGCAAGTTGCATTATCGGATCCTGCCAAGTCAATGGCTCAGGCTTGTTTTAGAAGTCCTGAACGTGATTTAGGCTTCCTCATAGGGATATGAGGTCTGAATGGGAATCCTGTCCGGAATCCCTGCTTTGCTGCATGGCTAACATGGGAAACTGTGGCCCGACGCCAGCCAGCTCTGAATGATGGTCCTTCCACTGCTGTGACCATGGCATGCAGAGACGCGGGGCTGCTCCTGGTGCGGAGCAAAACACCACCTGCCTCTAGCTGACACGAGTGGGACATGGGTGCAAATGGAAAACTAACCCTGTGCAGCTCCAGGCCCTGGCATGGCATTTCCCTGTGCAGGGCAGCCAGGAAGGGATGCTGGTTGCTGTGCAGGGGCTCAGCTCTGGCACTGGAAGTGGGTGTCCTGCATCCAGTCTGCAATCAGCCTGTGCGCTGCCTGCAATCAGCCTATGCACAGCCTGCACCCTGCCAGCATGCTGCCTGCACCCTGCCTGCAATCAGCCTGTGCGCAGCCTGCATCTAGCCTGCAATCAACCTGTGCGCATCCTGCACCATGCCAGCACCCTGCCAGCATGCTGCCTGCACCCAGCCTGCAATCAGCCTCTGCACAACCAGCATGTGGCCTCCACCCTGCGTGCGCCCAGCCTGCAATCAGCCTGTGCGTAGCTTGCACCCTGCCTGCACCCTGCCTGCAATCAGCCTGTGCGCGGCCTGCACCCTGCAATCAGCCTGTGCGCAGCCTGCACCCTGCCAGCACCCTGCCTGCACCCAGCCTGCAGTCAGCCTCTGCACAGCCTGCACCCTGCCAGCACCCTGCCTGCACCCAGCCTGCAGTCAGCCTCTGCACAGCCTGCACCCTGCCAGCACCCTGCCTGCACCCAGCCTGCAGTCAGCCTCTGCACAGCCTGCACCCAGCCTGCAATCAACCTGTGTGCAGCCTGCACCCTGCCAGCACCCTGCCAGCACCCTGCCTGCAATCAGCCTGTGCGCAGCTCGCACCCAGCCTGCAATCAGCCTCTGCACATCCTGCACCCTGCCAGCACCCTGCCAGCACCCAGCCTGCAATCAGCCCCTGCACATCCCGCACCCCCTGCCTGCACCCTGCCTGCACCCAGCCTGCAATCAGCCCCTGCACATCCCGCACCCCCTGCCTGCACCCTGCCTGCACCCAGCCTGCAATCAGCCTCTGCACATCCTGCACCCTGCCAGCACCCTGCCAGCACCCAGCCTGCAATCAGCCCCTGCACATCCCGCACCCCCTGCCTGCACCCTGCCTGCACCCAGCCTGCAATCAGCCCCTGCACATCCCGCACCCCCTGCCTGCACCCTGCCTGCACCCAGCCTGCAATCAGCCCCTGCACATCCCGCACCCCCTGCCTGCACCCTGCCTGCACCCAGCCTGCAATCAGCCCCTGCACATCCCGCACCCCCTGCCTGCACCCTGCCTGCACCCAGCCTGCAATCAGCCCCTGCACATCCCGCACCCCCTGCCTGCACCCTGCCTGCACCCAGCCTGCAATCAGCCCCTGCACATCCCGCACCCCCTGCCTGCACCCTGCCTGCACCCCCCGGCCCCCCCAGCCCCGGGCAGGCTCGTACCGGTGCTGCCCCCTGCCGGCAGCGCCCGCCCCCTGCAGCCGGCCCGGCCCGGCCCGCGGTTGCCGCGGCAACGATCGGGGACGGGGACGGGGGGGACACGGACGGACACACGGACAGGGACGGGGTTGGGGGGGGCGGCGATGGGACCAGGACCCGTCTCCGCCGGGGATGTCCCGCTGCCGGGGCTCCTCCGGCGATGGTGCCGAGCCGGGGGGGGGCTGCAAACGGGGCTGAGCCGGGGCGGAGGATCCGCTCCGCTATTATTAGTAGTATTATATTCTTCTTCTTTTTTAGCTCTTTTTTTGGGCAGAAGCCGGCACTCGGAGCGCATTTTCATCCCGCAGCAGCTATTCCGTTGCGGGCAGACAGGGAGCCATCACCGCTTCCAACTGCTTTTAGTCGCTGCTGCTCATCCTCCCCCAAACCAGCATCCAGTTTTCCCACCCCACCCCCCAAAAAAAAGTGCCCAGCCTGGGATTGCCCCTCCTGCCCCATCCGCAGTGTCCCGCTCTGCCACGGGGTCTTGGTAGCCCGATAGGGTCTTGGTAGCCCTCTGGGGTCTTGGTAGCCCGATGGCAAGCAGCTCCTGTGCTCCAGCAAGGGGTCTCCCCCTTTTTCTTGCCCAAAATGGGGTGCCTGTCAGTCCCTGTCGTCCCCCCCCACCCAAGCTTCCCATTGCCTGATTAGGATTCACCTCGCATCCAGACGGAGGAGGGCATACGTATCCCGGCATGCACCCGCCCAAAATTGCAGACCATTGCTCGCGCTGCAGCGGCCATCTGGTTGGAAAACAACAGGCCAAACAGTTTCAGCATCACGTCATGTATCCAGCCAGCGAGAAGAAAGTGAAAGGGGGGGGGGGAATGCAGAAATGCCGGGGAGAAGGAAGGTGGTCGGCGTGGATGGATGCGCGGGAGCGAAAGAGCGGGGAGCGACGGTTCCAGCGAGGCCACGGCCGTGTGCCGCGGATCCTGACCCCGCCGTGCCGGGATGTCCGATCCCACCCGGAGGATTCTGCCGGGGGAACGGTTCCCGCTCCCATCGCGCACCGCAGAGAAGCATCGCGGTTTGCAAGGATTTCCCCCTCATAAATTAGTATCTTCCAGCTGTTTCCTTCCACATAAAATCTCTTCTATTTCTTCTCTTATTGCTTTATATAAACAAACATGAGAGCGACTCGTTCTAAATAAAGTTATTTGTCTACGTAAATTAATATATCATATTCTCTCCTGAAATATAGAGAGCTATTTGTCTCTAGAGAAATCATGTTAAGAGTGACATAGTATAACCCTATTCATTTGCATATGCAGATATGTCTAATTATTCAACTTGCAATTAAAGGCTTGTGTGTCAGCAAATGAGACTAATTAGATACATTTATCTATGATAATCAGCTTTATTACAAACAAAATAGATTTCCCTTCACTTCCCAGGCAAGTGAGACGTGTTGACTGGAGGTAGCTGGTCAAGGGCCCGTGGACTTAAATCGCTGACAGGGTTTCCATCTGCATCAAACCGGGCAGAAGCGCACAGTAGTTCGTTATTTCTTTGTGTCCAAAGCACAAACGCATAATTTTTCAGCTTTTTTTTTTTTTCAAACTTTCTTTTGAAAATATCCCACCGGTGCAATCTATTCTTTACTATAGAGCAGGGCATAAATAATTACTAGAAAACGAGGTCTGGCTTCTAAGTGATTTAGGCTCCCGTATTAAAATAAACCACGTGTGTTCTCTCTGTGGGCTGAGATAGCACGTAAGGGAGTAGCGAAGATGCAGACATAGCTGTCACCTTCCATTTAGGGCAGGTAAAACATACTTGAGCTCCTTCAGGTTAAACAAAACGATTGCAGCCCTCGCCCAAAGCACAGACTCATCCCACCACTTTCAGCAAAGGGTTGGCAAGGTGTAGGCTGCAAAACTACGAGCTCTGTGGGTTGGTATTAGGCGGAAAAGGCCGGAGGCATTGAGGGGAAAAGTAGCAAGGATGTGCCAGACACTGAGCAAACCTGGTACTCGGGGCAGCGAGAAGGATGCTCTGGGCTGATTATTCCCTACAAGGGGCTCAAAGCTGCAAAAGCAGAACCTGGTTCCTCCTGGCAGAGTTCTGCTACTTTCAGGAAAACATGTTTTTTTGTTTTGTTTTGTTTTCTTTTCTGTGGACTGAACCAAAGACACAAAATAATATTCAAGTCCCCCATTTTTTCGGCTAGTTGCTCAGGCCAACAGAACATGAAACACTCGACGCTGATGTCTGCAATAGCTGCAATATAACAAGTTATACTCTTCCTTTTGTATAAGAACGTTGCAACTGTTTTGTTAGATCGTTCACCTACTACAGAGCAGTTGTTTTTCACAGTTGCTCGGCCAATATGCGAACTATTGAAAATAACATATAACCTCTCCGGACTGGAGTTAGAGCCAGTAATCCCCAAAAGACAGGAGTGGGTGTTAAAGACAACTTTCTCTGAGCTCCTGCTATCTCGCCTTGCAGAATTTCCAGCTCACAGCCTCCTGCTTTTGGGCAGCGTCGGACACAGGCTGCCAGATGCAAAGGAGCAGGGCACGGAGCAGGTCCTGATTTCCTTGCTCTTCTGCCAAATCGTGCTTTCGGACATCTTTTACCGGTGCTTTACACTTAAATAACATTAAAGAAGACATCTCCGATAGTACTAGATAGCGCTTGGAGGGAAAAACACACTGTGTCCTGGCATTATAGCAAGAGGATGGTTAACACGAGAGAGATGTTTAAATGATGCAGCGTCCCCAAACTTTTTAACAGCCTTTTCCCGATTCCCCAGTTACCTGAAGGAAGGCAGCGAGACACCTTCCACGAGTATCAGATCCACTTTTAAACTGTAAAGAATTGTTGGAAAAGAGTTCAAAATCTGCCCTCGCTACTGACGGCCTCAAAAGCATCCTCATGTGTCGCATATTCATAGCGTGACATGTGGCCCATAACCACTTCAGCAATTATCCAAGTACTCCCCAGCCCTGGTGCCTGCAGGACCTGCGTCCATCCCTCCTGTAATCGTCCCAGGTTACTTGTCCAGCTCAAAATCAGGAGAAGTGAATCCTGGAAATGTTTGAATTAGAAACAAAACGGTTTCATTTTGGAAATCGCTGAAACAAGACTTTTTTGGCTTTTTCTTCAAACATTCTGGCTAGACTTGCTGTGTTATGTTGGGAAGCAATCCTCAACTTGTTCATTGTATTGTTATTTACAGAATGGTGTGAACAACATTTATCATGGTCGCTCAGGACAATGTTTTCACAATATGCACACTGCAAATCAAAATAAATGCATTTTCAGATAACTAGTTTATTTTCAAAACTGTATTAGTTCTGGTGGAGCCACAGACAATTTTTCACAGGTATAATGCAGAGTTACAAGCAGGAATTATTCTTAGGAAAAGTGAAAATTATCTCATTTTGATAATTTTCAAACCAATACCTATTTCTTTTCTAATTTCAGACCTGCAGTGGGGGGTTTCTTCTCTGTAACTTTAGCCATCGAAAATGGAGACGCCTCAGCTAGGTTCCACAATCCGTGAGCACAAACTGCATATCCCTCCTTCGCGTTTCTACTACCTTCCAGTGAGAGAAATTATTCTCTGGATGTGCCTCAATTTAATTTGAAAATAAAATGGGATTTAAAACAAAAGAAAGGGAAATGAAAGAGTATCATCAATGCAAAACAGTGGCTTGTTCCATTCTTCGCTTTTCTTTCAGTGAAAGGAAAAGGATGAGAAGGAAAATTAATTTCTAGTTAATCCAAATATGTTGGAAATTTGTTACAGTTCTCTGTTGGGTGAAGAGAGAAACAGGAGGGGAGCAAGGGAGGGAAAAAAAAAAAATCTCTCCAGAAGCAGCTTCCTGAAAGTGTGTTTTATAATCATCATTCTGCATTTTCTATCTGTTCCGACATTTCAAGGGTGAAAAAGCACCGGCACAAAATTGTAGGAGCACTTTATAGGTCCACAAATCTGGGTGAGAGAATTAGGGTTTTTTACTTTTTCAAGAGACCCGAGATCCCTCTTAGGACCCTAAATAAGAGCTATACTTTCACAGGAGCTCAAACTCATTTGCTCTTATCGTGATGCTTATGGTACCTTTCAAAGCCCAGCAGCTCTGGGCACTTGGGGGCTCGAAATGTCCTTTTTGTTCTGCGTTTCTTTATTACTCAGTTTAGTGGGATCTCATCCATCACTCGGGCTTTTAATGCTTTTACAGTAATAGCTGGCCTTTTCCCTCTGTAACACATATACTGTAAATCGAAATGATCAGGCCACAAACAGGGCTGTTGGCCCCAGCCAGGCTCCTGTTGCCTCCTGCATCACGCATCTGGCTGAAACGCGGTGGGGTTATATCGTTTTTAGCATCTAGGGATCACTGACAGGAGTTAATAAGTATTATATAACCTTCCCCAAAAAGCATAACAAAATAATAACAAAAAAATAAGGTTAAGTGAAACCATTTCAATAATGTTATAGGCCTGCTTTCAATCAATGAAAGCTGGGAAATTCAATGTCTTTAGAGGCTATGATTTTATTTTAGCTCCCTCCACTGCTGAACTTCTTTTCACAAAGCAATGAGTTAAAGACTTAGCAGCAGATTCATAATACATCTGAAATGTACTTTTTGTGTTTAATATTCACTGGAATGGTTGACTTTGCTGGGTTTGGTTATCGAGAGGAATAATAGTTTTCAGTTTCATTGAAGCATAAGATATAATTCCATTATCTTTTTTTTTTTTGGATAAAATAATCTGGAAGAAGTAGAGCAAAATGGGAGAAGAAATGATTCTATAGACCCTGTTAATTATGTATCCATCATATAAAATAGCAATAATAGCATAATAATTTTTCATTAAATAGGGCACGGGAATATTTGCAATCTCGTGCTGTCAAGTAAGAAATGGCTTTAAAAAACTCCACTTTATTTCAATAATGCTAACTAATTTTGAAGCAATTAACACTAAATTTTGGTGCCTACTAAGTAGGAATCTGACAATTTTGCAGTTCTCAATCAATTTGTGCATTGCTCCATATACATTAAGCCTGAGTTCAGCCCCTGTAACTTCAGGGACTTAAAAGTTAGATGCCTGCTCTAAATTAGGTGCCTGAACTAGCAATATAGTTCAGGGACGGGGACCTCAGACTTGTACTCGCTCCACAGCTTTGCCACCAAGCTGCTCTGTTTTCCAGCCTGTATCTGAACGCAGAACAATTGCATCACTGTATTTTAAATTAATATAATTGAAAGAGGTGCCATTCTATTCTCCCTGCAGGGAGCAGCCGTTTAAGCATTGATCTTAATTTCAGGAGGTTCAGGATGGAAATGAACTAACTCCAAGAAATTGCCAGCTTTTCATCTGAAATGCAAAAGCTACACTCCCGATGCCCAGTAAGCTATTTAGATAGCAGGTTCAGAGAGCAGCGTGACTCTACAGCGAGAGGGACTACGTCCCTCAGTCTGCTTTCCTGTGCAGTACGTCAGATTTTGAAGATGCTCTCAATTATAAAGGCTAGCCGGTGTACCGGGTAACTCTGCGACACCTCAGCTTTTTCCCATACAAGTATATCCCACGTGTCTGTCAAGGAATGCCATGCCTCATGTTATGGGAAAATCCCCTCGCAGACACAGAGAGTTGTTTTCCCATTCAAACGAAACCCAGCAGTGAGCAGCAGACCCATGCTGCAAAACGCAGAACAAAAAGGTTTGATCCTTGCAGAGGTGCAACGTTAGAAAGGAAAACGGTTGCATGTTGAAAACACAGACAATTTGATAAAGAGCATGAGAAGAAGGAAAAAAGCTGCTGCTGCTGCTGCTGCTGCTGCAGCTTTAAATTAAAATGCTGCATCAGCCAGTCCCTCAGGACTTGATAGAAATCTAATTAGTCAGACAATCTGGCACCAAATGTCCTAATTTCCCCAATCCATGTGGGATTTGTGTATTCTCTTATTCACTGCAGTTCTAAATTTCAACCTGAGCCTTTCTAACCCCTCTCTTTTTTCCATGCAGACATGGGACTCAAGAGAAGGTGATCCCTATCAAAACCTAATTGTTTTTCATAAACCTTTAATTAATTAGACTCAGCCTCATGAAAGACACTTAAAATATTAACAATTTGTTTAGACACAAGTGCTGGATGAGGACTGCTGCAGCGTTGTATTTTTATAAGAAACCCAAATGTAATTAATGTGCATGGGTGTACGCTCCGTGTGGGGTCCAGGAGGGCGGCTGAACTGGGAGTCCTCCCCAAAACACACTGGGAGCGGAGTGAGGACCGTGGCCGGGATGTGCCGTGACCAGCATCACAGCCAGCTCAGAAGGATGGATGCAGCGTGTGTCCTCCACGGCCAAGGGTTAAGGGCAGTGGCAGCACTGGGGTGGTGGGTTTTAAGAAAAACTCCAAAAGGGCATTAGAGTCCCCCCAGGTTGGCAATATATAGGGCACACTGAGAATGGCAAACTCGTTAAGGCAATTAGCCTGGTCCTAGGGGACCACGAGGTCCTGGAGCGAGGTGCTGAGCGCCTCTGAATCCCTCTGGCACCCTTGGAGAGTGAGGATCCTGGCTCACACAGGATTAAGCCATTCGGGAGTAACAGATTTGATTTTTTTTTTTTTTTTCCAGAGCGGCTATGACCTGTCATGTCAAAGCTTTTTATTAAAGTCTCTTAATCCCCAGATTATCACCACAATAGTTCCACAGGCCCATTCCAGATAAGGCAGGGCCCATTGTGGAGATGCACATTGGAGGAGTTTTAATCTGCAAATTATTGGCATGCAAGACCACGAGGGGCTGCTTTGCTGTGTTGCCCGTTGCGTCAAGGGGAATTGAATATTTATAAAGAAGACTTCAAATGGGCCATGCACTGTATTCCTCCCACACATGTGCAATCCCCATGCGGCAGAGGGGCCCAGCTGAAAGAAAAAAAAACACTAGTGTGCAGCCACAACACACATGTGGACTGCCCCAGAAGCCACGCAGCCTTCGTGAAAATAAAGTGAGGAGGGCTAGGGGGAAGGGGTTGGTCCCCTCCTCCAAACACCCCATTTCAGCCAGACGGGGTGCATGATTTGATTTTTAAGAGAGAGATGATAAGAGTGGAAAGGCAGAACTGGCGATGGGAACTCCACTTCTCTCTTGAATACCGGGGGAGGACAGCGAACAGATAAAGTCCCTGACAGGGATCCTTCGCTGACACAAAATATGCCATGTGGAGCGAAGGCTTATGCTGTATGCAAAACTAATTATCAGTTACCTTCTAGATTACGGAATGACTCAAGCATCTGTTTCACCCTCTTTAAAATAGCCTGACGGGTTTGAAAACGTCATCCCTTGGGTCTGGGGTCTCCCCGAGGAGGTGCTGGGGTGCCCAGGAGAGACCATCCCCTCTGCAAAATGTTTCCAGGCTGCCGGTGAGCTGGCAGGGTGAAGCAGGAGATGCCGTCTCTTCTCCCTGGCGGTGTTTGCACAAGCACGTTGTTGCACCTCACTGCAAAGGCTGCCGAACAAAAATTAACACGGAAATGCTGCATGAACAAGTATCGATCGGGAGCATGGCAAGTCTGAGCGGGGTGAGCTCAGTACTAGGTGGAGCAGAGCCCATGGCACTGAGCTGAACCTCTCCAGCTGCATGTGGGAGGTGGGTTATATATACATATATTTACATATATGCATGCATTCTGCAAGATGACCGGCTCCTTCAGCTCTCCCTAGCATAGACGCTACTGCACAAGGCCAAATCCTAGCTACCGCTCGGAAAGATGCTGAGCCCCTCTTGTTCCTACTGAGATCCCAGCCCCGGGTCAGGCTGCAGCATCAGTCAGGGCAGAGCAGTCGCAACCCTCAGCAGCAATTTGAGACCTTCTCTGTCAGCAGATAAGGCAGAGGATAGTCCAGGACATGGCTTGGCTCCTAGCGTGTCATCTCCCGTTGCTTGGTAGGTGAGGATATCACCCAGTCGCTGGGGATCTGGCTCAAGATCTGCAGACTTGGACTCAGCTCCAGCTCTGCCACAGCCTTCCCGTATGACCTTGGGCCAGCTGCTTAGGTTTCCTCCATACCTGTTTCCCATCTGTTAGAAAATGACTGGGTATATTAAAGGGTTCTTGTGAAGATAAGTAAACTGTGAGGCTATTATTAGCTATTACACTGATAGGGCCCAAATGTTCCTATTTTCTGTAACAGCTCAAGAACTTAAGCAGGCAGAAAAAGGCTTCGGGAAAATATAGGGTTGCCTTTCTGGGGTCTCCTCTCAAAGGAGGGAGGTGTGTCTTCCTTTAGAGCCAGCTCTTCATGCATTTTATGAAATTGCAATGCCCACATTTTCCCTAACAGCCTTCGTTCCAGCCCGTGAAATGGCCCCCAATAGCCTTTGGCTCATGGACACCTTCCAGTGTGCTTAATATTACCTGCAATGCCTATATTAATCATAACACGCAGGTGCCAGAGCCACCGGAGGGAAGGAGAAGGGAGAGGCCAGGTAATTTATCGCTATACAGCCCCAGCATGAGCGGTTGCATTAGTCCAAAAATTACTTTGCTTTCTGGTTCCCAAAGTTCTTGGGAGTACAAAAACAGAGAGGGGGTTATCTGTGAATCATCTGTCATCTCTAAAGCTTTTGGCTACAACCTTTTCATGACTCGTGGAAAAAGAATTATAAATAAAGTGTGGGGGTGGGGGAAGTGACTAATTGAGTGCAATAATTAAACGCAGTTCCCAAAAAAGCTGAGCATGTTTCTTCAGCCATCAGCACCCTGAGTGAGGGGTGAGAATTTGCCAGGGCTTGGTTACTGCAGAGCACTAGTATAAGGGGCAGCAGCATCTGGCAGGATGCAACAGAGCGTGTTTTCATGTAACACAGTCAATGCATGGGCAAAATACTGTTTTTTGATATGCACAGGCCTGGGCAACGGAGCTGAAGCAGGCAATTAGCTCTTGTTGTTGGCCCGTTTGGGGGGAGCTGAAATAAAGGAGTGTTGAGTGCTGCGAGGAAATGTAGGGCAAGGACTAATACCGGCAGGCGAAGTCAGAGCGTTATGCATTCACCTGGGCCACCAGATTCGCAGGCAAGGCTGCCAGCTTCCCCCAGACATGCGAAGGCACTAAATAAAACTGGTATCCAGCTTGGAAAACTTCTGCTCCAGCAAATAATACTTGCAGGATAAAATACCGGCATCAATATATCCCGCGTGCCAAATGAAACCATTTGTATCCACTTGTTCCCTCTCTGGTTCAATTAATAAAGGCAACTGAAGAAATAGCGAGCGCATTTCCTTTCAGAAATCTCCCCAAACTTAGTGACATTTGGAATCACACAAGACAGCTGCACCGTGAGATAAGTTAAATGATGTATTCAGAAATGGCTCGGTTCAGAAGGTTGCATCTTTCATAGGAGCCTGGCGTCGAAATCTGTGTTGTGTTCTTCAAATGTGGAATAACTCTTCTTCCCAGTTTACATATATTGATGAATACACTTGAAAGATGGCCGGATTTCTGTATAGTACAGTGCTTTCTTTTCCTGACACATGGATCCATCTGCCAACATCACAGACCTAATTAGTACTCTCTTATTTCTATTCACCGGCTAGTAAGCATGTGGCATCTTTCCACAAGCCTATAAATCCTCACTCTACGCAGACATATACCATATTGCGATGGGTGGGTTATAACCTCAGTGAAACTGGCAGTTGCAGTTGCCTTTCCATTGAGGCTTAATGTCATGATAGCCAAAACAAGAGAGGCCATCACTCAAAACACAGGCTGGCACAGCAACGCTAGGGTTGTGGTTCCGAGTTTCCCAGCCCTGAGCTACCATGTCCCCGACCCCTAAGAGCCACACACACTGCTCCTGGGTCAATACAATCGTCTATAGGGCCATCGTTGAAACTGCATTTGTGTAACGGTCCAAAAAAAATCCAGCACAGAGGCTTGGTCATAAAGGCAGATGTGATTTGTGCAGTTTAATATAATATCACAAATGCAAGAGCTAGGAGAAAGAAATGGCAGGGACGCGATGAGCCCTGGAGACCCAGCTCTAAGAAAGGAGAATTAGGAAATCCCTTAAATAAAACAGAAAGAGGATAAAGGCATATCTGCCTTCATTTCTCCTCCAAGCAGAACAATGTGCATCCCCTCCCAAATCTGGCCAGCCCCGCAGGTCAAAAATATTGTGTGAATATGCACTAGAGGTTATTGTTCTTCCCATGCTGGGGAGAGTTATTTGGAAGCCTCCTGCTGGTGTTAAATTAAATTACCCATATAAATAGCACCGGAGGTGACGGACAATAGATCCCACTGGTTTGCATGCAGGCTGCTCAGTAATGGGCTGAAAGGTAGAGCTATTGTAACATGCCCTAAAAGGCACCTATTTAAGTTAGATCTCATCAAACTTCCACCTGGTCTAAGTTACTTTACAGACCTCTCCCTGCAATGATATCCAACTTCTGCTGTGCAAGAGCCAAGCCTACCAAATACCTCAGGAGTTAGTAGCAAAGTGCCTTAATTACTTACGGTGTTATTTTGGGGTTTCCACTAATTTTGCTAAAAAAATCCATTTGAGTGTCTATATTCAAATTCTAACATTTTAAAATAGTGCTTCTTATGGGGAAAAAAAAAAAGCCTGCTCGACAATGACTCTCTTTTTCTTTCTTTTTTCTTAAATATCCTTCCTACTTTGCAAGATTACTCCCTGCTGCTCCTTTTTAGGATTAAAACAAGAAGTTAAAACAAGTGAAAGAATGAATTTTCCCCAGGGAAGCTAACAAAATTCATATCCCATCAAGCTAACCAGCAAGCAGCATCTCAGGGACCAGTGATGCCAGATATGTACATATGATGTAAAATGCTTGAAATGTATCGTGAGGAATATATATAGTGTTCGTGTTGCTAGAAAAATAGCAACAGCAAAAGGCTTGGTGGTTTTATGTTCTGTCAGGGGTATGAGTGTCATTACTGGATGGGTACCCACCAAATAAAGGTGCTGATAGGACGAGAGGAAAATTGGAGGATTATTTTTTAAAAACAGAATCTCTCTAAGCCAAATTAACCCCTGACATAAGCCTACTGAAGTCGATGCTGCTACTGGGCAACCACAGTTAACCTGGCTCTTTTGCTTTGTTTTCCACTTATTTTAGAGGAGTCAGACCATTTTTATATTGCTGGCCAAAAGAGAGTGTGTGAGGATTAATAGTCAATTCAAGGCTGTAAAGTGCTGCATTGCTGTGAAGTATTTAATTTAGATCCTTTTTGTGTTTCTGGGGATGTAGCCTAAGCTGTCTATAAGAAAAAAATGTAAGGTGCAGCCCAGAACTTGCAGCGATGTAAAAAATTAGCAAAAAAAACCCCAACCCAAAGACAAGAAAATGAAACAACAACAAAAACCTATCAGAGAGTGTGAAATTCACCTGGATCCCTCCTAAAGGGTTTGCACATTTGTGTGATTAGAGTCTTATTTATAGGAAAATCTTGTCACTTCTCCTCACACTCTGTGGGGCTGTAAAACACATCACTGCTGCTCTCAGTTTTTGGAAGAGCTGCTGAAAACACGAGAACGTGTGCAGGAGGGACAAAAGCTGTCGTTCAGGAGGGTCCCCCAGCCTGAGGTCCTGCCTCTGCGCAGGCACGGGCTGGGGGTTTTAATCACAGTGAGATGTCGACATCCATGTGCCAAGGGATTGCACGAGGGGCACTTTGCTGGAACAACACAAGCCAAAACGCTTTTGGATGCCACTCCAGAGGCTTTGCCCACTGTCATGGGAGGGAGCTGGTAAACGAGGACACTCTCATTTTGCCTCTGGCCATGGTTTGCAGTACCAAAGCACTGCAGAGGGGCCAGGGAAGCATCCCCTTTCTCATCTAAAGGGTCCTGAATAATGCACAAGAGCAGGATTTCCTCCTGACACCAACCTGTAAGAAAACAGCTGGCATTAAAATAAACAAGCAAGCAAGCAAACAAACAAACAAAGGCTCCATTAAAACCTGACATCCTCATAACAGGACCTTGTTCAGATGTCAACTTAAAAATCTCAATGATCTCCGAAGGAGTTATAAAATCTAGTAATTGTAATTGCTGCAACCAGTGATTTCCCAAGCACTTTGTGTGCTGCTTGGGCACAAGTGGTTGCATGAATAAACGGGAGAGCGAGGGAGAACCAGAGGGAGTGGGAGAAGAGGTAAAGAGGGAAAATGAAAGAGAAGAGCCCAGGTCTGTGCTGGCAATCTTCCTGCTCATCTAAATGGATGTTTGATTTCTGAGCATACCACAATGCGGCATTGACAGATCCATTTCTCTTGCAGGGCTGTCCAGTTTGATACATTTCAGGTTGCCAGTGCTATACCGTGAAACCTCACCCAACTCATTTTCCCCCACAGGATCTCCTCAGGCAGAAAAGGGGATATTTCTTTTTCCAGTTGTCACAGGGATGTGTTGGGCAGCTAATATATATAAATTTAAAAAAAAAAAAAAAAAAGGCATGCAGAAAACAGCAGAGCCCTGAACCAAAGATAAAAGCCTAAACAAGTGCACTGAAGTGTAAGGTTAAACGGAGAGGGAAAAGCCATTAGGGACAGTAGAGCTTTGGAAAAGAGTAGAAATAATTCTTAAGGAGAAAGGGATGGTGAAGTATATCTTAAAGACAAAGAAACAGAAGTCAGAAAAACATGGAGAGCTACTGTTGGAGCTCAAGACAGTACAAATTACTTTCCCTGGTCAAAATTTACTCTGGCTGAGATCTCTGGTTCTGAAATAAGATGGTTTTCCTGATTGTATACTCCCTTGCAAGGCCTGGCTTCCTGAACACAAACAGAAGAGACGATGTCACCGCAAAAATAATAAAACAGTAATCGTTTTGTTGGCTTGTCACATATTACAGCTAATTATTTAATTACTCTAATTTAAAGTTTTACTAGATTCAGCATCAAAGCATAAAAATCTAGTGATTGCAGTGTCAGAAAGGAATAATATAATTAACGTATTTAGTAGTAACATATTAAACTGTTGATTGCACCGCATTAATCGGCAGAGATGATATGATACATGGGAAGCTATATGAAATACATGTCTGTTCGGGCCTGTGTTGTCTTCTTCCCCGTGCCATCACTTACACACCCGTGGGGTGGGAGGTGCAGGTGTGGGGGAGAGAGGCAGACCCATTTCTGCTGCAAGTGTGTGCGGAGGCAAGCTGCGGATGAGCTGACAGCATCGCCACAGAGGCACACGCCAAGCACAAGGCTTTGCACCATCTCCACAAACAGACCCAAAGCACAGATGACAAATTTGGGGACACGTCTGGCTGCCATGCACCATGAAGGCTCTTTGCCCCAGGGATGTGCTGGAATGGCTCCTGAAGCTGCTCAGATTTACACAGACCTGAGCCCACCCACCTCAGCTTCACACTGTTTCTCCCACATAGACACATATCCCAGACGGAAGCATTTAAATGAATCAAGGTCTAATTCCCTGAGTTATCCACAACACACCAAATCAGAAGCAGTTGGGTAGTCACATTCTTGAAGCCATAGGCCCTTTATTTTGATAGTGCCCTCCAAAATTGGCTTGCTGGGCACCAGGCAATTAAAAGTAGAGAAATTCTTTCTGCCTGACATAACGTAATAACTTTTTTTTTTTTTCCCTCCACTGCTCCAGAGCCAGCCAGCCAACAGAGGGAGCACAAATTCCTGAGCAGCGGTACATGCCTGGACTCTGTGATCCCCTCGGCTGTGTTCGATTGCTGATCGTGCTGGCACACAAACTAGGAGGCAGCCAAAGGCTCCAGCCTTGGAGAAATAATGTGCTCTGAACTCCCTTCCCCTGCGACAGGACACGGAGCAGCTCAGCTCTTCGCAGGACCCTACTCCAAATAAGAGCCATGATCTGAAAATAGGAAAATAAAGCAAGACATCAGCAAAGAAAAGGCCACTCTGGAAAGAAAGGATGCAAAACAGTGAGAGAGGATAGGAGGTTATGTTTTTAAGCTTAAGCTCTTCTACAAAATAATTCCCTGATCACAAAGGGAAAGACAGCAAGATGGAAAAGTTATTAGGTGAAACACACAGGCAAAAAAACAGACACACGTCTAATAATTACAAATTACACTAATCCATTTTTTCAGATTAATTTCTGTCTGAAAAGAAACACTATATATTCCTTTTTCTCCCTCAGTAAGCACAGTGGCCTGCTTGCCTTTCTTTTGAGACAAGTCATATTCTCCAGCATCATGCAAATACCTGCCCACAGTAGAAACGCTCCCTGCACCACTCCAGTTTCCAGACCCACATCTATCCAAATGCAGTTTGCCCTCCAGCCACCCCTGGGATAGTTAAGTAAGTGTTTTTTATGGTAGCGCTGTTTCTTTTTCTCAGCTGAAAATGCCATTGTACTATAGCTTTATCTAAAAAATACCTAAAAGCTATAGATTATTGGTAGTATTCACAGACAGAGCCAGGTTTGAACTTCTCAGTGTGCTGCTTCTTAGAGACAATCCAATGCCTGGGCTGTGATGCTGAGAGCTGAATTAACTTTGCAGGTTTCACAACAGCAAGTCAGACATGCATGTGGACAGCAGAACGGCACATCTAGTTGATCCTAGCTGCTAAATTCAAGACTGCCCCAGCTGTGTGTGACTTCTGAGCCACACATAAATGAGGCATTGTTGCAAGACTAGCACAAACTGTATTCTTCAAATTAAAAGAAATAATTTACTTAGGTTTTTTTCTCCCAAAATAACAGAATTTGAATATATTATTTGAAAAAATACATTTTCGTTTTCCACCTCACTGCGTCCAATGATTGTGGTGTGATTATTAAACACTTCATAAATAATAATGTGACATTTTCAGATTGTGCGTCTGATTAAGCAGCCATTCTTCTCTCCCTGACTGCGACCATGGACAGATGAGATTGCTGCAGACGCGGCAATCTTTGTGGCTCCTTCCCTGGGGATCAGGGATCAGAAGTTGCCCCTGTAACCCAATTAAATCCAAGAGGATATGAGCTGCTCACTTCGGGCCAGCTCCAAAACTCATGACCGTTGATGGGGAATCTTGACACGAAATTCTCTGAACTGCAGATCTGACCCATGAACACTGCTTGATGCATCTTCTAGGGAGGATATTTTACACAGTGAGTCACTTTCTCTGCAGCGGGTAATGATTTTACCCAATTATGGTTTAATATTAGGAAGCCTGCTCTAGGAGCAAACAAGCAGTTCCAGATGAAGACAGAACTAAATCCAGGGAACTGAAATATAAGAGAAGACAAGTTTCATCTAGAAGCAAAAAAAGTGAACCTGAGAGATAAATACTCTCTTAATGAGGGATCAGAGTCCTTTGAGGATCAACACATTGCAGAGACCCTCCTCAAAAAGTTTGCTGCACCTTTTTCACAGCAAAAAAACATTTAGTAAAGTTATTTATTAAATGAAGACCCAAAATCCAGTGGCATTTATCTCTTGGTTCCAGTGCCTGTGATGCAGCTGTGCCTCTCAGAGCTGTCATATAGAGTAGCGCAGATGTCAGTGAAAGGGACAATCTCCTAACCCAAATTCTCTCTTGCCTAGTATAGCATTTGGATGAGTTAATCCCAGTTGGAAAACCCAAATGCTTTCTTTTTTTCTGAGCACAATCACCATTTCAGAAAAATGACCAAAGAAAGCAGGCCCTCTCCGTAAACCCTCCCAACCATCTGTCTGGATATTACTGACCTTTAATATTATGCAGGCGGGAGGTGGAAAGGACAGGATGGGGGGGGGGGGGGGGGGCGGGAGGTGTGGAAAAATGTCATTGCTGTAACAATGGCTTATTGCATTTGGATAATCTCGCTTCTTGTACCACTGCTAACATGGTAATCTTTCTCCACCTACTGTATGTCAATAATGCAATAACCTCGCTCTCCCCCTGCATCAATAACACAACAGCCGCTCTCTGCTTTCAGCAGCACTGATGAATTCTAGAATTGCAACAGCTCAGATGGTCCATGCTAGCTTGTCCCTGCCTCCCACCCTCATTACATTTTAATTTCACTTTAAAGACAGTTGCTATCAGCATTATTTGGCTACAGCTTCTGCAAAATAAGATCAGGCTGTATGTGAACTCAGGAGGTTCCTCGGCTCAGCACAGGTGCCAGGATATTTTCTACCAGTGTCGTTTCTTTGTAGATTCTCAGTTGAAAAATTAAGGCAAGATTTGCCAAAGACTTAACTGGCCAACAGCTCAATGTATCCTCCAAAGGAGCTGCTCTAAGCTCAGCACTTCTGCATATCTGTTACTTATGCTTCAGTGTATGGATGGCAGGTCAGATTCTCACTGTCCCCATTGCAGCCTTCAGATCTATGCCAATTACACTTATACCAGTCCACCAGTTATTGATTAATCAGTGTTAGTTTAAAGCAAAAACATACCCAAGTGCTCTCCACAGACATGTTAAGCAAATTATAGTTAAAAAAAAATTGATATAATAACAACAGCTAAAAAATAGTTAAAGCCAAGTGATGTGACAAGTTGGAAAAAAAAGATCTGAAAGCATAATCAAATAAGCTTAATATCAGAGAGCATATGGTAAAAAGATCTTGTAAGAGAATCCTTAATACTACAGTGGGCCTCACACACTGATTAATATCACCTCCTCTGTATAGTCTAGCATGGATGGATTCAAGAAGAAGCTGATAATTTTCAGAAATGCTGCTCCTTGTAATGATAGAAGATGAGGTTTTGTGAGTTATGTTGAGAATTATTGGCAAAGGTTAGGTGATTTCCCACTGGTGCTAGAGGGAAAACATTGCTTGCAAATTACCAGCATTTGTCAGTACTAATATCACATCCCCCAGCCACCTAAACTGTCAACATTAATAGGTGTCTTTACAGCAAAAAGGGGTGACGATAGTCAAACTTGATCAGACCTTGAAATGAGAAGAGGAACATGATACAGAGAATAAAGAAATGGAAATGTGCTTGCAGTGCCTCTTGCCTTAGCTCCCAACATCCCACCCATAGCTGTGTGGGTGGCACTGCTTACCACGCTCTGCCAATTATCACATTTGCTTCCCTGTTCGCTCTCCTTCCCATCTCTCTTTCATTCGCTGGGTAGATTTCGTTAAGCCTCTTCCATCCTCTCTCTTTCCAGTGACTGCTCTGTTTTAACCTATCTATCATTAGCCCAGTGTTTCTTTTTCCGAGAAGCAAATGCAAGATGCAAGATGCTAATGCAAGAGGCAAATGCAAGGTACTTTCCCAAGAAAAAAAAAAAAGCAAGATGAAAGGCAGGAAAGGTTTTCTGGTGGTACTGCCAGGCCTTGGTCATTCTCCTACCAATCCCCTGTAGAGCCTTTGGGCAAGCAGCACCTCGGATCCCACTGGCAGGGGGCCCATAGCACTGCTCCCCACGAGGGACGTTAGAGACAAGGGTCCTTGCCAGGCTTCTAGTAACTTCCCTCCCACTTGGGCACCACAGCAGCATATCTTACCCCCTATTTAAACCTTGAAAGCTTTCAGTATTATTTAGATTGCAAGGTTTGGGTGAGTCTGGGGAACAGTCCAACATGCAACCTTTTTTACCTGGTCTGGGAGTGCAGAGTCTCCTCAGACAAAAACAATACAGACAGATCTACACTCCTGGCAGGATAGTAATCATCACTGGTGTTCAGCAATTAATTAATGTTTTGCTGAAGAGTTGCTAAGGTATTTTCCCTCCCCGCTTTCCCTCTGTACACGTCATGCTAAAGGACCTGCCATCCACTTCTCCAGCACTTGAAATTCAGCTCTAGTCACCTGTCTTTGTTTCAAGCAGGTAAAACAAACCATGACTTCACTCCCTACATCTTCATCTTTCAGGCTGCACAGCCCATGCAACTGGGGACACAGATCAGCTTTGTCCATAAGTTAACACACAGTCTGATGTGTAGTTTGGTACCCCTACGAAGGAAAGCATATAAAATACAGACATCTGCTCTCCTGAGCCTTTCAGCACCAGAGGTAACATTAATTTAGGTCGGCCACAACCAGAGATAAAAATCATTTCCATTCGACTCCTCCTTCTGTCAAACTGAATAAAATATAGTTCACTTATTCACCTCGCCTGGCCCCTTGGTGATTAACATTAGCAAATGCAATCAGCCCGTGGCCACGTCGCCACTCTACATTAATGCAAAACTGGGGGAGGGCCTCGTCTACTATCAGCACAAAAAAAGAGCCTTACCTTTTAATGTGCTCATTCTTCACATGGCCACTAGTGATAAAAGGAGCTGTCAAAACAGATGGACAGGCCAGCCTAGGCAGAGATAAGAGATTTCTGCTGATTTCTATGGGAAAGAGAAAAAAAGCATGCAGTGAGCACTATGCACATCCTCAGCAGTTACTGCTCATGGAGCAACCGAGGCTCTGGCAAGGCCTCGGAGGGTCATAAGCTTACCTATCCTAACTCCATTTTTGTGTGTGCTACTGCAGTCTCGTCTGCTGCCACCCCCTTCCTGCTGCAACACAGCTGCTCTCTCTGGAGCACGGGCTGAGTTTCTCAAGCGGGTCCCACTGCAGATCCTGTCGAGGAGGACGGCACTTGGAAAGAGGCACAGAAAAGGGTCACTTCTGGCACATGGTGTCCAGGAATGCTGCTAAATATTGCAGTCTGGCTCACTTGCATGCCCCATCATCAGCCAAAGCTACTTTTCCTGGAGGCAGGATTATTAGTACCTCAGGCTAGTATTTTTAGCAGTTCTTCCCACTGTTGCAGATGGCTAATACATCATGAAGTGCAGAATCGAAGGCCCAGACTCATTTCCCCCTCTACTCACTAGCAGTTAAGGGCAGGCTGACCACATGGCGCTCCGCGCCACATCTCTGCTCAGGCAAATGTAACACAGATGCAAATGCTGTTTCTGCCAAAACCCCTGCATCTAAAAGGCCAACCCCTCGACTACCACAAAACGGTTTGCATCTGAGGAGTGTTTCGTTCTTGGATTGTAAAAACCCCTGATGCTGTCATCCTTGAGCTATGAAAATATGAAAAGAAGTGCCAGGTTTAATGCTAAACCTCATTGTAACCCTGCCTGTGATACCACGGTTCTGGGGCACACACCATCCACAAAAGCATACATCTGGATAATCTAAGAATTAATAATCTGGTCTTTAACAACCTCATTCACCCTCTATGAAAATGAGTGAAGTGATACAAGGTTGGTTACCCTTGGAACTGTGGGTGTCTCTGTGTGCAGCAGTATGACTTGAAAAACTGCATGCAGAATCTCAGCCCACATTTGGAAGACTTTTTTCCTTAAAAATATTTTCTATGATCCGTATGTGGGTAACAAAAGTTGTTGTTTTAAGGCAGTTGAATTCATTATTCTTCTTAGATAACATTCAATGCTCAAATACATTTTTTTTTTTCTTTTCCTTTCTTTCACTACACCTTCCTCTTTGGCAAATAGGACTCCCAAGTCCCTTCTGATCACTAATAACATGGGCTTTCATACCCTCTTGGAACAAGTGAAATTTCTTTGACATCTTAACTTTGCACAAATAGATTTTAATGAGGGAATATCACCTTGCCTTGAGCTAACTCTCTTCCTTTGCTCTTCCAAGGCTTTTGTAGTCATTTTCTTACAACTTACAGAACATTAAAGTTCAGCAAAGTGTTTGAACACTGCATACCATTTCCCAAGGAACTTTGTTTATTCGCTTCAGACTGTCACAAGAGGGATACACTTTCAAAGATACGATGTAAATCAGGCAAAGGAAGAACATCTTCTGCAACCCTCCATTGTCCTGACATGGTCTTTCATGTCTGCTTGGGGGACTGCATACAAAAGCACTTCCCATTGGGTGACAACCAGGGTGATGCTACTAATATAAATAAGGCTCTGAAGTTACGGTGCCCTCACAAGGGCTGTGGAAATCCTTAAGTATAACTTGAGTAACATGCACTTGTTGAAGGGATCAGGAATGTGCAATAGATGGGGAGGAGAATATCTAGCTACTTGCCAGAGGATACATCAGTTCATGTTCAAACTTGCTGTAGACATAATGAAGACAACAGCCAGAGAGGACATCAGCCTCTAAGTTCTGGAATTAGAAGAGGATATGAATCTGGGGTTAGGAAATACTGATCTTGTTGTCAAATTCCTCTCCATGCTCCTCCCAGAGCACAAAGTTGAGATGACAGACTAAGAAGCCACACATTTCCCATGCTGTCATTTTGAGAAAGGTTCCCAGCACAAAGAGACACCAAGGGATGGACTTTTCTCAAAACAGTTGTCCTCTGGGGTGGAGCAAAGTGTCACTGTGAAACATGGCAGAGCACTGAGATCCTGGGCAGACGTTCACTGAACCCATGAGTGGGATTCAGCTGTCCCCCTGAAAACTCTTCCCTTTGCTGATAATTTACTGTAATTAAACCATATGTAAAATTCTTTCACTCTGTCAGAAGCAGAGACCTTCTGCTGCCCATATGCCAGAAAGACAAATGAAGGGCAAAGCTCACATGAAGAAGGCAAACTTTTGCTTCTTGATTAAGGAGCAGTAAAGACACCTTCCATAAATGTGGCTGCTGGTGCTCAGATGATGTTTTGATATACGAGCGAGATCCACAGTGAGACACAAGGAGTCCCCAAGAACAGTCAAGAAGCAGTCGGTGACCACACACTCTACGTTTCCAGTTCCCCTACTGCTGTAGGAATGGGGTGTTATCAGCATCAGGCCTTATCCCTGGCACAGGTTACTGCTGCTCGGGGCCCGTACTGTGCTAGAGCTTGCTCACTCCCCAGGCTTACACCTGCGTGTAAGGGGACAGCAGCTGCGGGAAGCTGGGAAACAGCCAGACTCTTCTCAGTGGTGCCCACTAAAAGGACAAGAGGCAATGGGCACAAACTGAAGCACGGGAAATTCTGTTTAAATGTATGGAAAAAAAATTCCCTGTGAGGGTGAAGTACGGGAACCAGTTGCTCAGAGGGATTATGGAGTCTCCATCCTTGGAGACATTCAAAATGCGAGTGGATGTGGTCCTGAGGGCTAGGTGGCCCTGCTTAAGCAGGGGGGTTGGGCTAGATGAGAGTCCAGAGGTCTCTGCCACCTCAACCATTCTGTGAGTCTGTGAGACGAATTCATGGTGCTACAGAATATGAAGGAAGGAGCCTGGATTTTGAACACTTTGAACTGTCAAAACTGAAATTATTCCAATTTCTTAAAATACAACAGAAAGGCAGGTTCTCAGCTTACAGACAATTTATTTCTGCAGACTTGCCAGACAGGAGAGACGAATATTTTGCTGTTGTTGATCTAACCGCACTTCAACAAGTGCAACAACAAAAATCTAAATAAGCTCAAACCTTTACAGTAAATTGTTAGCTGATGTGTTTTTTAAAATTGTAAATATATAAATAAGGGCAAGAATCTGGAGTTTAGTGCAATAGAAACAGAAAGCTGATTCAGCAGAACAAGGCGTAGTCATAAAAGATTTATTACGCTTTATCAGCAATATCCACAGTCTTTCTGTGATTAGAGTTGCATTGTGTGTAATTATCTTATAGAAATTCTGCTCTTTGATGTGCTTTATCCACCATGCTGAAATACAGTTCAATTCTAGTGGGTTTTCATGGTTGACTGGAATTTACATTAATTCCTTTGGGCCTGCAGGGCCAGCCTGGTCTGTCACTAGCAAGCTCTTCATAAATATTCATATATATATATATATATATATATGAAATTCTGTAAAGTCCTAGACACTCTGGCCCCAAAAAAATAGGGGAAAACAAAGAGTCTGACTTCCCAGGAGTGATCTTTGATTAATATTCCATAGTCCAGCCTTTCCTCCCTTTCACCATGAACTAGAGAGGGATTGAAATGTTTACAGTAATTTGCAAGCAGAGGTTACACTCTGCTTTTAATTTAAAATGTCCAAGCAAATTGAGGAAATGATTTCATCTCAGTTCATTAAGCTTGATTTTTCTCAATCAGAAAAATGTTCCCTTTTTATTTTGCTTTTTAAAGTTCACTGATTTTTTCCTTACCCCCTATGCCCATAAATGGTTGCTATCAGCCAGGAGAACTACAGGTGTTTGCAGGCCAACCTGTATAAGATGCAAATGCTTAAAACTACCTTAGTTGTGTACCTGATTGTGCTTTTGTGGATTTCAGCATGGGGGAAGTAATCACCTTCAATGGGAGCAGAATCAATTCTCTGAATAATCGCTTAATCCTTGGGAGATGCTCAGCACCATGCAGGAAGGAAAAAAGAACGGAGAGCAATAGGGGACAGAGCTTTAGAAAGTTTGGGTTTTTTTATAAGCAAAGCTCATTTTGCTCCTGTGTTTGATAACTAAATAGAGGCTACTCTAATTAAATATGTCCAAAAAACTCTCAGAACTGTAGCTCTGTGCCATTTCAGGCAGCAGATACAGTTAAAGTGAATGAAGAAGACATAATTATGCCTGGTTTGCACAAATCTCACCTCTGTCACCCACCTACAAGTGTTGTTCTGTGGATCCAATAGGGTTTTTGATTCGGTGTCTGATATTAGAAGAGATAGAATTTAAATACTTCTTTAATTCAGAGGTGGAAAAAAGCACAGAACTAATGAGCAGAATCCATCATTGCAAATTGAAGGGTCAGGCCACCAGTGGGTCTGATCACTTCCCAGACCTAGAGGAGTCATGAGAACACAGTGAGCATGGTCCACAGAAACCAAACTGTCATCAAAGGCCAGACCTTGTTTTTGCAGAAGCCTCACTCATTCCCTTCAGCAGGTGCAGAGGTGGATCCCCCACATGCACCACTTGGCCAGGCTTCTCAACCTAGAGTCTGGTTCTCCTTGTCCAGTGTAACTCCAGCACCTTCAGGAGTTGCAGCTTGGGAGCTCATTCCACAGTCAAATCTCACCATCAGGAACATATGCACAACCTTTTCCTTTACAACTGCAGGGAACGCTTCATCATCTACCCATTGATTTCTAAGGTGTACATTGAATTAGATTAGATTCCAGGTCAGTTCAAGGAGGGAATAACATCCTCCATTACCAACTTGACCTGATCCTCACCTCTTTCCAGCCAGCCCTTCTGGGTTTATTATGTTCTCTTTTCAACTCTTCCTATGACAGGTTTCCTGAACAACACAGAATCATCAACATCCAGATAATTAATTTGTGGTGGTGGTGGTGTTCACAAGATCCTGACTTGCTTGCGGGAGGGGGAATTATAAATCCCATTTCCAAACCGTGCATCCACACTGCTTCTCGAGAGATGAAGGGTGATGGAAGGAAAAACCGGCCCAGGCTCTCCACTCCTCTGGTTTTTTTATCTGAATGGAAGTGGGTTTGAGGAGGTTTGACATAACTGTGCAGGCAGGTCTGGGGAGAACAGATGCCAGTGAAAACCCTCTGTGTTGTGAGAAGAGAGGGAGAGACGAAATCAATACATTTGAGTAAGAATTGAAACAAGTTAAGAGCTGTATGCTTATTAGCTCCTCACAGCAAAATAATCTGCCATTGAAAGCAGACAGGGAAGAATATCAGAATGACTGTAATGGAACACAGATTGGTTTAATAGTATCAGAAACTCTTTTGAAGGCAGCTGTGTAGCTTAGAGCAGGTGGGTGCAACTCAACAGGGAGGCCTATCTCTAGGTAGAGACTTTGTTAAAGAGAAAAAAGGGGGGGAGGGAGAAATTGAAATTCTGTTGTCAAGTAACATCACGCTTTAATTTCATGCCACATTATGACAATCTGGTCTGTAAGGCACTCCCAGTGTGTGGCTGCAGAGCTGCTGTATTACAGCTTCTGCTTGCAAAGCTGATAGGCCCGGGAGACCTGCAGCCCTCAGCTAATTGTAAACCCGATTAAATAGCAGTGTGAAGAAGTTTGATTAATTCAATCTATCTCCATGCATCAAGACCAGAACCAGACGTGGCACGAGCCCCAAATCTTTGGAGTATCAAGTTCTTTGTTCTTCGTGTTTAAAATAAAAAAATTAAAGTGAAGCATAGGAAAATAATGAAATTATAACATTATGACATGATGAAACATAAGTGACTATTCTACTTTTCTTCCTAGAAAATCCCCAGCCTTTCTGCCTTTAAAAAATAATGCATAAAAAAACATTTCAATTAGCATCTTTATGCGCTTACCCAGATAAATTACCATACTAATAAACTTCTGATAGACTTTCAGGGGCTGCTTAACCAAGGGCTTCTGATCCAGTTGAATTCACGGTCTCTTGGACAGGATGGATTTGGACTTGATTAATTTCAGTTGTTTCAATTGCAAAGAAACTGTCGATTGTTCTCTCGCTTCTAAGTGCCTGTGAGACAGAAAGAGGATGTAAAGAGGGACTATTCCTGCTAACTTGGCTGGCCTGACTGACCTTTGGAAACCACAGCATGCAATGCACTCTGCACTGCGCAGTGCAATTTTGTGCCATTCAATTCAATTTACACAACCAATTTACACAACATATTTTACACAACTGATAAACGCTTACGATACTGCCTTCCACTTCTTGAAATACTGTGAGACTGGCAAACAGCATATCCAATTTATGAAGTCATGTGTTTGAAGAGCAATTTTGACCAAGAAAAGTGTAAATATTCTTAGGGGACATTTTTACTTTGCATGTTCCTATTTGGAGACAACTGCAGCTGCACATGCTTGAAGTCTTTGGGTCCTTTTCCCCAGTAGGCAGGGTCTTCATACATTTCCAACACCAAGGGAATTGAGGGATTTTCCCATGCTCAGTTTGCAGAGAAAAGAGAGATAACTAGTCAAGTTGCTCTTTGCAGTTTCTTTCATCTCTTACTACCTACAGAAGCTAATACAGGAAACAGTTCAAGAAAGAGTGAGATACTAATTTCTATGCCTCATGAAGTGATCTGCATACATGTGTCTAACTCTCCCTTTCACTCTATTACAGCCTACTGCATGTGAAGTCACTTAGTTCCTACTGCATCACGTATTAACGGTATGACTTCTAATAACACCGGTAGCTCAGCTATACAAAGAGTAATATTAGATTATTTCTGTTATTCATCAGTATCACGGTTGGACAGAATCCTCATAAATCTACCTAAAGTGGCTTCCCATGGATGCTAGTGCTACCACCAAAAAATAATATATTATGCATACATGTATAGCTTCTCAGCTACCCACCAGCTGCTTTTTGTGTACGATTATAAAATACCTGCATGACCCTCCTAAATTGAATATGATTTGATGGCAGCAGCTGAGCAACTGCAGTACTCAGAAGCCTTAAATATTTCAGAAGCCTTCTCCCTCCTCTTCCTTTTCTCCCCCACCAGCAACATAGAGGACTTCCCAGGCCCCACCACACTCCTGGAATGCATTCTCTCAAAAAATCCACTGAACCTCAAAGTATTATTCCATGGTGAGAAAAGCAGTGAACAGTAGAAAATGACAGTTTACCCAAATGGAGATGAAAATGCACTTTCTCCCGTACTTAAGAGAAATAACAGCTTTCAGCAAAGATCTAAATCCTAGCAACAAGCACTACATAAATGCAAAAAGGTCATCTCTTTGTTAGAGAAAGGTTACTTTGCTGAACACATACTTTAAAAAAAAAAAAATCTACTAAAGGAAATTAAGCTTGGTAACATTTCTGTTGTATTTGCCCATGCAGAGAACAGATCTGTGCACTCACTTGCAGTGCAAGGATGCAAAGGAAGGTTAATTATAATGAACAAATTTCTTCTTTGAGAAATACAAGGAAGAGAATCAAAGATGTGTTTCAAACAAATGGCTATTTAAAAACAGAATTTGGGCTCTGCTGAGCAAAGCACTAGTTGTCAGCTGTGAATTCACCTGGATGGCAATAGAGAGGGACTAGAAACAGCCAGAAAGATGAGCGCTCATGCACTCCTGATGCAGTCATGCAACTTGTTCATTGTCCTTCTCCTCTAGCCAGACCGGTGTCTGCCTTGGTTTAAAAACGCTTGCAGTAAAATTCTGGTTCCAGTAAAGACCACAGCAAACCCCCCTTTGCCTTCAAAAGACGGAGAGGACTGCAAAGTTTGGGAGATGGCAGGCTCCAAAGCCAAGAACTTCCTGTTTGAACAGACAACCAGGCAAGGGGTATGGAGAGAAACACAGGCACAGAGGGCTGATCTGCGTAAATGCTTATTAATCAGGAATGTACATAAGAATATGTTTAATTTTACTCCTAGTCAATAAAGTAAGAGGCTCTGCAAGCCAAGTTGGGTAAGCTGCTGTTCAGAAAGAATCATCACAAGGAACAGGGAGGAATAAGATGATGAAGCCAAATGTTGAGGGGATAAAGGAGGGAATACATAGCAGAAAGTCTCCCAGAAATACCCAGAAAGTCTTGGTCCTGCAAAGGACAACAAGGAGAATACAATAAATTAGGGGCTGCATGAAACAATGACTCCAAAACACTTGAGCACGATGGAGAAGGATGCTAGTGGGGAAACTGAAACAAGGAAATGTCCACAGGGTTTATTATCCTGGTCTAGATCCATTTAATTCTTATGTGATTCAGTACAACATCATCTTCCCTTGACCAAGCTCCATCTCCAAGGTAACAACTGTTTAGGAACGACCATGTTTAAACAGGCATATACAACAATGGTCTAGGCTTCTTCTCTCAGTCTCTTCTTGCCTTTCGGTGAAACTGCCCCATTGAAATCAGTTGGAAACTCCTGTTGACTTTATTGGGAGCGAGGATT
The DNA here is from genome assembly GCF_947461875.1 of Haliaeetus albicilla. NCBI lineage: Eukaryota > Metazoa > Chordata > Aves > Accipitriformes > Accipitridae > Haliaeetus > Haliaeetus albicilla. The sequence continues at coordinate 3,693,416 of NC_091484.1, forward strand.
ACATTGTCTTCTGGGGAAATACAAACAGTTACCTTCAGAGCTGTTAAGAAATCAAGGATAGGAATCTCTGGTCAATAAGAAGCTAAGCCTAGGAAAATAAAAATGCAATTCTATGTCACCTTGGGAAGATCAACATCATTTGTCATGTGGTGTTTATTCAGCAGAACAACAACTGCATTTGTGCTTTTAAAGGGAAATGAAAGGAGAAGGTAGCAGGAGGGGGGAATGGGGGAGATCTGAGCACAGGAATGTACTGCCACTCCAGCCTGCTATCATTAAACCACATCAGAACTTCATAATCATGGTGTTTAATTAAACAACAGAGGCATGGGTTTATGCATTAATAATGAGGCCTAGCACTTTAGCATGTCAGGCTAAATACAGTTTTAAATTAATAATGTAGCACCACAGCATTAGTGAGAAAATGAAATCTTATTAACAACTTAATAAAGTCCCTTATTTGCTAAAGTTCTAGCTCTCGGGGAACAGTGTTATAGCAAAGCATTTGCGTCCCTTAAGAGGGGCAGATGGGAGGAGGTGCTGCTTTCTCACACCCTCCGTAATTCCATTATATATAGCTCGCGTAGTCACTAAATATTGCCTAGTGTCTGCCAAATAATGCCGTATGTTGCTTCTAAACCTAGGTGTGACGTGCTGGATAATCTGCACATGCTCTTTTTATACACCCAGGAAGGGCATTTACTCACTTTTTTCTATTACTGTACCATCTTACCAGGCAACACTGGAGAACATGTATGGGACTCCAGCATTATCTACAACATCAGTGCTTTACAATCATTTGTGTATGATCCTCTCAGGGCCCAGGACTGCAAACACTGCTATTTTGAAGACGAGGAACTGAAGCGCAGAAAGCAGCTGAGAGCATGAGGAATAACAGAAAGCAATTGATTTACTGTGGCTTACAGGGTTACCACCTATCAGCTGATCCCTAATAACTGTCTATATAAGCATTCTTGGACCACTCTCCAATTTAGGATGTATTATTTTCAGAACAGACTGAGAGTGCACATGATTAGGTACTCCAGCTCTGCTGATAGGCAGTCACTTGTTAAGCTGCGGAAGCTCTAGCACTTTATAGCCAGGGTTTCACAAGCCTTTAGCTTCCTGACTCCCACTGATTTCAAGGACCTGGGCCACCTCAGGCACACAGTGAATCGGTAAAAGACTAAAGACTGGAGCCCCATCTGCTCAGCCCTACAGCAGAATCTGAAGCCCAGGGCCAGGTTTCCATTTGTCCATGTGCTTGGCACAAATTTATCTACCAAATTCCCTTAAATCCAGAGAAACAATCCTTTTACCCCTCCTCTACTGGTGGCCAGCAGTTCTGCCATCCAAGTAAGGGGTCTCTCTCCACAGGCTTGCCCATCTATCTTGAAAGTCCCACCTGGGCTTGCTTTGCTGAGGAAACAAAGAACAGGCCACAGGACCATAATGAAATGAGTAACGCGGGGACAAGATCCAAAGCCAAAGAGCTGACTTCAAATGGCTGAGCATTAAGGCCATGAAGAACTGACAGCAGCAAAGCCACAACCAGCCACGGCCACTAAATTCAAGGGAGAGCATAAAAAAGAAGATGAATAGAGACAGGAACAGACTATGTCCAGCTATGAGTCTGTCAAAGAAGGGCCTCTTTGGGATGTAAAACACTGATCATACATCTTGTGAAGCTTGAAAGCTATCGGATTAGAATGGAAATCAGCCAGCAACACTGCTGACTGTTGCAGATGGGACCGGAGAAAAGCAGTGGGCCAAATCCTGCCTTTGGTTATGCTCATGAGACCCTAGAGCTATTTCCTCTTCCTTCCTCTGTTGTCTCCACTCACTAACTTTGCTCTGAATTTGTTGGACAAGGTACCAAAATAAGTAACCTTTTAGAGTGCTGGGAGAGAATGTGAATGATGGGAGGTAGACACACATACACTTACGCAGCCTTTGGATAAGACCCTAGCAAGCCCCCTTCTCATGGTGACAACTCCCTTAAAAAGAATGGTCTTCCATATTAAGTGCCTCCAAATTTTCATTTGTATTTTCCATGTGTGTCCTGCTCCAGAGAGAATACTGATCTTGCAGAAGTTGGATGGGAGATTCTCATGAGCCCTTTTTTCATTCAGTTACTACCCAGCTCTCTGGAATGAGGGGAAAGCTGGGGCAGAATGGTAAGTGCAGTTCTCATAGGAGAGCTCAAAGTGGGGAGCAGATTTCTTTGCAAAGCCTGCACGCATTAGGAGCCCTGCTCTGCATGCAGAGGTTGCCTGTCTGCTCCTCTCCTGCTTCAGAGACCCAAGGATGTGGGTTTCACTTGGGAACCACAGAGTTCATGGGAAGTAGCAGCCTGTGCAATGTCTGTGCAAGTGAAAAGCCTAGGACATAAAAATCATCTTGGTGTGCCTTGTTTTCCATCTCTTGTGTTAAATAATAAATAGAAACCTAATGGAACTGAGTATGACTGCAGGATGCAGCATAAGCAAAGCCAGAGTAGACCTGCATCTTCCCCCTTACTTCATCATCAGTGAGTAAATGGGTCACTGGTGAATGGGATTTAAGTAAATCTCCATCCTTTTTATTCTATCTTTATACTCAACCTACTGCAATTGAATGTGGCTCAAACTCACACACCTCTGCTACAAAACACTAAATAGAAATATTATAAATGATCTCAACAAAACCCCTTATGTTTCTACTCTGAGCTCAAGAAAACTTGAGGAAACAAAGTTTTTCATTCCAGAAATCCTTCATTTACTTTTTAATTGTGCAGTGGGATGTCTTGGGATCTGGTCTTTTTCTCCTCCTTTTTTTTAATTTTCTATTTATTAATATTTAATCTTTGCATGGTGCAGGAGAAAATCATTTCTGCAATAACATCAGAATGGGAGGGTTAGAAATCAATAGCCAAGCTCTCACAAGACACATTCAATCCCTTCTTAATCCATTTTCAACTACTCCCCTGTCTTATTAGAACAGCCAAGTTTTCCCACACTTGTTAGGTTGGGATATTCACGTTGCAGGAGGGAACTGAAAGCGCCCAGAGAAGCAGAAACCTCTTGAAAGGCAGGAAAGAGAACAGATCATTTGCCTTTGGGAGAAAAGCCTAGACCTTATTCTGAACCCAAATCCCTCCTCTAAAAACCTTCTGATAGAAAGCCTGGCTCCATTTCTGTGAACCGTGACACATCCTCCGTGCACCGTCAGCCCTCACCCACGCTGGAACATCTTTTCATTTCAGTTTTTCTTCAAGGCCGTCTGTCACATCCAGATCTCTCAAGCACCACCTTCTCTAATGCATGGGTCAGTTCTGGGGAGGGGGAAGAGCCAAACAAGCATACTCGATGGGAGAAGCCAATGTCTTAGAAAGTCAATTACCAGAACAATCCCCTGCACCTTCCTTAATGCCTCTAAGACTTGAGGATATGACAACAGGGACTCATTATTACGCTTGAGCACAGAAACCAAAGCCCATGATTGCCAGCCTGCACCAACCTGACGATGCACTTACATTCACACTGCACATCCCACTAGCCACGCCATGACTATACAGTCATTCAGGTCTGAACAGTCAGCTCATCCCTTCTTTCTGCATCCTACTGCTTCCATCAACACTTTCTTCTTGGAAAACTAAGCACTTGCATGTTGGTGTCATGCAGCGCACTGTGCCAGGAGAGGACCACAGAAGGGCTATCTCCTTTATTTTGGCTAGGAAAGGAATCCCAGCTGCTCCTTGCGCCCAGCTGTGGAGAGTTAGCAAGATGCACAGCGGATTTATAAGAGTTGTGAAGAACAGAGGAAGGCGTGCATTGAACCTTTCTTCCAGTTTAGAAACGGACTGTGTTTAGCATTTGTTTTATTGAAGGCAGGCAACATTTTTGCTTGGACTCTAAGGGGGCAGCTGGGGTTCTTGTCACTCTGTCTTCTCTTTAGTAGGTTTCACATTCTGGGATATAGCTCTGCATAAGACTATGCAAACTCTCCCTGAAAATATATGCTTTCTCCTCTCTGTGCAGGGCTGAATATCCACACATCCCTTCTCTTAGCAGAAGCAATGATGAGGGCTGTTCAGCAAGTTTGTAGAGGGTGCAGCCAGAGCTAAGGGCCCTTCATGTGCTGCTGGCTGCCATAAAGAACTTTGTCCTAGTGCTGGGAAGGAAGAACAGGAGGAGACTGTGGCATGTGAAAAGCAGGAACTGTATGTCCAGTTTCAATATCCAGTATCCCACCTGCAAGCAAAAACTGGAGCTAGGTAGGAAAGAAAGGATGATGCCCCCTTGCTCTTGTGAGGGGCAAGGGCTACTGTGGACCTGTGCCCAGGCAGCACATCCGAGGCTACTTCAGTGTGGCCCTGTCCCTCCTCCCCCGGCTGCCTCTGAGCCTGGCTGGTGTAAGGAGAGACTTTGCCAGCAGAGGGAACTGCAGACCACATAATCTCTCCTTCCACGCTGAAACAAGCACCGAAGCGCGTCTCTTCTCTCCTGTGTGGGAGAGATGTTTCAGGCACCTCTGCCAGTGCTTTTGACCAACTTGCTGCTGGCTGGTTTGGTTGTTGAGGGTTGTTTGTGTACGGGGACTGCTAAAGAAATCCATTCAAACAGGAAACCAGTTGAAAACTCTCCGGTTACGGTATTAAAAAAAAAAAAAAAATCCTGCAACTTCTTATACCTATCTTCTTGCTGCCACCTAGTGAAGGGGAAAAAGTATGACTGAGTGACATAAGCGGAGCAAAAGCCATCCCAGCGGCTTGTACTTATTAAACAAACTCTTACTTTGAATAAACTGCTTCAAAATAACCTTCAAAGTTGCACAAAGGTCTGCTCCTTCCCTGTTGGAAGTCTCCTTCAGAAAGGGCCCAGCTACTAACGGAGGTCTTTATGATCACTTCTGTCTGAAGAGCAACACAATATTGACCATTTTGTTTTATTGAAACTCTTTGGACTGCTCTTATAAGCTGTAGGAATTGAGGTGGTCTTTGCAGTATCAGACAGTAAAGGAAGATTTCACTGTCTTTTATATTATCATGAATACATAATTAGTATAGCCACTATGGCAGGGAGGATTATAAGCATAGACTCTTTACACATCCACCTAATTATTCAGGCAGGTTTTGCAATCAGAATCAAACTTCTTGTTAGTACCTGAGTGAGCTTCAGGTAAGACTGAGAACAGAAGTCTTATATCCAAAGTCCTGTACCTTAGCCATAAGGTCTTCCTTCCCTAAAATAAAAATGGTACATTCCTGCATCACTCAGGGATTTTTTGAGAGGAAAGCCTCAGCTGTGTGATGGACAAGTGATAGACAAGAAGTCAGCAGGAACACTAACACTTCAGCAGTTCCAGTTCTTCTTACACTCCTGCCATGCTTCCAGGCGACAGCCGTGACCTCTAGTTAGTCCAGACCTATACATGTTTGGCCAGACGCCTGCTAGACTGAGCCCTGCCTGCTTTTCCCTGCCTTGAGTTTCTGTCCTCTGCCTACCTACCATTTCCAAATAGCCAGAACCAGCACAGCATTGCCATAGCTTGTGCTTTTTCTGCCTGGTTGTTCTTGCCGTTTTTCTACTATTACACCTGAAGGAAAGAAGTATTCACCCGCTATTTCCAGCAGTTCCAGTTGAGCTTTCAGTAGAATAACTCCACTCGTCCTACCATCATTTGTACTCAGCAGAAGATGATCCATTCACTCATTTTGATGCTGGCACACCTCTTCACTTTCCACTCTCTTGTGTTTGTCTGAATAAAATGTCCAAAGGCTGCAGTGACAGCTGCCACCAGGAACAGGGTCCTATTTACAGGGCAGGCAGCCAAAACACAAGGTGTGGGATTACAACCCGAGGCCCATAAGCGCTCACAGCCCTTATTGTGCCTGTTAGCCTTTTGGGTTATTATTTCTGAATTTTTAGCGCTTTGCCTACCTCTGCCTGGACGCGGAGGAGGGTCTGTGGGTGCCCGCTGACGGCGGGGCTCTGGAGGAGGTGGTCGCTAGGTGTCAGCATGGGACCACCACACCGGCCACCGCTGCCGGCTACCGGAGCGGCTACCGGCCCCTCGGGGGGGGGGCTGCCCGACCTCCCCCCCCACCCCGCCGTCCTAACAAAAACCATAAAACCAGAGCATATCGGTCTCTCTTACACCTCCTTCCTTCCGATCTTTTCCAGAGATTTTAGGTTGTTCTACTTTTAATAGCCAAATCTGGCTGATCGGGATGGAGATGAATTTCTCACGGCAGCCCCCTCCTCTTTTCTGGTGGAAAAAAATCCACTTGTGCATCGGTACCTCAGTCAAAAATGCTCTTATCCAGCAAAACAACTAAAGTTTTTAAACGAATGTGGCAGTCTTTGCAACTAATTTTCTAATACATTTCAGTAACAGGTCCACTCCAAACACTGAGGTCTTTTATCTACGTGTGATAAGTAACACATAGCTCTGAGCAAAGGTTCATGCTTTATAGCTTAGTCCCATCTCATTCCAGTCCTCTAGACATTCAGACAGTAGGCACTGACACTGTAAGATGCATAGCTTGATTCAGGTGCATGACTTTAAAACTGAAATTGAAGAAAATATGTAATTATTTCGATCCTTTTCTCCCTCTCTTCATATCAAAACTGAAATAAATTGTATTCAAGCTCTTTCTGTAGTAACAGGTGCTGCAACCTCCAAATTCACTTTTTTTTCCCCAGAAGCATGAGAGCAATCTCCAAGCTGCAGCTGAACCTGGGAGCTGTAGTCCTGAAATAGCAGCAAACGATGGTCAGTGCAGCCCTGGCAGTCTGTGCTGCTCGTGGTTCAGTCCCTGTACACAGTTAAGCAGCAAGTGTTTCTCTTTGTAGGTAGTTTCACCTTGTCAAGCAAACAGAAAGCCCTTGAATTTACGGAGGCAGATGTACGGAATGCAGTAATCAAATCACTGACGCTGCCTATTATTTATAAAATGTTTGTGACTTGAAAGAGTCTTAATAAAGGTATGGGTCCTGCCTTAAGGAACTTACAGTTACAAGAACTATTATAACTGCAGTGATAATAGTTTGCTATTAATTATTAAATATTCACACCAAGTTTTGCATATGTAGAAGAAAAAAAAAACACTTTAAAGCTGGCAAATACTCTACAGCATCTGATAAATTTATTTCCTCTTGCATATGTCCATTTTTCCCCAAAGCACTTGGAAGAAATTTTATTTTCTGCCATGTTCTTCCGTATGAGTCACTCCCTTCTGCTATTTTTTTATCTTCCTTTTCTGTTGTTCTAGTCCAACATGTCAAAATCCAAATCAGATGTTCCTGTTTCTCAGTTTTCAGTGAGAAACCAGGTTGAATAGTTTCAAAGATGCATATTCACAGCTGAAATTTGAGAGAGAAGTCCAAACCGAATTCTTCTATGTGCATTTTTTGGTAGCACATTAAACCTGATTTGATTTCAGATTCATACAGGCTCCAAATGATTTCCCTCAGCTGTGCTTTTTGGAATTACATATAAAGCATCAAATCCTTCTGCTCTGTTCTCTTGTAGTTAATATACCTCCCAAGCTGCCCTTCAGTGTTGAAATAACCCTTGAAGAACTCATCTATTTATTAAAGCACTAGAGAGCCTGTGTGAAAAGTGTTTACATCTAATTTTCAGCCCACTGCTTCTCCTGGCATTAGCCTTGATAAATGCATATGACATATTTAGAAAGCCAGCAATACTTGTAATGTCTCTTTACAACCCGAATTCCTGAAACGTTGTAACACTGCTAGTCCTTCTCATTGCAAGATCTCAACACATTACAAAAAAGGTAAATCATTTCTAGCAGGGGACAATCCTGCTTTTAACAATCCCTGCACATCTTTCTCATGGGAATGATTTATGCCAGTAATAATATTCTAGTACCTCCCTCCTTTTGTCTATTATCACTTGGAGTGTGGGACCGATTCCAGAGATGAGCGGAAGTTACACCCTGCTTGCCGGTATTTGTAAGTCCCCATGAATATACACAGTGATCTGTCCCGGGAGTAGTTAAGTGGTCCAATTCTCATAAAACAATTAAATTACTAAAACCAGTAATCGGTCTTCATGGTCTGATAAGCCCGATAAGGGTAGCAAAGAAGAGATGTAACAATATTGTAACACGTTAAAGACACCGGAGGTGAGATAAGAGAAGACCAGTGAAAAGTATGATGGTCAAACCTTGCGCACGGCCTGACAGCCAGGCTTGGACAGCAGCTAGTTTTACGTGCTCCACTACTCCGAAACACGGAAACGCAACCTTCCAAACTTACATTCACAAAGCAGGAGAACAGCCTCATTCCAGGCAGCAGCTCTGCAACCACGGGTGAGGGTGCATGTGTCACTGCAGATCTTGGCACTCTTGGCTCTGATGTGGAGAAGGAAGAGAGACAAGCTCGTCATTTCACGTTAGCGCACTGCATAAAGGGAGGTGATGGGAAGAGGACAAGCTAACTACGCTTTGTGGAGGGCCTGATAAAAACAAAACACGTTCTGGAAAAAGCCTCATGTCACCTTAATACCCAAGCTATTTACTACAGCAAATAACCTACCAGGTACATCTGCATCAACTGGTTGCATCTGCCTGTAGGCAATATCCACCTGCTTGCATCTGTACGTCACTACACAAGATTCATCCCATCCTTTCTAAGCAGACACTTGAGGGGCCTGGACCAGGCACGTGTCATGCTTGGAGAAAGCCTGGTATGCCCTTATACTATCTTTATACCAAAACTCAGTATCGTGAAGCAGTCTCAGAAGCCTAGGAAAAAAAGAGACTGGGACCTCTTTCTGTTGCAATTAAAGATTAGGCCTTCTCTATCATGTCAACACAGGAACATGAGAAAAAGCATCCTGCTTATCCTTCTCTATGCAGCTCTCACCTTTGCCAGTGGCTGCAATGGATTGTCCTCGGGATTTCTCTGTGGGCCAGACGGTCCACCAGTCATGGCAAGGATTCCCCCCCCCCCCCCAAGTGATGACTTCTCGCACTGCAGGCCACGATGTGAAGTGGTTTGTTTCCTTTCCAGGCTTAGCACTCAATTACTGGCACCCACAACTGGGAAGGACAGAGAGTCCCTTCAGAGCTGGACTGCGTCACCAAGGATCAAACTTCTTTTTCTGGCACACGGAAGGGAAGAGCAAAGGAAGTCTCTGAAGAAAATGGAAATAGACAGGGCCTTTGCCTTGGAAATCTCTCTGCACAACAGGTGCCTCCTCTGTCATCCTTGCCTAAATCAGAAGGACCTGATCAGCAAGCCATGCCCACAGCTGTCAAGACCTTGCATGCCTTTGCCTCCCATCGCAACACGTACCACGAGTGGTTCGTGTTCCCATGCCTGGGGCGGGGGAGAGTGTTCGCTCCTCCAGTTTTCCCTGGAAACGACACTAGAAAGCTCTCCAGAAAATACTTCGGTTCCCTATTCAATTCTTTATTTGCTCTGGGGCCAACGAGGGCTAAGGTGAGAAGCAGTCGGAAGCATCAGCTCGACCATCACCTTTTCTCTTTAATTTTAGGAAGGGAAACGAGCAAATTGGCAGGCCTGGAGCTCAGCACTACCACTTTCTAAGAGCTGAACCTGCTCTCACGTTTCCAGAGGGTCCGGACACCGCACGCCAGGGACTGCACTACGAAGTCAGGACACCTTCCCTGCCCTGCCAGCACCCAGCGACGCAGCGTTCATACCCTCGGCGCCGAGCAGTTCACGCTGCCAGTTTCTCCCCCGCTGCCTTGTCCCAGCCACCAAACACAAGTTCCAGAAGGCCAACAGGGGCTCCTTCCCATTCCCGCTCGCTGTTCGCCGCCGCTTTCTCCAGCCGCTCCTCAGGCGACCCCCCTCCTCTCACCACCGAGGGGTGTCCGTTGCCGCCGTCGGACCCCGGGACCCCTCCGCCGGCGAAAATTCGGGGAGCCGCGGGACGGTCGCGAAGGGAAAGGCCGGTCGCGAAGGGAAAAAGGCCGGTCGCGAAGGGAAAGGCGGGCGCCGCTCTCCTCCCCTCTCCCCTTCCCGCCCGCCGCCTCAGGCGCTGCCCGCCGCCCCCTCAGCCCCCCGCGAGCCGCCGCGGCCCCCTCTGATTGGGCGGCGGGGGAATCCCAGCGGGCCCCTCTCCGCGATATAAGGGGCGGCGGGGCCGGCGCCGGGCTCACTGCCCGCCCCCAGCCCGGGCGCAGCGCGGAGCGGAGCGGCGGGGCCGCCTCCTCCTTTCTCCTCCTCTTCTTCCTCAGCGCTGAGGCGGCAGAGCGCGGCTTCCCGCCCGCGCCGAGGCGATGGCCGAGCTCAAGTCGCTGGGCGGCGAGGCGTACCTGGCGCTGGCCCCGGGCTACGGCCCGTCGGCTTTCGCCTACGGGGCGGTGCGCGGCGGTGCCGAGGGCCCGCGGGGGGCCTACGCGGGTAGCGGCGGAGGAGGCGGCGGCGGCGGGTCAGACTTCCACCCCGGGGCGTTGGGCAAGTCGGCGGAGAGTAGCGGCGAGCAGAGCGGCGACGAGGAGGACGGCTTCGAGGCCGGGGTGAAGGGCGGCGCGGCCTTCGAGCGAGAGGGCAAGCTGAAGGGGGGAGGCCTGGGCAAGAAGCCCAAGGAGCAGCGCTCGCTTCGCCTCAGCATCAACGCGCGGGAGCGGCGGAGGATGCACGACCTGAACGACGCCCTGGACGGGCTGCGCTCCGTCATCCCTTACGCCCACAGCCCCTCGGTGCGGAAACTCTCCAAAATCGCCACCCTGCTCCTGGCCAAGAACTACATCCTCATGCAGGCGCAGGCCCTGGAGGAGATGAGGCGGCTGGTGGCCTACCTGAACCAGGGCCAGACGCTCAGCACCCCGCTGCCCGCCACCCTCAACCCCTTCGGACAGTCGGCCGTCTACCCCTTCGGCGGCGCGGCCTTGCCCGGCTGCCCCGAGAAATGCACTGCCTTCACAGGAGCCGCCTCCGCCCTCTGCAAACACTGTAATGACAAGCCTTGACTTCTGGCTGCTTCTTCGGGCTTTTTGGGTTTCTTTTCTTCTGTTTTTTTGATTATTTTTTTTCTGTGCACTTTTTCTTTCCACTACCATCAGCCCTGGCTTCCTACCATCAGTTAAGTCTGGGTTTTCTTTTCATTTGCTTCTCTTAAATACCCCTCCCCTCCCCACACCCCATTTGAAAATATTTGGCAGTTTACGTGGACCCCCAAAACACCCACTTTCAACTTTGTTTAGTTGCACCCCCCACATGCAACTTCATCTGTAGAGTTATTTCCTTCCCAGCCTGTTAGTGGACTGTGAGCACAATGTTGCTTTTCTGCTTGCTCTGATCTACAAAGTTTTTGAGCAGTTTTTAAACTAAACCATAGAAAAACAGAGAGGGAGAGAGATCTGGAAATGGAAACCTCAGTGAGTTTTCTCTGGAATTATTGACCTGTGTTAAAAATAGCTTAAAAAGGGGGGGGGGGGGCAAAATCCAGCTGCAAAACTATGCAATGTTTCAGAATCGGGGTGGGGGATGTCTTATGTAGCCAGTTGGCTTGGACTGTACCCACAAATCCAAATTAAAATGTCATTTGGTCAGCTCATGGGAGGGGGGAAGACCAGTGCTCTTGATAAAACAATAGATGCTTCAAAATAAGATGCTTCTCTTTTTTTTTTTTTTTTCCTCTTAAAATAAAAATTGACCCGTTCTTGAACCAAGAGGAACCTGTGATTGTATGCTAATGCCTGCTTTTTGCCTGTTTCTCAGCTTGGTTAAGTTTTCCGGATGATTTTCCAAAGTCATTGCTCATTATGATAAACAAAGCAAAAGGTCACTTAACATATTTATATGTATTTATAATAAATAAAAGACATGAATAACCACTTTCTCTGTCCTACATGTCTCTAAAACCAGCTGGCAGTCAAAGCAAAGCCCCTGCTGAAGTAAGGTAGAGACGGACATGGCAGTCCTTTGCAGAGGAGCAGCTTTGTGAAGTTAGGTGAATGATTGGAATACTTGGAAAAAGCTTGTGGAGGTTCAGCTCCTTATCAGCAGGGATTTGTTTTTTCTCCAGTTTCTCATGAATCGTGAGCACACAAAAAAAAATGTTGATTATGCCTGACATCTAGAGTTAAGCAGGTAGAGATTTAGCTAGTGTATTTGGACACTTGCTGGAGAATGCTGTGCCCTGAAAGTGGTGTTTGAAAGGGGTTATTGTAGCACTGATCTTAGCTCTGAGGACATCCATGTAAAACATGGCAGGGAAGGAAATCACTTAAAGACTCTGCTTATCCCTTTGGCTTGGTTTTCTGTTATATCTGTGGCTTGACCCTAGACCTATGTGTGGGGTTTGGGCCACTTAGTATCATGACTAAACTAATAATCTCTTGCCAAGTATTGAGTGTGTTAGTACAAGTTACAAAGTGAGCCCCTTGCTGGTGAAGTTTTTGATGTTGCTTGTGTTGGTTTACTTTGGTTTTCTGGTTTATGATGTTTAACGCTTTGGTGCCTTGTACGCTTCACTAGTCATTATATAATAATAATAATTGAGGTGCATTCAGTGATTTCTGTTCAGATTGGAATACCCACCCAATGTCAGAGCAACTGCGTAAACTGGTACAGTTGCAGCCTGAGGGGCTAGAGCTGTCCATGGCCATTTGTGTTAGGAGTGGGGTGTAACTATTTAGGGTTATTAAACCAATTTCCATGCCTGTCGCTAGTGTTATGCTAATTTGAAAAGGACTGCCATCCCTCTAAAGCCGCTTGTCTATGGCACTTAATTTTAATTAATACATTTCCAAAAGATTTTTTGTGTTTGGAAAACGAAGTGTGTGATTAAGCCTCAGTCATAAAGACATATGCTTAAAACTGGTTCCTGCTCATTTCCATTTTTATATCTTCATTTCTTCTTTTTTTTTTTTTTTTTACAGAATAGTTTTACAGAACAGTTTATCTGTTGTACCTTTTTCCATAAAAGAAAATCTTGAAAATACTCTTAAAAGGCATCTGATGAAGCGAAAGCCGACCAAAACCACTACTGAAGCAAAAAATGACTGGATACTGCAAATCAGCAAAGGTCATTTAAAATTTTGCAGACTGAGTTGGTGCTAGGTAATATTTTGGGGAAAAAAAAAAAAAAGGTCAGTTTAACAGAGAGTCATGATTTTTAGGTAAATGTTTATTACTTCTGGTGAAAGTTATAGAAGATTGAGCAGTTGGGAATATTTAAATGGAGATTAGTTTAACTGTTCATTTTTCACCAAAACTAAGATAGTTGGACAATAAAGTATTTAACAGCTTAATATTAAATATGAGTTTGGTTAAAGACGCTAATAATAATGGAATTTATGATTGCTTCTTTCTCAAATAATTATGGCAAAAAAAGTGGCTCAGTAATTTCAGAGCCTAAAAAATTCTTCATAGCCTTAGAGGCAAGCTATTTTTGGAACAGTGGTTTTTAGTACAGTGATTGTTTAATTCTTTTGCTATAATTTACATGAGTAAAAAGCTTGCTCGTATTACCGTATCTGCCTAGAATCCTAAAAATCCACCTTCTGAGAGTCCTTGAAATATTCAGAAGGTGCTTTGAGAGCCCACTTTGAGTTAAACAATCTCAGGAGGCTAAACATGGAATTTCAAATACAGAAGATAAAACCTTCAGTAAAGAAAATTTTGATAGAAAAAATAGCAAGCTTGAGTATCTAAGTACTGTTAAAAGGCTAGGTATTAAAAACAGAAATGTGGAACTTAACCAAAGCAATACTAGAGGAACTTGTAAATCATTACTGAATTTGACCTTAAAGTACAGGGGTTTTAATTCAAAAGTAAAAAGAAGTCCAATCATAATTTTTCCTACAACAAACAAATTCATATTAAACTAAAACAAAGTTGACTAACTTCTCAGTTAATCTGAAAGCTCAATCCTGTGGGTTGCTTCTAGCCACCACAGACTTATAGGATTTTAACTCTTCTCATACAGAGTTGAAACCCGTACTCAGCCCTTCGCGTTTCCCGTTGACAGGAAGGCATCTATTTTGATGTGACTTACGCTTTGTGCTGAGCTGCTGCTAAAACTGCTGCCAAGTGAATGCCTAATACCACTGGAAAGATGATTTTGTTGGGAGGGGATAAACTAGCATCTGATTATTGCATTTGTGTGTGTGAAGCATCGGTGCTAACCTTGCAAATGTGCATGGTTATCCTGGGGATGAGATCCTGTAATTTGTCATTTGTTTTTCCCCTTCTCTGGCGTATGAAAAAAAAAAAAACCAACAAAACTTATTTTGTGTACCATGTAAGGTTTTAAGTGTCTGCTTCTGGTTGGTGTCTCAGAGAATATAAAGGGAGGACTTCAAAATGCTGAACATCTTTTTTCTGCTCAAATGTTCTTGTTATGCTGTCTGCTTTTTTTCCAAGAAGGATTTATGGTGTATGCTCAGATGGAACTGAAATACAGATCATGTGTTCTAATGTACTCATTATCCTGGTATGTTCATACTTTGAAGAAAACATTATGCCAACTTTTAATTAAAGATAATATATTGTTTTCTAACCTCACTTAGTTTTTCTTTGAACTTCAAGAATGATCAGCATGAGGTGTCATTAGGAAGAGATGCAGAGAGGAGATGCTGCTCCACTGTCTGTTGCTTTTTTTAAGCTGCATAATTCTAGTCACTAACCAAAACTCAGGTTTTAATAATTAATATATATAACCTTACTAACAGGGAGTTGGAAACTGCTGTCAGTTTGCACTGCATCAGTCAAAATTTAACATTAGCAGTCTTGAGCTTGCAAGGTAAAATCTTGTTTAACCAAATACAGGGAAGCAACAGGTTTGAAGATGGAGGGCCCGGAAGGCAGCTGTCTACTTCAGATACCAGCAAAAAGTTAAATCAGTTGGAGTTGTAGAAAGAAGCCATGAGAATCATGTGGTTTTCCTTGTTCTTTAACCTGTATAGTTGATTTTCTGACATACTTCACAATATCTGAATATTGCTGCATTGCCGAGATTGTTTCTGAGACTTTAGAAAGTGGTCATTGTTCTCAGATCATTTTTCAGGGTTGTTCTTTTACCTATACATTTCTATCCTTTCCATTTTAAAACAGTAGCTGACATTTTACAGGGGTGAAATGAATGTAGGGTCCAATCCTGCTGCTGTTTTACTAATTGGCGGCATTTCTGGTGATACTAGTGACGGCAAGATGGGGCCTGATGCTCCAGAGCACAGTGGTGGTTTCTGAAACCAACATAATGGTGCCTTCTTCAAGAGGCTGCAGAGGACCAGAAAAGTCTGTACAAGCTTTATCCCTTTGCTGTATTAGCCTTGTAACACAACTGTAAAGCATCACGCACGGTGGATAAAGACCTTGCTTAAAACCTTTCACGCTTCTTCAGACCAAACCTGCTAATTGCCAGCTCAGCAGCAAGGGAGTCGCGGTGCTGCAAGGTTGAGTTCTCACGGCAGGTTTCAAGTTGAGTTTTCCACAACTCGTGTTATTTAGCTTAGAGTTTAAGAGAACAAAACCAAGCATTCCACACTGCACTTTTCCCTCCTGCTCTATAATGTATGTTCAAACAAGTATGTTTCTTGGATGTGCTCCTGAAAATAAGAGGTCGGACTTTGCAGCGTTACTGAAATTTATTTTTACCTATGCTTGTTGCCTGTCATGTGAAGTATCAGCAGAGAAATCATTGCTCTGATCTCAAATAGGTGAAAATACTTTTAAAGAGTACTAGAATACACCAACCGATATTTTTAATTTTCAAAACTGCTTTTACTCTGTTACCTGTCATTTGATAGAATTTTGATTAGTATTGCACAGTAGAAAAGTTGAGGGTTTTTGTTTTCACTAATCCTGATTAGGGCTAGAAAAGACTCTTGATTACAGTAATTTTAATAATGTAAATTTGTTTGTGATATGTCTTTAGTCTTTAATCCCCTTTGGCGTTCCATTCAAAGGGAGATGAAAAATTCAGGGATTTATAACATTTAAATCAGTCATTCCATGAATACTTGTCAGGCAGTTTTTCTCCAACCTGAAATAAAAAATACCTACTGGGTATATAAGAAAATATTTTGCTGTCAAATTAGAAATATGTTTGCATGGGTTTTGTAGAAAAATAGCTTAATATGAAACATTTTCTCTTTATAATAAAGCGTATGTGCCTAAGAGAAAATGGAAACAATTATGAAAACAAAAAATATATATGAGAGATCTTTGCCATTCATTTAGATGTTTCAAAGTATGATTTTCCCCCTGAACTTTATATAATATTTTCATAGTCAAAATTCACATTAATTCTTTTACCTGTTACTTCAAATTCTTATTTCCATTTGTGTTTATAAATGCATACAGTTTTAAAATTATCCAGTTAATTTTTTTAAATAGTCTTAACTTCATTTAACAATAGTAAAATTTGAGTTAATGTTTATTCCTGAAATGGTAAACAGTTTTTAGCATAAATCTCAAAATTTCTTTAAGGCCAAATAGATTAATCTTAAGTATTAGTTTTAAAATAAATTGATTTGTAGTGATATTTAGCCAAAAAAAAACAAAATTGGGGGTTTAATTTTTTTTGCTGTACATCAGGTAGTGAAATTTGCAGAACAAAGACTCGCAGAAGACAAACCACAAGTACGTAACACCTTACAAAACAGAGAAGGAGAGCATGCTGCTTTTCAAACTCCCTGCCCTAGTGAAACAGTTAAAATATATATTTTTTTATTATTATTTAACAGCTTATTTTCATTTTTAAGTCTTTAATTTCATCAGTGATTCATGTTAATTAAAATCTGTTTCATTAATGCCGTTTGTATTTGCTTAATTTCTATTTCCCCACACTAATACTAATGTTTTGTGTGTTTATGCATATTGATACGGAATTGTACTATGACTATAACCCAACCTTCCTCAGCTACCAATGGGAAAAAACTATATCTGCTCTTTTGCCTTAAGTATTTCAAAGGGAAAAACATGGCTGAGCAAAAAAACATCACCCCAGTTTTTCCTCCAAGCCCACTTTTGTCTAAAGTAATGAGGCCATAGTCAGTTGGCTCCAAAAAGCGTTGTGATTTAGTGTGACGTACAGTGAATCATTGCAGATCCATTCGGACTGCATTCGTTATTTTAATGAGACAGAGGCAAATCTGTTTTTTGGCCGCAAACCTTAAGATGCAAGCATAATGCGAAATGTTTGTTGATTGCCACAAGGCAACTGACATTATAGATTTTTATCGCCATCATTATGTGGTTTAAAACTCGCCACATCCCAAGATATTTAGCCCCTTCCCTTTTCTCCTGCAAACGACAGGGAAGTTGCAATGCTGACATTTAAAAGCAAAAGCTCATCTATTTAATTTCTGCACTTATTAAAACCTTACGTCGCATCCTAGGGTCTGCACTTTTTTTTTTTATTCACGCTTTCCCAGAGGAGTAGGAAAACCCCCACCGCAACGCGGTCACCCAAAAAAGGTCACATTCAGTTGGGCGACAGCAGTACTAGGTCCCCACCAGCCTTTGCTTGATGTAGTATAAGAAATGACAATGAGGCAGGCATATCTTTGCACAAACAGTAATCACAGTAATGGTGTTCATCAGAATTTACTAGTGCTGAACTTTAGTCTGTAGTTGTGTTTCCTCTTCCATGATACCAGTAAGGAATTTATTGTGCTTGTATTTGCCTTCAAGAAAACAGCAGTCAATTGATTATTGAGGAAAAAAACCTGTCAAAATCAGGTTACACTGATAAATGTGGTTCTATGTGCGGGCATGTTTGTGTAAAAGGCACATCCACATGCATGATGTGTTGATGTATATTTATAATGTCTTCACATGTATTGCACTCATGCACGCATGAAAGAGTATTTCTGTAATTTGTTTACCCAACGTGTCTTTTTTCCATCAATTGTTGGTTGCTTTACTGGAATGCTTTTTTCATCTTCTCATGAAACTTTGTACAACATCATTTGACTGTAGCACAGAAAGTGTCATTGCGTAAAAACCACTGGTCTCCTGAAAAACTGCTTTGACCTGTCCAACATGACAAACCCATGAATAATATTTTTCATCGCTTTATTTTACCCTTAAAAAAGAAAGTGATGTCTTGGGACAGGACAGGGTGTTTGTTTCCCATTCTGCCATCGGCAGCTTTGCAGTAAGAACGATGGAGAACGAGCGTATCTTTGCTTTTACTGGTTTCCAAATGCATGCATCCTATTTTTATTGATTTGCTAAAAGTAAATGTCATGCATTGCGCTCTTCACAGAGGTGTCATGAAGAAATCCTTATGCCACTGATTTGTAAATTATGTTACCTTAAGTATTTTTTATCTCCTGGCAGCTTCAGTGTAAAGCAAACTACACAGCTGACAGCCATTGTGGGTGCGCTCGGTGTTTACAGCAGAACTGAGGCTGTAGGGGAAAAAGATGAAAATCTCTTGCAAAATGTTAAAATGGCTGCTGACTTGGAGGCCTCTGGCTTAGTTCTTCTTTCTTTCCGATGTCCAAGAAAATACAATTTTACTTCTAACAACTTTTCTCCCCTTGGCTTTTTCCCTCTCTTACCTCCATCAGTTTCCTCGAAGATTTGAGGAGAGAAAACACTTTAGTTACAGGAGCTCTATTACTCCTAACGGTCCTTTTTGCAATTGAATGTGGCACTGTATAGAATAATCTTGGTGCTGGGAGATTGCAGAGCATAGGCAAGCTTATTCCTGTATGACTTGACTCCTCTTTCAGGTGCTTGCTAGTAGCAGTTCGCAAATACCCTTTTTGGGGGGGTAAGCAATGCAGCAAAGAGCACCTTTTCGCCAGTGGTTCTCTCCTTGGCAGTTGTTTGGGGTCTGTCTTATATTTTACTCCATCAAAAGCAAAACCAAAATCCTTGTCAGGCAAGAGACTTTCCTTTCCTTTTTGAGCTCTTGTGTGCACTGCTAGGACCAGACCTATTGTTGGAAGTTCCCATTCTTGCAAATTATCTCTCCTGTAAATGCTTCTGCCCTCAGTGGGATTCTGATCCAGCCTGCAAACACAATAGTTTCTATATAAATACATGAGAAATTAATTCTCAACCACATCGAGCGTGCATGTCTGTAGATATTTACTTGGTTTGGGGTTTAGAGGTAAACCAAATTTGGAAGCAGCATCTGATCATTTTAGTGAAATTCTGTTGCTTTTGACTTCCTTCTCCAGTTGCCTTGCCCTGAGGCACAGAAAAGATCAAGGCATTTGCCCATGGACACACACTGACTTGAGTGAGTGGCTCACCATATTTGAATTCAGATGATCTTAGCTTGCTGCTTTCCTAAATAAGCCGCACATTACGCTGCCTCCTCAGCAGCATCCGTGCTGATATTTTCTCTCCCTCTCTCCGCACGCTCGGGGTCCCTGGGAAGATCGAGCCTCTATTGTGGTGGTGGTGTCACCCAAGTCACCTCCTGGTTCCTTCTGGAGCAGCGAGAGCCAATGGAAAAGGAGGTGTAGCTTCATCTTGGCTATTTTCTAGCAATCTCCTGCTGCTACTCTAGCCCGAGGCGACTTGAACCTACCCGGGGACCAGCCAGTCCCCAGCTGCTTCCAGAGTGGAGAAGCATAAAGGTGGCTTCAAGCCACCTTTGTTCTCCAATCCTCGTCTTGCACTGAGCGCAGTCGAGTCATAGGGGAGAATCTGGGCCAGAGTTTATGAAATGCTTTGCTATAGAAACATGCCCTCGCTGCAAAACGCAGCTTTCTGGTTCTCTGAGCTCCCGTCTCAACGCCCTTCGCTTCTTGCCCTGCAACGGGGGAGATGGCAAAGACTCCAGCCAAGATCCTGGCTCTGTCTGTGAAAGCACCGGTCTGTAACGTGAAGTGTCATCGCAGGGCTGTCCTTTGCTGCTTTCTCTGCATCTCTGTCACTGTTCGAGCCACAGGCTCCTGCCTCAGAGAGAGTCCTGCACAAAGCTGGTAACCCCAGGAAACAAGAAAGACTGATACACGGTGGGAGGAGGAGGAGGTGCTATCGCTGGCTGAACAACTCTTTGGTTTTCTCTTTACAAGGAAAACAGGCACTTCTAACGGGGATTTTTTTATTCGTATAGTGACATCCCTGCTTTAGCCTAGCCTTTGGTTTTGAACCAGCCCCAGTTTGCTCTCACTCATCCTGAGGTGATTATACTTACACACCTCTAATTCCCCTCCCAATTTGACACCCAACTTTTGGTTTTCATTCCAAGGAGCTAATCCGTTTCTTACACTAATTTTGCACCGGTATCACTCTCCTAATGTCAGGAAGCCTTCTCATTTTCAAATGAGACGAGTGCCAGCCTCATGAAATTCACTTTTTGTGATCAGCATTATTTGGGCAGTTAACTTCTAGCACTTCATTTCTATTCTCTAGCCCTTTCCATGATGTCCTGTGTAACACCCAACATTGCTGATGACACACACGCACACATTTCTGCTGGCTGAAACCCTTTTAATAGCTGGGTTTATTTGTCTGAAATGAAAGAACTATTTTCACCTACTCAATGGCATTAAAGAGTCTGCTAGGAAGTGACATGAGGAATGCTCTGGTCAAAAGGAGACAACCCAGGTGGCCAGGTAAGGCACAGAAGATATTTTATTCAACCCAGACAAAAAGGTATGTGTCTGCTCACTTGCTCAATGTGGCAGATATGCTCCACAGGAGTATAACTCCCACCAGGTCCTGCAGTTGGCGTAACTGTCATCTTTTGCACTTTAATATAATCTAAAAACTTCTAAAAGCTCCTCCAAGGGGCAGCGGATTGGGGTTTTGTTGGGATTTGGGCAGCAGAAAGTGGCTCAGCCTGGTACTGATGTGAGGGGTATCTGCTCAGACAAGGATGCCCCGTAACCAGTCCAATCATGGCAAAAGCTATTTTTTTGTCACAGATCTTCTGATGACTCTCTAACGACTTTCAGTCTGTTTGCTACACTGGCCTATGATTCATTCACCACATTATCCTAGCTGCTGGCCTGAAACACTCTATTTGAGTTAGGCCAAATGTTTATTCTGATCTCAGTTTCCATTCAGATGTGGTTTTACCCCAAGTTCGGGGTTTCATTTGGTCCAGCTGTTAAAATTCAGGATCAGTATATCCCAAATTTGCAGGCACGGGATGGTGGTGTTCAACCCAAATACGAAAAACCCCACTGCGGTCATTAATTTTGAGATAAAAACATGAATAGCTTGGGATAGACTGGTGACCCTCTGTTCACATAAATTTGATCATCACAATTCAGTGATCTGGATTTCTAGTATCTGTCTACATAGTCATGGACAGAGCAGACAGAGTATCTTCATTCATTCAGGAGTTGAGAAGTGGAAATTACATGTCTTTCCTCTTCATTTTCTCTGGGAAAATCTTTTAAGTAATTTATGGAGTAGTTAATCTGGTTTCGCACGTGTGCGGGTAAATGAGCATGTCATGTGTCTTCGCATGCAGGAGAAAAAATTATTTCCTGATGGTGAGATAATGGAAACATATTGGGGGTGAGAGAAGGGCTTCATTAGAAAAGCACAGCTTCATGAATACGATTCTCGCATACGAACCGTGACTCATCTGCTCCAGACCGAAAAAACATCACTAGGAGTCAGATTATTGTACCTAACTCAACATCTAAAAGTCAGACAACTAATTAAGCCTGGGCTGTCTCCATACTGAGGAATAATAGGTAACGGTTTCCCAAGGGTAATTCATGTCACTGTAGAATAGGTGGACAAGTCGCCTTCTGGGGATGCTTATCTCTTGACATTGACTGCAGAAGGTACACAGGTTGCTTAAAATAGATGCCCGGTTTTCAGACGCCTAAAGACAGGGAGATAAACCCCCGCCTTACAGCCTAGTGCTAGGACTTAAAATGAGAGCTTGAAAGGTTGCGGTTTCCTACCAGTTAGAATAACCTGGCCGCAATAAGGAGCAGCCCATCAGCAGTAAGCATAACCCAAGGCAATGTGAAATTAAAAGCAGCTTTCATTAAAGCTGCCAAAGGAAAGTGTTTATATCTGTAGGAAGCAATTGTGGTCACTAAATAATATGGGATAATAACAATGAAAGAGATAAATGAATAGGGGTAAATGGAGTAAATTATGCTGGCAAACCTCAGAGATAAGCTCCTAAAATTGAAGGTTGTGGACAGTGTCTGCGATCAGGACATGTAATGTTAACCCGGGTCAGAGCCCCTTTCAGAGATCCGTTGAAAAGACCTACTGAATAACGTGAACAGAATTTATCACACAAAATATTTGAGTGGGTGAGGTCAAATTTGTACTTCTCTGTTGCCCAAGAGCTGTGAGCTGAAGATGGTGCTGTTATTTGCTGTAAGAAGATGATGCACAGGCACACTGCAAAAATCAGCCAGCGTGGACCTAGTGAAAAGTCCCGATTCCATAGTTATAAACTGGAAAAAAGCACTGCATGTACAAGATGGCATTTTGCACCTGAGAACACGGCAAATAATAATGCATTTCTGAAATGCATAGTATGGCCCTGCATTATGTGCTTACATCTGATGAATGTAATGTGAAAGTGGCTTAATGCAGTATGTTATTTGTCCTGATACATTCTGGAGCTTCTGTGAACAAATATTAAGGAAGCTGTGGAGCTGTCACGCTTTGTAAAGGCTGCTCAAAGGTGGTAGATTTAGTAGCTACAATTCTAAAATGCAATTGTGTTTTTAAAGCGTGTCTTTTCCCTGGGTGGAGCCTTCACAGACACCCAGAAGGTTTTTTAATTGACATCCATAACTCTTCCCTGGTTTAAGTAGGGCAGCAGAGAGGGCACCACTCCACAGTTGCACTGTGGTTTACTATCGAGGCTTGACAACAGGATTCCATACGTATCTACTGGAAAATAGTCTTAATTTCCCCTCAAACACAGCAAGTCTGCCATCCAAGATATCTGCAAATCCTGAAACTCAGTGATGGAGTGAGGGCGGAGAGAGTCATCGCGTTTAACCCGTGACTACCACATTTTTCATTCTTACAAGGACGTTAGACACAATAAAATGAATTCTGGTGGAAGCATGTGTCTCCCTGAAGTGGGCAAACGATAGGTTAAGAGAAAGCAAATGAAAGGTAAGATTAATAGCATTTATCATGGCAGATAGACTAGCAGTTTGCTAATTAAAGATGTTAGAACATAGAAGCAGCCAAGGATCAGTGGCTTTTAATGAGGATGTTGTAGGGTGATTTAGGTCTAATTTTCTGCTTAATAAGGCTGGTTTAAAAAGTAATTTTGTTGGGATGTGACTCTCCTAAACCTGTTCATTATCAGTGATGGGACTTCACTTCAACACTCCAGGAAATGTTGTGTTTAATTAATATTGTGTCGGCAAGTGGATATGCTGACAGATGAGAAAAAAATTGATGAAGAACTTTCAAGGACATTGACTTCATTACACAGCTTCATTATAGCCTGAATAACTGGCTAAATATGTCATTGGAAAGATAATGTGCCACTTTTAACTCTTCTCTGTGTGTTGTTCATGTAAGTAAGCAGAGTATATTTTCAAAATAGCCACTATTGGAAAAAAACAACATCAAGGGATCAGTTCTAAAATGTTTTCTCATTGCTTCAGTCTCTTTATGAGATTTCTAACTGATGGTGGACTACTTAAAGCAAAGTGCTGTAGCTTATTTACATTAATTTATCAACCATTTTACTTGGACAGAATAAGACTTTAGTAAGTGACATTCTTCACCATTGGGTAATTTTCCACAGCACCCCTGAGACAACAGTAGAAATTAATTTAAAAGATTTTTATTTGTCTGCACAAAATAACATCCTGAGGTATAGTGGTGGACTGATCAGTGTCTCGATATATCTGTTGATGGAGATATATTTAGACCTGTTTGGCCTGTTTGTTGGCACGACAACGAACATTTGTCCATTTAAAGCCCATGATCTTGTATACGCACATACACTTTATGCATTTGGGCTTATTGAAGCAAAATTAAGTGTCCCAAAAGGTCCTAAATACTTTGCCTCTACAGGGACAGGGATCAATTTTAGAGGTTTGAGTGAATCGCAACAGGGTTGCGTATAGGCAGGGAAGACTGCCTTACCCTGCCAGGAGAGCTGAGGGAGACAGGTCCTTACTGGCACTGTTACTTGAGCCAGGAATGCTTTTAGTATCTGCCGTGCAAAACTGGGTACCTGGGAGGCACCTCAAGCAAATCTTTTCATCTCAGCGCAGAAGAGCCACACAGCAATCTTTATTACCCTCTGAGAAACACTAGTTTTAGCCCTGATTTAGTGGGTAGTGTATTTGCATCCTGAACCGGCAGCCTCTGCTTCTGCAGCATCCTTTAACTCTTTGATGATTTTCTTTGCAAACAGACTCATCTATGCCTTGACTAAGGTTAAGCTATGAGAAAATCACCCTATGAAACAATTCAAAAGAGAGACTCTACTAAGTTCAATTAATTTTTGGACCAGGGGCCACTGTAGTAGTTCGCAGTTGTTTGCAGACCACCCTGCACCACCACACCAAACTTTCAACCAGAAAATATAGCAAAGATAATCTGTTTCAGACTAGATGATGTGACCCAAGTTTGACCTCAAAGACTTTGGGCTGGTGTCCTCTCATCTGTGTTAGAAGTCTTTCTGCAGCAAGAAAAAAGCTTCAGATCTGCTCTTTTAAATAGGGGGTGGGAGAGAAAAAGAAAAGTACTGAGCACAGAGTCTGGACCAGTGTTTACCTGGAGGAATACAGAAAAGCATCCAAAAGGTGTCTTACAAGCTTTCTAGAGAAAAACAGGTCAAGCGGCAAACTACTGACTTTTCCTGGGTTTCAGTTGCCTCTTCTTTGAGAAATAAGACTGTTTAAAGAACGAAAGGAAGAAGAACAAAGATCAACCTTTGAGGCTGACAGCAAAAGGAGAAAAAATTGTTTTCAATCTTAATCATTGGGGATATTAGCCAAGAGAAGAGGGCCAGACAGGGGAAAGAGAAGAGGCGCTGACTGGAGGCGACAGCTGGAGTTTATCTGATGCGTCAGTTCTCTTTAACACCTCCATTTTGTGGCTGCTGTCACCTTCAGATGAGAACTTTTACAGAATGGGATTCACTAAAGCGTTCTGCCATATCAGCCCCGTTACACACCGGAGAGCTTTGTCCCCATAGCGGTATTTGCATTTATATTCACATTTCTCATAGCTGCAGGGAGACCCCCACATGAGAACATGCCTGTATCCATGCAGCCATGGGCATGTGCATATCTTGGCCCTCACTCAACACCTTTGAACTTTGCCCACATGCCAGCAACCATTAATAATGACTCGTTATTTTTTTACCCTCGGTAATAAGGAAGGCAACACTCAGCCCAACTGTTCAATGAAAAAGTAGCAGATAGCGTCCTGTCATCACCGCAAAGCTGAATCCACTCCAGCACCTTATGTCTAGACAAACTCAGTAAGATATCCTGGGTTTGGAAAAGAGGAAGGGACTAATGAAAGCTGTCAGTCTCCACCCAGGTTTGCTGTGTCAGTACATGTATAATGACCTCCCTAATGGGTAATTGCGGGATTAGAACCTCAGAGTTTAAATATCGCACAGGGACATCTGTCAGTGAAGCAAACCATCGCCTGGCAGTGGGACGATGCTCTTAGGTGCTTATATGGATCAGCCCATAGGAGAGAAGGTGCCTGGGAGACATAACGCTGGCTAAGCCTGTTAAATATGCAGATCCCGAGAAAGTGACTGTAACTGTCCACTTGCAGGCACAGCGGGCCGATTCTTGCACGTGAGCATGGGAAGACGGCGTGGAGAGCCCACGCGTGTTGGGTACACGTCACCCTCGTCACGCGCACCTTGGGAAGGCAGGGACCTTGTTCCATAGTGGTGGCAGGGGACAGTTGGAAAGTGGCATTTCAGGGTGCCGCTAGAAATGCCATCATCTGTCAGTGATCTCTGATGGAATCACACCTAATGTGGAAGACAGCAAGGGCCAAACAGCTCCTAGATGAACGCTCAAGTCACATCCAACTTGCCTTCTACAGATACCCACCTCAAACACCACTCAGGACAGAGTCGGGGTCATGCACCTGCAGTAGCAGAAATTTTCTGCTCATATTTCAGCATTTTGGGTGGCATGACAAACACAAACCCTTAGGCATAGAGGAGGTCACCCAGTCCATTGCTTCATACTACTCCTCTTAAAAATGCTATTGGCCAATAAGGGGTTAAACAGATGTAAATGAGGCTCGGGGAATATTTTGTGGCTTTAGTGGAAAACATGTTTCTTTTTAAGGGCTGTGGTAATCCTCCCAAGGAACCTTTCAGTGGTGCTGTGGTGATTTCGGAGACCACCCCATCTCGTGACAGTAGCTTTGGGCCATCCCCTTCAAGAAGTATACGTTGAAATGAAGTTATCATAGCAGCGTCATTGCCTATGGAGTTCCCCATCTCTGTGCTCTGCTAACACCAACAGACAGAAATCACTGTATGCTTCAAGTGCTGGGCCATTATCATTTATGTCTACTTAACAAAAGGAGTCCACCCCATTATTAGCCACTTAATGCGCCTTGTTTCCTGTGATTTAGTTGGGTATGTGGCATCTTGGGTAAAATTCCACCCACATGGGAGTTGGTCCTTGGTTTTCCAATGGTTGGGCAGCCAGAAATATCACAAGGACTTCTAAAATAACATCCTCTCTTACCTTGGTCCATGGAGGGATATGGCTTACCTATTTATCTGCATTTAATTGCATTGGTTATGTATTAGTGCTGGTGCATGCTCTGATGTAAATTATGCGCAGCGTATGGCTCCCCATTCTCTGCGGATGTCTTGTTTTTAATAGCTTTATCTGTGCTACTTGTGTAAATAATGAAAGCTGGGGTCCGGTCATTGATCCGGACTAGCCAGCTGGAAAGGGCTCCATCTGTGCTCCCTCTCTCTTGAGCCAATTTTCGGGGCAGAGTAACCGTCTCATCCCTGTTCCAGGACCTGGCACCCTGGCATTAATCTCAGGGCAAGAAGTTCAGCCTGCATTTTCTGACAAGCCCTGGAGTTACAACTTGCAACATCCATTTTGTCTGCACTTCAATCGCATTGTCCGGTACCTTCTGACCTAAGCCAAACCGATGTATAAACCGTGCCCACGGGCAGTGGCACCGATGTACCTCTGTGGGTCCATCAAGCTGCTCCGCTGCTTTCTCCAGTTCCATGTACATATATAGCAGATACAGGTTTTGAATGCACAGCAACATTTTTTCTGTGAATCCTCAGCCGTAGACGCTGGTAAATGTATCAGAGCTCAGGGTTACACACCCAGTGTTGAGTGCCAGCCTTTTTCCAGGTGTAACCTTCACCTGCAAAGTGTGTGGCTTTTTTTCTACCTCCTACTTAATTGCTGGTGAAAAATCTGGCTCCTTCCACTTGTGGTTGCCTGATACCTGCTGCAGTCAAAGAGGAGCGCAGATTTGCTTGGAGACAAATGATTTACAGAGGGGAAGATCATTCCCAGGCTAGCACAGCTAAGAAGTAGATGCAAAAGTTTTGCAGAGCTTGTTAAGCTCAGTGTGGGCTGAGAACCACTGGAAACTTTAGCTCTCGCCATGTGGGCATGTATGTGGCTAAAGCTGTTTGAAATTTGGATAAATAAGCGCGATGTGGGGAGTTGATCTGAACTTTTGCTCGGGGCTGCAGCCACGCAAAGACCCGATGGTCGGGATGCCCCACCGCAGGCACCGCTCTCCAGCTGGGATGCGAGATGCCCATCTCAGGGACCGCTGGCTTCTGTCTGACAGTCGGGAGACTCAGGTTTTTATTCTGCCTCGGCTTTTCTTGTTCCTGAGCTTGCTGCTTAATTGTTCTCTGACAAAGGGGCTAATTAATTCATATGCAGGGCAGTTAAAACACATCGGATGTGATCGGTTTTGCAGCACTGACAATGAGGAGGTACAGAAAGCAGCCCCGAACAGGGGAAAAGACACATTCCTGTTTGCCTTCTGGTCTTGCCCCAAATGGACCTCAATCCCCAGGGTGTGTGACATGGTCAGACTGAGCTCAGGCAACTCGGAGGAGGAGGAGGCCACATTTTTGGAGATGAGCTGCTCAGTTCATCCTCACTCCCGCCCTGGCCTTGGCCGGGGGAAGCTCAGTTTAGTTACTCAAATCGAGATCTCATCTGCAGGGCCAGAGAATGAGAAACCCTCTTCTCTGTGCAGGGCACTTACTGGTTCCACTAACAGTGTCTGGGGTCACCTCCTGTGGCCAGGTACGTTGGCTTTGTGGTGCCATCTCACAAGGAGGAGGTGACATGCCCAGGGACAGCAAGGAAGTCGGTGGCAGAGCAGGACATCATCTCCTGACGGGCTGCATCACGTAAGTGTGAACTAAACAACCAAGCAGGTGTAAATTTGGAAGCAAAGGGTGGTAGCGACACAGGTATGTCAGCAGCTTATACACTTGTTCACCAGAAGAGCCTGTTGCTCATTTGTGTGGTTTCTGGAGTATCTCAACCGAGCATTCACCTTCAGGGCTGGAACAGAAAGTCCCTCAGCACACGCTCTATAAATATTTAGATGGACCTTTCAAAACAAATGCTATTAGAAATTTGGCTATTTGTAGGCTGTTGTGTAATCCAGTGCAATGCACAATTATATAATTGTCAGATATCCAAGAGTTTAATATTTTGTAATACGCCAAAATCAAAAGCGTGCTCTTATTAACATCCCAAATGTACTAAGTGTTTAGTAAATACTGGAAGATACATTTCTTGCCCTAGAGAACATACAGTCTGAAAAATTAATATTGATTCTAGACAAATCAATGTTTGCTTACTAAAATCATGTGCTGAATACTTTATAGCACCCGCACCGCTGCAGGGATATTGCAAGCTATGTCTCCCTGTGATGCCATGAAACACAACATGAGTCTGTATGCAAGGCTTCACCTTACTGTGCAGCTTTAAAATTGTGGCAATAATGTTACTTAACAACATCTCCCGTCAGCATTAGCGAAGGTAAAAAACCCAGACTTTTTATGCAGATCCCCAATGTGTTTCTTTTAGGCAAGGACTATGTACATTAATACAAATCATATTTTATGTTACTCACAGGACATCGAGATAATCAGAAAGCTATCTTCATAAACAGAGGGTTATTCATAATCCCTCACATGGCATTTCAATTATCAGTCTGATGACGATGTGACATTATGGATGAGGTTGTGATTAAATTTTCTTGTGTAATGACCCTAAGTAAATCTTTGCAATTTTCATTTTGCAGAGATTTAATATAGATTGGTGGCCTGTTGTTTGGCCCCTGTTTAATCCAAAATCGTTCATTAAATTGGGACCAGTAAACATCTGATGATTGCATTTCATGGGCTGAGCTATGAATTTAACATATTAAATCTACATTCCAGATGGATATAAGCATCTGTTCTCATTATGGTTATTGGTGTTAATCTGAAACCCTGACCTGTTTCTCCTAGCATTACTCATATTAAATTCCATCCCAAATTCTAGAAATATTGGCATGAGGGCAGAAGATAGCTAAAATACCTTCACGTGCACGTAATCCGGTGAAAGATTAACAGCAGAAATTAGGGGACAAATAACATGAACTTCTTTTTGTTCTCAGAAGATGGCTTCCATTACTGCAGCATGTAAAACAACTGCTTTTGTTTTCTACCATTGAAAAAAAAAACCTGGAAAACCCTGGTAGCCAATTCTATTTGACCGTGTACTTGCTAATCACCAGGCTTGAGCCATATCCTTTACAGAGCAGCATATCCCTAATTTGTAAATCTGATTTGTCACTAAATCTCTGCAGAGTTTGACCTAGCATCTTGCAGGCACTTGTCTGGCAGTAGGCTCCTCTGCTTCAGAGCCAGTCAGCTGAAAGTCAAATTAATCGGTGACTTCCAAAGACCATTAGGAAGAAGATATGTGTTACAGGGCTGCTGAGAGGTTCACCGCACTGAATGATTCATGTTTATTGCAGCCGGGGCATTTATTTATTAGATTGCTCAGTGTAATGGGAAATTTAAAATGACACACATTGTATTACAGGAAGGCTTAGCAAAATATTATCTCCCCGTTATTGTAAATCAAACAATTCTCAATGTCAGTTCAGATCACCTTTGCTCAGCAGAAGTTTTTCCAGAGGGTTTGTTTAGTTCCTTAGGTATTTTTCGCTTTACCTTAAGCAAACGTGCCCTCTTCCCAACCTGATGTGTGAGACAGGCTGCACGGCTCAGTGCCGCGGACTGTGTTGGGATGCCGACTGTAATCCTGGAATTATTTGGGTCTTCACACCCAGGTCCTGCATATAAAGGATCAGACAATTCAGCCCCCCGGTAAAAACAGATAAGCCAAAAGGGTGGATATAGTTTTTGCCTTGAAAAGGAAGAAAACATTCAACAATTTAAAGAAGCAGAAGTAGACCTGTTCTACTCACCTTGTACCAAAAAGCACAAATCCCTCCCAATGCCTCATTAGCTGATGCCCCAGGGGTTTTCTGGCTTGTTGGGCAGGGGAGAGCAGGAAGGATCCAGCCTCTGGGGTGGTGGGAGAGGGAAAAACAGCCAGGAAAATTGTAAATACCAGAAAAGCTTGCCTGAATACTAGTAAAGCTGGGCTGGAGCCAAAAAACTGAACTAAGCCCACCACTGGAGTTTGCCCTCCAGTAGCACCTTCCCTGCTCAAGGCTCTCTGCATGTGGACCAAAAGTGACTAATAGCAGGAATAAGGGTTAGGGGGAGGGCTTTGTGGATTTTTAAACACCAAATATTCACCTGAGACATATAAACACTGTCCCTGCAGGACAAAGTGTTGGAAAATATACAAAAGCTCTGGTTATTGGTTAAGCAGTGAGATGCAGCATTTCCCGATGGCTGCTCTCTGCGCTGGGCAATTACTCCTCTGTAAAATTTCCCTGTGATTTTAACAGGTTGAAAAGTGCAGAAACACAAATATAGTATTTCTAATAGGAACTGAAGTTTGTACATAAAACAAGGGGGAAAGGGATTTAAATATACAGTAGGTATTAGCGAGCGCATCACCTACACACAGGAAACTCTGACTACGTGCAGCCTCCCATACCCATTTCAAAACAGGAAAAAAACCTCTGGTATCTCAAATACCATCTCAAAGATCACAAAAAGAAAGGGGGAAAAAGGACTGCAGCGTTCAGTGGGTGAAAATCCCCACCAAGGTGTGTATTTACCGTCACTCGCGGTTGTAACAGAAGGACAAAAAAACCCCCAGCCCTGTCATTAGTAATTAAGCCTGCATCATTCATGGGAGAGCCGTTGTGTATATGCAATGAGGCTAATTATCTCCAAAGTACTGTTTGATTTAAAAGAGTTTGGTTCACAGGAACACGCAGAGGGGCTCACACAGCTAGGCTGGCTGCACTTCAGTCGGAGCGGTTTGATTTCGGCTCCTCGCCCTGACGGTGGGATTCGGAGGCGGCAGAAAGGGTTTGTTACCGCTCATCAGCGTCTGTAGCCCCTGACAGCCGCAGCCGCGGGAAGGATGGAGCGCGGGAAGGATGGAGCACGGGAAGGATGGAGCACGGCGTTGGGATGACGGCAACAGGTCCACGAGTGCAGCTTGAGGAGATGCTGCCTGAAACGATTGACCCAAATTCATTTTTCCTCCAGAATATCTTTTTTTTTTTTTTTTCATATCCAGGTGTGGTTGTACCAAGTTTTTGCCCCGTTGCATCCCAGGATGGGTACGGCGGCAGCAGTTTAGGTGGGTGGACATCACCGAGGGGTCACCGGCTCGTCAGCTTGGGGGAGAGGAAAGCAGCCAAGGAGCGGGGTCCTGGGGGAGCTGCTCTGGCAGAGAGGATCACAGCAAACATGCGTGCACAGGCTGCCTGGGCTTAGCCACGAGACGAGGCGATGTTTCTTTGGGTCATTATATCTAATGGTGCTTCCCGCTGGCTGCAGACCATGGTCACAGCACCGTGTGCGTGCAGGAGCAGACACATAAGTGGAAGATATCTCTCATCACCTAGAGAATTCCACAGCATAACTGTGGAACAAGTGGAGCTAGAGAAAATCAGAATTAAAAATACCCTACCCGAGAACAGATTCACACCATTTTAAGTAGAGGAAGAAGCTATCTATGCCAGGGAGGGCAGTCCCTGAAGTTCTCCCCAGCCTCCAAAACGAGGATTTTTAAGAGGGGATAATGCTGAATGATGGCTCCGGGGAACTATCCTGTAGCTTCCAGCACAATGGACCAAAGATTTTAATTGCTTGTTAACTACTATTGTCGCACACAAGTTAGCAAAGCTGAAACCGTCTGACATAAATCACATGTATCAGCCCAATAAATCTCCTCTTGAAATGACAGCTTTGCAGACAGCACTAAATTAGAGCGGCCGTTGCACAGACCTGTACTTACAACTGCCGCCTGCAAACCAGTGACAGATCTGTTGAGACCAAAACACTTGGCATTCTGCTAATGTCTGTCATTACCGTGATTGATACAGCCCCTCTATCACATTCTGCAGTTGTCGACATTTGCAAAGCTTTATTAAATTACCAAGTCTCCCAACTGTTATCCAGCATCAGTACAAGGAAATGACCAAGAGCAGTCAGGGACAACTTGAGGTTTTTCGGTTCCAAAGACCTGGGGAGGTGGAAGGGGTGAAAGCTGAGGGTTTGCTGACTTTTCTCTAGCTAAAAAACGGCGTACAGAATTATCTTTATGTTTGAGGGTGGAGCTGACACCGTCCCCACGTTCGGTAGTGGAGGGGTCGCTCCCGCTGGAAGAGATGGGTTACGCTAACAAATCCCTCTCCACCGCTCAAGGCTTGGCAGGACCAAGGGACTTTCTGCTTCCTTCCATGTATTGTCATTATAAAGGCTGAAGGATTTATTTTGCGAGCCCTGGTGCTCTCGGGACCGGGGTTATCTTAATGACTCTCCTGCAAGTGTTCCCCTTGACCTACCTTTAGTGCAAGCCCCAGTAACAGGTGCCATTACAATATATTCCGCCCCACTGAAAGTCCTGTCTTTGTGGAGACTTTAGGAGGAAGAATATACAGATATATTGTTTCTATAAATCCCCTGATATTATCTTTTATCGGTAGTAATAAATGTCCATATTAATTAACTTAATGGTTTTAACTGCAGTAATGACTTTGTATTAAACTAGTGCACTTTCATGTCCCATATAAAAGCTGCAATAATAAAATTCGTCTGCAGTATTTTTTTCAACTTCTATTGTGCTGAAACAAAGCAAACCCGTTGCTGGAATATTCCAGCTGCCAAGGCCAGCAGATGAATCAAGCTTGGTGTAAATCACTTCCATTTTAAAATGAAAGTATATTCAAATTTGGAAAGTTTGGAGCAAGCCACAGATAGAATAGAAACAAAACAGGGCAACCACTTTTTTTTTTCTGTATTTTGCTAATAAACGAGTGAATCTGGTACTCAGTCTTCTTTCATCTGTTGCTGTGAATATGCTGGATATTCCCATAAATATTTGAGAAAAATTGATGGTCTTTTGCAATCATTTTGGAATATGTGTCAGTGCCATAGGAGGTGTTGGCTACCAGTAAGGGAGCAGGAAATACTGTGTGTGATGAGAGTAGCAAGCGGATATCAAAGAAATACCTTCAAAATTTCATTTGCATTCTCCAGGCTGAGATTTCTTTACATCAAATGTGAACTTCTGCAGCTGGAAAGGTGGAAAATGGTGATTATCTGTAGCCAGGGCAGTGGTGGAGGAAAAAAAAAGCTTACCTCCATAAATTGACATCTGCGAATAGTTTTTTCTGGTTCTACCAGAGCTACATCTGAGCCAATTTTAGTCATTGGGTTTGCTGTGGATTTAAAACAGCATGACTGTCTTCACCATCTGTGTGAACTGGCCCCATTTTATAACTGACTGTTACAAATGTTTTTCCCAGCTTTAAAACACTCAGGCAGATGTGTTTGTTCAGGGCTCCTAAACCCTCCTGAGGAAGCCTGATTCCCCTCCTGGCATGCCAACGCCACCAACACGATTCCTTTCAAGCAATCCTTACGTGCTTCTGAAATTGGAGATAAAGCCTCTAAATTCGAGTTTCTTGACACATAGAAACTGCTGCTTTCCAGAGGCAGTTTATCTATCTCTTGCGCTTGATTTGGGAGGTAAAAAAGGGAGTGCACCAGAGGGAGAGGTCAACAAATGGAACCATTCACAAGGATTTCCTTTACATCTGAATTGCACTGAAGAATAACTAAGGCTGTGTATAAACAGCTTTAACTTTTGCACCATAACAGCAATGGATCTTTACAAATTAAAACTTTTCCCCTAAGCTTCTTCACGCTTTCAAACAAAAGCACGTTGCTGGCACAAGCTGGTTAAAACAGAAAAGTGGAAGCCATGCTCACAGCCAGGTCACAGCGAAAGCTTTCTAGTCTGGTCAATAATTTGAAGTTTTTAAAACTGCAAATTAATCTCTGAAGTCTTTTCCAAGAAGAAATTGCTAGATTGAATTGGCCCTTACAAGCAAAAAAGTGAATAGAGAAGCAGCTGCCAGCCCTTTCCTCCTGCTCTAGCCACGGAGCCAAGCTGCTCTCCATGTCATGTACTTCTTCCTGGATTTTAAACTCAGAAAGTCCTAATCGTTGCGTGCAGGGAGGGTACTTGCCAATAAGCTTATGGTGCAGCAAGCAACAAGGCTTTTCTGGTCCGTTAAGATGGTTTTCAGCTTTTCTGAGCAGCTTCAAACCAACTCACACCCGTTCCAGAGCATCTTCTCCCATCTCCTCTGAGAAAAAGGTCAGAAAACAGTCAGGCTCTTGAGAACTTCCTTTAGGTCTTGATACTTTTTGATCCCAAGAGCTGCAGCTGTGGTTGCAGCAGTTTGCAAATCGAAGCCATAGTTGTCCTCTGCAGACTGGGGCAGCTGAGCTGGGTTGGTGGACATCACCTCGAAGCCAGCTCCGAGTCGCGTTGTCCCGTGGCCGGGCTCAACGGGAGGCTTGCTTGATGGCTCCCCGTGGGAGTGCTAGTTATCCTGCAAGCTTTATGTAAATATTTTTAAGTGGCACATCTGTCTGAATTACAGCCATGCCCTCCTGGATTGCTAATTGTAGGTTTTAATTCAGCTCTGACGACTAGTTTACATAAATTAGGGAGCTGGCAGTAAGCACGCTTTGAGGAGATGGGATATGGATTTAGCAAGGGCTGATTTTTTTCTCTGAAATGCTTCTCCTCCCAGGCTAGGGCCTCTTCCCTTCACTTGAATCATTCTGGGGGAAAAACAGAGAAAATTCAGCTCTGCTTGTTGAAGGCATGCAGCATGGTTTTGTCTTTACCCCAGTGCTGGTGTGCCCAGCTCACGCCAGTAGTCTAATTGACTTTAATTGGCTATACAAAACCAAAAGGATTTGGCATTTAATTTCTATGGCATATCCATTTGGCAAGAGTCGGAGACAGCATAACTTGGCATGGCTCTGCTGGCTTGCCGAGGTGAGGTTCTGGCTGATGCGAGCATGGTGTGCATGTTCCCCAGGCCATCAGTGCTGGATCGAGGATGCACCAACCAACAGGTTGTTAAATGATCAATAAAAGTCTTCCAGCCCTTCTTCAGCTGCATGGGCTATGGGACTGGTGCGTCCAAGCCAGCTCTGGCAATCAAATAAAGCCCAGCCAAACTGGTTCAATATACAGCTGCGTCCCCTCTGCAAAAAAAGTACTGGGACTATCCACAAAGGCTTTAAAATCACCGTTTGTTTTCCTGGCTCTTGCTTGTGCTGGAAGCATTAACACTCCCTCACACACGTTCTTGATGTAGCAAACTTTAAATTCAAAAATTTTTGCACCAATTTCCAGCAGTCATCAAGGTAGACCTTCTGAAATTCATTTGCTTAATCTAAGGAGGGACTGCTATCTGCCTGGAAGCAGAAGATTGCTCAACACAGGGGTTTGAGAGGGTTGTGGAAATATCCCTCCCTGCAGCCCAAGTCTCAAATTCCTGGGAACCAGATTTCACAGGGAAGGTCTATGACACTTGATTTGTATGTTAGCAGCCCCTGAGACGTACCACACCGCTGGGATGGATGCAAGCTGTGCGTCATCATAGTCCTTTTTCTTGAGGAAAATATCTAAGCCCTTGCATTAAATGACAGCTGAGGTCTTGTACCAGAGCAGGGAAATGGCCCTTTAACATGAATTAGTGCCCAAAATACGAGCAAAGACTGGAATACCAGATTTCTTTTTCAGAACTGAGCCATCTGATCGCATGTCTTATTACCAGCAACTGAGCATGCAGAAAGCTTGTGAGCTGCAATTGCACATTGAGTTCCCGGTTTGCATATTAGGTAGCTTAAATTTCCAGCAGAGATTAATCAAGCAGGTAAGCATTCAGTTTCTCCAAACTGGCCTTAGGACTGGAATGTCTTTGGCTGATATTCTTATCCACGTCATCCCCTGTCTTCTGTCTGAAATTAATATGGTCATGAGCCATTTTTCCTCTGTCACATCCTCCTGTTCTCCCAAGCAATCATGCATTTAACACCACAACCACTGACACAACTGATGCAGCCGTTTAACCATCAAGACACACAGGGTTTGTCCCAAAGCCTATCAAGTGTCCCTTGCTTGGTTAGAAGCTGTACTACAACGGTAGACAGGAAAGTCAGAGTTTCCTTTAGCAGGATATGCTTGCAAATAAAGTATTGCTGCCTTCAAGCAGCAGTAAACATGTATTGCCTGCTAGGGGGTGGAAATCAATGCCTTTCCAATAAATATGTGTATTCTGCAAATGAAATAGATGGGGTTTATTATTGTCCACCTTTTGCTTTCTTGAAAGTCTCCTTTCCTCAGATGTTTAACAACTTAAACATGAGACTTACAGAAATACCCCCAAACATGTGCTAGTAGAGATTCCTTTCTCAGTCAAGCTGGATATGCAGTCACCTACCCATATACTGTGTAAGAGCATCATGCTGCACCTATCAAAAAATCCAGCTGCCACCTGGCATCTCCTACCATCAGCACCATCAGTAATATTTACTGCACCGTTAGAACCAGCTTTGCAAGAAAAACAGAGAAACCAAACATTAATAACCATCTATTTTATGGATGGGTCTTTAGAATGGTCAGTGGTCAGGCAGGAAGAGTTCAGAAATGGATTCAGATTAAAGGGAGGAAACAACATGAGAAGGACACGCTGGAAATCTACTGAGATAGTCAATCTGTTCAAATGCACACGTGCTTGAACTGTAATTGTCTAATTAGCTAAAGTAGTTGCTGCAAGCGTATTTTGTGCTGTGACTGTCTCGTCTCAATTAGACACTTCAGATCTTCTAGGTGGTTGGAGAATTAGAGGAATATGGCAACCCAGAATGGAAAATGTCAACCCAGAAAAGCAAACCTAAATAAAAATGTGGAATTTGGAGAGCTGGTCATTCACCCTGTCCTGTCTGAAATGAGACTGCCAGCTCCTCAAGGCACCAAGCGATGCCTGCTTGCTTGCTTGCTTTTTCCTGCTGTAAAATGCCTTCCACATGTTGGGCCTTCTAGAATAGTGAGAACATCCTGATCCCCATCCTTGCTGCCAATGTGTGTTTTCTCACATCCCAGACTGAGTCTTAAAACAGAATATTGTCCTAAATCCAAGGAGCCAAACCCATCACTGATGCAATAGATGTGAACAGGACTGCAGCCTGGTTTTGACCCTTTCTTCCCAACATGTACGCTAAGAACGATGGATTTCATCCACTTCGGTGACAATTCAGCTGCATCCAGGCTGGTCCAGAGCTCATTAAAGCTGGCAGGAGTCTCTCCATCGCTTCAACAGACACTGGAGCAGGCCTGCTGCCATGTGCCTTGCAAGCGGGTGCCGCCGTTGCCGAAGCACGGTCACAGTACATCGCTACATCCAGCAGCCAGACTTTCCAGAACAAAAGCTTTAGGTTTTGGGTTTTTTTTGCTCTGGCTGGCCGATACTTTTTATGGAATCACTCAAGGGCCAGGTTGTAGTTCTGTAATTGTACAGGGCTGTCATCCTCATGAATATTAAACACCGCTTCCAAGTGAAACTGCAGTTCCTTTTATTGCACAAAGCAATGGATATCCCAGCTGAAACCATTCTGCTTCCTTGCTGGTGCCTGCTGAAAAGTGACTGTGGTTCAAAATATTTGTCGATGCTTTGTTGTATTGGGAGAATGCTCAGTGACAGATGGACACTCTCTTTAAAACCTCAACGTATGCAAATCTCCATACAAAAGAGCCCAGGATGTTTTTAATATCACACACTTGCCTCAGGACATGTTTTTAAATCCCCACTTACCAAGGGCCCTGGCTTTTTATCAGTCAAACGCCTTAAGCACTATGTCAATGTGGACATCTGGCCGCGTGTTTAAAAAATTTTTTATTTGCTAAAATATTTAGTGATGTGACAGGGGTTTTAACTGGGGACATCAGGTCTAATGGCATATGTTTCAACCCAACTGCTCAGAGAGGAAAAACTAACAAGGTAGCTGTTCAGGGCAGTTTACCATTTGGTGTGTAGTAAGCCAGAAAAAAAAAGGAAAGGAGAAGACCAAAACCAGGCATTATTCCTGACTCCTG
The DNA here is from genome assembly GCF_947461875.1 of Haliaeetus albicilla. NCBI lineage: Eukaryota > Metazoa > Chordata > Aves > Accipitriformes > Accipitridae > Haliaeetus > Haliaeetus albicilla. The sequence continues at coordinate 3,731,889 of NC_091484.1, forward strand.
CAGGGGCAAAAAGAATTGGGGTTAAATATACTGAGATAGCTCATTGGGATTATTCTGATTCTTATCCATCACTTTGACGTGCAAGAGAAAGTCTCATAAGGATGTGTGTGGGTTTTAAGAGCTTCTCCCTCATTTTCAGGCTGTTGAGGTTGGCCAAGAGTGAACTGTTCCCACGTGGGAGCCTGAGCTGCAGTGATAAGGGGTTTGGGGCTGGTGGGGACGGGTGGGAGAAGATCACCAAGGAGTAAATGAATGAAAAATAACAGACAGAAAAGTGTCATGAGTCTTTCAGGTTTCTTTCAAACCTCTTACACTTAACGCTGAGCTACTCAGCAGTGACAATTCCCACCCAACGCCATCTGGAGAGCGAGCCTCAAAACTTCTCGCAGGTTTCGGTACTCCACCAGCACCCAGACCGTGAAAAGGAGTTATGATCCCAGCAGTACCAAGCATCGACCTTCCTTTCATCCAACCATTCCTGGCAAGTACTCCTTGAAGGACATTGTCCAGCTGGGAATTGAGGAGAAGGTGTTGAATTGAACAAAACCCGGCACCCTATGGTCAGCGATGTCAGGGCTGTTCGCTGCAACAATTTTGGAGCAATGAGTGCTAACGCAATGCCCCAGCCTGGTGCCAGAAGCCCTTTTGCTTCCAGAACAGCCATCTTTTAGCTTTAAAAATTAGATATGCAAAAGTGATTTCCAGCCTCCTATGCATGGATGTGCCATGGTACGTTTTGTAAAAGCAGGAGCGTCAGCTAATTGTTACTCACCTGCTAGAGCTATTGTACTCTCAATTAACACCCCTATTATTAGAAAGTTACCACATGTGAATTGAAACATTAGGCATGTTTGCCTTCTGCATGGGCAACCAGGCAGCCTGAATTGCTTAGAGAAATTCAAGCTTCCTCACCTCAGTGTTAATGCTAAATCCAGAGATAGTCATTTAACACTGCCATTAACCATTTTGTTGCTGTCACTTCCAAAGGAGTTGATGTGACACTGCTACTGCTGCAAAATGAGCTCATGAAGGAAGAAAGTAACGTGGGTCACGTCACTGTTGTCATGTTTGACGGTAGGGATTGAAGAATCGCTTCATTTGAGGGCACAAGTTTCCTTTTCCTTCACTCAACGAGAAAAATCAACCAGAAGAACCAACCCACTGTCTGACCCTTTGTCTTATATATGTGTGATACCTGCATTTTATGTCACTGCATTATTCATGTTTACATTTGATTAACTAAGACCCCTTGGGGTTTAATGGTATTCAGTGCGGCTGCAGATATGTCAGTGTGCCGCAGAGTTTCAGGTCAATATGTTAGAATAAATGAGGCCGCTTTCTCTTAAAAAAAATGCTGGCTTTTGTACTGGCTGGCGAATGTTGCATCACTCCATTTCTCTTGCAAAATGAACGAGAAAATAAATTTGGCAGAAGAGCTGCATATTACAATGCAATGTGATGATCTAAGGCTAATGAACAGTGAAATCAATGAATTTCAGCTCATTTATGCAGAAAAGGCCAAACTGTGTTGGAGCCAAGCTGACTCTGTATTGGAATCCTGTCTCTGGCGGTGACCAGAACTCTGCTGAAGATCCAACAACCCCCAAAACGCTGATGTGAAGAAGTCAGGTGATGCAAAGCCGGTGTCAAATCTGAACACACCACGACCAGAAATAGGTTTGAATCCTGGAGCACAAGGTTCTTCTCTCTTCCAAAGTGCTGTTTATTGTGATCATTGAGGGGGAAAAGGTGATTTTAATGGAGTTTATTCAAACCGTTGTTACTTGGGAGGTGCGTAGATATTAGTGAAACCTAAAAGGTCTGACAGGAGATACCTGGACCCTTACCTGACGTTTCTTGTGACTGTAGAAAAGGGAAGGTTTCTGCAGGGATGACCCAGCAGAAGACAACTGCCTGGAGAGCCGGTCCCTGCTCCCCGTGGTCCTCCAGGCACCTTCTGGGTTTGGTGCCTACCATTGCGGACATCCCACTTCTGGATCTGCTCTCCCCTCGGAGGGAAAGATTTTGGCTTTACTCCTTTTCTCTTCTGGAAAGAGACAAAATGTCAGGACTAGATCCAAGGCATATTGGAAGAATGAGGCACAGTGGTAGGCATCAAGTGCTGTGCTAGATCCGTTGCTCATTTTCCAAATGAGAAGGTGATATAGCTCTCCTAGAGTTAAAGCTTTTTAGCAAACCCCTAAATTACTTCCTTTTTTAAATAAAAAGTTATTTTTCTCCAGCATACATTACTTTCTTTGTGTCATGTGCGTGTCTGTCTTTGCTGCATTTCTCCTGAGAGCGGTTGGTCACTCTATTTCTATGAAGTATTAATACCCCACCAGTGATATTTATGTACCCAGATCTTTTTTTTTTTTTACCTTTAGATGTTCAACAGCATGAATATTCTTATTTTTTATTTAAAACTAATTTGGAGTTCTCACTCTCTAAGGGGTTTCTAATCACCAAAAAGTGCCCGAGGCTAAAACTGATTGACAGGAAAACGTTGTGGCTTCTGAAAAGTAAATTGGCTATTGACAGAGCAGTATACAAAGGAAAATGCTAAATGCTTATTATTTATGAGCTATTAGGGAAAATGTTATTAGCATCTGTTTCCCACATGGGCAAAAACACCTGTCAGACATCAGGAAACTATAAAACGATGCACAGTTAATAGTTACTTTGTTTAAAAAGTCATTAAAATTGAATGTCAGCTAAAACTTAGGAAAACATTATTCTTCAAACAACTTTTAATCTTGCCGTTCAAAAACAAAAAAAAAAAAAGAAGAAGAAGAAAAGACCTTGCCACATTTTAATTTCTGGGAGCAGAAAGGAAGACGACGTTTGATTTGAAAGCGATGAGGCAACTTCTGGTACACAACAAACAAGGTACTAAAAAAAAAAAAAAAAGCAGTGGAAAAAAAGGGACAAGTTGGCTCCCCTCCTGGAGTTGTACAACAGAGGGAAAGTGGAGCAAGGTCAGGCATTTACATGGGTTTTCAGCGCATGTCGCGGAGATGTTTGGATTTCACTTAAACCTGTAAATAGGACCGGTCGGCCTGTCTTCTGCCATGATGCTCTTCCCAGGTGGAGGTAAAGCGTGGAGCGGCGTTGGTTTGACTCCAGAGCCGACGCCGGCATCGGCCGCAGACCTGGCTGCTGGCATCCCCTGGCTGGGGGCAGGAGCCGTCGGTGGCCTTCCTGCAGCGACTGCAATCAGCTTAATGGGCTTGCACCTAATGGGCAGACTAATGGTAGACTCTTCTCCCAAGTGGGAGAAACCTCATGAGCATCATCAGTCTTGAATCGCGGTCGCTGTCAATCAGGGCCAAACTCCGCTCTGCACAGGGTGGGTCATGTCCAGGTTGGACTTTCTTGCTGTGTCTGCAAATAAAAAGGAAAATTGTGGCCAAGATGTCCCACGGAGACCAGCCAGACTACTTTCCCCCTGTCTGTGTTGCATCTGAACAGGGATTTACTGTATTTTGATGAATTTTCCAGCTGCAGAGCTGCAAAAACACCCCAAGCATCTCTCTGCCCTACAGCAAGAAAGGGGATAAGGCTGGGACAATCTAGGCATTTCATGCTCAGCATGTTCAGGTTTAGTCTATCAAGACTGACCCTGAATCAGGATTTATTTTGGTTCAAACTGTTAAAGAAAATTCAGAGTCATTGAGGGTTTTTTTCTGCTAAGGTGAATCCAGCCAGCATTACAGATGAGATAACTGGAAAAAAAGAGGGTTTGATTTTTATTTTTATGAAAGCCGTAGTATCTCTTGCTGTTCTATGTGCCACCAAATTTTATTTACCTAAGGAATCATTTTCCTTTTAAAAATTCGTGTATGATTTTTCAAGCAGCCTCATTCAGGAGGCAAAGCTGATCTCCGTGTTTTATACACAGCTGAGCACACCAACAGCATTTTAACAATCGTATAAGCAATTGTGGTAAAACCAAAGACTTTTTTTGACACGCATTGTGATGGCACTTTCCCCTCCAGCCTGGTCCCAACTTTAGCACAGGTTGTGAAACCAATGGATGGATGTAGGGCCTAAAGGTGAAAATATGCTTAAAATATGCTGTTCTTAGTATCTGAGCAAGTGTAACAGCAAAATGTACACACAAAAGCCTTAGTGGTGAACAGAAACATGGTCCATCTTCCCTCAATTGCACAAAACACCTGCTGTTGCAAAATAAATAAATCATTTGTGTCTGTACAATTTACATTCCCACCTGATTAGGAATTTCATACCTGGAATTTTATCTTGGGAAATAGAAAAAAAATCAGTGATCTTTAAAACAACCCCTCACCCCAAAGTCACCCTTGGTTTTACTCGCGGTGAATGGGATCTTACTGATCCAGGACACAAGGACAAACCCAGTGTGACACCAGTAAAAATGCCAAAGAAATATAATATAAAATATTGCTTGTCCGTTTAAATTATTTAATGTTATTAACATTAATTACCATACTTGGATACCCTGAGTGATTCACACGTTTTTCCCTCCCCCAACTTCTCCTCTGAAGTTTAACTCTGATTTTCGACATCCGCTTGTTTTCTCCATTTATTTCCTTAAAGCAGCAGAAGGGATTTGGCAGATGGCATCTCACCATCCCCATCCACTTTGCTCCAAACCTTATTTCCTCTGCATTCCTTCTTTCGCACCACAGCCACCAAGTCTCTGGTGCGTACGTGTGTGTCCCAGTTTCCAGCTATCACATCCACGGGGGTCTTGGGGGGGTCTGGAAGGGTTTGGCCCGTGCCAAGACCCAGGGTGAGCTCAATTAGTGCTGATGAGTATCAGGGACTCGCAGATCTCTCTGCATCCTCCCTGATGAGGCTAAAGAGATACTGGAGGAGTTCAGCGTTCTAGTGCAATAAGAGGGTCATATTTTAGTATGAATAGTAGTATAAATTATCCTCACCTGGTGAAACTATTGGCTTTTATGACTAAGTTTTAGCACAATTTCTTCTATAGCCCATAAATTGAGACAACATCTGATCTGCTCAAGGGAAACGGCATCCTCACCACGTGACGGACCGGGGGATCAACCATCCCCAAGACATGCTGGCAATGTAACGGCAAGGTGGGGGATGCCTCACCCAAAACCTTCTGGAAGTGGCCAGGTGGGGAGGCAGAAGATGCTCTTAGTTCGTTATTACATTAATTTCTGGGGTCGGTCAAAGACACAATCACGCTGTTGACGTTTCAGCAGCAGAGGGCAAAGCGGTGACTTTCCAACCGGCATCATTAGCCGGGAGAGGCAGATGTGCTTCCCAAAAACCGCGTTGGCCTGATCCAGACCCCAGCTGCCTTCAGAAAGACGTGGGGCTGCCTCTTGCCCTTCCCACCTTCTCTCCGAGCACTCCCAACAGCAGCGACCGCCTCTGCCTTGTCCAATCCTCCAGGCAGGAGCCCTCCTGGGTGGGTACTTCAATATCGGGCTGGAGCTACCTTTGATGTGCCATTTTCTCTTTGAAATGCAATGTCTCACTCATCTAGTCCTCATCACATTTGGGAAGCTTCTCTTCAGTCTTTCAGATCGGGATGTCAGGGGAGCAGAGTTTATTTTTGAAAGGGGCAGGTTTGAAGTTTTTTGTTTTTAAAACATAAATGCTTTTTTGATCAAAATGTAAAGTAACCCTTTTGGTGGTTGTTTCTGGCTGGGTTGGGTTGAGGTTTTATTGTTTTATGGGGGTTGAGGTTTTTTTGCTTGAGACTGTAAATAGCTCTCAGGCACCTTGAATCTATTTTCCTAAACTTTCCCTTGATGCTCACTGCATAGTCCGTATATTTCAAACCTCCAAATCATCTTTCCGAGCATATGCATGGGATCACTCCAGAAAGAGCTGCGCTTACAGCCAACAGAAACCAACACTGTGCCCACTCCCGTCCCAGGGAGTAAATCCTAACCAGCAGAATATGCAAAGACTGAAATCTGCTATGATTTATTCCGTTTGGCTCGTTGAAATGATCCTCTCCCACTCCTGTGCCCGTCTCAGGAGTGACGGGTACTTTCTTCCCCAGGAACCACCGTGAAGGATGGGAGCTGTGCTCGAGGTGCTCCAAAATCCCCCAAACCTTCATTTTCTCTCGGTCAGACACGAATGCGGCAGCTGCCTCAAGCACGGTGCGGGGCAGCTTCCAGCGACACCCTGGGTGCAAAGACGTGGTTTGCTCAGACCCGGCTTTACGCACGGATCCTGCAAACACGGCGGCTGCTCCTCACCCGGCCGGGAGCCGGGAATCACGCTCCGGGCACGGCAGCGGTGGGGATTTAACTTTGAAACGACTTGCACTCAGCCTGTTTTTCCCCACACTAACCTTTCCTCCTCCCAGTCTTGAAAGTTAGAAACATCTTTTGTATTCCGGAGGCCAAAGGGCCAAACTTGCCTTTAATTAAAATGCATATTCTTTAATTAAAAGCCCCATAACACATGAAGGGCATTCATTGAAATACGATGTGTGACATAGTCATTACCCTGCTGTTAATTACTAATTAATGAAGCTATTTCAATTAATAGCTTCCCCACTGTCACTCTGGCTTTGACAGGGCTCCGTGCTGAGAAGCCGTAGTGGAATCACAGGCGATCGTAACTCCTGGAACAGCACCAAAAGGCATCAGCTGAATATTCATGTCGGACGATGTTAACACTTTTCAATTAAACATAATAAAGTAAAAGCTCCGTCAAAAGTGTATATCAAACATGCGTCAGCCTTTCCCTCTCCCCCTGTTCTCTTCCAGCTTGTCAAAAATAACTAGAAAGAAGTAGGGGAAAAAAAAAAAAAGTGGGGTTTTTTTCTTTTCTTTTGACACTTCAGGCTGGAGCATCATTTATCAAGCAAGCGGTGCTGCTGCACGGGGGGAAGATTTACAACGAGCCCAGGCTGCAGTTGGAGCACACGCACTCGCAAGCGGCTCTTTTCTTTCCGAGGACTGAGCATTGGCATCGCTCTCCTCTTTTCTCTCCCTTTCCTACGGTAAAACCACAGTGGGGACAGGCCCTCGGATGGCTTCTCGGTCCCGTGCAAATGTTTGGAAGCTCAGGAGCAACATCTTTAATTTCCACAGTGAAAGGATTCGCTTCCCGACTGCAGGTTTTAATTACTGAGCTGTGTCACCAAAGAGGTTGCTGTTAAGGGCTGGTATAAGGAACAGCGTGAAAGAAGCTATTTTGCAGTTGACGATAAGTTATATCAATCCTAAAAAATGCAGAGCTGCGAAGCGCTCTCTCGGGCGCCATCTGGTTGAAGTTTTCTATTCAAAACTCTCGGAAAAAGAAACCAAGAGAAATTCCTGTGGAGCATATCCATATTGAACCCCAAATGTTTTATTTTAAGAGCTGCTTTTTTCCGGCAGACCTTGGGGAGGGGAGGTGGAACCTTCTAGAGAGAAAACATTAATTACAGAAAACTAGAAATTGGGAGAAAAGGAAGATATTGTCCAACTATCCCTACTGTTTCGGTATATAGAGGTACAGAGAAGTCTCGTATGATTTGTTACAGAAAGCAAAAAAGATGGTGACCTGGTGTGGGATACTTCTGCTATGGTGACAGGGAAGGGAGATGGAGTTTCTTCTAATTCCTGTGGAAAAAAAGGAGGAAAGCAAGAGGGACCACAAAGAGATGTTTCAATCCATGTCTCAACTTGAAGTTTCTATCTGAAGCCAAGCAAGACAATACTCGTTATGTTGCCTGTTGGTAACGCATTGCTGAGGCATTAGCTAACGGCACATCATGTGAGGGGACTAATAAATAAATAAATCATGTGGTTTGTGTTTATTCTTTGTGTCAGGTCATGTTTCTGCATTTCAGCATCCCAGCTAGAGCTGTAGCACATGGGGTAATGCCCTTACCGCCCAGTGCTGAGCATCAGCTGGAAAAATTTTTCCTCCAAATTCCCAGTGGCTTTAAGAAAATGCATATCCATTTGCTATGTTTGTAGTTGGGTAACGGTAACGAAAGAGTTGTGAGACCATGTGGTTTATGAGCCGTGGGTGGAGGGATCCACGCTTTTGCCAAGGAAATTTTGTGTGCGCCGCACAAAGGGCCGTCCCTCGGCGGAGCTGCGGGGATGCGGATGCAGCTGCTGGGATGATGCTGCTCAGGAGATGGACAAAATGTCAACGAGTTATTTTGCCCTTGCAGTTCAGATTCTTGCTTTGCTCCATCTGGAGTATCTAAGAGGGCTGATGTCACCTGTGCCTGGAGGCCCTGGGTAGAAACCTCTGCCTGATAAACATCATCCCTGAGAGCCAGATGAAAGCAGGGAGATAAATGCTTTGCGAGGAGGGGTAAGGTGTACTCTCCACTGTGACTTTCCCACACCGACCACCTTCCCACCCTCACCACAATCCCAGCCTCTGGGCCAGCTCTTTGCTTCTTCAGAGCAGGTCAGGAGTTAAAATTCCCCGTTCCCATCTCCTGCTCCAAATGCCGGTATCCATCTTGGGTGAATGAAGGTCCATCCTTCCTTCTAGCATGACCCTTCAGCTGCTGCCAGGTTTTCCCACCCACCTTACAGAGCCAGGCAATGGCCCTGTTTCCTTCCCCATTCTTACAGACACGTAGATGATTTTCTCTGATATTTGGGGATTTCTTGCTCTGGTCCTATACTGGGTCTAGAAGCAAGAAATCAAACCAGCTCTCGAAACCAAGTGTTTCAGACTCTCAGAAGAGTGTGGCTACAACACTCAAGTGCCTTCATCGGTTTGGAGGGCAGTGTAAAAGCGAAGAACCTTTCCTCCTCTGAAGCAGCTGCCAGATGTGCTGACGATAGGGCAGGACAATTTTACCTGCCATCCTGCGGGCGCTAGTCCCTAGCTTGCTTTCTAACCCTTACTCTGCCTTAACAACAGTGTTGCTTGCAAACCTTGGACCATGCAAGAGTACAAGCAGATAAAGCAGTCGATACCTAGAAGAAAATTTCCAGGGATGGATAGGCAGTCCTTCTGAATGCTTTCTTTTGCCCCCCTCCTGCTAAAATCTGGGGGTTTTGTTCCTTTCTTCTTTTTCCTTACGGCCATTACCAGACCGAGCCCTGCTAAAGCCGAGGTCAAGGGGAGCCCAGCTGATCTGTCCAAGCATGACTGAGAAGCAATCATTTTTTATCCGGCTGCTTGACATCTAAAGGCTGGTCTCCGAGGTCTCAATTAGGGTTTGGGGCTGACTCGCCTCCACCTCTCCTGGGAAGAGGTTTTGCCTCTTCTGCTCGATTATACACAGTGTCTCCTCCACGTGCAAGACAGACCAGGAGGGAGGGAGCTTTAGCCCTACTTTAGTTGTTAACCTCCGAAGCATAATTCAGAGCCACGCATTGCTATAAAGGCTTCACAGATTGCTCTTATAACATAATAGGCCCTTGATCTGCTATGTTTGTGCAGGGTATGGAGGACAAATTGATTAACTGGACAGGCCCCTATTTCATTTGAATGCTGTGCCCCTCTCTCAGAGGATGCTGTCGGTGGCAAGTGATGCTACACAGAGATTTGCACCTGACTTCCCTGGTGCTGGTAGCGACTTCTGTGTCTGCCTGACATGTGTCTGGTTTTATTCTTTATTATTAGCAGAGTAAAGAAAAGGCAGAATTCACACAAATCACCTTTCATATATTTATATGGGAAATGCTGGGGTTGCAACAGATACTGAAGCATTTGTGCCAGTGCTGTGAACTTCTGTTGTCTGTCTTTTGCCAGGCAGAGATGCTCCTGCTTGCCTGCAAAAGAAAAAAAATGTTTTGGGATATGTTGGGAGAAGTATTGGCTGAGATCGGAGATGCCCTTCCCTGGAAATTAATCCACCAAACACAGATGAATCTCCTGGAATAATCCTCTCTAATGCACGTTCAGGAAATCAATTCAGTGCTTTATTCTTTAATCCAGAAATCTCCAAGGAGGAGGAGGAGGGAGAGGATGAACAGACCCCATCAGAAGAGGATAAAAATTGGCACTGCATTTAAGGAAAAGAGATAAAACAGTGCCTTTACTGAGAGCGGTGACATGTTCTCACCAGCCCAGTGGTGAAGATTCACCTACAAACACCGAAGCCCTGAGCAACGCCAAAATATGCCGTTTCTTACTCATGCTCTAGTTTTTGGCTCTGCATTAAACCTGCCAGAAAAGGGTAGGTGCTAATGCAAAACCCCTCTCGGTTTCCAGTGATCTGGGGCACTCCTGGAGGCAGATGCCTTATTTGAGCTGTCAGACTTAGCCCCCTCCCAATCTGAACAGCAAAACCAACCAGTAATACCCCAAATTGCATTACCTTGGTGTTACATTTGCAAGTCAGATTTTCACATGTCTACTCGGTGTGTTTTACTGCGACAGTGCATGCAGATACAACCCACACAGGCAGGTCTCAGCCAGGCTAACTACCACAGCAAATTCGGCATATAATTGCATGTGTATTAGCATATCTGGTTTTGAAGCAACAGTGAATGTGGTTCAGTTTCCATCCTGAACAGCTTTATCCATATCCTTTAAACCTGTGGGTAATACATCTTAGTGATGCTCTTTCAGGCATGATTTCTATCCTAAACCCTTTAAAATACAGCTGGTTCCAGGCATGTTTATCTTTTAGCTCTCCCAAACAGTTCCCATTTTTCAACCCTAAGCTATTATGAAAGATTTCCAAAACTTGCCAGGAAGAGTTTGTCCATCTCAAGTCTCTGTTTCTGGATTTCAGCAATTTTATCCTAATTCCAGTCAAAATTACACAGTGCATTTCTGAAAATATTGAAATTATTTGAGGGTACTGAGACATCTTGGCATCTGACAGAGCTCAAAGGGTGAAGAGCTGCATCCAGAGTCTGGCAACATGAAGGCTAAAGCTTTTCACTTAGCTTGCCGTGGAGCCATAAGACAGGAAAAAAGTCTGATTTGGAGGTCAATCAAAATTTCCCCATAGTTTTTAATCCTGAAAAATGCATCATTTAACTAAGAAATCAGTTCATTTTTAATTTTCTGCTCCCAGCTGAGTCCAGGCACAAAATCCCCAGAAAACAGGTACCCCTTTGAAAAGGTTTGTCATGGTCCCTGGATCCAAACCTTTTTGTCCAGGTGCAGAACAGCCCATCTCCCACAGGCCTTGGCTTTCCTGGAAGGACAGCCCAGGGCTGTGCAAACATTTCTTAGGTCACCCACTTTGTTGCAGTGCATGTCCTACTTAGAGATTTCTGTAAAATGAAATTGCAGGGACGGAGGTTTTACGCTGAGCTCTCGCTGGTCCAGGTGGTTCCTGCGGTGGGAACTGAAGCCTCCAGCCCTTTTCAAAGCACAATTGTGCCCAAGATTGCTGAGATAAAATGAAATAAACCAGATCACGATAAATTACTCATCTGAAGACCTCCTTTCTGATATCTGATTATGCTCTTGCTGATAATACTATTTGTTTAGGGGGTTTACTTTGCTAAATAACCAGTAAATAATCAGGGTCTGGGGTGCAGAAGAAGAGGGCACATCCTCCCTCCCGTGAGCCTGGGGGCATGTGGGGACCTTGTCTGCTCCCCCAAACCTGCTAAATGGGCTTGTGGAGTGGGGCTGGGAGAAGGCTGGACCACGGGATGGAGGAGCCGGAGGGAGGATGCTGGAGGAGACAGAGCGGAGCTGCATGCACTGAGGAGCAGGTTGGTTGCAGCAGCAAAACCACAAGGTTTTACAAGGAAGGCGACTGCAGCCAGGAAACTTGTGACACCAGGTTTACAGGCACGAGCCATCGCTTGTCTCGTTTGGGGCAAAATAAGAGCAAAAACATAGAAAGGAATCCGTGACCAGCCAAGGTTCACACCAGCTCCGGGTATCTGAAGGGCCAAGGATGAGTCTCATGAAAGCATCCACCTCACTTGTAACTCACGCAGGTACACAGAAGAGATTCTAAATGAGTGGGGTTTTATGAGACTCGGTAGGAGAGGGGAAAAAAAACCCCGACATGAAAGGAATTTAGCAGCTGCAACGAGCCTAAATGGTTGCACAGGAAAATCCCTTGTCAACCACAAATGGTTTGCCTTTAATGAGAATGCAGGACATGCGCGAGTAGGTTGCTAATTCTTTGTGTAAAATCCTACCGATAATTGCTACATGTGTACCTTTCCATTGTCTCCCATGGAAGTGGGATTTTTTTTTTTTTTTCCTTTGGAGCTGAAATTAAAAACAATTTATGAGAGAATAATTAATGCCAAAGTGCCAGGAGATCGCGCCCAGCGCTGTGTTTGGAAGAACAAGAGCAAGTCACCAGTAAATTGGTAGTTGTACAGAGCAGGGGAAAGCAATTTGGGAAGAGATTCAAGGGATCAGCCAAAGCTTTTCTGGCAGCTACTTCCTTAGTCAAATCATTAATTTTTGTTAATCCTTTGCAAAAATCTGGTGAATTGGGAACAAAATTTTACAAGTATTTCAGTCCTGCTTTAGGAGGCCAAATCCTATTACTGGATAATGGGACTTTAGCCTCCCAGGAGCAGAGACCCTTTGGAAAATGTGGGTTTATATGGGGGTTTCTTCTCTTTTCATGATTGGATTAAAACCTACCCCACTCTTAATCCTGCACTGGGAACTGTGTAAGCAGGGAGTTATACCAGTCTGGAAACCAACTGGAGCATAAAACTCCAGTTACCTTTCCTGCGGCTGACGGTCACGCTGTGCTTTTGGGTTATTCCTGTAACTCTTTGCTGATGGAGCTTGGCTGTTCTGGCTCACGCTGTGTACCCAGCACTGCTGCGGGGCTGTCAGATGGGACCCCCAAAAACTGCAGCCCAGGAGCACCACTGGTGTTTTGGAGGTGTTTTGGTAGAGGGGAAAAGCTCCCTTTTAAAACCAGGTTGTACCTGTGGGAGCTAAGACTGTTTTTCAGGCCACCTGCCCTGAGGACAGTTACAAACAAAAGCAGGAAAATTATTTTGAAGAAAAAAACAAAACAGGGAAGAAAAAAGGGGAGAGCACTTAAAGGTGCCGGCGGAAGCTTGATGCCCTGGACTGCAACTCCCTGCCATTGCCCCCCCCCCGCCACCCCCATTTTTAATTACAAGCAGTCAAACTGTAAAGACATTAATGGACATCTTAATTATTGCATTAAAGTTTGAAATGGAAAATTCCTCATTACGTGCCATGCAGTAGGTCACGGCTGCAATAAACGGTGATATTTTGCTTGTTACGGTGCTGGGTGCCCTTTGCAGAATGGTGGTGTCTTTGGGGCATGTCCCAGCCCTGGGGAGCTGGCAGGTGGATGTTAGATCAGGTCTCTGCTGTGAGAGCATCTGCTTGTGTTTTCAAGGCAAAAGTATCAGCGAGAAGTGCTCTTTGCTATTTCTTTTCTCCTCCAAACAGTGCTATTTTTCTCCTGTGTTTTGCTTTCCATCTGCTTGAATGTGTTTATTGATTTAGTGTTATGCAAACTGCAATAAAACAGGATCCTTCCAATGCTCTAGAGCCAACTATTGAATATGCCCCAAACAATTTAAATACAAACCGACCCATCAATCCCAACCCACAGCAGCAATACAATATACCTGTGATTAATCAGCCTTTAAGCCCAGTCCCAGATTCCCAGTCCCTTTCGCACCGTCCCCATGTCCCTGCTGGCTCAGGGCAGGCTGGAAAACTGGGATCCAGCCTGACAGGCAGGGTAGCCCTGGGACCCAGACAATTTAAGGAATGTGGCAGAGCTCGTTCTTTTCTCTTAGGCTTTACACAGATGCAGGATGCCATGAAGAACAGGGCAGGGTTTTAGGTGGGTCTGTGGCTTCTTAGAGCTTTACAGGTCAAAGTAGCTCAAGTGTGTATGTCAGAGGTTGTCTATACCTTTATAAGAGGAGTAAAAGGACAGGAAAAGTTGAGGATAACTTGCATTCTGATAGATTTTCATACCACAAAGTTTCATGCTGGTTTTTTTCTGAGCACATCGAGGAGAAAATTAGGGAACTCTGCAGTCCTTAAAGATATTTTCTTGATTACATGACCCTACAGATGAGGTTTTAAAGTTCCTTTAGTGGCTATTTCTCCTCTTAAAACACCTTCCCAAACTTTTGCTCCCCCCTTCCCCTTACTAGCTGAAAAATTGCCAAATGAAGAGGGAAAGCGAATGCTGGCACAGCAGGTCCTGGGACTCCCCAGCACGGGCTCCGGCGGTGAGAACCACCAGCCAGGGCTGCTCCTCGGTGGGGACAGGCTCTGCTGGCTGCCCAGCTGTGCCAGCTGTGCCAGCCAAACCAGCCACAGCATCTGTGCCAGCTGTGCCAGCTGTGCCAGGGCCAGGCTGAGCAGCTCTCGGCCGGCCAGGAGCTGCCACATCCCAAATCTTACAGCTCCCTCTGTTGGCATCTCTTCGAACCTCTCAGCGAGGATGCAAAACCGTTGGCAATGTCTTTTTTTTTTTAAGCAGTCTCCAGGTGGAAGGTGGTCTGGCTGCGGGGGTATATCCCACCTAACCGAAGACTTGCTTCATTTGTGTTTTTACTCGAAGAACCGCTTCTGGAGCATGTCTCCTGGTGCTGTACTGACCACAGCTCTGCTGAAGACAGCTTGTCGGTCATTTTTTCCAAAAGAAGTGGGAAGAAGATGGAGCTGGATACACTCTGAGGGCTGAGGTATGAGTAGACACAAGGTTGCTGTGAAAATCTACCAGCCCAGATATTCTGCCAGCATAGCCTCCCCATCCTCTCCCACCAGCCCTAAGGAGTTAATCACATTAAACACAGATGAGCTCTGTCCCTTACTGATCACACAAATTAGCACCTCTGCATTCAACGGAAAATCAGACAGTGTGCAAATGATTTGCTGCCTTTATTTTTTTTTAGGTCCTTCCATAACAAAAACTCTCAGACAGCAAGCTTTGGCAAGGTTGCTTAAACATATAACAGTACAGCTATGTAAAATGGTTTCAATACTTCGCCAAAGAGGTACGAACATAATGAAACCTAAGCCTCAAGTGTATTTCAAATATTTAACTTATTAACCAGTTTACAGAGACAGATAATCTGGACAGCCCACCAAAGTGTTAACTGGATTTACAAAGAAGGCACAGCCAGCAACATTGACTTTCCTTTGAAATTCTTAGTTCCAAATTTCCCAGCTTGCAGAGCCAAGGGGTGGCCAAGCCGCCTGGTTCAAATGCAAGTGATTCAAACTCATCAACATTTCCACGTGAAATGGTGCATCCAGCACAGAGAACCAGAATTCACTCCTTGTGCTCCTGACCCACAACACCGAACACTCAGGGAAGATGTCAAAAAACCCAAAACAAAACCCACCTTTTTTTTTCTTATGTCGCTATAGAAAAGGCCATGCAAACAATCTGCTCAGACTGGACGAGGGACAAGGCTGGCAGAGATGTCTGCACAGCCTCAGGCCTCTTTGGCAAGCCTGGTTTGCATTTGCTCTGTGTGCCCTCCCCATTTTACCACCCGATTTTGAGAAGCTTCCCGGCAGTGCTCGTGTGTCCTGGCTCTGCAGCACTGCACCACCCCAGATACAGGGTTGTACCTATGGTAGCAACCAGGCTTTTAGAGAAAAAAAGCACAGAAGGAGAAAAAAAAACTTTCTTATCTCTCTGGCCCCCAATCAGGCCACACTGATCCTATATTCTCTTGCAAAGACATCAGGCAGTTGCATCTTTATCTCTTAATATCCCCAAAAAGTACCTCAGCTTAGGTTGGTGGCACCCGTTAGTGACTCTGCAATTAAAAGGCTGTCAGTATTTTCACTATAAACCCAGCTATTCAGAAACTTAACATGGCTCCAACATATCTTCCAAGAAGAAAGTCAGCTAAAACAAAAGGAGAAGCAGGGGATAATTATTTTTTTTAAGGACGATGAATCTGAACCTACAGCTTTCCTGCACAGCGAGGTCCCTTGGGAAATCTGCTCCCAAGTCTCAAGTGAAGTTTTCTGGTAAGCACGAGAGAAATCAAAGAGATCCCTTCAGGCTGCGAGCAAGGGGTGGGAGGAAAAGCAATGAATTGCTTTAATATGAAATGTCACATTTAAAATAGATCCTACAAAACCGGAAACTGTAGGCTGGTAAATCCTTCCCTTCCAGAAATACTGTGGGGTTTGGTGGGAGTACCACTCAAAATAAGCATGCAGAATCAGGCCTCAAGTACATAAAATATAGAATTTGGTACTTAAATTTAAAAATATTTATAAATAACTTAAGACATTCAGGCTCAGAGGCGTGTACAGCCGAGCATTTCCCTCTGACACGGGGAACCGCAGGGATCCACATCCAGTACTATGGATCCCCAATGGAGAAATTTGCTTTACGCTTCATGTAGAAACAAAACCTGCCCGTTGCAGGCTCTTTGGAAAGTCTCCCGCACCCTTTCGAGGGCACGTGGAGAACACATCTGATCAAGCAGAAAGCATTTGGGAGTATAGATCCATAGCACAGAACACGACCTGTTCTTCCTATACATTCACAGCATATGGCAAAACAGCTCCCGGGGGATTCCTTGGCTGCCCCTCCACCGCGAGGTCAGCCCAGCTAAGCCTGACCACGGGTGATTGCAGCTTCGCTCTCACGTCGGAGGTGGTCTGCCGTGGCTCAGGGCTGGAATAAAACGACTTGGAAAGGAGGGAGCCCTTGAGCAAAGTGGGCTCAGCTGGTTTGAGCGGTCTGGTCTGCAGCGTTCCCGGCTCAACTGGAGCACAGGGAAGGCAGTCTTGATGCAACCTCCTGCCCCTGGGTCCACAGTAGTCATCCAGCCAGAAGGCTTCCCCTGAAGGGAAGCCTCGACTTCATCTCACAACCCCTTCTCCTGTACGCCTGGCTCGTACCTGTCAAGCAGATTGCAAAATGAAGGCACGCGAGGGAGGGTTAAGGTCAGAGGTACGTTTGTTTGGGTTATTCCTTTCATGTCGTTCAGAGGACACGTGTTGAGTGGCAGCCCAAGAGCCGGGCACCCTCCAGGGCAGAGCATGCAAACCGCAGCAGCCTTCGGAGACAAGCCGGGTAAGCTGCTTTGGCCCCATGGATATTTGTCCACTGGACACGGATTGGGGCAAACTGGCCTCCTGGGCCGTATCCTCACTGGAGATGTTGAGCTGGACGGCTCTGCTGGCCATCAGCTATGCCCTGAGCAAAAAATGAATGCTAAATTTCTTCTCTCCCATGGGTTTCACCCAGACCCATTATATACTTGGTCTCAGTATATTTTTTTTCCTCTTTAACACCTAAAAAAAAAAAAATGTTCTTTGGCACTTGTGCGACAATGACACATAGACGTGACACTCTCCTGTCCTTTGGCTGCTTGCTGGACTCCTCTCTAGAGGTCCACGTATGCAGAGTCTGTGTCCACCCTCTGGGCCTCTCCAAACACGAGGAATGCACAGAGGCCAATGCTGTTAACGGCAGCCACCAGATTGAAAACAGAAATCCAGGAGCCAGTCGTTTCAATCAAGTAGCCAGCCAAGTACACGCAGATGACACCTGGGGCAGGAAAAAAGAGAAAGAAATGCAAAGAAATGCGGGATCCTGCCCGCTTGCGAGGAGAGGATTCCCAGGAAAGGATGAGCTGCAGGAGGATACCTTACCTAGGAGGGCTCCACCTGTATTCCCAACACCTGTAAAGAAAAGCAAGAAATTGCATATTCAAAACCCGCAGACAGGAGCGGCTTCTGCCAGGCTCCCGCCCGACCCCCAGCTCAGCAAAACCCCTTGCTCATGGCTGGGATAACCCACACTCATCCTCATCCCCAGCCCGCGGTGCAGGTAAGCATTTGGCAAATTGAAAGGCGTGTTGGTGCAGTTACCTGCCCCCAGCAATGGCACATATATCACAGAAGGACGCTGAGGTTGCAAATACAGAGTAGACATTGCACAGAAATACTCCTGCTCAGACTTTAATGCTGATGACCGTGTCCCCTCCCGTACACACCATTTTCCAGCACAACAAAAACCCCACCAGAATCCTTACCGAACAGCAAGCCGGCACACGAGGGGGCCAGATCCTGTACGTTTACTGAAATGCCACTAGTGAGAAACAGAGAGGGGAAAATGGCAGTTTTAACGGAGCGCGATTGCTTTTTCATCATTTACACAGTTTAGTTTGCCAAACGAAAGGAAGGGCTCCTAGACAATAAATGGCACTGTCAGGAGAAAGGAGGAAAGAGGCCGAGAGTGAAGCAGCACGGGAGAATACCAGGAGGAAAAGGATTCAACTCCAAGTGGCAGCCTCCTCTGAGACCCTGGAATGCCAAGCATGGGGTAAGAGCTAAGGGCCACAGCTACTGTCGTTATCACTCTCGTTACCTGTGGTTAAAGGTCTGAAGTCCGACAGAGGCAGAGGCAAACACTATCGCTTTGCAAAAACTGGAGGTCTGGCCCAGGCACAGAGCAAAAACGCTTGAGACGCCGGAGCCAATGACCTGGAAGAAAGGGAAAATTAAATAGCACAGCACATTTTCTTTAAGGAAGAAAGCAACTCCTTTCATGGACAAACTGTTCCCTTTTACGATGGCAAGGGCTTGTGTGCACCAGGTGCTTCTCAAGCCTTTTTTTTCCCTGTGTCCTGCCTTTCTGTGTCAGAGGTCTGTCCGGAGGGATGCGGTGCTGCGGAGCAGAGGATACGCTGTGCTCTCACCCAGCACTTCTATTTCTGTTCATCCTTGTATTGCTATTTCCTCAGTATCTAAGGGGTCATTTAGAAAGACAGCGTATGGTTGGCCTTTGCCTGTGAAAGAAAACCTCTCCGGAGCACTCACGAATCTCTGTGCTCAGTGTTACCGTTGGACCACGCTCTGTTCCTCTGCCAGGGCTTTGCTCTGGATTTCATTTCCCATACGCACTGACCACCGATCGATCTGCACAGCTAGAAAACCTTTCCTCTTTCCGCCTATAACCATGATCCCAGCTCCATAAGAGGTCTAATCTGCCATGTAAGCAGAGGTCAGCAGGTAACTCGGGTGTCTCTCCCGTGGCTTCAGCTCTCTTACCTGCATGAACTTACGAATGGTGATGGTTTTGTACCCTGGAAGAGAAAGGGAGAGTTGCAGTTAAGCACAGCTCACCAGGCTCCCTTGTTCTCCAGCCAGGAGACCACATGGTAAGAGGATTTCAGATGGCCAGATTTCATCTCCACGTGGATATTGCGACTGAGATCAAACTGACATCCAAACACATGGATGGGATTTGGACCCTGGAGTGTTTATTCTGCTTTAATATCAGAACCTCAGGTTGTCTATTTGCTGGGTCTTCTCCCTACCAACAAACCCACCTCCTCCCACCCAGGTCCTCCTTCCCCATCACATAAAATAAGAGCTGAGGAAAAGCCAAAAGAGCTCTTACCCTGGTTGATTAAATGATCAGACAGAAATCCACTGAACAAGCTTGTAGGAATTGCAACCAGCCAGGGGACTACATTAAACACCCAACCCTGAAAGGGAGCAAAAATCAAGAGAGGTTTGCTGTCAGAGCTCAGTTTGTTTGCAAATATTCTATCTGATAGTCTGTGATAGCTGTAGAAAGGAAAAAAAAAAAAAATGAAGCGATCAGGACTTCTTGCAGGATCTCTACCCCCTGTGCCCAGCAAGCTCCCAGTTACACCCTGCATCACTCCAAAGTCTGTAAGGCGGCAGGCACATCACGGGGCTGTAGCATTCATAAGTTTGTTGTCTTTCCTTCTGCCCCGGTGACCCTGCGTCCAGGGGAGAGGCAGAAAGCTCTGTCTGCTCTGGGAAAGAGGGATTAAACGTGGCAAAGTTTACTGTTCAGCAAGGTGATGTGGCAGAGAGCCACAGAGCCCTGGAAAGCAAGCTGTAGATTTTACTCTGCCCTGTGGGTCATCAGTAAAGCTGCCGGCAAAATTTCCGACATCAGCTTCAACCTCATTAGCAGCGTTACTGTGAAGCTGAGGGAACATAGCTGGATTTTCTAATGCCAGGATTAGGTAACATTATGGGTAGCAACATACTTCGGCCTATTTTCAATTAAGCGAGCTTGCTACAGTTGTAATCACAGATGATTACTGGTCATCTGGATTACAGCTGCTCAGAGGCGTTTTGGTGCCCAGATCCCACGAGGAGCTGAAATCCAGCGCGGGTTGGGCTGGGCTTCATCTCAGCTGGTTGAACCTACTGATCCATCCATCCGTCGTCCCCCGCATCTCCCCCTTTGCTCCGAGCCCGTCACCCCGTGGAGGCATCCCTCCCTTCCTCGCCTGGCTTCAGGATGCGTGGGAGGGCCAAATAATCTTGGTTTTGAAAAATCCTGTTTCAGCTGCTCCTGGAAATCGTACCAGGGTCCATCTTTCAGTGGCTTTGAAACTTTGGGTCTTGGTCGCTTTTGGAAATGTTACCCCCGAGGGCCTGTGGGGTGATGTCTCTGGTGTCTGTTAACACCAGCTGGGCTTGCTCAGCAAGTCAATCCCAAAACACTGAAACACCTTTGTCCATCTCTACAGCCCATCGCCCTGAGCAGCGTCAGCCAAAACCCTCCATCACATCCATCCATCCATCCATCCATCCATCCATCCAGGTGGGCTGCAGGCAGCTGGTGAAGGCAGCTCACCTGCAGAAAGGGACTTTGACCAGTAGGTGCCACAGGTTTCCCACATTAAGGATTATCGTCCATCCTTTAAAATCAAGCTTCCTCAAGCCCCCTTTTATTGAGATGTATAAAGTGATTATCAGATGCAGGAATGCTATATAGAGCATCTTACGTAAGGGCACCATGATATAATGCTTAACAGATGGTAAATTACTGCTGCACAAGCACATTACTCGAGGTGCACAGATCTTGTCACAACAATATGTTTGCTGGTTTAATACATGATTTTAATATAAATATCGAGTATGCCATAAAGCGCCTTACACATGCCATATGAAAAGGCATTTGTAAGCAGCTCTGGAAATTCTAAAAACCTAATAGACCCATCGTGGAAAAGATTGTCTGAGTTTCTGAGAACAAGATCAAAATACCAGCTTTCAGCCCAGATGAGTATTGCCTAGGTTTCTGAAAAATGGGAACACCATTTGTACTGAGGAGAGGGTAGCTTTGGCAGTATTTTTGAAGTACATGTCATTAATGGTAATTATCGTTTTCGCTGGCAGGTCTGAGCTAGACAATGTCAGTACAGTTAAAAACCCCGTGAAAACCCAGGAGTGAACGGTGGTCATTTGCAACAGCATAATGTCATGAGCTCTGTGCCGTTTGAAAACCATCCTTTCCTCGGAAGAAAAGCAGTCTGAAAACCACATATAAGCCCCTCTTCCCTGCCTGGAAGGTTCCCCAGCTCTGCCTCACTTCGGCATCCCTAAACAAGCAACTAGAAACCAGCCTCTGCCTACCTGGAGGGAGGATGCTTGCATCTCCAAATATCTGTGCAGGGGGGTAATGGCTCCCAACCCCACAGGGAAACCTCCCGCCTCCTCTTGCCTCCCAGCCTGCTCTCACCAAATCCCTCTGCCATCATCATCCTCCCTAACCAAGCCGTTCCGGCAGGTACCCAGCACAACCTCGTTTGCGCAGGGACCGGCAATGCCTGTGTCTCAGAGCCAACTTACCTTTGACTCGGGGAAAGTCTCCTTAAAGAACGTCGGCAGCCAGGAGAGGAGAGTGAAAAACGTGCTGGCCGTAGAAAGCTGAGCGATGATGACAGCCCTGAAAATACACAGCGGAGAGGAAATAATCAGGAGTGACATGTCACACGGGGTGGGAAACGGGCACTCGAGCAACCCGGTATTTCAGTTCCTGGTCTATAAATAAATCCCTCACAGTGCTACAATTCCTGAGATTTTTTTCACAGGTAACTACTCCTTTTTGGCTTGCCACCTTGCAGCACCGCTCGTTCCTTCGCTGCCCTCACCGCACAGCGCCCGGGCGGGCGCCTGACGTCAGCCCCTGGGTTCAGGCGAGGTTAATTGCAGTGGTAATTGTGCGAGTGCATTTCCCACCAGTCCCTTCGAGCGCTGCAAGAGCTGTCCCGCTCCAAGAGGTGTTGTTTAGGGTTTTCTAGGGATTTGTTATCAGCAGATGCTCCATGGTTATTCAAGGCAGGAATGGGCTTGCTGCCCCGCGGCCCCATCGCCCTCCGCCTCGTCTTTAAACGGCACTTGGGAACATGCTTGGATGAGCTTCAGTACCAAATGCAGCATCCTATGGCTGTTCCTATGGCTATTAAAATATCCTATGGCTATTAAAAAGATGTTTTGCCAGCAAGGAGAACACAGCCTGTGCCACCCAGTGCCTCTGAGCAGCACTTCTTAGGAGCCCTTTACAAGCAGCATTTCTAACAAGCCCAGTGGAGAACATCACTCCGGAGGAGCACACAACTCATCCAGGGAACAGCCTGTGAAGGAGAAAGATTTGCCAGTAACATTCAAGCCTGACATTCCTCCGGACAGAACATAAACTGCCATTAGTCAAGCTTACCTTTTTAGTTCTTTATACAGAAGGGATTAGAAAACCCGGTAATATTTCCCAACAAATAAGTGGGCAAACACATAGGCAGAAGAAATAAGCACAGAGAGGACAAGAAGCCCTTGGAAGCAGGGTGCTCTCCCAGCCCTGCCAGTGCTCGAGGCCACCACAGCTGCCTACCATATCGGCGCCTTCTTAAACAGCTGCTTCCAGGGAACTTTGGTCTGCTTGGATATCGAGAGGCTTCTCATTAAATAGTCTATGGGGATGATGAGTTCTGCAGGGAAGAAAACATACAAAGGACAGCTTTGATCAGTAATTTTCTGTGCAGCTGGAGGGAGCCCTGGGAGCCCACTATACAACCACCTTTAATCTCCTTCTAACCCTTGTTTTTTGGCTACACCACCATTGAAGGCTCATGAAAACACCTTGTTCTGTTGACCAAAATTTTTCCACTGCATCCACACACTTCCCCATCCAGCCACCTTCCCCCATTTGTTATATCTCTTGTTATATTGAAAGAAAAACCTCTTGGGCAAAGACCAGGTTTGGATTTTGTCTAGCACCAGGCACACGCCTGCCTCCTGATGAGCTGGGCTTCTACATGCCACGCTCACACTAATAATGCTGTAGCCAGGTCTAATGGTTTCCCCATGTGTGGAATTACTCCCAGACAGTTATTTGGGAAGAGATATTCTGGATTAACTGGTTTTTAAAAGCTCTATGTGTAGATGTTCTTAGTTTGTAATAAGTATCTTGCCCTGCTTTAGCTTAATCCACTTTGAAGATCATGCTCTGTTTGGTGTTTTCACTGGTGCTTAAGAGTACTGAGGAGTCAGATCAGGCTCTCGACAGCAATATAATCCAGCGTGGGACTTGAAATAGGAAATCAGCAACGCAAGAGCTCAAAACCTTGTTTCTGGGTTTAGCATCTTGGGTGAGACACAGCGTGTGTTAGAGAAGACATCTGAACAAAAGGTCTTTGTGTAAAACCTTAGAAACACGGAGGATTTGTAGAAAATAGCGGAGAGGCACCACTCGGGTCCCGCAGCCTCAGGAGTGCTGGCAGCCCGAGGGATGCAGGCGGCTGGACTTACCTTTCTCATTCAGGAGGTACTTGCAGGTGCAGTAAACCCAGAGCAAAGTGAGCAAACCGGAGAAATAGAAAACGCTCTCCCAGCCGTACCAGTCCAGGAGAAGAGACCCCGCACCGCCGATCACCAGCGTCCTGCAAGGGAAACCCCACTCGGATTTACAGGTCTGGCTAAGAGCGTTTGGGCTGCACGCGTCAACGGGAGATGCTCCCCGGGGAGGATGCTGCGTGTCACTAAATGTGCTTAAAAAAGTCATCAGTAGAGAAACCACTAAGGGAAGTATCTCAGGGAATGTATGGACCAGCCAAAGAAATGAATACACTGGGAAACTAAGTGATTAAACACAGTAATATTTCTATTTGGCTTTTAAGCAACCCTTCCATTTAGAAAGGAAATTCTCGTGGAGATTAGCAGAGATGGGGAAGTTATATTATCCCCATCTATCAGAGAGGACAGGTGACCAGTCTTGGGCTGACCCCTGCTCTTCCTGCTGGAGCAGGCTGTTTCCCATCGTAATTTAAAAGTTGCAAACACTCTTCGAAGTCTGGCTTGAAAAGAAAGAAAAAAAACCCCCATAAATCCTTGACGTGCACGACAGCAACTGCCTGAGGCTTCCTCAGCTGCAGCCGGTATCCTCAAGGACCCAGGAATCCACACGTACTTTGGGCTGCGAGTTTTGCCTCCAACTATTTAATGGCATTTCATCACGTATGATGTCCAGAGACTGTCACTCGCTGCTCAAAGCCTTTTGAACTTACCCACACTGGGAGCCGGTCCCCACTGTGCTGTAGGTGAAGGCTCGCTCATTCTCCCGGACCTTCTGGGACAGCAGGCTGGCCAGGGATGGGAAATACACCCCTGTGAGCAAGGCAGGGATCAGTCAGGCTCCTGTGCCCTCGTGAGCAAATCAAAAGCAAATTTAAAAGATCCAGCAGGAGTTAAAACACCGAGACAAAGCAACAAAACCTTTGGTGAATTCCAAACAGGGATATAAAAGAAAATAAGTGACTCCATCGCCATGAAAGCTTTGTTTCTGCCTTCTCCGTAATCCCCTGTTTCACCGTCACCGCCGCGACCGTAAATCCATCAGTGCCAATGCACTTATCCCAACGGTTCAACAGTGCTGCAGCTCAGCAAGAGGGAAGGAAAATCATCCCAAATTATGCAAAAGTTTTGGCAAGGACTAATTTTCCCCAAGTCCTTTGAAGGAGTTTTAAAATGCGGAAAATCAAACAGGAACAGTGATGATTTCAGAAGGCAGCAGCCCTTGTCTGACAGAGAGATTTCTACAGGGGAATGATTTGTCAGCGACTTTCTCTAGAAATGTCACTTTTTTTTTTTTTCCCGTGGAAGTTCTGGATGCAGAGGCAGTTTTGAGGCAGAGGTTTGCTCGAACACGCAAGAGAAGGGCTCACGCACTGCAAACCGCATGACTTGCATCTGAATTTACCGCACACGAGCCCCCCTGCAAGGAAGCCCCTGGGCGGACAGACACACAGACACGTGCGCAGGACAGGGGTCTCACCTTGCAGCAACCCCATGAGGAACCTGGAGGAGGTCATAAAAACGAGATGGGCAGAAGTGATGTGGGTGAGCAGAGGGGTGAGGACCGTGAGGAACCCCCAGGCTGATGCGGAGAGGAGGAGGACTTTCTCACCTCCTATTCTGGAAGACAGAAAACACGTTATCGAAAACAAGGGGAGGGCGAAAGGGCAAAGTCCCCCAGTCAAGACTCAAGCGCTTTTCCCAGTTGAGCCTGTTTTTAAGAGCAACCTTTCAGTCAAACCTGTTCTCTGAGGTTTTCTAAACCTTACAAAAGCCTTTAGCCCTCTGGGGAGCAGCTCTGACCTCCTCCCTTCCCACCTCCTGCTCCCCGGGAGCCGGCAGCGAGCAGCTGGCCACCAGCATTGCTCTCCCCGGGACACTGGGCACCAGTGCTGCCCGTCCAACTCCAGCACGCACCGGCCCCAGAGATGCCATCGTGCTGATGCACTCAAGCTTCTGACGGAGGGGAAGCCCAAGCTGCTGTCACCCTTCTGCTTTTCTTAACCAGGCGCTGTGTTTCCTCTTCCATCTGCTCTTTTGCATCAGCTCTGCCTGCTAACATTTGGTTTTTTGCAGGCGTTTGCTTGCAAACTATTAAGGAACATAATTAAATAGCATAGTGCGCTGCATGGATAATGTCCTCCTTCCAGGCATGTGTTCCTCACAAAAGATTTCATAGGAAAGCCCTCCTCGCTAAGAATAGGGTGGCTGGGGAAAGGAACTTGAGCAGGTAATTACTCAGATCTTTCCTTACGGCTACCTGGGGAAGTTGTTTCTTAATTGATATGATAAAATGGAGACACTTGGTTTTCCCAAACATGATGGAAACGGTGATGGGGTCTTGCTTGTGAAAAGATTGCGTGAGAATATAGGGTGGAAAAACTGGAGGTGCTGAACTGAAAATGAAGATCGACTATGCAGATCAAACAGAAAAAAGCTGTGTTGCTTGCAAAAAAGAAATATTTTCTTCTTGTGGTTAGTGATTGCAGCTAGAAACCCTTCCAAATGGCTGTCTGGCACTGCTGGGATTAAGCTGTTTGTTAATGAACAAATAACACTCCCAGTGAGCAGCAGCTATGAACTATGCATAAGCATCAGCATTTATCACTTTTCTAAAATAAAGTTTGCTTTACACCCACTATTCCTTTCATCAGCTTAACGTGTAAGCTTGTGGGTTTGCTTTTTTTATTCCAGTTACTGAACCAGCGCTAAAAACAACCTCCATCAGAAAAATTATGCTGGTATAAAAGTGCTCTTCACTGTTTCCAGGTAAAAAAACCCAATGTTGGTCTAAGCATCCATGACTGTAGGTCTCTCCTGGCAGCTGCTCTGCAGGAACTGTCGGGGCAGTAACGATCGTGTAGACACTCCCTGTGTTTGCTGGGGATTTTGCCTGTGCAAAGTCCTTCTGTGCATACTGCCCAATAAGCCCAGCAGCAATTCCAAGACCCAGGAATCTAATCGGGCAGTCAAAACTACACGTGTCCTTTCTGAATCAGAGCTATAGACCCCGAGTGAGGCTGATGGAGAGACCTCAACCGCTTTCAGAGCAACCTGCAGTGCCCCATAAAACTTCTCCCCGTGGACACGCTTCCCCCTCCCACCCTATCTCTGTCCCAGGGTGAAACTTGGCACAGCCACTGTTGAGACTGGAACCGAGAGATCAAAACGAAGCTAAGCGCCATGAAAAAAGCCCGAGCAGAGGAAAACGTAAGAATAATTGCCAGTACTGATCACTGATATGTCCTCCGATAATCTGTGTCAAGCAGTAGCCCCAGAAGAAGCTGCTGAGCACTATGCCCGACTGCTTCTTGTCCCAGTCGAAGCGGGCGCTGAGGGCGACGGCGCAGATGGGCACGGTGACACGGGCGCAGTACAGCAGGCACGTCCCCAGCAGCAACATCACCTTCCAGACGCGGGACTCGGGCCTGCAAGGATGGAGAAGGAGACGGGGAAAGGGCAGATGGAACGGTCTGCCTGGTAGATCCGTGCACGGCGAGGACTTTGCTTGCAAGCTGAGTCTGCCTCGACACAATAAAGCTCAGCACAATCCCCCTGTGGCACAGGGCTTCTGACACAGAGCGTATCGCATCTGGTGACTTTTATGAACGATGCTAACTTTCATCCCGAACACCGCTTGACCCCAGCAGCAAAATAACGTCTGTCCATAGGCTGCAAGGTGGGACAGGCTGCTCGGGCATCGCTGACTGTGGATGGAGGGAAAGGTGGGGGGGAAACCTGGGTTGTTTGCTTTTTTCCCCAAATAAAAGCTTTAGAAACTGTTCTCTTTAAAAGATAAGGATAACAAAGGAAAGGTCAGTGCATGAGGTTGGAAGCATTTGCATGAGACACACCGTCTTGGTAGCAAACATTTGTTATTTGGCATTCCTACCTGTTCCCCAAGGGAGGTGGCTTGTGTGTAAGCCTTCCTAAATAGAAGGGAGGTGGAGGAATTCTCTAGTGAGAGACAAGACTGGGCTGAATAGCCCAGAGAGAGGAGCAAGATAATCCAGCTTGGCCTGATAAGAAGTTTAAGATACTATTAGTAATAATACATTAACAGAACATATTTGTTGGTACATGAGTACTCAGCCCCAAGAAAAGTGCTCCTGCAGAAGATACAGGCTGGAAATCGATAGGAAGGCAATTTTCTCTGCTCCAAGTCAGCAATGTGCTTCTGGAGCAGAGACCCACGTTTTGCTGCAAACTTCAGGCCCCAGGTGTAGGTAAACTCCTCTGCCTTCCCGCAGCCCTGCTAACATCAGTCCGGGTCCCCCTTTGTCTGTGGCTTACAGAGCTAAAAGCTTAGTAAGAACACTCATTATTTGTGTTATTTGTATTTGGTTATTTTTATGCCCAGAGGCCAGAGCACAAGGCACTGAGCAAACAGACTCTCTCTGCTCCAGAGATGACTGGGGAATTCACTGTACCAGGGCACTGACCTCCGTGCTTTCCACCCTACTAAACATACCCTCCTTCTGCGTGGGAAACAACCTGGGTCACTTTTTGTATTGAAATGAGCATTTACTTCTCTGTATTGGAATTATGATAAACGTAGGTTAATCCCACACAGCACAAACCCATTTATAAATGTGTCAAATGGCCCGTCACAGACGGAGGCCAAGGAACAATGAAAAGTAAAACACACGGGGCAGCCGTGCCCGCTGGAGGTGCATTTATTGCAGTTTCCCGACAAGGCAGATAAGCAGCTCAGTGCCAGCCTCTGGCAGGAGGAACTGGAAGTGTTTCGGTTGGTGCTTTGAAGGTCGGGACCGTCTTTACTGTGCACATGTACAAAATAACACAGGAACTAGAAAACCTCACGTATCTTTGCTGGAGGAATAAGTAACCAAGGGTTGACCTGCCTCAGCCATTTGCACTGGCTGATAAACGCCCTCAGAGCCCCTCCTGCTCTTACACCGAGAGGAAGATATGCAGCAATCCTATCTTAATTTGCTGCAAAACCAAAGGTGATTTGTTTTTTTAATCACCTGCCCCAGCCAGCTCTGGCAGCAGCCACTCCACCGCCTTCAGCTCACAACAGCAAAGCACAGCACCACCAAAAGCTCTTGGACCCCGCGTGTCCGGATCAGACCAACCCCAGCGGGACAATACGGGCAGGGATTTGGGGCACGAATCCCCCCCAGGAGGCAGAGGGCAGGTGGGGGGTAACCGTCGATGGAAAATGTTACGGAGAGCCCTCAAAAGGGTGTCTCAAGACAATCCGAGATCAGATGCTTGCAGGTATAAGCGACCGACCCGAGCCTGCCTAACCAGTGCTCCTGCAACCGCAGAAATGGGCTGTTGCCAGTCCGGGGCTGTAATCTCTCCTGTTATCTACAGCGGCACGGCACTGATTAATTTGAGCTATTGAACCTGCAATAATTGAGGTGACGAAGTAAAACGCAGCAGCCTACGATGTGCGTAGGTATTTCCTATTATTTAGCCACCAAGACGGTTTTCTAAATTGTGCTTTTCCCCCTGAAGCGAAGGGAGACATTTATGAGCTTTCTCACTGTCTGGAGCCGGGCTGAGCTCTGCCTCTTCTCCCAGCGGTTATCCTGATGAGCACAGCAGCATTTTAATGGGATATTAGATCGACGGTTCTTCCTTGGCCTTGCAAGGTGTAAGACGAAGAGAAAAAGACCTGTGCAGCTCAACTGGTCTTTACTCCACTTCCCTTTATAATATTGCCAAGGTCTGTTCCCTCCAGCGAGCGTTTGCAACTAGGAAAAGCAAAACCCATGCGCAGCAACGCCGGTGTCCAAGGAAGGCGCGGGCAGGGGGAGCAGAGTTCGGTGCTAACGGATCGAACCCAAAAAAGCAACGAGCAGGCTGCAGAGCAGCTCTGGCATCAGGGCAGAGGGACAGGAGGGGATGCTGTGAGCTCCGAGCCTTTTTTCTCGCCCCGATGAGGCAGGCAGAGTCACCCGAGCCCCCAGCCCCTGCACTGGGGGCACGCAAGGGGATTTGGGGGTGGTGGGGAAGAGGTAGCCAGGCCAGCGGTGCTGGGTCATCCAGGCGACAAGTCCGACCTGGCTGGGAGCAGGGCACAAAGGGTCACGTTGCTCCCTGCAAAAAAGCAAGACACCAGTCAAAGCACAGCTCAGGGACAGCGGCGGGAAGGGATGGCCAAGCAGAGATGTTCTCCCCACAAGCCTCTTCCCCAGCTGATGTTTTGACAAAGCTTCAGTGAATATTTTTTTCTTGATTTTTATTCTTTTTCAAAAGCACTAAATAAGTCCCTGGGTATATGACACCATCTCAATGCTCTTTTTGATTACTACTCCATTCTAGGCATTCATATTCTTTTCCTGTATGTTTAAATGCATCAGTAAAGACTTATGCTCAAAACAAGTGGGTAGTATAAAGACGGCTTCAGACTACCACTTGCTCCGTAGGTAGCATATCCAGCTAGGAAAATCTACTCAAATAATGAGAGTGTCAAATGTAATCACTAGCTGCCCACACCCACCTGGAAGCATGGCAAGAATTATTTCTCTGCAAGGACAATCATGTGCTTGCATCAGAGGAAAGAGCTTTGTAAATGCATTTTCTCCTAATTATAGTTATCACAGAGGCTGCTGATGAGTCAATGTTCTGCTCAGTGCAAAACAACAACAGCAAAGGTTACAGAAGAAACCTCAACTAGTACAAAGGGGAAAAACTAAAACTCCCTTTCAAAAACTAAGGAATAATCACAAATCAAACAATAGTTTTTGTAGGTAACGCCAGCCAACCGAGAAGCGGAGCTTTACCAGTGTTAACAAATTAAATCTAATGGCTTCCCTGATGAGGGAGGTAGAGATAATCTGTGCTGGAAATAACCAAACTGAGTCGGAACAAAGCACATCTAAACCTAAGGAAGTCACAGCCGTTGGTGCCATCCGTGCGACCATGCCCGTCTCACCGGCCGGAGCTTGTCTGGAGCCACCTAATTGACTTAATTGGGTGCCACGTGACGGCGGCAGCTCCTCGCTGCCCAGCCTGTGCTCTCCTGACCTGTCATGCCTTTCTGCTCAGAAGAAACAGGCACTGCAGGTGCAGCCCCTTTTGCATGTCACCGAGACCCTCCTTACAGAGCAAAGCAGCCATGCAGCTAGAAAACGCTTCCTATTTCATAAACCTCCAACCACCACCCAGACAGACTATAATTAGCTCGAGCCCTAACGACTCTTCCTGGGTTGCTTTTTGCACAGCAGCAGCCCTATATCTGAGCAGCCCTGCCTGATGTCCCTCGGTTCTCCTCCTCCAAACGCAGCCCCGGGCGCTGGGTGGTCACAGCTTTGCTTCCAGGCATCCAGTGATTCCCCTGGGACCCAGCTCCCATCAACCGAATGGGTCCCCCGCCTACGGCACGGTGGTGAAGATTGATTTTCAAGGATGCCTGCGAGCCCCAAAGGGGCAAAAACCAAGCCAAGCCATCCCGCGGTGGAAGGAGAGCCAGCAGCATAGGGTATCTTTATTTGCAGTGTGTTTTCCTGCTGGAGGAATTTCTCCGGTAGATGCCACAGAGCAAATATTTATTCAACTTTATTTCTCTTGACTTGCCTCCCTCCTTTCCCCCAGTCTGCAGGTCTGTCTGTTTGCAGACACTGCGGGTCACTGTTAAAATGGACTTGCTGGAGGTCAGGCTATCAATTCGATTACAGTTTAGTACCCCCTTCAAGGCACGAGTCTGGACCATCAGGTATTTTCAGGTGGTAAGAGAGCTGTGTTAGACAGCAGGACCACGAACAGTCTGTCCCGGCAACAGCTCTTGGCCAGAAGCCATCTCTGAGGTTTGTGGGTGTTTTCCATAACTGGAATTGGAAGTGGGAGAAGAACCGGGAGCTGCAGCTCCTGATCTGCATCGGAGCTGCACCACGGCCAAGCTGGGCGCAGGTATCGGTGACGGGGCATCCCGCCCACCCCCAGGGCATCTCTACCTCAGTCCTCTTCTCTAAAAAGAGACTAAAACCAGCTCTGTGGGAAAGACACGGAGGGTACATCACCCGGAGCCACCTCCAGTGCCCCCAGCCTGCTCGCTCATCCCATCCACGGCCACTCGCCCGTCCCTGCGAGAACCCCCGAGCAGGACGGGGATGAGCCCCCGTGGTGGTACCCACCTCCCAGCCACGCTGGAGGGCCACCAGTTCCAAACCAAGGGCACCCAGCAGCCCCAGCACGGGGCCACCTCCCAGGGGAACATCCCCAGCACCGGCAGCCGGTCCCTGTGGTCCACATTGCGCCCGGTCACCTGCACAAAGCAATCTGGGGACGTTTCCCTCCTCGTCACCCATTCCCAGCCCCACGGGGGCATCCCCCTTCGAAAACCTCTTTTCCAGCTTACCTGCCTATGGCTTTAATTTACAGTAATCTCCAACTCGACCACGGCCTGACTGACGTGGCGCAAACACAGCGGTCACGCAGACACTCCTGTGCAAGGAGATAATACCCAGGTAGTTATTTTTAACCCGGTTTGACAGTCCGCTCGCTTCTCTCTCTTTGTTTTTCCCAACAACAATTTCTCCTTCCCTTGACAATCTAACACGCTTGTCAAGAGAGAGGTTTGGGGTGGTTTTTTTTTCCGCCCCTCCTCGAGTTGATTTTGTCATGCTGCAGACCAGCTCCAAGCTAATGATTTGTCGCTGTCAAAAGTAGCTTTGGGGTTTAGAGAAGGGTTGTGGGTGTTTTTTTATTTTTTCCAATCCACCAGCTAACAGCCAGCGAGAGCAGCACAGAGGACACAGGGCTTTTTTTCCCTGGGAAAGCTGCTGGTTTCCTGTCAGCCTCCTGTGCACAAACTCCCTCCGCAGAGCCGCAGATGGCAACAAAGTGGTGTTCAGCAAGCGCGGCTCTGGGTTTATTCCCTCTCTTCATTTCTTGCTTTCGGCAAAAGCGAAGATGAAATTAGATTTCAGCAGCTCGTATGAGCTGGAAATAGTTGTTAAGGCCAGGTGGAGGCAGTGGGAAAATGTAATAATGAAGCACACGCGTGCTTTGCACGCTGATCTAAGGGCATGCATGGATCAGCCAGGAATGAAACGCTTCAGCCAGGAATGAAACGCGTGTCTTGCTTACATTTTCCACGTGAAATAAGTTCTCAGCAAGGCATGATTAAAACCATGGTGAGGAACTTGTTCAATAAAAAAATCCCCAACCACCAAAACAAAATATGCAACTAACGCTGCGACACTGTGTTGATAAAAGGTCAGGGCACAGAATTCAGAAAAAAACCCGTGACCGTTGGCTCCAGGCAAAGAGCAGTCAGGCGACTGGAGACCAGCTTGTGGCTGGTGGTACAACTCCTTTTATCTCTGGAGCTTAAAGAAACTGCTGTAATAACCCCTTGTCTTCAGATGTAGCCAGAGGCTGGGAGATGCAGAGTGGTTTCAGGAGTCATTTGCTTCCCAGAACACACTGACTTTTCCATGTTGTATTTCTCTCCAGGAGGCACCATCCAAAATGTGATCCCCATATCTAAGGCTGGATCTGCCCGTGGCTTTGTGTGCAACCTTCAGCAATAGATTTCTCTTCTCAGCGCTTTGGTCTTCCCCCAGCTAAACCAGAGATGGATGCTAAAACACACCTACTGCCTGAAGAGTCCTGCTTTGGCATGTTCAGATCTCCATTAAAAAGTGCTATCTAATTGTCCCGGCGTGCTACATAAACTCAAGCCCCAGACAGAAATCCCTGAGCGTTGCTCTTGGAAGAGGAAGAGGAGATGTGTGATAATGGAGCCATTGGAAACCTGCAGAAAAGTTTGGGAAAGGCAGCCGGAGAGGCAGGATAAAACGTAGGGCAAGAACAGTGGAAGAGGAAGGAAAAGCCAGCTGAAAAAAGGGAGGACAAAAAAAGAAGCAGCATGAACAAAGATGGAAAAATAAACCTGCCAAGATAACTGTTTATCTCTCCTTGCACTGATGGTGCAGACAGATCCTGGAAGGCTGCCTGGCATGTCTTTTGTTGGAGCATGAAAGGAGAACCCATGTCACTTCCCCCACTTGATAAAACCTTGCCTCCATGGCAATAACTCACTACTTGGAAACGTCGAGAGCTATTTATTTGCATATGCTGTTCGAAAAGTGTCCACCAAATTGACTCGAAACCATCCAAAGAGGTATTTTATACAACTCGACTAGCCTGCTGGCCTGATCTGGCGGATCGCTCCCCCTTTCTGCTCCCCCCTTCCCATTCCCACCCTCCGCCTGCCCTCTTTACGTTAGACCATAAAGCCTCCATAAAGCCTCCCCAAACAAGGGCTGCGACCGTGCATGTCTACGCCAGACAACAGGGAGGTGATCTCTGCTTGTGTGAATTGCTGCGATACAGATAACGATCTGATTGGAGTTATGGTTAGCCTGCTGCTTTTTTGCATTAACCGGATTCTTTCAATTACTAGCGGCACTTAAGGTGGTCAGAGTCGCTTTCAAAATACGTCCGTCTCGATAAATAAATCACTTCTTTTGTTTTGGAAAGTGTTATCGATGGTTCGTGTTTTTCAAAAGAGATTTGGGAAACTGGAGGGTTTGCTCTGGCCCAAAGTATTAATTATTTTTCTAGAGGATAAACATCTAAATGGAAACTGTTTAATGAAACTTTGGCCTGAGGATCTTCCTCTCCCACCACTCCCATTTCACACAGCCTCAGTGAAAAGTTAGAAAGGGGGAGACAGAGACAAGGGATTTTCCTAACTGCTTTTGGGGGAAAAGAATCTTAACATTTTAAGCCACCCTAGCGCCAAAGGTCTGCTTTTGAGACCTACCCCCTTACTCCCGAGATGAGCGTGGGACTGATTAGACTGCCAGGTCCCTGACTGCAGGAAAAGTCTCCCTCGGGACGGCAGTTTAAAGCCGGCTCTCCTACCCGGCCCGAGTTCCTCTTCGTGGCAGCGTTAAACCGAACCAAATTTCAAAAGCGCGGGGGCAACGCGGTAAAGTCTCCCGGTTTGGAAAAGCTTCCGACCATCCCTTCCAGCTGCCCCATGGCACTTCTCCATCGCCATCTCACGCCGCCTCTGACGGGAGAAGCAGCGGATCCTGAGGTCGGGGTGCTGGGTGACTTTCCCAGGGTGGCAGGGGGGAGCAGAGCTGCCCCAAACGTCCCAGCTCCGTCCTGGGTCCGTGGCTTTTGCTCCAAACACAAGAGCACCCTGCGTTTGCTTACGTCCCTCCTGTTAAAAGTGGTCAGTTTGGGCTTAAGAGTATCTTTAAGTATTTTGGGGCTTAAGAGTATCTTTAGGTATTTCAATTAGTTAACTTGAGGAACAGTTTGTGCCGTCTAGCTGCCGCCCGGTTACTATTCCAGACTTTGTCTTAATTAATTACTACCGCCAGTACAAACATCCCTGCAAGGAACACGTCGATAAGAACCTCACAGCGATTTCAACGGCGTGTTTAAATACCTGACGACAGGCCAGAAATAACCTCGATACACTTTTTTTTTTTTCCCCCCAGTATTTCACAGGAATTCCCTATCTTCCCCCTTTTCCTCTCCCGTCTCTGCCGGAGTGACGCAGCGGGGACTGCCCGGGCCGGTGGGTCCCCCCCCGGGGAGAGGAGACCCCGGGACCGGCGGGGAGCACCCAGCACCTCCCGAAACCGCCTCAGGCTCCCCGACCCCCCCCTCCCGTATCTTTTCCAGGAGCAGCATCACGACGTGGCGGAGTTTGGCGGGGGAATATCTGCGGCTAAGCTCGCCCGAGCCTGCGGGGGTGGGGGGGGGGGGGTGTCCCGGCGAGGTTTTCCAGCCTTACCTGGACCAGTACGGGTCCCCCCCGCCGTCCTTCCTCATCCCGTCGTGCTGCCCCGCCCGGGCCCCGTGCTCGGCGCTGCACACCGGCACATTCTCGCCCCCCCCGGCCATACGGGCGGCCGCCTTCCGCCTCCTCCCGGCTTCACATCGCGGCGGCCGCCGGTTCTCCTCCCCCCTTCGCCGAGCCACGGCCACGTGTCAGCGCCTTCCACCACCCCCCCCACCCCCGCGCCGTTCCGGGAAGTCCCGCCGCCCGCAAAGCGGCCGGGGGCGGGCGGGATCCTGCTCACCCCCCCCAAACCTCTCATCGGTCCTAGGGCAGCCTCGAACCCGCGGACCCCCGACCACGGCTGGGGCTCGTTTTCTCCGGCCGTCGCCCACTACTTTGGGGGGTTTTCTCTCTTTTTCTGTATTTTTTTATTATGTTTTCCTCTTCCTCTGGTAAATACTCACACCCCCCCGTGGGTAAAACCTAGGGGGGTTAACAGCGGGCGCTAAACAGGCTCTGTCCTCTCCCCCCAATACCTGGCAAGCGCAACAATCCTCACGCTGTTGGCAAGACAGCCCCCTGCCCCGCCAGCTTTCCGGCAGAAAAGTCTCTGCCTCTGCTTTTTAAGGATTAGAACCGAATACGATATTCCCATCCAAAGAATTTAAGGAAAAATGAAATAGGAATCCCTATTGTTACAGCTCGATTTCTCTGTCAGATAGAGCTGTTGCCTCACTGCAAGTTATCCGAGAGAGATAATCAGATGGCAAGACAGCCCCCGGCCCCTTCAGCTTTCCAGCAGAAAAGTCTCTGCCTCTGCTTTTTAAGGATCAGAACGGAATATAATATTCCCATCCAAAGAATTTAAGGAAAAATGAAATAGGAATCCCTATTGTTACAGCTTGATTTAACTCTGTCGGATAGAGCCGTTGCCTTGCTGTAAGTTATCTGAGAGAGATAATCAGACTCCTTTATGGAAGCAGATAATTAAAACGATGGTTATCTCGGTCCAAAACAAGAGGACTCGTGACTCACTTCAGGAACATGAATAAGCAGGTGGAGGAGCTTTGTTAAGACATCGTTCAGGTGATTCTGTGGCTTGGATGCAGGCATGGCAAAACTTCAGGGCAGCAAAGGATGGAGGAGCTCCGGCACAGCCCAACCAAGGTCGTACGTGGCCCTTGGGAAAGGTTTCAAAAGCTTCTGGGCTGCACCAAAAAAGTACAGGGCGCAGGTGCAGGCACCTCCCAGCTGCTACTCCTGCAGCCAGCAGCCTGTAAATGCTCATTAAAATTAAGTCTGTAGCAGACTAATGTTTAGCTAACTCACCCATTCTTCTAGCATGAATACTTCGCAGGTCCCCGAAGAGTAGTTAGCTACTTAAATCAAGAGGGTTAACAGTATTATTGAGCTGAACTTTAAGAGACTGAAATAGCAAAAAGGTTCCTTACGCACCATAGAGACAACTCCAGAAGAAGGAGGTCACCAGGGCTGACAAAAATCGTAAAATCATACTCTGTCCTTCGCTTCAGCATTTCTTCCTCAGAGGACTGAGATCTACCCCAAAAGGCCTGTGGCATAGCCACACACAGCGCGCACTCCTACTACCAACAGAGAAAACAAATACAACAAGCTTTGGTACAAGTGGAAACTGAGGGGAACCATGTGTAGTAACCACAGGGCTTAGCCTTCATCCAGTTGTAGGCTTTCCTCCCTTCATTTGGACAGGAGACTGGAAACTATAAAGTACATACTTTGCTACTGTGCCCGTTTCCAGAAGAGGGAGCCAAGTCGTGGTAAAACGCAGCCAAAAATCAAAACCATTGTTCAATGGTTTTTTTTTTAAAATAGTGTGTAAGTTTGGATTAAGTTAATTTGAGGCAGGAGGGGAGATGAGTTGCAGAAGTGTAACTACAGAAGTGAAATGCATGTAATAAGCTCAGAAAAAGAACTGAAGAGGTCTTGGGCACGGTACAGCAATCACAGATACAGAAAACTTAACTCATACCCATGTATGAGTTAGTATTATGTTAAGTCTCACTGCTGTGGGATACAAGCACTTCCAATACGGACACTGCAACAGTGGCTACTAACTTACTAAAATTATGATTCAATTTGGAAATCAAGCACATCGCACAAAGTTTTCTTTATTTGTTGTACTCTTCAGTTCCTTTCCTTTACTGCTCAGTATTACCTCTTCAATTAATAGCTTCTTTGACTAATTTGCCTCTCACGTATGAAGCTAGTTTCACTGTCAAAACCAGCTGCAGTTAAAAAAAGTGTTTGAGCGTAACGTCCATCACATGCACATAAATAAGTTTAAAAAGTAAAAATATGGCCATCGTTCCTTTTACTGCTGCATAATTTCTGGAAGCAAACCTCCCACTGAGCTGACTAAATGGCAAATGGAATCAGTTCAGAAGACAGGGGCTGACTAAAGAAAATAATCTTATGCAAGAACACAATCTCCTTTAGTTTTTCCTGCGTTCAGCTTAATCTGTCAAAAGATTAAACCAAACAAAAGATTATTGGGTTATTATTTGGGCTGACATTTACTCTCACTGAAGTTTATCCACACAATGGTTGTATTACTTGAAGATTTTACAAAGTTAAGCACCCATCGCGACCAGATCCTGAAGGGGTGTGAAAGGAGAAATAGGCTCACACATTCCATAAAGGACAACTGTCTCCTGAAAGGCCAGTCCGACTGCAGCTTGAACACTCCCTGCTAACCAAGAGCAGTTTCAACGCAACTTGTCCAGTCTGAAGAAAACGCATGTGGTTCCTAGGGCTATATAATGCAACTTTGCAAAATTGCTGCAGACAGCAATATGCTGAGAAATAAGGAAATGCTCAGAAAAGTTGACAAATTGAGGCTGTCTTCAAATGAACAGCAACTCCAATGCAGAAATTCAGCCAGCTGGGTGTAAGGTAGCTGCATATCGTTGGAATCCCCATTTAACATGAAGAGCATGACAGAGAATGCACAGGGCTTTCTGGTTCTGAGGTGCCTGAACGCATCAATGTGCAGCCCACCGGTAGTTTGGCCAATCTTGTCCTTAATTTAATCATCCGAAGGCAGGAGCAGAGACAAAAGGAATAAAAATAGTTTCTAGCACCTCGACGTGTCTATTGAGAAATACAAATGCTTTTGAGGGTGCTGTTCATAAAGCTTTGTGTTTTGTCTCTGCACAGCTAAGCACATAAAGCAAACTAGCTGACGAGCAGGGCAGGGGGACACCGTTGTTCATGCAACAGCTATAAACCCTACTCGTCCCTTTTCGTTAAGAACACTATAGCAGAAACAAATACTGACCGGCGACATTGCTTCTGGATGGCAGAGAGACCTACAGTGCAGGTCTGAACCCATCTCAACTTGCTGTAGCCTAAAGGCAGATTTAGGGAAAAATATGACTCCATATCCTTTTATATTCTTTGAGGTAAGTATCTCAAGGATGCTTTCAGCTGCTGTTGACAGCAGGAGGCCCCGTTACCCGTGAAGATAAGACACAGAGGGATCACGCTCCAACTCAATTTAATAAGCTTCGTAACGAACTTGGACAGAAAGTGGTTTGAAATAAGTCGAGCAACACTCATCTACTAGTCAAGGATTTTTTTAAGTAATGCTTTTAAGCTTATACTCAAGCATACAAAGCATAAATTTTACAAATTAAAAACAATAAAATCATCCTAGAATAATGTAATGGCTTCCCCTATATGTACAAGGAGTGGAAAGGAGACAGAACTCTTTCCAGGTAATTTCACATATCTTAAATGCTACATAAGTGCTCTCCACATTCATTTCAATTTTTCTTTTAATGTGGGTGGAAGGAGCTGAAAGCGTTTCAATGAAATCATCTTAAAGAGAAAGAGGTACTTCACCTGGTTTCAAGCTCTGTATGTTTGCCTCTTCAAAAGTCTTGAGAGGAAATCCTTTACTTAAAATTCTGCTGTTAGTTTCTGTGCAGCAGCCTCTGTTTTTCCAGCTATATAAAATTAAACAGTTCCGTAAGTATTTCTCAGAAAGTACCACTAGTACTTCATCCTCATGGAAACCTGTTATCCCCCCCCACCCTTCACAAATGACTCCATTGTACAACAGAAGCAACCACAGTTTAGCTTAGATTTGACAGGCAGAAAAGAAACATGGTAAAAGCGAAGACGACAGTTATTAGCGAGGTGATAGGTTTTGGAAAAGGAGAGAGATTTGTAGCCTAATCAAAACACACTTGATATACAGCCTTTCTGCAGAGGCATGTAAGACAGGGTATTTTGCAACCCAACTTCTTCACGTCCATAGCATTAATGAAAAAATCTTACTTGCTTTCAACAAAGGAAAGGCTGGGGGAGGAATGAGTGTAGTGTACCACGTTTAATTACCAGATTTGTCTGCCACCATTGAGTTTGGAACAAATCTTCCTAGAAAAGTTATTTTCGTATTGTTCTAAATTAAGCGGAACAAAATATGTATTTTTACACTAAAGCAAACTGATCAAAGTGGCATTTAATAGTATTTGTTAAAGTGGTTATCTAACAAAAATGGGTTAACAAAATCCCATTCATTAGTAGTCACCAAATAAGACACTTCTCATGCATATGACAAAAGTTCATTCGTGTACTGAGACGTCTGTTTACTGTGTACAATATTTCCATAAATTATGTTTCACAGCCCCTACCATTCAAGAATATTTCAAACAGATTATATATTATATTTGTATATGCAAACTATTTTATATACACTAATATAAAGATCCTTAGAAGTACCAATATCACTACCTTTATGCTTTCTCTAAAATGCATAGCTTTCGAATATTTTCTTGCAGTTACCAAAAACTTTACAGATTAAAGCTGCTTATCAATGTGGCATGTTCATAAAACCAAAGTGAAATAGTTCTATACTAATTTTATATTAAACCCCTTAAAAAACATGTTTATTTTTTAATGGAAAAAAAAAAAAAAGCTAGTGAAAATTCAAGTAATCTATGCTCAATCTTTGCCCAAATACTATATGAAATTAATGTAGCGTTCTAGAAGTACAGTGAACTTCTCAACCAGGACTGTAATACTGCATTTCTCATGGAGAAAAATGCTAGTCATGCCACAAAAACGCACCACTTTCCACTTCATCCGGGAGAAGCTTCAGATGAGATTTAACAATGCAAGTCTCAGAACAGAGGAAAAGCTGATCAGTTATATATGAAGAAATTAGAGCTATTCCAGTTTTGTTTCTCTAGTTTGTTATTAAACAAAGTTACATTAACCATACAGTTTCTCACAAACTAAAAGTTATACATGGTTTTCAGACATCAACCGACTGGAAAAAGCCCCCAAAAAACACACACAAAAAAACCCCAAACCCAAAACCCCAACCTCCTCCCCCAAAAAAAACCCAAAAAACCCCAAACCCACAACTGTTAAAAGTTTGGTGTTAGAATAACCAGCCTGGGTGAAGGAAAGCCAGACGACTGTTGTAGTTGGGGGGGGCTACTGATAGCTTGTTTGTTAAGACCTCCATACCACAAATGCCTCAAAGTGGAGAACAGAATGATCAGTAATAAATGGGAACAAATAATTTTGTTATATCCATCATCTAGCTTAACCTTGGCGCTCCGCATCTCTAATAGCTGCTTAACAAACTACGGTTTCCCCCCACAAAAAATAGCTACACAAGTAAACAGTGTTCACAGTAATGCAATCAGTAACAGGTTTTGTTAGTTTCCGTAAGTCAGGTGTATCTGCAAAGCTTTATACAGTTTAATGCGTAAGTATTCCAGTAAAATTAAGTGAAAACTAAGTTTCATTCTACAGGGTAATATCTACCATACAAGACTAGATTATGTACAGTATGGGACTGGTGTGACAACTGCCAGTGTTTCATGATGTTAAGCTATTTCACCCATCAGCTCGGTCTTTGTTCAGCAAATCTGTAATAACTTGATGTACGGACCTAAAACTCTAGAGATCGATTTGGCAAGATTAGTGCTTACTACCACTGGATATATACCAGTGTACAGTGCTGCAAAATTGAGTCGACCAGAACATCCCATACCCAGAAGATTACAATTTGTTGACTTGAAAGTCTGGACTTCACATGTAAAACATTAAAACTATAATCCTAACTAGAGTGAGGACAGTCAGTAAACAAATACAGGTGAAGATGAACTGCATCTCTTCAGAAAGGTATGGAAGAATTGAGAAAATGGAAATTTCTGTTTTTAGACAGCCCCGCTCTGCTCAGCTCAAGGCATAAAAACAGCCCAAGTAGCTCTAAAACTACAATTCTTATTCAGCAAGCATGAAGGCAGATCCTACGCAAGATGATGCATCAGAGGCTTCAACGAGCATCTCTCCCCTCCACTTAATTTCCTAACACAAGCATGTCCTTCAGCTTACAAACATCCAGTGGCCTTCAAAGCTTTAGTAGCCTGCTGGAATCACTGCAGTGTCTACAGCTGCAAATTTATTATAGGGGGGAAAGACCCCTGCTAACAAAAACCCTCAAATGCCTCTGGGGGCCATTTTGGTCATTCATGAAAATTAAGAAAAAACTTATTTCCAACAATACTCCTCCTGAAAAGATGGGTCACTGATCCGTTATGAACATAGCTCTCACCATATAAAGCACCAAAAAGTCAGAAACAAGGAAAAAAAAGAAACAAACAAACAAAAAAACCCCCAAAACAGTCCTTAAATTATGATTTACAAGTTTGTACACTATTTCCTAAGCAAAAGGTTGACCTTACTGCAAGGTTTATAGATGAAAACTTGACCAGTTACTTTTAAGGGGAATGTATATCTGGCTATAACTTAAAGGTAGAAAATATTCACTGTTCTATATACACATTTCAAACAGGAGACAGTTAAACTTAACTGAATAGTTGCCAATATAACTCCGTATCGACTCACTGGCCACTAAACTAGGCATCAGTAGCCAATTAGAAAGCTTGAGTTCTGTACTTTTAAAAATGCTATGTTTCCTGTCCCGTTTTAATTGTTTTTTAAAAATGTATTATAGTGCATAGCCTAAGTCAGACTTTCAAAGAGATACAGCGCCTTTCAATGCAGTTTTTGCAGCATTTAAAAGGGACTTTTCTCCCTTCAAATTAGATGTTCATTGAAAAATCTGAATTGAGTGCTGTACTGTAGTAAAAATATTTCAGTCACAGACTGATATAAATGTATACTGTGCAGTACTAAGATTGTTTGATGTCCATCTGCACACATTTTACTTGGGTTCTTCAATCGTCCCCTTGCTGAGGTCTGTCATTTTGGGATATTTCACTTTCTTCTGGTCCAGCTCATTCTGAGCCCACAGTAGTAGTTTCAGTAATTTTGCCAACTTGGGTGTTGATTCACGATTTTCATAGTCTAGAACAGCTTGATTAACCTCACTCCATACCTGGAAAAGAAATACTGGAGTTCAGTAATAGTTTTCATATGATTAACACCGCTAGTGTCACACAGACATTGAAAAGATCACACCTAGTGTGCTAATTCCTCTGAACGTTGTCAGGACAAAGCTCCATAGACTATGAGCCTGGAGAAAACAAGGAAGAGAGCCAAGTAGTTGAATACAGTAACACCAGGTTTTTTTAATCTTGTTTAAGAAATACTTCTGTTCTTTTGCATACCACCACATAAGTTTTCTCTAAACATTTCAAAAATATTTGGACATTATTTTCACCACATACGAATAAAAGACATCAATTTCCTTTTGAGAAAGGACTACCTTCTGTCGCTGCATCATGTTAAGCAAGTCTCCAAATGGTGATTCTTCGGGATTATCAAAGGCAAGCAAAGCCAGCGTACGCTCCATTTCTGTCAGACATTCCCTGCTCTCCTCGCCTTGTTCTGCTAATTGGGTCTGAGCGAATTCCAGAGCTGCTTCTGTCTCACGCTGCCGAATCAGTTCGATCAAATGCTGCTGCTATATATGAAAGACACAGCAATATTAGCTAAACAAATTAACAAATCTTCAGTATTTCAAGACTGTAATCTTCAGACATTAGTGTGTAATTTGAGACAAACGCTAATCCATAATTTGACAGTTTGAGGTCAATTCTCCTCAACGTGTGAGACAAGGAGCGGCACACTTGTCTACAAAACCTACTGAAAGGTAACCTGACGCTCTTCAGTAACACGTTTTGAAAAGATGTGTTACTAAAGGAACTACTGG
Source organism: Haliaeetus albicilla (assembly GCF_947461875.1). Lineage (NCBI taxonomy): Eukaryota > Metazoa > Chordata > Aves > Accipitriformes > Accipitridae > Haliaeetus > Haliaeetus albicilla. The sequence goes on from NC_091484.1 coordinate 3,775,274, forward strand.
AAATTCAGTCTAACAGTAAATGGAAGTTGGTAAGTCACAGACCACTGCTGCTGTTACAAGTTTTCATGTTACTAATTGTGTATGATGGTTTCTGCACCATGCCACAGTTTCCTGTTGCTACAAAACGATGCCAAGAACAAACACTTGAAATTGCATCCATATTCAGTCACAAACTTCCCAACGTACTCATAAAATCTGCAATACTTTTTCCAGTCTCTCAGCAACTTCTAAAACAAAGATAAAGTGTGCCACCTGTCCTTACCTGCAAATGAAAGTAAAGATATCTGTTTGTATCTAGCAATTCTGGATGGAGGCTGTTTATTAACGCAATGGCTTCTTGAATCTGTCCTTTCAATATCATTTCTCGAATTTTTATTCTTTCATCGAGAGTCTCCAAATCAACACTGGGTTCAATTCCAGACTCCATTCGAAATTTCTCTGCTGCTTCTTTAAAGCCCTCTGAAATAGAAATATTTTACCTATAAAATACATTTTATGAAACACCTTAAAAAAGCCCATTAGCTTAAATGAAAAGACTTGAGTATTGCTTGTGCATTTTGGGCGTTTAAAGATTAAGTCCGAACTTCTGAAAAATTCTTCTCTATTTAAACAGGCATTTATTCAACAGGCATCTAACAGTACACGCTTAATTCATTCTTAACTCTTGTGCCCTCATTCTCTAAGGATGCATGCAACTTGTAATCCACTACCTCCTAACTTGAAAGCTTGTTTTATACTTAGAGCAGTGTACTTATTCCAAAATGGGATTTTCAAAATCACATTTTCAAAATCTGGGTGGTTTTGCTTTTTCCTCCAGCCCCCAAATCTGTTTACACAGACCTAGCAGTTTTTTACTGAGAAGAAATAGAAAAATAAAATTAATTTTGCTTTCTTGTACTAACGCTATATTTTTTTTAAGTTCTAACAGCTATTTTAAATCCTAAGTCATGCTTTCATATACACAAAAATGATTTACGCCACCCACTAAGATGCTCTTCCTTCCTCCCAGAGGCTTCACCTACACACTAATGTAAACAGGGGTGTAGATCGGATACAAATGCCTCCGCCCTAGTATAGCTTACTGTGATGGTATGCATCATAATTGCTAGGGACAATTTCTGAGGGTTTTTGATTGTTCTAAGTATAAAATTAGGCTATATGCTGAAGAAGTTAATATTTTTGGTCTCAAACTATTTTGACAGCAGTGCCCTTTTAGAGTTTATCTTTCTAGCCAGTTAAAACTTGCTTCTGATAGCTGTTCTGTGCAACTTTCAGAGCGCTATTTAACAACTGCAATGTATCTTGAACTCTGTTTTAACGACACAAAAAAGAACATCATAAAGAAGCGGGTCATGTTTGTTTAAAGCATTCCAGAAAACACTTTCTTTTCTATATCTTTTAGCAGAAGCATTAAGGTTAATAAATGTCACTTCTATCGCATGATAAGTACTCGGCCTCTGAATCTTAGTCAGTTTCCACTTAAGAGAACGCAAGAGCAGTTGTACATTGCTAAGAGAAGCCAACAGCAATCACAAAGTCCTCAAAGCCCTTAATTTCACTCCATCTAGTAGCATATTCTAGCCAAAACTGTCTGTCTCGATAAAGTAAGTGACATACATTTAAGAGCCTCCTAGCATTACTACTCATTTTCACCTGTAACAAGGTAGTTCATGATAAGGCGGTTCATGTCTGCTCTCTGGATATGCAAGTTATTAAGTTTTTCCATCCATTCATCTTTCGTGATTTCATCAGGTTTTTCTGCATAACTCATCCTGGACTCTTACTACAAGAAAAGAAAAGCATCTCATTTAACATGATTCAAGAAGAAGTAAGTTTAATGTGTGTCAGCACTGTGTTACTACCACCTTTATATCTTTTTTATGAGATCTTTTAAATTAATAATCCAAAAGAGACCCTTCTATCTCACACCACAATTTTACATTTTCCTCCTGCTTGTTCCTGCACTCTTTCACATCTACTAGCCGGTCTCTAAAGCTGCTTTCATCAATCGTCAGAATAAAAAATTGAAACACCATCTTCTTGTACTTACTCTTAAATCCACTCCAAGTAAGTCTCGTTTGCAATTTACAAAGGACCCACAGCATCACAGTGTGAAACAAATGAATCAAAGAGTTTGACAGCTAGCCAGAAAAATTGTAACAAACGTTTAAAGCAATGCCTACACAGACAATATTTGCTTTAAAGTCTTCACCAAAACTTAAGACAGGACATGTCCATATATTGTACAGCTACAAAACTGCACATGATATGTTACCCAACGTACGACTAAGAGACTTACGCTAGCTTAGCTTCCCTGTCCCCAGAAGTACTCCTGTCAACGCTACTAAAATGTTATCTCCCAGTATTTTTCCCGGCAGTGGCTTGGTTTTTTTTTCAGATTCGTACGCCAAGCGCTTCGTTAAAGCCGGCATTTAACCATTTCTACCTTCAAGTCACGATCACAGGAGCAGCGAAAGGGGGAGGAGAGGCGGCAACAACAACAACAACAGCAGCAGCAGCAACAGGCACCGCCACCCCTGTCGGGCAGACACGAGCGGCAGCGCGCCTTCTCAGCACCAGCCCACTTCCAGCCGCTTTTTCCTTCCCCGAACTACCGCCAAAACCACACCGCACCCGGGGTAAGTCGGACAGCGGGAGGCAGGATCAGCCCGGGGCCGGCTGAGGGGTCGATCGCTCCCCGGACCCGCATTCACGCCGCTCCCAACCACGCGGCGGGGGGGAGGGGGGGGGCAATAGGGCTCCCGCCACATACGGGGCTGCGGCGGACCCGAGCCCACCGGGGAACCCCGACCTTCACCCCGCCGCCCGCCACCGGCCCGCCGAGGTGCTGCCCGCCCCCCCCGACCCGGCCCTCCCCGGGGCCCGGGCCACCCAAGCGCTCGGCCCCGCTCGCCGCAGGCCCAACGCCTCCCCGCCACCCGCAGCGTTCGAAAGCCAGCCGACCCGCCGGGCCAGGGGAAAGACCCCGCCAGTCCCCGTCCCCCGAGGGAAAGGAGCGGATCCGCCGGCGCCATCTTACCGAGCGCGCCGCGGTGCCGGCTGCCGACGCACGAACGCGGGCCCCTTCCGCCGCCTCCGCCTAGGCCGCAGGCGCGCGGGTCTCGCGAGAGCCGTCCTCTCGGCCAATCAGCGCCCGGAGAGGGGCGAGAAAATGCAACCATAGAGTCGGCCCGCGGGACAGAGCGTACGTCTGGCCGTGGAGGTACACGCCTCCGGTGGGGAGCTGGGACCATAGAGACGGCCGGGGGCGGTGTTGGGGGGGGGGGGGGGGGGGGGGGGGCGCGCCTCAGTACCATAGAGATCGGGCGCGATCCCGCCAGGGCTACCCTAGAGCGGCGGCGGTGCGGTGCGAGCCTGGCGGCAAGATGGCGGCTGTGCCGCTTCGGGCAGCCGGTGGGATGGGGGTCACCGGAGTCAGCGGGGCCGCCGCGCCGAGCAGGGTTGAGGGCCGGGTCTCGTTCCGTCCCTGCCTCCCCCCTCAGCCCCTCTTTAGCTCAAGGCCGCGGGGCAGGGCCTGTGCTGGCTCCGCCATGCCGCCTCCCTCAGCGGTCGCGACCACCTCTGCCCGGAGCTGCGGCAGCGGCTCTCTGGCTCATCTCCCTCCATGAGGTGACAGCGTGGACCCCCCGCTCCCCGGGAGAGGAACACCAACGCTGCCAGTAACAAGTGAAGCAGAAATGGACTGATGGGCTGGTGCGGTCCCTGCTGCGGTGGGGTGTGCGCGGGCACCGCCGTGTGAGGTGGAACCGCTCCCGCACCGACATGGCGGGTTCCGCAGTTGGGCCGGTTGTGGGTTGTTCGAGAGCTTCGCTTGGCAAGGGTCGGCCGTTGGAGCCCGCGGAGCTGGCCCTGACAGGGTGATGGAAAGGGAGATGGGTCCGCTGTAGGTCACAGCCCGCTACACTAATGTGTGGTTCCGGCAGTTCAGTCAATAAAACGGGCTCTGAACTGTCGTGGCTGAGGGCTCTGATCTGTGATCTCTGTCAAAATTTGTACCGGCGGCTGAGGAGAGCTCATAAACTCACTGCGGCTAGATCCAGTGGGGCTTGTGAGGCAAAGCTCTGCAGGGAAGCCGAGAAAACACCTCGATTTGCATATTTAAATGGCGAGCAGGCTTAAGACATACAACTTTTATGTGTGGAATGCTGCCAATGATACCCCTCAGAAAAATGTAATTTCACTTAACACAGACTGGCAATATGGATACAATTACTCATTTTTCACTCTTGTTTTTGTAACTCTGCAATAAAGCTCACCCTCCAAAACTCACTTTCATTACAGTTGTCCCTACACTGAAACCGAGAAAATCTGCAATGTAGTCAATAATTTATTATTTTAACATATTTCCCCAAACAAAGCTCCAAGTTTATAAACAATGCAGAATTTTGAACTAAGAACTTCAAATATTTAGCAATACACACCAGTAGTTGTGAGCTGTATTACAAAGAAAGTTACAGCGTGGCAATTACTCCTATTGGTTGGAGAGGGCTCTTCCTCAGGCTTGAATCTAAAAACTAATCTCAGTGAATTTGGCTTATTGGGAAACATCAACTTTCAGACTCTATTTTTGAACTGTCACGCTTGTAAATCTCCCGTTGGCTCAGATGTCCTGCCTGGTTCTTGTCAGCTCCGCCCTAAAAAGGTGGAGTTTCTCAGGAGACTTCCATAAAGAGGGAGAGAGGAGGAAGGTGAGCCTCTCTTAGGAGGGTTTCGTGACTTCTTTAGAGGGAAACATACCCCAAGCAGAGAGGAAGCAACAGAGTGTAATTCATACCGCAATTGCTGCTTACAGGTAAATAATAAGTGTAATTGCTTTCTAATTAGTCGAATAATATATTGAATAAGTAAGCTAAAAATGTGTGAGCTGCTGTTTGGCAGCATACTGATTGTGTGGTGCTGACACCTGTTTTTTCAGAGGTTAGGCTGTTCAACCAACTGCAACAGAAGTTTCCCTTTACCCCTTTGTTGTCCCTGAGCTAAAGAAAAGTAAAAATGGGCTAAAAGCAGCTCCTGAGTTGTGGTTTTGCTTGTCACGAAAAATAGTTTGGTTGGTTTGTTTTTTGAATATTTTTAGGAGTTGGCATTTTTTCTGGCCCTAATGTTAAAAGGAAGTTTGGAATATTTCTGTGCAGAATATCATAGCCAGCTGCATTCTCATCTTTTTTTCCTTTCATATGCTTTCTCTAGCTTTTTGATGTTTCTGGTAACATCAAACCTTCTTAGAAACTGAGATTTCATGTGAGAGAAGAGGTGCTATAACCACTTTAGTTGCAACAAACACACTTTGAATGTTACTATTGAAGCATTTTCTCACTGAGCCTGAAAACAAAGTGACTTCCTAATGCATGAATTGTTTTTATTTGGTTAAATAATACTAAATAGTACTACTTGTAGTGACACCTTTTTTGATAGCAGCATTAGCCCAATGTGATAAAATCCTAAGTATATTAAAAAAATCTTCTAAAGCTATGAAAAAAACTTACAAAACTATTATTCCTTTATCTTGATACAGGTCTTTTTTTTGCTACTGATGTTCTGGGTGCAATGAAAACTCTGCATGTTTGGGGGGATTGAGCAGTATCTTAAGTAATAAATAACACATATTTTATACTAACTTTCCTGATAGAAAGCTGCCTCGTGACCTTCTGCATTCCCCTCTTTTTAACTTGTATCTCACCGAATACATGTTTAATCATCCTGTGTATAATACCTGCAGCTGTCTTTAGCGAAGAGGAACACTTGCGTTCCCTGCACTTCATAGCTTAGAATACCCAGGGATTTGGAAATACCAAACTTGCATGGTTTTTCTTTGTTAAACCTCACAAAATTAAGAAGGGAGTAGGAAGATACAAAGCTGTGCAGCAATTCAGGGCAAAAGATTCCTACATCATTCCCTCTTTTCCTAGCACTAAAGCCTAACTTCTGTTAAAAACCCTCACGTTCTCCTCAAAGTTGGAACCAAACCTGTCTTTTATTATTCAGGGAAAACCTTGCAGCATGCTTCTGTGAGTCCAAAGTTCAATTAAAATGCATGGAAACAAGCTACTTTGCTCTCAGGAAACTATCCTGTGGCTTCAATGTCCCACAGTCCTACAAGAATCTTACAGTAATGAGGGCAGTAATAACACGGAAAGTTGGATTTTTGGGTGAGACTACAAAATTGAGATGAAAAGAAACATAATAACTGTAATTCAGTGCAGTTTATAGAATTTTTACATGAATTAAGATTTGATAAATCCTATCTCAAAGAGGTATTTTGATGACTGATATTTGGAGTTGGGTGGAGTGAATCCCAAACCAAAATCACTAATTCCTGGAGAAGTCACAAAAATCCTTGCAAAAAAGGCATATGGGGGTGGGGGGCAGAGTTTACCTAGATTTGGGGGGGGGGGGGGGGAAATCTGCATGTTTCCGTCAGCTGGTAGGGAAAGGGATTGCATTATTTATGTGAGTATGATGAACCCTCGGTAAAGTATTTCTCTGTGTTCATCTAGTCTTTATGAAAAATGAAGTATCAGGAGCCTTGGAGAATCAAGGACTCACAAGACACACTGCCTTGACACCTGATGTATCTATTTTGAGTGATGTGCTGAACTCTGAGGACAGAGGGTTTTTTTCCACAAAAAAAGGTAAAGCTGGAGCACAGCCAACAGAAATTGGTCTGCTCTGACTTAAAATGATTCATTATCTGTTAAAAAAACCCAAACACAAATGCCAGAGATGGAGGAGGGAAGAGAACTTGCTCATTTGCTTGCATCCCTACTCTTTTCATGGGCTAACTCTATCTCTGGTTTTTACCTGGCTGCTGAAATTGGCTCACCAGAACATTCAGTGAGGAAGAACTGAGAGAAGGTGTGAACGTAAAGTAAGTATTATATTTAAGGGCTTCGTGTCTTCAAACACTGGAAAAGGGTTGCTATCTTGGTGAAGGGAAAGGTGGGTGAGAGAGCAGAAGTGACATCCCAGATCTGGGACGACCATCTCTGTGCAACACGAAGACGATGCCTTAGTGCCTATCACTAAAGACCCTTATGTAAGACACTGCAAATATAAGTAAGGCCAGTTTGTAGACACCCAAAGTTTAAGAAAGACTGATTAGGGAAACACAAGGGATAAACAAATAAAGATGTGTCAGCTGCAGAGGAAGGTCTCAGTGTACTGACCACCTAATAGCAGAAGAGGTTTTGGAAAGCAGTGGAAAAAAGTTTTAAGGAGAGTTAGTGATGAGGGATTTGTAGATATCTCAGCATAAGCTTCTCTGGTGTTTAAGAAGGAGAGATAGATAAGGTGCTTATTAGACTGTTTTAGAAGCTGATTGATAGTCATTAATCTCTGCTAGGATTTCCCAGCAGTGTTTTCAGTTCAAACCAGTTAGAAACTATCATCATGTTATATGAGAGGAAACCTAAACTGAAACAAAACTCACATTATGTAGATCACCAAAAAAGCTCCTTCTGTGTGCTGCCAGGACAATGCAGATTCAGACCAGTAACACAGGACTAAATTTCCCAAATTAAGGGAAATTAGGGTCTAACAGGAAAAGAATTAGGAAGGGAAGGGAATGAGATGGGGAAGGACCTGAGGTGCTGATGGTACCATTTAAGTGAAGGTGACACAGGTGTTTAGTCAGCAAAGGTAGATACTCCGACTTGGGCTTTAACACAAAGATGTAGGGGGTTTTGTGGGTTGAAAGTGTAATGTGCTTTAGATGGTATTCACTGGGTGTGCAAAGTGAATTGGTATTACGTTAAGATGGTGTAAGCCTCTTACCAAATGCATGTAAGAGGTATTTAATACCTGTTTCACTGCTGGATCCCCTATTGCAGGCATCCCCTGTTCACTGTTGGTATGCAGTTCCTGGTTTCGCATGCTCCCTTTCCCTTGGTGTGTAATTCCTGGGTTTGAGCACTCCCTAGATGCTAAATTTGTCCATTAACAACATGTTATTAGCTTTTCTCAGGGTATAAATCACAGTGCAGCTTGATCTACCAAATCATAAGGTATTTCCCCTCCATGTGCTTTTCATTTATTGTAGCTCTGTAGCTGCAGAACAAAAATTAAACTTCTGCTTGCCTTTAATCATGGTGTCTTGTACTTTTGCACAGGAATCTGTTGGGGTTTTTTTACCCCTTGGTGTTCCTGTGTGAAGTAAGTATTAATACTGCCTGGTTTTACAGGTGTAGAAAGAGGCTGACTATATGCTATCAGGCAAAAAGCTAATAGTAGCTTTTCCAACATTATCCTGAGTTTTTACCACCAGAAGTCTCATATGTAGAATGTAGACTTGTAAAAGATGTAATCAAATTGCTCTGTAGAATCCTGTAATTCTATAGAATTAATGCTAAGTATGTTTTTATGTTTTCATTCCTTAATCCATCTTAGTAAACACTGCACCTGTCTGGAATCCAACTGAAATTAATGTTATCAACCCATGAGGAAAAATGTGCAGGATCAGGGTCAATCCAAGAGCCAATCCTCACACCTCTGACTGCCTAAAAGGCTCTTCTAATGTCCAGGTCAGGAGTGTTTGCATGGCCTCACGGGTCCTCCTGTAAACCTTGGGACCGGACCCCTCAGTGACTGTGAGATGGAAGTGTTTCTGGTTGCTAGTGTTACAAATGCTGACAGTAGGAGGAAAAGGTGTAAATGGGAGTTAACTCTCTGTAGCTGTTTATAGCAGCTTGGATCCTGGAGAGTTTTTTGAGTAGCCTAACCATTTTTTAAAGGCTGTTTACTGGGAAGCCTCCATGCGGTGGATGAGCTGATCCAGTGAACACTTCCTTTCCACGGCACTCTGTAACCTGGACCCAGAAGAAAGCATTACTGCAGGAATTGCTATTTGATTTTCTAGAACAGGTGGAGTAGAATAGGAAAAACAGAATTAAACCCCAATGGAATAAGCACAGGTGGGGAGCGTAGCTGATGTGAGCAGTTTGGTCTGCAAGCAGCAGATGAGCTCCTCTGCCATGTTAATCCTGTGACAAAGCCGTACTTGTCCTGTGGGAGAAGTCACCGTAAGCAAAACAGTATTTAGCACTGCTGCTGTGCAGTTTTCCCTCGGCGCTTGCAACCTCACGAATAATGAATGAAACTGCAGTTCCTGTGAGGTAGGATCACGCCGTATTTTGGTAAGGAAACCGGGAACAGGCGTTGTTGATCCCACACAACTCGCCTGCAGAGGAAGCCCTGAGGCTGACCGGGGTGGCCCGCCTCCTGTTTTCCTCAGCGGCCGCAGGCCTAAAGCCCAAGGGACGGGGCCTCGGCGGACAGCCGCGGCCCTACAGCTGTGTGGGGAACCGCTCAGCCTCCCCTCGAACTGGAGGGAGACGGGGAAGAGCTGCCCCGGCTGTGGGCAAGGCTGACGAGCCGCCGCCGCCGTTTTCCCGCCCAGCGCCCTGCCGTGAAGGAGCGCGCGCGCACGGAGCCGTTGCCGCCCGGCCGGGAGGCGGAGCCAACCGCCAGCCGAAGTCCTCCGGGAGCCGTGCGCAAAGCGAAGCGCTCTAGGACTGCCGTTGGCCGCCATGTCGGTCTCTATGGTAGCGGGGGAGGAGCGCCCCCGCCCAGCGCTCTGGAGCCGTTGCGAGGAGGAAATGGCGGCTCGGCTCGGCTGAGAACCTTCGGCGGCGGCGAGATTTCTCCCCCCTCCCCTACTCCCTCCCCGCGGTGAGTGAGGGAGGCAGCCGGAGAAGCAGCGGGACGGGAGGAAAAAGGGAGCTGGGGCCGCCGCCGCAGCAGCAGCAGCGGCGGAGGGGTGGTGGAAAAGGGGCGACCGCCTCCTCCGGCCTGGACGCCTTTGGGCTCGACGAGAAAATGGAGGCGGGCGGGTGGTGCGGGTCAGGGCGGCCGGAGGGACCCCGGGGACGGGGGCGAGGGGGGAGTGGGGGGGGGGGGGTCGGCGCGGCCTGTTTTCAGGGGACCGTCGGTGCGGCTGCAGGGCGCGGGCACGCCGGAGGCCTGGCCCGGTTCCAGAGGAGGTCGGCGACTCAATGCGGGGGCCCCGGAGGAAGCTAAAAGCCGCCGCCCCATAAGCTCATAACGTGGTTGGGCCGGAGCGGAGAGGACGCCCTCCCCGGGCGGAGCGGGCTAGAAGGCGGGCTCCTCCATGTTGGGGGGGGGGAAAGGAGAGGACGGTTGTGCTCTGAGGCGATCGACGTCATAACCAAGCTGACGCCGGCGAGCTTCTCCGTGACGTCACGACCGACTTTAAACCGCCTTGCTCGTTCAGTTTCACCGTTGCCCTAGTACCGGACGAGGGGTTCTCCGCCGCGGCCCCGGTGGGGGGGGGGCCCTGGGTGCGGGGGTCGCGCCCTTCGCCGCGGCGGTGCGGGGGACTCCAGAAACCCAACCGAAAACTCATTCCGGGGCAGGGGGTCTTCGGAGGGTGGGGCTAACACTTAACCTGCCTTGAGGGGACGTTTATTTTCTCTGGGCGATGGAGGTGATCTCCTTATCGGTGAGTTAAACAAGAAAAGTTGAACTTTATCAAGTTCTGGTGACTTTCTTGCAGGGGAGGAGAGGAGGGGCTGAATTTTTAGACAGGAGTAATTGTTGGCTGGCTTTAAATATTCAGTAAATTCCCTGTCAATAGCCATTCCCCATCCCTTGCACTAATGTACTTAAATACTGTCTCTTGGAGGTGATGGTAGTTTGGAGCTGCTTATTTGGCTTGCAAAAGCTATTTTCTGATGGTGACCAAATTTTGTTTAATACAGTTAAGTAGTTTTCAGTTTATACCTCCAAGTGATAGCTATATTTTAGTCGTGGGTTAAGAAAATCTTACCGGTTTAGCTTGTCATTTTTAACTTGGAAAGAAAGTTACAATCTTTTTAGCGTTTTTCAAAATCTACCTGTGTTACACTCTTCCTGCTGTTTGTATGTTCAGTAACTCAAAACAGTGTAACATGCTGTTTTTCTTGCATGGGCTTTCATGTTTTCCTTCTAGGAACTTCGGGGAGACAAAAAATGCTGATCCTTATTATTTAACTCAAAAGGATGTATATAGCATACCTAATTTCCCTGGTTAATTTTTTTTTTTCCTGGATAGTTTATTTGAGAGTTTTTTTGCAGAAATAGCTTTTTTTTGAATACTTAATCATCACAGCCTTGTTTAAGTAAATTCTTTGGTAGCTGATATTAAACTATATTTTGCTTCATTTTACAAGAACTTTTTCACTGTTTCCATTTTTGTTTTTCTATTTTACACAGTTTTCTTGTAAGTGGTAACTTGAATTGGTTTAGCTTCAAGTGTCTTGTTGCTACTTCTACAAACAAAATTTACTAGCTGTTTACACAATTGCTGGTCAATGGAAAATGATAATGTGTAGTTACTGTACATGTGTACCATATACTGTGTTAATTGTAATAGATATTTTGGGTTGTGCTCCACTTTTATGTATGCCAGCTGCTTGTTACTGTTCTTTGACATTTGGAACTTTCTATAGGAATAAATATAGAAGTATGCTCAAAATAGCTGTTCAGTTAGGCCTTAAATTTTTTTCCCTTGATGGTTCCAGAAACATATTGCACATAAAGGTTTTTTTAATGCACTTTGGTGGAAGAATAAAAGCTCATGGTAGTCTTCGGCCTACTTTGAGACCGCATGGCTCCAGTGATTTGCAAATCGAATAATTGTTGATTTCAAGACTAGCATTTAAATAATGGGGTTATTTACAAAGTTTCTGTGTTGTCTGGGTTTTTTAAGGGATATTTTAGTTGGTTTTTACTGGTATGCAAGTGAAAATTTTTTTTCTCCTGCAAATGTATGTACACTACGAAATATTTGTAGATTTTAAAACTCTTCAAATATAAAACAATACATATAATTCACACAGTGTTTCAGAGGGTGCTTTTCACATAACTGAGGTGTCTTTTGAGTTAAAAAATACCAAAACCACCCCCTCCACCCCAGACTCCTTAAAGCAATGCTAATAGAATTGTGTGAGTCCAAAGTGGTAAATAAAATTAAATAAATATTTTTCAGTGTCTAGTGGACTCATCAAAAGGCAGTGTTTGTTCTACTTAATTCTGCTTCACTACTAAGATTTTCTGGCAGTAGATTATGTTAATTGTTTCTGGTTTAAGATAGTAATTGTCTTTGTAGTTGTAACTTACAACTGTGGGATTTTAATTCTGTACAGCCTGAAAATTTGGCTAGAAATATTAAGTGGGGAGAGCAAGGGCAAGGGTTATAGGGGTTAGGCTGAGAGTTTATAAAATTTAACTGATAAAAATGGAAGAAGGGACCGTACTCAGCAAGAGTGAGATTAGGTGGTTTTTAGTTGACAGAAGTAGTAGTGTCTATCTACACTACTTTTATTCTCTGGTGCGCTTTTTCTGCCTAGTGTCTCTTGTAGTGCTACAAGTAGTAGGACAGTGTTAGAAGACTTAAGGAGAGGATTTTAGTATAAGTAAGATTTATCTAGCTTATGCAAGAACTGGTTGCTTTTTTGTGTGCTGTCGAGCCTCTCACCTCACTAGGAGAATCTTCTCTCAGTTAACTGTCAGTTAACGTTTTGAGGGTTGTACTATTATTAAGTTTTTATCTAACACAGCTTCTGAAATAAGTGAATACTTCACAGTTATTAATGGTACTAGTCTCAAGAGCACTGATAGACTTTGGGGTTAAGAAAAATCTTGAATTTCCAGTTAAGGAGTTAAGACACAAAGATAAAATGTGCATTATGTGTGTTCTTACAGTAAACCCTAATCAAAATTGGGAACTGAACTGTGTTTACTGCGTTTTTAATAACGTAATCAGTATGCTGTAATTACTGTGTTTCACTAACTTCTGAAAGAGAAATTCATTTCTGTTTTACTTCATTTAATGAAGCCTTTTTGATGGAATAAGAATGAAAATGTTAGCTGGTTTCAGATGCTATATTTTAGCTCACTTTTTACAAATGAAATAAGGGGGGCGAAGAGAGAAAAACAGGAGGTTTTGGGTTTTTTTTCTTCAACAGCTGTGCTAATAGGGTCAGAAATTATAATTATGCAGTTGTGTTGAGTCCATTTCTGTATACACAGTTTGACTGACAACAATAACTAGACATGCCAGAGGATACAGATAATTTAATTATAATGGAGAACTAACATTTTTTACACCTAATGTTTTAGGATGTGTAACTAGTTTATGTACTGTTATAATGCCAACTTGACAAAAAGCCTGTACAGCTTTACTAGTTTGTGTAAAACTGTTTGAAAAGAGGGATTTTTAAGTACAATGTAAGTATTCAAGCTAAAGTCTGATAGTTGTAGAATTGTAATCTTGTATGTTTAAAAATAAACAAGCTGTGGGATGTTGAAGAGTTAAACTGTAAGGTTCTTGGGCTTAGCCCGAATAACTGTTGCTGTTCGAATAACTGTTGCTGTTCGGTTAACAGCCAAGTAACTGTGGCTGTTCGTTAACAGCTGAGTGTTCCTAACAGCCCTGATAAAGAACTAGTTTCTTTGGTACTTCAGCACAGGAATGCCAGATTGTGTGAATTGCCTTTCCAAAGCACATTGTTTCCTGTGCAGTTGCTGAAAATGTGTTTTCAGTGCTGCTGAAGAGGTCAAGTTCAGTAGCAGAAATTGAACATTAGTCAAATAAGTAGTATATGTTTGTAAAATTTTCATGCAAGGTGATGGAAAGGGAATGTTAAAGATACTTACTGTATATTGAGTAATACCCAATAACAATCAAAGTTTATGATTGATATTTCTGTTGTCTAAACTTAGGACCATGGCTTGTAAAAGTGGCTTGTACTGGAGCCTTTAGAAGGTTTCTTGTACAGAGATGGTTGCATTTGTTTTTTTATCTAAGCTTTTGACCACAGAAAGCTGCTTTTTTTATTTCTTAATCTGTATAAAAGGGAAAAAGAAAAAAGCAGACCTATCTACACTGCTTGTGATTCTGCTCGCATTTCTTAATGAGCAAAAATCTATATGCTATCTGATTTTTGCTCATACTGTTCAGGCCCTGAGAGCAGAAGTAAATTTGACAAAAATTTCAATTTTATTTTGTCTTTGGGTAAATTTTCATTGTTAGGGCAGATATGGGATTAGCTTACTTGGAAGAATGTGAATAAGGGCTTCAGAAGGTGTTATAGGAGTAGTAAAAAAGCCAAATGTCAGTCTGTTACTAAGCCAGTAGAGTGTATCTGCCTAGTCTTTTAAGCACCCATGAAGCTCTGGATTAGAAAATACCAATGGCATGTATATAATACTTTTCTTTCTGCTTAAATTTAGTTAATGTTTCCTCAAATGCAGAAAACACTGAATATGAATTTTGTTTATTGGACACAATTATGGGTGTACAGGTTGGAGGATGTGCATAGTGTAAGTGCCTTGTGTTAAGGTTTGACCTTTACTAAAGTTCTGTCAGTACAGTTGTCAGTTACAGTTCTTTTTCGCCAGCTACTAACAGAGCTGTGCTGGCAAAAGCTCTAATGTGTACACAAATATCTTAGAATCTGTTTGCTAATGTAACTTTTTTTAATTCAAGGAATTTGAGTGAACTTTCAAACTCTTGCTTCCTCCTGAGATAAACTGCTTCCCTACTTGGAAGGGCCTGTACTATGTGTTGGTAGGGCTTTCTTATTACGTGTGCAGCCGCACTGATAAAACTCTGCTGCACCAGGATGGTGCACACCTGCTACTCTGCAAACAGAATGGCTCATACAGGTAAAAGTACAGTTTTGCAGGTGTAATTACACCAATATGAGGTGCTTATACCAGCATGGCTCTGTTGATTAGGGATTGTACCCCTTAACGTTCCTGACTTGTGCAGTTGCGACAGTGAACATCTGTAGTCTAGATACGATCATAGTCTTGTCATTAAATAAAATTTTCATGTTTGCCAGATTTCTGGTGGGCCTGCTGCTAAAGCGCCTCGAATGTTTCTATGAGAAGTTGCTATTTAGCTGAATTTAGCTGTGGGAATTTCACTCTGGTTCAAAGAAGTACTTTTTGTTACTTATTCAGAATAAAATATGCTTGTAATACTTGGTGCTGTTCTCATTCTGCTGCACTACCTGCTGAGTGGTCCATCCCTTTCCTTTACTTTTTTCTGACTGTTCTGATCCTGTATGATGCAATCTGAAATAAGATATTTTTTTTTTTTCTTTAAATGTTTTGCTTGGTAAGATGATTTTCTAGTCTGAAAGACATCAAAATAAACTTCAGTGTGTGTGTATTTTATTTTGCATAAACCAGGGAGCTACTTTATGCGTTTTTGCTTGGAGTAGTTATGTCATACTGTGGAGTTGCTCATGGTCTTTTCTGTCTAACTGGTACTGTGCATTAGTCTGCTGTGTGCGCATGGTAATCTGATTCTGTGCATACACATTAAATTCAACACTTCCAGGAGGTCCCACATTCACTGTAAATGTGCAGGATTGCTGTCCTGCGTGTGCACAGTTTTCCATCATGTGAGGCAGTGGCCTTCTTACGAGGCTTACGTAAGGTAAGTGAGTAGCCTGACAGAAATCATGGAAAGGATGATGGTGTATATATTAGTTTCAGACATACAGTAGAGAGGGTTTATAATAATGGGTGACTAAAGACATTTTAATTTGGAAAGGTTCATTTCTTTATTAGTACAAGTACAGAGACCAAGTGAATGTATTTATTGTTTTTAGGGGAAGATATTTCTTTAACTTCTTGGAATAAATCCATTTGCTTAATTATTTTAAAAAATAGCTGTCAAGTTGGTTTGCTATAAAGTTTATTGTTAATTTAGAGTATTTCTTCAATATGTTTCTCAAGTGGAAAGAAGTGATCTTTTGAAATGAATAAATTTACTGAGTCTCATTTTTCATGAGAGAAAAATCTGGAAGAAAATGGAACACTTGTTTCTTCATCTTTGGAAATAAAAAAAAAGTAGTTAATGTTTACATTTTAAAACTCATTAGTTGATTGGCATCAGCACTGCATATTGGTAGTACTTGGTATCATGTAAATATGCACTTAATGGGCTCCCCTGTACCAAGACAGGGCAAGTGGTTTGCACCATGCCCTCAACATTTGAAATAATTTTTCGATGCCAAACAAAAAAAAGCTGCATCCAAAGTCAGAAAGTCTGCAAACCACAAAACTTCATTGAAATGGTCTGTCTGAGTTTCCAGGGCTGTCTGACCGTAGAAAGGTGGTGTTGGACACTACTGAATTATTCGTGGTATGTGATAACCACATCATGACACCACAAGGTCTTACAGTACCTTCAACGATTTCTTGATAAAATGTCAGCAAGATTGAGGAATGGGGTGTCAACAGAGGTGCAGAAGCCTCTCAATTAATATCGCCCACCCCACCACCCGGGAGATCTGATCACATTGGTGTGCTAAGGTATCCCTGGGGAGCTTTTCCCTCACGTTGGAGACTACTGTGGTATGGGTGCCATCACACACTTTCTTTGCACCATCTTCAAAGGGTGCAGATTCTCCTGTGCAACCATTTCTGTCCTGGGGCAGCCTGATCTCCCATGCTAGCCAAGTGAGTTCTTTTCTATTACTTTTGGTAGGAACTTAGGTGGGGTACTACCCAACACTGAAAAACAAGGTTTTACCAAGTACTAGAACACGTCTCTGTGAAGGGAGATGGGTAGGTGAGGGAAGAAGCAGCAGGTCTACGTGGAGGGATGTGATGTGAGACTGTAGTGTAGGTGTCAGTGGTGCCATCCCTGACAATATCATGTGTTATGTGCATCTGTGGTTGAAATACTGTTCTGATACTAAAAGCTACCTTAAAACTAGATCTTGGTGATGCTTTGTCCTAATTTGGCTGTATAGCACTGTTCATATTTGCCTAGAATTATTACTGCTTCATGCAGTATTTAAGAAGAGCACACATTTCTTAAATTAGGATGGGGTATTTCTGAGGAACATGGCTGTATTACTGAATTACGTATTACTGAATCTATTTAAAAGCGTATTAAAGTGTTATTTTTTTTTAATGGGAGTAACATTGACTCTAGGAAGGAATTAACTGCCACTTTTAAGTTGTTAATATTGCAGGTATATGAGGTGGTAGGTTTGTTTATAATCTTGGAATTAATTTACCGTGCTTAACGATAGCCAGCAAAGCGTTTACAGATAAGTGTTACGTTTTTTTGTAGTGTTATAGCATTGAAATAATTTGATTTTATGCAAATTTTATTTTTAACATGATCTTTCAAATGTAAACTTATTCTGGCATAAGATCTTTGTACTTACCAGGTATGTCTGGACTTCTGACCTTGAACTGCAGCTTGTTTATGGCAGTCAAGTAGTGAGATAGTAAATTGTTTGGGGTGTAGGGGAGGAGTTCAGGATCACAACTTTCTTATGTCTCACCATATCCAGACTTGAGCCATATGGCTGCTGCTTTTCTCCAACTCTCATTGCTTCCCTCTTGTCACAACATTCCCATTTTGCAACTTTTTGAAAAGTGTTTTCCTTCTTTCAGAAGGAAGATACTTAAATCAGTAAGCAATGGATACATTGTATATGAAAATAAAAGACCATATACTAGTTGTACTTGGTCATCTGATTTTCTGTTGCTTCTCATGTAAGTAGTCTGCTCTTGCATCTTTCATGAATGAGCAGCAGATGGAGGGGACTGCACTGCAGCCCTCTGTGGGCATGGCTTTTTCCAGTGCTAGCGCAGAACCTGTTTCCTGCTGTTCTTAGGGCTCAAGGGATTGTACCTTCTGTCCATGGCCTGAATGGAACGGCTCATTTATATACAAAGTATTTTTGCCCTACTGACTTTCTTTGGGCTACTTTTGTAATGCTTGTTGATGCAAGGGATTAATTTTGCTGCTGCTTAGTAGAAAGTGAAGGTTTCCCAGATGTCATCTTTGACAAACAGGGATGCAAAGTAATTTTCAATGGTATCAGTCTTCTGAGTGGGAGTGGCATCAACTATGTCATACCAACAGTTCTTTTATTTGCATCAGAACTGCTTACGTGAGTTCTCAGACTATTTTTTTTTCTCATGTAATATTAATATATTTGTTTATTAGGAATTTTTTAACACTTAAAGGAGGCATAGGCCAAGCCCAGTGCCTCTTTTACAGGCAATAAAATGAGCAGTGTCAACTATGATTGGAATCACTGTTACATCATTCTGGAAAGGATGCTTTCTGTCCTCTTTATAACATCCTGCAGTTTCTTTGACATTTAAGAAAACTACCCTAGATATTTTGGTTCTAGCCAAATACCTTGCATGTCAAGCCTTCTAATTTTGAAGAAACACTCAGAAAAATGTAACTAAAGGCCCATTACAAGTCATTGTAATTGAATCTAGTATCTTAAATACTGGCATAGACTGGATTATTGTCAGGACGTGGCGATGAAACTGGTCACTGATGAATGATAACTGCTTTTAAAAGCTGGAAAGTATAAGACTCTTAGGCTTTCAATTTCTTTGTGTATGCAAACAGTCTTCTGTCTTCTCACTAACCCTAGTTTTCAGAAAGTTGCTGAACCTTATATTGGCCATTGTGGTTGTTTGAGATTTCTGCCCTGTCCTTGGGCCCTGGCCATTGAATTTCCATAATGTATCTAAATCAGTAACTGGAGCTTCAATATGAAGACTTTAAAAAAAAAAAAAAAAGTGCTTTTGTTTCTCTGTCACAGTAGAACCTTTGTTAGGTAACAGGTCACACTGAAACTGGGAGTATTAGGGTCTATCACAAGTCTTAAATATGAGGTGAACCTTGCTTTCTTGGATGCTTGTGGAAGGATGAGTATGCATGAGGTCTTTCAAAATTGAAGACATCTGTGGAGTTCTCAGGGTGAGTAGGGAGTAAGAAAACTAGTAGGTGACAGATATTAGTCATTTGGACTAAAGCATTCATGCAAGGTGCTTGTATAATGTTTAAATAACGAGATACCAGAATTTGTGCAATTACAGCAAATTGGCTCAGTATTGAAGAGTCCTGACATCCAAGAACATGGAATAAGGTGCAGCATATTTTGTCATCTGGCTGTTGACAGTGAGGATTAACATTAATGAGAGGATAAAGATCACTAGTCTTTCATTTAGATTCCTCAAAAAACTAAGTAAAATAGCTAGTAAGCTGAAACTGAAGAATTTACACTGAATTCTGACACAGATTTTTGTTTTGTTTTGTACACAAGTCCTCAGGTAAAGGAGAAATAAAGTTATTTCTTCTGCTTGTTTTTAGTTCATGTTAAAGGTTTTATTACTAAGCTTTCTTTCAAGATCCTTTTTTAGAGTGAAGTCTTCCCAGTTAACTGAGGCAGGGAATTCTTAATGCAGTTAAAAATAATAAGTTCTAGAAAAGACAAAAGTCTTTATGCAGTCAGTGGGCCTATTGAATGTTTTATTACCTCTTCAGGGAAATGAGAGAAAAAATAAAAGTGGAGGTACTGATCTGAATGTATATTTGTTGAATTGGCCTTTGTCTAAAAATATAAACACAAAAAGATGGGGAAATGTTGGTGTTCTTTAAAAGCTTTGCTCTGTCATCATCAGATTAAGATGTTATATTGATGCATCTTAAAAAGGGCTTAATGAAGTCAGCATCAGCAGATCCAGGTGTCTTCAAGCTGCCTGTCTTGCAGTTAACATCTCTCGGCTCTGAGTTACTGGCGTGGATAATCTGTCTTCCTTTTTGCCTGAGATTTGTAAACTGCTGGGTTACAAAAATGGCAGTAGAGAGCAGTATGCTTTTCTTGAGGTTTTGAGATTTTGTCTGAATGTGAGGGGGGCAATATATTTACAGAAAAGTGGGGTGAGATTACAAGCTTTCTCTCTTTTTTTGTTTTGTTTAATGAAGGTGTGTGATTTTTCAATATGCATTGCATGTTTGTGAACAAGTGGTATTGCAGTATCAGGATTTGGAATTTGGGAATATCTTTTCTGTCTCTTGTTAAATTGGCTGCTGATAGTGCCCTGGAATTTCTTCGAGCCATGTATACTGAAAAACACAGATTTGTGGTAGAGAATCCACAGGGATGCTGAATGTGAGTGATTGCCTCTAGTCTTACAGAGTGGGCAGCCCTGTGTTTTTGGGTTTGTCACTGCTTGAGAGTAGTTGACCAAATTGAAATTAAAATCTTGTGATAGTTTTGTGATTTTTTTTTTTTTTCCTTTTTCTTTTCCTTTCCCCCCCCCCCCCCCGGTAGTATATTTTTGTGCTTCGATTACCTCTGGAATTTGGGTCCAGAGTGAATTAAAGTGCCTAACTTGTTTTGGGAAAACTGGAACATTTTACTTGAAAACTAATGGGGGAAGAAAAGCCTAGATAAATGTTTTCTTGTCTGAGTATTCTTTCTCAAGATATTGTGCATCAGCTTTATGCTCCACTTTTAGATAAGTGACTGTTCTGTTTCACTGGAATGCTCTCATTATTACAGTTTGCAAGCTTAAAACAGTCTTGACTGAGGGGGCAGTTAATGAAATCCTGCTGACTAAGGTCTGATGAGCGCTTGCTGCACGGATGGATGATGGTGTGCAAGTGTTGAATGAGATAGCAGCAAGGTGCTATGCCAGCTCAGCCTGCTTAAGGGGATCTTGTTCTCCATCCCTGTTCTTGCACGTCTTTACACTAGTTCTGATGTTCACTTTTTTATCCTTTTGGATCAGTCTTTGGTGGGTTCATTTTCTGCTAAATTCATAAGCTGTGTGTTTACTAAGGAGTCGGGGGACTTTCTGTGGCGGAGGTCTGTGAGTAGATGTGTCATAGACCATGTAACTGAGCGTGGGAAAAGGGAGCAGGACAGTAGCAGCTCAAGTAGTGTTAGGGTTGTACTTTTGTTCTTCATAGTCCATAAACATGGATTTAATAAGCACTGCGAATCCATTGTTTAATGAGGACCTGCTGTGTATCTTATGTAACCATTTAAGTCAACCTAGGGTTTGTATTGGCAAAGCTTACTTCATCTGTGAAGGGAGAAGATATTTTTGCTTTAAGAAACTGTTGATTTGTGTCTCTAACGTTATTTATAGTTCGTCTTAAAGCTTATGCATTTTCACACTGGGGATTGCTTATCACAGAAGTTGTTAACCTAAGCAAAACCAGAGGACTTTTTGAATAAGCAACGGTATACATGTTTATTATTAACAGTATTTTGCTGTTCTGTCCCATCACTTATGGAGATTCATGCCTCAGATTTTTCAGAGGTACTTAATATCCGTTCTGAAGGAGATGTGGCAGAAGGGCAGGATGATGCTGATGGGAATTGTCTATTAGGGGAACTACAAAAATTTTAAGTTTCCAGTTAGAACTTCCAGTTTCAGAAATGTGATTAATATACTGCGTTAGGACGAATAAGATTAAGTTGGTCATGGATGTTCAATTCCTTTGAAACAAGATTACTACTTTGCTGCTTCAGCTTACATTTCTGTCAGTATCTCAACTGCAATTGAATAGTTAACTTGAGAACAAACAGAACAAAGTGAACAAAAATAATACTGAATTGGGATGAGAAATAGATATTTGAAGACTTCCAAAGTTGACTTATGTTGTAGTAAATATTTTTGCAGGCAGTTACTAGAACATTTGCTTAGAAATGCCAGCAGGTTTGCTAGGTTTAAAAGTGTAATTGTGAGTTAAGGCTTTGTACTTTTATGTTTTGATGATACTTCATTTTTCAGCCTCTTTTGGACATTTAAGTTCAACCTGTATTAAGATGCAGTTCTGCAAGAGCAGATTCATGTAAAATAAGTTTGAAACTTACTCTGTTTTTCATGAAAAAAAATTTGGACCAAATGGGGAGAGGAAAAAATGGAGATAATAAGAAGAAACAACCAAGCATTTTACAGCAAATGTAGGGGGTCTGCAGTTTTAGTGTTTTAAGTGTACTGAATTTTTGTACCTCTCAAATTTGAAATTATTTTAAAATTGCAGTTCTGTTGGAAGTTTTTTCCTGTAGGTAATAGATGTAATAATACAGGTAATAATAATGAGATAACATTACTAATGCAAAAAGCAGCATGATTCCTGCATAGAATCACTTAGTTTTCAACTACTATTTGTGTTTAAAATGCTATTTTATGTTAAATCAGAGCTGTAGGCTGTGCACTGTGCAGCCTTGCTGCTGGGTGGGCTATGACTAACATTTTAAAATGTATTATGTTCAACGAGCCAGAATGTTTCCTAGGAAGAGAGGATGCCAATTCCGTTTTTGGAATGCTTTAGTGATATTGGCTCTGTGGCTCAAACGTAATCGTAAAGAGTGTGTTGCACACAGGGCCTTGAATGCACAGATACGTAATTGTGCACTATGAAGTCAATCCTTCAGACAATTCTTTCTTTAGTATGATACTGGATAAATTTTTCAAATAAGATGCACTTTTTGCGTGTTATAGAGGCATAGTTTGTTTCATAGTTTAATATTAGAGTTGAACAAGAAGTGATTAGCTGACTTTCCCTCTTCCTTTAGGAATATCACTTAAAAATTGCGTGATGTGTGATCATTTGGAGATTCTGAACAGGGAGATTGAAAGGTTATTACAGAACAACAGCGTGGAAGAAGGCACTTTAAACTCAGACTGTCTTCAGCCATCAGTGACTGACTTCCTGGATATAATCACTGATTCAGACAATGGAGCAAAATACATATTAGAGCAGGTATTCAATGCCATGAGATATAGCACTAGGGTCTTCACAATTAGTTTATTCTATTGTCTTTTTTTGTTTAATTTTTTCCTCCTTTTTTTTGGAGTGGGAATAGTTGGCTGAGGGAAAGAATGTAGATAATGTACTTAATCCCCTATAGAGAAGGTACAGGGGAGGGAAATACTGATGTGCATCTAGCTATACACTCATGGGTTTTTTTGTAATCCTGATTTGCCACAGTCATGCAAATTTTGAGAATTATTGTTTATGAAATAATAAAGTGATCCACTGAGTAAAATCAGATTTGGGGAGGGGTTTCTCTTTTCCCCTCTCCTTATTTTTGGGATGGTGACATGGCATTGGAGAACACCTAGAGCTGGATCATTGCTTAGTAAAACGTGTTTCTGAACAGCAAAGATGCTTTAAGAGTTGGGGGCTTGAGAGATTTGGAAAAAAAAAAAAAAGACATTCTTTAAAAAGAAGAGTCAGACTGTGTATTGGCATGTCTATGAGGGACTATCTAGTCTGTTCTTAAATTTATATGTCTCCCCACCTGGAGTATTGACAGTCAGTTTTTACTCCTTTAAAAGAATTATTAATGTTTTAGTTACATCCTGTGGCAGTTCCCCTGCATCTTTAATTGCAGAATGCTGACTTGCAGAGCCTGTGTCAAATAATGTTGTTTTGTCTTCACTAATTTATTTTATAGGCCAGTTCAAAAGTGACTTTTTCTGTTCTGTCCATATGGTCCTCCTTTTCCTCCCAAATTCTCTTCCAGTGTTCTTGTAGTTTGGTAGACTACTTTGGGGTTAAATGCAGGCATTTCCTGCTGATTTTCAAGCTCACCTGCTTGAAGGAAGAAGTCAGTGTTGATGTTCTATTGCCATTCTGCATGTGAATTGGGACCCTTGGACTAAAAAGTTGTTCTTGTTCAGATGCTTTAAATGAGTGCCTTATGATTTTGAAATGTTTTCCAAGGGTTAATTTTTGGGAAAGTGTGTTATTGATATAATCTGCTGTCCTTGAAATAAAGCTTCTGAAACTTTCTATATTGCAAACCTTATTGGTGAAAAGGACAGTGATAAGGAATATTCTTTAATTCTGAAGCTCAGCTATAAATTTTTATTACCCCATCTTGCAAAACCACTGAGTAGCCTCTTGGATTTAAATCCTCAAAGCTGCAGATAGATGTCTTCTGTGATGAAATTTAGTACAAACTGGTAAATCTTCCCTACTGTAACCTTGGGCATGCTGATGGAGTTTAAAAGCATTTCTGCATTTTCATTGCACAATATACACTTAGTAAGTTTCACTCTCAGAATACTTTTAAATACTGTGAGTGGAATAGACTTGTTGATTACCGTTTGTTACTGTTCTGGAAATCTTAATGGGATCTAAATGAATTGATAAGAGTACAATCATATTTTGTATTTATTTCAAAGGTCTCAGCTGTTCATAAGTGGTGGAGGTGGTATTGCTTTACTTTGACTTTTCTTTCCAGTTTCAGTGTCTTTCTGAAAGTAGAAAACTGTTGAGAAGGCAAAATAACGGAATTTGCTTTATAATGTAATAGGGGCAAAACAATTCCAAATTTATGTAAAAAATACTAAGATAAGTTCATAACATATCAGTGCCTTATTTTGTCCCTTCTTTCTTTTCCAGGAGCCAGCAGGAAAAGGAGGATTGATATTTGGTCCTGCTGACAACTCCAAGACTCAGTCTGGCACTTCTGAATCAGGAAATTCAGCATGTGCTGGAAGGATAATGCTGAATGACTCTGATCCTTTGCTGCCCTCCTCTGGCTCTCCTTTTCATTCAGCTCTGCAGGGAGAAACCATTCGAACCTTTAATGCTGTGTCAGGTAAAGCATATAGAGGATATTGAAGAGACTTATTTCTTTACATTTTATCTGAAATTTAAATCTCAGAATTTGGATTACCTCTGCTTATAGCTTTTAACATTTCTTCATCTTCCAAGTTAAGCAAGATGTAGACTTTAACTGTTCTGACTTGTTCCCTTACTTCCATTGCAGCCTTTTTCTGGTGTGAATATAATTTTAGTGTGGTTTTGTAAACAAAATTTCAAAAATTATAGTTAGTGATTTTTTTACGGGGGGACTTAATGGAATTTCATATCGGATTGAAGCAGTTTCAGCTTTTTGCCTGTTTACTACAGGCTTAAAATTAATTTTTTATTCTGGTTGTAGTGTTAAAAGTAATCAGTTACTATTTAAACTGATGTTCTGGAGTCTGTGACTTTTATAGTATCTCATTGAAATGACTCTTAAGTTACAACTTAAGCGTTAATTTTTTTAATGTATCTGCATGGATGTTTATGATTCCATAGCATTGACAGTTAACTTTCTGTTGTAGCATTGTTAAATATAACACTAGAAAGCAGAGGAGTTGCACTATAGAGTGATCATGCATGTAATGCAACTGATGCAGTATATGAAATAAGGAGGCTTTTATCACCAGTGTGCACTGTAAGATTGGGAAAAGCATACTAAAGGATGCCTCTGAAAACTTGTAGCTGTAATATGTACAGCTGTTAGAAATATCTTTGATTCTTTCAGCAAGTACTGTTGTTTAGGAATTCTGTTAATGTTCCCTTTTGGCTTACCTGTGCAGTCCTTGAGCCAGGAATATACAATAACTATTCCAAAAAACATTCACGGGGGAGAGTTGGGGGGTGTTTTTTGTTGTTGTCTTTAAAGTACTGTTTCTGTTTACCCAATTGAGGTATGCTTACTACTGCATATTATAGTTTCACATGAGCAATGTAATTGCAATGACTGTAAAACATAGTTTCTGCATGCATTTAGGCGAGCATTTACATGGCATGCAACTCATTGAAAACATTGCACCATGATGTAATTCTACTTTAATACTTGTTCAAACCAGGTTATTCCTGAAATACTCAAAATGCGGTCTCAGATCTTATATTTATTTCTCTCACTTGCTTCTGTCTTCTCACATAAGAGAGTCTCCTAGTATGCTGGAAAAGACTTTTGAGAAAAAAGGGATCCTGCTTGTCAGCACAGATTTCCCCCCCCAGCCATGGCTCCGTCTGTGATAGTTGGAGAGTTTTTGCTGAATCTTTTGGGGTTTGGGGCGGGGTGGGGGTGGTGTTTGTCTTTCTGGTAGATCATACAGGTTGGAAACCTTTTTGTAAATAATCATATCAAGGAGCAGCCTTTCTCAAGTTTCATTCAGTGCAGATTTTTTTTTTTTTTCCAGAGAGATGTTTGGGAAGATATTTATTTTGTTCTTTTCTGTATAACTTCTTCTATCCCATAAACCTTGTTAGAGAAATAATGAAGGGAAAGTGTGTTGTTTTATCCTGAATACCCACCAGGGCTTCTGAAACAACTTAAAAATAGCAGCTAAACTATTTAATAGATAAGGTACAGGCCTAATTTATTTTAACAAGGAAGACTAGGGTGTTTCTCTGGTTTTACATTTTGTTTAAAATCCAAAACCTTGTTATTCTTTCACTAACCCTGTATTATCTAAACAGCAGTAGCTTTGAATTTCTTTAAACTTGGTGTTGTTTCTACCTTGCTCCTTATCTTGCTGCAGGTAATCAGCAGTCCTTTCTACCAGAAAACGTTATTGATATCAAATATCATCCTCACCTTTAAAACAGTAACTGTGTCTGCACTGTCTGTTTGGATGACTCCTTGTTCTGCTCCATAGTCTTTCACACTGGTGCATGCATGGTTCCTCTGTCCACGTAAGGAGTGGAATTGCTATAGGTTTTTCCACGGACAGACCCCAGGGAGTAGATTCATACCATGAAAAGATTTTATTGAGAAATATCAGAAATCCTAAGGCTGTTTGATAAAACATGTCAGTATAGTGTCCAAACCCATATATTTAACTTAGTACTTTGAAGGGATTCAGTCAACTTTTTGTTGATATTCAGTGACTATTTTTGGCTTGAAATTCAAGTTCAGTATTTGTTCCAATAGCAGAATGAGATTACATCAGAATATTTAATAATTACTTAGGCTATGAATATTTTTGGATTTGAGTTTTGAACCTTATGTATCTCTTCAGCATTTCAGGGTGAGGACAGTGGTGTCCGTACTATGGAACAAGCTGTAAGTTCACAGCCAGTACCATTAGAATCTGAGTCTAATACCGACAACATGGAAAATAGTTCTCCTGGTAAGATTTCTTCCTTTTGTATTGAGCAGAAAATAGGCTTGTTTGTCCGTTGTGTGTGTGTATATACATGTATTTCTAAATAACCAAAGAGTTTGTAACAGCTGGATTATGTTGGCACAGTGTTCAGTGATGTACTTAATTGCTATTGCTGTTGTCTTACATTCACAAGAAAGCATTTTATCTGTTTTCAGGGTCATAAAATGAGGTGGAGATATCTATATTATCAGAAAGAAAATAATACTATGTTGAAAAACCTTTTAAGAAAAAACATCTTCCTTCACCACCAGTTTAATAACTATTCCCTTGCTTTTAGCATCAGCTTTGGATGATAAAGGTGAGCAAAGCAATGAGGAGGAGCAAAAAACTATCAAGCCTACAAGTAAAGAGTTCAGGAAAACCTGGGGGTTTCGAAGAACTACAATTGCTAAGCGAGAAGGTGCAGGAGATACTGATGTGGACTGTAGTGAACAACAGCCACAACAGCAGCAACAAAGCTTAAACCTCAGGCGTAGTGGTCGGCAACCAAAGCGAACAGAAAGAGTGGAAGAATTCCTTACAACAGTAAGACGCAGAGGGAGGAGGAGTGTTCCTACTACTCTGGAAGATTCAAGTGAACCAGCATCCTGTCCAGCTACAGATGCTGAAACTGCTTCAGAAGATAGTGTTGAGAGCACTCCCGATATAAAACCTGTGACTCGGAGAATTAACACTAGGAGTTGCAAGGATCAGAAAGGCTCTAAAAGCAGAGGCACAAAAGAGGAAGAAGAAGAAGAGGAGGAGGAGGAGGAGGAAGAGGAAGATGATGATACTTCTGATAGTGATAGTGATGGGTTAACACTAAAGGAGCTGCAGAATCGACTAAGAAAGAAACGTGTTGAACAGAAACCTGTGCAGCTGACATTGAAGGATATACAGAACCGTCTGAGGAAAAGAAATTCAGAACAAGATCCTACAGAAACAGGTGATGTCCAGCCTGAAAAACAAGGTGAGTCTGAGTTGCCTGTCAAACAAGAGCCTGAGACTGCAGACAACACTGAGATTGCAAGTCAAGTGATTGTGTCTGAGGAAGACACTGAAGATCTTCAGGTTCAGAAGGAGGTAAAGCCTGCTCTTGGCGCAAAAGGGATCACAGATGAAGAACCCGAAGAACTGCCCAAAAGCAAACCTGAGTCTGAGATTTATGACCCAAATGCACTGTACTGTATTTGTCGTCAGCCTCATAACAACAGGTAGGCAAAGGTTTCAAGTAAAAATGCGGTGCAAATAGTTGGAATTTTTCTGTGATGAAAAATCAAACCAGATGATAATGCTCTACTTTTTGAGTATATGCAAATGAGCTCTTGGGTGTATTTGAAGTTGGGGGGGGACAGTTTATAACAAATATTTAAAAGGGGGATAAACGAATACAGAAATGAACAGTGAGGCAGAACAGTATACTGGTACTTTAACAGGGTACTTAAGATCTGCTTCTTGAAATATCTGTTGAGCATTAATTGTCTTTTCACAATGTCTTACTGTTCCTTGGTTTGTTTTTTTTCAGGTTTATGATTTGTTGTGATAGATGTGAGGAATGGTTTCATGGTGACTGCGTGGGTATTTCTGAAGCTCGAGGGCGATTATTGGAAAGGAATGGCGAGGACTATATCTGTCCGAACTGCACCATTCTTCAGGGACAGGATGAGCCTGCTTCAGAAATAGACCAGCAGGAAGCTAAAGCGGGGCAAGTAAATGTGGATGGCACAGAATTCACAAGCATAGGAACAATTGAACAAAAATCTGTTGAGGACCAAGGAATCAAGGGTAGGATTGAAAAAGCTGCGAATCCAAGTGGGAAGAAAAAACTAAAGATATTTCAACCTGTAAGTATTTTAATTGTTTCTTATTTTTTGTGTTTCACTGATTACATTGAGACAATGGCTTACTTGTATGGCTTTAAATCTGACTTGGTTTTTTTAAATATGAAGCTGAACAACCCACTAAATATTACTGTTTAGCAGAAGTTTATCCATAGTTCTGTCAGCACAGGAACTAAAACTAAGTTACTTTGAAGTGGGGGATTTAAAAGTTTTATTTAGGTGTAAGGAAATGCGTTGTGCTATTCTGCCCTTTCTAAATACTGTTTTGGAAGTCAAATAATAAGCTGTTCTTTTAATAAAAGTATTAGAATTCTGGACTGGTTTATACTAGCTTTGAAATAATCTCCCAACAGTTTGGGCATTTTCAGTGATAGTGAAACTTTTTACTTAACATTGACAAGTGTCTGTTGGAGTTAATTCCAACTGTACTTCCTCTGTGCTTCCAATTAGTCTTTGAAGTTCTGATTTTTGTCCTGATGCTTCTTCAAGTTATTAGTACATACAGAATTGTTCTATACTGCCTTTTTTAACATAAAAATGTGTATTTTGAATTATTGCAAATTCTGGCATAAAATAGAAAAGAAGCTTAAATTTTATAATAGCAAGTTCCATGCCCAAACCAAATACAAGCAAAGAAGCTTCTCTAGCTCAATGTACAGAAATTTAAAATTCATGCTACAGGGGTTGTCTTTGTACTGCCTAAGCTACTGTAGTAATGCCAACATCTTGAACATTTTCCTTTTCTTCTTACTATGCCTCGAAGAGCATGTTTAGTGTGTTTGCTGTTAGAATGCTACAGCTATTCATATTTTTTCTGTATGAATTTGCTCTTTCATGCCTAATCTTTAAACTTTGAAATCATCCCTAGAATAAGTATAAGTTTGAGTATAAGCCTATCTCTAGAGAAGTCTTTCTGTTGTAGTACATTTTCTACAAAACATTTATGGACCACTCCCCACTTCTAGTCAATTTAAATAGCAGAGGTATCCGTATCAGCATAGTGAGCTTAATGTATAGATCAGAACAGCTTGAGCTTAAAACCGTAAATATTTCTATTTTAAGATAAATGTGTGGAAAACATTATTTTTCTCAAATATGTTTTCAAATACAGTTTCAAATACATTCGTTGTTCTTTGTACACAAAAATGTTTTCTAGTCCAGTTCTGTTGGTGTTGGTCTGCATTTTGCTGACAGTGTTAGTATTAATTTAAGTTCTGCTTCTGAATATCACCAATTATGCTTCGATATTAGCATAAGAAGTTACTTGAATGTGTTAGGCATCTCTCCTCTAGTGAAAGAAAAACATAATTATCATTAACTCATTGCCTCTTAGGGAAGAACTGCTTATACTTTAGGTATTATTTTGGCATTTGGAAATGGAATGGAACTGCTCTACTTGTGTTTGCCAGGTGGTAGCATGTTTTGAGAGAACTGAACAGTTGAAGTCTGTGTTTTAGCCCATGCTGTCCCTCATACCTCAATTAAGATCCCTGTATGGCTTGTATAAACAAGCACCACTCTTTCCGCAGAATTCCCTGCCCATTCTAGGCAGAAAGACCATTGCTATTTCCTATGTTGATGTGCTGAGATCACTCTGTGTTACGGTGACTAAACAGTCTCATTATTCAGTTTATTTGTTCTCTTACACCAAAATTCTAAGCACTTTGAGAAAGACTCCTTTTTGTTGCTGTCCATAAGCACGTATAGCTGTAGAATTTTGGTTTGTGGTTAAAACTTCTAGAAACTGTGTAAGTACACACATCAACACTGAAAATTTTGTCAGCATCTGAGTAAATGCACTTAATTAGAAATGACAGTTCAGTTAATCTGAAGTTTGAGGTGCTTCTTAGGGAACATGAATTGATACTTCTTTCTTGTACTTCACAATTAAGTGTGTATGTGATGGAAAAGCATTCTAAAGCATAAACTTAATT
Source organism: Haliaeetus albicilla (assembly GCF_947461875.1). NCBI lineage: Eukaryota > Metazoa > Chordata > Aves > Accipitriformes > Accipitridae > Haliaeetus > Haliaeetus albicilla. The sequence goes on from NC_091484.1 coordinate 3,805,803, forward strand.
TTTATGGGAAAATTCCCAAATCCAGGTTTTATCAGACTGCAGCAGATACTGTCTTACTGACTTTTGACTGGGGAAAAATAAGCTACACTATGCAAATAATATTTTTTTACTGGAAATATTCCTGAAAAATTTATTTGTGGTAATTACAAATTGCAGTTAATGTTGACAGGGGAGAGGCTGTCTAGAACTACGGTAGTTCTGAGTGTTAGGTCAGTTGTATAACATCTTGGGGAGTAATCCGGAAGAGTGAGACTAAAGGCGTAATACTTAGAGGTGATGTGCTGGAGCCTAAAGAGCTTTCAAATATTTCTCGACTTTGACCTAATGTATTCTGTTTTCAAGGAATATGCTATTTTCTAAATCTTAACATTTTAAGAGGAAATACTTAGTATATAACACTTTGATATAAATGGAGAGTAATTGTAAGGTACAGGAAAGTACAGACTGCATATGCAAACTTCTCAATATGTAGAAGTATTAGGCTATGGCAAAATTGTGTCAGAGAATGGTTGTGTTTATGTAAGTTGGAGTCTTCTAAAATTAAATTTGGTAAACCTCTAGAGCAAGAATTACCTGTACACTTGTATAGCTGAGTGCTTCCTTTTGCACGTGTGCGTGGTTGAGGACAGCAGCTGATGGTGATATATAAGTAAAATGTGTTTTAGAAACCTTGCTATTGAGAAGCTAGTTCTGCATTATTAAGGAGATTTCTCACATGACATAGAGGAGCAGAAAAAAGCATTTGTGTGCTTATGGGATCTGAAAATTTAGGAAACCAGCCTCCCTTAGTTCACTGCTAGCAGACTACCCACTTGAAAATAGAAGATGTTCTGAAAATAGTGTGTTACAAGAGTGAAATTCTTACCGTTGTATGGGTTGTTTCTGTTATATCATGAATGAAGATTGTTTTCACACTGGCAATTGTGCAAGTGACTAACAGTCATAGCTGCAGTCTGCACATATGATATGTAGGCATTTCTTCATGTTATAAAGGTATGTTTCTGTTGTTTCCTCTTTGAAGTTTGAACTCACTTCATTTCAATCTATAGGTAATTGAAGCTCCTGGTGCATCGAAGTGCATTGGTCCTGGCTGTTTTAATTTGGCTCAGCCTGATTCTGTGTATTGCAGCAATGACTGCATTCTCAAACATGCTGCAGCCACTATGAAGTTTTTAAGTGCTGGCAAAGATGCAAAACCAAAACCTAAAGAGAAGATCAAACCAAAATCTGAAAAACCTGGGATGCCAAAATCTCAACTGCAGGTAAGCTTATGTTTATGATCCAAAACAGTTGTCCTGAAGCACAGTGGCTTGTTTCTGTGCTCTCCCTTTTTAAGTCAAATAAAATTGCCAAGTCCTGCATTGAAGAGGAGCTTTTTATTTTTCTGTTGTTGTTGTTCTCTTGCCTTTTTCTGTGGTAAGAGCACTGTTTGATTCTTCTGACAATAAAATGTTTTCCTGTCACATTTTAAAAATCTTAATAATTGCCTCTGGATAGTTTCTTGCAAGGGGCTTCTAGATGGTAGTGCACTTTTTTATTTTTTTAATTACTTTAATTCCAAATTAATTTACCTTTAAAAAAAAAAAAAGTGTAAGCAGTACATCTTTTTTACTTAAATTTTATTCCAAATTAATTTTACCCTTTTAAACTCTGGATTACTGGCTTTTGGGTAGTAATTTAGCATTACTGTGAATTGTGAACTAATGTGACATTGTATGTGTGCTTTGTGAAGCAAAAAGATGAAACCAAAACCTTCTCCTTTCCCTTTGGAAGCCACTATGAAATGGGCAGTAAGTTTTCAAACAAACAAACAAGAAAAACCCAAACCAAAACCAACCCCACAACTTGATAATACTGTTGTTTTGAGGTGGTTTCTTTACCATTCTCTTTCCTGAAGTTTCAGTGTATATTACCTTTGCTTTATAGAGTTGAGTGTGAAATTAGATCATTTCAAGTGTATTTACAGGAGCTTACTATAAAAGAAATTTGTGTACATGTATGCAACTATGTCTCTGCTTGTAGACTATAATATATTTGAAGATTATTAGTAATTAAGCTTCTTCTAATCATACAGGCAGGTATTAAGCCTCTTTCAAACCAAAAGAGACAATTTCCTGAGAAAAGAGAGATGAATATGAAGAAGACTGTTTTGACAACTGCCAAGACTGAGGCAAACATTCAACCTATTGTTAAAGAGCCAGCAGCAGAAAACAGCACACCGTCCTGGGCAAGCGATCATAATTACAATGCTGTAAAGCCTGAAAGGACTGCTGCCATTTCATCTTCACTGTTGTTCAAATGTATGTATCGCATAGGGATATTCCTGAATAATCATTTACATTTTCTTTGAATATCCATCCATTCTTGGCTCTGCAAGACTAGGGAGTTTAGGATTTGGGGTTTTTTTTCTTAGTATGGCACCAAACTACTTTTCGCCACCTTCAAAGATTCACACACAGAGATACACACAAATGGGAGACACTTTTAGAAGTTTCATTTGTATCATGTGTCAGTTGTATGATTAAGAGCCTATCAATCTACCCAGCTGATTTCTGGATGAAAACTACATGATTAAGCTTTAAATTTTTCCCATAAAGACAGTAACTGTTTCTAATCTAGAAAAGGTAAGTATTGATACATTTGTGTTAAGTTTTACAAAAAGGTTCCACAGTATGCACTGTGAATCAGCAATTGACTGTACTAATTTGAATTGTATTTTTGTAATTTAGATTTGGCACCTGTCTCTCAGGTCTTGCATTTTCAGTGCTAGTGCCGAGAATGAAATCTTCAACGTGGTATCCAACGATACTTTACACTTCTGCAAACAGCTTTTAACTGTCAAGTATATCCAAGTTCTTCCTGCTGCTTTTCTTCCTTACATGAAATAATTTAAGGACCATTCTTTACTTTTAAGTTTGGGGGGGAGGCAGTACTCTTTTTTTTAAATTTATTTTTTATTTTTCCTCTCCCTCTGCCCCTGTCTATTTGTATGTTCATACTTCACACATTATCCACACACACAAGAACACATCTTAAGTGGATATTAGGCAGAGATATTGCCTTGCATATTTTTGCAGGTTTTGAATAGCATCCTTGTAACTCATATAAAGGTAAGTAAATACTGCTTTGTAGCCTGAACAAGTCTTTCTGCTAATGACCATTTTTTGATTGACTCCAGCTAAGTAGTTTTATAATGCAGCGGTGGAACTTCAGATGAAATCTTACATTTCACATTTACAAAACACATGACCTGGTGTCTGATGTTTACTCACTTGAAGATTAATGAATTCAGAAATTCAGTTCTCACAGCTTTCTTAACCACACTTTAGCCAATTTACATTTTATTTTCAGAAATAAACCTAGTTATTAAACACATACATTCTATGTAAAGTAACTGTTAAGTTTATAACTTATCTTTTAGATGAGATTTTTTTAGATGTAATTTTTAAACACTGAGGGAACACCAGCTACCCTAAATTGCTGTTTATTATTATAGCACACAGTAGACTTCCTAGGTATGTTTTAATTGTATTTACCCACATCAAATGTTTAAATGGGTATACTTTTTCCCTGCATTTTTTGTTGCATATTTTGTTACTTGGGCCCTGTGCCTTTTTTATAGTACACTCTTAAGATACATATTTTTACAAACTTGCATTTTTTAAGCTGCTTCTAAAGAAACTGTAGCTTTTTTTGTCAGAAACAGTAGTGTGTTAAATATAACTAAAATTGAGAAAGATGTAAATGAAACTATAAGAGCTTATTTTACATGTCAAATCTTTGTGACACTTTCTATCTCAATATAATTGCAAGTGTCCATATAACTTAAAATGTCCTTATTGCTATAGGGTTTTTTTTCTAGGAGACAGGAATACACGTTTTGAGGCAACAAATTTGGTTTTTAAGGGGGTGTTGCTCTTAAGTTTTACCACACTGGTGGTTATACAGATTTAACCAATTCCAGTAGAAAATCAGATTCCTGTAGCTAAATTTTTAAATTAGTTCAAAAATATGTGTATATACCAGACTTTAATAACGAACAGAAAACAGCCTAGTTCGTGTGATGAAGAACTCTCGTACCAAATGCAAGGAAGACCTTCGGATTGCTATTATTAAGGTAAGTTGTACTAATATGGGGGGACTCTGTGCCATTACTAAATTCCCAGGTAAATTGTTGTGTATTTGTGAAAAAAATTGTCCTGCTTTTTGATGGATGGGTTTGATCTGTAATCTTCCTGAGAAGCTGCCATTGCATCATCTTCTAAGAGTATTCTACAAGATTTTATTTATGTAACAAATCTTTATATGCTCTTCAAAAACATAGAAGTTACAGCATTACGGAAATTCGTGAGAGTCATCTCACTTCAATTAGGGTATCTAAAAGTTAGAACTCTTTAAGACTGAGCTAGTCTATCAAGAAAAACACCTTCAGTGGACAAAGCATACCATCTGTTTTAGACACTAATCTCAGAACAAAGTGACCCTCTGTTTAGAAATCTGTGTTTCTGAATATTGATTATGAAAGACATTTAAGATGACTAGTTCAGGCATCTAGGTGTCTAATATTTGGACTTAAGATCACCTAGAGGAGGCTAAGGACAGGATTCTTCCATATACAGTGTTTCAAAATACCACCCGCATCCTCCCAGAGCTTCAAGCCATGTTCTGCAAATCCTTATTTGCGACTTCAGTGCACGAGGCCCTTTAGGAATTAAGGAAACTTAACACGATTAGCAGAATTGTTCTCTCTAATATTCTTTCCATCAGTCAGTTTATCATATTTCAGACATGGATTTACTTTATATGTTTACTCTGTACTTGTCAGATACAAGATTTTGTTGTTAGATATGACAGTAGTTTCACTAGTAGCAAGAAGAAAATCAAGCCAGTCTTACGGATGTGCTGGGTGATAGGGGCATGTAGTATATATGCATCTAAGCCCTGCCACCAAGCCCCCTTTTCTCTTCCCAACCTGTTCTGCATTTAAAAAAGAAAAGAAAGGACACTTGGTGCTAGTAGTATGCAGTTATATAGAGCAGCTTTTTTTTTTTTTCCTCCCGTTACTCCATTAGTTTGTGTTTCTACATAATTTTTTTTCTGTAGCTTTTTCTGGGGATGAGTTAGGGCTGTACTTGGAAGTGATTTTGTACACGAAAATCTGGAGCCTGATTAATGACACTGTCTTACATCTTGATGTTCCAGTGAAAGTAATCCTTTTTATTCATTTAATAACTACAGTAGGAAATACCTTGAACTTGCTTTGTTAAGTGAATACTAAGTACAAGTACTTTTAAAGTTGCAGTCAGTATTTGAACTACACATAGAAGAGGAAATTAGGTATGTGTCACATTCCCTTTCAGAAATGTTGCTTTTAATTTCATTAGGAAAATTGGTATTAATGTAATATGCAGTGGTAAACCTTTTATATTGAATTTTAAGCCATCCTAGCTTCCAAATTGATACAAGTATATGGATTGTTGAGATTTAGGAACATTATTGTTCAGAGATTCAAGTTGTGATAGAAATCCTGAATTTGTCATGTGAGCTAGTGTTAATTATCAATATTTAGGTCATATCTAAGGAGATGTAAAATTCATAACAAAAGCAAAACAGACTTGTTTTATCTAGTAAGATCACCTAGGTGTTTGTGGGGAAGCACCAGCCAAAATGATTTCTGAAATGTTTTGAATTTCGTTAGCAGACTAACATACATTTTACAGTAATAGGAAGCATTATTTTTAATTATACTGGAGGAGGACAAACTTTAAACAGCATAATATATGCACATTTTTTTCCTTAAGGAACAACAAAAGCAGTTGGTGTCCACTGCTTTACTCTGCTGAAAGCTTTTACACTTCAAGTTTTACACTAAATGATATCATGTATTGCATTTGTAATAATATTTGTCCATTATATGCACTGCTGCCCTGTAAAAAGGGGGTAAAAGAACACTTCAGACATGAAGTTTGTTGATGCAGAGGTTTATCAGCAGTATCAATGTATATATATGAAGCACCTGAACTGAGGTTTCTGCTTGATAGAGCAAAACTTGAAAGAGACTTTTTTCTATATCTTTGCTGTTAATTGCCAAATAGAAGTCAGCAGCAAATGTATCAGCAGTTTTAAAATAGAAAACGAATCCAAAAGGGTGGGAAAGAAGATAGACATTTGTGGTATCCCAGTTTTGAAACTGTCCAGTTATAAGTATGCTTAAGTACTCATCAGTGCTTCAAATCTTTGTTGAAGTTCAGCTGACTTACCTTATTAGACTTAGAAGAAATACATGAACCAGTAATTTACTGAACTCAGGTGTTAAAGCTACTTAAACATCTTAACTGCATTTATTGATAAAAGTAACTAAGCGCACAGGAGAGTTCTTGTGGCAGAACTTATGAGTAAAAAGCACACCAAGCCACTAAACTTCTGTTTACTTAACTGTAGGCAGATAAATAGTACGAGCTTACAGCTATCTATTATAACATGTTATTTGGTGCTAGTATTTCAAAGAAGTTGTTCATGAGTGGCACTTCAAAGGGGAAGTATTTCATAAAGAGAAAAGCACAATGGTTTTGGTACCTCTCCTGCTTTTTACAGCAGTGAATTACAAAGAGACAACTTCACGCTGCCACCTCCTGGAAGTGGGAGGCCAGGTTTGAGGAGCCCTGGCTCTGGTGATACAAATTTCCTTTTATTATCCCCTTTCAGTTTATTTTCTTCTGCAGCTAAACTTTTCTACACCCAAGACCTATTCACAAAGTGAATAGCGCCTGCTTGTACAGTTAAAGGTCCCAGATACAAAAGTCACTTGGACTGCTTTGTTCCTATACACCTCTATCAAAATATGAAGACACTGTAAAGGGAATACAGTGATACTGGAAGCCCATCATCAGAAAATGTGATGTGTATACCAAAATGCTAGGATTATAGCATATATAATTTATGTATTTTTTTTCTTGTGTCATTTTTTTTTCTTTCCGTAATAACAGTATGAAGGCAGGAAAGAAAGAAAATATCCCACTATAAATAGAGCAGGAGGAAAATGTAGTACACTCAAGACAGGAGTTACGGCTCAGGAGGTAATAGTGGTGTAGGAAGCTGTAAGTACCATTGCAAAAAGGAAAAAGTAAGGCCTTGTTTGCACACTGACTAGTGCGAATATAATGCTTCTCTTTGGGCAAGATTGTACCAGCTTAAGTTGTGACTATTCAACTGAGTGCAGTGTATGTGGATATGCTGCTGTTGGTTTAGCTTAACTATTAAAAAATATTTTACTTAAACTGAGGAGCTGTTCTTAAGTCATAAGTATGTTTGTCTGCAAGGACTGACTAGTTAAACTTGATGCCTTTGTTTTGGTGTGAGTGCTTCCCCACAGGAAAAACTAGCCTGTGCCAAGTTCCAGACTGTTACAACTAAACTACTTCTGGCATCTGAATTAACTCCTTGAAAGCTAAGCTTAATGCTGTGTTCTACAATGTAGACCCTTATTAAGAGGCAATTAGTATTGAGTAGTACCAGGGGAATAAAAAAAATTATTTTACGTTACTGGCCATTTTCTGGGACACGTGGCTGCTGTATAAGTAGGTCTAGCCTTAACTCTTTGTAACTAGGGGAGTTTTCAGAAAGGCTGCTGACAGACCAAATAATGATCAGAATACCTGAGTCTGCCAGAACTTCTGAGAAATTCATGTTGGAGATCTTCTGGCTTTGGAAAGATTATAGTACAGGAGTGGCTGGTGTAACGCAGCTCCGGTGCTGAGCTTGCATCGTGAGAGTGGCAGGGGCTGTGCTGGCACATGATCTGAACCCTGGCTGTGGAGTGAGGCAGACCAGTAGTGGCTGCTGAAGCCAACATTCCCTGGGACGCAGCCAATTAAAAGGAGCAGTGGGATCCTTGGGGAGCAATTATCATCTCCTGCCTGTGAACTACTGGAGCTCCCCTTCTCTGCTCTACAAGGTATGTTAACATCTGTCCTGTGGCTGTCAGCCACATGAAGATTTTTGCCGTGTCTCTTAAGTTAGGAAGGCTGGTCCCTACTCCTGGCATGTTTCCTATTTTGCCTTCAAGCACCTAGCACCCCCAAGGCGCTTGGACGACAGAAAGCCAGCACTCTGGCCATAATGGGTGCGTGGCTTCAGTATAAGGAACCATTGCTGAGGGGAAGGGTTGGGGGGGGGCAGAAACCTGGTACAACTTACGGATGCACTATGAATATTAGGGTGGTTTATCTCTTGTCATCAACACTGAAAGTGATGAAAGTTTGATTAAAAAAACTCACCACCCTCTATTGCTGTTTTGCTTTCTTTTACTAATATTACTTTAGTTCTTTGAACTTGCTCACTTGACTGCATAGCCAGTGAAAAAGATCTTTCTCTGCTAGTCCCCAAATAAAAGGGATTTTTTGAGGTGATCACTTGCACTTTGGAGTCAAGTTTTGCTGCTGATCTTGGTGCTGATGATTCACTGTGTGATCTGTACTGACCTTGGAACCTGAAGATGGCCTATCCCTGCAAGGACTGATGATACCAATCCATGAACGGTCTGGAAAATAAGGAGGCCTTTTTTTTGCCTCTTTCACTCGGGAGTGGTGTAGTTGTGAAGATGCAGTCGGCTAATGTAGATCAGATAAATCACTATAATTTCATGTAGATTAAAACAAACAAAAGCTTTGCGTGTCTAAGCTACAGATTTGCATGAGCATAGCTACAGCCTTGGCTTGAATGCAAACAAATCACCACCACAGAAAAGGCCCTTGTCTCAGAGTTTCCTAAATTAATTAACTTTAAAGACAGGTTTACTTTCTTTGTGTGCCTGAATGTAAGGGCTTGGCACAGAGGCAGCTTTATTACGAGCTTCTCATTGTGGTGCAGATTAGAACTGATAGAGGCTTTTGAAGAAAAACAGCAGGGCAGGGGGCACACCTCTGAAACACTATAGTGTTTGATAATAAAGTCTTGAAAGTGGAAGCAAACACATTGTTCCATAGGCAATTAACAGTGAAAAAATAACAGCGAAACCTATTTAAGAATAGTTCAACACTTTTGAATTATTTAGAACTAATGCTAAGCTAGCTTTGAGGGCAATGAAAAAAAGTCTAGCAAAAACAGGTTTCAGGAAAGCAACAGTTGAACGGTCGTGGAACTGAAGCGGTTACAAACTACACCTCACCTTCACAGCCTTGGGCACTGAATGTTCAGTGCCACAAGAGGGTGCTTCAGTGGCACCTAACAGGATTGACTCTTCGACAAGTTTCTGAGGCTCTGAGATGTCAGGCATGCATTCCAGCAGTGTGACTATGCAAAGGCTGCTTTTGAGGAACATCTCGTAACTGGTAAGTAACCTCCCATTGTAGAGTGCTTTATAACTGACATCTAAAGCACCAGCTCGCCCATGTATTTCGTTCAGTTTTTTAAGTTAGATAATGCATCAAAAGGTTTCACTTCAGAAGAACTCATGGATTCAAGTTTGGTATCGGCCACTGCATTGGGGTGGAGGGGTTAGTTTAAATTCTGCTCTGTTAAGATTATTTCTGTCACGAATCATGCAGAAAGGGGTCATACCACAGCTGCATTGGACAAGTCCATTTAGGACATAGTGAGGCTGAGTGGCAAAGGGAAGCTGTTGGAACACCACCACTTTTAAATTTGGGAAGTCCTGCCCATCCCCTGTTTCGACAGTTTTACAAAGGGAAAAATGCAGTTCTTAAATTCTCAGATATTGGCAAATAGGGTTGAGAGATTTCATCTTCTCTGAGCCAAGAGCGTGTCCTTTTCTGCTGTCATACGTGCCAAAACGGGCTGCCTCACCTTTTGTAGTGTTCAGACCGGACAGCTGCAGCACGCTGGAACGACTGCACAGAGAAATGGGATAGTGCAGGTACCTGCAACTGAGCAAGAAGGAGCTGCAGGACTGTACAGAACTTTACAGGACAATTTCACAGGCCAGTTTTTTTAGTGACACAAAATGCTGGCTGGGTTTTTTGTGAACTCCTAAATAGATTATTGCTTCTGCCTGGTCTTTTCACATATGCATTCCTATCAAATGTTTAAGCCACTGTAAAGGCCAGTGCTGTTGCAGATCTTTAGAGATGAGCTCTTCTCAAAATACATATTTACTTGGCCTTTGCACAGGCTATTGGAGAATACCTTCTAACGGGTATTTTTCCTTTTTTAACAACTGCAGAGCTGCACTAGTGTGAGTTTTTTCCTCCCTCTAATTTGACATTAGTTTTTGGGTTTTTTTGAAAGGACATAAAAATTCTTTTAAATGTAGTAAATGATTCACTTTAAAAGGTGGATCACAAGTACCTGTACTCTGCTTCTTAGGTTTTATTCATATTGTGGAATTTTACAGAATTTTTTTTCTTTTTTTTTTTTCTTGCAGAAACATGCTAACTACCAGCGTTCTCACTGTTGATGCCACACAAACTTGTATGCTGTGCATACATTTCATAGTTGTGGGTGGTGGGTTTTTTCTTAAAACTGTTTTAGTGACAAGAGGAGCGTGAAAAATATCCGTAGAACCCGCACGTGCTTCACCAGCCTCCATGCTGTGGGCTTGTAAAGGCTCGCTGGTGTGCAAGGCAGCGTCTTCTGAAGCGTTGGGTTGCCAGCATCCTGCTCCCTTGGGCCAGTGCTCCCACTGTGGAAAGTTCTGTGCAAGCTGGACAAGACAACACAGCCATCAGCCTGTGCTCTCCGCACGCTGCCATGAGGAATAGTATCCTGGGGAAAAAAGTGGATTAGTGTAGATGGAGGAGAACACAGGGAAATGTTAAGACGATATTGGACACCGGAGACAGTAGTTCTGGTGTATGAACAGCCTTATGCCAGACTTAATTCTGTAGAGAAACTTCTCATAATTGGTACTATGTAACAAACAATCCGCTTGCATGGCTGCAAGACACTTTTCACAAAAATCTTTTTTAAAAAAGTGTTCTGTAGTAGTAGCAGCTGTGATGCCTTTTTTTTTTTTTGCAAAGATTTTTTCAAAGGAAAAAATCTGAGCCTTACAGACTCATTATGAGATAGACTCTTGAAGTGTAACTGCCTATGGTTTGTCTGCAGCATCGTTTAAAACTTTTAGCATCAACTAGAGCAAGATCTTTAATGTGTGATTTGAATAATTTTAGAACTATACAAACAAAAGTAATAGCACACTTCCTCGGGTATTTAAAAGTTGGAAAAACTAGATAATGTCTCTGGGCAAACAACCCATCACAAATGAGATAGTTTCTATTTAAATTAAGGGTTGTGGTGTACTGTTGAAGTGGCTTTCTAAAGCTACTATTCCAAAGAAAGATCGGGTGGAGAGGGAAAGAGGGAAGAACCAGCATAGACTTGAATGCTCTACAGAAGTATTTTTGAGATCAGAGGAGGAGCAAAGTTCCCTTTCCATGCTGGTGGTGTAAAACACAGCCTCCCAGTGTAGGTGAGGGATTATGATACGAGCGCATCCCGCAAATCCTTCATGCAAAATTAAAACAGCACTACACTGGAAATCATTCTTAAATTAGGCCTGAACAGCCACATTAACAATGCTGAAACATCAATGTTGAGATGTACAAAAGTGAAGGATATGTAACCATCAGGCTTTCAACAGGCTTGTCTGTAACACAGTAGATAATGTAGCAGTTAATGTCCTCCGCTGCTTACAGAAGTTCCATTCTTAGCTGCACGTTGTATTATTTGGCTTAGCTTCACAGGGAATTTCCTTAGGGGAGGGCTTCTGTATCTGTTGACATCTAGTGGGAGATATTATAGTTATGTCTGTAGTGAACATACCATAGTAATGCTATTTCTTAAGCCTTGCAAGGAATGCCCTTTTTTTTGCTAGAGGATTCATTGGGTTTCACTCTGGAAATGAGCTGACTCATTAGCTCTATTTGAACCTCTCAGTCTTTTTAGCCCGTGCCTCTTCAGTCAGTAAGAATCCTGTTGCTGTCCTAATAAGTGGCTCACAGGACAAAATGGGGGAAATGGGAATTAATGTTTTGTTTTGGTTTAAATACCATTTCTAACATCAAGCCAAGGGAGGTACACCTGTGTGTTCAAAAGTGCCAAATAAATAGAAGAGCTACTAAATGCCTTATTCTGGCACTAATCTTCTGTCTCTGGTGAAACTCCCTGTTATTCTGTTAGGCTGGACAGTCTAATGTTCAGTAGTCATCTCTCTAATTTTATTTTAAATTTAAGAATGTTTATTGTAGGTATGCTGGAGCTACTGATGAAAAGGACCGGCAACATCACAGTATAAAATACAGTGGCCAGTATGTATAGTAGGCATTGACTGCATCTTCAAGTTGTTCGTGGACTGCAAAGCCAAGCAATTTGAAATCCATGGTCTGAGAGAATACCTGTTCCATCATACGTCCCATCGATTTGCTGAGTGACTGTGGCATCTGTTTAGAAGTTAAATTCCACATGTTGGCATACTGCTCTGAAAAGAGTACATAGAAATTAATTCTTCCAAACATAATACTTGCTATAGTTTCTTACCTATCAGAAGATAGTGTAAGCTTTGTGGTGTGCCCATGTTGCAGCTAAGTCAATAGAAGAGCAAGCTCCCACCAGAAAAGGCAGTCCTGCTCCTTCCTCTCCCTCAGCTGGGTGCTCCTGTGTGTTGGATCTAAGACCCCTTTAATGACACAGGGAGTTGGTTCAGCCAAATTATGTGGCAGCACATTAATCTTGTCACTAAAGACCAAAACTTGATAGGACAAAAATTCTAGTTTCTCATAGTCAAAATAGGGCAAGAGGTTTTTTAGATAATGTTCCACTACAGCCATCAAAAGTTACTTGCGTATGTAGGATTTAAGTAGTCTTGATTCCTTGTCAAAATGTGCACGTGATCTGACTGTCCTTCAAATAGTGATGTGTCCTGTAAATTTGCAAAAGTAGTTGGTAGGTGTTCTGAAGCACTGAATGACCTACATGTGACTGAATTAGTACATACAAAATCTGTACCATCAATTTCTCCAATCAACAGGTACTGCTAAGTGGACAGTTTTAATTGGTATAAAGTAGTATTGTAGTTTGAAACTTTATGAAGCTTATGAAGTTCTTGCGCATCTTCTGTTGCTGTGCTAAAGCAGCACAGAATTACACGCCTTTCTTTGGAAACCTTTCTAAATAGTCACGATATCAGCTTGCAGAATAAAGGATGCTTCTGCATCCTTCTTCTTGGACCCTTTTTGATTCTGCTGCCCTTCAACCCTGGAAACTTCGATCTACCTTTGTACTAGTACCATTTATTTATTTATTCTACAAGTACGTATTCTTACTATGATATAGCTGTGTAACATAGAGAGGTTTGTGGTGTGGATATAGTTCTCATCAACATATCAACAACATCTGATTGACACAAAACTTCTTGTGCTATTTTTAGTTTTATCAATGTAGTTCTCATTAACTAATTTGAACTAATGATTAAAAAGGTAGTGTATAGAGGATTAAATACAAGTTTAGAATTTCATATTTTATACTTCTGCTGTAAACCTAAAGAACTAAAAGTCTTAGCACTGAGGACTGAATTTCACCGTCATCATTTTGAAACCCAAGCTGTGCTGTCCTGCCTTACCATGATGAGTCACAGAAACGTGCTTCTGTCCTACCTGCCTGAAAAGGTACAATTCTGTGCAGAAGATGCAATAAACCAGGAAGAAGAGAATGGAAGTAGAGTAATTCCTGCAGTGTTACCAGTGCACACATTTTGGATCTTCGCCTTCTCTATTCAAGACTATTAACTCAAAAGAGGTTGGCTTTTTACCTCTGATAAGTTCTGGGTGCTGAATTTGGCCAAACAAAAAACATCAGCAATAGTTCCCAATTCCAGCCCCCCTGCCCCAGGATTGCCAAAGCCCTCCTGACAACTGGAATAGTGTTAGTGGGGTAGGGGAGGGTGGGGATGTAAGGAGAGACATTGGGAGTCACACGGACGGTCTCCCTAGCTCCGTCTCTTGACAGTAATCAAGACCAATCTCTAGGGAGAGCTATGGGAACAGTGTGAGAGTAATAATTTTAATCTACTTTATAGCAAAGTCTTCACATGCTTTGAAATGACTGAATGTATTATCGCAGCTGTTTTCATTTTAAACTTCAAATAGTTAAATCTCAGAAAAACTCCGGAAGGTGTCTGCTTGTAAAATACTTCTAGGAAAAAGGAAACTCAGGATAAATATATAGTGTTTCTGGATCTTCTGGCTGCTTCTCCTTGTGTTCCAGCAGAAGTTCAGCACACACCCTTATACTTAGCCTTACAAAAGTTCAAGTACAGTGTTATTTCATCTTAACCACTGGTTTCTGTATTTGTGGTGAAACTGCCAGCAGTAAGAGCCCATTTAAAGAAACCAGGGTTAGGAGCATCTTTCTGCTGGAAGCATGTGCTAACATTTGGGGGGGTACCTGAACTTTGAGCATGAAGAAAGGTTGCAAGGCCATTTCCTCCCGGAGTATCACATTATGTCTCTTAAGCATTCCAGATCTTCCCCGATTTGAGGGATGTTTGCATTGGAAGCTTGCACTGCTTGGTGGGGTATCTTGAACCAGACTTCACAGGAGTGCTTTGTCCCCTTCAAGTCCATCTCAAAACAGACAGATTAGGCAATTTAGACCCTTCCTAGTAATTTCTGCTCTCATTATTGCAGATGTGGAAGGTGAAGAGGGTCCATTTCATCCTTGGTAAAGTTATCAAAAGTTAATTCCTGGATGTTTCCCAGGAAGTGTCTGCATTTTGCAACTAGGGCTTCTGGGCTAATTCATCTACAAACCTTCATTAGCTAAAACCATCAGATTAAAAATTAACTTGTTAACTGGTCAGTGATTGTCTACAGATTTGTGAGAAAAAAAGGCTTTTTTGGGAGAAAACTTGGCTTTTCTAATTGAAACAATTGTATTTCAGGAGTTGTTTTTTGGTAGTTTCCCTCAGAACCCTTCCTTGTTTGAGCTGTCAGGATAAATGTGCTAGTGTTAGCCCACTGTAACTTTAATGTCTTATAAATGATGTTTTGTTTGCTGGGGGTGGGGGATGTTTCTGGGTTTGGCTCTTTTTGCTATGTTGAATTATTCCTCTCAGTGCCAGAAGGTGGACAGATGAAACGCAATTTAAAGAAATGCTTGCTTTTAAAGTCCTGTGCAAGTATGACTTCAACAAGTGTGGAAACTGGAGATTTTACTTATGCTTTGTAAATTTTGTTGTGTATGATGTGTATTAATTTTTCCATTGACATTAGGAAAAAAAAATTAAATGGAAAATCTGAATATTGTGAATGGAGTAGTTTGAGAGTGGTGGGAATTAGATGGCCACAGCTTGAGCAGCAATATTAATGCTTAATTATTCTATAAATCTAGAATTTAGCTAGGAACTGAACAGGAAGATCTAATAATAGTTTATGGCAACGTCATCAGTATGATATTCATGCTAGCAACCAAGTAGATTATGTATTTAAACTTTTTGAGCAACTTCTGTGCTACATAATTCATCTATCTTTGCTCTTTAAAATAAAAAACCTGGGTGAAAGGGTTTATTAAACTTCAATAATACTAAGCTTAAAGCAATATTAATGCAGTTTCACATTCATGGACTCTTGTAATCATATCTGACACTGTAATAAACTGGTTCTGTAAGGTGCTATGAGAATTTTTCTGTTTAAATGCAAAATGTGGATTGTATAGCTTTTTTTTTTTTTTTTTTTTTTTTTCTTAAATCCGTGAAAGTTTGAGGTGTATTTGAAGCTTAACCATGAAATCCCACTCAGGAATCTTTGAAGGTGGTGCCTTTTTCCTTTTTTTTTTTCCTTTCCAGTTTTCTTGAGTAGTTTTAAATGAAATATTCAACTTTTACAGCCAAAACGGAACTCCTTTAAACTCTTCAGTCAGCCTCTGAGACAAAGTACTCTCTGAAGGATCAAAGACAAATTTCTTCAAAAGAACTATGTCAACCTCTGTCTGGATGGTTTTAAAAATTACTTTTAAAAGGCTAGTGAAAGTAAATAGCTTAAATTGCCTATTTGATAGTTATTCTCTGGAGATGTCATTTCACAGACTTTTCATTATAGATTGGTACCTGGTCTTCATGAGTAGGAAGTTCTAAAGTTAAGCCTTTAATGTTGTATTTTCTTCTTTGTTTTAACAGCTCAAAGGGAAGAGAAAAGGAATGAAGATAGAGCAGAGCCTTCATCGGCATCGAAGAAAGCTGTTGTATCTATGATGGAGAAACAGACGTCTTCTCTCACTAAAAATCTTCCTTCAAAGAAGTCCCCATCCTTCTCTAACACATCACTAACTAAGCAACCACTTAAACCTGCTGGAAGTTTCAAAGGTGTAATTCCCAAGAAACCTTGGCCTTCATCAGGCAGTGTTCCTTCATCAGGCAGTGTTCCTTCAAAACACTCATCTCTTTCTCATGGCTCATCAGTTTCCAAAAAACCAGCTACATCTGCCAGTTTGGGTGGAGGACTCAAAAAGCCTTCACTGTCTTCCATGTCTGCTGCATCTGGAAGTAGCCAAGCAAAAGCATCAGCTAGCCCTGTGCAGTCACAACCCAACTCTCAGATTCGACAAAATATTCGACGATCCCTAAAAGAAATTTTATGGAAGAGGTGGGAGTTCAAAGCACTTATTTTATATAGGAAGCTACAACTAGAAGTAAATGTTTAGGCTGCAGAGTTTTGCTTACGTCTTGATAAGGGATATTGAGGGATTGAATTTAAACTACAAATTACTACAACTGTAATTGGCATTTCAGGTTTATATTAAAAAAAAAATAAAAAATCCTGATACAAAATAAATGTGCATGTGAAAAAGCCTTTAAAAAAAAAAAGAAACCTCACTATTCCATTTATATTGAGGCAATTACAATTGAAGAATTCAATTACAGCATAGAAGCTTTTATAATGCAGGTGATCTGAAGTTTTAAAATCTGATGATGGCAGTATTTGGGGATGTAGAGGTTGTAGGGAACATAGTACAGGAAATAGAGTGAAAGGTTAAGGGCTTACTGAAGTAGAGATTCCACCCCCTCCCAACATAAAAATGAACCACAACAAACCCTGGTCAGTGGACAGCTGTATCACTTAAGAAAGAAAAAACAAACAAACAAAAGGCAGATTTTCCCACAATGATTATTAAAGCCAAGGCCAACTGTCCAGGCTTATTATAGACCACTGCAGTCTGGTATTGTAGCTGAAATGGAAGTGTGGTTCACAGTGGAGGATCTAGGGCTAAAACTCAAGTGCTTGGGCTCCCTGTGCCATTCACAGCAGAGAAACTGCTAACTTCAGTGCCATGAGCAGGAGTAGTTGTAAAGGCTGACTTGATTTCCCAAAGGCTGTCTTCCATGGCTGCCTGTGGGCAGTAGTGAAAGGTTGCCATAGTTCACAGTTCAAGGTCCTGAGACAGACTTTGGCTTTGAGATGTCTGTTAAAGGAGTCGTGAGTCCTCGCTGAGTAAGGAGGAGCCTAGGTTAGCTTCCTCTGAAAAGCTAGTTTTTATGAATGCTACCTGAAGATTCATGCCTAACGTAAACGCACGTACCCTCTTTTGTTTTTAACAGAGTCAATGATAGCGATGATCTGGTCATGACAGAGAGTGAAGTAGGGAGAATAGCACTCAATATTGAAAAGGAGATGTTTAATTTGTTCCAAGTTACGGACAACAGATACAAGAGTAAATACCGTAGCATCATGTTCAATCTCAAGGACCCCAAAAACCAGGTTTGGAATTTCCTTAAACAGTAAACATATACTGAAATATACTTTTGGTTTTTAATGATATGTCAAACTGCACTCTCAAGAGTTTCAAGATAAAGACTTATGAATTGTACTATAAAAGATTATTATAAAGCCATTCAAATCTTTAAATTTTTTTTTTAATCCAAGTAGGAGTTCAAAGTCTACTTTAGTTGGTCATGTGTATGTATTAAGTTTGGGCATTTGGTGTGAAATATTTATTTACAGAATGGCTTTCTTAAAATAAATACAGATTTTACTAATTTCTCCTCTTGCGACGTTCTGTAGCATGTTTTGGATACTGCCCATGTACGTGATCATATTTATGCTTTAAAAGAAAAAAAATGATGCTGGTACAGATGAAAATATTCACTAGAGAACACTTGAAATTTCCTTCCTTTTTTTTTTTTTTTTTTTAAATTTCTACAATAGATATGAAACAGTTGTTCAACTTCTGACATTCCTATTCAGTTATATTGATAGTTATTGATGATAACGAGGAAAATTCATTCTTTGTGTTTATTTCCACCTTGTTTTCTGGTTGCTGCACCTTTCCAAATTTGCTTATAAGTAGTCAATATTTTTAATAGGGAATTAGGAAACTAGAACAAGTTTTGCCTATTCAGCACTGCAGATCTTGTTAGTTACCCAAGCAGGTTCTCTTCAGCATGGCAACAAAGTCTTTTTTGTTTTCAGGGACTTTTTCATCGTGTCCTTCGTGAGGAAATCTCACTGTCAAAACTAGTGAGAATGAAACCAGAAGAACTTTTATCTAAAGAACTGTCTGTATGGAAAGAGAAACCAGCTAAAGCAGTAAGTAACATAATTTTCCTTTATGTCCTTAGATACAAATTAGGAGTGAGTTTGCCAACCCGTACCACCCATATTATGTTAACGCACTGTTTTCTTCATAATGAAATACTAGTCATGTTCAGTTTCAATATGCTTTTTCTCTACCACCAGCCAAATAATAACAAAGTACAGAATAAAATTATAAAATAAAAATGTGGACTTTCTACAAAACTGGGTTTGTTTCTTTCAGATGATAGAGTCAAGAAGCAAATCTCATGAAATCAAGAAAACAACTGTAAAACGGGAACATGTACCAGTTGTAAATATGGAAGATTCCCCCCCAGTGTCCGATTCTGATGTAAGTATTGGCTGTTGCTTCAGCACGAAGACATCAAGGGAGATAAATGGTAACTAGGGCCTCAGATTTCTCAGCAGAAGTGCAGATTGTTTCAATGAACTGTAAGGATATTGTTACCTACTAGGTGTGCTATGAGCATTTTTCTTTTTGGTTTGAAGGAGTGCAACAACAAAATGATAGGCATATTTTGCATGCAATTCTAAAATGCTGTGTATTTTTCAGCCCTTGCTGTCAATTTACAGAGAAATCTTATATTTCTGAATACTTAGAACATCATGGAGTGAAATAAGGACAAACATTATTTGAGAACTCTATTTTTTTGAATTTTTTTTTTGTGTTTATTCACTTTCAGGAGCAGCAAGAGTCAGCCCGAACTGCACCAAATTTAAACAGTGCTCCTTCTCTAGATGTTTTTAGCAGTATGTTGAAGGATACAACAAGTCAACATCGAGCCCATCTTTTTGACCTGAACTGCAAAATCTGTACAGGTATCTACAGTGCTGACTTCATGCAAAGTAAAAGAATTGTTATGTTAAGCGTGTTGTTTGTTTATTTGTTTTTTTCCAGACTATTTCATTGTTAAATCGTAATCAAAAGCTTTTGAAATAAATTTATAGGTCAGATTTCAGCATCTGAAGATGAAGTACCACCTAAGAAGATAAAGTCAGCAGCTCCTGTTAAAAAGGTGGAGTCGAAATCAAAACCAGAAGTTCAGCCAAAGTACGAAAGTTCTGCACCAACCCCAGCAGCAGAGCCTGCCAAAGAGGCCGTCTCTGAAAATGCAATGGAAACTGAAGTCGGACCAGTAGCAGAAACAGTTTCTCAGTCAAGCGTAGAAAGAACTTACATTCCTACAACCCAAGGCCCTAATAATGCAGATTCTTCTGTACCTGAAGAGGCTTCTGCTTTTCCTGCCTCTTGTGCTGGTGGAGTTGTCACAACCGTAACAGTTTCTGGCAGAGACCCTCGAACAGCAATGAGCAGCTCCTCTGGTACTGTGACGCCAGCCCTGCGTTCTGGTCCTGCATCTGACAAAGTTTCAACAGGGGAAACAAAACAGGAAACTTCAAAACCAGTTATGACTGTCCCCAAATCAATATTAACAAAACCATCATCCTCACCAGATCCAAGATACTTAGCAGTTCATCATTCACCCAGTATCAAGTGCGTATACTTAATAGTAAGCCAAGCTACCAAATGTTTAATGTGGTTATCCTCAAAGTCCCATGTCCTGTTGCACCACCACCACCACCACCCCCCCGCCCCAAGACAAAAGGCATGTTCCATTTTAAATTCAGGTAGCCTGATTCAGATTTTTAATTTAACATCATTTACCTTCTCTCGTTGGTCCAATTTTTGGAGCATCAGCATATGGTGACAGCAAAGATTCTACAATGTGTTTCAGCAGATAAATAAAACTTGAAGGTATTATGCAGACTTAGAAGTCTGCACGTACGTTAATGTATAGAAAGCGAGTGACCATGTGAGAGATGGTTTAAAGGCATTTCCAGATTTTCATTCTATATTAAAATACTGTTACATCTCAATTTATGAATTAAAATTAACCAATTGCTCAGCTTGAAAGGAAGTGGAGTTCTTTCATATTCTGGGTGTGTACAATAGTAAAAATAAATACTGCAAAGTATATCCCTATGAAACTGCAGTTAAAAGGTTTTTATTTATATCAATTTCTTTTCCTTGAGAATCTCTTTCAGATGGGTATTGTTGACAATTAGTGGGAAGTACACAATTCAGAGTAGTGTGTTACAGAGTCAGAATCACAACAGTTATAGTGCTAACCTTATTTTATAAAAGTAATATCTTTTGGCATCTTTTTGCGTGTGTGCAGCTACAAGTTTATTTTCAATTACTCTTTGCTTTTTTCAATAATACTGAGTTAATGGAAAACATTAACAAAGCATTTAGTAAAAATTCTGTTATTCGTTTGAAATAAAATATTTGGTGAATAGGAGGAGGGAAGAAAAGTGAAAAAGAAGGGACCATTCTTGTTTGTATTCTGTAACCTTTCTGTTTTGGATTTGTTTTGCAGTGTTGCAGAGCCACGCTCACCTCAAGACAGCGATACTTCCCTCTTTCTCTCTCGTCTCAACACCATTTGGAAGGGATTTATTAACATGCAAAGTGTGGCCAAATTTGTCACTAAAGCATATCCTGTCTCCGGGTGCTTTGATTATCTTAGTGAGGTTAGCACTGACATGTTTATGTGTTTGGAATAAATCTGTACTGCAGTTCCTGTTGCTAGAAAGGCTGGGGTCAGTATATTGTTATATTAGAACTGTAGCAGTGGTAAATGGCATCCCTTTAGTAATGGGAGGGTGTATGTTCAACTAATGAGACAGTATAAAGGTTTGCACTAAAACAAATAAGCTTTTCTTTCTCTCTTTTTCTGTGAAGTGCATTTTATGTGACTGTTAGGAAGTTTCAAACACAAATGTGTGGTTTAGGACTTGTGTTAGTAGAGTTGGTGGTTCTTTTTGGTATTGCTTTTGCTAAAATGAGTTTCACTGTCCTCATGATGGGAAGCTCACTAGAATTCATGTGACTTCTAGTCGTAAGTGCAGCATTTCCTGAGAAACTGAAAGTGTGGAGAAAATCTGCATTTCAAATAGCAGCTTCCATATAAAAACAAAGCCAGTAATGGGCATACAGAACTATTAGACATTTTGCTGCTATCTTTGGGAGTGCCTTTTGGTAACATGCCATAATGAAACACCATGAAATTTAGAAATAGCCTGTCTGACATTAGAAGAGTATGTATGAAAGTTTAGTAAAATATAATAGTGCATTATCCACTAGGCTACTGGGATGGGGCAACCTGCACTGCTTTTAATCATTAGACTCTTTTGGTTTTTCTCATACTACTATGTAATACTTCTTGTTTAGGATTTACCAGATACAATTCATATTGGTGGGAGGATCTCACCGAAGACAGTCTGGGATTATGTTGGCAAACTCAAATCTTCGCTTTCTAAGGTATTCACTTAAAATCCTTTGCAAAACCCAGAAGAAAAATGCAGCAATATAAAACGACAACTTTATTATAATATAAATTAGTAACCAGCAAATACTGACATAGATCACACCTGGAAAACTACTGACACCACTTATTCCTTTGAAATTTTTCATTTATTGCAGAAACATGGGTTTGAGCTGCAGAACCTCTTGATCTCTTTCTCTTGCATAGTAGTTAAATCTTCATACTATTTATTAATTTTTATGATTGAACAAAAATAATCTGTTTGTTCAGTATTGAAGATTGAAATTCAAATTTTAAAGAAAAGGAACTTATCATTTAATATATATATGTAATAGATTTTGCTATTAAAAACACTTCAGAAGTGAAAAAATTATGCACAGTATGCAGATATAATCATGAAACTAAGAATTTTCCATTTCTTTCATATTAATGTGAGCCTCAGGATGTTTAGTTTGATATAAGATACACAAGTAATTTGTATTTCTGAAAATGACAAACCTAATTGTTTTAATATTACAAATTGAACAACAGTACTCTCTCAAAGCTAGAGTACTGCCTTGAAAACATAGTTGGAGTGATAAATGTACATTTTATTTTTACCCCGGCATTTGCCCTTTACCATTTTATTTGCTGGTATGTTGCAGGTTGAGTTTTTCTACTTTGCTTTTGTATTACAGGAATTGTGTTTGATTCGTTTCCATCCTGCAACAGAAGAAGAAGAAGTTGCCTATATCTCTCTCTACTCCTATTTTAGCAGTCGTGGTCGTTTTGGTGTTGTAGCTAATAACAACAGACATGTCAAGGATCTCTACCTGATCCCCCTGAGTACTAAGGACCCAATTCCTTCCAAACTCTTGCCCTTTGAGGGACCAGGTAAGCACAAAACAGGGGAGGTTAAATGCTAGGTAAAATCACAAAACAAAAGTCAATCTGACACAAGTTGTTGTTGAATGTTTAATGTAAGCATTATTAAATTTTTTTAATATAAAACCAATTTTAAAGTACATAAATAGGGGAAAAATTGGAAATCCAACTCTGTTCCGGATAAAATTGTCTGAAATTTACATAGGCTTTCCAACAAGATGCTTATATGCTATTAGGAGGATGAGTTTACCTGTAAAATCAAGTATGTGGAACAGCCACTATATTGGAAAAAAAAAAAAAACCAAAACCCAACAAAAACCCCCACCCTATCTTCAGCAACCCATAAATTCACAAAACCTAGGCCCTTAGAAACCATTTACTGTCGCTTAAATCAAGCAGGACATTTAGCCCACAAAGGAGCCAAGAAATCTATGAAGACAAGGTAATATTTATAGTGGTTTCACTACATTGTCATTGTCTCACACTTATTATTATGCTGTATGTGCAATATGGTGCACAAGGTGTTTGAAATTTTTTGTTCTAGTTGGAGCAAATTCTAGCCAAATCGCTGACTTCTGAAAATTAGTTTGTTGGTGGGGAAAGGGATCCACATTCCTTAGGGTTGGTATAGGCAGGTTATATTACAATCTTCTATTTTTAGATAAAATTACAAGTAGTAGTGTTTGGCTTGAGATTGCTCCATGTTTGTTCATTGAACATGGTGACAGAAGAACTGAGAATGAATTCAGCCCTGAAACACCCTTCTATTACAAAATTTGAAGTCGTCTTCATCTGAGAATGGAGGAGGTGCATATGCTTAGTTTCCAAATAAGTACCTGGGCTTTTGTATAAAATAACAGATTGAGAAGCTGAAGAACTACAGGTTACAACGAAGGTAATACTTCATTGTCACAGCAGTGGTTTGGAAAATATTAAACGGTAGGTATGAAACAGCAAACATGCAAGGAGCTGGCCTTTCTGAGAAGCTGATTCTCTTCTACTCAAATACAAGTTTAGGACTAAACTCAATAAAGCATTCTCAGGCCTTATACGCAGGAGCAACAGTGTTTGGGACAGGTTTTCATGTGTTAATGGCATACGACTTCAACAACAACAACAAATGATACATCATTAGTTAAATGCTCTCCCTTCCTCCATGGGATTGCAAAGGGTGCTTGCTCTGCGTCCTCAGACAAGATTTTTCTCATACGCCCCAAGTCTGTCTTATCTGTCCTTGAACAGTACACAGTCTAGGTAATTGTTTTTAGGCTACAGCCAAAAAGGCAGGATTATTACTATCTAAATTATAGCAATATAGCTATAATTGTTGAATCTCAGCACCTCATAGTCTTTAACTTACTGAATTCTTGAAAGATAGGCAAAACCTGTTGTTCCCATTTCATAGCCAAGAAGTGAAAACACTAAGTGCAGAACACTTTTGGCACAGGCATGTAGGCAAAGAGTCTTAACTCATGGACTGGTTTTTCCAGCCAGAACAAGAGAAATACCCTCCTTTTTGGACAGTAACACAAGAATGGGATTGGCCACTGAATCAGCTGTAAATGTTTGCAGTCTTTTGCTGGACTAGTAAATAACCTGCTTTAGGGAGGCACTTACCTAATTGTTGCCTACTTGCATTCCTGTGCAAATACCAGCCTTCCTTTTTCCACTTCTTTTTTCTTTTCCATTATAGGTTTCATTTCAAATGAAACTCTTATCTTAGCTTGGAGGTTGGCAAATGTAGACAAACTCATACTAAGTATTAGTAGAGAAATTTGTAATATCAGCCTGGTTTTGCTGAGTTTCAGGTGCAGAAGTTGTTAAAAACTGGAGGGTGTTGCTCAGAAGAAATGTAGTTATCATTTGCAGGTGTTGTTCATGGAGGCAAATTTTGAGTCAGGTTTTCAAATTGAAGGCAAAGTGGATTAAAGGATAGCAATAGAAGCAAGGTTCCAGAGGCAGAGAGGCCATATGATATAACAGTTTCACAGAAGACCCACTTAGGCTTCTGCCATCAATTCACACTTCTTGGAAACTTCTGTAGCAGCCTTTACCTCATGGTTGTGCTAAGTTGTGTTCATATTTTAAAAACAGATCCGATATGGGGGAGGAGGGGGGGCAAAAAAATCAGGTAAGCTGTTTTTCTGTTTGTGTATGTATAAAACCACAGCATAAAAGACATGTAATCCATACTTTTTAATGGCATCTGATGGAATTTACCGCTCTTTTTTCTTTCACAATCAATAAAAATATTTTATGGAAAGTGGTCATTGTCTCCTTAAATTTAATCGTGTACCTTCAAATAGAGTTTAGCAAGGACTCGAAAAGCATTATGCTTTAGATAGCTTAAGATGATTTGATAAATACGACTCAGGGTGGGGGGAGGAGGGAGAGGACAATAAAACCCTGCCACTCCAGAAATCCTAGTTAGAAGATATTCCAGCTGTATCAACCAGTTCCATCAGGCACATATGGATTATGAATTTCTCCTGTTTTCTGATGGACTGGATTTGGAACACAACTGAGGACTTCTGAACTGCACTAGTACCTACAAGATCTCCAAAAAACTTTGACATGGGTGATTTAAAAACAGAGGAAAATGGAAGGTTATCCAGATTTATACTTAATTCATCTCAGACATTCATTGCCAGATTTTATGTATCAGTGGGCTCTTCTGCATTGTCTTTTTGCAATGGTTTACTGTATGTGAATTTACTTGTCTGTTTCACATACACATTTAATGTTATTTAGCACTTTCATCTGTAGATCTCAAAGCACTTTGTAAAAAATAGTATAATCAGACTTAATTACCAACAGCAAGTGATTTATTGAGGGATTTAGTGGCAACATTGGGAACGTAGCTAGTATCTTTTATAGTTAAAATAAATGAATTTTAATAAAACAGCCATATATCAGCAAAGGATTCCACAAATATTGATATATCTCTTTTGGTAGTTTACAATAGGAAGTGTGTTTCTTCAAGTACGAAGGCATGAAATCTCATGCTGTTTAGAATGCTCTTAAGAACTGCAACAAATGGAACAAAATTTGAACTACTCTGAATGGAGTTAGGTGTCTTCATCTCAACAGATATCGTTATGAAAGGTAGCAGTAGTAGAAGAACATAAAGCATTATGGACCTTACTTTCTATGCCAGCCCATTCCACTCAGCAAGGGTACCTTAATGTGCAGCACTGTTAAAATTCTGGAAGTGATCTACATCCCTGAATTAAGGGTGCACAAATTTGGTCATAGTTGTCAGTTGCTTTCATGATTAAATGGGGACAAATATTTAAATGTTGTTGATAAAATTTAAAGAATATCTTGTATGGGTCCTCTGCAGTTTAAAAATGTACACCATGGGTATGCTTACTCCATTCCTGTGGTTTGGTCATTGAGGTACAGAAATTAGGCATGTATCTTTAATTGTACAGGTAACTTCTTACCACCTGATGATGATAGGGAAAGATGCGGTCATTATATGCATAAATATGGTAAAACTAATGTAATGAAAAAATGTGATTAAGGGCTAAGAAAAACAAACATTCATCCAGTACCAATATTTAGTATATCCTGTTGTAGTGGCTTTAGTTACAGGATGTAACTCAATAAAACCAGCATGTGGACTTCAAATACATAATAGAATAATAACTATTTTATAAATAATTTAGCACTGAAAGCTACTAACTCTGTCAACACAGCTTGCAGCACTTTTAAAATGCTTGCTTGTGAGAGACAGTCGTTGAGCAATAGTTGGAGACTGCAGCCAACATTTTTGTTATTATCTAAAATTAGGCACTTAACCTATTTATGGATATTGAAATAGAATGGGACTGACCTTTGAAATGCTGGTCTAGCTGTATTTTTCCATTCAAAAGGAGCATTAAGTATTTGATTGCTTCGAATGGAGTGAATGTAGAAGCCAGATTAGGCATGACTTCTAATATTTGTGTAAAGTTACAGTATCAAAATGTAAAATTTTAATGAATTTATTCTATGATTACTAAACTTAAACTGATTATAACTAATGTTTTTAACTTACTACTGGAATTCATTGTCTTGAAAGTATATTAAAATTTTACTCTATTTTAATTAGTGACTTGATCTCTGGTTTTTACAGGGATTCAAAACTGATTTTTCAGTAATTGCTGTTTATTAGGTATCTTGTCTGACGGATTTTTAAAACCTGTTTATTTCAATTATTCAGTGTTTGAGAGTCATTGTGACTAATTGCATAAATCACAAGTCTCCGCATAAAAGTAGATACCCAAAACGTTAACAACAGAAGAACAGCAAATGCCTACTAGGAGTTTTTGGATGAAGACCAATTTGTGAGATACTCTGCACTGGTCAACACTGACCAAATGTGGAGTCGTTATTCATATACTGATAAAGAAAAAATGTAAAGCAAACTTACACACAGTGAACCATTTCTAACTAATGAGTCTATTCTGACTGTAAATTGTGAATGTTTTTTTTCTGCAGTTATCTTACTTTTGAACTATGTCTTGATCTTGTATATTAATATCATTTCATTTAAAGTAGTAAATTATTGTGAACAGAACTGCTAGAATTGCTTTAAGCTGTGGGTGCAAATGACTATTTGGATAAGTCAAGTATTTATGTGGTCCTTTTTGAATAATCTTAGATTCACTGAAAATAATTATTTGTTCAGTTCCTGTCCTGCCGGCTTTCATTGTACATCTCAGCATCCCTCCTCCTCTTAAGAGGCAAATTTGTGCGTGTACTGAATTATTAGCAAATCTTAGTTCTGGTAACATAGCCAGTTTAATTTTCTTCCATTTCATGAAAAATGAAAGATTATTTAAAACAGCATGTCTAATACCCTCTTAACCACAGAACTATGTAAAACTTGACCACTGAACTGTGAAATAGTATAAATTCCACTCTGGATCTAGAATGCATTCTACAGAATAACTGTTTTTCAAAAACTCTCACTCAAATGTAATTATTCTTGTTTCTCAACATAATTGTAATGAGAGCCATTCCTGATAGGAAATCTCAAGCAAATATTTTAGATTGGCCTCAAATTTTCATTATAATTTTGTCTGGTTTTTTTAAAAAGACTTTCTAGGGAGTAACCAGACTTTGCTGGTTTCTTCATTAAGTGATGAAAACAGTTTCACTGTACTGTTACCCATTATAATCAGAAGAACACAGAATTTTAGAGGAGGGTTTTTTCCCTGTTGTCAAGAGATCTCATAAAACTTTGAAGTTATTTTATTTGAAAAATTACTGTCTTTGTCTTATTATCTGTAGTTCATTATTTGGAAAATAAGGTTTATATGGGATAAGATTTGAGCATATGAAGTGGTGATTTAGGGGGACATTCTGTGAACAAAAGTTATTGCTTAAAGAAATATGTAGCAAGTATTGAAGAGAAATAGTAAGTTTAAAACATAAAGCAGCTATGGTTTTGGTGTGTTATTTAGCAAACTGCAAATAATTCCTGCAGTATAGGCTTTCATTGAAGGGGAAATCTTGACTTAATTGGTTCTAATGCTTGGGCTTTCCCTTGCTGTCAGTTCAGCTAAGTTTTCGTCCTGTACTTAAGTAGGTTCTAACTGAATTTAGCTTAAGCTGTAAGAGTGATGGTATCGTCTCACTGACAAAACATGTTTAAGCTAAAAATACACTAAACTTTTACTGTTTTCTCAGTGTGAAAGAACTTAGAAAAGGTTAAGTTTATTAAATGTGAACATACATTTAGGAAAACACCTGATGTAATTTTCTCATTAGAAGGTCCCCTTAAAACTTCAAATTCAGTTGTTTCAGCAAAGTAATGTACCTGTGAATGTGGTTTGCTAATGGAATGTATCTGCAACTGTGGGGTTTGGGGTTTTTTGTTGGTATCAAAAGTTTTCAGTGCTAATAATTAGATATTTAAAAACTGTTCCTTAATGAGCAGTTGGTTTGGTTTAATAAGAACAAGGAACCTACATATATATATAACTCTTACTTACAGGATTGTGAATAGAAGGAACAGTGTAGGTCAGAGTCTTCGCCTTACCATTTAACCACAGTGAATATTATCTGTTATTTTACAAATTGTTTTGTGTCTCTATATTACTGCTTCCTAGCTGAATGCAAATAATAACTAATGGCACGTATAGGGGAAAGACACTGGTCCTCAAATTGAGGACCTTTTAAAAGTCATTAGATCCAGAAGTTAAAAAAGCCTCTCTTTATACAGATTTTCTAAATTTGCCACCAACTGTATATTAAAGGGTTTATTCCCTGCCCTTCATTCTGGACATGTTTATCTTCCACAAGTGCCAGTGGGAACTGTGCATGTAAAAGGAAGAAATACAGTAACATGAAACAGACCTACAGACCTTTCCATTTTTCCTCTTTATCAGAAACTCTCCCATCATTTTTGGATA
The DNA here is from genome assembly GCF_947461875.1 of Haliaeetus albicilla. Classification (NCBI taxonomy): domain Eukaryota; kingdom Metazoa; phylum Chordata; class Aves; order Accipitriformes; family Accipitridae; genus Haliaeetus; species Haliaeetus albicilla. The sequence continues at coordinate 3,834,942 of NC_091484.1, forward strand.
TACTTCTCTAAGGATTCAAGTCTGAAGCTTTCACAAAGGAGTAATTCTACTCACAATTTTTTTTTTTTTTTTTACTTATAGAAAGGCCTACAGCATCAAACTGAATCCTGCAACTGAGGGTTTAAAGTCACCTTTCCCTCTGCATACCAGTTTCTTACCCAACCAACCATTTTCTTGCAGAGCAAGCAAACACACCCAGTGTCCCTTTCCCCCACATGCTAAACTTGTGTCTGCTTAAGCTCTCCTTTGCTTGTTTGGTATGTTACCAGGTTGCCTGCTTCTCTCAAGTTTTAAAATAATGTCTAGCTGGAAAAAACCAAACAAACAGGGAGTGGGTTACAAGCTTTAATACTGTTTCCAAACAAAGTTTGTTTGAGATTATCTTTTTAGCAACTACTGGTATTTGTTTAACTTAGAGATAGACAAAATATTTATAGACTGGTGTAAATGTCAATGTAGTCTTTTAGCACAGATTGTAACAGAAATACAGTTATGAAGTTTAGCCCAGGTTTTCTCATTTTCCAGTATCTCTGTGTATACAACATATTTGCAAACTATTTAAAAGTAAATACATGATTTTTCAGGGGGAGAGGTAGGGGTTGTTGAACAACAACAAAATGATGTAACAATACAAAAAATATAAAAACTTGCTTTGGTTTTGAACACTTGCAGAGACCCTTTTTAATAATCATACCTGTTGCTGCAATCTTTTATTAAAAATATCAAGGAAGGAATTAAAACATTTCTTTACTTATATACAAATATATATAAAAAGTAAAGAAATATTAGATGCATATGCTTATGGACTAATGAAAATTGCCAATAGGTCATCTAATGGAATTTAGAAAAACTGTTATCTTTTTGACTTTTGTAGCTGTCACTATCTAAAATAATAAGTTTCTACTGAAAAGATAATTAAAAATTAGTTTTTTACATATACAATCTTTGTGTTTCCTTTCAGGTCTTGAGTCATCTCGGCCAAATTTAATTCTTGGATTGGTTATCTGTCAGAAAGGAAAACGTCCTGCCACTGGCATTGAAACGGAAAAGATAGAGGAAAAGCGAAGCAGAATTCAAGCACATGAGGAAACTGAAACATCACTGTTCTCTAAAGGGCCACTAGCTGCTTCGCAAGAGAAGAAAACTCCGAAATATACACTTTATTCAGGAGATTCAGCCGTAAGTACAACACCACCTGGATCTCCTCCACCTCCACCCCCACTTCCCGTTCCGGACACCTCGGCAGTTACACCTTCAGTATTAAAAATACTGTCCTCAATTAAAAGTGGAACCACAACTACTGTAACACCACCCATTTCAACTGCTGCTTCTGCAAGCGTTACTGCTACGCAGTCTACATCCTCAAAAACTGCCACTCCTCTGGAGCACATCCTGCAGACGCTTTTTGGGAAAAAGAAAACTTTTGAGCCTCTTGCTAAGGATTCCGAAACTGTTCAGTCTTCAAATCAGGAAGGTCAAGGTGCTGCTGATGGAGGAATGTCAGCTGTTCCTCTGTTAGATCCCATTGTGCAACAGTTTGGACAGATGTCAAAAGACAGAGCTATAGAAGAGGAGGAGGATGACAGACCATATGATCCTGAAGAAGAATATGGTCCAGAGAAAGCTTTTGAAATGCAGACTGGTGAAAGTGAAAAACGATACAATGTGGAAAAGCCATCTAATACAGCAGAACTAGAGGATGAAGCCTACGATCCAGAAGATGAAACTATCTTGGAAGAAGCAAAAGTTACTGTTGATGATTTACCTAACAAAATGTATACAGACACTAAAAGCAATTCTTCGGAAACATCTGCTTCATATGTGCCTGATCTATCTGCATCCTCATCCTTGGTAGAGCAGCAAAAAATGTTGGAAGAATTAAACAAACAAATAGAAGAACAGAAAAGACAACTAGAGGAACAAGAAGAAGCCCTCAGACAACAAAGAGCAGCTGTTGGTGTTTCAATGGCTCATTTTTCAGTGTCTGATGCTTTAATGTCACCACCACCAAAATCTTCCCTAATAAAGACTGAATTATTCCATCAGGACCAGCAAGCTACACAAAAAGTAGATTTACCTTCATCTTTAAATCAGCAAGCACAAGTTTTAAACCAGGGCTGTGACCCAAGGCAGAACAGAGATCCTCGACAAGCTAGAAGAATGGCGACAGAGACTAATGACAATGTTGATGCTCGAATAAAGCCACAGGTGGTACAGAATGAGATAACCACAAGAGAAAGTGCTCCAGCAAGTTTTCCAAATGCTTTGCAGAGTTCACTTGGTAAAGAAGACAAAACTTTAATTTCTGCTACTCAGCCCGGTTTTAGTGGTGATAATTGGGTTTCAAGTGAAAAGGCTTCTACGGCGTCCCAGAAAGAGGCACCTAATAGCAAATTTGAAAACACTGTTCAAGTTAATTTGGAAAACATGAGTCAAGCAGCTTCTGGAGAACCTTCTACATCCAAACCTTTACGTAAAGTGCTGCTTCCAACACCTCCAAGTACATCTTTTCAGCCTAATTTCTCCACATCAAATGACAGTCAGTCTTTGCAAGATATGCATAAAATATCATGGTCAAATGAGTCAAAGGAAGTAATGGGAAGGGATTCTTTTTCAAATACAATGTTTACTTCTCAGGAGAAGGTAGCTGGTCACTTTGAACCAGAGAGGGGTCTTTCATCAGTGCAATATGACGAACAAAGAAATCCTCAGTCTCATCAATTTGTAGAACAAACTGAAACTCCATCAGTTCAGACTGAGGGCGGACCTTCCCCACAGCACTTTGAAGAAAACCGAGCTGGACCTCCATTTTCTTTGTCTGGGCAGAAGGGAGGGCCTCCACCACCACTGATGCTCAATGCACCTGGAGGACCTCATGGACCTAATTTTAGAGGACCAGCACCACAGTTCTCTGAAGAGCATGGTTCTCCAAATAATGATGGGCAAAGAGGACCTCCATCAGGAAGATTTGGAGGTCAAAAGGGTCCCATTCCTTCCTTATTTTCTACACAGCATGGACCACCATCTCTTTTTGGTGATAACAGGGGCCCTACCCCTTCTTATCATGGTGTTCCAAGAGGAATGTCACCATCTCAGTTTGAAGATCGGAGGGAACCTCACATGGAACAAAGGGAATTCTCAGACTCCCAATATAATGAAATGATCAGGCCTCCAGGACAGTTCGAAGGACCAGATCCACCTCAGTTTATGGGAAACAGAGGTCCTTCGCCTTTTCCTTTTGGAGGTCAAAGACGACCCCCACCAGCTCAGTTTAAAGGACAGAGAGGAGGCCCTCAGTTTGGAGGGCCAAGAGGTCCAGCCCCGAGTCATTTTGGGGGACCAAGAGGGCCTCACCCAAATCAATTTGAAGGGCAGAGAGGTCCAGCTCCAAATCATATACCTGGTCCAAGAGGACTTTTGCCACAGCCATTTGAAGAACGGAGAGGGAGTCCACCACCCAGATTTGCCAACCAGAGAGGTCCAGCACCGCTTCAGTTTGGAGGACCAAGAGGAGCCACACCTGCACTGTTTCCAGAAGAAAATGAACCTCCTCCTTCTAGATTTCATTTCCAAGGTCAGTCACCACAAGGTATGAAGCCAACCCCAAGACCACTCCTGGACCTTCCAAGCCATCCACCACCCCACAGAAAAGAGATGTGGGAGGAAGCTGGACCATCTGCATCTCTTTCCAATATTTCTGGACAAGGATCTGAGTCGGAAGGACAGTGGTCAGCATCTGACTTCCGAGAAGGCAAAAATCCTGAATTTAGAGGCCAGACATTTGAAGGGAGACAGAGAGAGAGGTATGAGGGAGGAAATAAAGACAAGGTTTTAGATCAGCCAGAGCCTCAGCAAGCAGATAATCGACAAGGTAGACCCTTTGAGGAAAGACGAAGGGATCGAGAACACGGCAGACCTTGGGAAAGAGACCGTGGCAGAAACTGGAATAGAGACAGGGACTGGGAGAGACACAGAGACAAGGAATGGGATAAAAATAGAGACAGAAGCCAAAACAAAGATAGAGAGAAGGATTCAGAGAGGTCTAAAGAATGGGAAAGAAACAGAGACCGAGAGAGAGCAAGAACCAGAGAGAGAGAATCCTACAGGAGACGTGATAGGGACCGATCAAGAAGCAGAGACAGAGATCGTGACAGAGAGAAAGACAGGGACCGGGATCGAAGCAGGGAAAAAGAAAGAGATCGAGAGAGAGATCGAGATCGTGAAAGAGAAAGAGGAAAAGATCGCAAAGACCGGAGTAAGAGTAGGGAAATTGGTAAAGAGATGAAGCCAGAAACACCGAAGGAAACTCAGAAACCAACAGAAACAGAAGCTTCATCGTCCACTAATCAGTCATAGAAATATGATTGATATTTCCCATAAATGACAGAATTTTACAACACAGCAAGGACTGAGTCAGCATCTTCTGTATATACTGTATATTCCCACCTTTACAAAAATGCTGTTGTAAAACTAGCCTTACAAAATGTACTGATAAATTAGCAATTTTTGAACAACTGTGAATGAAAATACTCAAATAGATAAAAGGCAAGAACATACTGGACTTTCACTTGCTGCATTTTGTGCATAATGTTTTTCTTATAAAAATTCACAGCGTTACCTGTACTGAAATTTTGTTTTTCTACTTGCATCTTTATCTTAAAATTTCCATTTACAGTACAGAAATGGAAAAAGTCTAAGAAGAGCATATTGCTTTTTAAGATTATAAAGTTATGTTTTCCAGTAACTTGAATTGTAATTTTATAAGAGAATTTAATCCAGACCTTAGGAGCCATACTTTACATCTCATTTACATGATATTTTGGTGTCAAAAGTTGTTCCTACAGCACACGCTTTAAAAAAATGGAGTCCAATGTTGCCATCTTGTTTATTTTACAACGGAAGAGTCGTGTGTATTTAGGAAAAGGCTGCAGAAGAACAGTGTTAATAATTACTTGTGACTGATGGAGGATTTGAAAACGGAATGTTATAAGCTTAAAGTGCACTATCTTCCTTTTTATATACAGATATTTTGTGTTTTGGAATCCATCTGTTAAGTGTACAGCAAAGATACTAGTCGTACTCAGTTTTTTCACGAGGCTGAGGGGTTTTAAATGTTGCATTTTTACAAACCTGTAATTAAAGAACAGACAAGAGTAGCACCTTTATAACCAGCAAAACTTATAAAAACATCAGACATTTATTTGAAAAAGGCTAAGACTATAAATGAATTGGTATACCAAAGGAAAGAAGAAGTTGGTTAAATAGGCCACTAAATCTGTTACTTCAATTGAATCGATTTAGTGGAGCATTTTTTTGGTTTTGTTGTGTTTTGTTTTTGCAGAATTTTGCCATAGACTTAAGAAATGTCCCCATTTCATTGTATTTTTCATTCAAAAAGTGTTTTGCTCCTGGAAAAAAAAGTGTCACTGTTTTTTTGTTAGACCCTACTTAGTCTGGTAGTGTACATAAAACTTTCCACTGAAAAAGGTATAACTGCATTAAGCTTGAAAAGAAGAGTGGTGGTACTTCATGTTGTGTTTCAAGAGGGAAGTTTTTCACTGTGAAATACATTACATCGCTACTTTTCATGTATTCTTCAAGTACGTAATTCTAAAGTATGAAATTTGTTTGACCATGTAAATTAACAGTTGGGTAAATATGTTCATATTTTTATAAAAGAGTTTTGGAAATGTAAAATTAGATTCCTATAAACATTTGCATCTTGAAGACTACATTACAAGTAGCATGTATGCCATGTATCTCACTACAGATTTTACAGTTCCTATTGGTGCATCTTTGAAGTCCTTACACATCAAGGATTTGCTGGTTGAAATAGTCATCTGTATTCTGAACCTGTAGACAAAATGTTAAAATGCAGAGAGGTGGTATTAAATGCAAACATCTACTATGGTGTAAGATTTTTTTCTTAATGAGATGTTTCTAATTTAAAGACATACATAAAAGTATGCAAAAACTAAGTGTGTTTGTTTAGGTTTACTTGATAGAAATTTCTGTAAATTGTATTTTATATGGCAAAATATATCACTGTACATTAAAATATGGGACTTCACAGGTTTTTGTTACTGTAAGTAGAATAAACATCTACAGAGAACTGTTGTCCATTTCTTAAACCTGTATGTGTATATTTTTTTTTAAATATTGCTACATCTGAACAAACCACAAGAGTCTCATGACACACAGCTTTCACTTCCTCATTGTTTAACGAAAGAAGATGTTTTGCAGGACATCACTACCAATCAATGTTTCATTGTACGCATTCTAAAAAGCATATGAAAATCTGTGCTTATCATTTTTCTCTCAGTTCTAATTTATTCTGAAGGGGTTTTTTTATTTGAATTAGGAAGTTTGTAGATTTTACACCAAAAAAAAATCTAAAGAAAAGAGAAAATACTAATTAATTTAGGTCAGCTTTGAACTTAAGAAAAACTCAGTTCACACCACTTATGAATTCCTTGACTTCACATTGTTACGAAATAGATGTGCGGCTTTTCATCTTCTAGGAAACACTCCTTTATCACAGATCAGTTTGGGGAATCTGATCACGATTTAGGAACAGTAAATGCATCCTCCCACAGAGGTTGTGGCAAAAAACCCAACAGCAAACAGACAGACACTAATGACTTATTTTTTTAAACCACAGCTTTATATAGTTTATTATGACCTGGTCTTGGATTTTGTAGCAAGGTTCCTGTGTTCTACACTGCAGCAGACAGTAAAAGCTAAGCTGAAAAGATCATAACAATTTAACTCCATTTAGAGACTAAAAATGGTACTGAATTGTTATCGTGCATTGCAAGAACGAGAAAAATAAATTCTCTGGCTTTGTTCAAACTTCTGATTAACATGAAACAACCTATTATTTTGAGCATTTATCTATGTTTGTACTAAGCTAAATTAACTTTCCAATTTTTTACGTAAAAGCCTCTGAAAAGTCTAGAACAATATAAGCAGAAAGAATATTACATCTATAGAAGACTGTAATATTCCTTTTTGCATTCTGAAGGAGAGCATGCAGAAGGATTAGAGGAGGAGGGAAGTGTGTATTGAGTCCAATGTGCACAAACCCGCTTTTAAAATTTCTGCTTTTGTTTCTAGAGGAAAGTGACCAGTGTAACTTTCAGACTTTGGCTACACCTCATATAATATGGCACACTTCGACATGGAAAATGTCTGTGCATGCTACCTTGAGTGAACATGCACATCATTAAAGAATGCAGTAAACATTTTATTTTTTTAACCTCCTGAAGGGAATGAAGATTTCATAAAAGTATTGAAATTTTTTTATTATTGTATTCTGTTTATGAGCTAGAGTAGCATTTTTTTTTGCGCCTTTCACGCTCTGGCTTGTTTCTAGAATGCATCTTCGTAATAGGCATCTGTTTTTAATACTAAAATGCATAACCAGTAGCAGATACGTAATAGAGACCTACCAACAAACTGCTCATGATCGCGAGATGCCTGTTTGTGGAGAGAGTGATTCTGTGTGGATGCATTCAGATGGTCTCTGAGCGGAAGACCTAGCATCCAAGCTCATTTACATGAAAACATGATAATACCACTTTACAAGTCCAGAAAAACTGAAATTTTTTAAGGGGCTTTGGATTAACTTTCTATCAAAGAACACGTTTTAAACACTGGCAAACTACTAAAGTGTTTATAATTTAGTAGCTTCATCTTACAATAGGAAATCCAGGGCTACGGACTCCACTGTAGCTGTGTATTGGATGTAGCCTCCTGCCTCCAGTGCTTCACAGCAGCATTCTTGGGGGGGGGGGGGGGGAAGGGAAAAGCCTTTATCCTGCAACACTGAAACAAAACAGAGGTGTTAATTTCAAACCATTGTGGCTTTTATTTCTGTCTTAACAATTTTCCTTTGTACTATCTGTGCTATTGGTGGCTGTTAACAACTAGTAGGTGAAAATACCAAACGGTACCTGGATCACAGCAAAACCGGGACGGGCATGAGGTGTCATCTGTCGGGACTTGAGAGTCCTGTCCGAAGTGGTTTTGGGGAGGATTTTCAAAATACTAGGAGTGATTTAGACCACACGCCCACTGCCATTCACCAGGCCTTGTGCTCCTGAACGGCTGAGCTCTACTGCCCTGCTGTTGAGGTTAACTCGCAGTAAAGACAAGACAACTTGTAGTAAAGACAGGCTGGGGGCTGACCTGTTCCTAAGCCTTGTGTTGGTGAAAAGAATTCCTGTCGTGTGCGTGTTTATCGAGGAAGCCGTACGTGGAAAAGCAGTGCCGCGTTCCTGTTTAACGGCTGGGCGTGACAAAAGCCTTGCTGCGTTCCCATTTACAACGGGGAGGCTTCGCCCGAGGATGGGAGACGGCGAGTTTCGGGGAGCCTTTCCCCGCTCTTGGCAGTTCCCCCCGGCCGTTTCCTCACGGAGCGGGCTCGGCCACCCCACCTCGCCGCTTTTCCACAGCCCCAACTGGACAAAATACAAAAACCCCCAAGGGATGGAGGGCTGGGTACCTATCGCGACACGACGCCGACCTCTTTCCCCGGCTGAACTCCCCTCACAGCCGGGGCCCGGGACGGAGCCGCCGCCTGAGGGGAAGGGCGGGGCGGGGAAGGGCGCAGGCGCGCGGCCGTTGGGCGGGCGGCGGTTGCGCGCGGCGGTTGGCGGAGGCGCGCGGGGAGCGGAGCGGGGCCGGGCCGGTCCGGTCGGGTCGGGGGAAGGTTCGGCCGCTGTGCCTCAGCGTTAGGGCGGGCTGAGGGGTGGTGGTGGGTTCCCCTCCTCTTCTTCGTCCTCCCCTTGGCGGCCGAGGGCATCCTCCGCCCGCGGGCTCGGTGTGGGCAGAGGTGGGGCTGGTTCGTTCCCCCCCCCCCCCCTCCCCAGCTTCTCCTCAGCCGGGGCTCGTCCCTCCGCCTTCGGCCCACGGGGGCTCCTCTGAGGGAGTCTTAGGCAGCAGACTACCTAGAGCTTCCCTCCCGAGGCCGGGTGTTGGCAGGTGAAACCCCTTTTTTTGTGAGCAGCTGTGTCGGAGCGGGAGGGAGGGTGTTACTGGGGCTCGGAGGGGGGAGACATGGTTAGACTGTCTGGTACTTCGCTATCAGGAGCTTGCTCCTTGCTTTGTTACCTCACGGTGGTACAGCATCAGTATTAAGTGCAACTTTTTTGCTTTTTTTAATTGGGTAGTACTGATAATTCTTGAAGGTTTTGCGGTTTACTGTTGAAAGAGACATTGGTAACTGATTAGGTTTACTGTAGTCATGTCAGGATCAGCCCCAGAGGAGCCTCAGACCTCTATTCCTCAAAGCACAGCTAGTGTTCCTGATCCTGCTCCGGTTGCTGTTGGACCTGGAGGCTCAAGTGAAGTTTCCTTTGGTGAGCAAAATCTTAGCTTCACCACCACGGACGTCAGCCTGGTGGAGATGATGGAAATTGAGTATACCCAGCTGCAGCACATACTTTACTCACATGTGGAGGCACAAGCTAGTGAAGGTGAAGTGGAAGCTAGGCTCAATTCTTTCTCCTTGCCTGGTAATTCTGCAGACCCCCCTCTGCACCAAACCTCATTGTACACCAGTCAGGAGGGGAGTTCATCAAACTGCTCTAGGAACCAGTCAGTTTACCCAGTTACCTGTCAGTCAGGGTTACCTTCTGACAGCAGTTCGCTAAGTTCAAACCCACATTTGGGCTACACTGACTTTCAGGAGCTCAGAATGATGTTACTTAGCGAGTCTAACCTCCCTTCGAACCAAACAGATAAAACGCCTAACAGTAGCTCTGTAGAAGTCCCAGGACACAGTTTAGTAAAAGTTAAATATGGTGAAAATTTTGCTGGGATGAATAAAGAAAACATACTTGTTGAAAATTCGGCACTGGCACCAGAGCCTAGATCTAAATCTGCAGTCAGAGTTCGGTTGGAAGACAGATTCAACAGCATCCAGACAGAAAACCCCAGATGTCAAGAACCCCAAGAATCTGGAGTAACTCTTAACAAGTGTGTTGCAATTAATTTTAGTTTATATTGTTAAATTATGTATCATCGTATAGTTCAAAACTGATTTTCTAAAGGAAACCTCAGAACAGTACTTTTTTTAATAGGTCAGAATGAGGGGTTGGGCTTTTTTTTGAACATGGCTGCAACTCCACTGACCTCAGATTAGGCCCTTCTGTATAGTGCATAAATGGTACAGCATGTAGTTAAAAAATTAATTACTTTACAACTTTATTCTTGATATCATGATGTAAATAAAGGTGAGAGAAGAACATTACCTAGTTTTAACATGCAACTTGCTAAAGGCAAAGTAGACTTTTGATTGATCATAATAAAATATTAAGAGCAATTGATTACTGTTATAATGTGGAGGCCTGAGTATGGGGCAAACTTTGAGCAAAAATACTGTTTTACAGTCCAGCCCTGTAACTATTAGCATGCTGATAAAACATTTTATTGAGGCGTAAAGCTGAACTGTTACTGCACAGAATAAAATGCCTTCTTAGCTGATTTTTTTTTTGTCCCTGAAGTAGGCAATATGGCAATAACAGTGATTTCCATTTACAGTAAACGAAAGTGGTTTCTTGGTGATAATTACTAGAATTACGTGTAGCTGTAAATTTTTCTGCACTCATTTTCAAGTATTCAGTCTGGTATGTTTTCTGTGTTGTTTTTTGTTGTTTTTGTTTGTTTCTTTGTTTGTTTTTTAAGTTTAGTAACGTTGATTCGACAGCCGTCAGAACTGATAGGTGTTCCTCTTCATCAGCAAGAAAACAAGTGTGCTGCATTAGGGAAAAATAAGACTGCACCTGCCCCGCCTTCTTTACAGTTCACATACCCGTTATTTACTATGAATGCATGTTCTACTGCTGGAAGTGCTAATCCTTCACAGGCACAGGTAGATAATGTATTCACCGCTAGTTGTACTCGGCTAATTTCAAATGCTAATAATGTTCACCTCTTAGGTGTAGTATAATTTTAAAGGTTTGCATTGAAGCGTGACTTGGTTTGAGTGGGGATGATCAGAATGATCTGTAATGCAATTTATTCTTAATCTTTAAGACCATCAAAAATATGCAAATCAGTTGTGTGGCATTTGTAATAATGTGCAGGTAATAATCCAGGTAATGATCAGTAGGCCACTGGATTTCTTACTAGAAAGTTTTTTTTCGTTGAGTTTTTCAGTGTATCATCAGCTTCATCTATGCAAGACAAGAAGGAGATACTTAGTACCATTTTCTGTGGTTCCTTTTTTCCTAATTAATTTTGATGAAGAAGATCCCCTTCCCCCCCCCGCCCCAGACTTGCAGTAACCTCTGAAGCAAGAGTGATAGCATGGCACTTGGAAATGTTAGAGGTATCCCCAAAAGATTCATCAGTCTGTCAAAATCCCATGGTTGTGCACAGAAGTAATTGGGATTTATTGTGATACAGCACATTGAATCACAGGGCTAAAACTTAAGAAGTTAACATGAAGATACCAAAATAGTCTCTTTTTTTTATGTATATAGTCCTCTAAGTATTTCCTTTTTGGTTTTCACAGACCTCCGGAACATCTTGCACTGTTTTGGAAGCTGCCAAACATCAAGACCTTGGGATACCCAAGACATTGTCTTTCTGTTATCAGGAAATTGAATCCACAAAACAGACAGTAGATGCTATGAATAAAGCTTTGCCTGAGGAAGTTTGGATTAAAGTTGGAGGTAAACCTTTTATCTTCTTTACTTAGCTTTCTCTTGGCCTTCAAATCCTACAATTTTTTTCTGAATTTGTGTGTTTTCTAGAATGAATATAATTTTAGTGAATCATATGAGGTGTGTTTTTTATGTCTGAGATACGGGACTAGATTTCTTCAAAAACGTTCAACACATGAGTTTAGCTGTACTTTCAAAATTGTTTAGCACTTCTAGCTTGAAATGAGAAAACCTGAGGTTGCAAACTATCTTTGAAAATGTGGGCTTAGAGTAAGAACTGGTTTCTACGCTTTTTGACCCCAAAGTTGATATAGCAGATCCAGTCAGTATCAAACTGAAGAACATTTTAAAGGGCTCCCTCAAATGCTTATCAAAAGGCAGGCATGATCTCAATGGGTTCTCTGAGAAAATAGAAGCTAGATGGATTTTGTAACAGCCAACAGTGCCTTAGGGCTTCCGAAGGACACGCATTGCTATGGTTGGCAATAAAGCTTCAGAGATTATTCCACATAAAGAAAGCAACAAAAAAAAATTTTCCATGATCAGTATTTGCAGTGATTAGTGGGAGGTTATGAATAGGTTCTTCTTTTCTTCTTTGTTTTTCCAAGAAGATACCTTATGCAAGCAAGCGATAAGCAGAAGAAGTTGCAGCCGAATAAGCCCATTGGATCCAAACACAGATCGCAAACCTCTTGGTGAAATTCAAAATATGCGTGATGATAGCCAGAGTACTGCATCTGCCCAGGGTCGCTGGCAGTCAGCACAGTCAAATTCAAGTATGCAGGTGCAAAGTGGTACACAGGATGGAATCGCTCAGCGAAGAGAAAGACATAACCGCATGGAGAGAGACAGAAGGTAATTTCTATGAAGAGGGGCAGTACAAAGCTTTTGAAGCCTAAAATACTGATACTGTAATGCTCCTGTCATTATCCAGAGTAAAATGCATATTTGACATATTTTGTTTTACCTACAAGAAAAAGCAGTCCAGGTGGTGAGGGTTTGGTGTTTGTTAGAGGCAAAAAATATGTATGTTTCATTGTGGTCATCTTTGTTGTTTTTTTACTCTATAAACAAACAAAAAGAGATTTCAAAACATGTAACTAATTCTATAAAGATAAGGTAACTTGTGTATAACATGAACAATATACAAATACAAAACTTGTAGCAAACAAAAAGAAGTCCCCAAAGTCCATGGCTTGTAGTGCATGTGAGTAGGCTTCCTTTTAAAATGTTTTTTCCTTCCTTTTCACCCACCGGTTGAGATGATGACCTTTTGTATTTGCCTCTAGGCGCAGAATCCGGATTTGTTGTGATGAGTTGAATCTTCTGGTTCCATTCTGTACTGTTGATACTGATAAGGCAACAACTTTACAATGGACAACTGCATTTCTGAAGTACATTCGGGAAAGGCATGGTGATTCTCTGAAACAGGTTTTAAATCTAATTTCACTTTTATTCTTGATAAAAATGTGAAATGTTTTAAAGCTATCATAACATAGCTAAAAGTATATGGAATGCTTCTGCGTGATGCTGTTTGTGAAGGACCACTGCACCATTGGACCTTCCTTTAAATTTATTCATTTTTTTTTAATAGCTGGTTCAGTTCAGTAATATGAAATTGTAGGCTGTCCTCAGTCAGGGTTTTCAAATCAGATTTTAATCTTTTTTTTTTTTTGTTAGTATCAAGGTCAGAAATTGGGCTATGTGGACAATGTAGAATTGCTGCCGCCTTCAATCATTCCTCCCTTTAGCCTTAATTTTCTCTATTTCCCACCTGTTTCACAGAGTTGTCTTCTAGTTAGTTTTCATGAACTGGTAGTTAAGTGATGGGATTGACAGATACCTGCCCACACTATCTCAAAGTGCATGAGAGTAGTAAAGGGTTGTGTGCCCTATAAGCAGCTCCTGTGCTACCACACCAGTGATTGCAGCCCCAGAGTAATTCTGGCTGTGCTAAGTATTTTAAGATAGTAGATGGAATGTGTATAGGAAAACCTGCTTGTCTAGATACTGGTATGGCCCCTCAGCACTTCCTGTTAAAGGTTTGGGGTTTTTTCTCCCCAAGGCACTAGTGAAACAAAAACATACATCTTGAGTAAATATCTACATTAAACATAATTGTTATTTGTTTTTTGTATTTTGATTTTTAGGAATTTGAGAGTGTGTTCTGTGGTAAAACAGGCAGGAGACTAAAAATAGCAAGATCAGACTCATTTGTAACATGCCCAGTGCAGGAAAACACGCATGGCTATGGAGACCAAGTAGTCTGAACTGAACACCTTGAATTGTATGACAAGTGTGGCTAACAATGGCCCAAACTATTTTATTTTCTCCGTTTACATGCTGAATATGATTTGCAAAATATAACTTGTAAAAATATATAAATAGACCTTTAAAGAAAACATTCTTTATTCAAAATGGAAATGAAAGTTAACTACCAGCAATACAAATCAGTGCTCTGTTGAAGTGGCTTTGGGACCAGAAGCTACAAGAAAATGTCATGACAGCTAAGTACTTTTTCCCCTTTAGTTATAAAAAATCTGTTCTTTTTCTGTTTGTCATTCTGCTTTGGTTTTTTTTTTTTTTTGTGCTGTTTTTGTTTGTTTCCAAAGATGATCCAGTACAGTTAGGAATAGTTGTAGAACATCAGTCTGTCCTGTTACTTTAATGACTAGATGCAAATGTACTCTTCAAGTGTAAAAAGAAATTACAGTTACCATATTATAATGCCCATTTTTTCCATTAAAAATTTAAAGGTTATATTGGTTAATTGAGTAAGTGCATAGTTTCTAAACTGTGCTGATACTATGTTTACATTTGCTATACATATTTTAACATACTTGGCCCCAAAGAGGAATACTATGGTGTTAGCACTTTTTTTTAAATACAGTACTATTGTTACTGCCTAGCACACAACTGTCCAACAGGTTCTTGTATTGTTACTTCAGTCTAAGACTGGCATATTGTAAACAGATTATTTAAATACACAAACTATTTTCCTATTTAAAGATAAATATGACTCCTTTGTTCATAGGCTTTAGCATATAGGGCAGAAATAGAATAGTGTGTGAGCTCAGAATGGTTTTAATAATTTTTTAAAATAGATGATGCTAGCAGGTTTTAAAGTATAAAAAGGTCTCCCAAAATAAATACTGTTTTAAATCACGGATATGGACAATTTTGCAGCAATTTATTTCCAAACAATCCTAGTACAACCAGTTCTGGAAAATGGAGTTCAGCTGAGTTAATTTGATGTGTATAATGACACTTACGACATCACAAAGAAAAGGTTAAAAAAAAAATCTCCTTTTATTTTTACAACAGTTCATACAGGTGTTTTTGGCTGGACTTTAGAAGAGCATCCTTTCTTATTTGGGGTTTCATTAACAATTACTGTGCAAATAGCTTAAGTAGAGGTTGTGAAAATGCTGTTACTTAATTTCCTTTATTATCATATGGAAATATACAAAAATTCTCCCCTGTATATTAAAATATATACATTACACCTTTTGCAGAATTTGATTGCAAGAGGATTACTATTTACTAGTCTTGGCAAATATTTGAGGTGCAATCTGAAAATTGGTAACTGACAGCATTGTACATAAGCTATGGTCTTTTCTTAGGCCAGAATCTTAAGTAAAGTACAGGATATTTAAATGCCTAATTTCCACTGATGGAAGTAGCAGTTAGGTGCCTGAATATCTTAACATATAGCTTAGTGCACAAACCTGCGTAACTGAAGTCAGTGGGAGCAGCACCAAGGAATTCAACTGGCAAGACTCAAGTGTTTATACAGAAAAGTTGTGATCTTTAGTACATGGCTGGGGGGTGATGGTAAAAAGGAACAATGCTTCCTCTTGCAGGTCTCTTGAACAAAGGGAGAAAGAGGAGGTGAGGTTGTTTAGTAGTAAAAATTCTGGAAAATAATTGGGGGGAGGAGAAAATACTCATAAAGCATCTTTTAATTAAAGTTTTCATCTGATGCTTTCTTTTTGATAGAACTGTGTCAAAGTCTCCACTTAATACAACAGAAGGAACATCTGTCCATTTATCACTAGGAGGATTCTGTCTGTTCTCTTACAATGCACTGTTTATTTAAATATTCAGTCACTTCTCCACTTCTTGTACTGTTTTATGATTTTTTGGAAATTGATGCTCCAACAGCTCCCATGCAAGCCGACGTGTCACATATTCCTGGAGTTCCCTGAGCCCCAGTAGCACCAGGAGTACCAGGATCCCCTGGAAGACCAGGTTCACCCTGAGCACCATCACGACCATTTTTAGTAATTCCAGGTACACCAGGTAGTCCTAAACAAGAAGGGGAAAAAGATTACATGAATTATTTCCTTCCCCCCCCCTTTTTTTTAATATATGTGTATATATGTTACCTTTAGAGTTCTTAAAATACTTTGAGTTGTCTGTACATCAGACTTGTTGTGGCCTGTTGAGTACAAGGTGTTGAATAAATTTAGCCTGAATCTGGAGTATGTGCATTGGATTTTTTAGAGTATCTTTACCTTTACTAGAATTACCTCAGTATAGTCGAAGGAGGATGTTTAGTATTGCGCTTTTGTTACCACATGTGTCTGGTTTGACTTTTGCTGACCTCTGTAGAACTGGATTCCATCTCAGTACTGCCTCAGTTAGTGTATGACTCCATGAATAACAAGTAATTTGTAACCAGAATTATTTTATGTCATCCCTGAATAGTTTGCTCAAGGCATGTCCTGGATGTGTGAGCTCACAGCTTACTTATTGTGACAACAGGAGTGCTTACAACTGTCCCACCTTAGTGGGAGGCTGTGGCCTTCAGCTGCTTCAATTCATTGCACCTCTGTAAGTCTAGTTGTAATTGAGATTCTGAGTAAGGGAAAGAGAGTAGTGAGAATGATGATAAAGAACATCTCCCTGACATTACAGATAAGGAGTTTCCTTTATACCTGTGTCCAATTTCAAAAATTTGCTCACGATGAAATACATATTTTGTTTATTGGCAAAAATAATTTCTGCTATTATGTTTCTTTTTTCCTTCAGATGCCAAAAATAACCACAAAACACTAATTTCTGTAACAGCAAGCTGCTGAAGCTTTCTGAAATACTGTACAATATGATTCTGTCTCCCTGAGGGACAGCTATATCAGGTGGCCTATAAGCCTGCATTTCTGTCTTAATTATGATAGAGAGAGAGATGGTGCCTGATCCTTTTTATTCACGTAAGTGATGAAGTGCATCTACTGTTGATCTCCTCACATTTCATGAGTAGGACAAATGCTCTCAATATCTAGTATGTGAAACATAGCCCCTTTTTATGTGCTTTGGAAAAGAAAACCTTTATGGATTAATGCAATTAAATTCTTCCATAAAATAAGACAACTGGGTATAAATATTCTGGGTTTATGAAAATACATGGATGCAGAGCCTGCTTTTGATGCCTGTAGCTTATGCATTGTACAGATGTAATCACAATGAGAAAAGCTGCTTTAACAGGTGAGCAAAATAAAAGAATATTCTTCCAAGTTTCTAATAGATATTCATTAATTTGCATAAATTAATATTTGAATCTTTTGATAAAGGATTCATGACTTCAGAAACTGGGATTATAGCCAGGTACAGAGCAATAACACCACTATCTTTCAAAATCATTGCACTAGGATGTTATGTTTGTTTCTGGTAAAACTAAATATTGTCCCCGATTTCCCATGTTTGATCCAGAAACATGAACTGAATGTCGGAGGACTACAGCTGGTCATCCAGGCTGTAGCTTTCCCTGAGGGCATTCTTTCAGCAGAGCACCAAAAAGACCATGTTCACCAGGAAACAGGCAGCAGGCATGATCCTTTTGCCTTAATCTGGAGCCAGAGCCCCACAAGTGTTACACACCTTTAAATGAACTGATACACTACTTGTTAATTAACTAGTTATTGCATATGGAGTACCACTGAAAAGAACAACCTTCTGACACTGGCAGCCCCGTGGGAGTAGCTACGAAGGGTTCTAACTTCCTCATCTAGAAAAGCTCCTGACCTCTCACAGCCATTAGTGGAAGAAACAAAGAACAAATGAAGAGCCTGGCTGTCCCAGCAGGCTTTTCCCAGAAACATTCTCCAAACCGTTCAGGACTAGACAGGAGTGCTGTGAAGAGGGGATGTGCTGAGTTCTGCTGTTCAAACTCTGCACCCGCTGTACCCACAGGAAGACAACCCTAATGTAACGATTACAACAAAAAAGTGATTATAACATACTGCCAACATTAAGCTGAGCTGTCCCTCTTAAACCTTTACTTTTTTAGTCATGGTTTATTGAATTATTTGCACAGCCTTACCTTGAAGTCCTTGATCACCATCAGGCCCATCGATACCTTGACCAACAGGTCCTTTATCTCCCTTTTCGCCAGTGTCACCTTAAATCATAAACAGACAATTTCAACAATGAGTTGTGCACTGCAGCTGGATCCAAGGACAGGAAGGAGAAAGATCAAGAGAAGCTCAACATCCTCAGGACATTCCTAGGATCTTTGCTTACACTGCATCCCTAAAGATGCAAAACTGCCCTCCAGAACTCCCACCTGCTGCCCAAGGCCTGATCTTTTCTCCTCCACCACTGCAATTAGTACAAGTTTGCAATTTATTTCAGTGGGAACAAAGAGGACCAGGTTGGATTAGTCTTACGTACCTCTGGGACCAGGATCACCAAGTTCTCCTGTTGGCCCTCTGTATCCAGGGGGACCACGAGGACCAGGATGCCCAACACTTCCCATAGCTCCAGGAGGACCTGGGGGACCAGCTGGGCCAGGACGACCCGTCATTCCAGGAGACAAGGGCTTTCTCAGATTAGCAGCTAACTGTGCAATTTGATCTGAAAAGAACAATTAAAACCCACACATTCACCATTTTCACTCTTTGCTTGGCTATTTGTTGTCTGCCACCAAGCATGGAGTGGTTGAAAACTCTGTCTGACAGTAAAGCAGAACTGCATGCTTGGGCAGATCCTGCTCCCTGCTGCTCCTACACACTTAACTGCTTCTGGTAGAGGAAACATGGTCCTCTCAGCTCATCTGTGGATTTTTTTTTTTTTTTTTTTTTTTAACATCTCCACAGAGGGAGATTTTGGTCAGAAATCTGCAGGTTTTTAAGCCGTTGATATCTCCTGTTTCCCAAACTACTTTAAAAGATGTCAAATATTCTAGAAATTGATACTTAGATAATCAAAACAAGTTTTCAGAGTTTAACTTCATCCCAAATGGCAAACATAACCTCTAAATACAGAGCAGTAGCCTCAAAGAAAGAAGAACACTCCTTGGGAGCGGGTGCCTGCCCCGAGCCCTGCTCCATGGCAATGGGGTGTGCCGTGGAGAGGAGAGAAGGTGGGAGCTGAAGTTCAAAATGACACAGGTCAGGGCAGACACTTCTACCAGCCAGCTCTTGCCAGCGTGCGTGCATGAGACTTGGGTCAAAGCTGCTTTCAGCACACTTGGTATGTTGCCATGATGAATCATATAAAAATACTAATTTTAGAAAAATGAAAGACATCTCAGACAACGAGGTGATCTCCTGAATAATTTCCTTACATTAAAGGACAATATATTTTTTCTTATTAAGACAGAAAAATAAGAAATCTCAGGAGCCATCTTATGTTCAGAATCTACTCATCTTCAGCTAAATATGGTAATTAAAGTCAGCTTTCTCTCAGTAATACTCACCATTTATCATTTCCCCACAGAGTTCTCTTATATGTTGTTCACTGGCCTCTTTGCCCTGCAATTTGCAGAAGAATCTGTCCTTATACAAAGCACATTATCGATAATCATCCCTGACAGAAGCTTCAGGACACAAAACATTTCCAGCAGCTCAGTAAGCAGCGTAAGATCCCACATGAAGAGGAGTAGAGAGGAGTGGCTTTTTTTCCCCTCTTCAAAAGATGACGGCTTCAGTTCAGAAGCTCTTTCATACTAATGGCAGAGAGCAATTTTAATGTTAAGCCAGATACTTAATCTGGAGTTTATTTGGCCTTTCCTGAATGATGAAACATCAGCTCTGGACCAAGACAGAGGTCTAACATTTGAAGTGATGAATAGGAGCTGTATTTTTAAATGACCGACTTCTAACTTGCTTTTGTAATAAGAACAGGGACTTACACCCCATTCCAATAGATGCAGATCATCTGTTCGTGTATCATTGTGAGAGAAGATTAATTCTCCCAGGCATGCATTCTGGGGGACTTTAATTCTGAAGCTTGCAAACTGTTAAAACTTTTTGCACTGGTAAACTCTTGATGCAAGACTGTTAGCTTACATACACTGTTACCTACTTTTGCCTGCTCAAACGCAGCACCTGATTTTCTGAATACGCATCTAAAATCCACGATTCATTTAGTCACTTGACTGTGCCCCAGAAGCAGATAATACTTACAGGTGGCCCAGGTTTTCCCGTGATGCCAGGAATGCCTTGCTCTCCCTGATGGCCCATGGGCCCTGGATGTCCTGGGATCCCTGGTGCTCCCGCTGTCCCATTAGGTCCTTGGACACCTTTTGGACCAAGTTCTCCTCTTTTTCCTGGCTGTAATAAAGCAAAAAAACCCAACAAAACCCACTTAAAACAGAAGACATGGGCCATTCTTTTCTCATGGGGATTAGTTAAGCCTTTCTTCAGGTTTCCCTCACTAGTGTGGCTGACCATATGCATTTCTTATATCGTATGGGTGATTTTACATACATAGGTCATGATAATAGGAGTCCTTGCTGCAGCAAAATTATCACATTTGAATGTTTTGAATGCCACAAAAAAAATTGTCATTGTCATAGATTTTATAGCATGACCATGAAGGAAACATGCTTCTAGGAAACGATGCCAGAACATAGTTTACAGAGATATGTCATCAAAAGATGCGATAAGCATGTTTACTCCCCAACTTTTCGGGGCATGAGCCCACAATATCTAACACATACCTCTCCTTTTTGGCCGGGGGGACCAAAGGGACCCTGTTAGAAAGAAAAGAGAAATAAGAAAGCATGATCCATTCAGAAAATGCAGATCTCTAGTCAAATCTCCTAAGCTCCGGGAAGCCGTGATGACATGTACGTGGGCTTTTCTAGCAAAGGGGCCAGGAATGATTAAAAGGATGCTGGAGACCAGATTCAGCCCTGGCACAACAGGGAGAGGACTCTGATGCCAAGACTTGCCCCGGGTACCAATGCTGAACGCAGGTCCAGGCAACCTGGCTGCTTCTTGAGATGGACCAAACCCCCCCAGACAGAGCAATGTCGACCGCTCTGAGGAGCAAAATAACAAATAAGTGCTGATACACCACAGTTCTGCCAAGGCCACACCGGCTATCCAGTGCTTCCTGAAGACAAGAGCTGATGCACACCGTGAATTCGGTGGCGGAAAGGCTTGCGTTGCCTTCTTTTCGCAGCTAGCAGGGTTGGAGCTCTTGGACGGTTAATTCTGACAGACCACATTAGTTCTTGATACGTGGTTCTCTAGACCCATCTGTTATTTGAGGAGTCAAGTCTACTGAATTTAAGGACACCTACCAGTTCTCCTTTGTCACCTGGGAGGCCATCTGCTCCAGCAATGCCCTGAAAGTGAGATACCAGAATTAACACTGCACAGCAGATTTCAGGTTCCCCGGCTCTGGGTCTCATAGAAAACATGGGTTTGCAATGACAGCTAAACGTTCAGTGTCCAGTGTAACTGTGTCCTCTAGGCTTCCTCAGTAGAAAGAGTCATCTGCAGAACAGCTTCATCCCACGCTTAAACAGAAGCGATCCATCACTTGGTGAGGACCATCCCTCTCCACTCTGTCTGGGGACTGTAAGAGTGGCTAAAGCTCTGGTGACATTAATTTTACTAGCCACGACAAGGAGCATCAATTTGCTGATCACCTCCGTTAAGCCAACAGCAGTGTATGCAATTCCAGCATCGCTGCAATCTGCCGTCACTGGCCGCACAGGCAGCGCTTCCTGTGCCGAACGCTCTGCAGCAGATCTGGCTTATTGTACGGCAATTAGAACAGATAATGAACATCGTTATGGTGACTCTATGGCTTTAGAGAGGAAGTTATTTCAAGACAAACGGAGATTAGGTTGATCTTTCCCTTAGCAACAAAACAGAGACCACGCAGACACTGACAAGGGTAAACAAAATAAGCAACGCTTGCTGGAAAAGCACTCGTTTTCTGCAAAAACACAGTCATGCATTAATCAAAGTCATATATTTGATGAAAACTGGCTCAAAAGCTCATTGCTGAGATTAATCCAACTATGGAAGTTAAGCAGCAAAAAGTAAAAGATTAAATTAGTCTATTAGTGTGCTAAGCTTTGAGGCTAGCACAAATCCTCTTCATCAGGCATATCAAGTTCAGTGAAAAGCTGTGCTTCTAAACTTAACTCAGGAGGAATATGATGTGAGGAGCTCATATATGGCACGCCTCGTGGTTACAAAATACACAGCAAGAGCGTAGCATTTTTATCACAGCATTTTCATGTGTCTCCATTAGAACAGACTACATCTCTTTTACCAACACAGAAAAAACGGGACCAAAGAGGGTTTTGCCGGTGCTTGCTCCAGAATATTTTCATTTGATGGAGGAAAAGCAGTTTGTGCTGTCAAAGCCTGCACCTATGGTACAGTTTAAATGCCTCTGCTGACTACAGCATGAAAGTTTTCACTTACCTGGTTACCTTTGGGACCAGGAACACCAGTAGGACCCTGAGAATATGTAAAAGAAAGAAGGCAAATGAGCTCAAACTGTTATTTTTCTGTGAATTCCTGGTGCGGTCAGACATCCACTCACTCAGCAAGGGGTTGGGAATTAGTCTCCCAACTGCCAAGTAGGAGGGTCCAAATCTCATTCATACTTCTTAGAAATAAGAAGAGATTTTAAGCATCCTTGCTAGCTTTGTAGCACTCTCTACAGTCACCGGTTTGTGTTGTAGGACAGTTTCTCAAACCTCTTGCCATGCCAGAGGCAGCAGAGAGCAGCTGCCAGACCAGGCAGGACCTCCCAGTTCAAGCCTGGTCGTCTTCTGCCCACCAAGTCCTCATCCAACAGGACCAGAGAGACTTTCTTGACATGGCTCAGTGATGTGCTGCTCCCCACCTGCCTGGCACGGTTATCTACACTGGCCTTTTTCATACCATCCTCCTCAATTTCCTAAATAAAGCTAAAATAAATTCTGTGCTTTTAATCCTAGTCTTTTAAAACTGTTTCACAAAAGTCATCTTTCACATCCATCCCAGGGGTGGGAACTCTGTTTTGCTTCTGCCCCTCTGCTTTTCATTATTGTCATCTCACTATCATGACCGAAACAGCAATTTTACAAATTCACAAATTAAAGGGCGAGGTCCAGGATGAAACTTATGGGCAATTGATCTCTGCCTTTCACACCTGAATATGTGAGAAGGAGACTGAATTTACTCAGGGTGTAAAATGGACAAGAACATTATTGTACCGCAAGGGCAAAAAGTCAGGATGGTTTTTCAAGGCTTTATTAGACTGTCAGTTTTTCTGGGGATTTAAAGTTAGGTGCTCCTGACTTTGAGATTCACAGAACAACACAGCCACAGCAATAAAATACATTTAGACAATAAACTGATTGTCACCCTAGGAATAAGTCAGACAACTTGAGAAATCCTTCCAACTTTATCTACCTGGCATTCACAGAGAAGACATGAGATATTTTCAGCCCTGTTTGTGACTTTGGCAGAGCCAACAAGGAGTTCTGGAGAACCCCAGATTTTTTTCTCTACATGGGAAATTCAACCATTATACCCTTCAAACAGGACTTCTACAGCACATTCATCAGTCTGGCATCTGCAAGCTGATCTTTGTTTAATAACCAGATCTGGAGATGGCTCAGCTGAACAAATCTTCAAGGAAGACAAACACATGTCATTTTGCTCAAGTCAAACACTGAGTAAGTTAAAAAAAGGGGCGGGGGGGGATTTCTATTAAAGAAAAAATAATTCTCAGTAAAACAGACAATGGAATGTGGAAATGCAAGAATGGCTACAGCTATTTATAACTCCCATTTTATGTTTGCCAATGGCAAAGGCAATATATTCTTTTCTGAACGTTATTATCTAGATTTATACCTCTGACTTCACAGAGTCCCAAAGCTCCATAAAAGTTTATGGCAATAAAACACAGCTTAGTCAACAAAGACTCTGTCCTGCGAGGAATGCTCCCTTAAAGAAAAGCTTAGCCAAAAAGACTTTGATTCAAAACTGTAATTTCCAGCAGCAGTAATTCCCAGCATGCAGCAGGAACAAGTGACAGGACTTTAGGGTCACCAACTTGATGTCCACCAGCCATCCTCACGTTTGTATCACCCTATCAGTTAAACACAACCAACATTTTTGGTTAAGCATCTGGTGATGCCAGTATGGAGCTGAGAGAGACATTGCCCCAGGCAGCTGCTGGCATCCAGAATCCTCAGGAATTTGATCATAATAAATATGCTTAGGAAAAATATTTGCCTATTGCTACCTCAAGTCAAATCCTTTCCCTCCCCAATATCCTACTCCAACAAGATGGTTTATATATCATCTCAATGCTATTTTATATCTTACAGTCAAATGCACTAATCCTCTTGTATTTTTAATGCCAGCAAATACACTTACTGATATGCTGGTTTATATTCCTGGCCACAGTCAGTCCAAGGACTGTGAAAAAGCGTATCAGTACCTCTTAACTCAGGCTTGCAGGAATTTTTTTTTTTTTTCCAAAGAAAAAAAGCCACAGTTGATTTCAGAAGAGCGTGATGGGTTAGCTGCAGCTGGGACGGTGTAATTGGATTGATCCTGTACTTGCATTTCTTCTCTTTATACACATCAGGACCAGCAGGCTGGGTTGGCAGTAAAGCAAACCCAGGGCAGTATCTGCTGTGCTCTTTGTCCGCCCCCCGGCAGATGCCATCACCCCCAGCAGCAAAGGCTGTTTGTTTAAGCTATAAGGACACGGTCTGAAGTTTTAGGGTCTTCCCAGCCCTAATCTTGTGCCTAGTAACAAGTGTGGAAATTCGCAGGGCTGATTGCTGGCGCAGCCCTCGCTGCTGCCTGCACAGAGAAGGACTGTGGGCACACGTGGCTGTCACCGACACCAGTGGGACTGGGTGGGCAGATGGAAGTTACTCTGAGTACCAGTTGCATACATGGAGGTGGAAAGTCTCCAGCACTACCCAAACCTGCTACAGCACGCTTTCCTGGGGAAAGCTGTTAACGAGCTGTGGTGTTAAGAAACAATCAACAATTACATCTTAGAGTAACTACACTTAACTTCAGAGCCAGAAATAAAACCTACTTTTTTATTTTTATTTTTTTTTTTTGCTTGAAGCATAACATTTTCCCTCCCTCTGCTTGGAGCAGCTCTCTGGATACCAGGCTGCTCTGTGCAGGGGCCTCTTCCCCTCTGAACATACATTTTTCACCGCAGCAAAGCCCTGACTGCAGTCAGAACCCCACAGCTCCACAATAACCCTCCTGTTTCACACTTCCAGGCTCACAGTCCCTCCAAGAGGCTTTTTTAAACCTGCCTGGAACCAGCACAGAAGGGCCATTGTGAAACCCCCGTGGTGCCGCTGCGATTGCTTACACAGAAACTTCACCTTAAAGCTGGAGCCGAGGGACCCGGCGAACACATGGCTACTGTTCTCTTGCAAGCCCTGAGCAAATGTCGTTCACTTTGCCCTGCTGGCTTCTTTTAAATGAGAATGAATTCATTTAAATAAAAAGTTGCATTTATTCTGAGGTGTGGGGCCCAGGTGTGTTGCTGTTCGAAAAGAAAATCACTGAGCAAACTGTAATTTAAAAAATCCAGAGAACCTAATCAAGCATCTGAGTATCAAAAATGCATGAATCAGCCCTCCTGTGCTCATGGGAAGCAAGATTTTGGTGAAATCAGCATACAGAGCAGGGAAAAAACCCAAACCAATCATCTATTCTGGCCAGGATAGGATCCCAAAGTCTCTTTTAAACAATCCACCCTGTCTAAAAATAGTGGGAGTTCCTGAACTGAAACAGAAACAAGGACAGGAACAGAAGAGACAGGATGCACGAATCCTGCTACCTGCCGTAGGGTCCGTCTTGAGCACGCAGCAGCCTCAGAGGGTGGACTGGGACACCCAATGCACCCACCTTCTACCAAGCCTGCCTGTGTTTGCTGCGCTGACATCAGCCACACCGTGTTAAGGGGCCCCGTTCCACTCTGATTTCACATCTCCCAAACAGGAATTAGTTACAGATGTCTTCTCCTTACCCTGTCACCTAACTCTCCACGAATTCCAGTCGGACCAGGAAGGCCAGGTTCACCACTGGCACCTTTGGGACCCTGTTAGGAGAACAAAAAAGAAAAAACAAGCTACAGCTTACAGTGCCAGGAAACCCTGCCTGTCCTGACACCCCCAAAGTTCACCAGACTCCATAACATGTTCAAAAAGGCCATTTGTCTTAGATCTCCTCTCTCCTTTTTCCCCCAGTACCATACAGGCTGAGGGTGTCCAGATCGAGGAGAAATTAAGGTGTCTTTACGTAGGTCGAACTCAAACCCTTCTTTTGCAAACAGATACTAAATATAAATTGTTTCAGCAGGCAGCTTATCTGGCCTTGTGCTCTTTCTACTGTACTGTGTTAATAAAGGTGTCAAACGGAAAGATGCTTCTTCCTATCACTTCTTGCCCTCATGCAATTGGCCTTGCCAGCGGTTTGCAGAAAGCAGTGGCCTGCCAAAACACGATGCACGTTAAATTACCCTGGTCGGCATACCAACCTGGAAACCTCTGACACCAGGGACTCCCATCGGGCCTTGAAGACCAAGCGGTCCCTGAAAAGAGAAAGATAAGCTTTGGTAAGGAGAAAATTCAGGGCCAGGTAAGTCGCTTGTGTGACTAAATTGGCTCACTTCTAACAGAGAGAGATCACGCAGTTCTGTACCGCAGCACACTTTGCCCGGTGGCATTGCTGATGAACCTGACGAGCCACTGTAAAGCGGTGCTCGGTGGTTACTGAGCTTTGTTAATATTATTAACAGAAATGCTTATTTCTGTATATTGATGCTTAAGAACATACCATACTCATGAGCAGTAAAGATCAATGACAGCAAAAAGTGGTAGCATGATAGCGCATAGACAACATACATTAAAGGGGATCTGCTTTCCCTATATTATGCTTTTAATTGATCCAATTCTGCAAGAAACTACTGTAAAACGTGCTGCACACACTTGAAAATGAGAAATGGCAATTGCATCCACTTGCTTGGACGTACGCGGTGCCAGCAATATAGAAAAAGGCAGTGTCTTACACTGTTAGTGCGGGTGCTTTTAAGAGTCTGGCTCACTAGACAGGACATGAACATTACCGTTAGGAGTCTCTATTGCTTTCTATTGAGAAAAATGCGATAAAGATCTCGGGTGAAAAAAACCCTACTAATTTAGGCATCTAAATCCCATTTTGTAAAGCGCTTTCTTGAAACAGATGCCTTAGGCAAACTTCTGTCACAAGGTGGGACTTCAGCTTTGTCTCCTTTCACAGCCGGCTCTGCTGGGTGTAGCGTTAAGGGACACAAATAAAGTTCAAACTGGCCGCCCCAGGCAGAGGATCAGTCAGCACAGACTGTCCAATGTACCAAGACACCAGCTGTCTACTGGATTGCAGTGCAG
Source organism: Haliaeetus albicilla (assembly GCF_947461875.1). Taxonomy (NCBI): domain Eukaryota; kingdom Metazoa; phylum Chordata; class Aves; order Accipitriformes; family Accipitridae; genus Haliaeetus; species Haliaeetus albicilla. Next base: position 3,862,269 of record NC_091484.1, read on the forward strand.
GTGTGCCCTGTGTTAAAATGGCACCTGTATTTTTTCCTGTAGTATTTTTTCCCTAATTGTTAGCCCTACAAATTCTCCCTCGTATCTGAACACCCACTGTCTCCTGTAATTTTTTCTGGTTGTTAGGGAGAGGAAATCCTCGTGTGACGTGTGACTCAATGTATGATCTAAACCAGTTGCCCTTATCCCTGCCTGGCTCTGAAGATCAGCACAGCCGTAACCTTGTGCAGAAGCCAGTGTCTGCCCAAAGAAAGGAGCCAATCTGCTGAAATAAAGCAGCATCACCTTCAAAAGGCTCAGGTATTTTTGTGGTTACTGTTTCCACTCCTGTTTTCTGCTTGGAATTCAGTAAGGAACTTTGAGAGTTATAAATACAGAGGTCTAGGAAAGTTAACATTAAATTGCATCAAAAATGACTCGGCTGTGCTGGTGCCTCTAGAAGTGCTGGGACCTGATAGAACCTGACAGCCTCTGAATGGGAAGAAATGCTTGATATGCTATGCTAAATAAAGTCAGATTGTTTTGAGCCAAACAGCCTTAACACTAGACAAATCCTCCAACTCTCTTAGAATAGCCCGGGCTTAACTATAATTCATATAAATTAGGACTCTAATAACACAAATCAGAAATTAGAAACCTAGGTTAGAAAAAAATATGGGTTCAGCTGCTATTGCACCCACGTCAGAAGTCAGCACCAATGCAATTAGCTCGACTGCATTTGATTTTTGGCTATAATAATATAACAACTTCTGTGGGGCCAGCTATTTTGATGAAAAATTGCAAACATAAAGCAAACATTATTCATTTAGTTTATTTCTAAGGGTGATTTCCCTCTCCTTGGAAGCTTAAAGAGCAGCTGCTCACAAACAATAAATCATCATACAGTTCAATTTTTTCCAAGTGGCACATACCAGAAATCACGTTAGACTTGCTGTAGGCTTCTAGATTTCAAAATGAGATTAAGAGGGGAAAAAAAGAAAAGGAAAAACACCCAACAAAACCACTGGAAGGTCAGGTCCAACCACAATGGCAGCACTAGTTGGGGAATGACAAAATAAAAGGCATCCTAGCATTTTTAGTAGTGTGAACAAAATCAGGTTTTTATCACCCTGATATCATTTATTATTATTTCGGCTATTCAGCAGGGACATAATAGGTCCATGCAGTTATTTCCAGGTTTGCATTGCAACTCCAATTTATTTCTCAGGCTCTGAGATGATGCAGGGAACGCAATGAAAGCAGGAACAAGATGCTCTACTGAGGACCTCAGTGGTTTCTAACCCAGAAGTTTCATAAAGTTGTCAGTTCACAGAGTAAAAGTGAGAACTGCTAGAGCTGTGTATGGGGTTTTGCTCCCTAGGGGCTCATACCTACAAGCTCCCAGCAGGATAATGCTGCTGCAGTACTGGTTGGGAGAAGGAATCTGTTTCAAGCAGTTGGGAAAAGCAGGCAACTATGTGTGAGAAAGGCAAGAGATTCCCAACAGGTCTACCAACATTTTAACGCTTTTCAAGCCCCTGTCATTCACCATGACAATGTGCAGGCTTTCCAGTTTTGTTGCTTGTACGGCTTCAGGTTTTGCAGTGAACCTCTACTGCTCCAGGGAGAGCGATACAGGAATGGGAAGGATTTCGTGTTTCATGTGCTGGTGGCAATGTACCTTCCAATGCCTTAACAGGAGGTTTGCTTCATTAATGTCTCACATGCAGCGCAAGCTGAACCTTATTATTACTGTGTAATGAGGGAATTGCTGACTGTCCAGTCTCTCCTGTCTGACTGTAGCAGCTCTACAAACCTCTTTGGCAAAGAAAGCTGCAGTTGTGCAACAAAATGGGAGGAATCACTTTGCATTTGCACGGAGCTGTCAGCGAGAGCGGGATCTGACCCACTTATGGGGGAGTAATTCCTCTGCTGCCAAAACTCCCCAGAGACAATATCAAGAGAGAATGAGGCCTTTTACTTTAGCCAGAGAGTAATCCCCATGTACTGAACTCCGGTTTGGTATCTATTTGCTTTACAAGCAGCGCTGTACTTACAGTTGCTCCTCTGGGTCCCGGCAGACCTCTCTCACCAGGAATACCAACTTCACCCTGGCAATAACACCAAAGTCAGCTGTGCCATTTAGGAGCCGCGAATCCACCCTTCCCAATCCACTGCAGAGCCAGAATGTATTCCCGAATCCCAGACTATTTCAATCCCAAACTCCCTGCCCTGTTGGTCCATCCACTAGGTCGCACCGTCTGCCTTGGTGGGCTTTGACCTGTGCTGCAGCATAATATCCGTGCACGGAGGTGCCCACCCGGCCGGCTGGCATCGCGCTTGCTCGGTAGTTCCACGCAAGCGTGGGGCTGCCTGGGAGCGCTCACCACTGCGGGCTTGCATGCCTTGCAGGCAGCACAGCACCTATCGCGTTACTGAAAGGTTTATTTCTGCAGGGAAGCAGCACGCGAGCTCCAGCTTCGCGGTTTGGTTTAAAACACACTCAGCAGAGCTCGTGGTAAGTGTAAATGATGGGGATACCTACAGGGATGCCTGGCTCTCCAGAGGGACCTGCCTCTCCCATCTCTCCAGGACTGCCCTGCGAAGGAGAAAGCAAACACTCAGTTAGGGCGTAACTTCAGAGAGTCACTTCTGTCCTACGTAGAGCAACGAACAGAGGAGGGAGTTAAAACCTGGATCAGGAAATAAAAACAGCTTTAAATTTTGACAGTTTTAAGACCAAGGCGACAAAACTCTCAACAACAGACATTTAAAGAACAGGTGAGGTGTACAGCCTGTCCTGGGAGCAGTGACTAGGGAGGACTGCCACCCCCAGGGCAGTGCCACCACATCCCATCTCGGACTGAAGTGGACCAGTGAGACCAGGATGCTCTTTTAGAGGCATGCTCAGGACACCCCATTTCATTCATTCCTGCATCACCTTTCTGCATGGAGAAATGCCTTCCTGCAGCGTGCTCTCACGCATGAGGATTAGCAAGAATAATGATGCAGGTGAAGAGGAGGAAATTCAGAAAGGAAGGGGAGGGACAGGAAAAAAAAAAGACACTTTCTGGAACAGCTATGTGCTGAACTGCTTTGGTCTGTCTGAGATTTTCTTTTATCTCACAGGTTGGTGCCAATCTAAAGCTCTGTGGAAGCTTTTCTCCTGAGGTAGAGGGAAAGTCTTCCAAAGGCAAGATGAGATAATCCTGCTCCTGCTTGCAGATGCTCAGCCTTTTGATTCCCAAAGATGAAGCCTGCCCTTGGGACTTTGACAAAAGGGTGACTGCTCCCTTCTGAGGTTTACTAAACAACTGACAGCTCTCCCGTGCATCTGCTGTGTCTTCACTGAACAAGGTGCAAGAGCTGTCTTAGCAAGAGCAGGGCCAGCTCAGTCATTCTACCTAATGCCTGCTCCTCACTGCCAGGGGAACCCGGCCCGGGCAGGAACGCTGACACCATCGCTTCGGGGTAAGTGTTCCCAGGGTCTGCTTGTGGGCACCAGTCCCCAAAAGCCGAAAAGCCTTGCCGTGACAAGTTTAGCAGCTTCTGCACCAGAACCCATCATAAGAGAGACTCACTTACTGGTTCACCCTTCGCGCCTTTAACACCTGCTCTTCCAGGCAGTCCCTGAAAAAAAATAAAATTAAAGCAATGTCAGAAGCAGAGTTATTAAATTTGTTATTCTGGTCTGACTGGATTTACAAGGAGCAACATTTGCTTGAAGAAATGGAGGATTTGCATTTCTGCAGCTTTCACCATGAAAATTATGGCTTCAGTTTCCCTCTTGTTCACTGCACTAGCAGCTCTATATACACTAATCCTTGACAATTAGAGCAAAGAGGAGGAACATACAAACAGAGCAGCAGCAGCAACATTTTGCACAGCAGAAACCTCTCTCTAGGGGTGTTCAAAATATTCTGTAAGACAGGAAGAAAGGAACACTTTACCTCTATTTAAACAGTTGGAAGACTGGAAAGATGAAACATTTTGCCAATGAACACCAGTAAGCAAGGGACAGAGCTCAGGCTACTGCTGAATTATCGCCATTTGTATCCCAGATCTTACCTCCCTGCATAAGGGATGCACGTCACTGGGATGTGAATGAGAAAATCCCTCTCACGTCTAAATTTTAAACAGAGCCAGACTGGCCAAAAGCCAGGGTATTACTGTATTAGTATTTGGTGCTACTCCAGATGCTTTCCGTTCCATCTTGTACACTGCTCCCCTGTTTGTATGGTGGGAAAAGTACATTTCCTCTTGGCTTAAAAGGGGCCCCTTGTGAGACAACGCACAAAATGAACCTCTCCTCTCCCCAGGAAGGATCTCTGTACGCAGGCCAAGCTGCTGTAGCACCCCGAAGGTGACGGGTCCTGCTGCCATACTCACAGGCAGTCCGTTTGGTCCCTTCTCTCCAGGAGCACCCATGCGAGCTGCATCACCCTGTGGATATCGAGAGGTTAGGAGGGACCCTCTGCTACTGGAAAATGGTCTGACACAGGTAGGGGACCCACTCCCAAACAGGCATTTGTAATCTTCTCCCTCCCCATAAGTGCAGGACCAAGAACCTGTTGTGTCTACAGGGGATGGGTACCCACTGGACACTGGGTGCCCAGAGCTCCCAGGTGATTCCCTACTCCCCTTGCAGCTCCCGGCCTTCCCTGGCAGCACACGGTCCCTGTTCCTGTGGGATCACCGTTCAAAAACCAGGCAACTAGTTCCTGACAGCACTTTGTCTACAGGCAATTAAAATAAACAGATGTCTCTGTCAACAGCTCTGAAAAGGCATCTCTGAGGGCCTAGAGTCAGCCAATAGGAACCACTAAGTATAAGGACACAGTTGAGTTTAGATCCTATGTGCATGGCCCGTATGTGCATCTTCTTTCTTTAGAGAATTTCCTTGGGATTAATTAATAGAAGCAGCTTCACCCTTCCTCACTTGTTACACTGTTGGAAAACTTTTTAGAAGCAAAAGCTTTCCAGCCATGCTCTTGACAAGCATCAGTAGCTTTACAAAACTCAAGGGACAGTAACAGAAATCTTTCCTGCAGTGTTTAAGTAGGACTTTACAAACCTTCTCACCATCGAGTCCAGGAGCTCCATCCCGTCCATCCTTGCCAGGCATGCCCTGCAACCACGCACAATGCAGGTTAAGGTTATGAGGCAGATACTGGAGTTTGCAAAATACATTCACATCAAAGAACTTTTTGGCAATGGGTCCAACTCCAGTTGTACTGGGAGACGGGGAGATTTTTCATCAACAGCAGTACAACTGGGTTTGGTCCAACCAGGATTACACCAAAGGTTACACAGACCCACAGAGCAGAAGTTTGATGGCAAAGACTGTAAGGTGCAAGTTTTCTCCTATCGTGTTTTATCTCATCATCCGCAAGCAAGAGAACAGCGAGACACGCATCCTACTTAATTGACTTACAGGTTCTCCTATGAGTCCACGAGCCCCTGGGTTTCCTTTTGGTCCAGGTCTACCCTAGAAATGAACAATAAATCCTGTGTTATCCAGGACACAACCCTTAATAACAATCAGTCAGCAGAAAGAATACTCAAACTCTGTAGGGACATTTCATTCAGTTTGTGCTGGCTCCTACCCTGTTCATGTAGGTATAGCGGTTCTCTTCGGACACACCAGAAAACCGGCCCAATGCTGGCAGCAGCATCTGGGAAAATTCTTGATTGTTTCAAGGGATGGAGATGTAACATCTGATCCCTGTGCTCTGGACTGTAAGCAGCACTTAGGCACCTTATTACTCAGGCATCTTTAATAAGACTCAAACATCTCATTTTTGAGAGGAATACTTTCATCCCTTTCACCTCCCTTTCAAATAAACCAAAGGGGGACAAGCCATAATAAACCTGTGAAACAGACTCCTCTGAATGTCACATCCAAAATTTGAGCAGACGGGTGTTTTACTGCACTTACAGTATCACCTTTGGGCCCCCTGAATCCTTGAGGTCCTTTGTTTCCTTGGTCGCCCTATGACAGAGGAAGAAAAACCCATTAAGCATCTTCATCACACAATGACAAAGACTAATGGTTCAAGGGTGCAAATGATGAAGGGTTTTTTTGTGCTGTTTTCTGGCGTTAGCAGAGGTGTGAACGTACACATTCCCCTAGGAACCTGGCTGTACTTTCTCAGTTACGCTCTGTAATTCCTGACACACAGATGAATTGCAGCAGGGATTTTGCCAACAATCTCTCGGGGCAGAGACCACCCTCCCCTTCATTTAATGAAGCATTTTCTTTAACCAGAAATAGAGTGGGAGAAAAACTTTAATATTTACTGTCTAGATCCTGCTTGGGGTAATTAAATGTTTGGTGGACAATAAGCACCTCATTTTATTTTAGTTCAGATGAATTTCTTCTATAATTGCAAAGACTAGGGAGGGGTCCCCAGAGGGGGGTACTGCATCGGGGTCAATGCAGACTGTGGTGTGTTGGCTGGTGCAGGCAGGTGCCTGCTATAAAGTAGATGTCATATTATCCACCCTAAGAAAAGACTAGGTGGAAAATGCTCTTATAGAGAGGCCATAATGCTGCAGATGCAGCTCAGGTCTCCCATTTGGGCACAGTAAGGAGGGTACGGGAGTCTGTCCACAGGTAAGCGTGCAGGTTCCGTGTTCTACATTCCACCCCAGAGCTCTGCAAAAGGATGAGGACTGCATCTTTAATACACAACCATTTCTGCTTGTAGCTAAAGTTCTTGCGAGCTGTGGGCACTTGGGAATAGACCAGGTTCAAAGGATGAAAGCTCAGGATAGCGCTTGCTGATTCCTCCTCAAAACTCTCCTTCCCAAGAACACCACAGATGCCCCTCTCGAGTGCTTGCCCACAGCCGCTGATGCTCAGGAAGAGCAGCGAAGAACAGAGAGCAATGGAAATGTAGTGAACTTATTCTGGCATGGGGCACGACTGAGGGAAAGACATCATGAGGTCTGGGTCAGGTGAAAGAACGTTGCTCTAACTGGAGCGAAAAAGGCAAAGGGAATAATCCGATGGAGGTGGTCAGCACACCCCTCCTGTTTACTGGCAGTAAAGAGTTTAGCGCAGGAGGAATAAACTTTAGGCTTTGGTTGTGGAAGTCAGGGCCATAGAGATGCTGAGAAGTAGATACATACAGCTTTCCCTGGAGGTCCTGGGATTCCAGGTGGCCCTCTGAAACCAATGTCACCCTGCAAAGAATAACACATCATTGTAGTGCTGTGGTTGGCAGAGCCTGAAGTAACAGTATCCCTACCTTATATCACAATCTAAGAAAACACAAAGGCCCTGGAAGGACACCCCAGATTTCTTGCTAGTTTGCAACAGAGTCTTGCAAAAGATCCCCCTCTGAACAAGCAGGTTTTTACTCTGAATCTCCTCATCATTATCTCTGTGATACACTGATATCATTCGTGGCCTTGCTATCTTGGTAACGTACTTGTTCCTAAATAAATGCATGACTTTATCAAATTCAAAACCATTCAGCCTCTAGGCTGATGGTCAAGGGACCTTGGCAAAAGTCCAAAGCCACGATGAGCTAAAGATTGACCCTGTTCTCACTGAGGAGACTTTTCACGTCCTGAAAATCTTTGTCCACCAGTAATTCTTTGGCTTTTTCTTGCAAAGAGACAGAACAGAAGGTGGAATGTTCATGAAACGTTTCCCAGTTTTTTGCAAGATTCTTTAGCATTGTCGGTCCTGCAGGGACAGCACTTTGCTTAGAACAGGGTGGGCCTGATCCTGTCAATCCCTCAGGTATGCAGGCTCCTCCTTGCCTTTGGAAGATTGTTCTGCTGGGGGCATGCAGGAAAGAGCCTGCACTTTATATCTTTACAAGTTCTCCAGTCGTCAGTAAGGACAAGTGCCACCTGGACCTCGCTTGAGACAAACTGGGGGGGCTGGGGGAAAAAAAATTAGAAGAAGGTGATTCTTACTCTGTCACCAGCCGGACCCATTGGACCAGGGAGGCCTCTTAGTCCTCTTGGGCCCTAATTAAGAAAAAAAATCAGTTAAAACCCAATCACTGTTAAACATAAAATGGCAGAACAGCATGACGTAGCAACTCAACACAGACAACATTAAGAAACCGTGAAAAGCGGCAAAAAGCTCAGCCTCCTGATGCACAAACGAGACATTTTCCCCTTCGGTGACGACCTCTGAGCAAGTGACACTGTGAAGACACCCCACGCAGACATGCGTTCAGAGTGCCTGCCCTCTCCAGCCCGCCTGCCCGCCTGTCAAGCCAGCCCAAAAAGGTGTCCAGGGCTCTACTATTGCTTGGATGTCTCATCCAAGGTGAGGTGCCAAAAGCAGGACCTGAATTAAAGCTCAGCGAAACCAGCACGATTTGGGTTTTTTTCCACCAGCACCAGCTTTCACATTTATTATTCTGCAGAGGAGAGAGCTGTTTGTGTGATGCAAGATGACTGATGGCACCACTGAGCTGCACAGTAAAAGGGTCAAGGGAACCGCTCCGAAGAGTAGGTGTTACCTGCAGGCCAACACTGCCGGGAATTCCTGGAGGACCTGGAGGGCCAGGGTTACCCTGAGAGAGAAAAAATAATTAGACGAGAGGTGAGACAGCATAAGCCTGCCAACACAAAGCCAGGGACCTTCCCATCTTATTTCTCCACGAGCTCCCTTCCACCCGCTTCCCTCCCTCCCAACCGCTTCGGAATTTGCTTCTACATTACAGGCAATTTTTTCTATGTGCAAGAACACTTGATCAGTCAGGAATTTACCCGAGTGATTAATGCAGGGCTTTTTCCTGAGCTGACATCCCTGCACGTGAGACAACAGGCGTTAACTTATCAAACTGATCTTAACATTGCGATCATTGGGAAGATGAATTTTCTTGAAGTATTAGCACACGGTCATACATGCAGAGCAATGGAAGCCAATGCACTTCAGTCATAGTAACTTCTCCTTGTTGTTCAGCCAATTCCCTCATTTCTCCCTGTCTTCTTGAAGAAATCATTTGTTATGGTGCTTTTAAAGAGAAAAATCCTCCCCCACCCCCTTTACATTGAAGTTTACCTTCTCTCCTTCTTTTCCTATTTCGCCAGGTTCTCCTTTGTGACCAGTGTGTCCCTAGAAATAAGAGCTCCAATTATTCACATTCCAGTACAGTCTTGTTTCAAAATTTAGATTTTGTGAGATAGCTGCAAGACCTAAACCCACACAACACAAACAACTTACTGGGAAAATAACGTACGCATGTGCTGTAACCGTGTGAATGGAGGTCACTTCTGGGGTTAATTAGCCATGCACCGTTCCTGTGTTCAGTATCACTGTGTCAGAATTGATCTAGTTTCAGGAAATGCCCAGATTTGGTTTTCAAGAGTGATTTGTGGTGAGACTAGGCTACAGGTCTCTGGACGCAATTCTCAATTACAGGTCAGGGACCAGAACTCAGTTCCCATCACTTTTGAAAATGGGGCCGAGACGCTCCTGAAAACCCCATTCTGCATCTTTAACCTCCCCTTTTGTTTAAGTCACCTTTAATGTCCGCATCATCAAGCTTGCAAAGAGATCCATGTCCCACTGAAATCTTTTCTATAAACTCAGATTCAGTTTGCTTCTTGGCTCCCTTCCTATTACTGTGGGAGAGACCCAGACTAATTTCAGCCATGGCAGATGTTATTCCTCACCATGCAAAAGGTCCTGTGCATCATTTGCATCCTAATTGGAGACCTTCATAGGTTTTTCCATTTCATAAGCTATGAATTTTGAATAGTTATATCCCAAATATTGTGTATTTCTAATGATATTTATGACTCAGCTCAGACACCAAACAGACCTGCAAAAGGTCAGTTCATGAGGAATTGAGAGCATTTCTCAGGAGATGTTCCACCTATTGCCAACTTCTGCTAAATCCTGCTAAAAAAAACTCGAGTCACTTATTACTTCAGCTTACTGCTGGAGTGTAACCTACTGCACACAATTTGTGTGAATCATAGAGGGGACAGAGAAGATGTTTAACTGCTGAGGAAGGTTTCCTGAGTGTTGCAACCTAGAATTTATGTACCAGAATCAAACAACATCAACAGAAAGCTGCTTGGTGCTACATTGGGTATAAAATGACAATTAAATTGTATTTAATCACGTAAGTTATGTCTTGCTACAGTAAAATGTGTACCTCTGTGTTTACAGGGTCTGTGAGCACAATTTAAGAACTGGTGAGATTTTTACAGCCCTCTGAAGTCTGAAAAGGCAGCACACCATTCTTGAGGCAGCCCTGAACCACTGCTCTCTGCTTGCTCCTGTTCATCAGTTGTGTCCTACAAGGCTTGCATGACGTTTTAATCTTTGTGTTCGCCCTATGAAAAGGGTTCAATTTCATTTGTAAGAATAAACGGCTGGAGTTAAATCTTCCATCTAACAAAGGTTGCAATCCTGCAAAGGATGGAGCCACAAAGCTATGTGCCCGCAAGCGCAGGCAGGTACTTGCAGGATGGATGCAGAGCCTCTGGCTGAAGGTGAAGGGAGAGTGCTCACACTTTGCAGGATTGAGTTCAGTGGCAGAGCAGCTATTGCAACAGCCTGCAAAGAGGGCAGGATCAGGTCCTTCATCCTCCTCTTGTCTCATAATTTGGCTGCTTTAGGGGTTTTCTGTGTCAACAGCATAAACCCAGGCAAATGCATGGCTGGTTTGGAGAGCTGTGGAGCCTACAGGAGATGTGTACTGTATACAAAACAGTTTAATCCCAGGGGTTCATAGTGGTATTTATTTTGGGAGACAGACCCTTCTACCTGCAGGTTGTATTTTTCTTACCTTGAACCCTGGCATTCCTGGGGGACCTGGAGGACCCGGTGGGCACAGAGCTGGGCACTGCAAGGAACAGAAACACTCTTTGGTTTATCAAGCACGCACAGCGCATCCAGGGAAGCTGGGTTCATCACTAGGGAGAGGCAAAAAGGTCATGTGGGGTTTGGCTCTAATTCCACTAAATCTAATCCATTCATAGCACCATGTGCTCACTGGCATTTCCCTATGTCAGAGGGTCCTAAACAGGTCCTCAGGCCCCCAGTAACCCACAAAAGAATGATTTATGAATGGTTTGCTTCACTTTGAACACGGGCTGTGAGAAATTCTGAAGGCTGACAGTGGTCCACGGTCCAAAATGCTGGAAAACCACAGCTCCGCAGTGAAGCTGGATGGGTATCTCGTAAATCATTAGGAACATATTTAAATCTATGCATTCGTTGACCCTACTGATTTCCATTAGGCGACTCACCTAACTGAAGTGAGGACAAACGTTAGAGTTTATCAGAAGGGGACCTATAAAAAACTCAACCAAATACCAATAAGCTGGTATCTGCAGACGTCTAGGGGTGGGTGAGTTTGGGAACAAATCAGAACATGCATGGATATTTAATGGGGACTTAAAAGGCCATACTCTAAAAACTATAAATAGGGAACAAGATTTTCTTCTGCAGCTTCTCTTTCATTTGTTTGTTTTTTCTCTCAATAAAACCTCAGGCAACACCTCTGTAGCAGAAATTTAATTTTCTAGTATATTCCACGGGGTAACTTAAATTAAACTTGCAGAAATAGTACCATTTTCTATTAACTTCCACATGACTTGCCATAAGGCAATCTAAACTGACTCTGAGCTTTTTTTGGGGCACGCCAATTAGAAAACCAAAGATGCTGTCACAACAACAGCTGTGAAATCTGGAAATGTCACTTCCATCGTTCATGGACTTAACACTCCTTTCATTCCCTTGAAAGAAAGGAGTCAAGACTTTCTCATAAAGAAGGAAGTCTAAACAAAGCATATGCCCATAGGAACCCAGTGCCACCATCCATGGAAATAAACAGTGCAACACACATGACCTTTTCTCTTGCAAAGCAGGACTGGAAACAGATGCATGAAAAGCTGTTGTCATTTACCAAATGCTAAAGTTGTTTTGTAAATGAAGAATGTATGCAAAACCTGCATTTTGGAAAGCAAACTGGAAAGCAAAGATCAAGGAAAAAATTAGCACAAGCACATCTACCTCCTTGAAAGAACATTTCAGTCTTGTAAATACACACAACACTTACGCATTCAGTGATAAGGCAGTTTAGACCCACGTCTGCAAATCTGAACAGTGCATGTTAAATGGTCTGACAGACACCCAAGTATGCCAATGAAAAGCCATATCAGGGATTACACCAAAAAATATTTTCATGCTACATGAAGAAAAACCTACCTGAAGGTCCCCACCGCCATCAGGAAAGGAGCCCGGAAGACCCTGCAATTCACGACACGTGGTCTTTTTAAATATATCAAGACAAACACTGGGAGAAAATACGATTTCTGGAAAACGCACTTTACAGACCCAGCTCAGTTGGATCAGCCTGAGGCAGATACCCAGCCCCACAGCGTAAAATGCAGCTCCTGAGCCCAGAGCATTACGAGCAGCACCAGTCCTCAAAACAGACATGTCAGGGGTGTAATTAGCTTCTGGAGATGCACAGCTGAACTTGGGGAAGAGCCTTGAGCCTTAGGTGATGAAGGCAGCAATTTGAGAAGAGCAGCTGTGCCTGGCTCCCCTTTGGGCCAGGGAATTTCCTTGGGAAAGACATCCCTACCCTTCCAACCCTTCAGAGATACCGCAGCAAACCCAAAACAGAGACTTGCTGGTTTCAAGCCCCCTTTGCTGGCCCCTACAAGGACACATCGTGATCCAAGCAATCACACGAACCTTGAGAGAACAGAAAGCCCATCCTGCGATCTGCCTGTGCCATAAAGCCTGGATGTCATCGGGTTCCTCCACCCCCACAGCACAGACGATAAACAGGAGATAATCAACACACCAAAGTGCAGCCAGTGAAAAGTCACTGCTCTCCTTGGGGCACGGTGTTTACGGCCTGCTGAAACCTAGCCCAGAAAGGGAGCGCTCAAAGCAATGGCAGCAAATAAAACGTGTACGTTCTGGCAGCAAGAAGAAAATTCTGGACTCCCCATGGGAATTTTTCTCACATTTATTTGCAAGTCTCAACTTACAGGAGGTCCGGGTGGTCCAGGAGGCCCTGGGAATCCTGGCAGACCAAAGGGACCCTAAAAAGAGTGAAAAATAATAAAAATTCCCCTTCTTAACCATTTAAATGAAAATGCAAAAGGAGAGGAAGGGTGGCTACCAAATACCATTGCATATTTGTGAATGTGGGGCAAGATATCTAATGGGACTAAACTGCACCTTTCCTTCTGCAGAGGCTTCTGTGACTGCAAAGAGAAGAGCAGATGCATATGCAAGCATAGGGATTAGGACAGAAGAACATATCCCTGCACCTGCATCCCTGCTTCCACTGGCTCTGTACCTCTCCGGTGGAGCTGTGGGCACCCAAAAATGATGGTATGCTTCTGCAGAATGGGCTTGCTCAGATCAGACCCATCCTATTCAGTAGCTTCTTTTGAGGATGCTGAAAGTACACGTCAGCTGGTAACTGACCCCTGTTCTTGTGATATCGGCTGCTCTTTTCTCCTTACCCATAGTTGGTAAAGGAAGATATGGCTGCAAGCAGTTGCACACCTTTGGCATTGCACTGGTTGACTGGGGTGATCCTACACAAGCTGATACAAGGAATAGCATTGCCCACAGGCGTTTGTAGAGCTTGCAGTGTCTTACGCATCACGCTTCCAGAATGGGCTAAGAGACCAGAAATGAACCTCATTCTTCTGTGGTTGTGGCACAATCAGTAAATGAGGATCAAATGGTAGGAGAAACTCACAGGAGGACCCCGAAATCCATTTCCACCTGGGAGCCCACTGGGTCCTGGAGGCCCCTGTTGAACAGAGAGAAGATCCTTACACCCGTGGCGACCTCCCATAGCTGCCAAAGCCCAGGGGCAAACAAACAGTCTGGCTGTCTTCAGTTGTCGAACCCCCCCGAGGAGCTCAATCCTCCACCCAGACAATCACTTTACCAACGCACATCTTTCTTTTCGCTCCACCTTCCCACAGAGCACGCTCTTGTCAATGTTTTGTGTTGCCAAAATCTGTCCCATCTGACACAGGGCAGCTCTGAGGTACCCCAGGAACCCACCAAACAAAAGCTGCCCCAGAACTGGTGGTTTCCAGCAATTACAAGGCTGCTGTGCCTTGAATTTACACCAGCGCCAGCTTCCCTGGGGTCACGGTAAGCATAAAAACGCACAAGGCTGCCGACGCAGGAGAGGGACCCAAGGCCTGGGGTGGGTTTGTAACACTCGGAGTATCCAATAAAGCTAGTATACTAATTTAAACCTCTTTTTCAAAAAAGAGCCTCATTACTTACTGGAGGTCCTGGTAGTCCTTTGCCCTGGAAACAACATTTGAAACAGTAAAAGATCACTTTGAAACTGAACATACAGGAAGAAAGCAAACCTCAGAAACTGCTGCTTAATTTTTTTTAAGTTTCCTTAGCACTCCCCTGTCCCCAATTATTGTAATTTGCAATCAGAGCAGTGCTGGAGTCTTAATGAATCCTTTTGTTGCCTCTAATAATTTGTATTCCCTTTACATAGCTGTTACCTATGAGACATCTCTAAGTAAAGCCACATACGGTGATGTGACAGTGGGGCATAGACATTTATGAAGACAACATTCTAATTTATCTACTTTTCCTTTTTTTTTTTCCTTTTATTAGACATTATCTAACGTCTAATAAACTTGATAGCATTTGATATATGCTAGTCTTTATCCCAACTGGCTTGCTTTTAACAACTCAGAGACTAAGAACAGGCCCTGTGTTACCAGAACAGGTCATACATACATATTTAAACACTTCAAACAATATTTTCACTCATTCAGGCTTTGATCCCTTTGTTTGGGATACAAGGCTTCCCGTCTTCTCTTGGTGATTGTTTTAGCATAATATTACAAAGCATCTTTACATATGCCCTTCTAGGGGTTACTTACAGCTGGTCCAGGTGGCCCGGCAGGTCCTAATGCACCCTGCAGGAAAAAAACAGAGTGCAGATTAGCAGGGATAAACCAGAAACTCCCACATGGGTAGACACCAGCGCTTGCTCTTCTTGACACCAGTCTTTGTTGGAAAACTCCAGCAGTGTCTTACAGTAACAGCACACAGCTGGAGATGCTCAGCTGAACTCACAAATATAAGGACATAAGCTTATCGATAATGACTCTGTCATTCCTGATTAATTACTTGGTTAAAGAACATTTTAAGATAGTAGGGATGGATGTTCAGAACTGGCCCCACTAACTTTCTTTGCCATTTTCTGGTCAAGAGAGGAGAGACTAAAACATGAGCTGTCCTAAAAGACAAACAGATACTTCTGCAAGTCACAGCTGGCCTCAGATTAGTCTCCATGAATATCTAAAGGTTCATAAATTGAATTTCATCCATTTGAAATATTCTCATTCATAATACATTCATATTGTAGATCCAGTGACTAAATTATCTGAAACTATTTACAAGATTTGGACTCATTCTAGTGAATTTTATTAATTCATACATTTTCCCTTCAAGCAAAGACAAAGATTTGGCAGCTTCTGCCTCTTCACTAGCTTCCTTGGCAAATACCCAATCTCCTTTTCCCAGTTTGCATTCCTACTCTTAAGCTTAACTAGAGTTTGGTGAAATCTTATGTCTTAGAATAGAATTAAGTTATTCTTGAAGTTGTTACATTCCCGCTTAACTGAAGATAGTAAGACAGACAGACCTTCTTAATCCCTTTGTTGCATTGCAAAGATGCCACCATTGGCTGGTAGACTGTAAAATTAATTATAGGTAGTAATTCTGAAACAGAAAGTAAATGCAAATATAAAAATGAACAAAAAAACCAGTGTGGTGGGTTGACCTTGGCCAGCAGCTGTTAAGATATCTGCAAGAGATACCGGGCGTGCATTGCTGCCTGATGCTCTCGGGTCTGAGAGGCTCCTCAGAAAACAGCTGTTGCTGCGACAGGGAAAGGAAAAGCAGAGGCAGGCAGCTGATTAGAGTAGACCGATTTTGTCACTCCTTTAAGAAGCAAAAAAAAAAAAAAAAAAAGAAAAGGAAAAAAAAGTGCAGAATTGCCAGTGTAATTTGCGATGGATGATAAATAAAATAATAGTTTGCTCAACAGCACTGATGCAGCTGTCACAGTGAGTTTCTCTAAGCTGTGCTGACACTCAGGAGCTGCAGAAGAGCCGTGTTGTTCTCCAGGCCCTGCCGCAGACAGCTCTCTGCTTGCATTTGGGTTGTTTTCAGCTGATGTTGCTCTCTGATAAAGGCAGAACTTAAAATAGTAAGAAGGTGACAGATTTAAACACAGAACAAACCATGTTGTTATTTATGGACTGTGTTAAACTAGTGCCAGCAAAATCCTCATCTCTTTGTGCAGGGGACAAAGAGCAATTACAGCATGAGGCTTTCCCAGCCTCTCACCCGCCAGATTGCCCAAACCTTTTTTCCAAACGTTCTCAAAACACTGCACAGAAACATCTCGAGAATGATGCCTGGAGCTGGAATTAAATGGTATCTACCCCTAGGACCAGAAGAACAAGGCAGATGGATAGACCTAGGAAACATCCCAACACACTGCTGTTTAACGTGACCCCAGGGATGACGCCAGCCCTTTCCTAATGTTCTGCGTACCAAACGAGATTAGAAATATTTTCACTTGTTAAGCTTAAGGAGAAACATACAGTGGACCCAAGGCCTCACTAAGAGCAGCCTTGTGAGGAGAGGACTATAATCCAATAAAAATCAACTCTGCGGCAAATGTCAGCTCATTCATTTCTCTTGCTGCAGGTTACTCTGCTTTTCTGATGCCAAACTACTGACGGTTGTAAGGGACAAGCTGGGATCTCCTCCTGCAAAGAAAACATTGAATTCCTGGCACCTGCTGACTTATACCCTAATCCTGCCCCCACCGAAACCAGCCGCATAGCCCCTTTCTGCCTTCGCCAGCATGCCAAAAGGTTAGCAGAGTACCCAAAGCGTCAAGCATTGGCACTTTAGTCTCTTTAATTTTGGTATCTTTGAGGGTGTAAGGTGCAGCATGCAGCAGTGAACATTCCTGGTATGGTAAAAGATCACTGAGTCCCTGAGCAAGCTGACGTGACTCCATTAAGTTCAAAGGAGAGACTCTAATTTACACCTCGATTTTAATAACATTGTCTGACTCAACTCATTCTCCTGGTAACAATGTTCTTTCTCTTTTGATTAGAAAAGAATCTCACCATAATTTTTCACTTTAAAGTAATATACTTTATGAATGTACAACTATGGAGCAAATACTTGATTAATATGACATTCATAAATAAATATGAATAATTATGTTTTCCTCATTGCTTATTGAGTAAAGCACCAAACTTCAAAATGGCCTTTGAAAACTTTCCAGTGAAGGGCACCAGTATCTAGCATGTAGTTCAGAACCCAGCTCATTCCTGGCTAAAAATAAAGGATTTTTTTTTTTTAATTGGAAAAACAAGTAGGCTTGATCTAATCAGTTTGTAAGCAGGACCATGAGAAGAGCTAATGGATGCTGATAGTAACAGGAGATATTTAAGATAAAAACCTTGTTGGTATGCTGCCTTCACAGTACTCTGTCCCTGGTCAGACATGAATCACTGTTGGACTGATGAAGCATGGCATATAGAGGAAAAGAAATGTTTAGCAATAATGTATTACTAAAAACTGTCTTCCATGAGCCCACTTCCATATGCTAAACACCTTCGCTTTCAGACACTCCAGTTCAGAAAAATATGCTTATTTAGAAGAAGTCATAGTGTTAAGCATGAATTCAATCCCACAACAGTAAGTAGACACCTGTATTTCAGTGATTCCTGGGAGACTGAAATATGTTCTAAGAGTTGGGGAAAAGAAAGAAAGCTGGGATAACAATGCTGTCCTTTTAGAGTGCTAAAGCTTTTAGAGGTTTTCCTTTTCCAGGGTTTTATTAGACCAATTAAAATAATTATCCAGATGGACCACTGACCTTGAAAAGCTCCCATAAATGACAACAGGTCCCAAGTTTGCCCCATGCTGACAGATTGAGTTACAAGACATGGGAAAGCACATCAAATCAGAGCATGTAGTTACAGTAACTGTGCTTGTGTGCTTCTACTAAACAGCTGAAGAGGAAGCTCTTGTGCCCAGAAATTATCTGCTCAATTACCCTGCAAACTAGGAGCTTGTGTGCTAAAGTGGGCATGGGCAAATACTACCACTGAACATAAAAAAGGGGCACAAAACTGCTCAGTCTTCTGCGTGTGGTCCTGAACTTTTCTATTTTAAAAACCAGGGCTCAGTTCCCAGAAGGTGCTGGACTCTTGCCACAGACTGTCTGAGAGTGGTCAGGATTTTACAGCCCTGGATCTCTGGGGAGAAAGATGGGCACGAGGAAAAGCAAAGGAGATGGGTTTTAGTGCAGTGCCGATGGACGGAGGCTTGGAGCTGTGAACAAGACGCTTGGGTCCTGCCACTCAAATTCCCCAGTGGCCAAGCGAACTTTGCCTTGCACATGGGAAAGGAAGAAGAGCGTATCAAAGATACATGGCTCTATCACTCATCCCTTTAACTAAATGAGACCACTCACAGAGTTTTGAGCTCTGGGTAACTCCTTGGGGCAACAAATGGATTACTGAGATATCCCGAATATGTTAGAAAAGTCCACCTTTTTTAACCTCTACACGCTGTGATGTGTGTTCAGCCCATCACTGCAGCCCCGAGTTCAAGAGTCCAGTAAATCAGCTGTGGATACAAGCCTTATCTTCCCATGCTGGGAGACAGGAAAATAGCCATGCTGGATAAACATCTGTGCTGAATAGCTCACTAATGTTTAGTTCTTAATGTCACAAGGAGGCCCAAGTGCCCTTCTGGCCCTGTTGTAGATGATCTGAAGGACATCTGTAACATCTCAGGCAATCATTTCTCTGTCCCTGTGGTGCCCCTTAGCAGAGCTGTAATATGCAGGAAGCAAGAAAAACCCTCTTATTTCTTGCTATGCTGGCAGGAGAAGTTTATGCCAAAGCAACTAATAATGTCAACCATATGGACAGCCCCAGAATTAACAAAAGGCAAAAGTTTGAACAGTTAACACACAGTAGCAGTAATTATAAACTTAATGGAGCGGGGTACTCAGGCTGCACATAAAAGCCAAAATAGCTTCACTTTGATAAACTTCATAATTAAGTCTATCAACTGCTTCAAGGAACTTTTTAGGTACTCAAAATATCACTAGAGCTGTTCTGCACTGGCACTCCCACCACTGAGGCTATCCAAGCCCATTCAAAGCCATGTGAAAGAAAGATGGATCTCACACCCTGCCTAATGAAAAGCCATCTGGGGCTTCATTTCAAGGGTCCAAGTATTCTGCAAGGGTGTATGGATAAATGCGCCAGAGTAATCAACGCTTGAATGTCACCAATTTACAAAGGAATGAGAAATCATCAAACAATCAGTGACAAAGCTCATTTAAAGGGACTTAGGATCTAATGTGGTACTCACACGGTCCCCTGGAGGCCCATTTGGGCCAGGTGGGCCATCAGTTCCTGTTAAACCCTGTAAAAAAACAAAAAAACCAAGAAAACCTAAGAGTGAAAACAGAGAAATACAGTAAGAGCAGCTATAGGAAGTCCCTGTCACTATCACCAGCACAAATCATCTGGATGCCAATCTCTCAGGAAAGCCTAACCATTTTATTTCTCTCCATAATTAATCACAAAGGAAAGGACCAGAAGCAAATTATCAGTATTGTGCCCTGCACATTTAAGTGTGGATGAACAGCACCAAGTAGTCTTGTTACTGGTGTTTACTGAGTTGCAGCTCAGCTGTGGAAGCTGACTGAATGCTTCCTCTCAGCTGGTGCAGAAGAAAATGGGCTGGCTAAAACTTTACCCCTGCTCAGCTACCATGGCAGTAAGTTGGTAAGCTGGGAAAACTTGACTGTGGGCAGTCACTTGTCCAGGGCTGTAGGGCAAATCCCAGGCCAGTGACCAGCAAGCCTCAGCTAGTAAATGCGACTGGATTTCTGAATTGACGCTCAATGGGTTTGCTCCAGAAATGTCAGCTGCTGCCTGTATTTCTGCAGACTTGCCCAGCGCACCTCTGAAGAACTGCCATGTTTCATTGTAAGAGTGTTGTCCTATCAACTACGCATCTCAAAATTGTTCTTATAGTCCTTAGTTCAATCAAGGGATGCTTTCAACTCTTAAAATTTCTCCATATACGCAAGACATACATGTAGATCCAGGACCTAGTTTGCTTGTCCAGTAGACATAGAGCAAGTTGATGAGAGACTTCAGGAAAACACCCACACCTATGTGAAATATTTAAAAGATCTAAGAGAAGATGACAAAATACTCACATCCACTCCAGGAAGGCCAGGCAACCCAGCTTCACCAGCTGCTCCAGGCTTCCCTGGTGCACCTTTTGGCCCCTAAATCAGATAAACAGGCAATTATTTTTAACATACTAACAAGAGAAACGTGGCGTGTGCTGCTACAGGCTACAAGATGGAAGTTCATTTGTTTATGTGTTAATCTTACACTGTGCAACATGGAAGAATTCCTGCAGAGAGATGAAACTTGCCATGAATCCATATCCAAATCCTAATTAACTAATTTCAGTGCTTTGGCTCAGTTCCACATACAGTTACTCATAAGCTGTTCCTAGCAGAGGGGTAGAAAGGGATGGGGTAAGTAGCCCAAACCAAATTGCTGTGCCACCTGGTACAATTTTGAGCACCCCATGGCAGACTGAGGAGCTGAAGCAGACTCAGACCAATGCTGCAGATCAAGAGGAAAGTGAGCCAGTAAGTCTTAGCTCTTGCAATGTGTCCTTCTCAAAAGGATGAGCAAGTCAATGTCAACCAGAAAATACTCACTGGTGGGCCTGGCAAACCAGGAGGGCCTGGCTCTCCCTAAATGAAAGAGAAAAGATATCAGTGTTAGTGCTGAACCTCTTTCTGTTGACTTTTTGCAACAACGGTGTCCCAACTTTCATAGCACTCAAGTCTCCCTTCATGCCCACTCCAAGATTTACCACGCTCAGTGTTACGAAGCTGATGCTCTAGATCCTGCTACCCCCTAAAGCAAGATGAACTTGGGTGGCCTTTTCCACCTTTACAATGGCAGATTTGGTGAAACCCACATCCTCAGCCTCCCAGAGAGGACCAGTGCTTCTCAGTGGCGCCCAGCACCTCCAACTTTTTCCAGATATACTTAGAAATTGTTTGCACTTGGGCTTGTCTGCAAGTGGGGCAGAGAGGAAGCTGGATGGCCATCGAGGCTTCCAAACATCTTCCTGATGAAACAGAGGGATACAATGATAAGCTTCCAGGTATCCAGGACACAGTATGAAACTGTGGTACTACCAGGACTTGGGGACCATCAGAAAGTGAAGAATGAACAAACTGCCTACAATGATTTTCTTTGTATGACTAAACTTTGACAGGGAAAGCAAATGAACAAAGCCCCCAGCTGATTTCCACCCAACTCAATTGCACAATCTGGATTTAACCCATTTTTTATTAAATATTTCAAAAGTGCTCGTTTTTTCCTATCCTAATGGAAAGCAACTTTTAAGAACAGCATTAAAGGTGTTTGGAAGACAATATTTAAGAAGTCTTTGAATCACTCCTTCTACCTCAGCCAGCTGTAACATCATTCAGGAGCTTGCATAGACCCCAGACAACTAGATATTTGTGTTTTATTGTTAGCCTCCAAAAGAAGCAATCATCTGTGACTAGCAGAAGCTTGACTGGAGCTTGGTTTCCCATCTCATCCCACAGAAAATCACTTTGTGTCCCAGTTTCAGATGTCTGCATGGTACCCTCCCCTCCTGGCTTTAGGGTAAGTGCACTAAATATCGTGAGAGGTTCAGGTATTGTGGGCGAGCAGAGGGGAAGGGGCATGTTGATACCCTGGAAGAAAAAACACCCATATGGAAAAAGGGTAGTTATTAACAGAGCAAGGCTAGAAATAACACCATCCCCACCGTGGGCCTGATAATTAGGCATTAGAAGGCAGTAAGCAAAGTTGAGGAATTTATAGCACGTTTCTATATTTACTGTGTCGGCAACTGTGAAGTCTGTGGGCAAATCTCTCCAGACTGGCTGCCTTGGTTTGCTCAGGCAAGGATTTATGTACTGCACTGGTGACCGATCAATGCACAGACCAGAGGGTCATTGAACACAGGGATCTTTATGCTCCGTCTTGCTGAAGCTGTCCTTTGCCCACAGATTTTCCATAAATAGTTATCATTATCATAGGTGGGGAAGGACCCCTGCCAAGGAAATGAAAGGAGCAGTTCTTTTGCAATGAATGGTTTGAAAAGGCAGCTAGAAATGGCAGTAGAGGTGGTTTACTCCCTCCTCCATCGCTGGAGATTGCCAGCCCCTTGCTTTTTTTCTTGCCTGTGTGATGGTAATCCATACAGCAAGGTCACGGCGTCAGCAAAGGCTGTTTGGGACCATCTGAAACCTTGATCCTGCCATTGTGGACCCCTGCGGGACTCTGCAGGAGCACCTTCAGTCAGCTGAATCAAAAGCCTAATCAGTGTTTATACCCCTAATGCCAGATCACGGGGAATTAGAGGCAAAAGCTGTCAGCAAAAGGAAATGCTCTCCTGGTGCTAAGCGAGAGGGAAGGAAGTTTACTCTTTCTTAGCAAGTCAAGCCAGGAGACGGAAAGTGGGGGAAAAAAAACCTTGATTTTTGAGAAGTGACAATTGCTTATTAGCAATTTGGGGAATTACATCCCCAGAAATAATTCACAGGAACTTGTCACTAATTCTTTTGATCATAACATGCTGCTTCTATTCTTGGGAGGGAGAGATTTTGCTTGTTACTGAGTATAAAACGTGAAGCATGTAAAAGGCTATAATTATAAAATATTTCAGAGGGACTTAATGTTGCAGCTCCCACCGAAAGGCAGGAACGAAAGTAGGAGCTTCTAGAAATTGTGCTTATGGGGTTCATCCAAGGTTTGTTTGGAGATATCCTGAATAATTCAGCTGTATGTTATGCATCGCTCACTGCTCACAGCCAACGGTAAGGGACTGCTGAACACCTCGGCAGCACTCATCCAGCTCAAAGAGCGTTCAGCGACTCTTCCCACACAGCGTTCATCCAATGCCATCTGTGAAGACGACCCAGCTGGAGTGGCTTACAGAGTTCAGGGAACTTGCACAGGTACGGTCCAGAAAAGTTCTGACTGTGCTTTAAAAAGAAGTCTCATCACTAAAGGAAAAAAAAAAATAGAATAATGGTTTCATTCTTTGCAGTGGTAGAACTGACACTACCACTCAGGCTCCACACGATCCTCTCCATGCAGCACCATGAAAATGTAGAGCAGTGCTGGATTTTATATGCCATAATTTTTTAGAAGGTACTGCCAGAAAAACAGTAGCCCTTAAACCGGGAGGCTGTATGACTGTGCTTAACACTAGCCACAGCTCTGAATCTCTTCTCCTATGCAATTCCTTAAAGGACTAAATGTCCTGTTGAGTAGCAGAAACCATCCTGGAGCCTGTCCCTGAACAGCTGGACCACCTCGTATGAACAGGGCACCCGACAACCTATATCCATAGGAGGGATGTAGATCAGGTCTGTTCAAATGAGAGACTATTTCTGCATAGCCAAAACTCCAGCCTCAAGCTAGGACTGCAAGACTCAGCACCTTAAATACTTTACTCAGCTGTTTGATTTATTAGGACTAAGTTCTTCATATTAATTAGATGTTGCTATTTGGTCCTGTCCCACAGGGAGCCTTCCGAAGTTTTTAGCAGTGGATTAAAGGGCGCAGGTTCACGTGACCAACATCTCCCCGGGCTCCTGTTTCCAAGAGCAATCAGAAGTGATGCTGGTACTGTTCCAGAATTAAGGGGTGAAATATCCTGTAGAAAGCAGGAACTGAACGACACAATTACAGGGATTTGTTTCTTTCCGATTGCCTGTATGCAGAAGTTGGTTATGACTTGAAGCCTGAAGGGCTTCGTCCCTCCCAAATTCTTCTTTTTCACTCTGTACAGAAAACACAGCCACTCCTTTCCTGAAGCCCGCTGGCCACACTGATGTCCTGCTGCAGTGACTCCACAGGCTCGCTGCTGTGAACGTGAACACGTGTCCTTTCTCCTCTTCCAGGGTGTCCCCTCAAGCTTTTTATCACATCATGAAAAACAGCGGAGAGAAACCGGCGAGGTACCAGCTCTGAACTTTTCACGCTAAAAAGCCAGAGCGAGATTTTCAATAAACAGCCTCCATTAGTCGAAAGGACACTTTAGAAGAACTAGCTGCAAATCAATGAGGTTCTCTCTTCAGACCAGCCTTACTCACAGAGCCACTATGAAAGCTCACCACTGAAGACAAAAAAGCTCCTTGTTCACCATATACCAGGGAACTCATATATCTTTTTTACCTTCTTATCCAAAAGAAAGTGACCTGCATGGAATGAATAATTTTTCTCAAGGTTGCTTAAAGGCCCAGTTCCAATAAACTTACTGCAGACAAACTTTAAAAGGCCCTGCCCTATTCCATAAGCAGCTTAGAGACAAGTGCTACGCAAACTGAGTATTGAAGCAGGAATCCAGCCTTTTGCATTTGATGTGGTCGTGTTGAAGGTCCATCTGATGCTCTTTTTATCCATTGCCAACCACAGGACACAATTCAGTCCTTATCCAACAGATGCACAGAAGCAAAATTTTTCATTTCTATGGAAACATCAATTAAAAGTAATAGGACAAGTTTTTTTTCTCCTCCAGTACGTCCTGTGGTACATAGTCTTCTACCTCTGCAGGAGGTGTACGTATAAGGAACTGCCTGCTGAAATAAAGGGTGCCCATTTCATTTGCCTCTTGTGCCACTACAGGCAACTCATGTCCGGCAACACACGAGCCAGATTCTGATGTCTCGCATGCCAATGTAAGTTAGGGACAGCCATACTGCTAATGTTGAAATAAAACCAATATAAGTAAGAGCAGTGTCCAGTGCTGCATATTTGAGTTTCCTGGAGCCTCTCTAGAAACATGGATGCTCTGAAGTGTCACATAAACCTCTCTCTGAACTACAGAACGTGCAATGACTCTGGCACATGTCGTACCCATGCACTCAACCTTACCTATTGCATTCCCCTTCCTCCCTAGACACCAAAAGAGAAATACCCTACTTTGCAAACAGGGTCACGAACCCCTGTGCATATACTAGCTTTGTCCTGAACTCTCTCTTGAGAGAGGAGATTGATCCTGCAAAGAGCCTGAGGCCAGCCAGCACCTCCACTCGCGGTTCTGACTCTTGCAGAAGGAGGTCTCTTGCGAGTAGGCTGGTTCTCCAGGTCCATCCGCCTCTGAAGGATGGCCCAAAGGCTGGGTCTCTGGAGAACAAGAGCAGCTTCTCTGCTCAGTTGGCTCTGCCCCTGCTCCACCCCTCGCCCTCCCTCGGCTGAGCCTGCCCTCTGCCGTAAGGCACTCACATCGATGCCATCCTTGCCAGATGGTCCAGGGGGTCCTCGTGGTCCAGGGGGGCCTTGTGGTCCTACTCTCTGAAAAGATTGGGGGAAAGAGAGAGAGAAGAGTTTATTTTTGCATCAGAAAAAACATACGGGCTAAATCAGAAAGCGATGGCTGAGTCCTACAGCTTGTCCCTAAATCTGCACTAACCCTCCATCCCCCAGGGCCCCCCAGCATCCTGGGTGGACTCAGAGGAGCTCAGGAGCGGTGCAAGGCTCTTTGGAAAATGCTTTTGACTGAGCACATCCTCAGGGCTCCCAACTTGTTTAACTGGTGGCTTACACTGGGAATCGGAGCTGGTCACTGGGCAGCAAATGGGTTTTGGTTGTATAGGAAACAGTTCTCACTACCTACAGGCACATTTCATTTGGGGCAGAGGAGGAAATGCAAAGCCCACGGAAAATAGGTGCCAAGTGCTTGGCATTAAAAATCAATTTATAGTCCTGGTCTGATGGGGTGATAGAAGAGCCAGGCAGACACCACTGCAGACAGAAGGAGAAAGGGAAAGTCTCCTCTCTGAGCAGGATACCATTTGAAAATCTGGGATTTTGGAGGAGGTCTGAGGTGGGGGGAAGGAAAGAAAGGTCCAATAAATGACTTCTGTATGGAGAGGGCTCCAGAGAGCAACTTGCTGTAGCTTCAGCGAACAAAGGTTTCATTGTAGAAGCAGCTCTGCTCGCAGCAGATGAGGGCAGCTCTGAATTCCCAAGCCAGACTGCAAAAATTCCTCACTAACACAATGAAAAACCTCACTGAGGAGTTACTTCCCCAGGCAATAATATTAACACCGTACAGGGAAGTTTAATATAGCTTCACATCTGAAGTAAACATGGGTTAAATATGGTACAAGTGTAAAATTTGAAAATTGATTGAGGGAAGGAATGAGAAATTCTGATTCAGATGAAGACCCGTATCAGGAGATCAGTCTCATTGGCAACCATTACTTGATTGTAAAAGAAAACCGTTTCTCTCACATCAACAGATCAACAGGTCTCCCCTTTCCCAAGGCTTTCTCTCTTGTAACTGCAGTCCTGAATGGGAAGACAATACTTTTATGGAAAGGATAACGCAGCAGTTTCTACACAGGAGGATACGATCTAAAAGCCTACCTACACAGGTACAAAATCAGATGCGCTTGTCAGGCACTCTCTGTATAACAGCACAAGCAACACACACGTTTTTAATAAACTTTAGACTCTTAACAACTTGCCTATTGCCACATTTCATCCTGCAGGTAGAACACACGCAGATCACTATCTTTTTCCCTTACGGACTTTTTTCTCGAGCACAAGACATAAATGAGGCTTCTTACCTGAGCTGGGGTTGTGGCTAATAGCTGACATAGGAAGAGAAGCCCAAGAGCAGAGAATCCAGCCATGGTGCCCAGGCTCTGCCTCTCTTCGTTCCTCCTGGGCAGCTAAACCCTTTCTCCTCCGGGGTCCAGCAGATCCCTCCTCCTCCTCCTGGGTCTCAGCTTACAAACCAGAGACTCCTCGCCTCCAGATAAACCTGCGGCTCCAGCTGGAGGGGCAGAGCTCAGGAGCACAGGCAACGAGGGGCTGAGCTGGGAGGAGAGAGGAGGTTTGGGAAGGAGGTGGGAGAAGGAGGGGGAGCAGCAGTCAGTCGGGAAGAGAAGCTCTCATTCATGACCCGCCGGGTAGCCCCAGCCTTGAGCAAACAGGGAGGGAGCCTGAGGAAGGGCCAGACTTGCAGACACACCGCAGGAGCAAAATTCGGCTGCTCCAGCCGGAGATACAAAGATGTTCCTTAGGTCTCATCCAGGCCGTTTCTCAGAGCCCATCACCACCTCAGTGCTGGACAGATAAAAAGCAACACAGAGCGAGAGTTATTCAGTGCCTGAGGCTACTTAACTTCACTGGAGAAATTAATATACCTGTAACGAGTGCAAGATGCACTACAGAGAAATGCACTTACTGCTTTGTGAGATGGTTTAACAACTCTGGAAGTGTATTCACATCTGGGTTGTTTTTTGGGGATTTTTATTTTTTTTTTTCAGGGAGATCTAAAGAATGCCAACTGATTTCTTGAGAAAGAGATGAATCTTGACCAGAGAACAGATGATCGTGGACAGATACAAGGAGGAAGAAAAAAGGAGAAACATTCCCACAGACACAAAAAAAAAAAAAAAAAAAAAAAAGGAAGAATTGCCTTTGAAATATTTGCAAGGAATGAACAGGATGACAGTTCCCAGCTAGGTGATCCCAAATGGCAATATATTCAGGAAGAAACATCATCTGCAAATAGCTTCATGCTTCCCTTTATCGATTAAAGACAACTTCATCGAAAGCAGGGCTTGGAAGCAGAGAGGAACAGTGGCAAGATTCATCAGGAATGAAATAACACAGCTCATTACGTTAGCAAGAGGAGAGCAGAAGTGGAAAAGCAAAGCTTAAAAAATGAAATACTAGGTTTCAGTTTGGCATCCTTACACCAGGAGGTTTATATGAGCACACAGTGCGTGCCTGTCCAGCTCCCCAGCAGCCAGTACTGCACCAACCTTGAACAGAGGGATAAAGGGCTCAAAGATTTACTAAGTTCCCACAAGATTTTGTGGAACAGGCAGCTGGGGACAGAAAGGGAGCATGTGTCTGTATGCCTTCGGATGGCTTCAAAGTAAACCGAATGCTTTATTAGACACCACAAACCCTGCAGGAGGAGAGCGGCGCAGTCGCAGGAACTGCTTTGCACAGAGCTTTTACCTCTCTCCTTCACACTGAGGCCAGCCGATGGCAAGAGAGAAGGCAAAGCAGATCCAAATTCCTCAGCCACACATGGCTCATAGCAATCCAGGGTTTGGAGGGCTGCTGCAAGCTGAGGAAGAGCCCTGCGAGTATTCAGCTTGAAGCCCACCCTGCAGAACAAGAGGAGGACCGCTCCTCCTCTCCTTCCACAGCCCCAGGCAGAGGGAGCACAGCTGAAGGGATGCAGCGACTTACAGAAGTCATCACCACAAAGACAACCCTGCGTCCTGAAGGAAAAGGCCCACAAGACTAAAGCCCCCATACGCAGGCCAGGCAGCTGCCCTGCTGCCTGCTGCTCGAAAGCAAAGCCCTTGTTCGCCCTACAAAGCATCACAACACACGCTTGGGAGGACGGCGGCACAGAGCCGAGACAGGACATACCGAAACATTTCGGAGTACATCATTAAACAAGCAGCATGTGTGTGTGGGGGGGTGTCTCTTCCCCACAAACATTCACTGGCCACGTTTTACAGCGGTGGAGGAAGGCTTGATCGTCATCTCCACATGGAAAAAGCAGCAGGTTTATCTCAAGGTTCCTCTGCTTGGGAACGCTGGACAGCCCCGTGCACCCGCTCGTTGGAGGTGCCCAAGCAACAGCAGATGGCAACAGGGTGTGGTGGTGGTGGGGCAGATCTACCGTCATGTCCTGCCCTCAAAGATGAAAAAAAACCCCATAAGTGGAAACTGGTATGCATTAAAGTCATGCTTTAATAGGTGACATTAATATAACAGACTCTGTGATACAGCTCTGAGTGCTGGAAAACATCGTGTGAACTCACTGCAAACACCTACAGCCAAAACGCTAAACCTGATCATGATAGGGAATGGTTTGGTTTGAGCACTCCAGACTAGAGCTCACAGTGAAATTCCATTAAACACAAAAATCACAGATCACCGTAACAAGATTTATGATCTATGCCCCAGCTGAGCACATATTCACAATGAAAACTTCTTAAATAAAAAAATTACTATAAATCTGTACAAAAGCCACAATTAACAATTTCTTATGAATCTTCTATGAAAGAATTTTCACTCAACATCTTCAAGTATTTATATCTGTACTTAAGTGTATTCTTATTGGCTATTTAACTCCACTTGTTCATAAGGGAAAAAAAAAGTATTTTAAAAACATTAAAGCCTTTTTCCAGCACATGTGTGACCACAAACATTAGATGTTAAGCTTGCAGACTTTTATTCCCACACACATGTATGTGGCATGCTGGATCAGGACCTACAGTCCAGGAAGGCAAGTCACTGATCAAATTCCTTGAAAGATGAAGCTTCTTAAAAGCTGGAGCAAAGAGAGGAAAAACATTAACGTTGCAGAGGCTACTGCATCTGCTCTCTGGCAAGGCGGGCAAGCCTCTAGCCATCTCCCACACAAAACAGAGAGCACCTAAAAACCCCCAAACCAAAACAAACAATCTGAGCAAACAGCAAGTTCAGACCTTCTGGCTGTTGGAAACGGTTTCCTCTGCTTCATGAAACAGGTCCTCTGTTGTAAATCTCTAGGAGCGAAAGTGCTAAATTGTTTAAAGCTCCTTCAGACTCAGTTGAATACTGTGTAAGTCAAGCAGAATAGCTAACAGGGAGGTCAGGAACATTAAGGCAGACAAATAGCTGGCAAGGTCTGAAAGTAAATTCTTGAGGGCTGTAAATAAACGAACCAGACAAGCGTACCTCCTCCAATTAAAGTTTCAATTAACTGCCCCACAAAGCCCAGTGGTTTCCAGACATGCTGCACTCGAATGTGCCCTCACTGTCTGACATGCTGATCATTAATGATAAAACAATCCTGCCCTAACTAGGAAGTCGCTTAAATCTGACACATCTAACTTCATGCAATGGGCCTGCAGAAAACATAGCCCCACAGGCCACTGCAAATTAACAGCAAAGTCTGAAAAAATGCAACGACAAATATTTGTTCTATTTTGGCAGTTGAGGAAGGCAAGCATTTGAACCAGTAGTGGACCTAAATATCTGTGGAAGACTATCAAGGGTCTGGAAGTGGTGGAAAAACCTGGGGAAGAAGAGCTTTAGACAGCTTTATGCAAAGTCTGAAGGTATATCTCTTAGAAACCAAGAGACGATTCACATCCTTAACAACTCCAACAAGCACTACAAAGCAATTTCTGTGGGGGATAAAGGGAACAAATTACTCAGTACCTTGCACCCTAGAGAACAGCAGCTTTCAGGCAAACAGCACCTTTGCCAGGAATAAGTCTGCTGGGAAGGTACAGCCTTTCAAAACAGCAAATAGAAGTTACATGGTAATAGAAAGGCATGGCAAATTAGGTCATGCTGTCTTACATTAAAAATCATGTATTTAATAAATACTTGACTATTTCAAACAAGAAAACAGATCAGTTTTCCTCTTCTCTTTAAGAAGGGACATACCATAATCAAAGCAAAGTGCAAAAATCCCTGTTGCTCCAAGACAGTCCTGAACATTAGATAAAAAACAGGAACAGGACACAGCCTGTCTGAGATGACTAACTTAGTTTTCCTCTTTAGGGTAACCAAGGGCTGGGTCTCAGTGAAGTTACTACAGATGATTAAAAAAGTGTGGAAGAATGAAAGTCCAACAGGGGCTAGCCTGGATCAGCCCAAAGGAAGTTTCTTCTTCCGTATACTTCTGCTATCAAAATCACCAAAGCTGGCTCCTAGCAGTTAGGGCAGCGTCATCTCCACTTGCCTGAGTGCTTGCCGTGCTGGTCTCATTCTGCTGCTACCTGCTCTTTATCAGGTTCTGCCGCATGCTCAGAGCTTTCAGGTTTTTGTGTTACGACCTCAGCGCTGTCTTCTTCAGGACAAACGGATGCCATGCTCTGCTCAAGACTCTCTGGAACTTGTTTCTTGCCTGTGACTTCTGCTTGCCCTTTTTCACTTGCGTTTTCTGCCTTTTTATGCTGTTCTACCCCATCCACCTCACTTTTGCCTGCCAGGACCGTGCTGTTGCAGTGGTACTGATGACTCCTTGCTGTGACTTGATCTTTACTCGACTCCAAGCCATCACTTATTGGAGAAGTCCAGCCAGTCTTGGGGAACCTGGAACCCACCGGGGGTCTCACAGCCCCACCATTTGCATCACTACCACCCTTCTCAGTTGTCACTTCCACAGTTGCGTTGCTCTCACTGACGTTCTCTTTTTCAGCCTCGGCATTTGCAACAGATGGATTTAACTTGGCACTAGAGACAGAGGGCCCGATGTTCACGTTTATGTTCAGGTTTATGGCCAAGTTGAACGTTCTGGTTCTCGATGTTCTTTTATCAACTTTCCTCCGTTTTACAGCTGCATCAGCAGTCTCCAGCACTGTTGAGCCTTTGGTGCCTGCATTGCCTTCTTTCAGTGTTTCCTGCTCCTCTTCTGTTTGCAAGAGCGGAACTGAGGAGGGGATTTCTGCATCAATTGCACATTCTCCCAGATTACGGGAAATGTTTTCAATATCAGTAGGGCTTTTCAATGGTCCACTCTTTTTAGCGTCTGCCATATTTGCATCCAGTTTTCTCTTCTTGCTCTCCTTTGTGCAGTCATTCTCTGCTGTACCCTGCACTTCTTCAGCCTCACTGTTTAAATCCTTCTGCTCCTGCTGTGTAAATGAAGCCTCTTTCTCCTCTTCACCATCTCCTCCTTTCAAAACACATTCACTTATCTTCTCTTTTACATCTTCATCATTCACTTTAGGCTGTGAGTCTGCAGCATCTCCAGCGTTCTGTTCTTCCTCTAGAGACTGGTTCTCATCCTTTTCCACAGAATCATCAGATTTTTCACCAGGGGTTTCCTGTTTATCTTCAGCCTTTTGGTGCAGCTGTGACTTGGCAGATCGGGGTCTGTACTTCAAGAGTTTGTCATGCGGCCCCCACACAAAGCTGCCTCGAGGCTTGAAGTGCTGCCAAGCGTAGTGGACTAGTTCTCTTCTCTTCCATTTGCTTCTGATGGTGAACAGGAAGTAATCCAAGGCACTTCTCTTGACATTTGGTAATGTCTCCTTAACAAGAGTTTCTGTTAGGAAAAACTTTACCAAGTGCACTTGATAGTGTTCATATCCCATCTCCCCCAGGCACTTCAGGATGCGAGTAATCCGCAAATTGTTGTGGCTGAACCTGAACAAAACAGATAAGCAAAGTTGCTAAGTGGAATTCTTACTAGTCACTATGAACCTCCGGGATATCTGCAAAATGTTTTGTGCATTGTTGACTGTGATCTATTAAAAGACTGACAATGCAGATGGGAGTATAGGTGGGCTTACTTTTAAAGCACCTATTGCTGCTATTTGCCTTCAGCAGTACTTTCCTAGCCCTTCTTGGACTGCTAGGATTAATCATCTCAACTGCTCAGAAAGATTCTGGCTTGCTGCATCACCCACCAGTAGATAACAGCCATCATATTGGGTCAGACACACAAGTCCATGCAGCCCTATACCCTGTCCCTGACAGCGACCCTGCAGGGTAAGCCCATAGAAAAGTATAAGAATACAGGCATGTAAGGATGCTCCTAGAAATTCATGACTTAAGGACTTAAGCTAGATACAGATTTATTTATTTATTAATACTTGACAGTCTTCAAGTTGGTTTTCTTTTGTGAGTATGCACAGGCCTTTTGGATCCCTTGTTAACATCATTAGGAGTACTAGAATATTAAGGGTCATCACTATCTCTATGATAAGACCTGCAATAATATAAAAACATTACCATCAGTTTGCAGAGAACTTTTCAACCAAGGATTCAAAGCATTTTACATGTGTTAAGG
Organism: Haliaeetus albicilla; assembly: GCF_947461875.1. Classification (NCBI taxonomy): domain Eukaryota; kingdom Metazoa; phylum Chordata; class Aves; order Accipitriformes; family Accipitridae; genus Haliaeetus; species Haliaeetus albicilla. The sequence goes on from NC_091484.1 coordinate 3,895,183, forward strand.
CAGCTTTATAAACAATCAGGGAAGCATATGGAAACACTCTTATTTTGTACGTTAACAGAATACTACAAAGGCAATTTGGCTACTTGTGAAAATGTTTCAGTGATTCCTGCTTAAAATATGGTTTTAAACACAAGCTCTGCTACAGCAAATATTAACATCACCAAGTCTGTATTTCATAATTCAGGAGACCAACATGAAGAATGCCTACCGTTAACAGCTGCACTGCATACAAAAGAAAACCAGTCTCAGCTGGTTTACTTATCATACTTGTCACTTGTTAAAGTCACAGAGTGTGATGACCTACAGTCAGAGGCTGAGCCAAGTTAAAAATACTGTAGCTAGCTAACTTTATCAACAAAAGCCTCCATTCCTCAAGGGCTGAGGATTTTCTCAACTTTCACTTTTTTTTCTTCTCAAAGAAGTGCCTGACTTTAATAAATGACCAGCAGTATAAGCAGAGACTCACCGGTTCAAGTTTTGAAATCGTTCAGCCCAATTCTCTGCTCTCTTAAGTTCTCCGGTTTCCTCATTGACCAGAAGGATTCCATAAAATCTCAGCATGAGCTGATAAGCACGTATAAACCTTTGCATAACTTCCTTGGACTTCCTAAAGGCCTGAAAACAAGAAAGACCAATGAGTACAAGGTGCAACTCCCTAATTACCTGCACCAGTTTAAGTGGCACCTGAACTATAAACAAGGCTTGATTATATCACTAAGCATTTCATTTGCTGGTGTAGCTACTGGCAGACGCAAGACAGATAAATGCTTAACAGTGCTTGAGTGAGCTCTATTCACACTAGGGTTCCAAGCAAGCAATGTAAAAAACCCTAGTCTTCAAATATAAGGCATTTAGGGAAAATCCTAACATCGTTCAGACCTCAAAAAACCAGAAAAAAAGAAAGAAGACAAAAGCTTTCAATACCTGGATTTCTTGACACGTGAGTGGTTTGGCACGCCAATTCATCCCATGTTCACGTAAAGGGAATAGCCTGAAGGGAAAGAAATTTTCAGCCCAGGTGAGCAAAGACGACATCCGACCCAGGGTACCCATTTTGTTAAAACCAAAGATTCCAAAAATTGTGGTATCACAGTTATCTCTTGGAGACCTCACATCCTCACGGACACTGTATGACAAATAAATCCTTCCCATAAAAGCACTGTCTACACCAATGATTACAACGTACTTTGTTTATCTGGATCTTTCTCATTGCCCTAACACTTTGCTCTGCAGTATGCTGTAAGACCAAGCATGACTGAGATCTATTGCCACGGCTGCACTGGAAACCCACGTCTTCAGGATTTCCACTGCATTGTTTCCAGAAGAATATAACTCAATAAAAACAAAGTGGACAGAGATTTCACTCAAGAGTAATTATGGGCCTTTTGGGAAGCTGAATTCAAGAATACAGATACAGCTGACTCTTTTAAGAGGCACAACTAAAGAAGATAGGCAATATATTCATGCAGACAGTTTACCACTGTATGTAAGAATGGTTTTCTTCCAGAACTTCATAGTTGTCCCACCAAGATTCAAGCAGAGTTTCAATATGCAAACCTGAAAAGAAAAGGAAGAAGTCAGGCAAGAAGAAATGACACCAAATAAAAATTAAATTAGCCAGTCACCCAAGGCAGCTCATTATCCAGAGCCAGGTGTTGGCATACAGGCATTAGCTTCTCTAACTAGACAACCATCCTGGTAAGCCAGAAAAAACCCTTAGTTTTCTACCACCAAACAGAAAATTAAGGAACATACAGCAGGAACAAGGACATTTTAAAATGGAAATTCTTGGTGGTTTTTTTTGTTTGTTTGGGGTTTTTTTTGTGTTGGTAGCATGTGTGTTTGTTTGGTTTGATTTTTTTAATAATTGTCCCACATGGATCAAGCTAGTCTTTCACCAATTCAAGCAGCTGCAGCACAGTTGCATCAAATAGTCATCAAACAAGGTACTCACCGTGGGGCAAAAAACGAATCTCATTTTTATAAAAGCTTAAGTTCCACATCTCTTCTTCCTCCTTATTTTCTGATTCTATCCGACCCTGGAGATGAGAACAAGAAATCAACAAGCAGCAATCTCTTAAAAGGCAGTATTCACTTCAACACTTCTCCTTGCTTTCCCTCATGTTTCCTAAACATTTCAAGCTAAATCCTTGAAATGTGTTTTGGGAAGTAACAGCTTGTTTCTGATGCGCCCACATGCACATCATCCTTTCCCCCTCACAAACAAATCCTCTAAAGGTTCTGAGCCTGTCAATGTAAAGACAAAAGGGTGCCCTCAAATCTAGAAAGCTTTCCTAAACTTAGTATGCAAATGAGGAAGAGCCACATGAGCATGTGCATCATCATTTAATCCATACCGGGTAATGATGTCTGTATCTCTGCAAGTCTTTTGCTGCATTCCAGTTGCGTCTGCCTGAGAACTAGAGAAAAGAGACAGATCAGAGATCCAGAATAAAGTTGCCTTCTGCCACCGAAAAAAAAAAAATTCCACTGGCCGAATTCATCATCCCTCACACATGTTCCCCTGCCCTCCACTCTGCACTCCCAGCACCCCCAAAACCAGCCAGTTTGTTACTGCAGTTGTTTTTCTGCATTCCTTAAGACAACTTTGGACTAAGAGAGGTTCACACCATCTCCTTTAACCAAAACATTTCTTTTTCTTTCTAGTCTTATTAATCAAGTTCTTCACGTTTTATGCGTATCTTTTATCCCAGTCAGGTTTTCCTACAGAAATGGTCAGAACTAGCTGGAAATCCCGAATAGTAAAATGTCATTTTCTTCCTTAACTCAAAGGTTTTAAAACAAGACAAACTAAGTCCTGCCTGTCTGTCTCTCTCAGTTACTATATACCCTAGTCAAGACAGAGATCAGACTTTAAAATTGTTGAATTTAAGATGCAGAAATACCCCTTAAATTCAAGATTCTCATTCCCTGTAGACATTATTGAAATAAAGTTTTCTTCATCTCTGCTTTCTGCTCAAGAGCAGCCTTGCTGATTTAGCATCATGCTGATCTACACAATGGACAATAATAAAGCCACATGGTCACATTAGATATTTGTTTTATTGGACTTCCATTCCAATCATCATCTTCACTATTGCTCATCTTTCCAAGTAACCAAACTTTATGCCAAGCCTACCTGAAAACCCCTCTGAGACAGTGGTGACAAATTTGATCTTTGCTCCTACAAATAAAAGGCATACAGTTGAAACACTTTGAAACCAAACTTCACTAATAAAATAAAAAAAATATGCAAAGTGAGAATACCCACAGCAGTGACTCACATGATCCCTATTAGTTGCTAAGTGACAGATTTACCTAGTTACAGCTGAATTCACTGATTTTATTCATAATTCAAATTGCTATAGAGAAAAACCTGTGGTGCAACGTCCACCTGACAATTAGGTGACAGGTTCTTCTCGCTACACAGATGTGCTAGATTCATTCCAAATGTAGCATTTAGACAGAAATTACAAAAAACAACTTCATTTCTTCCTCTGAACTTCATGGAAATAAAAGTTGAAAGTATGACAATTTAAAATGCATTTTAACTGAATTATATGCATAGATACTTTTATTAATAGTGGATTACTTCAATGGTAAGAGATTTTGTTACACTTCACAAGCAACTCAGGTTTAATCTTGCTGAGTGCTGAACCATCTTGTCCCAAACCATGAGAGCGCTTAAAAGTGTTCTGTCAAGGCAGAACCACCAAAATTATGACAACTGCTCATGAGTAAAAGGACCCACCCAATGCGAAGCACAGTGCAGTTAAGAGCATCCAACGGCAGCTCACAGCAAGAGCAGGATCTTTGTGAAACAGAGATAAGATGGGCGGACTCTTGCAAAGTAAGCATTTTAAGAAACTTAGAAGAAAGAAGCAGCAAATGCTCTCCCGAGTTATTTAACTTCATTTGATAGTTCCTAACCTCATTTGCCCAAAGAAAAATAAAAGCAAACCCACTTTCTAGTGAAGCCAGATCAGTGGTTCCTTAATTATTAAGGCAGGAACTGGAGCAGATTTTTTAACACCTTGTTGTAATGAAGTCATCCATTCAGCAGCCCTGCTGATTGTTAAAAAATATGAAGCATGCACAGCATTTGGGAGATCAAAGCTTTATCCACAGAGGGGGGTCAACAATGCAGAAGTTTTCAAAATTACATTTTAAATATACATTTACACACTATGATTCTCCCATACTTTGGTGACAGGAATTAAATAAAGCTCAAATTGGTTTTTAAATGTAGTAACTTGTGATGACCTAAAGTAATGCTCGTCTACATTGCAACATAGACCAAAATAGGTGGCAGAACTTCCCACAGCCACATGGCCCATACAGGATTAGAAGTCCAAGTGCTGGTGTCTATCCCCAGAATCTACCCAGACTGCAGAAATACACACAACTATTAAAAAAAAAACCACAACAAAACCAACACAACTTTGCTACACAGCTAACATTTGGAAAAAAAGTAAGTGGCTGCAAACACAAGACTAAGAAATATGTTCAGCCAGAATAGATCAGTATTATTCTTTTGTTCAAGACATAAGCACAGACTGGGATTTAACACTTTGAAATTCATCGATCCTTTTGACTATAACTTTGGAACTACAAGGATGAAATTCTGATACATGTAGAATTAATGAAAATTTTATTTCCAATTACAGAAGAATCAATTTCCAGATATTCTTTACACTTAAGGTTCTAAAATAACATCCTTTAACACACTCAGGTGCGACAGGCTAACAGTAGACTGGCTCCAATTTTGAAAAAGAACTGGTTTGCTGCAGAGTCAGTGCAGATACAGACAGATCCACCATGCCATGGTGCAAGGTGCTGTAAGGCTTGTCTAGAAATAAACTAGATGCAGGAGAAAGGCACTCTGGAGCACAACATTAAAGAGAACAAGATGGGGAAGTAAAGAGAGCAAAACTCAGCCCTCCCTGCAAGCAGGTGTTGTTCCTGGGTCTCTATAAACTCCTATTTAAGCCACAGAAACCTTTCTTTCAAGGTTAGAAAGACAAACTGAGCTGCAAGACTGAAACTCACATGCATAAATCAAACCCTCTTATTTCTCACAACACTGATAGGCAATCTAAGTGGGCTTCTCCCTCCAAACCTGCAACACATCAATCAGAATGTGCATTGCTTTGCGAAGAGCATGAGTAAAGCAGAGAACAAAGCTAGAAGAGGGTAACACAAACAATATTTGGCTGAAAACTGAAAACCAGCTGTGACCAAAAGGGATGAAGGAACTTTGTGAACAAGACACAGGAATGAGAAAAACCACAGAATCCTACAAGAGTGATTGAAACCTTTTTGTTGATGAAGAGTTAGAAGGCAGAACTACAGGGCTTGTTCTTAAAACATGGCTCTAAGCAGCGGAACATGAACCCCATGCATTACAGCAGACTAAGAGGTAACCTTTTTAAAATGAGCACAAACCCCAAGATTTTCAACACTCGCTCTTAAAAGCTAAAAGCACCGAAATGCAAAAGAGCTGAAAAGACAACTGCAGGAATTTCAAACCGCGAATATGGAGTATTTGCGGAGATACAAGTGAAACGCAAAGATAAAAGTAGAATTTTTAGTTGGTTTTGAAAATGCATAGTGAAAATAATAATAAAAAAACTCTAACCTCAGTATTGAATAAAAACATTAGCAGCTTCTGCCATAAAGTATACCATCTAGGCTGAGGGGAGAAGAATGAGAATTAGTGTACATAGGCAGAAGTAGCAACTAGTTTTGGAAACTGATTCATGCCTTTGGCAGGTTGTAAGGCATAAATGGATAGCAGAAGATTTACTGTTTCTTCTTGTATTCATTCTCACTGCCCTCAAAAATTCTTCAGGCACTGTCAGACAGAGGTGACTACATGTTCATCACTGAAGGAAGAACTCCTCTTTAAAGATGCAGGACAATACTCCAGGGGCCACAAGTCTCAGGGACAACATACTCCTTTGCCAGGCAAGGTTCAAAAAGTCCACTCACTGGACTGAAAAAACGGTCGTTGCTTTTACAGTTGTCACAATCCAGAAGTTGCTCTAAGAAAAAAAAAATAATCTGAAGAACAAACACATACAAAAAGAACAATCTGAATGCTCTGGAGGCATTAAAACTTGTGAACAAAACCAGAACTCCAGCCACGTACAGAAGAAAATTGACAGTGTGCCCTCAAACAATGCAAAACGTTTTAAAAGAAATCCCTGCCTCTTCCTTTAAGTATTACAGCTATTCCACCTAAAATACCCATGACCTTTCACAGACCTACCTGCACAGCTAAAGCCTAACAACATTCCCTACAGTAAACTCCATGGAAATGCAGAGACATGCATGGGCATATCCATCTGCTGTATTTCAACTTTGATTTTGTTTGCAAAGTATAGAGTGTGTATTTTTGTGGGACGTCATGAGTGTTTGGAACACTATGTTGCACAGAATTTTTTTTTAAAGGGGGGTTATTTTAATATCTTAATGCTTATAAAAACCCTTAAAGCTTACTATTAAACTCCTTTAAAAGTATATTAATTAGAGAGCTTTATCTGCCTATTTACATTCTAAGAATATGGATGAGTTGCCGAAATGAAACTCAAGTGAAGGATTAGTTTCCCTTTCCTCAAAATGGGAGGAGTTAAATAAGAACTGTAGTGTGTTTTGACTGACCCAGTAAATACTGAAAAAGAGAGACACAGTTTTGTGTTTGCCAAAGCAATGCTGTAGAAGAAATTACTGATACTCAATGTCAAACTCAAAAGCAGTGATGCTAAAGATAGGAACCTCAGATAAGACTAACAAGCTCCTTTTATTTCAAATCAACATCATTTTAAGGCACCAGACACAAATGTCCACATTTCGCAGCACTACCTCACTCATTGTAACTGCACACACACCTGCAGTTTTTAGAACATCAGCGGGTATTTTTTTGTTTTCAGAGTTGCTCTAAATACGCTCCCTAGAAAAAAAAAACATGTCTAAAAGAAGTAAAAAGTTACAGCTCATTTTGAAAAGTGAGCAGATGTTATGTGACGGCTTTCTATCGATGGCATGAAAGAGCATACAAAAGGCCACCGTACAAAGATGAGGATACTAATAAAAAACTTAAAAGCAAGGAGTTGCTGAAGAACATCAACGTCATAACATCAAATCCAGTGGCCACCAGGATGCAGTGAACAGGCAGGTGCCACACAGAAAACAGAACTTGTAGTTATGGGATCAAGTATCCAGACTACAGGGAATGGTGGAGAAAAAACCCATTAAAGCCCATCTCATGGCAGTCTAATGGAACTTAAGGGGTCATAAAGTCACAGCACACCTCTGCCTTCGCCACCCCCAGAGCTCATTTCTGAGCGTCGTCTCTTCTCCTTCGAGATGTGCTTCATCAGGACGAGGACAAAATTACATGCTAGCGATCGCTGCCAGGACAAAACCCCTTCGGCTTCTTGTAAGTATTTTAAGCCGCTCCAGTTCCCGGCAGTAAATTAGGATACCGGAGAGACGAGGCCCAAATACACTGACGGCATACAAAGCGGGTGGCCTGGGAAGATCCACGCGTGCACATCAGCCGCAGACGCCAAAGCGTCCGAAATCAACCCGAGGGCGACGCTAACTCCCAGGGCACCGACCCGAACGGCAACCGCCGAACTGCGGGGAAGGACGCCGGGCGCGGAGCCGGAGCCGGCTGAGGAGCTCGGGGCTGGCAGGGAAGGGGCTTCCTCCCCCCCGGCCCACCTCGGAGGCTCTGCTCTGTGCCCCCCGCATCCCCCTCCCCGGCACCCACCTGGGCCTGCCGGCAGCCCTGCACCCAGCTGGGCACCGGCTGCTCCTCCGGCTCCTCCCCGGCTGCCGCCTCCGCTCCCTCCGGCTCGCCTTCATCATCATCATCATCGCTGCCGCCATCCTCCTCCTCCTCCTCCCAGGTGGAGTCGTACCTCCAGAAGCAAGCCTCGTCCTCCGCCTCGTCCTCCTCCGCCCTGAAGCCGAGCCAGGCCGCCATGGGGAGCGAAAGGGAAACCGAAAGGGGCGGCGGGGCACAAAGCCCGACCACGTGGGGGGGGGGGGGGGGGGGAAGTGGGGAGGGAAGGAAGAGCGCGCACGCCCCGCCCCTTTCCTGCGGCGCCGCGCCCCATTGGCCGTCGCCCGGCTCTTTGCCGCGCGGTCCCTGCGCCCGCCCGCTGCTTTCCCTCTGCCCCTTCACTCACGCAGCCGGGCGCCGCGGAGGGCTGCAGGGATTCTTCCTTCCCTTCGGCGTGACCACCTAAAGGGGGGAAAAAAAAAAAAAAAAAAGAGGGAAACATAATTCTGCTCTTTTCCATCCACCCCGGCGCTGGGAGGCTATGCCTCCCCCCTCCCCGAGCGCAGAAATTGATCGGAAGCAAGATACTGGAGGTAAGGGGAGCTTTCCTCTTTCCTTCAGAGCAAAGAATTCAGCAAGAGTTGTGTATTTAACCTCTTCGCACGTTAAAAACGTGCTCCGTCTGTAGGATGGGGTAATATTCCTCCAACAGAAAAATGAATAAAAGAACAATCTTCCCAAAAAGCCAGGACTTGGTGAAAGGGAAGGGAGGAAAAGAGCTGCAGCAACCCAGGTCTTTTAACACATTTACATTTTCCAAATATCTAACTTCGCAACCAACGCCTTCCTTAAAAAATCCGTGTTGCTGGATTGACCGTGAAACCCCAAATGGACTTTCCCTGCTTCAAGCATGGTGTTGAGAGATTGCACCAGTACATGTTAATGTTGACGCATTTCTACTTTAAGCTATAAAAAAACGTTTCATTGGTACAGCAAAAAAATTTAGACTACAATCCCTTGGATGAAAAGGATTTACCCACAAGGCTGTGAGACTTGAAAGTCACAAAGTCTGCACTTTATGGCCAAGATCTATGTAGGTCACAACAAAGTAACCAGCACTTTAATTCTTAAGGAAACAGCAAAACTGAACAGAGGCATTCATCTGTCACCACTCACTCCGATGACAGATCTGTAAGTGACATATAATTACAACTTCTAGGAAGTCGATCATTCCAAATAAATTGTTTTTCTTAAACATCAAAATTAAACCCGAGCTTCCTCCCATAAGGTCATAAAAGTTCATTTTCTACCCACCCAGAAAACCTCTGAGACTCCTGCAGCATCTCTCCCACAAACTAGAGCTCCACGGAGCTCTCCAGCTGGCAGTTATCTCACAGACATTTTGCAAGGCTTATCGGAGCACAGCACTAAACTCTCCATAAACTAAACTTTTCATACCTTCTGGTTTGGAATTTGTTTATGCCCCGCTATCTCAGACCCTAAAACAGTGAGCTTGCCATCCCGGCAGAGTTCTGACCTTGTAGAGCTCACCAGTGCATACAAGAGGGGGCACAGGTGAGCTTCCAAAAGACTGCGACAAAAACTTCACCTTCTCAACTCGGTACTTCACAATTCCATTATGCTAGTCAGAACAGAGAAAATCCTCTAGTTTGGAAGCTCACAGCAACCTGCCTACTGAGTTCAGCTGCCCAGGATTTCTTATCAAGTATCTTATAGAAATAACAGGGTAGTAGTTTTGTAAGATCCAGGCAAAGTTAGTAAAAAAAGAAAAAACACAAACAAAAAAACCCCAAACCCCAGGTAGGCACTTTTGACCACTTTCACTAAAGGCACAAGATACCCAAATAACTTTCAGAATAAGTTGGGCCAAATTTTAATCAAGTTACAAAACAATTACCATTTAGTAAAATAAAAACAAGTCGAATTTATTCTTGCTATAAAACAATTGAAGCAAATAAGGCAGACAAGAACTTGGCTACGTACCTAGAATAAATGCAAAAACCAGCAGATTCCTAAGTTCCTCACCTTGAAGGCAATACTGACAGATTAAGAAGTAATTCTTCTTTTTATTAACCGATAGTTAATATGGTGAAACAAATTCAGTAACATTTCAGCCTACTTCATTCACCATTTAACATGTGTTTGTTGATTGCAGTCCATCTTTTCACAACACAAAAATAGTTAACTTCATAAAATCTTAATATTCTAGCATATTAAAGGTAAGCATTACAATGTCAGTAAGATTCTTAAGTTGTAGAACAAAATTAACATTTTGGAATACCAATTCCATTAAGGTCTACTAAAACTGCATTAAAAAAATAAATAATGAAGTACAAACCCCACTGTTATATACTACTATATTACAAATGGATGAGGCAACATCTCCAGGTTCATGCACGGCTCAGCTGATCCCTTACAAAACCATGTGACATCACTGGATATTTTATTTAGGACACTTATTAATTATTCTGTCTAGGGGCATTGTCATTTTCACTTCACTTATAGTACATACACTTAAAAAGACTGGAAAATGTTATGTCGCTAAGGGTGAAAGAAGTAAAGGTTCCTCCAGCAAACAGAGCGAAAGAACACTTCAACTCAGTAGTTATCTGTATTTAAAAGAATTTTAGTTTTACTGAACCAACGAATTCAGATATTTGATACAAACGCTATGTTTGCAGTAAGTCAAATGGCCAAACAACATTACCCACAGAGGGTCTGTAATACTCAAAGACAGCAACAAAGCAAAGGCAGAAAAAACAATCCAAAATTTACAGAAATAACCTATGCTTTTCGTGAACTCAGGCTCCGTGTTTCACTGAGCACTTGTTTCATGAACTAGGCTGACACAGAGCGCATTACTTGGTTGAAATGCAACCACCGGAGTTGTTACATACGCATAAACTCTTAATGCTGCCAGCTTTCTCCCCCAGTGCCCTGAGAAGGCAGCCATCGCTCAGCTACTCGCTGCTGACTAGAAAACACATCGGGAAAGACAAAGTTTTGCATGTATAATGCCAATGTGCAGATTCTTCAATACCTGGCTCAGGTATCTTTTCCCCTTCTCAAAAAGTTTATGTAGCGACTATCCTGCTACTCGTTTTTACTGTTCCCTCCTCACGTTCCAGAGTTTATTACTTCTCTCTTTCACAGCTTGCTTTATGTTCTGCGTCGTTTTGCAGCACTTGGACTGGAAGGATTACTGTTTGCGTTTAAGACCTTTTCAGTGACTCTGTTGCGCTTCCTCTTATCAGATCCTTCTTTGGACCCAGAATCTGATGAAGTTTTCTCTTTCTCTTTGCTGCTTGGCTTTTCAGTTGTTTTTCCTAAACTTCCAGAGGGTGCAAAAACTGAAATAGGATCAAAGTAATGATTCCAGATCAGAGTCATACACATAGGCAAACAAGAAGTGATAACAAATTTCTTTGTATTACATAAAACTTTTCAAACCAATCAATTCTCAGCATATTTAATGACTATTTAAGCATTACTTTCACTTTTAAAGGAAAAATCTTCTGTAAGAAAGGCACATCTTGCTTTTATTATTTGGTTTAAAGACAGGCATGTATTTTGACAGGCTAAAAGTGAAATTCATTAAGTGGAATTAAACAGCACTTAAAATTAAAATACTTAATAGGAACACTTACAGAACATAGGACCAATCTATGAAACTTATTATCAGCAACAGTCATTACATTTGGTATTATAGATAGATTTTAAAACTGAACACCCAAAATGTGAAATTTAATATATTTTAAAAATACATTTTTAGATCTTTTATTACACTCAATCTTAAACCACCACTTATTCTGTGATATAAATATTATGAAATTATATAGTTTACAGTTGGCTCGGTCTGTTAAGGTAAATAGCAGAATCCCTACTGTCCACATTTGACTTTGTTCTACAGCAAAGTGTTAGGAAAATAAGCCTTATATTTAAAAGAAGAAAGATAATGCAAATAAAATAAAATAAAAAAACACTCTGCCCGCCTTCCCATTTAAGCATACAATCTTACAATCATTTTTGATTTATAGGTCCTATTTTCCCCCATGACTACAAAGATCCTAACACAGAGTATTTAGGTTAGCTAAAACTGGACTCAACTTTCTTTCAGAGATTCTTAGATTACTTCAGACTCCCAGGGTTTTGTCAAGTACATATTAAACCCAAAAAACTCCAAAGCTATACAACTTTGTACATATGAATTAGGAGCAAAGGAAAAATCTTTTGAAGTATCAGATATTGGCAACTGCTTACTCTGTGCATTCTTAAATTACTCTAGTTCTTGGCATGAGCATATGCTAAGTCTGAATACAAATCACAACGTACACCAGATTTGGGATTTACATTTTAACATTAATTTCTCAGAGTTACAGTTGTTTTTTAATCTTGTATCACACAGTAGAGAGTTACAAATTTACCTTCTTCTGGACCTGCATGCGTTTCCATCTCTTCTTTTATTTCCTCTTTCACTTCTTCTTCTATCATTACTTTTCCTACAGAAAGGATTGTTAGGCAATGGTTAGATGGGTTTAAAGAACCATATGTATTTTTTCTGGATTGGTAGCCTCAGCATATGTGCATAATGCTAACAAATACTCAGTGCAACATTCAGCAGTAAAAGTTCCTTAGCACTGTGATAGAGAAATGTAGATAACAGTCCAGGCATACTGTGAGCATAATGCAAAGGTAAATGAGGTAATGTGAGGTAAAGGCACTGAACAAGATGATGTCACATGTCAAAAAGTTCCACTGAAGTTACTAACAGGAGGAAAGTGAAACGGTAAAAAGACAAAACATATTGCAATGTCCTAGCTATATTACGGTTTTATACTGAATTTTTAGCGTAAAGTTTAGTGTACCTAGTAGTCATAGAATCATAGAATCGCTTAGGTTGGAAAAGACCTTTAAGATCATCGAGGCCAACTGTCAACCATGCCCACTAAACCATGTCCTGAAGTGCCTTGTCTACGCGCTTTCTGAATACCTCTAGGGATGGTGACTCAACCACTTCCCTGGGCAGCCTGTTCCAATGCCCAACAACCCTTTCAGTAAAGCAATTTTTCCTAATATCCAATCTAAACTTCCCCTGCCGCAACTTGAAGCCATTTCCTCTCGTCCTATCACTGAGAAGCATTCCACTGTAGTTTAAAATATCCCAAGAACTCCTTTGGCAGATGCTTGAACTTCCTAGCTCCTACCTTGGATAACAGTACTAAGTAACATACATATAGCTCAACTTTGAAAATCCAGCTCTCACTGCTCAACCTAAGATTTCTGCCAAACTGCTGTGTATTTCTATGAGATTAGACAATACAGATAGGCTTATCATGAATGAGAGAGATTGAAAGACCTAGGTAGTTGAATCCCAAGAAGATAAAAACACAAAGAGCTGACTTCACAGCGCAGTGAAACCACCATGAATCTATACAAACGCCTCTAAACATTTTTTGTTTTCAATAATTTTAACACAACTACAGAAAAAAACCTCATGAAAAATCTATCATCAGACATTAAAAAACAGTAATCCTTTTAAAAATAAGACATATGAACCATATTAAAAATAGTAATAGCCCAAAAATGAGATGGTTATATCAGCATAAGGTGCAAGTCCATGACCAAAAAGCAAGTTTCTCCAGCTATTAAACTGCAGCTATTCAGTAAGTATATTCCTGGTGTACGTTTTTAAACATTAGCTGAATTGCTATTTAACTGCCTTATATCATCATTCATACAGAAAATTTTATCACAGAAATATTATTATATCCAAATTATATGCAGAAAATGTTACTTTCATCATCTCCATAGCTCCTGCTCTTTAGAAAAACATGATCTTGCTACAAAATGAACCACATTCAAGTGTGCAGATCATCTATTTTAGCAAAAATTATGGCCTAATGTAATATTACAGCCGTCTCAAGAAAGCGCAAAAAACCCACAATAAACTACTGATCACCTTGCAAAGAACCACATTTTGCCTTTCACTCTGCAAACTAGTATCAGTGAAGCACATGGAGCTTTTGCGTATACCCAGAAGGAGAAGATGAATCTAAACTATTATGATAGATGAATAGATGAATCTACTATAAATAGAACCTCTTTGTGCTATATTGGTGTCCTATCTACATTACGTTTAAGAATATGAGAAATACTGCGTGGAATCTGACCAACGGTCTGTCTCTCCCACTAGCCTGTCTCCTACAGTGGTCAATCACACAGGCTGATAGTGAGAATATGAACAGCACAAGCAGTGTGACACTCTCCGTGGCCGTTTCCTTCAGTCAGCTGATTAAAAATTCATGATATAAACTTGTATCTGCTTAACACTTCCTTTTCCTGATACACCTAACACAACAGTCTGAAAGAACGGCCTTGGACTGCCATGTTACGTTCTTTTTTGGAGGGAGGTTTGTTAACCATCCATTCTGAGATGAGATTTGAGCTACCAAGAATAAAAGACTGCTATCACATCTTACCTTCTCTCACTTCTTGAATCATTTCATCAGGAAGAGCAAAATTCTTCTCTATATTAGGGAACGGAAGAATCTCGGACTCGTGCTTAGAAAGAAAAGAAAGATGTCTATGAATGACCTTGGTAAAAAATTTGATTTGGATTTAGAAGTGCAATCTCAACTTCTATTTTACATGCAATTAGTAGCTAAATAATTCTTAACAAGACACTTCAGACATTAGAGAATCAGGAGGATTCTGATGTCAAACTCATTACTAAGGTCAAGATATTTTGAGATCATGACTCATGACTATTTGAGATCACTTCTGGAACCCAACCATGGCAAATTCTTATGTAAATACACTATAACCTCCTTATTTGACACTTAAGTACCTATGTAAACGTTTGCTGGATCAGCATTTAGGCAACTTTAATAAACAAAGTCAGAACACAGTATGGAAAAAAAAAACAAAACCAAAGCACTGTAGGTTTTTTTGTCTCCCACCTGATGTATTTTACACAGGGAAAACCCCACCAACTCACTGGACCGACACAAAACTCTAAGTAACATGAAAGGTATGACAGGCCCAGTGATTTTGACCTGTCAAAACTCCTGAACTCTAAGAAATAAGAACGTGGCTGCATCAAGCCTTTATACTCACAAGAGCTTGCATATCATACATGGTGCTCAAATGGTCCCAAATCACTTTGGATGAAATCTGCCGTCCAATATTCTGGCTGAATTTATCTCGGATACAAATCATGTGGAAATGGCGATTCACACCTGGGGGAAGAACTCAATGCCATTAACGCTACTAACAGTTTTATTTATGACACACAATTAAAAAAAAAACAAACATCCTACCGTTACAAGGAAATCATACATTACAGGAGAAACACATGGCAATCTGGGCAGCCCTGCCTGGCTGTTACTTCACCCTACATTACAGGTGCTGTTCTGGACAGGGGCTGAGGGTGCCCCACTGGGGAATGCTGACATGTGGCCGCAGCCACAGCTTTTTGAGAGGCCGCGTGAAAAAACAACCGAAGGAAAGTGTAAGGCAGCGAGTCAGGAAAAGGGACGGCATGGGGGAGAGAGGCGGGCGGGCGGGCGGCCTCTGTGTCCCCGGGAAGGGCGGCTGAGGAGGCCGGGAGGGCACGGCGCCTCCTCCCCCGCAGGCCCCGCCACGCTCGGGAGAAGCCCCGGGGCCCCTGGGCCGGCTGCCGCGGCGGGAGCGGGCCCGGGAGGCCGCTAGGGGCAGCACAGCAGCGCGGCCGGGCCGCTAGCCCCCCGGGCCCGGGGGAGGTCCCCCGCCCGGAGCTTGCCGCTCCGGGCCCAGCGCCTGGTTCTCCTCCCCGGCCAACGCCGCTACTCGAGGCCGCGGCTCGGCCGCGGCCTTGCTCTCACCTACGGGCTTGTGGCCCAGCATGGCGTGGAAAAGGCAAACCTCCACTTCAGGGCTCCACACCACCACCGCCTCCTCCGCCGGCGCGCCGGGCTCCGGAGCGGCGGCCGCTGCCGCCGCGGCGGCCGCAACGGCAGCGGCGGCGGCAGCGACGGCCGCGGCGGCCCCCGGCCCGGCCGCGGGCAGCGGCGGCTTCTCCACAGCGGCCGCCGAGCCGCCCTCCGCCTCGCCCATCGCCGCGCCGCCTGCCGCTGCCGCCGCCCGCAGCGGCTCCTGCCGGCCGGGAGGAGGGGGTGGCGGGCCGCGGGGCGAGGCGAGGCCGGGGAGGGGGAAGGCCCTTCGTGGCCTTTGTCCTGGGGCAGGGGGAGGTTTTTTGGGGGGGGGGTTACCTCAGGTTTGGGTCGAACAGCGCTCGTAGCGCCGGAGGGGTGAGGCGGGGAGCGAGCCCGTCCCCTCAGGGCTGGGAAGAGGCCGCCGGGTGCCTCCGAGAAG
The DNA here is from genome assembly GCF_947461875.1 of Haliaeetus albicilla. Taxonomy (NCBI): domain Eukaryota; kingdom Metazoa; phylum Chordata; class Aves; order Accipitriformes; family Accipitridae; genus Haliaeetus; species Haliaeetus albicilla. The sequence goes on from NC_091484.1 coordinate 3,911,348, forward strand.
CGTCGTCAAGCGTGAGGGTGTCTGGGCCAGTCATGGAGGCAGGGCAACGCCGCCATCCGAAATGGCCTCCCTAGGGTTGTTCTTCTGCATTCGAGATCCCCGGAGGGTTGGGAAGGCGGCATTGCGGAGGGCAGAGCGGGGCCGGGGGAAGCCTCGGCCACCTCAGGGTTCGTCCTCCCGCCCCGTCCTCCTCTGGCACAAGGAGCTGCCAAGATGGAAGATTGCGCTGGGGAAAGGTCCCGAGCGCTGCAAAAACCCCCAAACCGCTCGTCCTTGTCACAACAGGATCATCTTCTGTTAACCTGGCGTTGATGCTTAACAAATAACTATGCCTGGCACATTAAAAAACGCAGAACCCACCAGCTTTGCCCATCATTTAAGGCGTTAAAAAAAAAAAATCTGTTTGGGAAGAAAGACTGTATCATTCCCTCCGTGACAGCGTTTTTTTTGCCTTGTTAGGTATAATTAGACACACAGGCATGAAACAGGACTTCTGTTGCTTAGGTGATAAGGTTTTCCTATTGCTCACTCCTCACTTGAAATTTTAATCCTTTTTGTGACATTAAAATTATTTCAATAGCAAATAACAATGACATCATGCGCTAAGAGTGACTGTTCTGAGTCAATAATAAAGCAGTGGGGGCAAAAACACACCAGCAAAGAGACATTATTTTCATGCAAATTATCCAAATAATAAAAAGCAGGAAGGGAAAGATGCAATTTCCTGAAATGGAAAACTTTCTGTACCTTTGATACCCAAAGAATTAACCTGACTCGTATCATTCTTTGGGGCTTGATGTAAGGCTTATACCCGAAACAGATTAAGCTAACATTAAGTAAATGCTTGAAATGAGTTAAACCCAAAACCTCACGTGTGAAGCCTTGGGAAGTTTGGTGGTGCGGGTCCTGGATGTGGATGCCTGGGTACAAATCCTCATTTCCAGCGGGGTTTAGGCTAGCCTCCCGACATGGGAAGGAGTGTCTCACTCCAGTCTTGTTTAGATGCTGTTGAGATTTTCCAGGAATAACTGTTCCTGTGCAAGCTCCGTTCAGACTGACGGAGATCTTGCTGGAATGACTTTTCTGCATCAAGACTACATGAATCTCCAGAAATATTTCTTCTGCCTACTGTCACCTCTTGTACCTATGTCCTGGTTGTGCCGAACCTGCCTTTACACAGCTCAGGCTTCACGCTACTTTCCCCATTTTGAGCCAAAATTATCTATCAACAAGATTTTGCCGATCTCGAATACAAGTCTGCGTGCTTTTCCAGTTAAATCCAGCCCTAAATCCAGTATGGGTCTCAGACCTGTTTAATCATCCAATGTTTATTTGATCTATGCTGCTACCTAGTCTTAAGCTGCTGCTGAAAGAGAGGGTTATGATTTCCTGTGATGACTACACAGCAGCAGTAAATGAGTTCCTGAACAACTAAATTCCTGTTTTCATACACATATTTCTAGGCGTAGGAAAATGAAGGAAGAAAGCAAAGCAAATAAATTACAGAGTATAAAAATTGTTCCCCCATTTTCAAAGTTTTGCAGGAATAATTTTTTTTTATTATTATTTTTAAGTCTGTTTGAAACACTGAGCTTCAGCACTCTCATCTGTCACATTATGCTTTTACTTAAAGACTATCATCAAGAAGGAATAACCGTGTCAAGTCAGATAGTAATTTTTATGTCATTAAGTTCTGATGACTAAAAAAAGTAGCATGTGAAACAGAATGTGAAAAAACATATGGCTACCTCTGAAAGTACAATAGCATATGAAAAGAATTCAGTAGAATAATGTTAATTCAACAGGAAGAGTATATGCATAAACTGCCTGCTATTTTGTTTCAATCACAAATAATTACATTTCCCTGTGTCTAAATTGCCTTGTCTCTTTCAGTGCCTCTAGGAAACATATGGGAGCCTATAATAATGCCATGTACAGCCTCTACCTGGATTCGGACCAGACTTAAATTCTTCTCCCTTTACATTTTAGATGTTTTTGTTCCTCCTCACTGAACAGATTTTTCAGATTCTGAAAAATTTACCCTCCTCTTGTTCAAGTTTAAATCTTACTTTGCATTTTAAGCAGGCAGCAGCTGTGTAAGACGTGCACAATTTAGTTCCCCTCTTTTTCTTCCCACTCTTTAGGTTGCTTTCAGCCTTAGAAACCTGGCTGCCTATTGTATTAACTAAGGGCGCTCAGCCCTTTCTTTGCTGGATCAGGTCATGTCCCCCCGGAGAGACAATGTGATATTTCATAAGGCATTGTGACAACTGAGAAATACGCCTAGCATTTGGCATTCTCTCTAGAAGCGTTGGATTTCTGGGATAAGCAATATGGCTACAACTATTTCTGTCATTATTTCAGAACACCATGTGTTAGTGCCCTTAACAAAGTAAAAACTTCATTCCCGATCCTGGATAATTTTTGGTATGCCACATGAACGTTTGTAAAAGAATTTCATCTGCACACTTTTGCATTAAAACCAGTCACTTAACCTTTGCTGGGGGTTTTTAGTACATCTTTGATATAGACTCTAACAGAATTTTTCTCACATAGGTGAATGAAACCTTCTGAGACCCCCGGAGAGCATTACCAGCTTTATTCTACAGAAATTGAGAAAGAGAAGTGCTGCAGTTTGCTGGAGACCGTGGATGGGAATCCCAGCTAAAGCTGATGAATGTGCTCAGCAGTCACTGCTGTCTGATGCTGAGTGTTTGTCGCTAGCCATAGCTGGGTTTAATTTTTGACAAACCAGATAATTAGCTATTGGCTAATTAGCTGTATTATGCCATTTTCATTGCATACGGGTTTTTTACATGCAGAAGTACATACATTTGGGGCCTAGTCCCATATCAAAGTACTCTCAGGTCCATAAATCCTCCTACAAGAAATCTCAGAGCCTTGGCATATTTCAGTATTTCCAAATATAATACCCTTTCTGACCGATGAGGACCTCCTGAAAAGAGGAGTTCTGATCTGATTTGTAAGCTTTTGTTGTACTTTCAAAATCTGTCTTTCAGTGTGAAATCTGTGGGAAGTTTTGCTTTAAAAGAGCTGCACAGGGAGTTGTCCAAAAGTTGGAGCCTGGTCATTTTTCACATGTTTTTAATAAATCAATGAAGGTAGTTTGATATAGACATGCTTTTCTCCCCATTAAACTTGTCAAGGAGGAAGAACCAAAAAGATACACCTGTTTGTTGTTAAGAGTCTTATCGCACAGACTTTTAGAGCAGCATTGCCTCTTTCAGTGGTTGGCAAGGAGATACTTCCCAGGTTTCTTCCAATTACCTAAGTTCTTAGCAAAAAGGTGTGTTTGAATATCTTAAGCAAGAACTTTGAACGGGGAGTTCACTCTCAGAGCTGGCCTGTATAGTTTCTTACAGGGGCAAAAATACAGAATTTAATTCAAAATAATGAGGGGTGGGGGGGCTGTGAAGCAGCAAAGAAGAGGGAAGCAGCTGTCAGACCAAGGATGCATTCTGTTTGCTGAGACATATGTTCCTGAACTGAACTTTTCCCTTGTGATCAGTTGTGCTTGTTCTCCCAGCAGAGAGAGGCTACATACTAGATGGGCATCAGATGGCAAGCCTTAGAAGGATAGATTGAAAACAGTGCAAATAATCATCTCTCAGCACGCACAGAGGCGTTCATTACTGCTGCTGTTATGCTTTAAAATCTCCCAGTGCAGAGTGGGGATTGGAGAAGGAAAAGCCATCTTACTGATTTCTCAGTTTAATAAATCCATCATATCCCAGGCTTACAGAGAAGTAGAAAGAAGACCCAGTGGATTTAGAATGAACCAGTTTAAGGTGAGCACAAGAATCAGTTCGTGAATCCCTGGCTATCCCAAGCCCACATCAGAATGCCATATCATGTTTTACTGGAGGTGATTTTTATTGATAGTGCCTAAAGTGCCTGCCAAACTAAACTCACACTAGCCCAGCTGGTCAATATAAATCTAGAAGGGATTCCCTTCCTTGACAGTTTCAGTGTTGTGATCGGGATTGTTCAGATCATAATTTTCTTCTCTGGGGCATTTTTTAAATTTCATTTTTCAAAACAAAAATTCTACTTTTTTCAATAAAAAAGAGCCAGCATCAACAGAAAGGATCTTCAGAAGGAAAGGATACAAGCACTAAACCTGACTAGCTGACGTTAAAATGACAACCACACTCAGCCTTTTGCTGTGGCGGAGGGTGGCAGCAGATTTTCATAAAGTACGTGTACTCCTTTAAGCACATACAAACCTTGACAGAACTCTGCAAGTCAGGGGGTTGGGAGATTCTGTTAGGGCCCTTTTTTTGCATTTCAACTTTGAACACCTGTGGGTATTCAGAAGTACCCTTCAGCATCATCATCCTTTAGGCTACAACATCTGGGTGATGTTTAGGATTGCTTCCTAAGATAGACCCTATGCATTGGCAAACAATAATGTGTTAGGAACAAACTGCAGCTGCAGCCAGCCAGGCAACGCTGCTGTTACAGAAAGCTGTGAGAAACAACAGGTTAGTTTGAAATTTGGCTTGCAGTGATGATAAGGCAATAGCACCATCCAGGCCTAAGCCAAGTAACTTGTCAAGGAACGTCTGAACTTCTCTGATTTGTAGAAATATGTCTCTAGATTCAGCACATCTCTGAAACAAGAGAGTTCACAAAGTGCTACTAACAGGACTTTTCTTCCTCATTAGTCATGGAAAACAGGCCTGTCCTGTCTTCTGTTTTGTTTTACAAACACTTCTGTTTTCATTCCAAAATTTCAAGCCTGCATTTATTTTGCAGAACCAAACCAGAGCTGTATAATTCCAGGTTTATCTTCATGTGCAAAGAATATAATTACCGTAGGGAATGCTTGATCAACCAATGTATCTGATGATGGAGCTTTTTCTGTTGAGCCAAATTCCTCACTGGATGTGAAGTCCATCACATGGAGAAGAAATTGGATTCTCAGAAATTATCGGTATATTTGCAGTGGTTATATTGGTAGGAGATGTTCTTAACATGGGTCAGAGTTTGCCTTCAACCAGACAGATGGTACTGTCCTGGATCAGGAGCAACTTCAACTGGTGTTGCCTAAAGTCTCTGAGTTTTGTCCTTCACCATTTTCAATGAATCCATCACTACATTTAATAATCCTAAAACAGACCGACTGAAAAAAAAAAAAAAAAAGTTGTCTTATGCTTAAGTGTTAATCAAAGGGGAAAAAATCTGTTTATTTCAGTGAGGCTGGAATTTCATATAGACTGTATTCTTGTTTCTATTTATTTGGCAGTTTAGCAGACACCTGTAAGAGGAGACAGGAGATGGTTATTTTATTTCAGACCCGTGACTCTTACTTTTTTTGCTGTAATTTACAGCACATATTTCAAAGCCTTTTCCTTCTAAAACAGCACAAAAATGCCAAAGGAACTATGTCAGTAATTTAAAGTATTTGGATTAGAACAGAAGCATGGAAGCGTTTCCATCTTCATAGCCAACGAAATGTCAGTTTTCACCATGTGCATGCCTAGGGCGTCTCAGGAGGAAAAAAAACCCCTCAAATAAATAAACAGGTTTAAAGAAAGGCTGTAGACGACACTGTCATGACTGACATCACTATATAAAAATATAAATACATATATATAAATCTCTTCCTATAAAAGGGAGCAGATACAGCTAACAATATTACCAAGGTAATAGGTGCAATTCTTTTTGTTATGCGCTGATACACTTAGCCACTTTTTGTTTTCTGATTCAGCAGGCAGAACTTTATTTCAGCACATTGCTGCTTGTATACCATAACTCAGTGATTTTATAAACTGTACAGAGATGATATAAGTTTAGGTAAAAGTCAATGATGCCAATGAGCTATTGGTTAAGAAGTTCAGCAAATTATGTGTCTTACCTTCATGAGAGACTTAATTGCATAAACCTGCCCACTGGATCAGCAGTTCTCTGCACTCCAAAATTCTAATTACCACCTTCTGCACTGTTTTCTACTAGGAGCACCACATAATTAAACTCTGGTGTTGGAGGAATTTATAGTGGATTGATATAGGCTGACTTGGCCAATGTGTTCTACTAGTTTGCTAATATCACTGTCCATCTTTAAATTACTGGTCCTGCTTTATCCCTTATTTATTTTGCTCAGTAGCCTCTACCCCAAAGTTGCTATTTCAAGCTAGCAGAAGTGAGCGTTCACTCCAAACTCCAACTCAGATTCCTATCAGAATGCATTCTTTGCTGGCTCAGGTCTGCAAGCAGTTTTACATATACATCATAATTCCCATCTGAACACATATGTTGGAGTATTCTGAGGCCAGCTGTGATATACAGACCTCTTATTTAGAATAGCCTCAGTTTTTTCTGGAATGGAAGTAACTGAAAACTTGCACATTTAAATAGATTTTATCTCTTTGCATTTTTTGAATAATTTTCCTGCCTTTGCATAATGGATAGCAGTCTTAACACTTCCCATTTCTTCAACTGCATCAGTTGCTTAGAGTAAGGATCTCATTTTCACATGAATCCTATGGCAAGGCAATCTGATGGACCTAAATTCAATGAAAATTACATAAAATTGAAAGAGAGCAGATGCCATTGTAAGTGATGGCAGGGCAGCGCTATTACTATCATCTACTTTGCATAATCATGTTAGCGACAAAGCCTGTTAGCACTTTTCACAGCTTTTCCCAGCAAGCTGCGACTGTAAGCTTTTTGGAAAGAGACAGAGCTTCTCCTCCTATTCAAGATTTCTCAATTGCTTCAGCCATTCATGCTGGTTTTATGCTCCTTGAGACAATATCAGAGGTAAAGTATCAAATTTAAGCAATTTTCTAAATGGTAGGAAGGCCCCAATTTCTTTCATAATAGATAACTTCATCATTTAACTATGTGAGAAACTAATAAATGGGGAATAAAAAAGAGGAGTTTATTGTGCACACTCCTGCAGGGCTACGATCTTATTGGCATCACGGAGACGTGGTGGGATGGCTCCTGTGTCTGGGGTGTTGGAATGGAAGGATACAGGCTCTTCGGGAAGGAGAGGCAGGGCAGACGAGGAGGGGCTGTCACCCTCTATGTCCATGACCAGCTGGAGTGCATGGAGCTCCGTCTGGGAACGGATGACAAGCCAACCAAGAGCTTATGGGTCAGGAGTAAAGGGAGGGCAGGGACAGGGGACATTAGAAGCAAGGACAGGTAGCCTAGGGGGAATACAGAGAAATTGTCTGAGCAGGCAGGGAACAGGTTAGAAAAGCTAAAGCCTTGACAGAATTAAATCTGGCCAGGGATGTCAAGGGCAACAAGAAAAGCTTCTATAGGTACGTCGGTGTTAAAAGGAAGACTAGGGAAAATGCAGGCCCTCTCCAGGAGGAAACCTGGTTACCTGGGACTTGGAGAAGGCTGAGGTACTCAATGACTTTTTTGCCTCAGTCTTCACCGGCAAGGGCTCTAGCCACACCACCCATGGTGCAGAAGGCAAAGGCAGGGACTGGGAGAATGAAGAACCACCCACTGTAGGAGAAGATCAGGTTCGAGACCATCTAAGGAACCTGAAGGCACACAAGTCCATGGGACCTGATGAGGTGCATCCACGGGTCCTGAAGGAACCGGCGGATTAAGTGGCTAAGCCACTCTCTATCATATTTGAGAAGTTGTGGCAATCTGGGGAAGTTCCCGTTGACAGGAAAAGGGGAAGCATAACCCCTGTTTTTATAAGGGGAAAAAAGGAAGACCCAGGGAACTACAGGCCAGTCAGTCTCACCTCTATGCCTGGCAAGATCATGGAGCAGATCCACCTGGAAATTATGCTAAGGCATATGTAAAGTAAGGAGGTGATTGGTGACAGCCAGCAACGCTTCACTAAGGCAGATTGTGCCTGACAAATTTGGTGGCCTTCTATGACGGGGTTACAGCATTGGTGGATAAGAGCAACTGATGGCATCTGCCTGGACGTGTGCAAAGCACTTGACACTGTCCCACATGGCATCCTTGTCTCTAAACTGGAGAGACATGGATTTGATGCATGGGCTACTCGGTGGATAAGCAATTGGCTGGGTGGTTGTACTCAAAGAGTTGCAGTCAATGGCAATTGACGTCTTTAATTTATATTTGCCAAACTTACTATACCTCGGACGTAACTCCAAGTATTGCAGAACACGGCTCTTTTCCCAGCTCTCTTTGCTGCTGTGAGATATCAAAACCTAAAAAAATAGAAAGTTCTTTTTTGCAGCAACTTCAGAGACACTAAATTAGGCCCTAGGTTCACTAGGAGTCCTGAGATAGGAATTATTCAATCACATTATATTTCTGACTTTCAAGTTTTTCTTTTTTTATTCACCATTAGAAGCAGATGAAAGTTCATTTGGAATCCATACACATCTTGCCATATAATAGAGTAAAACGTACTTTAAGAAAATAATAAGAATAAAAAAAAATCTAGTTTGCCTTAACTGTAGGAAATTTGGAGCTCAGGTGAACTGTAATGGGTCCTATTAACATTGCACACCAGAATTCTGAATACCTCATGCGATGATAATAAATATTTACAAGATTAAAAGGATGGCTTTATTCCCAGTGTTTTATTTCCCCTCCCTGGAAGCTATTACCTGAAGTGCTCTCTACTTTTGGTGATGTTAAACATAATCACCACAATTTTTCATTTGAATGACTAAGTCTCCACTGGAAAAAATTTACAATTGTGGTAAGTTTAGAAGAGAATTTGCATCTACCATGTTTTGTTTGATGCTTTTAAAGGAAGAGTCATGTGACCTTAGAAGAACCACCTGACCTTGGTCAGAGGACAAAATCATCCAGCTCCGTTGTATGCAAGAACCTTCCACCAAATCTACTTATTAGCTGAGTTTCTCAGAAATTCCCTTTCCTGCTAGCCTTTCTCATGCTGTCATTTTTTCCCTATATCTGGTTCTGCTGTCCTCTCTTTTATTTCTTAGCCTGAAGACCAAATGCTCAGTAGCTGAAGTGGAGAAAGACCTAAAATGAGAGGTGGAAAAAATAATGTTTGCAGCAAATTAAAAATGCTGAGTCATTCACTGCCTTTGTTAAATGATCCCCTTTAAACTAGTCTTGTAATTGCTTTTTTCTTTTTTTTATGGGAAGGATTTTCATCAGTGAAACTGATAGAAACACAGATGTAGAGTTAGCCCTGGGTCTAACGTAACTGCTGTCCTTACACAGCTGCCAAACTTTCATCCTCAGAGGTGATTTCGATGGTGTTCTCATTTCGGAAGCTCTACTCTTGCACAGGACAACATTTAATCTGCCATTGCCTTTCTGAGTGCCCAGCTGTGATATCTGTGGTGGCTTTCATACATGGGCATAGCAAGGAAAGTGGCAGTTTCTCCCCATTTTGTGTATAGCAGTTTCTAAAGCTGTTTTTTAAAGAGTCTTGCTACTACATTCATTTAATTTCTCTCCATTGAAGTGGAGTCTGATTGATTCCATCTGAATATTTTCCATGATCAAAGGTGGGATGAAATGGGAATCTTTCCACCCTTAGAAAATAGCTTCACATATAAGGTGTGTAGCTGTTTATGTATACATGTGCAGAAGTGTAATTTATCTTCAACACAGATGGGGAAGTTAGGGATAGCTGATGAATTTTCTGCTATATCTACAGTCTGTTCTGGAAGAGGAACCCAAGAACATAATAAGCTGCATTCACCACTTTGAATTTTTTAAGTTATTCTTGGATCAACTTAGTCGAGTTGTTAAGAAAAATAATCTTATCTCATTTTCCAATTTATCTTCATTGCTGCAATTCGTATCTCTATATTACCTTATCTCTGTGCCCTGATGGGATTGTTTCTAATTTGTTCAAATTCAGAACAGTTTCTATTTGCTGTCACTATGATCAAGGCGGGCTCAGGCAAAACTGTGCTCTTCTAATCAGTTTTATTAGATAGGATTGCTGATTAGATGTCTTTATACTTGTCTTCCTGACCAATTTCTAAAATGAATTCTGACAACAGCTATTTGAAGCTCCTGATTCTAATACAGGTAATATTCAGGTTCATAACAGGAAGTTTGTTGGCAAACATATTTCTAGAAAATGAAAATCACAAACTTACTGGAACAATGAATACACAATGTGTGCTGCTCCATTTACTCTTTGGTTACAAACAGATAGTACTTTAAACAACAGGCAATTAAACATGATGATGATCACTTGTTTTATGACACTGGACTAAATCTACCAAGTTCAGTCACTGGAAATACTCCTGATTCACAGTGGTGCAAACAGAAGGAGATGCTGTGTCTATATGGCAGTACAATTCATACCACATAGCTACTTCTTTTACATGATGCTTTTTTTGTTTATCCTCTATTTATTCATTACAGGTGGATCTAATTCAGACCCTCAGACTTAGGTATTTGCTCTCTTGGGCAGTTTCATGTCCAAGTCCACCCTTCCATGTGCATGAGAGGTGGAAACCTCCCAGGTGAACAGCACTGGGAGCAGTTTCATTTCTGTGGATTCACAGTAGGGCAAGGGTTGTCCAAGGGGTTTAAATCACCGTATTCCTCAAACATCTAAGAGGACAAGACAATAAAATTCTTTAAAATCCCATTAAGATGTAGTGTTAATATCTATGATATGTCCTAATACAAGAAAATTCTGTCACCAAACCCTATGTTTTAATTTTCAGTTTGGGAAAACAATTGCTATTTACATTGCAAAAAATCACCGATCATTGAATATAATGTAATTTTAAAACTTTGTGACCTATTATAGAGAGCAGCTGAGGGAAAAAGCTTTTCATTATCACTATTAACTGCATTGTGAGTCTGAATTTTTTCCTCAATTTACTGTTCAATTGAGTCTTCTGCCAAGAGATGCTATATTAAAATTGTTTTTCTCTTTAGACAGTTGATGAAAGGTTATAATTAAGGTAAGTGGGATCAAGCATCAGATCTCAAATTGACGTTTGGTGGAAGCAGCTGTCTTTTTGCTGCTTTATAAGCTCTGTTGGTGTCAACAACTGGAAACCTGAATGTTATTCAGAATCATCATTAGTTTTTTGTGCATTTGCATTCAGACTCAAAATGAAAACTCTGTGTAATTCTTGTGGCTTGACCCAGTGGTTACATAGACTTCAGAGCTCACATAACTTACAAATTCAGGTCACCTTAGGGAATGGCAGGAACCAAAAATTACTGCAGGCTAATTGCTTGGCTTCTTGGTACACTCTGACAGTTTCTTCCTTTCAAAATTCAGTGTAACTTTACAAGTAATTAAACATAGCTTTGACTTCGTAATGCAAAACTGGTTTTCTTTTAAGAATGGTCAAGCAGTTAAGTGCAGCCCTGCTGATGATACTGGGTGGTTGGATACCTGCATTACACCCCGTGAAATTCAGTGCATTTTGAGGTTCTCACAGCATTTCTTTCCTTTCCTTCTGTGACGCCATTTCTTGTGGCTGAGGAATTAGCACTAACACCAATTACATATCTTTGAATTTATTTGTATACCCTGTTACGTGACTTCAGCCTCCATCCACGGTGACTGCCTTAGATTCAGCAAATACGATTGTTCACTGATTTTAAGGGATGAGACTGAAGTGCAGAAGGTAATCTGGGGTACAAATCCAAATGCTTAGTTTACTGGTTTATAATCTGGAATTGTACTTGGTTTCTATTCTTGCTGGAATAGATTTCAGTCAGGCAGTTTGGGTTTGGACTCAGATTTCTCTAACATCAGAAAAGATCCGATGTTAGTCCTCATGCTTAAATCTACCTCTAGGAAGAAATACTGGCACAGAGATAACACGTATATAACTGGAAGTATTTAGAGTAAAACTGTTTTAAGCAACAAACAACATGTTTATAATGTCTGATCTATAGAAATAGTTTCAAAAGGGAGCTTGGATTGGGATTTTAGCTTCTGTACAGAGATTTCTTAAGCTTCTCACAAAGCATAAGAGCACCTTTGGCAGAAAAGAAGCAATTTTGTTGGAGATTTAGAAGTAGCAGCAGCAATGGTGCTGTGCTATATTAAAGTGGTAGGAGTGAATTTGTCCGACAGCCCTATGATACATGCAGGGTTATGTCTTGACACAGAAGCTGCAAGAGAGGTGCTAGTGTAAACCTTTCTGGCACTGGTGAAGTGCAGTAAAAATGATGATTACATGCTATGCTTCCCCACTCTAATGAAAACAAGTTTTTTTATTTTCTGTGGTTTTCTTCTCACCATAATACCCCAGGCCTCCGACACCTGGGGTATAACTTTTCCTATATAATTAATCCCACATATCCTTAAATGTAACTCTGTGACTAAGTTTGTCAGAATTTTTTGTCCGAATACTCTTGTGTTTCTCTGAGCTGCATGTGGAGGGGCACAGCAAGATGAAGAGAAGTAGCCAAGTCACGCTGGAGGTGGGATCCTGCCTAGTTTCTGCAGGAGAACAGGCTATTCAGGGAACCATTTAGTGTAAATAATTTCCAGCAACCCATTGGACATCAGGCTTTACTGAGACTATCCTACTCACTTCTAGTCTGTGTCAGCAGCACAGTAAGATCCTTTAGGAAATGCCATTATGGGCTGTAATCATAAGTGGAAAATATTTGGTTTCACAGCATTTAAGTGGAACTGCCTATGATTACTGTTTTACATGCAAACCACTTATTTTTAGTCCCTTCTGTTGCATTAGCAGTCATTTGGAAACGTCCCTTAGAGGTGCCTTTGTTCCTGTAGCAGCAGGCTGTCCAGTTCTCCGTGCTCCCTGCCTCCAGACTGGCTCCTCACACCTTGCCCTGGCTGATGGATACAGCTCTTGTGAATTTGGAGATGGCTGTTGCCCTCTCCTTTTCCTGCACGATGTGTGGGGGGCAGCAGGTATTTGCTGTGTTCCCACCATTGCTGTGTGATACCTTATTAAAAGGGCATCAGAATTTCTTGTAACTGGTTTGTCCGAGAGCTGCAAGGGTTTTCCAAATGAATGCCCACGAGAGGTGACAAACCTGCTTGGAGGAGACTTGTTTTAGGAGCAGCAATGCTGGGATGAGCAGGGTCTGGATTCTGAGTCGTTATTGCAAATTACTCCATGGCAATGGATTGTGTTCCTGGTCCTGCTGGACTGTTACTGGCAGAAGCCTGTTCTAAAGCACCATATCCAGTTTTTACTACAAACAAGTTGTAGAGAACAAAGCCTCTTTATGGGATTTTAAAATAATTTTTAATAATTAAAAATTCCTAATAACAGACTAATAGAGGAGCTTCAAAGGTTTCACAGATAAGAACACCCCAGTCTTTCACAAATGAACTATCAGAAGAAAACCCATAACTGCCCTTTTTAATACCACACTAAATATCCAAGTGGGGCAGGATTCAGGTATTCCCACAGCTCCATTTTCATTCTTATCTCTCCTCCATTCCTCTGCCCAGAACATGGTGTTTCTGTTTCAGTTATAAAGCCCTCCTAGACATTGATTTTGCATTCGTTGTTCCTTTAACAAACAACACACCAGCATTCATGTGAATCAGACATACATGCAGCACTGAGATAACAACAGTTTAGTGTACAGAGGGAAATGACAAAGTGCCGTGTGTGGCTGTGTTGTGAAAATAACAGGCTTTAATGATAGCAACTTTGCACTGGAATCAAGTCACTTGGCAAATCCGAAGCCCTGACGTGGCAACGGCAGTGTTGTGTTTGCTTTACCACGGCTGGCTGGATGGCACTGGGTGGCATCAGTGACAGCAGCTCTGTGATGCCTGCGGTGTGTTTGTGGTCCTGGGGAGCAGCAAGAAGGAGAACAGGGAAAAAGTTTCTATTTTAGGTGCCGGGAGATAAAAACGAGGAGGAGGAGGCTTTGCTCAGGCCTGGCACCTGAGCTCTGATAGCAACAACAGTCGAAATCATCGAATCCAAATCTACTTTATTATTCCCTTAATTTGGAAGATAAGTACTGCTCATCAGGCTTAATGGGCAGTTAATATCACTTGTTTTTATTGTCTAGTCTGAGACTGCTGGTTGTTATCTGCGTTTACACTGCCACCAGGGCTGTTCCAGAAGTGCTGGCGGTGCTTTGTGACATTAGACAGCTACCCTGGGTATGAGCCCAACGTGCCAAGTGCCAGAAAGAGCCACATCCAAGCTTGGGATTTAGTGAAATTGGTGAAGACTTTCCACAGACGTTTGTGGACTGTTGATGAGGCTGTTTACAAGGAAGGTGTCTGCAGATTAGGTGATTTCATTTCCAGCCAGAGGGCATTAGGTATTTTTGCATATCTTTCTGTAAGCAGGCACAGAATGATCCCTGCTAAGCCATCAACCAGAGATGCCACAAGTAACAGGGGGGATTACTTCTTAAGTGGCAAAGCAAAAGGAGAGGGGGAATTTGAGCTGTAGAGCCTCCCACCTGAGCAAAAAAAGATGGACCTCTCTGTCCTACGAATGACTCGGGCTTTTCCCTTCAGAAAATCCTGCTAGTTCTGGCCCTAATGGTTCCTGTGATGGGTGGGAGATGTGGCACCGAGCAGGAGGAACCCAAACAAATCTAGGCAGTGGGCAGGGGAATTTGATTCTTGCTCATTTCCTTCTTTTTTCACACCCTGCAGGTAGCGGGAAAACCAATGTTTTGTAGATATTTTAAGTACACAGCTCCCTTGAGGCCAGAGGGTTTGAAAATAAACTAAAGGTTACCTGTTACCTGGCTGGTACTTCACTGAGCGGGCCAGGGACCTGCCGGCAGAAAACATTGGATGGGAAGACTCTATTTTTCAAAAGCAAATCAAAGCCTGTAAACATGGCAGTAGCCTCCATTATATCTTCTGGGGTTGTACTTAATAATTTATCCTTCAAGTCTGGATGTTTTGCAAAGCAGCTGTTTATTAGGGTATTAGAGGCATAGATGTGTAATTTTGGGGGCAGTAAAACTTGGCAAGAATTTTAATCTCAAAAGAAAATATCTAAGCAAAAATTGCCAGTCACTGTTCTCGTTCTGCTTCCATAGTGAGTCTAATCTCATGTTTCATTACATATTCACATGGGGGCTTGAATCATTGTATAGAGTACCTGAATAAGAATTTAATCACACTGCCAATTAATTTGCAAATAAACTTATTGAAAAATGATGCTAAGTGCAAGAAGTTTTGGAAATGTAATATAGAGGCTCACAGAGCGTCCATTTTTTAAATCCAAAGGACTCTAATGTAATCTGATAAATTGATTCTGTAATGAAGTTGCCGTGCTGAATTTCAAGGCCTTCGGCAATGAAGAAAGCTATAATCTTTTGTTTCATTAGACCACTGAGGTAGGATATATTTGCAAAACTGAAGTAAACAGACTAAAGAGCTCTAGTCAAATGGTCTGGCAGGAACTAGAAAATTGGGTATTAGGATACATATACATGTATCTATAGCTCTGCTTCCCCAACAGTAGTATGATGACTCACCACATCTGCCTCTGACACACAGGAGACAGTGGATTTAACTCTGGCTCTGTCAGCTCTCCTAAAGCTTTCCTTATTGCTGTTTGTCCTGGGTCCTTCTAATCATGCTCAACTACCTTGCAAGCTGTGGTTCTGGGATTCTCCTCTGGATGACCAGCGTCTTTTTCCCACCTGTGTATCATAACCTTGGAAATATCCTTGTTCTTTCTGCTAGTGATGAGATTTGTCCTGCCCTGAGTCCCAGCAAATACAATCAGCTTTAGGAAACAACACTTCTATTCAATAAATCCCTTTTAATCAAGCAATGTTAAGTGAAGAAGAAATAGTAACATCTAAAATAAAAAATAAAACTGACATCAAAGCTAAGGTTTTACCCCAATGTGCAAGAAATACAAAGAATTAACTGAGGTTTTTATTCACTCTCAGTTTTTATGTAGGAAGTGTTCCAGTACGGTGCTGGTGAGGTGTGATAGAAAATCGTTGCATGATATCAGAGGGTTTAAAGAGAAGGGTATACAAAACCAATACAAAGATGCATGACTTCTGGGGAAATTCAGAGTTAGAAGAATCTTGTATAAGTCCAATCACCAGGAATTCAGACTGTCAGCAAAACTTTTCTTTCTCTTCAGAAAAAACTTTGAGCAGACCATGATCTTAAATACTGTGAGCATCCACACAGTTCATTTTTGCAAGGATGATCACTTAGGAGGAAGAGAATTAGAAAAACACTTTAATTTAATTTGTTATTCGACTGCAGTAGTTTATCAGGATAGACAGGTGAAAATTTCTGTGTTTCTGGGCACACAATAAGCCTTTGCCTTAGTCCTTTCTGTTGCCGAGATAGCTGCTAAATATATTTTTAGGTAGGAAGTTGTGTGAGACAAGAACTGAGATGCATCTGAGTGAGGAGAAGCTGATGCAACAGACCTGAAGCTGCCATTCAATGGAAGACTCAGGAACCCTATTGTTTTGCTAAAGGAGTGAAACAACTCCTAGAAAAGCTGTCTCACAGTCATGGAAAACACAAACATTTATATTAGACAGGGCAGAAAACCAGCTGGAAGGGTAGGAAAATGCAGACAATAAGGCAGATGAGGGCCTTGCCCAAACCTCCCAGATCTGAGGGCATTGCTCAGCTTGCAGTACTCAAGGTTATTTTTTTCCACTTTCTTCGAAAGCATCTGGTGCTGCCACTGTCAGAGAAGGCGAGTGGAGTAAATGGACCCTGGGGATGATCCAACCTGGCAATTTCCACCTTTCGGAGAGATACAGCGTCAGTGCTCAGGTGTCAGGGAAAGGGCTGTGTTGCTGTGTCTAGGTCTTTCATGTGTACACACACTTGGCCGGGTTTTGAGCATCCAGAAGGCCAGACCGGGGTGGGTACCACACATGACCAACAAAACTGCAGATGATGTGTGGTGTGAGCTCCACGGAAAACCATCATCCTTGGGAAAAGCGTACAGCTGCATCCCCTATATCACTGCCATCCCCAGCTTTTGAGGCTTTAGACTATGTCCCTCTACTTCCCCCTCCTCTGCAGGAGACAGAAAAGATGCTTCTTCTGCATTTATTGCTCACTGTGCCAAGATCCTAAAGTGTCTGGTGTGCTAAAAACACTTAATAGCACAGAGCGGAGCTGGCTGCTTTCCATTCTTTCAATGTGCTGACAGCTCACTTCTGAAAGTTTTAACTGTAGAGAGGAAGCAGTTTGTCTGCAATTTCTGATTATTATTTTTATTATTCAGCCTTAACGGGGGAATCACAGTAAAAAGTGGTAGATTTAGCGGCTCAGGAGGAAACAGGTATTTCCTGTGAACTTATAAAAGCATATATGTCTTTCGTTGAGTTGATATCGTTGCTCGGCTGACCCCACTGGGATGGCTGGTCCCAGGGGACAGGGTGGTAGTACAACAACAACCTGCCGGTGCTCCTTGCCAGAGGGCCAGCAATGAATTCACAGTTAGCAGAGATAACACTGGGCAAATTGCAAACAGCACATGCCAGGGCAGAGAGAAATTGCGGGCAGAGGCTCCCAGGTCCCCTCTGTTGAATCTGAGACACCCAAGATGCTGCTCGGCAGCTGGTTGGCAGGACCCTCTCTTTCTCAGAAACTGCATCTCCCTGTTTTTACCTGAGATTCCAGCAACATATTTCAATTCGAATTTGTAAAAAAGCTCATGCTGGTGGATATACAGCCCTTGAAAGTGGCCAGTATGCGCGGTGCTGCCTGCATGGGGGAATGCACTTGGCAGTGGCCAGTCAGTGTGAAACAAGTATGAGTTTAAATCTGAGGAGTTTTTTTTAAATTGGTAGCTGCCCATTTTGCTATGGTGATGCAGGTTGAAACGCCTGCTTCCCGGAGTCTCTCCTGTAGAATTACAATGGCACATTATTTTACAATTCACTAGGAAAGATTTGGAGATCAGTGTGGAAGGTTTTGGCGTAGGGAGCAAGGGTCTAGGGAGGGTGGGGTAACCTGGATATGGTCTTCAGTGAGGTGTCTTGTCCTTCCCAGTCTGGGGTCAACCGTGGGCTGGTCAGAGGTGATCCCGTAGATGAACTCTTCGTTGCCTTGTTATTCAGGCTTCGAGCTCCTACTGATTGCAGAACATTTGAAGATCAGGTCTCCAACAGCAGATGGATTGGTGCTGTAGCATCATTTGGGATGTGCAGAGGGAGGCTGCTATTCCAGAGCATTTCCCACAGCAGCTGCTGCAGGCTGCAGTACAAAAAGATGGATTTTTTTTTTGGGTGCTTCGAGCCACTTTCCCCTCCTGCTCCCGCCTACCTTCCCACACAGTTGTCAAGCAGTTAGTTTGTACAGAGAGAAGTTTTTCTTCCTGCCGTTCAATTCGTCACAACAGTCATGTCAGTAGGAGACTGTTTGTTGGTTTTTTTTTTTTTCAACCAGGCACATTTCAAGTGTAGTTTTCAGGGAGTCAACCCAGAGAATGGCATCTGCAAAATGAATGGAGGATGTTGAGATGACTGGGAGCCCTTCTGAGGTGGTGGTAGCCTCTTTGAGTGAGTGTTTTGCTCCTAATCAGAGTCTATGAGCCATCTGACTACTGGATACAAATTTGGGGGCTACAAAGTTTGTTTGTGAGCTGGCTCATGCCCCTGTCCATCTGTAAACGGACCCATCTTTGGCTTTTATTTTGTTATTTAATGTGATTTGCAGCCTAGCAATAATCTGCCCCTCTCTTTGCTATGTATCCTGGCACACCCGAGGGGCAGTCCCCATGCAGAAGGAGCTCAGAGTAACACTGAGCTGCGTGGCTGATGCTCACAGTCACGAGAAGGGATGGAAGTACTTGGGAGGGCAGGTTCGGTTGCTGCCCCATCCCTTGAAAGCTCAGGTTAAGATAAAATAACGTGGCACACCTCTACGCGATACAGTAGAGGCTGAACAGCCCTGTATGGGGGCTGACCCCTGGCAACAACCCTTTCTCATAGTAAGAGCCTGCAAAATGACAGGATTAGCAAAACCCGGGGCTAAACCCATGACTTCGAACTCAAGTCGTGGATTTGTGCATGGGGCTGGGAACTGTGCTAGTGGCTGGAGTTGAATGACGACTTGAGCTACATTTTCAGTTCAGTCCTGGTTTCCCAGCACCTTTCTCAGGGTCTGGACCCTCTTTTCTGTGTTTCAAACTACTATAAATTACAGATTTTGTGTTTTTCCTTTCCTGGAGAGATAAAAGGTTCTCTTTTAGCTCAGTGTCTGATCCCTGGGCTTGTGAGAAACCTTTTATATTGTGTGACAAATTTGATCAATATGATGTTCTTTCTACCTACCGCATTTCTGTTTCCCCTGCCTCTGCTCTAGTGCCATTGATATTTGGGGCAGATTTTGCGGAGAGCTGAAAATACCCTTTTCCCCATGTATTTTTCATCCTTCTGCTTTCATCAACCCCACAAAATACTCTGCTGATGTTTCTGCCTTCTCTTTTGCCATTAACAACTATGTTTTGTGACAAGAGCTATAGTTGCAGTCAGCATGCAAAATTTGCTGTTATTTTAAATAACCATCTGCTCTCCCCACAGTCTGCTACCTCATCCTTAATTTCTTTATTTTTTGGATGTTTATTTTGATTAGCCTTGTCACATGGTGCTATAAGGAAATCTTGCTTCACTTCACATGCTACTGCCATGTTGATACAGAAAACTGGCTTACAACCAAAAAGATGTTATTTTTTTCCATCTCCCCCTCCGTCCCTTTTTTTTTTCCCCAGAAAAAGTTTTATGTAACAAAGTGTTGTGTAAGGAGGAGAACAGCAGGGTGCATGAGGACTCATGGATTTTCTTTTCATCTCTGTCACAAATCCACTATGACACGTTGGGCAAGTCGGTACAGTCCAAATCTTCTTAGTGGGATCAATGCAATAGCTGTTGAAGTCGCTTAAGTAGATCCGTAGTCACACCTGTGTAATGAAGATTAAACTCTAACCTAGAGCAAAAAGAAAATCTTGGAAGAACCATCTGTATCAGGGAAGAGCTGGTGTGCTGAAGTAGGTCATCTTTGTTTATTTGCATTAAAATTACTGGTACATACAGATCCTGAATTTCAGACTAACATTCAGATTTGCATGCCAGGTTTGCATGTTTAATATTTATAATATAAATGCTGTTTCTCCATTAGATGAGTAACTGGCCTGTGCACAGGAGGTTGTGGTAACTAAACGGCCACAATTCTAGGTGGGGATTTTGTGCATGTGATGGAAATGTGACATACGTTAAGAAGCCTCTCTTTGAGGAGCAAAAAATCATGAAGAAATTGGTACTCATTTTGCAAATGCAAATTTAACTAGTCTGGGTGGAATAAAGAAACGTTCTTTGGCTTCCTGTGAGAAACATTTTCGGAGGAAATACGGTCCCACCGAGTGCTTTGCATTCATTACAATTCTTGCATACCCATGGGGAACAAACTGAAGTAGGGTAGTATTAAAACTGTTGCTGTGTTGCATTTCAGTTATACTGTATTTTTCCTTAGGACTTATCCTAATGTTGGCTTTAGGGGTATAAAATGAACTCTGCTGACCCTGGCTATGCTGGTGTAGAGGCAGGGAGGTGAGACTGGAATCAGGCCCCTGTGAACAAGCCACAGTTCGCTTAATGAGTCTTTGGAGAGTGTTAGTGCACAGCCTGGGTTTATTTATTCTCATCTCTTTTATCAGTATAAACTGTCAGTAGTTCTACTACTAAAAAAGAAAGGAGAATAAGGTCTTTTGGTTCTGTCAGGGATTCCAGAAGTTCACTTAAGGTGTAATTTTTATGTTACAAAACACAAGGGATTCCTCCAGAAGCTTTAAAAAGATATCTTCGACTGTTTTAACACCACACGCGGCTTTCAGTGGTGTGTGTGAAGAGTAACTCTTCTGAAATCAAAACAGTTCTTAACTTTCTTCCTGAATTAATGATATACTGATCTCATTATGTAGTGGTTTTTAGATAAATTTGAATACATTTATCTTACGTTTTCTGGGGCTAGGCTAACTCATATTATTATACAATTTCTGCAAATTGAATACCAGCATGGGTAGTTAGCAAGTTTACTCCATGTCTGAGCCCAAAATTGTTATGTGACCAATGAAAAGGGGAGCAGGAGTGTCCTCAGGATGGATTTTCCTTTATCCTTCCCTTTACTTGTCCTAAACTCCATTCCGTACTGCCTTCTGCCAGTATTTATTCCACCTGCCCACTCTCTTAGGTTTTTCTGGACAAAAAACCCAAACCAACAAACAAACCCAACCAACAGCAAACCTCCAAAAAACCCCAAACCAGAAAAAAACCCCAAACCAGAGCTGCTGCAGTGATGTGCTAACACTTACTGCTATTGGCCTGCAGAAAAGAAAATCTTCATTACTGTTGACAGCTAAATAAGCAATACTTATGTCATCTACACAGCGCAGCCATGGATTCAACACAAGAAATATCCTTTTCCATACCGTAGCCCATTCTCTAGGCTGCTGTTGACTACCCTTGAATTCCTATGGGAATTTATTGAGTTTGTCTGGTGAATTAACACCGTGAAGGACTAGAAAGCACATTATTTCTTACAGCACAAGGATACACACTGCTGTTGCTCACGTTACTCAGTGAAAAGCCATGATGGATGATTAAAGGAGGTTCCCCTGTCCAAGACAAATGAAAGCCACATAAATCTTGTTAATGCAGAGCCACAGCCAGGGAAGCTGAAAACACTGGTCTGCAAAGGATGGGTTGAGAGATGTCCTGGGGAAAGGTTCCTGAGCTCATTTGCAGAATGCTCTATTCCGATTATTGTTAACCTGAGGCAATACCAGACAGTTTTCAAACAACCAGAAAAAGAGAAACTCCAAAATCTGTAAGTGGTTTTATTTTTTAAGGGGGGTGGGGGTGGAGTAGCAAATAAAGTGTTTATTAATTTCAAAAATAAAAAGGTCATAAGTACCAATTCTGTTTTGCCCCAGCTACACTCAAAATGATCTTTTGCCTTATCCTGTGACTGAAAAGACACGGATTTGTGTTCAAAGTCCAGGTGTTTTTCTTCTTCATATGACTGCGATACTAGCAAGAAAATCCAGTAAGAATCCCTTTGCATCAGGCATTTGTAGATGTATCTTACAAAACCAGACTCTGCCCCAAGTGCTTATAGTCTGTAACTACTGAAAGAAAAAGGGTGGATAAAGCCAGGTGTTACAGCAAGCCACGGCTGCCCTACTAGACTTGAAATCCTTAGGTAAGGTCCTAATCCTGAAAAGTAAGAAAGAAAGGCTGACTTTCAGGGGATCAGAGATATTTCACATCTTTCAGCTTTTAACTCATTTTCTGTAGGAATTCTTGTGTAAACAAACTCTGAGTTTTTGTCCCAAATGGTCTGTTTTATTCATTATTATATATTTCATTTCATATGCCAGGAGAGTTCCTGAAGAAATGAATGTCTGACAAACCTCCTAGCAGAAGGAAGCCTGGCAAGGGAGGTGGACTTTGCCAGTGTTCTTATTGGGGAATGGTTCCAGTGTGAGCACAGCCCTAAGTAGACATCAGAGAAGACACACAAGACGGAGTCCTTATGAATATTGCAATCTTTGGGGAAGACTTCAGACAAAAAAAGTATGCCTGAATAAATACTAGAGAATCCAGCCACGAAACACCACTTTGTAGCCTACCAGGCTTCATTGCTCACAGAACAATGTGCTTATGAATATCCCGGGAGCATCCAGTTTTCTTCTCCCCAGCTGTTATCCCATGCCTTGTCCCGTAAGTGCTTTGATTTTGCAAGTGAACTCCTCAGGGCAGAGACATTAGAGGGTAGAAGCAGAAAGCAGGCACAGTTAGACAAGTTTTCTAAGTACAGGCTTCCCAGCTGACCTTGGAAGGCAAACAGTGCCCTTCTGCTTCTTTATAGACTGCAATAAAATCCACCGTGCAATATTTCTTGCTGGCAAAATCTTTAATTACGAAGCAGGTATCTTATTGAACATGGGAACATGGCACGTCTTTGTCATCTGCATCTTGCTGGCTGTGATTATTCTGCCTGATGAACAGCAAAAGAAACTTGCCTTTTCTCCCTGCTCCTCCAGGATCTGCCGCAGGGCTCTCTAACCCGGGAACATCCCCCCAGCTGTAATCCATGGCCCTGGTTTCAAACCTTTTCCCAGAGCTGGCGTCTTTCAGGCTTTCTGGCTGGACAGAGCCATATTACAAACCTCTCGGCATCCCTCCTGAGTCAGCCGAGGTGAAAGCTGTTAGATGATGTGAATTAACCCCTTTAGCCCCTTTGGTTAGTGCTGGGCACATGTCCCCGAATCTCCTGCCCCAGAGAACAGAGCACAAGAGCCATCAATCAAGGCAAAGCCACTCGCAAAGCAGGGCAGGCAACTCTCCAAAGGCAGTGCACGGCAATTACAAGAAGGCTACGGCAAATTGCAAAGGTTGGGGCAATGCTATTTAGTTCAGTGCTTCATCTCCTTTTCTATCCTGAGGCGGCACCTACCAAGCAGGATTTGTCTTCAGAACAGCAATATACTAAGGACAGCCTCCAGAACCCATGAATTTAGTTAGCTACAGTAGAACTGGCAACACTTGAAAGGTAAACGCTGGATGAACTGGAGTATGAAAATTCACCACACTGCAGAGCTGAATGCGTAACAGAGAGCAAACAGCAAGTGTGAAGGAGAGATCAAAGAACGGGCTGACATGAACTGCCCTCTTCTTATACAGAATGGGTTTAACTGATACCTGTGTTTAAATCATACCTACCAGCTGGCATCTTCTCCTAATTATGTGTAATTATATTTAGACTATGAAAATTGTCAGGTCACACAGTTCTACCCAGATTACTTTTTAACTAGCTAAATCAGGAGTAATTGGAAGCATTGCCCCAATATATAATTTACTTGACAGCTGCAATGCGTACTTAATTTCCACAGGGGGTTTCCCAGCCCCTATTCAGTTCTGTAGTGCTCATGGTACTCGAGTGGTTTAAAGCCAGCTCAAGCCTATTTACAGCCACAATTACAAATGGGACCTACCCTCAGTGGTAAGTGCAACGGCTCAGATCCGTCCGTCCGTCCATCCATCTGTCTGCAGAGCAATCTGCCTTTTCTCCGTCTCCTGTGTTTGAAGGCTGTTGGTCAGAGTATTGCTTGTGGAACAAGGAATTCTGATTCTGACTGAGAAATTCTGTAATTCTGATCAATTAGAATACCTGCAGGTGCCTGAGTGCTACTTGGGGCTACAGCTGCAGGGAGATTTTCGGTGGTAGTGCTCAGCGCTTCCACTTACAGCTTAATCAAACTCCTACCAACCTTACAACATCCCAACACTTTCAGAAAGTTGGTGGCACCAGTTTTTGCCAGAACAATAGCACGGAATTTTTATTAGTGTCTAACCAGTGATCAAATGTATTTATTCATGAGATGGCACCGTAGGCACCTGTGATACAAGAGAACTTGAGAAATCTTTTTAGAGGCAAAAAAGTCAGCGCTCTCCATTGGAAATCCCCCACCCGCTGAGACACTAGTAAAGGGTGGCCAAACTTTCTGCTCTAGTGGTCACACAGCAGAAGGTACAAGGGGCTGAGAGTGGTGAGAGCGGGGTGAGCTGGCTCCGAGAACTGAGCGCTCCAGTCCTGGATTGCACTCACAGGGTGACAACAGCTCTGAAGGGCCCCCGTTCCCTTAAGTGACAAGGTTAGTTGTGTTGACTGTGTTGCTGATGGACATCGTCCTACAGCCTGCGGATCTGGGTTGCCTGGCAGCCCCCATCGCACAGCCCAAGCTTGGGACTGTACGTCACCCAGCGTGACCTATTAGTAGGTTACTCACGGACAGAAAGATGGGGAGGTGAGAGAGTTTCTAGCTAGAATTGCAATAAAATATTCTAAAAACTCTTTGGTCTGGCTGAGCTACCGTGAGCATAGGATCCAGGGCTGGAGAAGGGTAGGTAGCCTTAATGCTACTAGAATACGTTTCCAGAGGTTGCTTTGCCCATGCCCTTACAGATGTTCTGGCACTGGGTGTCGCTGGGTGTCACGGAGTCTGCCCTGGCTCTGGGTGAATATCCTCGCACACAGAAAACGAGTTACATTTGCTGGTGTTTCACTCTGTGCAGAGCAGCAGTTTGCTAAGCCACATATGAGGACTCAGCCTATTAGTTTTTATTAGCAACTTCAATTTTTGGTTTGTGCTCTCCTCTCCCATTCAGAGATCCTTTAGTTCTCTTTGGAGAATATTTAAAATAAAGGCACATCTGATTTAGCTGGAACAGCCCTCTTTCCCTAACAACTTGATGAATTATCTGCTGCCGTCATTTCTGATTACATAATTTTAGGATTTCATAACCTTAATCCTAAACTGGGGCTGGACGTAAGAACAACATAAGAAGTTTATATGCACTCTGATTTGAGGTCTGCCTCAAATCTGCTCTGGTTTCTAGCCACGTGCTTCTCTGGGGTAACAGGAATTTTCACTTAGCACATAATTTGTTCACAAGTTTGGAAGACTTTTGATTTCTGCTGAAACAGATCCCAGTACTGATTTTTTGTACAAGTAAAGAATGAGACTGTAAGCTCCAACAGAATAAAAATATTTCCAAATCCAACTTTTTTTTTTTTAAAATGCGTTTACGTGGCTCAGTCTCAGTAGGTAAATGGATATGATTACTTCAATAGTTGTAATTTTCTTCTGCTTCCATTATATAGCAAATACTCAGGAAAGACTGTAGGAAAATAGAAAATAACTTATGGTCAGATAGTTAATTCTGACCATTTCCTTAAACACTGTAAGAGAGATTTCTGCAGGTCCTGCCAAACTCAATTATCCACCTTACTCACATAGTATTTAATCTGTATGCGGCCTGCACTTCTCACCCTGTGTGAAAATAGTGGAGACCACGTACCTGGTTTCCACTTATTTATTTATTTTTGGTGAAGGTACAGCTATGACATATTTCAACCTTTTTCCATTGCATCTATAATTTGCTCTTCTTTTGCAGTAAGTAACAGATCCACACTTCTCTGTGCTTGGTTATCCCATATGGCTAGTGTTCTTCACGATAAAGAATGGAGTATTTTCAAATAATTAAATGCAAGAGTGAAAATGTATAACCGAAGTCTATGGGAACCAACTTGATGCCTCTGAAAATTTTTCCTAACACTTTATCCTTATGTATAAATAAAATATAAAGTGTATATATATATATATATGCATAAAGTATACTCTATTATTTCTTCAAATAATCATTTCTCAGTAACATCCAGGAAACCAGCAGCACATTAATAATTTAATAAAGCAGTGCCTCTCTGATGGCAACATTATGTCTCTTCATCAGTCCCTGGTGCTGCTGAAGGAGATCACAAACCGCAGCGAAGAGGCCTGAGCACGGCATGGGCAGGGTGACAGCGCTTTGCCTTTTACAGGCTGCGGAGACTTGGGGATACGTTCGCTTTAGGCATCTGCAAACAGCCCGTCAGTAGAAGGCTAAAGTTAAGTCCCCTTCTACCTACCTTCTGGCTGGGGAGTACACTGCATGATGAAGTCTCTGCAGAGTTGGTACAGCACATTGCATTCAAGGAACATAAATTACAGTACTTCGGGGGATATTATTGAGAGCAAAATTTTGAGCTCATTTTCTGATGGTCTTTAATCATCTCTTCCAAAAAAATGCAATGCTAAACAGGCTTCCCACGCGAGGAGTGTGAAGGTGCATGGCAAATTTAAAGAAGATTCAGAGCTCTCGCCCTGCATTACCTACCAGTGAACTATTTTGTTGTTACCTCATTTGTTTTGCACTGTTTAGTGGGATGCTGACCAAGCTGCACAGGGAAACTATCATTAATTATTAAGAAATTGTCTAATCCATCAGGACATCAGTACTGCTATAATGTTTCCCCTGAGGAGACAAAAAGAGCCTTGAGTAAGGAATTGGAGGTGTTCCAGTGAGAACACGCAGCCCCAAAAAACAGTCTTACTTCTTAAGTTTGTTAAATGAAATTTCCAGATGTTTCCTTCCTTCTCAGCATTGCACACCAAAAAGGTACAGCAGTTGGTTTTTAGAAAATGAAATTAGTTTTCCAGAAAAGGAATATTGCTGAAGGGACTAAGAGACAGACTGAAGTCCTCTGTCAAGACAAATTCCCCACGTCCTTTGGGCACCACTGTGGTATTACATGAAATAATGTAAAAGCTCTGACCAAGGACTCCTTTGTAGTCATAGTACTGCAGTACAACTCTATTGAGCTTAAAGCCAGAAGGGACATCGAATCCTATAGTTTTACTTCAGATATGTTACAGACATGAAATTTCACCCATTTACCTTGCATTTGACCCACTTACATGCGACTGATACACGGCTAGGAAGACACCCAGTATTGATCTGAAGATAACAAGATCTTATTTACTCTGCTGCAGTGCCTGACTTCAACTTTGAGGTGCTGGGTCTTGTTGTGCCTCTGGGACAGCAACCCAGAACCAAGTATGCATCAGGTATCAGAGGTGGCAGAGAGGGCTCACCATGGTCACCCTCAAAGAGGGTTTTGGGCAATTCCACTCTTCCTCTGCCAGTAATTCCCTATTGTGTGGCAAAAGAAGACAAGAAAAGAGCAGCAGAGGAGGTTCTGTAGCCGGGTATGAACAAGTACTAAATCTGTGTCTCCCAATTCTCAATCCTTACACTCTGGGAGAAAGCTTCCATCTTCTGTCTGATACTACCTACTGGCATTTTACTTGACAGCTGGAAGCAGAAAAATCCTCAGTAAAATGTTATCTGTTAATCACTTGAATTTAAGAAGTGATTTTCATTTTATCTCCCATTTCCAACCCTTCTTCTCCCCTCTTCTATTAAAGTCCTGAACTAGGAGTGAAAGGCTCATGAGCTTCTGTCTGGAGTAATAAACCCGTCTTCTGGCAGCTGATAAAAAGGTTTCTTTTCTAACCACGAGAGCAAGGATGCAAGCCTGCAGCAGGGCTCTTCATGCTTAAATCTGGTAGTTTCGCTCTCTCTCTTTGCCAGTTGCAGGTGGCCGTGATTCATCTTTAAACTCTCGAGTAGCCAGGGCATTTCAGGGTGTTCTGCATCTGGCTGAGAGATAGAGCTGCAGATGGTTTTTTCTCTTGCGGCGAATGCTGTGCATCCCCTCCCTTCTTTAAATATGTTTGGGACATGATTGGGAGCAGGAGCTGATCAGAAACAGTTTTTTGTGGAAAAAGTAGGTTCTTTGGAAAGTAATCTTTCACAGGAGCAGAAAAAAACAGTTTGTATAAAAGTTTTATCAGAGATTTGTTCTAGTGTTCTGAAAAATTAAATTTCTGGTTGAAATGAAAGAGCATCTAAGTAAGCCTCACTGTGCCTTCATGATCTTCAGAACAGCCTGGGATGATATTAGCCTCCCTCAGGGTTTAATTTATATCCCAGACTTTCAGGAAAATGCTGTTTCTATTCATCATGGCACCAGCATTTGTTAAATAAGTTGGCAAATAGTACACTAATCCTTGTCTACATTAAAGACTCTACTAATCCAGGGTGAGAAGTTGAACATGGCAAATATTATCCTGACACACGAAAACAGCTTTCCAAGGAAAAATGATTTCTGAAGGGGTTTTGACTGCTCTGTGCTTGTGTATCTGGTAAGTTTACCAATAATTAAATACACTGGAATTTAACAAATTGTTTGATTAGGGGCAATTCTCTAGACATTATTATGTGTCAGTTTTTCAATGACAGGGCTGACAGCTTAGTCTCCTATTTTTCTTTTGCTATAAATCACAGAGTATGACTTGCTAGCAAACCTGAAGTATGGAAATGAGATACAATGAAATGCACAACTGCGCAGGGACTGTGGTGTTTACATTTTATTCTAAGCAATAAAGCAAAGGAAAATAGCTAAGGCATAGAGAGTCTTTGTGTGCAAATGGATCCCTTACAAGCAAAATCAAGCCTTGCACAATTACGCTGAGGCACAATTATGTGGAATAAACATAGAAATTTACATTTTTTTGTATGTGTTCAGTCAAAACAGTTTGTTTCATCAAGAATTCATAATAAGGAAGTGAGAGCAAAAGGAGTGAAGGTAAAAGAGGTTATATGAGGGTGAAGGAAATGGATGTGAACAGAACAGCTATAACATACCAGAGGGAATGGGCCTGAATTTCACATATTTCTAGCATGAGAATGTCCTCAAGGATCTCTCATGCAGAAAACAGGTTCATACAAAAAGAAATGGCTACTACTATTTTATTAAGTCATTTATTATCAAGCCATAAACCATGTCAGTGGAAGCTGATGATTGTTGTGTTATTTGGTAAGGTGCCATCCAACTTTGCATGAGTCTGAGACACAGCCTGGGAAATGTTGGTGGTTTTTTTAAATATCAAAAAAATATTTTCAAAAATTTTAATCCGAACTTTTCTATCAGGGCAATCAACAACTAATGGGGACAACCCCACCCCACCTCTGTGAGATCCTCAGAGGGGGAGCACAGGGAATGGATGATGTCTTGGCAGAGTTTTAAGCAAATCCTTCCACGCTACACGCAGGGGCTGAAGCACAGCCCCCCGCCAGATCTCAGCAGAGCCCTGCGATCTGATTAACGCCCACCTGATGCACAAAGCTGGGCTTCTTTAACTGACGGTGCGATTTAAACATGGCTCGGGGAAAGCGGGGCATGCGTGGACATCCATACAAACCTTTCTGTGGGGGTAGTTTGTGCCTCTGATTTTGCGCGGAGAGCAAAACCCACTACAAACTAGATTAAAGACGGTATATCTACATTCTGAACTCTTGTAGTGAAACTATTTTTGAAAGTGACTGAGATCAGTCCAGCACTACTTCTGTGCCTGGATGGGCTCCATTGCACATATGGTCCCATACTCCAGGCCATGCCATCGCAGCCTGTATTCAGATTTTTCTTTTGGCTTCCACCCTCAAAAGTTGGCTGCGGAACATGGATGGCTCTTTGGTAAAGAAAACAGTGCTAGCTCAGTGCTCCTTGCTCCCTCCTCAGCAAATCCTAAAGCAACACAGAGCCTTCAGCAAGGGGCAGGAGAAAGATGGTGGGGGGAATTTGCTGCTCACCCATGTCAGGGTAAGGGTGAGCTCTCCCTGGCCTGTGGATATGAAGGATGTAATGGGGTTCCCCATTAGGAGACAGGAAAGAAGAGGTGCATCTTCCAGTCCCGTTGTCCGTGGTAAAATTTTGGGTCTCCTGTTTCAGGTAGATCATTGTCTCTGCTTTTGTGAGCACTGCTACATAATCCGGCTTAAAAAAAAAATGCAAAGGCCTTTGCTAGTGAAAAAAACTCTTTCAAGAACCGTTCCCATTTTCTACAGGGAAATCTGACACTGTCTTTGTCTAAGACCCTGGCCTTTTTTGTGTTTCCATCAGTCAGCCTTCTTTCTCCATGAAAGCCTGCCCTGTAGCTCCAGATCCACTTCTTTTCATGGATGTCAATGCCTTTGCCAGTGCCTCGATGGCTTTCAGTTCTTGGAATTTCACTGTTTCCTTTGTCCTTGCATCTGAAGCAGTTTAGATGCAGATCTGCTCTTTAAAGAGAACTGGAGCATCAGTCAAGTGGATTACAGCAAAGCTGGCAGGTTCCAAAAGCTGTATGAAAAATACACTCCTTTTTGGCAGACAAATTGTCCCTTGAAAAGGGAGTTCCATAAAAGCCAAACTTGTCTGGATCTGAGTTTCAGATCATTTGTGGAAGACATACATGCTTCATTTTGCCCACAACATGGATGCTTCTGATGAAAAGAAATTATTTCTCTTTACCATTCTTTTAATGTCCCATAAATTAGGAAAGAGCACCAAATAAAATAGGAGTCCATTATCACTTATTATTCCATAACCTTTCCATTCAGACACAGTCTTTGAAAAACTAATTAAGGAACTAGCGGTGGCTAATGCATGCACTCAAAATAATGCACATTCATACTCTATTTTCAGCAAGAGCAGCCGAGGTTCATTAACATTATACACTAGCAAATGAATTCAGTTTGGGATAATGCCATCCGATTAAACTTTCCACAGCCCACTTAACTGGAGCTTTGGTGTGTGTTTGACAGACACTTTAAACTCCCTCGAGATCCTCTGCTTTCCCATTTTCATTCCATCCCCTTGTAAAGGCCAGATTCTGTCTGCTCTCAAGTTGATTAGTGACTTGCTCTTTCCATAGAGTTCCCAGGGTTTAAGTGAGATGAATTGCAGAGCTAAATGTTGTCCCGTGTGGGGAAAGGTAACAGAATGGGATCCAAAATGATGAAGTTATCAAAAGGGTAGTTTTTCAGTTATCCCTTCACAACCCCAGCTCAGAAAATGGGTTTTGGGTAAGACCCTGGGCTAGGATTCCAGAAATGGTTTAGGGTTAAACTTAATTTTTAAACGTGAGTTGGACTGTAGACCCTGTTTCCCTACCTCAGCTGTCCACTCACAAAATTAAGGTAATGACTCTTCCCAGCTACCACCTCCCTTTAGCTTGCAATGTATTTTCAGCAGGTCCTGCCTCTCAGCAAAAGTTTGTGCCGTGGCTGTTACTATGGGACTCATATGGGGAATGCAGCAAAGATGCAAATTGACCCAGTTGCCCAAATTTGTGCTGTGAGAAGCAGAAGAATGGAGAACCGAGTCTTGGAGCCTCAGACAGATGGGGATGGCAGGATGGGACCATCCTCATCTCACAGAGATGACAAGTTATACAAACCCAGTCAAGCAGCCAGCCAAGAATCCTGCAGATGAAGCTGGTGCAACCACCAGCAGATGTTTAGAAGTGGAACCAGCTTCAGTGGCTGCCAGACACCCCCATTCAGCAGGACGGGTATCCCCCTGCACATCGTGTGGGTTTTATTGAAATGAGATTCAAACAAGGACTTTATTTCTTATCAGTGGCAGCTCTATGCGCATTAAAAAGTGAGTGTCAATAAACACACACTTAGGGATTGCCTTTATCATGCATTTTGATTTTTATCTTAGTGTTTTGCTGTGTTTCCTCAGAAAAGTGAAGAAACAAATACTGTGTTAATAATTAATGGCTTGGCTAATTGAATTGTTGTCCTTTCCACTTCTGTGATTAGCCAATATTCACAGCTTTTTAGAGTTCTTTCCACTAGGATGAGAAGTGGGTGATGTCCTACTTGTATCTTCTTTCACATTAATTTATGAAGAATATACACAAATTTCCAGTGAACATCGCAGAAACACAGCAGGCACTTCCCTTGGTGAGAAAATCCTTGTCTGGATCTCCTGTGTGTGCTCTCTCCGGTGAGATCTGCCTTTCTGCCTACTATTGAGAAATCACAGAAACCCAAGGAGTCTGAGAGCGCCCTGCTTCATACAGCGACCCTGGACAATATGAAAACGAGGTGTGAAGTAGCAGTAGCAAGAGGTTTTTTGAGATACGGTTTGTTAAACTGCTTTCTGACAAGCACAGGGTGCTACTTCTGGCAAAACATTATCATGTTTAAAAGCAGAGAAACTCCTTAAGCCCCTCAGACTCTCTGAATTGCCAGGTACCCTAGGTAATCTGTTTGTTATCTGTAGCCATCTGAGCTATCTGAAAGGTCTTGATTGCACCATTCATGAAGCCCTGTGGTACAGGAGCACAGATTTCATCCATAGCCCTCATGGTCATGCAGAAAATCATTAGAAATCGTCAACAACTCCAAATACAGTATAAAACAGTCCCCTGAGTAAAGGGAAAGGCATTTGGGGAGGCTGGATCAGTTGGGAGAATGCTTTCTGTTACTCTATTTTTTTTTCTTTCTGTGTACTGTATGGTATTTCCTCATAATCCAATCAACTTTAATGTAGTGCTCTGTTTTCTGCTCAGGTTGTTTGGATGGCTGTACTCCAACACACGCACAAACACCCACGTATGTGCATGTGCGTGTTTGTGTGTAAATTTACATACATATGTATGTGTGTAAACAAAACGGAATAAAATTCTTTGATTTTTTCAGTGCCCACAACTGGACAGGACCAGAAGGACAGTTTCACTTTGGAGGTGTGTAATAGGGTCACCCGGGTTTTGAGGTGTCCTCTTTTACTTCTCAGTGAGGATGTGCTTCTTGGCACCAAGAAAATGTGCCCAGTGTCCTGAGCTGGGCATGGGTGTATGTGTCAGTGAATTAATTTGGCCCGAGACAGCTCAGATGGCAAAAATCCTTGACTTATCTGCCAGGAAAACTGAAAATGTGCTTCAGCTGAGATCTGTCAACATGAGAGGAGCAGAGGGTTGCCCAGTCAGCCAGAAGATGAATTTGTGCTTGTTCTATCAACTGCTGGAGATTGGAATGTCAATATAGAACCTAATAAACTTCTAGTTTCTAAAGCATTAGCCGCACTAAGATCGTGTTTAATAACAGTCTGGTTTACCTGAGGTCATGCAGCCGTCTGCAGCGTTGTCTCCAGGCTGGTAGGGTTGCCAATCTTCTGGCTTATCAGGTCTGCTTAGGTGCGTGATCCACCCAAATTAAATTTTGGCCCCTGGCGGCTTCACTTCTCAAACCTTCCATGTGCAAAGCAAAGGAGATAATTAAAAAGAAAAGCTAGGGACTGGAGACTGAGAGATTAATACGTTTCATTAGATTGCTTCGGAGAAACTGAAGCAGAGGCTGGGTATTGAACGCACACAAGCAAATATCCCCCAAAGAAGGGTATGACACCCCAAATTTGATGGAGGTCAGCCCTTACCAAAGGACTGATAACATCTTTGTGACTAATCAGGCTTTTAAAAGACTAGAACCTAAAAGTCTGAGATCTGTGAAAGGGCGCGAATACACCCTCTTTGGTGTAGATACCTGTTTCCCACATCCTTCCAAGGGAAGGGCAGGGAGTACAGATGGATGTCTGGGTACCGAAATGCCTTATTACGCTGCCTTCCCCAAAGTTCATTTTTGTGGGATATACAAAATGGAAAGAAAATATTGAATGCAGAGATTTCTTTCCTTTGTTTTTGTCTTGGCTGGATTAGTTAAAGATGTCATTGATCCTGACAGGACTGCCTTGGGGTGATATAGCTGATGCTGTGCTTGCTACAAATAGCTGGTGATGAGGGTAGACGCAGTGATCTTTTTGTGCTATATTATTCCATTTGAGTCCACTTGAGTTCCTTTTGAACAACGTTTCTTTCTCGAATTATTACATTCTCCCTCTATTTATTGATAATGTATGGCAACTTATTCCATGACACTGGAAATGAAATTGGTTGTTGGTGACTGCGGGGTTTTCATCTGAATATTCTTTAAATGCAAAGCAGTAATTTAGACAGAGTTAAAGAGAAGACAGGAGACACTTCCCACCCTGCTACACTGATATCTGAGCACTGTTGAATTAGAATAGTGCTCATCTTGCAGCTATGACAAAGCAGGTCCTGAAATATTTCTCATCAAAGCTGAGATTCAGTTGTCAAATTCTGGCAGGTTGGAGCTTGCAAAGATGGGGAAGGATGGAATAAATGCATTTGTGGGCAGAGGGCGGGTGACGGGGTCAGAAGCATATGACAGATCCATTTCTCCCACAGCCCTGCGATTTGTTGTGTGACTGTCACTTCCATTTACAGGGTATGGATCGACCTGGTGACCCATAGGTGAGTGGTGGGCCAAAGCACAAAGCATCTGTCTTGGTTCTAATAAGGCTGTAGTCATGGCATTACTTGGGTGCCTTAGGGGCACGAATGCATTCGTCACTGTAGCAGCCTTTGGAGGTTAGGCAACAATATTAAGATTTTTCTTATTTTATTTATTTTGGAGACAGCGGGAGAATAAATGAGATGTTAAAGGTCAGAGACAACATTTCTTGCAGAGCCAGGAACTAAAGCATATTCTTCTAACTTGCAGTTTAATACCTTGACCACAAGACTCACTTGTCAGGTCGCATCCTAAAAACCTGTTCTATTTAATCTGTTCCTCCGGGGTCTTCTGAATATATACATGTTGAAAATATATCTGTAGAAGACATAATTTAACAAGTTTTTCACTGCTTCTCCAAGAGTGAGATCACTTTAAAATCAGCCGTGTCCTGTTTTCAGTATTTTAAGTTATTATCTCTGACAGAAAAATATTAATTGTACATTGGCTTTTACTCCATATCCATTTACTCTTGATGTCTCTCTAAATAAGTGATGACTAAATTACAGGTGACTCATAGACAGCGATCCAGTGCTAAATCAGTTTTACTCCTTTGATGAGAAGCCTGGAAGACAGAAATAAGGTGGCTGAAACTTCAGATCTTTCCCAAGGAAGACCTTGTTCTTCTGTCCTGGTTTCAGCAGGGATAGAGTTAATTTTCTTTCTAGTAGCTGGTATAGTGTTGTGTTTTGGGTTTAGTATGAGAATAGTTTTGATGACACACTGATGTTTTCAGTTGTTAATAGGTAGTGTTTAGACTAAGTCAAGGATTTTTCAGCTTCTCATGCCCAGCCAGTGAGAAAGCTGGAGGGGCACAAGAAGTTGGCACAGGACACAGCCAGGGCAGCTGACCCAAAGTGGCCAACGGGGTATTCCATACCATGTGACATCATGCCCAGTATATAAACTGGGGGGAGTGGGCTGAGGACAGGGGCAGATTGCTGCTGGGGAACTAACTGGGCATCAGTCAGCAAGTCATGAGCAATTGCATTGTGCATCACTTGTTTTGTATATTCCAATTCTTTTATTATTATTATTGTCATTTTATCATTCTTATAATTATTATTTCTTCCTTTCTGTCTTTATCTCAACCCACAAGTTCTGGGTTTTTTTCCCCCCTGATTCTCTTCGCCATCCCACTGGGGCGAGTGAGCGGCTTCACGGTGCTTAGTTGCTGGCTGGGGTTAAATCACAAACATCTTCCTATAAACCCAATAAATGCTTGTCTGTTATCAGGGACAGAGCTCCTAAATGAGGCTATTTCCAAAAAGCCTCTCCATGAATAGTTATTTACTTGGGGACATATAGTTTCAGAAAAAAAAAAGTAGGAACCTTCCTAATTTAAACAGAAGAAAAGTTGTCCACCCGGTCTTAACTTCTGTGGCAATACTTCTTTCCCCCCCCCATTCCGAATTCCCTTAATTGCTCCCTTCTTGCCACGTCCAGGCTGTGCATGCCACTCCCTGAGCCCCTCTAACAAGAGCTAGGAAATGTAATTATTCCCACTCCCTCTGTTTTCATTATGTCTGTATTAATAGTCTTCCTTTTTACACCAACCTTTGCTGACAGCAAACCATTATCACATGATGCACACACACTGAGTACAAATTCAAGTTAATACACCACAATGCCGTGTAATACACTGTCCTGCTGCTGAGCTTAATTTAATACAATGTGATGTAGGAGGCACCATGCCACGACTCAGTATTTTATACCAGGATGCACTATCTTGCAAAAATTTTGCAAAGGGCTTACTTAAAAGCTCTCATTCTCCACCAAAACCTCCCAAGACAATGTATAGAGGCCGTCTATTGCCTGCAGACCTGATATAGGCACCAGCTGGTGCTTGCTTCTGTGCCACTCTGTCCTCTCTTGACCATCTATGAGAAGAGCAGCAAGGGAAGAAGGGCTGTTAGAGGGGAATCCTCAAAATGCCACCAATCCATGCCCCTGCCAGTGAGCTCAATAAGCTTTCCTCTTTACAGCTTTTCTATGAAAATGGGCTGGCTGGGTCAGAGGGAGCAGAGGGCACGGAGGATGCCAGCAGAGGATGGGGAGAAAAGGGGATCCTGTGGCTGTATGCAACCACCCAAAAAAGATTAAATTAGAGGTGTGAATTAGAGGTGCCTTCATGGATCCTGCCAAGAAATTTAATTAAAGTCACTTGCTGTAGCAGAGTGACCCACTTTCACTCCCAGCTATCGCATCAGATGTGATGTTTTATGAGATGGGCTGCAACAGCAGAACAGCATTTCTATCTTTCTGTCTTTTTTTTTTTTTCTTTCCTAAGCAGAGGAAATGACAAAGTTGCATTGCAGGCAAGGAGAGGAAGATGAACTTTCTATGTTGCAGTCATGGTAAAAACCACTGACATATCACATGGTTCTCCTGGATCCCAAGCTCTGTCAATAGCTCTTTCAATCCCATATTCCCTTTTTCTCTAGGGATAAAGTTTAGGTGGAGAGACAACTCCATGTGGAAAATTGGAGTGCTTTGGCCTTGCCTCTGTCTTCCATCCCCACATGTCCCACTGAATTTAGAATTGCAGAGTCTGAATTGCTCATCAATACACAGTCCCCGCAGCATCTCTCTGTCTGGGACAGACTCTGCATTTCCCCTGTCTCCCCAGGGTGCTCACAGTAAGAGATCCCTAGGTTTTGGCAACTTTCTGCTCCCTACCTTGCAGGTCACTGGAACTCATTACTGCTATGGCACCATTACATTCCTCTACAATGGGGGAATTTCCCCCATCTACCTTGTGTCTGCTGACAGAGAAACCAGTGCAAAATAATGCACTATGTCTGGGAAATTGTTCCAAGCATTCTCCTAAAGTCATACAGACTGTTATCTTTCATCATGTTATTTCTCCTAAGAATAAAGACATACCATGAGCCAGGAGAAACAGCAAGGTGGAAATAATTTGGCTGATTATGCTTTGATTGTAATAGAGGATTTGTATCCTCCCAGCAATGCAGTTACACCTGTTTAATTCATTGGACCTCAGTGTAACTCCATTTGACATACTGTATACTGGTCTGAGACCGAGATCTACCATCTGCAAATCAGCAGCAAACTCCACTATTCTTTCCACAGAGAGACAAATTTATGACAGCTGCTGCCATCTCTTCATTTTTATAGCAGACTGTTAATTTAGACTTTTCATTCAACTCAAATCCAGAGAAAATGCCGGTCCGCAGCAGCACTGACAATCATTCCTTTTCTAGAAACTATAATACTGACTAAACAATAGAATCTTTATCATGAAGACTCAATAAAAGTTAGGCTGATGCTTGGGGGAAAAAAAAAAAATTACTTATCTTCAAGGCACAGAAGGATAAAATTCACCCACCTGTCACAGTGATGAGCCTAAAATGAAACTTTTGATCTGATGCTCCTGGATCTCTAGGTCTTGGGACAATGAAAACCAAATGCAGGCAAGGGACCATCCAAGTTAGAGCAACATCAAACCCAGAGGCACTCTGGCTTTGCTGTTGTCTCTAAGTGTTATAGTAAACTAAATAATACTTGTGAGGAGTAGCTTCTACCAGCAGGTAGATGTCCATAGCATCAACATTTTTCCAGCTTTTCTCATTAACTAGGTGTGCCAGAATAGAGACATCATATATCCATGGCTCATAGGCATCTCTGCTTCCCAAAGGCACCAGTAGTGTTTCCACCAGTTTGACACTGAACAGAGCCAATACAAACCCCAGCAAATAGCCCACTACCAGAAAAAACACCCTCTGCAGGAGTGGGGAAGAAGAAACAGTGTCAGGAGACCTGGCTATTTAGCCAAAAGATTCAAGCAAAGAAAGATGCTGAGAAAAAAATATAACAACTCAGATTTCATTTCTTCCAAAGAATACTTTGGCTTGACCTCCTTTCCCATTTATATCATTTCACACACTTCTACCCTTGCTGTATATCATACATCCTGTCATTGTTGAAAAGAGAAGCTGAAAAGACAGAAAACCAACAAAACCCCCCCCGAAATATCCCAACTCACCCTTACCCTCCAGTCCTTCCTCCCAAAAGAGAGCAATAAAAAGCATGCTCATTCAAGAAAACACTCCTTCCAGCTGCCTCCACACAGCTGCTTGAGATTAAATGGTTTCATCCTTGTAGCTTGTCGATTGCTAATTGCTTCCGTGCCCTCCACCCTCCCCCAGGATTGCCCAGTGCATCCAATTCACATCACAAGGAGCAAGTGAATGGCAGAAAGCTCAAGGGTTCAGCAGCTCCTGCTGTGGATGTCACTACAAATCTGGGAGAGGCAAGAACACGAGGAGACAAGCCTGATAGATGATCGAAATTGCAAAGGGCAGCCCATTGCCCTAACACAGTCTGGGCACTATGGGCCAACCTGCACCCTTATAATTACATCTAGGGATCTTCCTGAGATGAAGGAAGAGCCTGTCACTGTGCTGAGCAATCGATTAACTCCTTTTGCTTTGTGCCTGTGTTGTTTAATCAATATAATTAAAGCTGAAGTAGTTACAGGTGCCTTTGATATAATAATAGTTGGTAATCACATGCCTAACATTAGTATCTATAATTTGCAATAAGTCCCTATGGATATTAGCATGAACTTTACATTTTGCTCTCATATTTGAAGCCTGATCTCTGGGACAGATAAAATGGGACAACTGCTTTCAAAGGCTCGCGAAACAGACTTTGGTAAGTCTGAGGGCTCTGCTCACATGGTTCTGCATGAGAGATTAATAACACTAAGAGAAGTTTTATCACAGATTATCAACAAGACATGACAGAAACAGAGTAAATATTAGGGACTGCCTTTTCTAACTAGGATCCAGAGAATTTAACACATGAAATTCCTTGCACAATATTCTTGGCCAAACCCAGATCCTCTGGTGTTGAGTGCCAGGGGTTTTATGCATACATTTATTTCTATGAATGATCATCCCAGCATGAAAAAGCGTAAGTGCAGATTAGTGATACACAAACTAAGATGAGAGCCTCTTGGCAGCAGAAGGCTTGATCCCTCCTGTACCAAAGCTGTGACATTTTGTTCCTAATAAAACAGCAGCAGCCAAGGAACTGTTTGAATGTCCAATGTGTAGAAGAACTGAAATAACCAACCTCTGGCTTTGGCAGAGCATGAGGGAAGAGCAGCATCAGGAGAGTCTTGTCAAGATCCTCTCAACGTGTAGGAGTCTCTCATTATCAAATCAGCCAAGCCCACGTATATTATAGCACAGCTGACAACCTTCTCTTGCGTGGCCAAGATGAACATCTCTTCTGTGCCAATCAGGTTGTGCAAATGCTTGGTCGGTTTTCCAAGGGTTGAGCAGGAACCAGGTTTCAACTGAACAGAAAAGTCTCTGACAGGACACTTCTGTAAATAAAACAAGGGCTAATTTCATGCTGGGGTGGTCTGTTCCCATCTACCTGAGCTTGCTTCGGAACAGGTTTTATCTCTTCCTTCAGCAGGTAATTACTCTAACATACTAGGAGTTATGTCATTTTCTGTTATTTCCTTCTACTTTTTCTTAAACAAACAAACAAAAAAAGTGAATTATTTTGTCATTTTCCTTTAAACACACGGCTTTTGATATATATAAATCAATACACTTAACAGAAAATATGCTTCCTGAAGGAGTTTAAAAAAAGTAGAAAGACCCATCACGAAACATGCACAGAGCATCTGTAATAGAATTCTATCACCTGAGTTATTTGAAAACAATTTGTCATCCTGGGACAAAGCTATAGCTAGAAAGGAATATTACACAAGAGCTTTCTCTTTGCACAACATATTGCTGCTAGCCTGACTGGAAACCAACAAACTAAGAAACCTTTTAGTTTATTTAAGTGCCAGATTCCTGATTTAAGGCAAATTGGGCCTGATCCCAAAACCTATCAGAGATGATAGGAAATCATCCTTTGAATTCAGTT
The DNA here is from genome assembly GCF_947461875.1 of Haliaeetus albicilla. Taxonomy (NCBI): domain Eukaryota; kingdom Metazoa; phylum Chordata; class Aves; order Accipitriformes; family Accipitridae; genus Haliaeetus; species Haliaeetus albicilla. Next base: position 3,951,758 of record NC_091484.1, read on the forward strand.
GGCTCTGACCCAAAATTACAAGCTGCTCTCTTGCAGTAACATTCTTACCACATTCAGTGTCACTGACCAAGAGTATTTATGTATTACAAATGCTCTCCTTACATTCTGGATCTGAAGTTTAGACTGTGCTTACTAACACTTACTGGAACTAATAAATAAAGACTCCTTGTGTATTTGGCCTCAGTTTTCAGTATGAACTTGTGGCAGTAGTGCTATTTTGAGGCTTCCACTTCTGAATTAATATGCTTGGAACGGTGCGGGAAAAGGAGCTCATTATGAAATTTTGTGTTACAAAATCACGTTGTCACTATCATTTGGTCCCAGCCTGTGATGGGAACTTCAGAAAGCAGGTTGTAAGGACACAGAGAGAGAAAAACTCGAAACAATTGGACAGTGTATAGGCAGCCAGACTAAGGAATTATATAATGGAGCTGAGTGATAAATAAGCAAAGAAAAAGCAGATCTGTAGGCAAAACTGGGTAAACAAAATAGGTGATCACTTCCTCAGGCTGACTTTTTAGTAACGGATCCTTTCCTCATGTTTTTAAATCCTCACTGTACTATACCTTGATGTTAGGGCATGCTCTTCTTCCAGCCACATCAACATTTATTTAATGTGGCTATAACATGGCAGCTTTTTAACTGGCTAGACATTTTTGTCCAGCTTCATTTAAGCTGCCCTCTGGCATCCCAGGAGCCACCGATGCTGCCTTGAAAACTGGTGCTTCAGTATTTCAGAGACAGCTGAAATAGCAGGGAAGACTAATGTGTGTTCTTATGTGTGCATCTGGAGTCTGATGAAGAGAATGAACAGAGCTGATAAAGGATGCTCACAGTTAAATCCAGGCCACATAATAAAATCGAGTGAAGAACAGACCTTTGCCCTAAAGCTTTAATACTTATTGCCAAAGAAAAGAGAGCATTAATGCAATTTCATGTACTGCTACCTTAACTAACTTCTCTTCTTCACCAATAAATTCACTTGTGTATTTGTGCCCATCAAAGTTAAGATTCTAGCAAAAGTAATTCAAAATACCTGTTCCGCTTCTACATAAATTCTAACTTCGAGAGTTTGGCTTTACATCGCAGCTCGCTGAGGGTTGCTTCAGCTCGTTGTTATGGCAGCATCTACATCTCAAAGAAATTCTAGCAAAACTGAGAGAAGGGAGAAATAGGCAAGATCCCATCAAAGTTAATTTTTCAAAGAGTGAGAGCTGGGAGGGGGGAAGACCTCTCTTTCACTGTGAATGCAAAACAAAGCTGCACTGGTTTTGTTGCCATCAGTTTGTATCTTCATTGTCACCATCACCCAGTGATGATGGTTGCAGATTGGGCTGCTTCTAGGGATATTATCGTAGACACTGGGATATGTTTGCTAACTGGTATTTGTCCGTGATGGTAAAAGTTAATGTATTATTGTCCTTGATTGCATAGCACACATCGTGTCATCAGCCACCTTCCTGGAGCTTGCTCATCCAAACCCCTCAATTAACGAGTGCTCATTGGATTATTCCTCCTCTCGTCCTTCTGCTGCCAATAGTTTCTGCATCAGTTCGTGGATGTGGTATATTCGTGTTAACGCTATCGCTTCTTCTCTTTCTGCTTCTGCTTCTGCCAAGGTATCTTTCTAGTGAAAGACATCATGTTGCAGCTGAAAAATGAGCATTGAGAATAGTAATCATTCCAGCACAGGAATACAAATTTCTACAATCCAAACAAGGAAACTCTGCCCAAACAGTTGGGTAAACACAGCTCCACTGCGTATGGTATTTAGCTGAAAATTAATCAGACATATTCTCTATCCAAAGGTGTAGACTTTGATGTACTCCTTTTACTTGATAGAAGGCCATCGACATCGGCTCCTCCTGATTTTAAAATGCTGCCAAGGATTTGCATACATCTAAGCTAGGCTGCAGCTCTGCTTCATATAGTGTGGTCAGGGGTAATTTTAGCTGTTTAGGGTCTACAGGTGGAGGCAGAAAGAGTCTGTGGCTGGTGACTGCCACTAGAAGTGCATATCGTAGCACAAAGGGTTTTTTTTCCTGTACAAATTGCCTCAGTTCCACTTTCCTAAGTAAACAACCAGCTATAGAATTAGCTACAGTGCTAAATGAAAAAAGGAGTTCAAAGAGAGTAATGTAGAATAATTGAACAGGAAGAAAGGAAATATGCATGTAGCAGACCTGAAAAAGAGACAGAGAGCTAATTAAATGTAGTACAATTAATTTCACACAATGCCTTTCACTTGCAGCATCATAAAATATTTTGCTGAATGAGCACGCCTAGAATCAGCTGCGCTTTCAGGAACTTTTTACATCTGTTTTGCTTTGGCTTATTGCTGTCATCATGATACAGAGAGCTGTTGTGAGGAGAAAACATCATAGCTCACCAGTCCTTTCTGAGACCAAGGTGAAATTCCACCATCTCAAGCAAAGAATGGTAAAGTGGGCAGCACAAAGAGACCGAAGCCCTGGCATGGGCAACAAGTCAGAAAGCCAATCTACTGCATGCATTTGCAAGAATCCATGCATATTTTTTGAAGTATGCATGTAAACCTTACTGTGGTCTCACAAAATGCATGCCTCTATATCTGTACAACACAGGGCATGTTCCAGTGTGTGCGCACGTATGGAAGTGTCTGATGGTCTTTTTGGACCTTTGTGCCATAGGCTGTAGGAGTGATTTCTGTGTTCCCTTTTCCAAATGTAATCGTTCTGTTGTCTCGTTTTGGCTGTGCTAAGCCAAGGAGTGGATCTGAGAGCTGGCTGTAGGCCCCTTAATCATTTCTTGCTTTCAAATGACAGCAGCACACTCCCTGTATCAGTTTCCAAGAGTGCTATTTAGAATGTGCAGCAAATTGAAAGATAATGAAAATAGCATAAATTCCATTATTGTTGGAGGAAAAATATTACGAGTGGAGCAAACCGAGAGTCACTGGAGAATGATGAGGCTGAAAGGAAGAAATGAAGTATGTGAGCATTCTTTTAGGATACTGATATCTCTGCACCGGTAGTTTTGTGCAAAAAGCAGAACTCGGGAGTGATAGTGCTTCCTGCTCTGGCTCTAATCTTCACCAAACTGCCAGTTTTTCTTCTAACAAAATGCACAGCCGTTCTTTCCCGTGCTTGTAGCATGAATTGCAGAGACACTCCTGGGAGTCACTGTGCAGCCAAGTGCCTGACCGACACACGCAACCGGACACATAACTCAAGCACATGTGGAGCTGGTTCCTCTGCTCTCAAGCCTTCCACGTTCCAACCTGCTACGTCTCCTGTCCTTTTGATCCACAGTGAGTGACGCCCATCTCAGAGAGGCAGATGTTGTAGGCAGAAGTTTTCCCTTTGGCTTTGGATAACTTTTCAGCAACCGATTCCTTTGAGTCTCACAAATGAAGGCAGGCTTTTTCTTGGCCATGGGAGAAGATTCCCTTGTTGGCATTATCCAGTAGTTAACTGCTCATCTCCAGGAATAATTTCGAACAACAAGGTAGAGCAAGCTATTTTGTTCATTCCCCACCTTAGCAGGATGTCCCTCAGAAGGGAGATACACTCCAGTGTGTTTTTGCTCCTATCCTAATTTCTTCTTCTTTGTTGTCCACAAGGGGACTAAGCGAACCATAAGATGCTTTGGACGTCAGTGCTAACCTCCTGGGTCATCCTCTTTACGTGGGATGTAAATGAGGGCAAGTAGAGCTCTAGCTGCTTACGTTATAGCCTGTGACTTCGCAAGCTATCCCTTCGCTCATCAGTGAGCTTGAGGTTGCTACACTATATAGTTTTCATGACGGAGAAAAAAGCGCAATTATTATAAGGCACTGTTATCTCCTGTCACATTCGGTAAAATCAGTTTGGCATTCTGAAAGTCCTATGAGGAAGGCACTGGGATGAAAATTCATGAGTGCAGACTAAGAGACATTGGCAAATAAGACCTTCTGTCAGTCATTACTCCGCAGATCCTTTTTTTAGGGAAGGAATGAGTAAGCTGGGGTTAGGAGACCTTGCTGTGTGATTTGCCAAGCATTTCAAAATGTCGCCTCTACGTGTAATGACCAGTGACGAATGCAAGTTGTGTTAATGAGCTTTGCACTGCAGCAAGCTGGGTTATAACAGTGCAGCTCTGTCTGATGATGGCTGTTGACTTTGATCACCAGGCCACGGTGGCTCCTTGCAGAGGAGAAGTGGCTCTCATGAAGGGGGAAACCTTTTGAAAGGCTTCACGGCATAAGATCTCTCGTGGATTCACATGTGAACAAGGATGAGTGGGCAGCAACCTCCGAGGTGAGCATCCCTGGACAAACACTAAGTAAAAAAGAGCTTCTAAGGCCATTGGAGGGAGAGAAAGGGCCTCCTTTGCTTGGGCTGGGGTTACTTCACTGAGGTGAGATCTCCATTGTGGGCCAAGGAATGCCAGTGGCTTCTTTCTGTTGTTGCTGTTAGCAGGGTCTCCACAGCTAATATTATGACTTTCCTAAGGAGGAACAACTCACAGCGTTGTTGCTGGTGTCACACCTGGAAGTATTATTGTCCTTCATGTCCTTTCATTAGGAGAAATTAAAATGGTGACTTGATTTCTCTTGACATCAAAGGACTTGAGTCCGTCATTTTAAGTACTGAGAAACCAAACTGTTTGACACCCCTGTGGCCAGTTGACCATGTTTGCTGATATTACCCAGCTGTTCGTTATGAAGCTTTACCCTCTTTGTGAGAAGACTCCCTGGGAAAGAGGGTGAACGGTTGTTGCATTTCAGAGTGCAGCCTGTCTTGGGAGCAGCTTGGAAATGCAGAAATAACCAGAGAGCCAGTGTGATATGTTTCCCAAAGCTGCAGAGCTGAAGAAGAGCTGATGCTCTTGGTGTCTGATCTGTACATGGAACATTAAACCCAGACTGCTTCTACCTGGGTCTGCAGGGTTCAGATCTCATGGGGTTTTTCTGAAGTGCAAGTGACAAAAAACAAGTTGCTTTTCTGGAAAAGCTTTCCTGTCTCAGGAAAAGCTTTATCGTACAAAGCGTTGGCAGCTCTCCACCCTTACTGACTTCAGGGTACAGGGGAAACTTGCTTAGTATCTTGCAGAGCAAAGCTTGTCAGGGAATTTTAAAACATTAAGGTGCCTGTGATTCATAGACACTGCAGCAGTAATGTAATTCACATTTATTTTGCATGGAGGTTTTGTAAATGTAGCTGAATAATAACATTGTTTGCCCATCTTGCTCTTTCTGTTATGAGCTGTTTAGGATCTCTGATGCAGTTTCTCAGCAATATGTGTGTTTAAATTCAAACTTGACCCTGGAAGGGGAAGAACCCACCTTCTGCTCTTGTGCCAAGCCTGTCTGATGATGAATTGGCAGGACCTGCCTTTCTGACACAGATATTTTCGCTTAGATCCTTTTTAGTATGTGACAGAAAATGAAATTCTGAAGCCAAATGACCGATCTTAATAGGCTAGTCCTTATCCTTGCTTTGCTAAGCATCAAACTGAAATAGCTTTTATCTTTCTGAGACACTTTGTTAGCATCTTATGGGAAAATGGGAGCAAAAGACAGCAATTGACCCTTCTGCAGCATTGTTCCAAACAGTCTGGGCAGCAGAGTGGTTGATGGGTGGTCCACAAAGTATGCAAACAGGGGGACTGTGACCACGTTACCCCATTAAGCTGACGAAAACCTCAGCACAGTCCCCGTTCAAACAAGAGGGCTGTGATGCCAGGGAGGCGAGGCTGCTTTAGCTCGCTTGCCCTGTGGCAGCAACGCAGAAGTTACTACAAAGGAGTGGGGAGAACTGAGGAACTTCTTCAAAGAAGATGGGCACTTTTGAGTAGGATTTTTTTTTTTTTAATTGGTTTCCACCTGTCAGACTTGTCAGTGGTAAAACTGGATGTTTGCAAAGCGAAAAAAATCCTTCCCCCTCACCCACTCCCACACCTCCTCCCTTCCCACTGGCCTGTCTCCAGGCTCCAATGTGACATCTGAGCAAATTTATTTCAGCATCCGCTGTCAGCAGGAGTGGAGGAGTTTGTGAGAAGAGGCATCCCACGGCTCTGGTTCCTAGTGGATATTTTGTGTCTGATCTGTGTTTGGGAATCATTTCCTTTGGATGCTGTTGAGAATCTGTTGTGATCCATGCCCTAGCCTTTAGGGTCAAGTAGCTTCTGAGACGTGCTAGTGCTTTAACAACAGCTTCGCAGGTCTGCAGAGGCAGGGTGAGATGATCAGGATGATCTGTCCATCTTCAGAAAGGCCCAGGTACCACGATACTGATCTGGGAGGGATAGTCATCAGCTAGAAAAGAGAACCAGCCAAGGTGCTTACCACAATAATGAATACCCACTGCGTGTGTCCATATTTTTTTTGCTTTTTTTTCCCATTTCATCCAATGAAAAGATAATGACTTCAGCTAGGGGCAACAAGGGGAAATAGGAAAATTGATGTAACAACCGAAGCTGATCCCAGCAGTGAAGATAATGAGGCAACAGCTCTAGTACACAGAGCTTTTGTCCTTTCCTCGGTACTCCAGAAGCAAGTGTATGCTCATCTCTACTGGTGAGTAGCATTACCAAGCAAAGGTTTCAAGACAGAGGTCTGAAAGTAAAGAGGATTCTCTCTTCCCTTCTGTTCTCCTTCATTTAAAGGAATATGCATTTAAATAAAGGCTCCTAATGCTAAATGGAGCTATTCAGCCCAAGAAGTAAAAGAAGATACTGAGATGGATCCACAGAGATGAATAAGGCAAAGGAGTTGTTTTCTGAAGACACCCAGCAACTCATAACACCCAGCATTTGTTACCTCCAGCCTTCCTTCCCTCAGAGACCCAGCTTGACAGCTCCAAGTGTTTGAACGTGGCCCGTACTGCAATGCTGCCTTTCTGGAGGTGGTTGAAGATGACACCATGTGAATCTCAGCGAGTTCAGCACTGCATCCTGCAGCAGCTGTGTTAACCATCGTCTCTTTTCACCACAGGTCTCTCTCTGGTGGAAGGATATAGCAGACAAGTGGGAAACTTTTCATGGCAGGGTAAAATCAAATTAAATCACAGGAGGACACAGGAAAGGAAGAGCTGAGCCTCCCTCTCCCTGAGGGATCGTATCTTCAAGGTCTTGGAGGCTTGCTAAGGCTCCTGGAAAGTTCTTCTTATGCTTTCTGGACCACAAAAGCATGGAGCACAGGCGGCTGTGGTGGGATTGCAGCTTATGTACAAGGGGACCACCTGGCAGGGGCTGTGTGGGAGTATTTGGAAACTTGAACTGGGACCGCTCAGAGAGGAAGGTCCCTGGCACAAGCCCTGCTTCTTCTCACGGGAAGGCGCAAATGAAAACATCTGTGAGTGGGGATTTTGCCATTTGAGTATCAGGGATAATTAGGGGAGAAAGGAAAAAATTCTCTTCTGCTGGCAGTAGAAGACAGAGGCAGAGGAGTAAACATCCCCACCACAGCCATGTTGTCTAACTGTGCTCCAAAGTCCACCCTGCAGATGACTTCCCTGCTCATATCTCTTCCCTTACTGGAGCTATAATATAGGAAAGACTTAGGTGGTGAAACCAAAACAAAAGGCGACCACAACTTTAAGTTGTGGGGAAAGAGATTTTGTAAAAAAAAAAAGAAAGGGGGGGGGAAAGGAAAGAAATTCCCCTTGTACACAGTTGTCACCCGAGAGATCTCCGCTTCCACAAAATTCACAAAATTGCCTGAACTAGTGAGATAGAATGTATCAGTCCAGCTTTGTGCCAACAGACAACTGAGATGACAACATTATTAGTGTTCTCAGGTCAAACCTGTCATGTTGAATTAACAATTCATAAGGCACAAGAAGTACTGTTCCCTCATGTGAATCAGAACTGAGGCATCACCTGCACAAATAATTGTATTAGTTTTGAATCAACAATGAAAACAAAGAATAAACAATTATCTACTTAAGTTCTTCATCCTTTTTGGTAACATCATTGTGCAGAGTAATTGAATTACCTTTGTCTTCCCATTTGTCGTGGGGTTTATAAGACACCCTTTCTTCCTCCCCCCCCCCTCCCCACGCAGTTGTGCGCACGAACACTCTTAGCAAATAGCCTAATGTGCCTCTGTCTTTGCAGCTAAGGATGGGAGCATTGGCTCAAGATGTCTCAGTCCCCAGCTACTTGCTTCCTGGGGATGTCAAACGGCAAACTCCTGGTGTGTTTTAAAAGGGATGCTGCTGCCAGCCAAGGGGATGGGAGCAGAGAGGAGAAAATATAAGGTTTATGCACCAGGACCTTAGATCACCTCTTGAAGTTTGACAGGGCTGAGATACAGAGCTCGACTTGGCCTTTTTCTGGTTATTTTTCCATCACTCGGGCTCCACACAGACAGGGTTGGCACTGCTGCCCGCACCACACCTCCCCGCCGTCAGACGGCATTAAGCGAGCAAGCAGGGATGGTCCAGGGATGCCGCAGGGGATGCGAGCTTCTGCTGCCCTCGGCCACAGACGTTCAACACAGGCAATAATAGCCCATGGTTTCCAGCGGTGGAGGTCTGCTTCAGCCTTGGGTATGCTGGCTGAAAACCTGGCTGTTTGCGGCTCAGTCCCCTTTTCTGCAAAGCAGCTGGTGGTAAATGTAATGTTTGCAAGGTTGGCCCTTGTTTATCGACAGTGCTGAAACTCCTGTTTCGTACAGTACATCTGGACTGCTCACACACACTGTGTGAATGTTAACTGTCAGCTTCTCTTTTGCTTGTCAGAAATCTCTGATCCGGCTTTCGAGGACCATTATGTTCTCTATTAAAGTTGCTTTTAAGGAGGAGGTTGTGACACTTCTGAAACTAAGTGGGGTCTGCCAGAGTCAGCTTGGATGGGAAACCAGGGTTAGAGGCTGTTGGAGATGTTAGACAAGGCAATTTTTTCACCTGAAAAGTGAGCTCCTCTTACAAAATAATGCTTAAAAAGAAGCTGATCTCTGCTTAAAGGAGTGCTATCCTTCTGATGAGCTGCAAAAATGAGATCCATACACGGCTGCTCATGATCCCCGTGATGGGGCTAGAATATCTGTCTGCAATATCTCAGTATCTTCACCTAATCCTGGTTGTGCATCCCCAGTTTTGCCTGTCTCGGATGTGCTTTCTATGTATCTATGCAAATTTCATGCATTAACTCTCAGTATATAGCATTGCTCCCACCACAGTCCATGATTTATTTGAGATGAAATCCACTTTTCTGCATCACAGTTTTTCTGGGTACATCTGGTTATGATGAGGTCTCAGTGTTTGACTTTTGAAACCATTAGAATTTCTACTAGCACAGAACAGTTTAAGGGAAAATAAGGACTTTTAGCTATGAATATTTATGGTTAGAGTTGAATTGTATTTCAGATTGCAATTCATTATTGCTGGTAGAACAGTAGACAGACACTAACATTCAATTTAATTGAAATATTTTCTCTTTTGTGCCTTGACCAGTGAACAATTTTTTCTGAAATCTGTATACTGTAAGTCTCAGTATTTATATCTTATTAAAATGACAGTCTTCTTAAAGAAAACAAAACTAGGAATAAATCTGTCCACAATGCTGATAAGCCAGAAATATTTCTGCTCACAAACAGTAAAAATGTAGAATTGACTCAAGACATTTTATAGAGCAGATACTTTGATATGAACAGAAACACCAATTATCCTCGGTTTAAACATTCATGGGGTGTAACCACAGCTGCTCAAGTGAAACTTCTACTTGTTAATCCTAAATAAAAGGAGCTGGTTGGAAATATGTGAATATTTGCAGTGGAGATGAAATAAATCAAACCAAACACACACTCATTTTCAGGGTCTGGGGCTGACCATTTTTTCCCAATTTAACATTTGAAGAATAGGGATGGCTGTGAAAACATCCGTGATTGAAAAGATGGATACGGGAAGGGGGGTACTGGTAAAGATGCAGCTTGACATGCTCTGGAGCTGTATTTAGCAGCAAATAATCCTGCAAACATCCCCCAATTTGAATGTTTAGCTCCTTCCTTGCGTCCCACTTTTTCCTGTAAGCCAGGTGAGTGTCCCACTCCTCAACCTCTGCAGCATCAGCTCAGATCCTTTCTCCCCTTCTGCTCTCTTCTCCCACTGACTTTCCAAGTGTCTTAGCAGCTCTCCCTGTAGTTGGGTATGTACAGATTAGAAACTAAAGAAAGGAGATGCTTTTAGGTGGTCCAAGGAGCTACTACCAAACTGAATAGAAGTGATTTTCATCTGAGCAGAAGGGAAAATGTCCTCAGTTGCACTTTGGAATAATTGCTCTAAGACAGAGTTGAGAACAGTTAAAAAATACAGAACTCTGGCCAAAAAGAGACAGCAAGTGTGGGAACAGGCATTTGCTGGGAGACGTGAGCAAACTTAACTCTTTGCTTCTCTGCTTTACTCTGAGGCTCGGTGAGGGGATGCTTTATTGAGCAGGTTAGTGGGGTTGTACCCATGCCCTTCCTTCAGCCCACTGCATCAGGTGCATCGTCTGACCAGCCTTCTTTCCCCTCTAGTTCATTTTGGTCGTGGTCCTATTCTGTATTTCTCTGTCTGTGCACAATTAAACAGCTTCCTGAGAAACTCCATTTTGTACCTAGCAAGAAGTGGCTCAATTTCAAATAAATGTGCAATATCCTCAGCTTTAACAATTTTCGCCCCACAAAACATCTTTCCCATCCTATCCTCTGATTCAATATTTCATTTCAGTCCTCTAGCTCCTAATTCTCCAGTACCCTAGTGCCAACAGCTAAGGAAGTCTACTGGGCTCATCAAAGTCTTGCTGTGACTCACAGCCCCTTCTTACATAAAACAGCCTTTTCGTGTTGATCAAGACAACCGATATTCAAACCCTATGGTGCCTCCTGGAGAGATGGATATAAAAAATAGGCAGACCCTGAGCCCTGGAGGCAATCTGCAAGGAAAATGAATAGCACAGGGGGACGAATTGTCGTAAACAAGTGGAAGTGGGATTTTGGTTGAAAAGAAAAGTTTTTGCCTGATTTGTGAAGATGCAAAAATCAAACAGGAGCAGAATGTTTTCTTTTTTCCTTTTCCATTTTCCAGTGTTTTCTGTTACATGCTGATGTTGCTAACACAACTGTCTTCTCTCTGGAAAAAGTCTGCAAATCCTTTTGATGACATGATGAATATAGAAACACAGAAAGCAAATAGAATTATCATTGTGCACTTATTTCGCCCATGCTTTCTGAAGACATTTGGAGTCCTTTGTACCTTTTACGCTGCAGCTTAAGCTGATATGGCACAATCTTCCTCAAAGCTGAGCATTGTAAAGTCAGTAGCTTTTGGGTTGGCATGCCTTTCAACAGGGGGCCAAACAAAGCAAGATCTTTTCCCCGCAGAAACCTTTTCTGCCTCTGTCTCCCTTTAGAGAGGTTCATTAATTTTGCATTTGCCTTCCAGACTGATGACTGGAGCAAAGATAGCCCTCCACAATTTCTATTTTTAGTGTTCATCTATGGGTAGCTTTGGCTTTCCTGTTCACCGCAGGTATAAAGCTGCCACTCACACTTACACCTGTTCTTCCTCAAGCTTACTGATTAAATATTTTCCCAGCAGAAGACAGTGCTTCTTCCCCAGGAATCAGATTATAACAACGTGGCTGATCTCACAGAGATAGTGTCACCCTAGGGCAGGGGGGAGAAGGATTTCTACCAGTTAGCTCTACTAAGCCAAGGACATTGCTCTTCGATGAGCAGCTGGTTTTAATGGCATATAAATGGAGTGAGAGTGGCAGCATGGGAACATGTATTTTTCTCTGTCTCCCAAAGTCGATGAAAACTTATTAAGATAGAAAGTGAAATCTGCAAGGCTGTTTTGTGAATGCCAGTGAGCTCCATATGATAAACAGTATATTAAAAACCACTGAGGCGTGCTGTGATAAATGCTCTCCCTCCTTGCCATTGCAATATATACAATAAGCAAGAGATATCGTTCTATATTCAATCAAAATCAGGGCTGGAGTCTTTGTTGCTTTCAGACACAAGGCACGAATCTGATCAGCACCTCTGTCATTTGGGATTGGCTGTGAAGCTGCTAACATAATGAACTGCTTCATTTGTCCCCTGCTAAATGATATTTTTAAAAAAAGCCTCAGAAGAGAGAAACAAACAAAGCTGGACTGGGTCACTTAAAAACACAAGCTGGGTTTCTTTGCAGATGTGAACTCATTTATACCAGTTGTGCAGGTGGACCTTCATCTAGGCTCACAAATGCTTCCTAAATTTGTATTTTCTTTCATTTCAAAAGCGTATAGGCTTGTGTTTACATGTCTTGCTAGATCAGCCCTCCCTGGGAACAATGCTCACTTCTCTAGGCAAGAAAATTAACCAGTCTGGCTGCCTTGCTTTGGTGTCATTGGTGACCAGGTTTAAAATCCCTGTACCTTTTGCTTGTCCTAAGCCAGATCAAGCCCAAAGGAAGGAGAGGGGTAAGTCTCAAGCTCTGAGTCAGGAAACACCATTGGCTACATAAGGTGTTTTTCTGGGATGGTCACGAAAAATCTAATTTCATGCTTGTGAGGATGGTAAAGAGAAATTAATCCTATCCCAGTTGCCAGTCTGAAGGAAGACAAAAATGATTTATTGCAGTAATGTGGAACTTTGTAAGCATGCATACTCTGTGTGGGAGCTGTACTAAATATGCCGTTGACAGTTGTAGCTGCTTTTTAAGTGGACAGAAGAACTAGAACATTGAAAATGTCAGGTGTCACAGATTTCATTATAGTTCTCCATGGCACTGCTAAGGTCATTCCCATTTAATGGACTTTGTTCCTGTTTAGGTATTTTTAAAATTCAGAACACAATGCTTCACCTTCTCCTGCAATCTGTATGAAGCAGACTCCAAGGATAACAGCACCGTCAAGAACACTTTGAAAGCTGCCAAGTGCTATGCCAAGGTTGTTGATGTTGCTGACAACCAGTGAGAAGTTGCTTTTAAACGGTTGAATGTTGGCATGTTTTGCTAATACATGTCTTGGAATGGAGGTTTAAAATAGCTCATGGACTACCTGCTTATGTTGAATGAAAGGAAAGATGAATCAGAGTTGACTGTGCTGGAAACACTGGGGTTTCAATCTCTGGTCTAGAGGAAAATTTCATTACAGTCCTTGAGTGAATCCCTTAAGTTCTCTGTGCCTGAAATCTGTACCATAAAACAAGAGCACCCTTGCAGCGACGAAGGTACGGAGTGTGCTGGGTTGTTACCAGTGCGCTAACACTATTGAAACTTGATAACGATGGCTATTACATATCGATTATGTTCACGAAATGTTGGGGTGCTGGCGAGCCCACAAGTGACCGCGTACAGCACGCAGGTACAGGATGGCAGAAGTGGCTGAGTATTTGCTCTCCGACTGAGCCCGGGGGGGCTATTCCACAACAAATGTGATTTCAGAGGAGTGAGTATCACGGTGTGCAACCCACACTCCAGTTATTCAGAGTACCTACTACATTAATGCCAGCTTGGCTGTGCAGCAGCTTTCCCTTCATGCATTTCTGGAAAAAACAGGAGTTTTACAAACCTCCCTTGTAGCTCTGGCCCCGGGGCTCTTCCCTTGCATATTTGTCTTTGGCAGGGAGACGAACCGCAGACCTGTGTGACCCAGTGTTGATGCCTGCTCAGCCCTGAGACATTTATAAAGAAAAAGTAGTATGTGATGTTTTCATTTGAGATTACATAGTTAAGGAGCAGTGACGAGAAATAGATCAGTCAGACCCCCTGATTAATTATACTGTGTTATAGTAGTGCCTGAGGCTGAAAGCTGCATTGCAGAAGTGTTGGACATACCTACTGAGCAGCTTCCAAAGTCAGGAGAAAGGAGAAGCAGAAGAAAGGAACAAAGAAATCCCAGGCTAACTGGTTCAGCCCTTAATGTGACTGAAGCTAATGCAATGGCAAAATATGGTGTGTCTGTCCTTTCATCTTCATGCTGCATTTCATCAAGATGAGGGAGGATTAAATTGTCCATCCGAGATACTACTATTACTCACAAGAGAGGAGTTCTTTATTCTCTCTGTACCTTCGCAGGTCTTGAAGCAGATCTTCAAGGCTGCGTGTTCGTAATCATTCCTTTATGTAACTTCAGTTTACAACAAAGCTGAGACATCTCAGCAGTGCACAGCGGAGCAGCAGCGGTGTGAAAGCAGAGTGGACCGTTACTGCTTTACAAGGTGGTTTTACATCGTTGCATTAAATGGGTGAAGGATTTTGCTTCCCGTTTCTTCAGGATTTCATAGAGAAGCAGCCAAGTGTAAGTAAATATCATGTCACTGGTGGTACAAACCAGCCAAGCCAGCCAGTACTTTCAAGAAGGAGGAAGAGCTCCCCACTGGAGAGACCAAAAATTTATAGTGCACGTATGCACGCGTAAGTGTGTGGCTGTTGCACTCACACTTGTGATGATATTCTGGCCATCTCTGAGATGTTTACATTTCATGTAAGTTTTTTTGACTCTTCCCACTTACTTTGCTTTCAGTAAGTCTGTCTTCAAGGGTGAAACAATTGTGGTTTCTTTCTCTTTAGTAGCCACGGCCCCTGGTGGGCTCAGCTGACCTGTCCTAAACTTTCTATCGCCATCCTTTTCCCCACGGCATTTGGCTGAGCGAGCCCAGGGCTGGGCTGGCAGCCGACGGAGCCTGGGCTGCCTGCCGTCTGCTCGCCCTGCGTGGATTTTTTTCCCCGGGAACCAGCCCCAGCACTTTGGTTCAGCCACCCCACAGAACTCGGGGCCACGTCTGTGCTCGTGTACTTCTCGAGGGGTTTTGCACTTGAGTGCCCAAAGTCACTTTACGCTCAGCTTCCTACTGCACAGCCCACAGGAGACCTGTAATAATAACCAGGATGCGCTGCCTTATTGCTTAAATACCCTCATGGATATACTCCAACCTGATCTACTTCAACCAAATTCAATAAGGCAGAGGAGGATTTAAAGACATTTTAAATAAATTAACTTCTGGATGGCTGTTTATTAAGTTTTATGAAGCCATTTACTAAAATGTAACATTTGTTTCAAAAGGCGCCTGAAATTTTCCTCTTGTGAACTATCAAAATTACTTTTATAATTGAAATGAGAAATACGGGCCAAATTGAAACATCCCTCATTGCTCAAGACACAGTCTTTGTGCCTTTCTAAAAGAAAAAAGAAATTAATGGACTCCCCACAGCCTTTTGTTTTCCTCCGCATTGGTGGGCTGTGATGTGATGCCCGATTGCGTGATGTTGGGTGGGAGGGTTGTATGAGAGAAGCGAGGAGCTCTGGTTCCCGGGAGTTTTAATTTTTCAAGGAGTCAGCCCTGAGCTAGAGAAGTCACGAGCTGAAGGCAATGTTTTTCACTCCAGCTTGAACATGGTCTGGATTTCTGCATAAGCAATGGAGGCTCCGCTGGGAGCATCCTGCCCTACACAAAAATCTCCTGCAGCCAGAAAACAAAGACATTGCCATGTGTTGTGGATTTTCACTGCTGAAGACATGAACGGCAGCTCCTTAGGCAGCAGACTGAAAATACACCTTTTAACAGAGCAAGGCTGAACACCAAATAAAAGGATCCATAAAATAAATTATTTGATTCTTTAATAATTGATGCTGTAGGGACAATAGAGGCTCCTGCTCTTCTCATCTGGAAGCAGCACCAAAATGCTTTCAGAGATGCAGTGCATTTCAGCTAGGTTTTAGAAGATGAATTTTCCAGGCATGAATGATCCCAAATATTTAAATTTTATTTTGTTGCTGCTTTCCAAGCAACCTTTCTGTCTGCCAGAAATCAAAACAATAGGGTTGAGCGGATAAAAACTATGAAGATCTTATGGATTTTCCTGGTGCTCATCTGAGCTATTTCACAACAGAACTTTAACCAGGAGCTGCAAGGAGAATGGAAGTGACTGATTTTCGCTCATTAAGTGTAAAGGCACTTTAATATAGTGGGCGATACCCAAGTACTCTGTTCCCACAAAATTACCTCTGTGTTAGAAAAATGGATGCCAGGGAGGGAGCGGGTCATGCAAGAGCGGGGAAGGTAGGAAGGGAAACCTCACTGTTAAGGCACAGTAAAACTGTTTTGTTTTTCAGCAACAAGTTCTCCAGGGTGAGGGCTGTCTCCTTCGCTGTGTGCCTACAGCTCCCAGTGCAATAAAGCCCTGATCTGCTCAGTTTTCTGGGCAAAGCTGCTGCAGAAATAATGGCCAAGATACAAGGTTTTTAACATTTGCCCTGCAACAGGGGAAAGCAAGCAGGCAAGATAAGCAAGGCAGGAGTTCAGAAAACAGCCAGACTCCTGTAGTGCTACCTGGATCTCAAACAGCAGCTGCCCTCTGTGCAGCACAGGTCTTTCTTGAAGCCCAGAAGATCTCCACTCCCACACTTCAGGCTTGTGCGTGCCACAGCCAAAGGGAGCTGGATGCTCTCGGTTGCTTGCTCCTAACAGCACAGCGGGACTGTAAACCAGCACGGAGCCCTTTTGGTTTTCCCAGGTCTCAGGAGGGATTTCTCAGGGCAAACTTCACCTATGGGAACCTTCTTCAAACCTAGCTAGTCTTTTCCCTGGTTTGTTTGCCGACTTGCAGATGCTAGCAGCAGCTGGCGTTTGGATGCTGCGTTTGTGCCAAAGAGTCTGTGGGAGAGGAACGCTCGGGACCCTTCTGCAGAGGAGGTGCAAAGGTCAGTTCAAGGTCGATGGGATTTCAGCGGTTTAGCCCACAGCCAGCCAGCCTGTGCTGGTAAGCAGGCTGTATGATAAAGGCACAGCTGCCATTTCAAGCATGACCCGCCCAAGCCTTAAATTTGGATATTTATTTCTTAGGATCCATAAATGACAAAATAAAATAAAATACCAGACAGTACAAAGGCTATATCAGGAAGTAACCATTTCATTACAGTTTGATCAAGAAATACAGTATCGATAATAGCATGTTACATTGAAAGAGTGTTTCCCATTGCTACACAAAAGGATTTCACACCCGCTTCCTTCCCTTTGTCACAGAAAATATTACAAGGGAGACACTGACACACTTTTAACATTCATTTTTTTTCCCATTGCACAACAGGCCACAGAAAATAAAGCACATATTAACATTTTGTATTTCAGAAAAAGAAAAGGTGCACTTTGAAAAATATTTGCCACAAATACAGTATGTGCAGGACTATCAGGTGGCACGGCTGGGGAAGGACTCTTGATCACAAAGCCAGGACACAGCATCATGAAATTTTAGATTAGCGATTTCTGTTTTTGTCCTAAATGAGTCCAGACTGAGAACAGAAGAACTTGTTGAGCTGTAACGTTAAGAACCAGACAGAGCTCTAGCAGATACAGCTTTGTTTGAACAGCTACCAAACAACACAACCAAGAAGATACCAGACTAACACGCAAGGCGTTGCACAGCAAAGCTCCAGCGCTCTCAAGCCGTGTGGACGTCTGTCCTTCCCCGAGAGCGGGCAGCGACAGCACCCGCACAGGCGATGGGTTCAAACCTGCCACACGAGCTCTCTGCAGCAACACCTTGGTTTTTATTCCGCTAAATGTTTGATGCTATAAATGCAAAGGTCCCGCTAACTGTCATGTTTTCAGCACGTGTCCTGCTAACCCTCCTCACTGACTTTTCCATTTAGTTTTCTCCTTTACGGGCGCAGTCGCTGAAGTGAGGTCTCGTGCACTTTACGAAGAAGACAAGCTCAGCAGAGCGTTGAAACGCTGATGTGTACTGGGCCTTTGGTGAGAAAGTCCTGTCTGGGGGAAATTTCCAAATAGCGTAATGACTTGGTAAATCTGATTTCACACACTGCCAAATGGATGGCCCTGACAAGAACGCTGTAAAGGGAAAGGAAACCTCAAAATAATATTTGAAGAGGTCACTTGATAGACTCTCTTCAGATGGGAATTTCTCAGAATCCATCTGGCAGCACTTCACATCTGTGGGTTCTACAGATTTTTTTTTAGTCAAAACAAACAGTTCAAAACACTTATAGGAAATTTGCATAGATTAACAGCATCCCGCACCAACGCTCACCTCTCTGCCCCAGCAGAGAGTTCAGACAAGACAGGAATACGAAGGATGGGAATATGCATTTTTTCTAATGGCAAAAGCCACTTACACTCGATTAGGTTTAAAGCTAAACCTTGTTGGGTTAGTAGTTCAACCGTTGTTAAAAGGCATGGAAAGAACCATTTTTCTGGTATACACTGGGCAGTATCATGCTTTCCTTTATAAAACTGTGGGGTCTTACGGTGAGTTATCCTCACTTTGAGCTCAAGGGAACTAAATCTCCAGGTCGAATATAGCAAAACTAGGTGAGGAGGGGAGAGAGGATGAAATCAGCTGCAACTTACACTTCTCAGCTCAAGGTAGTCAGATTTGGCCAGTGGAAGAGGTAGCTCTGAGCTGCAATCTCAGATTAAGGCCATAGACTCAGGTCTGCTCCCATGTTAAGCTGCAGGAACAGAGCTATAGAAGCCAGCAAACTGCCTGGATAAATCCCCCCAAACAGTCAGCTCTTCAGGACTCAAGTGGCCCAACAAACATTGTGGACAGAGTTTACGATAAGACCATTTTTACTCCAGCTTGTTCCCATTTTCATGTCAAACCAAAAATAAACCTACCAGTTTCTCTGAGCTGTGATCAAATATTCTGTAACCTGCCAGCGTAGCTCAGTAATGAAAATCTAAGCCAAGCATTTTTTGTGAAACAACAATTTTTGTACAGTGTGTTCTAAGATAATCAAGCACATTCCAGCAGGTTGGTGTTGAACAAGTATATTAATAATGTTTAACGTTTCAAAAGCAACTGAGACACGCAGGATGTTAATTCCTAGTGAAAGTCAAAGCGACACACAGTTACAGCTTCTGTGGGAGGTTTCAGAAACCACCTCCCAGCTATTGACTCTATTTAGAGGTGAAGTTAAAGAATTTGGGTCCTCTCCAGAAACATTTAAATTGTCTTGCCTGGAAGGCCAATGTTAAGTGTGTGACATTAAGACTCCTCTTCCTCTGCTTATCATACCTGGACTTTTCCACAGGGCAGTATGTACAGGTCTTCTAGAGGTTCTTCCAATCTGCCCAAGCCATTTCTAACACACACACACACAGAGATAACATTTGCTGGTTTCTCCCAGATCTCCTTCCAAAGAGATCAATCTCCTTTTTTCTTTTGTTTTGTTTTCTGTACCATTACCTGTTTTTCTTGCCAAAGAGGAGTCAACTGTGCATGAGCAACGAAAGTGCTTTGTCAGATATAATCTCTGTCCTCTGTTTGGTACAACCTGCCCAAGAAATTAAAAGAAGGCATGACAGAACAGAGCTTGCAGTTTGGCTGAATCAGAAGAAACTAAAGCCCCACTGATTTCTATTTTGAGCCCTTTCTTTTGGAGTGGTTCTGTACTAGGCATTAAAATAACCTCCCATCCCTGGTAGGTGTGGTTGGAGGTCATGGCTGGTGGTAGCCAGGTCTACCATGGTAGCTAGCTCTGTACAACTGCCAGGTTATAAATGCCTCAGAAGTAGATAGCCGACACTCACAACTCACAGCAAATGCCCCACAGGTGTTTTCTTTATGCCCTGAGCCCAACAGGGACTCACCCACGAGATACCATATTTGTAGCAGGAGAAGATCCACCCAGTAGATCAGTAACTGGTCTCCATCACTGTGTGACAGTTCAGTGGGGCCAGACCCACATCTCCAGCTCTGAGACTTCTGTTAAGTACCGAGGGTGCTTGTTAGTTGAAGAGTGACAGGGTATGGGCCAAGTGACTCTTCTAGTTTGTCATCATGAAGAGGCGAGCACTGCCCTCCTAATGAAGTGGGGTATGAAAGGGGATGCAAGGTCACCACCAGCAAAATCACAGCAGAGGTTGCACAAGACGATTGGTTGGTTCCAGGTTCATGCAGGTCACCATCTGGTGATGTGACAGCAGGGAAAGCCCTTTAGCTTGTCCCAGAGACCTGTGATTTCTGGTGCTAAAGGGTCTGGAGCAATTTGCTGCATCACATAGTGGGCTGTTAAAGGTGGAACCATATGGGAGAAAAGCTCACACTACCTATCCTGGCCAGCTGAGAAATTTCAAAGAGAATTTTCAGGTCTTGTTTCTGTTCCTCTGGCTTGTTAAAAGAAAGTTGGTTTAGAGCTAAGACTCCTCAGTTTAGACCTTCTTGTGTTCTTCATTTGCACCATTTGAAGATTTGTCTGTGTAGATCAGTGTGCCAACAGGTCTGGTAGCAAAAAGAAATAAGAAAAGGTAGAACAAGAGGCCCTGCTGCCTGCAACTGATACAACCTATGAGACATCAGCCTTCTGAAAATGGTGAGGAAACAAGTAGAATTGGATTAAGAATGGGAAAAATCTGAAGGTCCCACAGAATTGGGGCAGGTTGCTCTTATCTCAGCAGCCTTGGAGCCCGCATGAGCCTGGACTTTTCTCACCTCTTAATGCAGGCCAGGTAACTGTTCTCCAGATGAAAAACAGGATTTGGCTGTATGGCAACAGTAAGATTTTCCATTTCTGTTTGTTTTCAGCACTCCAGCTGGGCACAGTTTCTGCATTCTTGACTTTGCCAGAGCCTTTATTTATTGGTGTTGCAGTACCAATACCGGCAAGAGAGGGGGTTCACTGTGCCAGGCACTATATGTGCCCTAAAGTGAAAGATGACCCCCATTCCCCCAGGCCACAGCCACCCCAATCTAGGTAAGGCATCATCTGTTATTTAATTTCAAGGAGCCAGAGCGGCTCTCTCGAGCACCTAGGTCATATTAATAATAATTTAGATATATTTCAAAAATAACCACCTGGCTCCCTGAGTTTTCACTCCTCGTTCAGTGAACATCCCATAGATGAGCATGTCTGCTCTCTGAAAACATCCCTTTCTGTTCAAAACTACTTTCTCCTCATCAGACTCTCTGCTCGGTGCCACCAAGAGACGTGAACTCAAACCCTTGGATGTGAACATGGCATCTCTGCATTGAGAAAAGGATGAAATGCAGTATGATTTTGCCTAAGTTTAACATATTTTGGCTTCCCAGTCAACACTGCACTTGGATCTATGCCAGACTGAAGTTACAAAACGTGTAGACATTACTCACAAGAGGCAAGGCCAATGCTTTAAAATAACCTCAAAGTTACTGGCAGAATGAAGCCTATTTTGCCAACAAAAATGACTTTGCTAAACACATTTGTGTTACATGAATTTGGAGACCATGCATGAAAGTCACAGAGGCCTCTCCCAAGTTTTGTCTCCATGACGAAATGCATTTCCCTTCCTCCTTTGGCTTCAGTATGTAGTTTCCCTTGTGACCTGGCTGGAAAATGTGTGGTTGCTGGAGATGCTGTTGGATTTCCTGGTGAAGGCCAGTCGTTTCTTCTTCTTCCTCCATGGCAGGCACAGGAGTGTGAGTGTAGAGAGGAAGATCTGTCGGAAGTTTGCAGACACCAGGTTGTAGAGGATGGGGTTGATTGCTGAACTCACGTAGAAGAGGACATTTGTCAGCATGTAGAAGTAGTGGTAGAAGTTGAAAAGGAAACTGGAAGAACAGACAAAAGACAAAAAATCTAAATAGAATGTGGAGAACTGAAATAATTCAAAGTCACAAGGGTGAGAAAAACATGAGCTGTTTTTTCAGCTAACCTTTCTTGACTGGGGACGTGAGCTTACCAGTGGGAGTCAGTGCATAAGCCACCAGAAAAATATCTATGTTTTCAACTGGGACTGGCCAAACGTAGGTCAAATGCCTCTACAGAAGTCTTGCCTCAGTCACTAGCAGTTAGAAACTTATGTATGCCCTGGGTGCCCATGTGATACTTACCTCGTGCGTTCATTTTGTCTTCAAAAATAGACATGTGTGAAACTGAGACGCCAGATGGAAATTTGCTTCTGTGTCATGCATATACATTAGCTTGACTTTTCTGGCTGCAGTTCTGGTCTACAGAGCCTGCAGAAGAGCCAAGATCCAGTAACAGATGCAGCTCTCTCCTCCCCCCAGCAGTGAGAGCTGCATCAGCTCATTCAACGCGTCTCTGGGTTGGGAGCTGTCTGTAATCTGGGATAACAGTCTCTATTCTGGGGGCAAGTTGACGACAGCATGCTTTTGAAACATATCCTGACCATCAATATATAATGTTTTCAACTAGAATTGATTGAAAACGCTTAATTTTTTTTTTTTTGGAAATATCTTTCCTTGGGACAAGTGAGACCAACAGCTCTGAGCTGGTAAAGCGTTTATAAACAGCGTGGGTCTCATTTTCAGGAAGATGTTCCCCAGGATCATTTATCTCAGTGGAAGTTGCAGACCTTTTTGTTAGTCTGAGCACTGTCTAACAAAAGAGAAATAGACGTGTGCTAGGGTACATCATCAATCCCTCCACACCCCTTCAGCACTGCCAAGTACTGCATGGCCCATCCGGCTCTTGCAAGCAGAGTTTCTCTATATGGTTGTGAAGAATTAATACAGCAAAAATTTATCTTCTTCAGGGGCAGACACGTGCATTTATAAATGCACACATCAAGCTGCTGCAAGGTCTTGATTAGCTACCATGCTGATAGTTCACCATTCATAATATGCCTGTAAATTCAGTGTTTTCCTAAAATGGCTCATGGCTTTTAAAAGAAGAAAAAAAAAATGGGAATGCAACCACAATGCATAAATTCACACTAACTGCAGACAGACTTCTCTACCCCTCTTGCTCAAAGCAAATGCAGTCATTACATAATTGATTGCTGCTTTAAGTGCTTTTCATATAGGAAAGCAAACAAGAAACAACAGTTTGTCCCAGTGTGTGCCTAGAGCTCTGTTTTCATGATTGAAGATAGGTTTTGGGTTTTGCTACGGATGGATGTACAATTCCATTCAGTAGACTGCTATATCGTAAATTACTATTTTTTGTGCTTGGAGTTTATGAAATTTTAATGTCTCATAGTTGCTCTGCTTTTTGGTATTGTAGATTTTTTTTTTTCTTTTCCTGTTCATTGCAGGAAACAGACCCAGTCCCAGAGAGAAGAGGGACACAACACCATGGGAGGAAAGACACATTTTTCACTGAGCACATCTCATGGTGTCTCAGGCTACCTGGGTGTATATCCCCAGACAGCATTAATGTTTAATTGCATATTTAAAATTAATAATCTGTTCTGTGTTCCTCTGCTTTGCTGAGGAACCTGGCCTGACGTGGCAGAAAGGCTGCACGGAGCTGTTTGTGTGCTCTTGCACATCTGTGAACAGCGCACGTGCATTTGGCGTAGGCGTGCAATTATCCTAAATTCTCTGAGAATCTGGACATTTTCTAATCAGTGGCAACTGCTAATATTTAATTTTGAACCACTCCTTGCAAAACCCAGTAAATAACCTGCCCCAGACTCCGTGAGCAGCGCGGTTGTTTCCCCACCTGTGTAATCTCTCCCGTCACTAAGGAAATGGGATGTCGTGGAGCTAATTTGTGCCTTAACGGGAGCTGCTCCGTCTTAGGGTCGGTGATCGATATCTCCGCCACGGAGTCAGCAATCCACTTCAGATGTATAACCGCCCCCCCATGCAAATGTCGTTTCATCAAGGACTGTCAACTGAACATCCATCGCCGTTGTTAAGGGCGGTGATTCTGTGGTCGCAGCCACAGAAGGAAGGGCATGCTGATGCGTTTCGGTTCAAGCTAATGCTTCCTTCACCCACGTCTGGGGGACATAGGCGATAAAACTAGGACTTAATTTGGCTGGCAAACACGGTAAGAAATCCAAAAGAAAAAAAGCAAAACAACAATTAGGAGGTTGAGGCTTTCAACCCTCACGTGGAGAACGTCTTTGCTCCCACATTCCTGCTTCCATCCCCAAGTCTGGTGGTGCCCCGGCAGCCCCAGCTCCAGGCTGACCCCCCCACCCCGTCCTGGCACGGGGGGATCTCGTCCCCCGTGTCGTGACTCACTCTGTCCAGTGACTGGAAGGGACATAGCAAAACATGAGACGCCGTATGTGATAAGGGAGCCAACAGACCACGAAGGCGATCACCACAGCACCTGCAAGGTACGAAAAGAGCTCATTACTTTTTGTGAGCGATTCTTCTTCGGGGGGTGAGAGAGACCTGTCTGTATGGTGTTTATCACCGTAAACGGTTTTCCTAAAGCCCCACTTCGTTCTTCTGTTGCTGTTGTGCAAAGAATGAATAACCCTGAGGGACAACCAGCCTGCAAATGTCTGTAAAAACAAGCATAACAGAAATAATAGAAAATAGCAATAAGCACGGGGGCAGTGACATTATGAACAAAAGAAGGTATGATGCAGATAAAGGACTGCTGATGCCTAGTTCAGACACTGGCTTAAACGAAACTCTATTTGCATCTGTCCTTTTGTTTCATGCCCTTCTGGCACTGGGTATTTTTTCCAAAGTACTCGCAGAGACAGTTAGTGTATGTTTTTCATCCAGGTAGACAGGGAGCCAGGGACACTATAATACCATTAGTTTGTTACACGGACCCACTGGCCACAGTCCCCGCGATGCTGGGGATCATTAAATAGCCCCAGGAACTGCTTTCTGGTGGCAGGGCTTGTCCTTTTGCTCTATATTTGTGCAATACCTGAGACAGTGATTACAAGACGTTTGGGTCTGGACATTGCCATAATAAAAAAGACTAATTAAAGGATAAGCAGAGAAAGACGGTATGGTTTTTTTTCCTTTCCAGGTTCCTGCCGAGGGACATCAAACAATGGAAAATAAAACGCAACAACTCTGAAGGATAAAAGTGCGGTTGGTAGAGTGCGTTTGTCAATCTAGATTAAAAAGTAGATATATCAGGCAATCAAGGGAAAGATTTATTTCCTTTTGTAATATGCATTTCAACGTCTGTATGAAATGACAGGATTCTGGCAGAATCCTAGCAGGAAATAAAGAAATCTCAGTTAAAACATAACACAATAAAAGACAAGAAGAAAATCAAGGCTAAATAAAATAATTATGTTAATTTTTCATCCCAAATTTACTCTACAGAGAATAAGGGCCGCATCATTCTTGTCCTTTATGTGACCCGTAAAGGGCTAGGAAGCAGCAAAGCTCTCTTACAGAGCTACGCACCACCAGTGCAATGCGGATTTGGCACACGGAGGCAGGCACTGCTTCTCCTTCTGCCTTGGGATTGCAAATATTTATGTGGAAATGTCCCAAACCCAGATGCTGTCATCCCACAGGGCCTATGCCACAGCTCATAGAGGAGATATGCAGAAGATGTGTTTCCCTTGAAAAACACGATCCAGGAGGAGGAAGTCTGGCTGCGGTTGCATCTCCCCATCACCATTACTCAGCCAAAAGGCACAGGGGAGACTTCAGTAACACAACAGGGGGGGAAGTGTCTGTGCCCTGTTTTTGTGGGTGTCATCACTAGCAGGATCACTGCCTAATTTGTACAGAAATTAAATAATTCCTGGTGTCCGTCTCTGTACTCACAGCCACACTTCAACTCCATGTGCTATCTCTTTTATTAAACACGTAACTAACAATGGAGACGGTTATATTCTTTTAGCATCAGCCTGCATGGTGTATGAGAGCATCTTCCAGGAATGCTGCAAAAGCCATTTATTCAATAAAGTTTTAGGCAACTGAAGGGACATGTTTTGGAAAGAAAGCTAGAGGCTCTGTTTTTATTCTCTTGTCCAAGTGACTTCATGATTTCAATCTGAATGTTTTTGGCTGCTATATGGTCATTGTGATTGCAGATGTAATTCATCACTAGACAGCCTGCAGCTCTTCGGACGCCATCAGGTGAATGAATTTGACCTGTTTCTGATCCTGCCTTGAGGACCTTTGCTGGGACTTTGATGGGGACAGCCCCTAAACGACTCGTGGCACAGGAGAAGTGGAAAGGTCCAGCAGGAATCTCGGAGGGAGCGCTGGATGCCTGCCTCGCTCTTCCACATTTCTGAGCGCCTGCTTTTGACCATCTCCAGAAATTAATTTCTCTGTTGGATGGACTTTTGGTTTGCCCTGCATGGGGCAGTCCACCCATGACTTCTCAGGAGATGCCTCCCAGGGGCCACAGGAGAAGCGATACTCTCCAGCCTCTCCCCCTCCATCCATCAGCACTGGGCCAACAGGAATGAGCCAACATCACAGCTCCAGTCCATCTGCTTCCCCAGTGCCTGTACAGGATTAGCTGGATTTTTCAGGCTGTGAAAGCAGCTTCCCAAATGGCTCCTGACACAAGTGCATTCGTGCAGATCATAATTTTTGCAGAAACCTCCATGCACTGGCACTTCCCAGCTGCTCACCCCTGCATGCAGCTCTTTAAGAACGGCAGGATCTGGATTCTTTCTACAGCCAATTTTAAGAGTCTCGCACATCTGCCTGTTAAATTTACCAACACGTTAAATGGAAGTGGTTTTCTCCTGGTAAAGGATCTCTGCTGCTGTTGCTCAGACAATGCTGTGCCAAATAATATGGAAGCAGGGATCTATAGCAGCAAAAACACATATTCAGAGAAATATCTGCTTGAGCTGAGCAAAGGAATAGTCAATTAAGTAATCTGTGGTAATTCTGTAATATCACATGCTATCACTCTGCAATTAAAACTCTATTAAACACATAGCTAAATGCATTGGAGACACTTATGGTCTGATTTGGAAATCCCAGCTGGGTAGCACGCTGTGCGGTTCTGTGCCACCAGCCTCTGCCGCACAGATTAGGAGACCCTGACCTGTATTTGTCACCCTTAATCCGTATGTTTCGATTTTATCATACAAGGGATCAAGCAGATTTAGGGTGGCAATCCTGCCCTGTTGGGTCCCCTCCCCAGGGATGAATATGAAACGTGGGAATGTGTTAACTTTTATCTAATACAGAATGAAAGTGTCCTGTTCTCCCAGATACCTGGTGCCTTTTGCTGCTGTCTTGTGCCTCCCTGAGCACATGCTTATCAAAACGGATGAGTTGTAAAACAAATGCTGGGCAAAGTGGCTGCCAAAATGGTTTTTTATCATTGTTATCAGCTTGTAGGACATGTTCTCCACCATCAGAGGCTTGACACAAGGGTTTCTTTGGTGGAGTAAGATGGAGCAGGTCAGCCTGCTGGAGCTGAGCACTGCAGGGGAAGGATTCGACCCAACGCGTGATGGAGGTGACTCTCCAGGATGGTGTTTGTGAGGTCGGAGATTCCCTGCCTCTATTTTTTGAACTAAAAATAAACCAGACCCATCCCTCACTTCTAATGAATTCAATGCGGTGTTAGTAGGAGCAGGGCTGCTCCATGAACTTCTGATATTTCCCACATTTGAGCAAATGAGGTGCCAAACCTGCGGATTAGCCCAGGGCTGAGGAGTGGAGAGGGGACCCGAGCAAGCCGACGCCAGCGTGCTGGGGATGCAGGGGAATGATCCTTCCACTGAGCTGCATCTTCATTTCCCTTCTAAATCAATCTCCCAATTTAAACATGTATTAAAACCTGAATTATTGCATCCTGTGGCTTTCTATTTTGTCTTATAATGGCTCTATTCTCTGCCCATTTGAACTGCATCCCAAGGAAAAAGGGGAGAGAGGAAGGAGGAGCGGCGAAGGACGAGCCCTTGTTTGTTTATCGTGCAGGAAGTCCTGCAGAGGGAAACATAAATTTTGAGTGACATCTTTTTCATTGTGCAAAAGAAGATTTAAACTGTGCCAGTCTTGATTTTCAGACTAAACTGGATGTGGAAGCAATCCTGGAAGTTAAATTATATTAGATCGCACTGAGTATTTTATTTTACCTCGTGTGTATCCTGTGGCTGAGGCTGGGAGACAGCCCTTCTCCGGGGCCAACGTCTCGGAAAACTCACGTTGGGTTAGCATGAGCATGGAGCAATACATCATGTGTAAAAAGACCACGGCGAGTGCTCGGTGTCTGGTTTGACTGAGCATGGGAGCCACACTTGGGAGGGATTTTCAGCCCCCCATCCTTCTTCTGGGGCCATCTGAGGCTCAGCGTGACTCAGAGCACCAGGACAGCGATGGGTAACGTGCAACTGCTGCCGGACCCCAGGGATCTGCTGCAGTACAAAGCATTTGGCTGGTGTTTTCCTCCTCTCTTTAGCTCTCCTGTCCCCAATGGGGTCATGCTGAGTCACAGCCCTGTGGCTCCGGGGTGGCCCTCGGTATCCCTCCTCCTCTCCTCCTTTCTTTCCAGGAGAGGGAGAAAAGAGATGCTGGTCCCTCTTTTAACCTCCACTGTTGCTAAGGCCTCCAGAGAAGCTCAAATCCATCCTTCCTTGATAGTTTTGTTCAGATTATTTTGGCCAACTTATTTCTTTTTCTATGTATTTCAGGGAGAGCTGAAACACACACAGCTGGGGAAGAGCTTCTTGTAATTTCTGAGCAAAGGCAGGAGCTGTTTGGGTACGTACTGACCCATCTGAACAACACCTCTCAGCCTTTTCTGCATTTCAGCTCAGCAGCAGCCGTGTATCTCCAGCAGTGCCCAAGGAATGCATGCTCCTGCTGGTACTAATAATGTATATAACAGTGTTATGGGGCTCATGTCAGGGATTTGCATTAATGCTGATTTCTGGAGAAACAGTCCTTGTGTATTCAAAACTCCTGGGTTTTACATACTTATTTAGCTGATGGCGTTGCAAGAGAATCTCTCCCAAAGAGGAGCACGTGTCACCATGCCATTTGATATGAGAGATGGTAAAAGCTGGGCCAAGTGTAGATGTAGCTGGCACTGCCTAGTTAAACCTCGAAGCACTGTTTATATTAACATGAGGCACTACGTGACAGGTCCTAGGCAATATTTATACCAGTGGGCCCCAAACTAGGGGTTACGGGAGCTGCGAGGGTGGGTATGAGCCTAGTAAAATAAAAACTGCTTATGCTGGTATTTGGGTCACAAGGTTGCAGAAGAAAGGATTTCCATAAAAGTCGATAACCAGCGGAGATTGGGGACCACCAGTATGCACCAACAGTACTCAGGAGAGCAAAGAAGGAGAAACTGGGAATAGCAGTGGGCCTGGGGAGCCGTCAGCTCCTTTAGACACCACTGAAAACACGCAGCATTTGCTGGATACAATCCCCCTGTGCTCTTGCACATATTACTGAGCAGTGTAAACATTAGATTTGACTCCTTAATTTCCATTCCCAGCAGCCAGAGATCTGCTTTTTATCTTTCTGTATCATTTTCTTTCTTTTTTTCCTACTGCGGGAGGAGTGTCTCTTTTTTGGATTAAGGGGTAGAAGATGCTATCTTGCTTGAAAGGAGCCATGTTCCCCTAAATACTCTTTTGTTAATGGCAGTGAGACAGCAGAGTGAATAGAAAAACCTTTTGGCACGCAAAACCAATGTATTTTACTCTGACTGTATTCTCTAGTCCTGATTTTCAATGGCTTCAGCTGACAAATTTGAAAATGGATGTGAATTCCTGCCCCTGCTCACTCTGGTGATTAAATTGTACACTGGCACTGGTTTCATCCATAAGGAGCAAGGCAGAAAATGAAGGTTAAAGCTAGCCCAAGAACAGGCTCCAAAAAGCAGCACATCACTGCTGACCCAGTGCAAACTTGGGTCTCTTCCCCAGTTTCCTTCTAAGGTAATTATTTTTTTGGAAATTAGAGAAGAAGTTGCTTAATTCCATTTACACTTCATTCATGCCCTTCCCCCCCAGGATGTCTGGATGTTTGGAGGAGAAGGAAGAAGAAAGAAAGAAAATTTCCCCGTTGAAGGATAGATAAGAGCTCCTGTCTTCTCCTCACCAGGTTCAAGGCTCTTTCTATTTGGTAAGATCAGGTATAACCCAAACTGGCATCCTCTGCAGCCCCTTTCTTCTTTCCCCTCCAGTTTTGAGCTTCTCGTGTCCTTTGTTCTTCCCAGAATGGTTTCTGCTCCCCAGAGGGACCCTGGGGCTGTATTTACTGCATGCTTCTGCAGTGACTCAGGCCCTGGCCAGACCTTATGTTTAAAAACACATCAGTTAGCTTTTTAAACACTCACATTGACAGGGTTTAACACCAGGAAAATCTGCTTGCTGGGCATGACCAGCCCTAGAGTTTTCTTCAGAGATGCAGCCACGAGAGCCCGAATCCCAGCCGAAATGTCTTGCCAGCTGGACCTGCAGTGCCAGCGAAGGGACACGTCTTGGGAGAGGAGAAAAAAGAGCCTCCGTGTCCCGAGAGGTGCAGCCGTCATCCCTTTCTGCTCCTCAGAGGGTGTTTATAGAGCGCTCCGATACCGCTCTCTTTATGTCAGTTGGCAGGCTGTAAGGTAAACCTACGTGTACGAACATATCTGGGAAATATATACAACTGTTATATAGCTAATTTATCCTCCTGAATTTCGATATGACGCTTCAGCTGTTAAACTCGGCTTCCACTCATGCTTAAAGTCACAGGGGTTTTGCTGAACTCCACTGGGAGTTGCTCAGACTTTTTATTAGGGATACAAACTGCCATTAATTTAGTTCCTTTCTTGCAAAAGAATTGATTCATGGACAAATCTGACTTCCTTAGAATATGAAGGAAATGAAATATGACTGTTTAAGGAGCAGATTTTCAGACTGGTGCTATTCTGTGTATTGTGGCTGCAAAGTATTAGCTGTTTCTTATTCCTGTTTGTGGGAGGGTTACACTAAATCTTATAGAAATATTCTCCTCCTGAAACGGACAGCTCAGACTTGGAACATCACTGAAGAGAAATGAATGAACTCTTCAAAATGTTTGTTCAGAAGGGGAATTACTAATGCACAAATTAATGAAAAGCAGGACACATGGATATTTCATTAATACTTGGCCTTTGTCTTGTATAACTTGAAGAAATGCAGAGAACCCAAAATCTTAATAAAAAATTCTTAGATGTTCAGTAAAAAAATATGGTTTGACTTCATCTCCTAAAAAGCATCTTACTGAGGCATCACTCAGCCAGCTGTGGGAGACTGAAGGATATTCTTTTAATTGGTTAAACCTCTCTAAGTGCTTTATAATTGCTTTCACTAAGCAGCTTCTGTAACAGAGCAAATGCTACCTGGAACTGATTACATTTTAATAGGCTTAGCCAACATCCACCCAGGGACATGCAAAGTCTCCCCTCGATGTCCATCAGTTTGTCTCAACATTGTTATCAGAGCTCAGCTGTGCCATTCAATAACTCCTTCCTTCCATCCACGGTGGGAACGGATCCCACAGGCAGTCGGGGAGGTGTTGAGGGTTGCTCGATGAGATGGGGAAGACTGATATTGCCTCTCTGTGTCTGGAAACAGCATGCCATGGTCTGGGCAGTGTACGTGAGGTTTTACCTGCTGAAAGCTGCTTGTTCTGAAGGGTACGTGTGTACATGTGTGTTTAAGATTTATTTAGGATGTTATCAAATGATTGGCCTATCAGGCTATGCGATCAGAGAAGCTTCACCCTTCCATGAAGCATCACGCAGCATCCAAAAGACTCAACTTCCCAGCACTACAATATAGCCAAGGAATAATAACAAAAATTGGAGGTGGTTTACAATTGGAGAAATGGAAGGAATATCAGATGGATGCAGGCGGGTATGAAACCTCTTGGCGGGAGGTATTTTTAGCGGCAGCGCTGGTGCAGACCTTGCCCTGTTACCCTCACCAAAGAGCTGGGAAGCTGCCAGCGCCTCGAGCTCTGAATTTGGATCCTCACACCTGGTGAACGCTGACAGCAGAGAGGGAATTACAATCAGAAATCACATGCTTAATGAATTAATGAGGTGGCTGCCAGGCAGCAGGGCTGACACATTCCTTGATCCTGATCTCCCTAACTATTTTGTACATGACCAAAGTCAGACAGAGCCAGGAAAATACATAAATGCTACCAAAGAGGAGGAAAATGCTGTTGTGGACGTTTTGAATGAAGCTGTTCGCCTGGCTACTTTTAGCTCCTATTTCAATGTAAATAAATACATAATCTCAGTAGATCTGGAGGAAGGAAGGAAGGTGTTTGCTGCTCTGATCTCACCCAACAGCTCTGCACACCATTAAATGCAAAAATTTCTTTCCTGAGTGCTAGTTTTACAAGTTCTGAAACATTTCACCCTTCAAACAAAACCAAGCTCTCTGTACTTCAAGCCAAAGTTCACTTTTGGAAATGGAAAATACTTTGACCCCCATGAAGCTCTGATTTCAAGCCAACAGTTTTATTAGCGTGGACAAGTGTCATTTTTCTTTTCCTATCCTCTTCCATAAACTAGCCCGGATGGTGTACGTGGTTTTGGCTGCCATTGATCCGAGGATAAATCATGTGCATCCCTGTGTATTTTTTGCTACTTTTCAGACAGCTCCAAGGCCTGGTTTATTAAAAAAGAAAAGTTGCAAGGAACAGGTGACAAAAGTAAATGTGAATCAAGCACCTCCAGTAATCAAGTGCATCTGAAAAATGAAATGAAGCAGGATTTCACTCACACTTGCTAGATAAAAAAAGCCTTTGTGCATGATGCGGTGAATCACAGACAAAACTGATGGTGGATTTCTTATTTGCTGGATCTTCCTCAGTCCAGAAAAGAAGCAAGAGGCTGCTCTCTCATTGCCTTCCCAGCAGGGAAGGGAGCTCAGTCCTGCTGCTGGGGTGGTACTGCAGAGATGCCTGTAATATCTGTGCATCGCTGCCCACGGTGCCACGTCTGACCCACTTTTGCACCATTTCAGGCTCCAGACAGAAACCCTCACTTTTGCTAACTTGTCTCAGCTTTTGCAGCTCATAACAAAAGCAAAAACTTGCCTGGGGAAGAAGAAGAAGAAGAAAATTAAGCTTATTGTTCAGAGAAAGAAGGGCTGGTTTTCAGTGCCTCGGAGGAAATGTGGACCTGTTGGTGAGGGGGTGCTTTTCCACTACCCCTGAGCAATGCCCGGGGAAGGGCACGTGTAAATTTAGGTCTCTCTCTTTTTATTCATGAGGAGCTCTCTCTTCTTGATGTTAAGAGAATATGCAATACTAAAAGGAGAGAGGGAGGTGTGAGATGTTGTAGTGCAAGTGAGAAAAGGCAGCTTCTCACTTAATGGTAATAGGCAGAAGCGTCGAGAAACAGAAAAAGATAACAGGGGACCGAGGGACTTGCACGGCCCCATCCTTGCAAGCTCAGTGCCGAAGCAAGGCTCGCTCCTTATCCCCTCATGGATGATGGTTGATCGGGGCGCAGAGACAGTCAATAAACACAGCCCAACGAGATAATTATGGGGAATTTAATGTCTTCTGGGTTTTTCTCTCCTTTGTCTCAGTAGGCATTTCCCAGCGTGGTGTTCGAAGCTGGGCTGCATGTGGCAGCTTGCCTATGGCATGAGACTAGCATCCCTCGTGAAAAACAGCTGGAAAAATCTCATGGAGGTTCTTGGTGCCTTCTCTAGGGATTTCTTTCCTTGTTGGAAATGTGGCCTTGGCCAAAGTGCTTCAGCTACCAAGAGCTTTGCCATGAAAAGCACAGGTCAGAAAGCTTTCTGCTAACAAACTCTCACCATCTAATGTGCACGAGGACTCTCACAGTTTAAAACCAGTACCAGCATCCTTTGTTAGATTTTTGGGGGTACTATTTTTGAACAGCTTTTGCTTTATCATCTGTCAGTTTAAGCTACCAGATTCTTTGGTCTTTTCCTCAGCTTATTTAATTAAGCCATCCAGTATTTTGAAGTACAGCTCAATTCCTGGGTGCAGGATCTTTTATTTAACCTTTATCTGAACCAAAGCTCTGCAGAAAAAGAAAAGGAATAAAGTGATATATGCAAGGCTTAAGTTGCTGTTGAGTAAATCATTAAAATGCTGGTCTAGTTTTGCTTTTTCAGAGAGTCTCTGTGTGTAAGCAAGTCTGTTCTTTAGCTTTACATATCAACAGGCAAACGCAAAAGAAAAGGATTATTTGTGATTACCGTAAATGTGGTTGGTTGGAGGAATAAAAAAAAATTAAATCCCTTTCTGTCCTCATCCATGGAGATCACAGTTCTGTCTAGTTTCTCCATGAAGTTATGAATACCTACCTGAGCAGTTCATAAATGGCCACTTGTGCTCCCAGCTATCAATGTTGTTTGAGACACTGCATGTGCAAACGTGAACCCTTGATTGCATGTGAAATATAGATGAAGGTATTCTCCAGAACAGGGCTTGGGAATTTGTCTGAAATGTGGTTAGATAGCCAGCCCTCAAAGGGCTCCAAAATGTAGTTAAAAATCACATAAGAAGCAGCAGCATTTTTTTTACATTTCTGCTGCATACCAATTTGGCTCGGGGCAAAAAATGTCTGGGTTTGGATATTGCGATTAGCTGGGTCAGAGTCTGCAGAACTTTGGGTGCAATATCTGGTGGGAGAAGGTAAGTACAACTCACAGAAGGGTACACACGTGTCCCTTGGGAACGCTGCTGAGTTTATAGTGAGACATTTGGCCCCCAGGAAGGGCAATAATCACAGTCACCTTACCCCAGAGCTGAACACTTGACTTGGGGAGACGTTATGTGCAAGACAGGAACAGGGGAATTCTTTCACTGTAGACAACACAGCAACTGCCCCTGCTGCTCTCTCGCTTCAGGTTTTCAAGCGTGCAGTGGAGTTATTTCTGGGATGATATAAAACATCAGGTGTATGCCATTACGTGAGGAATGTTTTGCCATCAGATCAGTTTTGCTATTATCAGAGTTTTGAAGAGGAGAAACACTAGGAAGAGTCTGAATTAACCAAAATCTTTTTTTTTTTTCCAATCATCTGAGCCAGTTGGCCATTTTTTTTAATGAGAGAGAGAAGAAAATTGAAATCTGAATTAAAGCTCTGATTGACTGCAAGAAACTCTTTTTTCCTATGTGTGTATCTTCAGGGCAAAACTGATTTTCCACGCACCTCTAATGAAGCAGAGAACATCTTCAGAGCAGCTCCTGCTTTTACCTTGGGAGCAGGCGAAGGAAACTACCACCACACCGGGTTTCCAAAGTCTCTGCTTGTAACAGCTGAGAGAAATTTGCACATCTGATTTACCATGGGCATTGCCAGTGGGGCTGCGTACCCTGTGCTATGTGTCACTCTAACTGATCTCTTCGAACACAATCACATGAAATAAGTTTGGTTTTAAAACTACATCAGTCCCTTGGTCACACTCAAAGCCTAAAGCCAGCACCAGCTGAAAGAGAGGTGTTTAGGCTGGAGCTGGCCAGAAATAGAAGAAGAAGCAAGAAAACTTGATGTTCTCAAGTTGTTTCTGTTTCACAGGACATGAAATATATTTTTTCCCTTAAATTTGAAATTTTCATTTATCAGCTTCTCCCCCATTGAGCACAATTAATTAAATAATACTCAAGTATCTCTTTAGCTTCCTTTCTCTATATGATTTTTTTTTTTTATCCTTTAAGGGAAGATTAGGAGTCAGAAAAGTGACTCTGGGAGAAAAAAAAAAATAGTGGCAAATAAACAGTAAAATTCCCTAGAAAACTCTTGGTGACTCAGCAAGAAATAGATGAGGAAGGAAAGAGACCAAGAGAACAAAGAAACTTATTTTCCAAAGTTTGGGGCTTTGAGACAAGAATTGGACAATTTTGGCAAATGTCAAAGCATTTGGGGGCAATTTGGATTTCCAAAAAGAGCTAATTTTCATTTAAAATATGTTTTGGGTGAAAGCGTTTACCAATTTCAACCTATAACTCTTCAAATTATATTTACTTAGACACCTCTAGCCAGTTCCATGCCAAGATACGTGAATACTTACGTAGGACCCTCACGCCGTGCTTCAAGGCTTGCACGCGGCTGGGCTCCATGGACATGCTGAGCATCGTCTGCTGCCCGCCGATGGTGCAGACCTGGTTTTCCTGGGCAGCCTGCTTGAACATGACCATGAGCTGGTTGGCGATGATGGTGTTGAGCACAGAAATGACGACCATGGGGAACACGAAGGAGATGAAAGTGTTGACCTGCAGGGGAGAGATGTGGCACAGTCAAGGGATGAGAAGGATCGGTGGAGCAGGAGATTGTGTTTTATTTCTCAAAGCAACAGAGAAACAGCCTGCAGTGGAAATCTTTTCTCTCCTCTTACTCTGCTGGCTTTGGCTTTTGAAGGCTTATTGCACAGAGAGAAAACTTAACCACCACTGACGTGCCTTCATGCGTGTGGGTCAACACTCAAAAAAGGCAAATCCACTCGCATCCAATTCTGTTGTCTTCCCTGTTTCAGTGTAGTTCATTGCCAGAAATGTCTCAACCAAAACATGCCATTGATATTTTCCCCTCGCGAACAGCACGACTCCTAAATAACAGTATGTTATTGTATTTTTTCTTTATTATGAGCACTCCTTGGGATCTTTTTAACTTTCTTTTTTGTGTTCTGTCCTTTCCTTGTAGATCTAATGATAGCGTTTTGTTATCTCATAACCAAATTATCCAATAAACCTTGTGCCTTAAAGAATTAAAATTGATCAGAATAAACAAGTGGAAGTTGTAATGTTTTTAGTACGAATTATTTGATTACTACAGTTTTGATAAAATTAAATGGCGGATCAAGTTAAGCAGGGATTGAATCAAGTGGAAGTCACTGTTTGTGTCAAATAAATGCAGGAGGGCCTTACGGGCTGCCTAGAAACCCCGCTGGAGCTGAGCTTGATGAACGGCAGCCCAGGGAAATAGAGGCATGTGTAGGACTTGCCCGCATGTCTGTGGCAAGGCTGGCATGGCGAGACGGCGAGCTGCCGTGCCAAACCCCCTGCAGCACGGAGGGGCTGGGTGCCCGCGGGGCTCGTCCTCTCCGCTGTACGGCTCAGGGGGAGGCTCAGCACATCACCGAGATGAACGCGGAACAAATCAAAAGCCCCTTAAATTTTTAAAATCTCAAACTATTGACAAGAATTAAACTGCGCGCTGCAAATGACTGCAGAAGTGATTTTATTAAAAGCGACAAAATGACAAAAAGATAAAGCCAATAGGGAACTTTGCCCTGTGGTAGGGTTACAAGGCATGCTAACTTCTTCCCCAGATAGCCACGTATCTTGCACCTCAGTGCTCTAAACCACAGAAGCAACCCTGCACCCCGAGCCAACCCCACGTCCGTCTGCAGCCTGCAAAACCAGGGAAGCCTCAGCTACCCAGGGGTGCTCCGTCTGCTGGGATGGAGCCATCCCCTCTCCACCCACCCACGCAGCACCATCACTTCAGTGCACAAGCATTTGCTGTACGCCTGGTACCTAGTGCAGATGTGTGGTCTCTTTGCTCTGGAGGGATTCAGAAACGCCAGAGATGAACGGAAAGTTGGAGGAAGAATTCAACCACACTCCCAAGATGCTACAGGGCATCCATAAAAGAAAGAAATAAGAAGCACATAAGCATATGGGGAGCAGGTGCACTGGCAATCAGAAGCACTTAAATTTCTTTGTCCATAAATTTGAGAAAGATGCAACTTCTCTTTTGGTGAAGACAGGCAGTGTTGTTGTTGCCAAAGTTTTCTTTAGATGGATCAAGTCTCTATACAGCTTTGCACTCCAGAGCTCAATGTGTTTAGCAAAAGTACCAGCTGGGTTTCGTCTCTCGCAACCCACATGGTGAGAACATCATCTCTCATTTATGCTGGTAATAATAATAGAGCTCCTCTGTGGACTGAGGAAATTCCTGGATATACCCCACCATTACAAGCTGTTAATGGCCCCTTTTGTTAAATATATAGCAGTCTTCTAAGCTTCTAAAAGACCTCACAGCCTCCTGCATATAAAGAAGAGTTATCTTTTGGAGTCGCCTCGAGACGCTAAGGAAGATCATTAAGCAGTAGGGACCAAGTTCTCAGCTGGTACAAAGCAACACGGTTTCACTGAGAGAATAATTTATGCTTGTAAAGAACCTACTTCATTTATTTAACCTTCACGATGCAGCTGGGCTGAGCGGGTGCACACAAGGGTGAAATGACTTGCTTAGACTTACCGGGTCAGCCTAAGAAATGAGCCCTGTAGTTACTCATTTTTAGTCACTCCTATTTCTATTGTTTTAGCTGCTGAATGGCCTTCTTTCCTACTGCTGAACAATGTTTGCACATCAGCAAAAGAAAGGCTTAACTCTGGAAATGTTTCACTCTGTCGCCTGAGCTTCGGAGTTTATTGGCTTTTATTCAAAAACTTTGCTCTAGCTATAAACTCGTCTTGCCTAATATAATTACACAGAACTCAAAAAGTCTTTTCTGAGCTTTCTTCAAAGCCTTGATTCATTCCATAATTGTATTGTGAAGTCTTTAAAAATCTTGGGAAATTGTCTAGAATAGCGTTGACTTTCCCTTTTATGAATTGTTATGGTAAAAGTGTGAAAATTGCATGCTTTCTACGAAAGGCTATATTTAAAGATTTTTTCCATGTCTTGTTTTGTACAAAAACTCTCATATAGTTAAAAAAAATATATCAATATTTTCCCCAGAAGCAGAAGGTTTTACTTTGTGGAAAGAATTATTTGCAAACACAAACCCTCAAGGACCATAAAGGCTAGAAAAGCTAATCCCCCTCCTGCAAACCCTCTGTATTCAGTGTTTTTTCTGGCAAGCTGCTTGCTGGGTTGTGCGAGTCCGGACCCCCTCACACTGTGCACGTCAGTGCAGTAACGCTTCATTTCCAGGCGATTTTGCATGCTGCTGGAGCTGATGCCCCAGACACCTCTTCAAAGTTTCTCACCTGCTTCAAGAGGACCTGGTCTGGGATTCCGGGACTACATATTCAAAGGTCTTCAGGAGCAGGAAGACTTGTATAGGTGTTTAATGGGATTTTTTACAGCACCGAAACTCCTAACATCAGTGGGACTAAAGTGGCTATGGCTGTCAGTGAACACCTGTGGGAGACTTTGGGTCCTTATATACCTTTACAGACCACTCTGGCCCTGGGAAGGAAGATTTAGACAGCATCCAGGTTCATTTTTGACCTGAAAGTCTCGGGCTTTATGTTGGCTCACCGTGGGAAGGACAGCTTGCGCCGTACTGGCTCTAAATTAATTCTGTATTCAGGGTTGGTTAGATGCACAAGCAGAGTGGTCTGGCCTCATCTCTGCTACCACCAAGCATGGTTCAGTCTGATTCTCCTCTCCATTAAAACTGATGTGTTTGCATCAGTGTAAACCCACCAGATCTGGGGTTTCTGCTCAGCACCACCATGGACCGTGGCGTGCAGCATGAGCACAGTGCAGAAGCGCAAAGCTGCGCATGGAAAGGCTTAGCACTGGCTGCTCTCTAGTGTAAAAAACACCCCACCACCACAAATCCTGTGACTGTGTGCTAAATCCTCATGAAAAAAAAAGAAAATCCAATACTCCAGTGTTTGCCACTGGCAGGAGAAAATGAAACACTAACCTACTTCCATGCTGCTGTCGCTCCTGTAATTAGTGCAGTCCTAAAAGCCGTTCAAGCACCAGGCTGGCAGCATCTGTGGGATGGGATTAGTCCTCAGGACCAAGTCATGTTTTCTCTTGTACAGAATAACAACCTTCCCTTCCAGCCTGAGCAATAACACTCAGAGACCCAAATTGCTCTTCTCTGGATGTGCTGTGCAGGATGGTGACGACGTATGTGGGTGCCACCCGAGGGAGAGCTCCCAGCAGAAATCTCTGCCTAGACCTGTCCCCGTGAAGGCATGCCTGAGATACGTGATCATCTAATGGATGCAAAGACATGGCCGTGGTGACCTGCCCAGGCACCAAACCTCCCTGGCCCGCGAACGATGATGCACTTTTCATCCCAGCTTTCTCTTAGCCCTCTCTTGCCAAAGGTGATTTTAATTCCAGCCAAAACATGAAGTATTAAAATTACACAGGGTTTTGCAGGACACAGAAGACAGAGCAAATCTGGGGCTGGGGCTTCGTAAGCTCATGAGAAGACAAATGGAAATTAAGTCACACTTCTGGAAGGGAAAAAAAAAATGCATCTATCAGCCTCTCTTGGTCAGCTCAACAAAAATCAAGACTTTGCGTGAGACTAGACAACTCAGCATGATGTGAGTTTTCTTCTTCCTTCCGAACAGGAGTGTGGGAGAGACACTGGGGAAAGGACCAGAAAAATCAAGTGACACAAAAGCAGAAGCCAGTTTGTGGGTTTGTGACTCTTCCTAAATCTTTTGTACAGAAAACTGCTCCCCTGGCTCTGCTGAGCTTCATGCTGACGTGATTTGCTTTTGCCAAGTCGTCCCTCAAATTATTTGGCTGCCGTGGTTTCCCTGGGTTACCACTAAAAGCAGACATCAGCTCGCTCACAACGGTGATGGAGAAGATGAGCATATAACTTTACAGAGGGACTCCCCAGAGGGCTTATATGAGTCCTGTAAATCAGAAGTTTTGTGAAGGTTTATTCTTTTGTGCTCCAAGGTGACTTCTGGAGGAACACAGACTCAAAGGCCACTTTGAAAGAAGATGGTTTTTCCATCCCTCCTACAAGCTCAGACTTTTGTCTCATATGTATCTGAAGGGGAGGAGGGCAAATATTACATTCTGTTACAGGCATTTACAGGTCACTTTTGCTTCCAGCAAAACTCAATCGCCTGAGCCACCTAGAGCTGGCTGTTCCCACGGTCCGCCAGTGCACGGCTTTGAAGGCGTACAGAACTGTTAATGAGTGTTGGTAGGTGCTTTACGAGGTCTTAGTGCACTTAAGTGTTTAAAAGTAAAAAATTGGGTTAAAGGCTCTTCCTGGAGATACAGTAGCAAGTTAAATACCTCTGCTGGAAGTATTTATAATTAAAAAAGCCAAGAACCACAACTACTCATAATATTTTCACTGAAAGAGTTTTGATGAGAAAATGTTCCTTTACTGAGATCGTAAAAGATTTTTGAACACGCGTCTTATATTTTCCCTCAGGCCTTTTCTCTAAATAAGTAAATAAAGTCCCACAAAACAAATGAAACATGAAGTGCCGGTCGCAGCAGCAGCATGGCATGGTGCACCACTCCGGTGTGTGTCCCACGAAACAGCAGCCAGGATCCCTGGATCCAACAGGGGCAAGACCCCTGGAGTGGACGTGAGGTGCAGCTGAGATTTAGGGACGATTTTAGCTCTGGGTTATGACCATGGTTTTGTGGCAGAGACCAGAGATGTTCCTTCATTACCTGATAAATGACACGACAGCAAAGCCAAATTCTTGGTCTCCAGAGACATGACCCCTTCCAGCAGTGAGTGGGGATGCTCAGAGCAATTTTTCCTCCTTCCTCTTCAGGGATGAGAGAAGGACAATTAAAAAGGAGAGAAGTGTGGACAATGGTGAGCCGCTAAAACCTCACCTGGACTGACTAAGCTTCTCTCCTACTTCATTTCCCCACAGCGTGCCTGCCTGCTGGCTGGGAAATGCTGGCCAACAGCTGCCAGCCTTCCCATTTTCTGCTGGGGAGGATTTCCCATTGCAGAGACTCTCCTCCGGTCCAGCCACCTCTTGAGGACATGCCTGGGGAAATGGTTGAGAAACCCTGAAGCAGCTGAAAACTATCTCAGGAGGAGATTTGTCTTTGCTGGTTTCCTGGAAGTGATGATGGGGAGGACTGAGGATGCAGGGTATCACTTGATTCGTGGTTTTGAGCAAATCAATTAAACCACATAGCTGGGATTTAACTATCTACCACATTCTGGTTCACCTCATTTCCAATGGAAATGAAAAGTAAATTATCCTCCCCCTGGCTGTGGAGGCAGTATTGTTAGCATATGTCAATCAGAAAAGCACATTCTGCTACATCAACATTCGGCTGCCAAAAAATCTTATTTGACTAAATGTACTTTACAAAATTACCGGTTATCTCACTCAGTGGCCGGAATCATCATTTTTTTTAACCACCCAGTGGATAATTTCAGCCTTTAATAAGCATGGTGCTGCATTCCTGGATACGGCAGCCTGTGGAAGACAAAGCAGGAAAGGGAAAGGCGCATGGCCTGGCATGCCAAAAGGACCATTTGGCAACGGCACTCGTGTTTGATGTTCACAGGATGTATCTGATGAAAAATCCAGAGGTCCCCCCCCCCCCCGCCCAGTAAATAAACTACCATCTAATCAAATCCCATCTTTGCATAGCTTTCCAAATTTCCATGCCAAGTATCTAGCGGTTACCAGCTAAATGCCATTCCTTAGATACAACAGGGCAGGAGAGGTCTGCGTTTGTGAGTGATGGAAGAAAATAACAACCGCTTTTGTAGCCAGTACCTGGTACAGAGAGGAATGTGGAAGCTGAAAAACTGCAGCGTAGGAAGGCAATTCAGCTCTTCTAGAAATTTTTGAGGAATTTAATTAATTTCAGAGTGTACTAGCACTAGATCTTAGTAGAAAATCTTTCCAAACTTTCCTTTCTCTGATCATTCACTATAATAAATATCTAAATTAAATCTGCAGATTCAAGGAGGAAGCTTAAAGGACTATGGAAGTGAGAGAATAAGGAACCTGAAACGTGCGAGTGGGTATCCAGCACCAGCGGGGACTTGTTCTGCAGGATATGGGCGCCAGTCCTTATTTCAGATAACCGCATCCTGGTGTGGGAACACAAATCCTGGGTAAGTAGGAACGGGGCCGAGTGCTGAAGCCGGTACGTAGACGTGGAGCTCTAACAGCGTACTTGAGCAGGAGCTCGATCTTTACACGTTGCTAGTTTTAACTCAGGCAGGTTTGGCTGTCACGTTTTATTTCTGGTGGCTGCTGTCCTGAGCAGCCCTGACAGCGTGACACGGTGGGACGCAGCCGTCACCCTCGGACGGAGGCTGT
This sequence comes from Haliaeetus albicilla, assembly GCF_947461875.1. Taxonomy (NCBI): domain Eukaryota; kingdom Metazoa; phylum Chordata; class Aves; order Accipitriformes; family Accipitridae; genus Haliaeetus; species Haliaeetus albicilla. The sequence continues at coordinate 3,994,312 of NC_091484.1, forward strand.
CCGGTGACGTGGAGGGGTACAGGGCTAGGTGCCCTGTGCAGGCTCACTTGGCAGCTGCGTGCGGGTACGGTCGGATCCTGCATCCCCGCGGGGTCCCCTTGCACCACCACAAAACACGCTGCCTCGGGACTTCAGCAGCTGGGTGAAATGACCCTCCTCTTGCCTCCTAACCAGGAACGGTATGTAAATATCTGATGGAGAACCAGGTGACGGGACATTATATCCCGTCGTTAATTTAATGAATAACCAGAGAAAAGATACCAAAACCCAGCTAATATTTTCTGTTTAAAATGTTCTGAGAAAGAGCCACAAAAGCTTCTGGTTGTTATCACACTGTAAGCCCTGTACCTCTTCTATCCAGCTGTAGGGGAGTATGGATCCCATACGTCTTACCCAAGTTAAGAGAGTGTGACGGTGTGAATTGCTCTCATCTCATCCCAGACAGCTCCCCTGTTCACCTCTGCGAGCTGCAAGCGTAGACCGGAGAGACTGAGAACCACCTTCACCCTGCCCCAGCGAAGCCTTTTCAAAAGTGCTAAATATCAAACCCAGGCATTTCAAATAAAGGTTACGGGGATGTGAAACATCACTCACAGGCGCAGGTATCCGACGTCAAAACATCATGGTCAGCTACGGGTTACAGAAGCGAAGCTTGAACTAGGACACAGCCGTGCGGGGACAGGGGGACGGCTGGCAGTCACAGCCTCTGAACTAAACCAGCTGAACCTCTGGCAGTCAGGGCAGCGATGGGGGGGTGAGCCTGACCTAAACACAGGGACCAGCAGGACACCAAAAGCATGTCATTCAGGGGAAAAGGAAAAAAAAAAAAGAAAAGCCTCAAAAGCAGGCGCATCTTGCCCAATCCACCTCCGATTAAATAACTCGGCGGGTTTTGCTGACCTCAGCTGGCATCAGCCACAGGAGCCTGAATTGGCCAAACCTGTGTATTTTAGACCTCTGCAGGGGTCCGTTTTCTTCTTGGTTCGGATAGGGTCTGGGAATTGCTTAGGTGAAGAAAGAGAGCGCACAAGTCTGAAGATGAACTATCAATGCTCCCAAGTGACCGGACTAGGTCCTGTCCCCATGATGCTACTGCCCTGCAGCCATTAACGTCAATGCATCTGGTACTCAATTAATTGCATGGCAAGGACACGTGAATCTGTTACTGACACATCCATTTACTGGCCTTATTCACTAAGGGAAAACCGCTCAAAAGACAATTCAGAGGACAACACAAAAGACTTGCACATGAGCTCCGGCTGCTTGCTTCTATTAAGATGTTTCAGGTTTTATGTTGGGAGATATTTATATCAGAAAAAAATGCATGTTATTACAAGATCAACAGTGACAGCATGCACTGTTTGCAGTCTGTGCTGTTCTTTTGAGATCTACAAGGGGCAAGTACCTGGAACGTACTGCAAAACAGGACTTGTTCGGTACAGGCTGGTAACGCACAGGAACCACTCACTAGTGGTCCTCTCCTCTCTCTGGGCTGGCTGGATGCCTCCGATGTTGTCTCCAGCTGGCTAACACCAGACATGAACTCTTCCAAAGGGCTTAATTTAGCTCTAGCATTGAGATCAGAAGGAGGATCTGCTTAAACTCTGTTTTCATTAGCATTTTGTGTTTGCTCCAGAATAGTGATGTTTTCCTGGTAACGTGCCTTCCCTCTTTAGATCCGTGGCCTTCATGAGAGAATGACCGTCAGTGTGGATTAAGATATTAGGAATAATCAACATGTAACATTTTCAAGCCCGTGTGTGGTCCCACACTGATGAACTATAATGGGAATGCGGAGCAGCTAATGATCTTGAGAAGTTAAGTTAATCACGTACTCTGCAGGAGTTAATCAGATACAGAACAGATGGAAATAAATTCCATACTGACAAAAAAATCCATCATATCTCTATGGCAAAAACATTCCACCAGCTTCCCCATTCATAAATCTCCCTCCATGGAGAAAACATTTGTTCATAAAAAACAACATCTGATGCAGAACAACTTAAATGGGTCTCTTGCTCATGATGGGTTGGCAAAGATGTCAGAATACTGCATAATGGTGGCATTCCTGAGCTTGACTGGGTACCTGAAGAGATCATTTAATCTCATTTCTATGCATAGTTACAATCCTGTGGCCTAAAGTATTTTCAGATTTATCATAAGTAATAGCAGAAAGGTATGATTCATACGTAAGTGTTTGATATAAAGCTTATTATTCCTAATTGTACGCAAGGGTAATACTGAAGTATCAAACTCCCTGGGGACCTCAGAGCTCTTCATTACCTTGCTAAATGCTAGAGAAACTTCTTCATTATAACTATTCATAAGAGAAAATTTGCTCCTTTCCTGATCTTTGGACACCAGTCTCAAACCTGAATGGTTCTTCTGATTCCAGCTCCCCAAAAGAGAGAAAAGCTGTGAAATTCAGGAAATCCTGGAAATAATGGACTGGGGAATGGGCAAATGGGAAGGTTTTAAGGTTTGCCACTGTGTGTTGCAGAATGCCTTGTTGTACATCATGGATATTCAGCTTTATCATTTGATAAAACTGAAGGATAAAAGAATATTTATTTAGAAAAATGAAAGAGTAAACCAGTTACCAAAAAAACCCCAACTCCAAACAAAAAAACCCCAAACAAATCCTCACTGGGATTATACTTGATGAAGAAGATGGATTTGGGGGTCTTGTACATCTCACTTCAGTTAATCTAGGGCCTCCTGCCACTGATTTAAGAGGGGTATGTGGAAACTAAAATGGAAGGGTTTTGGCCCAGGATGGCTGCTACCTCCCCATACCTGGGGAGGAAGGAAGGAAGAAGTGACAGAGCAACAGTGATGATCCTCCATCATGTCATCATTAACCTGGAAGCTTCAAATCTTCCCCCCTTCCTCCTTCAGGAAATCTTCCTTCTTAGTTTCCTGTGATTGGGTACATTGAGCTACAAGGTAAATTAATTAAATTTACTCAATTTTGCTTGCAAACACGAATAAAGTCAATTTGTATGCTCTCAGATTATTGGCCTCAGCTTTGCTCCTCAGATCTAGTTATCCATAGCACTATTTAGGGCAGTATTTTTGGTCGAACAAAAACTCAGTGCATAACGTTCTTGATTTTCCCGTTGAACATACAGGTCTTTGTTACTATTTCCCCCTCAACCTTCCCAGCAGCTATATCCTACTGAGGGGGAAATAATACTTCAGCTTCAAATGACAGTTTGGAAATATGCTTTAAATAATTTACCAGTACAGTTGGATTTAAGTTCTCACTATCTGCTGGTATTTTGGTTCCTACTTGTTTTCGCCAAAGGAATATTGCCCATTGCCTATCACAATATATTTAGTTTTCTCCAGTTCTGCTGCTTGTCAGCCCTCTAAATAATTTAATAAATGTTCATACAGTACCTAATGCTCCTGACGGCTGAGTAATCCTGATTCAGATTTTGCAGTTATTTTGTGTCTATCCTCCTGCCTATCTTCTTGTCCATCAGGCATTGCACAAGCCGTGGGGGCTCACGTGGTGGACATTCATCCAAAGAAAGTGCCTCCATGGCTTCCCCTGGTGCAGGCTGATGGTCTCTGTTGAGGTTAGCTAATGATGTCCTTGTCAAAACCAAGAAAATCATCCTCTTTCCTATGCTGTTAGCCATGACTGCAAGCGCTCAGCACATCCGATGCTCCTGCTCCCGCTGCATGGGTTTTGCAGCCTGGGATGGGCGCAGGAGCGGCAGCTGCTGCCACTGAAAGCACAGGCTACACATGTGTTTTAGGGATGTATCACCAGGTAAATAAATCACAGCAGCTGATTTTGCGAGCTGATACCTGGAGCCTTGCTTCTCTAACATCTGCTTGTTATTCCATACTTCTTTGGTTCACGCTTGGGATAGTTGTAATGAATGAGAATGTTACACTTGGATAGTCTCTCACAGACAATGTCAAAAAAAGAATCAAACCACAGTGACAGTCAATTATCCCCCAACTTTTCTTGTTCTGGTGATATTGAGTCATTTCATCCCTGATAATCGAAACGGATGGCTTTTGCCTACATGGGTATGAAGTAATTTACAGAGAGCAGGCCAGCGTGGGGATTTCTAGTCAGTGTTTTAGGAGTAAAATAAAGCAAAAAGCAAAAGCATGGGAGTATCACAAGCAAAGCTTTCTGACAGCAAAGAGCAGTAAGCAGTTAAATCAAGTGGTGCTTGCTTGCTTTCTTCCCACTCTCTCTTAGTAGATGGATCATGACAGAGAAAAATGTGGGTCTGCTCTGCTCACGTGGTGACTACCAAATTTTGGTTTTACGCTCGGCATGTGGCAACACCGCAGCCCAGCACGGCCATCCAAGCTGGCTCCGGGCAGGGGGAGTCCCATGCTGGGGCCAGAGCGTGGGTGTGCAAAGCTGCAGTGACCCCCCCACTCCTGCTTTTCCTGGGGAAAAAAGGGGGATGCAACCAGCAGCTGGATGACAGGCTAGCACAGGCTCGTTAGAGCGGGAGTGCAAGGTAATTAATAAATCAGCTCCGTCCCCCAGGACGATACTGAAGATTTAAGATAGAGACTTTGCTATAAACCAAGCAAGCAACTAAAACCTTCAGCCTGACGCGCAAGGCACGCACACTGCAGAAGGATTCGAAGGAGAGTCACTTTAAAAAAACCCACAAACACAAATGGAAAGAACAAAATCTTTTCCGTATTGAAAAACGCATTGGACCTGATCCTGGTTTTGCACTTTCTGCCAGGTGAGATGGAGGTAGGTGAGGGTAAGAGGTGCTATAGATGTCTGAGAGACAAATGAAATCATGGAAAACAATAATTTATCTGTTGAATTTTGTTTCAGGATCAAATTTTCTGAAGCTATTTGTAATATTTCACATATGTTGAAAAGTCACATTAATACAGCTGGTAAAATAACAGCTTGTCTGCTTAAAATAATTAGTAGTTGACAAATGGGTTGAATTTTAAATCCATGAGGAGCTTTGGTTAGCACTAATAAATGTTGATTAAGGTAGCAATTAAAATCTAACAATCTCTCTGGGGGTCTGAACTTTAAAGCTGAAGTTTGGAACATTCCTCAATTTACAGAGAAAACGTTGCCGTTCCTCCCCAAGTTGCATTATTAAGCTGTGGCAGTGCAGATCTTTTGTCTTTATTTTATTCTGGTTTCCACAAATTAATTACAGCCTCAAGTAGTGCCCCACAGCCAGGGGCAGCAACCAGTACCTACCCTAGTCGAACATCTGATGGACATCAAAACCTTGGTACAGCGGTGATATTTAGCAGTGTGAGGTTTTAGCTTTCTCTCGAGTAAGTTAATGCTGTAAGACCCTCTTGAAGTCCCTATTTCCATGGCAGTCCTTCCCAGTAGGCAAAACCTGTCCCTCTTCTCATCAGGCTTTGAAGTGGGCTGGAGAGATCTCCATCTCTCCTTCAAGATGTTCCGCTTCGGAAATGTAGCTGACCTCTCGAAAACAAGCAAGGTCAAGTAGCCCTGAGTGTGCGCTCACCTCTCCTGAATCTCTCTCCTGCTGCTCTGAGAGACCTGACTGTGCATCTCTTAATCAGGATGATTGGATGAGCTACGAAGAAAAAGTGTTGACTAGGTAGCGTCTCGAGGAAGACTAAAATTATCTCCCTCTGCTGCACTTGAGCAGTGTGACCAAGGCAAATCAAGAAGCACATTTTTGTTTATAGACTTGTTTTACTGATTTATCATCATGGGACTATTCATGAAGGTCTCAGGTTCTTTATGATCTTACTAAATGTGAGAAAATTTCAGTCACTCTCCTGCAGTTTTCTATTTTTGAAAGAGGAAAGTACATTTGTATTTCACGGAGCACCTCTTTTATGCTGGCCAAATCTTTTTGGTTTTTTTACTCTTGCTGTGGTCGAGACAAAAATCTAACACAAAACCAGATTTGTCTTTCTTCCTTTATCACACCCTAACTGTGCGTCCCCCATTAATTATATTTCAGCCCCCAGTTCATAAGCTGAATGCCAGCGGGACAAAAATAGGAATATAGTGTGAATCGGGAGCGACTTGGTCCTCTTGTGTTCCCAGCATGAATGGGAGTGCATCGGTACGTCTGCCCTTGTCGGGCAGCTTTAATCACCAGACGTGTCATTATATTGTTCTATTACAGTCTGTTTTTTCAGGTCTGTTCCTGCTGACTTTGGGAACAGCTGAAATAAGGTCTTTTTCCTGTAGGGTACTTGCAGTGGCTGTTACTGAATAAAGAGACCAGCAGAAAATTTGTTTCTGCACTTCGTAGTCATCGTGTTCAAATCCAGGGGCTGTCCCTGGGGGAAAACCAGGGGGTCAGAAGGAACCTGTGTCCCCTTCTCCTCCCAGGATTCCTGCTCAGCAAGGTGGCTGCTGCTTGGTCCTCCTGGCCCCAGCATCCTCATCTGCAAAGGAGATCTTGGCTGCATGTGAAACAGCCTGCATCTTGGACAGCTTCTCATTCTGGGAAGGACTTTTAGTAATCTGCATAATTTTTAGGTGCTTTCTCAGCCCAGGCTGTGTGATCTGAGCGTGGCTGTTGGTTTCTCTGCAGCACTGCGTGATCCTCAGTACATTTGCAGAGTCTGTGCATGGCTAAGGGTATTTACAGCAAGAGAGAGATGGAGAGCTGAGGATGTGAAGTGCTGGAGGAGGAAAGGGAAGAAATCTGTCCAGAGGGTGGAAAAAAAGCCCATTCACTCTCAGTCAATGTGTGTATCACTTTTTTTTTTTTTCTTTTCTCTGTTGTAAAGATGAAATACAAATGGCTCAGATAAATGCAGAAAGGCACAAAAATGAAAGCATGATAGCTGGAGATGCTCGGAGCTATTTTTTTCAAAGAAGCCTTGAGAACTGGATGCAATTGTGCATTTACATTTGAGCGAGCAATTTCCATGCCTGAAGCTTTGAGACAGGTCGCTCTCCATGCAAGATGAATGCAAGGGTCGAACCAGCCGGGAACTGGAGCCGCAGCGGGGCATGAGAGACCGGCGATGAGCGTTGGCCTGGCTAGCTCGGAGCTGCAATAGTGGGACTTTCAAGGAAAAGAGCAGCTGCTGCAAGAGGTTCTCAGGTGGACACAGTCATCCTGGACATCTCCATCCACAGCCGATACCACCCTCCACAAGGGAGGATATTAAAGCTGGCTGAGATGGATCTACTTGTGATGCAATGGGCACTCAGGGCTGCTGTGGAGACATCACGCTGGGTCTCAAAACATTATTGGATAGGAAACCATGAGGTCCTTAAGAGAACCCGGGGTGATTATTCATGCAAAGACTTCCAGACTATTTAAAGGGCCTATTTAATATTTTTACAGTAATACTATGCACTCTGCTGCTCTTACTGTAGAATTACAGGTGTCAACCTGAGGAGGTGGGGAAGGGGGGGCATATTTTTGGAGAAAGGTCATTTTGCCAGGCTGATGAGACAAGCAGACAGGCTGCAGAGAGACCTGGCATCTCCAGGAGCTCGGAGGAACTCCTGGTTTCAGGCTGCTGACCTGCCGCCTCACAGAACCATGAAGGTAAATCAGCAGGTAAATAAACACACATACAGTAGGGACAGTATGAAAGTACCCATTGGCTCAAGTGACAAGCAAGGAAAGGTGATAGAAGAGAGAGAAATCTTAAATCTAGCATAGATAGAGAAGGGAGCCATCCTTCCCTGGTGACAATGTCTCTGTTGGCTAATTAAAACCCACTGCATTGAACAGGTCGGGTCCCAATGACCTGCAGGTCCGAAGCCTGGCTGGACAGCTGGAAGGGTACCATAACCCCAAATCCACATGGTCTTTCAGAAAATCATCTCAAGGCAAAACGTATCAAGAAGGTCATGGCTCTCTACTGCAAACCATAGCAAAGACAAGTCCTGATTGCATTTCCATTTCTCAAAATTGATTTTCTTTTTTTTTTCAAGTAAAGTGCAAAATGAACATGTGGGACCAAATGCTATCGGATAAGGCTGCAAATGAGACTAATAGGCCAAATGTCAGATTTGTTTCTGGTGTAGCTGCTGAGGAGTCATTACTGAATACAGTCTTTATGTAACCTACTTTGCTTTAAGGCATAATCCAGCCACCAGATGACTGGCATGAGGAAGATGTTTTGTCTGTGGGGCAGCTTCTTTTCTGTTACAAATTTCTTTGGACCTTACCACAAAGCATCTGGCTGTAGCCAGCATTTGAGATTAGCTAAAAGTCTGATGGATGAGGCAAGTCTGAGGTGCTGGGTTAATTAACTCTTCGGATTCTGTATGGAGCCGTGGCTGCCTGCAAAGATATAAATTGCTATTCCTTAAATTAAGATTCTGATTGCAGGTTTAGAAAATTTCTAACTCTTTCCTCATGGCAGTTCAAACTCCTGTATAGCAATTTGCAGCCTGTTAACAGTAGGGTTCTTTTTCTGATTTACCTTTCTCAAAACCACAAGGGTCCACGGGGGAACGGCTGATAACATCGACCTAGAAGCTGGAGCTGAAATCAACTTCCAATGCCCTGACTTCTGCAATGCAAGAATCAGGAGCTAAATCTCTGCAGGTAACTCAGGGTCCTGTTCAAAGATCTGAGTGTGGCTGCCGGTAACATCATCCTCTGCTTACAGAGACCTTGCAGCTGATGTTGCTGGCCTTTGCTATGCATTAACTAAAGTAATATCCTTTTTTAAGCACTAGAATTTCAGTGCAAAAATTGCTGCTTTTATCCCTAAGGCAGGCTTCCCAGACACAAGACTCAGTCTCAGGTAGAAACCATTCCTCTCCAAACAGTGATGGAGGCAGGGTCCTCGCAGAAGAGGAGGTGATTTAGCAAGATGAAATAATCACAGTGTCGTGAATGCAGCCAGGATTTCCTTGTTAATTACCTAACTGGTTAATTAAGGGGCTATTTTTTTATTAAAATTAATTCTCATTTTTGTAAAATACATGACTTAAAAAGGGGATGTACAGAAGTGTTTATCGCTGATGCCCTAAGATGCTAATTTCCCTATGTTATGACTTGTAATCAAGATTAATTTTCTCTGACTTATCCTCCAAAGGAAAGACTTTACACCAGTTTTGACATTTAAATTACCTTAGATTTGCAAGTCCAATATTGTCATAAATATTCATAGCCAAGAATTGAGTATTTAGTCTTTAATTTTTTAAATTTTTAATTCACTACTAAAAACTGGTTTCAGAACAAGCACAGAGAAATGAAGCATCTTTTATTGGGAGCACAAGGAGCATCTGGCTTTGCTACCCCAACAGCGAACCGACACATTACTTTTCTGTTTGATGCTGCTGTTGAACAAAATTTGGCGGCGGAATCGTCCTTTGATCCTTTTCCTTACGTCTATTTGCAACAAGCTACGTTTACGTTGAAGTTATGGGACAGTTATATGCCCGTTACCGCATGAAAGGAGGAAAGGTCAGTACAAACCATGAAAGCAGCTCTGCAGGCAGCCGGCAGCTGCCGGCACAAACTGCTGCCGTGTGCCGTCGCCGGCATCGCTGTGTCTGGTCCCTCCTCTCGGGCAGGCAAAGCATTTAGGCTTTCACAGTTATACAAACAGAAGATGCTTGACTTGCCCTGAATGCCGTCCCTGCGAGCGCAAACCCCGGCTTGGCACGGGCGAGAAGCTGAACAGAGGCGCCTGGGGATTTGTGAAAAACTGTCTTTTTGGTCCTTCCTGGCTTTTAACCTGTGAACTCACTTGTGTGTACTGACCCTTCCCTGGCCCCAAGCTTGTGCCCAGGGTGACAGTGTGTCATTGCCCACAAATATCCCAGTTAAACCTAGCAGGCTCCGGGCTAAGAAAGGATCCCCGTACCCTCTGGTAGTAACGGCAAGGTGTGTTCTTGCTGCTCTTCTCCTGCCACCCCATTTATTCAGTCTCTTTGGCACCATTTCAGTGACCAAGGAGAAAGCTGTGTTGCTTCATGTGGGTGATGTGCCAAACCCCATTCGTCTTCCTTGTGCAGAGGTTCAGCTGCTGGCAGAAACCCAGGTGAGAAGCAGGAGAGGTGAGATGCTCCAGCCCCTGCCCTTGCTGGTGTGGGTCTCTCTGGCGGCTGATTTCTGTCTCAGAATGTTTTAAAGATGCTCCATTTTTCTCCAGGATTTCATGAGAACATGGCTCGGTGTGGGATGGGAAGAGGGACAGGATCAGCCCATACGTCAAGGAGAGGGCTGGCTCTGCTCAGAGCCTCACAGCCGAAAGCTGACGGATACTGCCAGACAAGTACCTGCACGTGTCAGTCTCAACAAAGGATAAATTGGCTTCCTAATGAAACATTCTCCTCATTTCAGTGACTGATGACTTCTTCAGGTTTTTTATATCTGATACCTTTCAAATGCAATTAATTTCTCCATTTTTTTTTCCTCCCTTCACCAATAAGGCAGGGACGGACAACCAGCAGTATTACTATTCACTTCTCAAAAACATTTCTATTTGCAAAAGGCTAATAAAAACCCAGGATTCACAGCGACCTCTCCTAGCCTTAAACCAAGGAATGTATTTTAAGCATAAGCACCTACTTCTGAGACGAGCCACTGCCGATGCTTTAACTAACACAAGATGGACCATGACACAGACTGCTTTTATGGCACACTAGGATACCCCCCAGCTCCCCCAGGGGCTATATGTACATCTCCTGCTGCCAGGCACCCATGGATGTTAATGTCCTTATCTTCTTGTGTCAGCATCTTTGCCCCCCAGGGACCAAACTGACTCCCACTTGCTAGCCTGGTAACAGGCAAGTTACACTCAGATTGGTTTTCTGAAATGTAACTGCGGGGTCTGCTCCTACCTGAGACCAACGAAGGACCTGCTTGCCCAAAAACTCACCAAATCTTTTGTTTGCTTGCTTGTTTTTCAGTTCAGTTCATTATTCTAACAAAAGATATTTTATCTGCCTACAAAATCGTGCCTCACAATGGATGACAGATGCACTTCTAATATTATTCACCTCTTCCAATTGAAAAGAAACTGCTTGCAGTGAAGCCCCAAAGTATTAGAGGGGTGACCTATTCAGTCTGGATCTGAGTGTGGCCTTAGAAAATGAACCCTCCAAGTTTTAAAGATGCAAGGAGGGGGAAAAAGGATCTGGGATGCCAAGTTCTGGTCTGTCTCTGCCAAAAATAGTGAAAAATGTTATTATTTGGTGGGGTGATGTTCTCTATGGTCAGTACCTAGGACTAAATTGAATGCCAGGACAATAAATGCAAGTCCTTCCTAATTCACTTTCCATGAAGGACCAGTCATGAGAAGGATGAGCATCATTCAAACTGGTGAAGATGAAACTCTTCAGCTCTGAATTGTTGTGAGAGACTCCACTTGAACCACAGTGGTTAGAGAAGACACATAAGAAATCTTGGACTCTGTTCTCCCAAATCACTCATTGCAATGTAGGAAGAGATGCTCCTGTGTCACTCTGATAGAAAAAAATAAATGACAACAGCCTGAAACTTCTTGATTTCTGATTCAGTAAAAACTGAGAGTCTTTTAAGTGACAAGTTGTATTGGGTCTGGCTGAGATGGAGTTAATACTCCCCATGGCAGCCCTCATAGCACTGTGCTCTGCATCAGTAGCTAGAAAGGTGTTGATAGCACACCAGTGTTTTGGCTACAGCTGAGCAATGCTGGCACAGCATCAAGGCTGTCTCTCCAACATTTTTGCCCCCCCCCCAATGGCAGGCTGGGGCAGGGCAAGATCTTGGGAGGGGACATAACCAGGACAGCTGACCTAAACCAACCAAACAGATATTCCATACCATATGCCGTCAGCTCAGATATAAAAGCTAAGTAAAGGGAGACGGAAGAGGGGGGGCATTTTGTCTTCCGGAGCAACCACTACGCGTACTGAAGCCCTGCTTCCCGAGAAGTGGCTAGACATCGCCTGCTGATGGGAAGTAGAGAATAACATCATTTGTTTTTTTTTCTTTGCTTTCGCGTGCGCAACCTTTGCTATCACTTTATTAAACTGTCCTTATCTTGACCCACGAGCCTTTTGTTATATTTTCTCCCCCCGTCCAGCTGAGGAGGGGGAGTGATAGAGCGGCTTTGGTGGGCACCTGGCATCCAACCAGGGTCAACCCACCACAGTCCTTTTTGGCGCCCAACGTGGGGCACGACAACGGCAGTTTTGCATTAAGTGTTCTATAGCTAGTTATTAAGTGGCAAGCTCCTGTGCAGGTCACGGAGCTTGTTAGCTGCTTGCTTATCTCTAGCTTGCTGAGTTTGGGAACATGTTAATGCAAATAATGGCTGCGTGCTTTGTCCTGGCACTGATGGCTTTGTTTTGCTGTGGTAGCTATCTTGTGGGGAGAATGAAGGAACGCGGGAACGTGCTAATACAAATAATGTCTATGTGCTTTGTCCTGGCACTGATGGCTTTCCTGTGTTGTGGGAGCTATCTTGTGGAGGAGATGAGGGAACACATCTCCCTCTCCCTACCAGGCATTGATGTGAATGGTTTTATTATGCAGGCTCCCGAGGTCCTTGTTCACCCTTATGTAAGCTGTTTAATACTAATAATTAATACTGGTGGCATATTATGGGTATTGTGGAATCTGGTCTCGTCCTGGTATAAGAGAAGGCAAGTTTTAGGTGAGGCAATACTTAAATGTGCCCTCAAGCGACCAGTGCCTGGGTGGCAGGGTATATGGAAGGATTTGGGCAGATTCCTAGGACGGTTATCACCTCCCATAATCTGGGATTTTACATCTGAACAGGCAAGTAACCCTGGCAAACTGACGCGCCACCTGATAGAAGGGTGCCTTGCCTATCCCAATGAAAACCAGCAGCTTCTCGCACTGTACTGGGGCCTGGCCTATGCCTACCGAGCCATAGTTCAACACTGTCAGAGGACCATGGTTGAGGCAGGGACCCAGACTGCATCTGAGGACACCATGCTCGAGATAGGGACCCAAACAACAACAACTACAGTAATTGCCCCAGTAGTGAAAAGGAAGCAGTGGACAAGGAGATCAACGGGTCCATACCATCGATTAGTGAGAGAAGAAGAAGAAGAAGAGGAAAGGCTTGATCTAGAAGCTGGTCCTTCGGTAAGGAAATTGGAGGAAGGAGTGAGGGAACTTAAACAGGAAGCGGAAACTACCCGGTCCCTGACGTCCTCAGAACTTCGGGACTTGCGGAAAGATTACAGCCGCCAGCCAGGTGAGCGGATTGCTGCCTGGCTGCTCCGATGCTGGGATAATGGGGCTGATAGTCAGCAACTGGAAGGCAAGGAAGCCCAACAGCTGGGATCCCTCGCTAGAAACCGGGGAATTGAAAGAGGAATTGGAAAAGAGGCAGCAGTTTGCAGTCTCTGGAGCCGGCTTCTCTCAAGTGTGAGGGCAAGATATCCATTCAAGGAAGATCTTGTGAATTCCTCAGAAAAGTGGACTACCGCAGATGAAGGCATCCAGTACCTGAGAGAGTTAGCGGTGGTGGAAGTCATCTACAGTGATCTAGATGATGAGGAAATCTCCAAAGATCCAGAGGATGTCCTGTGCACACGGGCCATGTGGCGAAAGGTGATTCAAGGTGCCCCAGCATCGTATTCTAACAGCTTGGCAGCAATGTATTGTCCAGATATGGAAACACCAACTGTGGAGAAAGTGTCGTCTTGGCTCCAAAACTTTGAGGAAAATCTCTGTGTTTCCTCATCCCTACAGGACAGTGCCTTGGCTGTTAGGGATGCTCCAAGAAATCAGTCCTCTCCTGCCCCAGTCAGAGGGAAAGGGAGCCTAAGGCGTATGCCACGTGGTACACTCTGGTTCTTCCTGCGTGACCAAGGGGAGGACATGAGGAAGTGGGATGGTGAACCCACCTTTAAGCTGGAAGCCCGTGTGCGTGAACTGAGAGGGAAGACAGCTGTTAAGAAGGGGTCACCCAAGAAGAAGGCTGTCAGCGTAGTTGCTGTAGAGGCCCAAGAAAGCACTCAGCGATCCTCCAGGCATAGAAGAACTGAAACTACCTCCCTTGATTCTGGTGAGGGGACTTCTGGTCTGGTACCGCAAGGATCGGACAGTGAATATTCTGATGAGGAACAGCAATAGAGGGTCCCTGCCTTCGGCCAGGAGGAGGAAAGGGATGACCGGATATACTGGACTGTGTGGATTCGATGGCCTGGCACATCAGACCCACAGAAGTATAAGGCTTTGGTAGACACTGGTGCACAGTGTACACTGATGCCATCGGGATACAGGGGCACGGAACCCATCTGGATCTCTGGAGTGACAGGGGGATGCCAAGAATTGACTATACTGGAGGCTGAAGTGAGCTTGACAGGGGACAAGTGGGAAAAGCACCCCATTGTGACCGGCCCAGAGGCCCCTTGTATCCTTGGCATTGACTACCTCAAGAGAGGGTACTTCAAGGACCCAAAGGGGTACCGATGGGCTTTTGGTGTAGCCACTATAAATGCAGAGAAGATCAAACAGCTATCTACTCTGCCTGGCCTCTCGGAAGATCCCTTCATTGTGGGATTGTTGCAAGTTGAAGAACAACAGGTGCCAATCGCTACCAGGACGGTGCACCGTCGGCAATATCGGACAAACCGAGACTCCCTGGCTCCCATCCATGAGCTGATTCATCACCTAGAGAGCCAAGGAGTCATCAGCAAGACTCATTCACCTTTTAATAGTCCTATATGGCCAGTGCAAAAGTCTGATGGAGGGTGGAGGTTAACAGTAGATTATCGCGGCCTGAATGAAGTGACACCGCCACTGAGTGCTGCTGTACCAGACATGTTAGAGCTCCAATATGAACTGGCATCAAAGGCAGCCACATGGTATGCTACAATTGATATTGCCAATGCATTTTTCTCCATTCCTTTGGCAGCAGAGTGCAGGCCACAGTTTGCTTTCACATGGAGAGGCGTCCAATACACCTGGAATCGACTGCCCCAGGGGTGGAAGCACAGTCCTACCATTTGTCATGGATTAATCCAAACAGCACTGGAACAAGGCGAAGCCCCTGAACATTTACAATACATAGATGACATCATCGTGTGGGGCAATGAGGCAGAAGAAGTGTTTGAGAAGGGGAAAAGAATAATTCAGATTCTTCTGAAAGCTGGTTTCGCCATAAAGAAAAGCAAGGTCAAGGGACCTGCACAGGAGATTCAGTTCTTGGGAATAAAATGGCAGGATGGACGCCGTCATGTCCCTATGGAGGTGGTTAACAAGATAGCATCTATGTCTCCACCAGCTAACAAGAAAGAAACACAAGCTTTCCTAGGCCTTGTGGGGTTCTGGAGAATGCATATTCCAGGTTACAGTCAGCTTGTGAGCCCTCTCTATCGAGTAACGCGGAAAAAGAACTATTTTGAATGGGGCCCTGAACAACAACAAGCCTTTGAGCATATCAGACAAGAAATAGCTCGTGCAGTAGCTCTTGGGCCTGTCCGGACAGGACCAGATGTGCAAAATATACTCTACACTGCAGCTGGGGATCATGGTCTCACCTGGAGCCTGTGGCAGAAAACACCAGGAGAAACCCGAGGTCGACCATTAGGGTTTTGGAGCCGGGGGTACCGAGGATCAGAAGCCCACTACACCCCAACTGAAAAAGAGATACTAGCAGCATATGAGGGGGTTCGAGCCGCTTCAGAAGTTGTTGGTACAGAAGCATATCTCCTCTTGGCACCACGATTGCCCGTGCTACACTGGATGTTCAAAGGAAACATCCCCTCTACACATCATGCAACCAGCGCTACATGGAGTAAGTGGATAGCATTGATCACGCAACGGGCTCGACTGGGGAAATCTAACCGCCCAGGAATTCTGGAAGAGATCATGGACTGGCCAGAAGGCAGAGATTTTGGAGCATCACCTGAGGAGGTGGCTCGTGCCCAAGAGGCACCACCATATAATGAGTTACCAGAAGACGAAAGGTGTTATGCTTTGTTTACTGATGGATCCTGTCGTGTGGTAGGGAACCATCGGAAGTGGAAAGCTGCTGTGTGGAGTCCCACACGCCAAGTCGTTGAGGCCACTGAAGGAGAAGGCGAGTCAAGTCAGTTTGCAGAAGTGAAAGCCATCCAACTAGCCCTAAACATTGCTGAACGAGAAAAATGGCCGGTACTCTACCTCTATACTGACTCCTGGATGGTGGCTAATGCCCTATGGGGGTGGCTACAGCAGTGGAAGAAGACCAATTGGCAACGCAGGGGTAAACCCATCTGGGCAGCAGCATTGTGGCAGGACATTGCTGCCCGTGTAGAACACATAACTCTAAGGGTACGTCATGTAGATGCTCACGTGCCCAAAAGCCGTGCCACTGAAGAACATCGAAATAATGAACAGGTAGACAAGGCTGCCAAAATAGAAATAGCTCAGGTGGACCTGGACTGGGAGCGTAAAGGTGAGCTATTTGTAGCTCGATGGGCCCATGAGACATCGGGACATCTAGGGAGAGATGCAACATATAGGTGGGCTCGTGATCGAGGGGTGGACCTGACCATGGAGGCCATTACGCAGGTCACTCATGAATGTGAAACATGTGCTGCAATCAAACGAGCTACCAGAGTAAAGTCTCCCTGGAACAGAGGGCGGTGGCTGGGTTTTCGATATGGCGAGGCCTGGCAAATTGACTACATTGGACCACTGCCGCGAACACGCCAAGGCAAGCGCTACATACTCACCATGGTGGAAGCAACTACTGGTTGGCTAGAAACATATCCTGTAAACCATGCCACCGCCCGAAACACCATCTTAGGCCTCGAAAGGCAAATTTTATGGCGACACGGTACCCCAGAAAGAATTGAATCAGACAATGGGACTCATTTCCGAAATAACCTCATAAGCTCCTGGGCAAAGAAACATGGCATTGAGTGGGTGTACCACATACCCTATCACCCGCAAGCATCTGGGAAAATTGAGAGATATAATGGACTGTTGAAGACTATGCTGAGAGCGCTAGGCAATGGGACATGGAAGCATTGGGATACAAATTTAGCAGAAGCCACTTGGCTAGTTAACACCAGAGGATCTGCTAACCGTCCTGGTCCTGCCCAAACAAAACCCCTACATACTGTGGGAGGAGATAAGGTCCCCGTAGTGCACATGGGGAAGTGGCTGGGGAAGGCAGTGTGGATTGCACCTCCCATGGGAAAAGGCAAACCCATTCGTGGGATTGTCTTTGCTCAGGGACCTGGGTGTACTTGGTGGGTAATGCGGAAGGATGGGGAGACCCAGTGTGTGCCTCAAGGACATTTAACCTTGGGGGAAAAATAATCTGTGATGTGAGTTGTATGTTGTAGGAAGTAATGTAGCAGGAATGACCTGAACTGCAGAAGAGTGAACTTCGCAAGGAACCAGACAAGTGCATCAGTGACCCAAACCAAGCTGGTGTTGGGGCCCAACGATCGAACATACTGCTTCTCCTGTCCTGACCACTCATCTTGATGGATGGGGCTCAAGTCATAACCTGTATGTGAACATCAGGAAGAGTGGAAGAAGCCCATGGAATATCTATCTCTTAAAGGACAGGGGATAGTAATTAATAAGAATGTATAAATCCGTACGTTGGGTATAAAAGTGGTTTAAGTATGTAGTCTCAGTTGTAAGTGTTGGTGAGAAAGGATTTCAGTAATGAGAATTAAATACAATAGTATGGTTAGAAGATATCTGTATTAAGTTATGTGGAACCTGAGCAGGACGCAAATGGTATGGAATAAGGGGTGGAGATTGTATTGGGTCTGGCTGAGATGGAGTTAATACTCCCCATGGCAGCCCTCATAGCACTGTGCTCTGCATCAGTAGCTAGAAAGGTGTTGATAGCACACCAGTGTTTTGGCTACAGCTGAGCAATGCTGGCACAGCATCAAGGCTGTCTCTCCAACATTTTTGCCCCCCCCCCAATGGCAGGCTGGGGCAGGGCAAGATCTTGGGAGGGGACATAACCAGGACAGCTGACCTAAACCAACCAAACAGATATTCCATACCATATGCCGTCAGCTCAGATATAAAAGCTAAGTAAAGGGAGACGGAAGAGGGGGGGCATTTTGTCTTCCGGAGCAACCACTACGCGTACTGAAGCCCTGCTTCCCGAGAAGTGGCTAGACATCGCCTGCTGATGGGAAGTAGAGAATAACATCATTTGTTTTTTTTTCTTTGCTTTCGCGTGCGCAACCTTTGCTATCACTTTATTAAACTGTCCTTATCTTGACCCACGAGCCTTTTGTTATATTTTCTCCCCCCGTCCAGCTGAGGAGGGGGAGTGATAGAGCGGCTTTGGTGGGCACCTGGCATCCAACCAGGGTCAACCCACCACATAAATCTCATAGTCTTCTCATAAATCATTCCATGTAATGGAAGATACTTTGGTAATTGTGGTATTTTAATTTCAGCCCTTGAAGTGCAGAGAATTGTCATTAGCGCTCAATATTCAGGTACTGCAATGAATTTTCTTGGAGTGACAATAGCATACGTAGCACTGAAATGGTGGAAGTACATTGAAATTATTCAGCATTTTAGGGACAAAGACATGAAGTAATTCATTAAGCAAAACTGTCCATTCCCTTCTGGGTACAAGAAAGTTTTTATTATTGCTGTTTTTCAGGTAAATAAGCAGAGGCAGAAAATAACTGGATCTGATCTAAACCTTTTCTTCACAAGCATTTTCACAATGACTTTCTCTGTTTTCTAGCAAAGTTTATTTTTAAATGAAGCCTTAAAGTGGCCTTGGGAAGTCTGACTTTCCATACCTCAATCTAACTCCCGTGTAATATTGCTTTGACTAAAGGCAATAAAAATATCCACAGGGAAGCTGAAATGCCAGGCTGGCAGACTGAGTACATGGATATTATAAATGAATAAAGCAAAATTTAGATTTCAGGGAAAAAGCACGCCTTTTCACCAGTGCAGAGAGAATTTGGCCCACTAGCAATATTCACGGTTGTTTAAAGGAATTTGCAGTACCTTGGAGAAGTAACTCTTCTAATTGCTGTGTGTTGCCAACTCTGAAACCAAGTGATGGAAATTAAAATATCCATGTTCTCAATTATTCCCCTGGCACTGAAAGTGCAGGAGGAGGAGGAGGGATATTAAAGCAGGGCACGCAAGAACGAAAGTGAGTGCTTGTTTTACACCGAACTCTGATCTCTCTTGAGAAACATAATGTCTCGGGCAAGCGAGGCTCAGCAAGGGTGGGTGGCATCATGGGCAAAGCAAGAAGAGTGGTAGCACATTTTCCTTCTGATTGTCTCTTACCTTTTAAGTGGTGTCAAAAATAGGTGTAAGCAAGGATGCAAATGCTGCTTCCTTCATGTCTGATGCAGTTAAATGGAGCTGGTAAAGGTAAAGCACCGCAGGTAAAGCTGGTGGGAATGGCAAGCGCCAATGTGAGTCATTCCCTCCATTTAGCTTGTACTGAATTACCAGCTCAGGGAGGCATCATTTGATTTTGTTTAAGGTAGAAATTAAATGTTCTCAAGACTCAACTCCCTGCTGGGCTGTTGTTTACAATCAACATGTGAGTGATAGAGAAGAGGACAATCGCCAAAACCAGATCTCAGCCAGCCCAGAGGATTTGCCGTGCATCACTGTATCACTGCTGCGAATGTTTTCCTTTGGGGATGTTTCAGACATGCTGCTTCTCCTTGCTTACACAGACAAGGCGCTGCAGCTGGGTCACCCGCATCCAGACATGTCCACGCCAAGGTGCATTTCTCCTGCCTTCTCTCGTTGTCTTCCTTGACCATCTGAATCTTACAGGGTTTGCTGCTGGTTACCTTCATTTCTCTCTCATCAGATCCAGCTCTACTCAATATTCTCTTTTTCATTTGTTCGTAGAGCAACTTTCCATCCCCAGCCCCAATTACACTGCAATCCCCCTCTGAGGGTACCCAGCCTGAAAAATACCCAGAGCTATTTTTGAAAATACCTCTCTTCTCTATTACTTACAGCTCTTATTCATTTTACCTTCTGTTTCCTACATTGCTTAATTTGGAAAAGCATAGCTACAAGGACAGGGCTATGCCAACTTTCACCACTTTATCTTGCCAACTTTGACCACTTTATCAGGTTCACAGCTTATACAAGGGAGCTGAGAAGCTCACTCACCCCAAACCCGTAGGCAGCACATCCAGGTCTCTGCAGCTGCAGTTGCTGCAGAGTAAGCACCAAGGCTGTTGGCTCTGCAAAAGCCCTTTCAGGGTAATTCTGAAACCACCTTCTGTGATCTTTTCTCCTTTTGCATGAAGAAATGCTTTTTTTTGTAACGTGCATGTGATACCAGGAGCAGCTTTAATTCTAAAGGTAGAGTTCAAACCTAATTTGAGTGCATCAAAATGTTTCACAGGCGAGGACCTGTCTGGGGCTTTTCAAAAAGGCATTCAGAAGTTCTGCTCTGCTGCACAGCTGTTGGTAAAGCAGGGATCATATAGATTAAAAAAAGGGATTTTTCTGATCTTTAATGATACAGTCAGTCTCACAACTTGAGAACAAAAATAAAGAGCCTAAACCAAACAGGAGAGGCACCAACCATTTGAGTGCTATTTGGATTATTATGTTTAGAGCCTATCAGAGGCCTTATTAAATACTCTTCCTCCAGGACCTTCCTGGTATATACCTGGCACAGAGAAGGAAAAACATTTGATCTCTAGCAGTGAAGGAGCAAGAACAAACTAAAAAAACCCACACACTGGAAGACAGATACTTTAAACAAAATAAATCAAGAGAGAATGCTAAGAAGATTGCACCTAACTTTTAGCAGAAAATTCATGTATATGTTTACTTATTCATTATGCATTAATTAAAATGCTTAAAAGAAGTGGAACCTGGCTCAGCCAAATGCTTTGACTCATCGCAGTGAGACAGAGAAAGCTGTATGAAAAATATAACCAGAAAGAGCTGTTTGGAGAATTTAAAAGCTTTGTGCATTTAAGGATATATTGTACACTGTCGTAAGGTAATGAAAAGTAGATGCAAGAATACAAGTTATAAAAACAACTGAAAAAGTCTTTGTCCTGTAACGAGTTTTTAATAATTGAAGCAGTCCCAAGTGCCATGATTAAGTGAAAGAGCAAATCTGGTTCCCCTTGAAGCCTGTTGTACCTGTGTTGTCACCTCTGAGTGGCTACTCTATGTACCCTCTCTGCAAAAGCTGTGACTTTTAGGACCCCTCCTACAGAATGAAGCCTCTAAAGCAAGTGGGAACATGCTGTGCTTTTACTTCTGGAGGTCCCTGGTTCAAGCTTCAGCAACTCACACAAGGCACCCAGGTGAAGGCTGATGCAGAAGGATGGGGAGTTACAAGCCTGGAGGTACAGGATTCTGCCCTTGCTTGAGTATACAGCAGTTACAGACAACTCATCTTCTGAGAATGGTGGATTTGATGAAAAAATGAATTTTTGGAAGGAAACCAAAAGCTACTTGAGGGTTCATGTTATAATTCAATAAACAGTATTGTCAAAAAAAAGGGAGGAAATGTTGAACTATTTCAGTGTTTTCAAATAAACACTTGTTTTCTTTCTGGAAACACTAACCCATTTCATTTCAAAATATTAAATAAAAAACCTCCATGCTGTACTTCTGTTTTATTTCAGAATTGTCCTAAGCTAAAAAAGAAAGAAGAAAAAGATGGGTTATAAGCTAAAAATGAAGCAAGGTGATTCACCTCAGCTCAAACTAGATGTTTTATTTGCAAACAAAGTGTTGTAGGTCAACACCAAATTAATTGCTTTGTTTATCTCATCCCTGATAAATTCCTTAATTTGCTCTTCTTGGTTTGACCCAAACATATTTTTTCCTCTGAAAATGAATTATTTCACTATGAAACCACAAACCCCATTGTTCTCCCAAGTGCGGGAGGAATGTCTCCAGTGGAAAGAGAGGATGAAGGAGAAATAGTGGCTCCAGCCCACGAGCGCTGGAAGCAGGAATGCAGCTCTTGCCATGGGCAGATGCATCTGCACAGTCTTCGATCCCAGTTTTCCTGTGACAAGCACTAAATAATGAATAAGAACAATAAGGAGGATCAGCTTCTCCTGCCGCTGCAGCCCGGAGAGACCACACCAGCATCTGGGGACAGCCAGGGCAGAGATGTATCACCCTCCTCTGCGCCCCAGGGCTATCTCTGTATTCTGTAGCAATGCTCTGCTGGGCAATTTCATTAGAATTAGGCAGAAACATCTCCAGAAGCACATCTATGCAAGTGACAGCTGACTCCTTGGTAATGACAGCTCTAGAGACAATTATGACAGGCAATTGTTTAATAAGAACTGGCATTTTTCATGAAAATAATTACATTGATGAAGCATAAGGACATTCTAGCTTAGACTCTCTGGCTCTTCAGCCAAGCTGGTCTTGATGGTTGACAGTCCTAACTACCATACCATGACTAACCAGCTCTGGAGCGTTCATACTCATGGCAAGCATTGTGTGATGTACCATCAAAATGTGATCAATGAAATCAAGCTGGCATCCCCATAAACACAAATACAGTGCCCACTTTGGGCAGAAGCCCCACCATCAGACCTCAGAACTTCATCAGACATTGCAAGTGAATGTCGCAAGTCTTCATGGCCCCGTACATTCACTCCCCTCAAGCTTTTCGTGCCTTCTTTCTAAGCAATGTGCCATTGAGGGTCATCCACCTGCTCTGCTCGCATTCTGGAGCCCGCTTATCCAACATGTCTCCAGGCTCCTAACATCATACAGAAGGTGAAGATTTCCCCCAAAACGTCAGTGCTTTTGTGAGGCTCAGCATTTGGGTGCAGAGGTTGTGACAAGAAGACACCCTTGTTTTCAAATGTGAACCAACGGTGCCTTCAGAATATTTTGGCCACAAAAAAAAAGAATAAAAATCTAGTATTGCAAGGAAGAAAGTTCATCTGGACTGAAACAAAGGAGGAAGAAACAGTCTGTCTTGGTGAGAGACCCTGAAGAGCCTGGACTGTATTAAGCCTCATAGTTTATACAGAATAAACCTAAGGATCATTATGCTGCCACATCATTTGTGTGCTACTTTAAAAGATCTCATACCATGTTACTTTAGCATTTCCTGGTGACTTATCAACATTTTACAGCTTACTGCAAAATCTTTTCTACATTATAATTTATTGGGGAATTTCATCTAATTTGCTGCACGTGAGAAATGAGTGGGTGAGAGTGGGACACCTACACCCAGCTAGGTTCAAACCAGTTTTCAGGACTGGGCTGTGCTGTAGCTGAATGGGCAGTCCCTGTAGCTCCGAACATACTCATTCACTGCCCTTTCCACTTAGTCCCTTCATCTAACACAAAGTGTTCGTAAATTGTAATAAATGGCAAAACCATGCTGTTCTGTTTGCGGACTCTGTAATCAATGAATGATAGAAGCACAGAGAACCCTCAATTTCCAAGTCATGCGGGTACATTGAATCATGAAATAAAGAGCAGAGAGACCTATTTAAGTGAGGATACAGCAAGTTCATCAAACCAGAGGTGATAATGTCTCATCTTTATGTCAGGAAGAAGCAACGGAGCTTCACTCAAGCATTTTTATTCTTTCCTGAGTTACTGATACTCACCAGCAGACCAAAAAAACGAAGGCCACTGGAAGATCGGTGTGCAAACAGGGTTTCTTTCTAGCCAGCTGCTGGAAAAGCACCACTTACCTCTGGCAGACGACTGCCTGGCTCCCAAAGTTCAGGAAATAGCCTCAGTGTAGTTAAAACCCAGCTGACGAACAAAAAAAGCAGTCACAAGGAGAGCCACAAGACGAGTCACAAGCCTGTGGTACATGGAAAGAGCGGGCTGGTCTGGGCTTGCTCTGCCATGAGCGAGGCGCAGCCTCGAGCAAATGCCTTCAACTATCTGGACCAGCTCCCTTGTCTGTAAGGCAGGGAAGGATGTGATATGTGCCCGGAGAATTCATTACTTCTGAGCCAAGGAGCATTTGGAATGGATCCCCAACATGTACAAACTGTGCGGCACCGCAGGCGTATGAACTGACCTCAAGCAGAGCAATACCAGTTTTTCCAAGCTGGTAATCAATCTTGGCAGTGGGCCTCGAGCATGCTAATCACTGCACCGGCCACATGCAAAGAACTAGGACCAGGCCACAGTGCCTAAAATTTCAACACACTTCTAATGGTGAGAGATGGGAAGAGGCACCAACCCAACATTTTGCTGCAATCCTCCTTTCTTAGCACCTCTCCGGCCACAGCCACTTGCCACCCAGCTCAGGGAAGACTTCTTAGGGAATTGTTAAGGTTATTAGAAAAAGCTTATGAATGCTTGGTCATTAGCCTCTCTGATGCTCATCATCATTTGATGACCTCACTGTCCTGCATAGATTAGGCTCTCCTCCCTTTGGCAGAAGGCAAGGCTCACAACAGCCGTGGCACAGAGTCTGGGATTTGTGTCACGCAAAAACCCAACCCTTCTGGCCGCTGAAGATGTGAGGATATTGGTCTGAAGGATATTGGAAGGATATTGGTGTCATCTTGCAAAAAAACTCTGATGGCCAAAACTCATCAAGGATGGCCAGGAGAAAAGGTAAAAATGAAGAGGATATGTGGGATTCCAAGAGGTCCCGGTGTATCCTCATTCCCTGGCTACGCAAGGCCACACTGAGGTCTGGACAGACTTAGGATCTGCCCAGGGTAGAGCTCAGCACCGGGCAGGAATGACCCCATCCCAGCGGTTGCAGTCTGCTATAGCAGCGCACGCCTACCCAGGAACAGGTCGGCACAGCATGGGCAGCCCTCATTTCTTCTCTCCTTAGCTTCTTCTTCAGCATCCCCTCCCTATTGCTTCTGATTTTTCATCCTTGGCTACACAAACTCTGTTTTGGGCCTGGACTGAAATATTTGGAGCTGCTACAATCACAGCTCCAGGGACGGTCCTGTGGGGTCGATGCAGGTGGGAGCCTGCGATGCGCCCGGGGTAGCCTGACCAGGGACACTTCTCCCCGTGTCCTCTCTGAGATCTCTCCCAATAGCATCAACACACCGAGACATAACATGATGACATAAATAAGCCAGATGATAGTGCTTTCATGGCTTGCACTCTCCCTTTTCATGCTTGTTGAGCAACTCTTGCCATTTTGATGGATCTTTCTCTGCAGGGAGCATCAAATAATCTTCATTTTCCGTGTATCACCTGGGCTCAGATTAGTCATTCTTGATACGGGCATTTTCCAGCTAACAGATTAAGCTTCTCCTACTGGGCGCAAAGTATTTGGACGTTGCCTTGCAAAATTTAATGAATTGCTTGAAGTTTGCTGTGTATTTAGGCTCCTTTACTCCTGCAAGGAAGGGCTGTTGGTGCAGCTCAGAAAAGATGGAACAAAAGCTAACTGTGAATTGCTGGTGTTGGTGAGATGCTGCCAGTCCCTCTCCCAAGGTGCAAGATGGAGCTAGATCCAAAACAGGAGAAAATCAACAAATGTGAGCATGGCATTAACACTCACAGGCTTGCACAGCCACTGGGAATTGCTGGGGCCAAGGGTTTATCTAGCAGCCTTCATGCTTTGAAAAATAATTTCCCCTCCCTCCTTTTGGCCAGAGCAGTGATTGCTGTTTGTTGGTTTAGACAGTGAAAGAGTGCGATTTTTTGGAAGAATGAAAAAAAAAATACCTGGGAACATTTCCATTTCCCTCAAATCTTGCTTAATTTGCTTTAAGGTTTTACTAAGGATACAGAATTGTTGACAATAAAATTATTTCTCTGTGCTGGGAGAGGTAAAGCAGATTGTTACACACAGAGAGAAGAGAGCTGACTGCTCTCATAAATAAGTCAATGTGTTACTCCTGCTAGACTGGAAGCAGAATGACAGCTCTTCCAGATGCTGATGCTCTACTTCTCTGTGACCTTCGGTAAACTTAAGTTTGCTAAAAATACCCTACAAAAGCACACGTGCTTCAGGGCTACAGAAACACTTGGAGCAGGGGAGATTTTAAATTATCATATTCCAGCTCCCCACCTCAAAACCCAGCTGTGTTGAGCATTGCACCTCTGCTCCCATTTAATGTGCCCAGATCTCCATCGATCATCTCCGCCGGGGCTGATTTTGTGTCCAGGGAGCGGGGAAGGCTGATGCAGCCTGAGGCTGCCGAGCTTCCCAAGGATGGTGTGGATGTGTGCCTGCTGCACGCCGGCCGTTTCGGGAGCAAATCATGGCTCCGAGGGGCTGCTGAGCCACGCCGTGTTATTTATGGCGAAGATTAGTTCAGATTATGTTTCTAGCAGGGATGTTTGTTTACACGCTCAGTCTCGCTCTCCTCCCTCCCCTGCCTTGACACACCGAAGAGGCAGGCGCGTGGCAGCGATAAAACATATAATGAAAATTAAAGGCAAGGGGAGATGGAAGCCCATTAAATTCCAAAGCAGAGCTTTGCTTTGGGTTGGAGGTTCCCTCGTTCCTCAAAATGCAGCTCATGTGCAGCCAGCAACTACCCCAGCAGCCAGCAAGGGCACGTCACCGTTCCTCCCTGAGATCCGACGGAGGAAGCAAATCAAGTGTCATCGAGACCCAGGCTCTTTCTCCCCTTTATTTGCAATTTGATGTCTGAGGTGCACAAGGGAAGAGAAAGCATGAGTATGACAGGGTGATTAATGCTTATCTTTACCCATGCAGAGAGTAAGTTACCAATCAGCTACTCTGCCCCTATCTCCTTATTTAAAATGCAAACTAACATGAATGAAACAATAACGTTTTAATTAGATGGAAATAGAAAAGCTGCAGGAGAATGGTGTTGCAGCAGTCTGAAGTTCCTGAGCCACACGTAATTACTTTGATAGATAACACACTAAAGGGAGAGTTAAACAGCACAGTTTCCACAATGCTTTTTGCACCACTCTGTCTCTTCTCACAGTGATAGAAACCAGGGACAACCAGGGTGGGAAATGACTTTCCTTCCAGTGCAGCAAGGACAGCCTTCTGGGGAGCAGCCCTAGCCCACACTCCGACCTTTCCTGCCACGTTACCTGTCTTGCCTTAAAAAAGAAGAAAAAAAAGCCCCACAGCTCCAAACCAGAGGATGCCCACAAAGCGTTATAAATAAGGGGGACAGCACGTAAACCATGATGCAAATCTGGGTGTATACGAACATGGCCTGACATGGAGCCAAAGTGATGAAAAGAGGAGCTGGGTCACATTGCCAGTGTGGCTCCTGTCCCTGGCCAGGGAATGGGAAGGAAGAGAGAAAACAGCAGCGGGCACCTACGGCTCAGAGATGGTCACCTTCATCACTGCCCAGGGCTAAGCAATGGAGTTACTGCATGTATGAAGCAGGGGGAAAAAAAAAAAAAAAAGAAGAGGAAAAAACAGAAAAAAATAAAGGAAAAACAAAGTAAAGTGACCCATGAAACTTTTCATAAATGTAAGGATGTACTCTAACTACAAAAAATAATGAAAGACTGCCGTAGTCAGCTCTGATGCTAACCTCCACTCTGGTGTGATCCAGGGATCAATCCCCCTGTAGCCAGTTGCCCCAGGGTCACTGCAGCTGCTAGCCCAAATTTTGGAGAGGCACAGCCCGGACCACACAGCGTATCAAGGCTTTCGAGACGAGGCCTGTTGCCAACACAAAATATGTCACCATGAATCATCCTCGCACCAGTTTCAAAGTACAAAACTGTTCCCTGAATCATGGTAAAAGCACAAATGTTCTGCTCTGAAAAAGAAAATTCACTGACTCCTTCTTGAGCCAAAAATAGGGAAAAAGGTTATGTAATTCATTTACTTTGAATAATAAGCATTTCAAAGTTATCTAAACAGCACTAATAACAGGGAAATCTCTGTGTATTTAATCAGTCTGTTTTTGCTATGGGATTGATGCTGGTGCTCCAGGCAAGCTTGTCTCATTCACCTTAAAACAATTTAAACACAAAACTTTACCCAACAGCTGGGAGAGGCTGGCAGGGCAGCAGCCTCGCTTCATATCTATGTTACTGCCTTAACCACACGCTCCTAAAAAACAACCCATTTTTGTTGAATGCTGTGTTGTGAGCAGAAGGAGAAGCTGGAAGCATTTTGTGAGTAAGTCTTGGAACAAGCTGGTTTCTTAGGGGTGACCAATGCACATTCCATCGCTGATTTGCCCCATTTCCAGCCCAATCAGCTTGGCTGGAGCCAGATTTCTGATAAGTTGCAGCTAGAATTATAAATGAAAAAGCCATGCTTATTTTCAGCTGAACTTCTTGTCTCCCTGGATAATAAGTCTGCTTTCCTCAGCAGTCTTTGCAACTCATTCTTTGTGACTGAACACAAAAGCCCTGTTTTCTATGAGATCGTTTATCTCCAGCAAAGCTTCGATGGAAGAGCGAATGAATGTTTGAAAACTTTGGCAAAACAACTACTGCCCCAGCCTGGAAAGTAAATTTTCGTGGCTTCTTCCTTGATGTGTGCTGGTAAAAATTTTCATCAGGTTCATTCCCAGAAAGGGTGGGGAAATTTCCCCCCATCAGCCTCCCGGGACACTGGGCACAGCCCTTCACCACTGGTGAAGATGTCTTTGATTGCCAACCCCGTTCCTGGGGGTTCCTTAGGAATCTGTCTGTCGATTCACCGCAGGTCCATGCTTTATGCTGATAGATATGTCGATGTAACACACACGCACGATAAAAACAGCCTTGGCAAGCCGAAACGGGGGTTGATGCTGGAAGCATCAGGCTCACCCAGCTCCGAGGAAGGAAACCAGCTTCGCCCCGCTGTGACACCAACCCTGCGTTTTGGGACTGGTGTCTGTTTATAAGTGAAAGCAGCCAGGCAGAAAGACCCATTCTCCACCTGAGTGGTTTCTCCGCTGCCGAGACACTGACCTGAAAGGCCCCAGACGTGGGCTAGCTCTTGGCAGAAGGGCAGCACCGCTCCTAAGGGGATGCCCGGTCTGAAGAGGAGTAGCCCGTTGGTCGATGCCATGGCTCCATGTGGCATAGGGCAGGTTTTGCAAACGTGCTTGCGTGAGATTTTTAGGACTAGAAATAGAGGGAAATCTGCTAACTATTAAGGCTTTCCTTTAGTGTAAGGCACTGGGGTGTGGACCAGCCTCCCAGAGGGGAAAGAAGCCGTTGCTGAAAAGGAATTAATGCCCAGAAGATTTTCAGCTGCGCTTTAATTTTGTATCCACAGTACCCACTGGCCACCAGTCAAAAATAATCTCTACAGCTGGATCGATAAGCATGGCCTTAAAACCAAGCTGCTCTCTGTTGTCATGAGGGTGGCTCAGGAAAAGCGTTAGTGCAAATCCGCATGGAAAATCAGGGATTGCACCCTGCCAGGCACAGCCCCAGCAAAAGCCACCCGTCACAGCCACGCTGGGCCAGCCCCGTAAACCTGGGAAAAAGGAAAACTCATGCAAATCACCCAAACCAGCTCCTTCTCCTGAAAAATCACCTGAAATGGGAGCGGGGGGGGGGAGGTTTGCTGAATTTGAAGGCACAGCTCTGATTTACAGCACCAAAGGAGAGCGGTCCCCGTCTCTTCCGAAAAGAGCTGAATTCAGCTCGGAGGCAGGGGCACCGGCTGAGCGGGGGCGAGCAGATGCAAGGAAGTCAGTCGGTTCGCAGGCGTACGGCTTCTGTGCAAAGCCACAGCTGCAGTTGTAGAGTTTGAGTCAATAGTTGCTTTAATAGAAAACCAGTTTTGTTTTGCAGGCACAAAGGCCTCTTCTATCACTACCCAGCAGGAGGTATATAAAACTGTCATTTCTTGCCCTGTTTCTGCCCTTGTCTCTTTGCTTCTACTTTTTACAGGCTGCCGGTGGGTTTTTTATTGCTTTAGGGTTTTTTGTTTTAATTGAAACCGAGTAAATTACATTTTTCCCTAAATAATTGATGAGTTTAACAAAGTTTTCCATTATGTCACGGGGAAGAAACCAGCAGCCTTCAAAGCAGAAAACAGAAACATTATTTGAACTTGTTTTGTGCAAGAGCAAAGAGACATAAGCTTGCAACGAGAGGGGGCAGCCCCTGAGTGCCCTCAAAAGCAACCTTTAAGGGGCAGAATTCAGCACAGCACTACACAACATGAGAAAACCTCTAAAGTATGCCCTGCAATTTTCCCTTTCCCAAACACACTTATTTCAAAGGAATGAAGTCACAAGCCAGCTTTATTTCTGGCTGTAACATCACTATATATGTGGCAGTCTTTCCTGAAACATCTCCATTGATAAAAGGCGGGGGGTGGAAGAGGGGAAAGAGAAGCATTCATGGAAGTGGAAGACCTTCTGCATTGTCTCCCTGTGATACAGCCATTCCCTGCAGATCACATCCCTCTAACCCTTTTTAGAGGAACTCAGGCTAGGCAGGGAGTGACAGGGGTGGGAGACCTCATTTGCTGGAAGAGACAGAGCTGGCAAGCAGTAATGCACCTGGCATCTCATTCTCGAAATAAATAGCTCCTGCCATGCTTCATCTTCCTTCTGTTTTCCTAGAGGACCCCCAGCATTAATACCACTGGTAAACTAGATGCCTATTCTATCTTACAAAGGAGCAGAGTAGCTCCCTCTGACACAGCCCAGCCACCCTATCCTAAAGCCTTATCAATGCTTGTAACCTGAAATACTCCTCTTGCTTCCAGCATCTCCTTTAGCCCCCAGCCTTCCCCTAATGCAGTGGGGAGACACCTAGATGGGGGGAATTTGAAGAGCAGGTTGCTAAGGGATTGCATGGAGCTGAAACCTCGGTGAAACAGGGCAAGACCGATAGGACCCGATGGGATTTGGGAGAAGCAGGGAGGGTGCAGGCAGACAGGGTGGGTTTGTGGTTGGGAACTGAGCTTGGGGAGCTCCATACTGGGAGCCACAGCCTCTTTCTGTTTTGTTATTATTACCGCCTCTCTGCCCTGGCCCCTTTTAAAAGTCCATTTCTTTGGATAACAGTGGTTTTGTTTCCACTGGAAGCACTGCCCTGAGACACGTTGTCAGTGAGACCCTCGTACTCTGGCTTGGTGATCAACCGAGGGAAAATGCATCCATAATGGAGCTCTTGTTGGAAATTCTCTGAGCTTTTTGCTGCCTCAGAGTGTGTTTAGCAGTGAGCTAGAAAGTCTAATAGGTTTCTGCCATCTTCTTTGACTCTCAGAAAAATGGCCATTGTAGCTGCTAGTGCTCTATCTTCAAACAAAACCCCTTTTTTACTAGACACTAAAGGATAAATGATATTTGCTTGGCTCCAGGATGCTCTTGGAAAACAACCAGCAGATCAGGCAGTGGTTCTGGCCATGCTGCTATTGCGTTGACCTGTCTCCAGTTAAAGCTGGGCTGGTTATTCCCTTCCGATACCCCAACGCTGCCTTCAAGCAATAGCTGCCCTTAGGAGGTCTCACCACTGCATGACTCCCTCTTAGAGAAAAGGAGGGAGAGGTTTCCCTTCCCCTTTGCTACAGGAGGCTCTCTTAGCGAGCAACAAGTACTCCAGTGACAGAGCCAGTATCTGTACAATGCCACAGGGGATGAGTAGCATCACTCCGGTGATTATTTAGACTGGGAGC
This sequence comes from Haliaeetus albicilla, assembly GCF_947461875.1. NCBI lineage: Eukaryota > Metazoa > Chordata > Aves > Accipitriformes > Accipitridae > Haliaeetus > Haliaeetus albicilla. Next base: position 4,025,713 of record NC_091484.1, read on the forward strand.
TCTTTGGTACAGAGAATGATGGAATTATTTATGTTGGAAAAGACCCTTAAGATCGTCAAGTCCAACCATTAACCTAACACTGCAAAGTCCACCTCTAAACCATGCCCCTAAGTGCTACATCTACACGTCTTTTAATACCTCCATGCATCATCCTTTAATGTTTTTTGTGCAAGACGGAGTATAGGGGAGCTGGGGGCTCAGGGTCCCACTACACACAGCCACGGCTGTTTAGCTGCAATAGTCAAGGAGCAGGTTAAACCCCGAGTTTTCTGTCTTTCCTTTATGCATCTCAGAACTGTACCTCTACAGCAACCTGCAGAGCAGATGCCAAAACAAGTCTCAACCCAAGTTGCAGAGCCAACATCCTGCAAAAGGCTCTTTGCATTATTTAGTGTGGCGGAGCCCGAAGCAGAGCTGGAGTGTGAACCTGATCCATGGTGGAAAGCAAAACACAACTGATTCCTGTTCTGGCAACTAAAGGGTTTGGCCACATTTCACAATGTGACGTTGGTCACATTTCTCCTCCATGAAAAGTGAACTTGGGCAGTGACCTGGGCAGGGCATTCAGTTCTCTAGAGGGTGGGAGGGACAGAGAAGGACCCCCACAGAAGATCAGACAAAAACCTATTAATAAAGTCCATGATGAGGTGCTGAGCCCACAGCATTATACCTGACAAATTCATCACATGAAGATACAAAGGAATAAAACAGCTCCAGATAATTGCAGGGCATGAAAATATGTTCAGTGCCATCTTAAACTTAGTGAGATTAATTTTCCTGACAGCTTGTTTAAAAGGAAAGTGGGCTATATAATTAAAAGAAATAAAACCCTCACAGATGGCCTATTGTGTGACCAGCGGAGATTACCTTTCGAGGTTCTTGCCTACCTGAATTTCAGCATTTCCCAGAGGTTTTTATGCCTCCAGCCCTTTCCTTTGGCTGTGGAGCCACAAGCAGGCTTCCGGGCACTGATTTTTTTCAAAATGGCAGTCTTAGATACAGATTTCTTGATTCAAGTATTCTTAACACTTGCCTATAAAGCACCAAGCACAAATCAGCACCATATAAACCGGAGTAATAGAAAAGCCAGGCTGTTAATCTTCATAATGTGCCTCTCAGTGGGGATTTCATTTGAGTGTTATTTGCATTAAATATGATACTGAGCGCTGGATATGCAGTTATAAATAAATTAAAGGCTATATTTAAGTCAAACACTGTCCCACTGTTGACTGCAGACTGAAGCGTAAGAACTGTTAACAGCGGACCGTATAGATTTCGTCGGCTGCTTGACTTGCTGGAGGAAATGGTAGTGGCAAGTTCCATCACTGGTGCCCTAGGAAACTCATTTTGGGGGGCAATTAACTCCCTTAGTGGGGTTTGTAGTCTCAGCCCAAACTCTAGTAGTGCTCGCTGTATTGTGGACACTTTGGTTTGGGCAGAATATAGGTTTGCTGGAGCAAAACACCTCAAGTGCATCCGTCTTTTCCTTTGATATATAAACATCTTAATTATAGCAACATAGTCAGCCTTGCTCTTCTGGCAATAAGGAAAAAAGTTTGTGCTAAACTGCACTGAGATGAATTAATCACGCATTTTAGGCAAATAACGGAAAAAAACTTCTCCTGACCTCAGCGTATATGAAGCGATAGATGGGTTCAACTGCACAAAAGTCAAAGAGCTGAAGCTTTTGGTGATGAAAATTAAAATCCCTGGAGTAAACACAAGGTGTTTCAGCAGCAGAGTCAGACAGTTTGAAAACTATTAAGAAATGGGAGTTGTGCTTGCTCCGTGGTGCGGGAGGACATCACCTGATTTGCACCCCGGGCTGGAGGAGGGCAAGGTGGGAACAACCATCGTGAACCGAGTACAGGAGAGAAGGGTTTGAGGTTGGTCTGGTTTGCTTCAGACTTGGTAATAGCCACCGGGAATACTCCTGGTACCTATGGCAGAGAACAGCGCGGCAGCATGGATGTGAACCGTCCCTCCACCCCAGGACACAAATTAGACCACAAATATTTGCAGGAAGGTACACGATCAATGCAATGTCACGCCACATTTCTGTGCCCTCCTGACTGCCCAGCCCACTAATCCATCTTTAACCCCCTCAGCCGCTTTCAGACCCTGCTAGCTTGTTTTTAACCAACCTGTTACAAAACCACAAACCACCATCCCTTTGCTTTCCTCTCCACCTCCCCACGCTCTACTTATGGATTTTCTTCACAACAACAGCGCAGGCATGAGGCTGTGCCTGTACCTTCTCTTGTACTGCTGAGAACGGGAGCAAAGAGAATTCAAATAGACTCTCAGGGGAGAAAAAAAGCATATCCCGAAGGGGCAATGAACTTAGCGGTTACTTTATTGCTGCTTTTCCCCAGTGTCTTTCTCTGCCGCAGCTCCTCTCTGCCTCTTGGAGCCTCAGGTATTACAGGATTTTTTTCCTGGCATGGCTTGGTCTCCGGGCTGGACCAGGACTGCCAGGCTGGCCATGTGCCCTGCTCCACTGGGCATGCTGCAATGTGACATGCTGCACTGTGACATGCTTTCTGACCAAATTCCTGCATATTTTTTTGCCCTTCCAAGGGATTTTCCATCCCACGGCTCTCCTGCTCTGGCCAGGAAGCACCTGCAAGCTGCCAAAGCGGTGTGAAGGACAACGAGCCCGGGGCTGGATTTGTCCTTTGGGTTAGCGACTGCAGTCTATTAAGTGTTTGGGGCATACACACCACCCCATCATTGTATCTTGAGGTCAAATATCTATTTATTAGTCTGAACATATATTTGCCTTCCTCCTACAGTGCTTTGTCACACTTCACACAGTTGGAGTTAAGGAACAAGTAAGTATGACAGTGTCATAAGCCCGTGACTGACAGTCATAAAGAAATTAAACGTGGCCTTTGGGGAGGGAAACTCAGTTCTGTGAGTTTCTCTTTTAAATGAAACGAGTATCTTAAAATGTATAAATTGCCACTGTGATGATAAAATGTAAGGTCTTTGCAGGAGGAATCAACAGAGTGATGCAAGCAATGAGCTAAACTTTCCCAGTGGCTGCGTGAGTTGCCATTTTATAAGATGGTTTTGAAAAAAAACCCATAGAATAGGAGGGAAAAGCAGGTTAATTTGGTATTGAATGTACTCAAATAGTTATGGACTTATTAAACAAGTTCTCCAAGGGAACAAGGTGATATGACAGTCCTACCAAGTACCGAGACCACATTTATTCGGTTCAGCACTGCAGACCTGCGTTGTTCTAGATTATGTTACAATTAATAGAATGTGGCATTGCAATGACTGCAGGCTCCAAAGGTCAGGCAAGTGCTCCAGGCAAAGGGACAGCAGGTATTCTTTGGCCCCAGAGAAACAGTACCTGGACAATTTATGGTATTTTAACGTATGACAGTTCGAAACACACCCGGTGTTTTCAGGAGGCAGGGCTTGTTGGCACATCCGAAGCGTCATCTCTGCAGGGGTCATTCAGCAAGAGGGAAGTCATGGAAAGATTAAACCAGGTCCACCCTGAAACAAAGATCCTCAGGCAGCTTCCAGGATCCCCGGAGGAACAGATTTCTTGAAGCAAGGTAAATCATTCGCTTCAAGAATGCAAGTTGGCTCTACCAGCAGTGGCCCAAAGTTTATTCTTTATTATCTAGAGGGAGTAATAATTGGCAGGCAAGTACCAGGGCGTATTTGCAAAGAGAGGGGAAAATGTTGCTGAAATCAGGCTTAATGCCCAGTCCTGTCTAGGCTGCCTGTTCCTCTTTTATATATTTAGGAATTTGCTTGGCAAAGAGACACCTGGAAGGTTTTATAAAGGGAGATTTACTGCACAGGGTTCAGCATCTGGGGAGACATAAATCCGTAGGCTGGTGTAAATCATGGAAAGAGCTGTCGGGCAGGGAGACTGCTCGCAGGGGCTGCTCTGCCGGAGCCGGCAACACGGCCACGAGCAACGCCACCAAACCCACGGCACGTCCTCCGGCTTAGCTGTCACTCCGGTGCTGCCCTGATTTACTGATACTGAATATGCTTTTTTGCTATGTGCATGGCTTTATAGTTTAGAAGTACTCCCAGCTTTTTTATGAGCACTTTGCATAAAAGAAATGCTTTTTTCCCCCCTTTCAGATACTGAAGTCTTTGTGAAAGTTTACATTTTTTCATTTCCACTAGGAAAATCTCATCTCTCTGATTTCTGTCTTCAACTGACAATTGTCTCTAGTCCCTGAGAACTTGAAAACTTCAAAGAAACCTCAGTGAACTTTCTCTCTCAAAAAAAAGTTCAGTTAAAAAGACCTTGTTCATTCTATTATTTCTTTTTCCATAGGAGAAAAAACCCCCCATGAAGCCGTGCCCGACAGTGCACTCTCAGCACTGAGAATTATTGAAGTGAAAAAGCCATGGGAGACGAGAAACAAATCTCACATGCTCAAACCACCTGCGGGTGACCAGCTCCACCAGCCTGCCAGATGCATCTTCTCCGAAGGATGAGGACGAGAGCAGCGCTCCCCAGCAAGGTACAGCCCCATCCCACAGCATCCTCTGTCCTGGCAGGAGCAGGGGTGATGACAGGTTTCTGATACCCCAGGGAGGGAGGAGCAGGATGGACCTTCACACCCAGCTGCACCAGGAAGGCACTTGGGGATAGGGATATCAAATTGTCTCACTCCTGCTTCCCTCCCATACACGGAAAACTTAACAACCGATACTTTGAGTGCAGGAAAATACTGGGAATTAACTGGCAGCTCAGAAATTTCTGCTACCCAGTCAGGGTTAGTACTCCATCACCACCATCTTTTCTAAACCAGCCCCAAGCACTTGTTTCCTGAATAACTCATCAGCTCAACTGATTTATCATCAGCTTTTTCTTTTTAATCCCACACGTAAAACGCTTTCAAATTGGATAGAAGAAATGGCATCCATGGGAGGCAAAACGTGGGGGCTGATGTTATTGGAGCATGATGAGTTAGCTGGCCCTCTCCCCGAGAGCTTCATTTAAGGGAAAAAAACCCAAACCTCTCCAAGAGATCACACCTTTACACAAAATTACAGAACAGAGCTATTCAGCCCAGCCTGGGCAGGGGATGGCACGAGAGCTTGGTGCCCGCAGCCAGGCAGGGAAGCAGCACGTTGCCCCGTGCCCGTGTCTCGCCCAGGTCCCTGTCCATGGCAGGGCTCATGGAAGTGCAGTTCTTCTGTCCCTTGTCCTCCAAGGCACGTCCTACCACCCTCTGGGCTGCAGCCTTGCAGGATTCACTTTTAATTCACTGCTGAAGAGCAGCCCCTGTGCTCGGTGCCATCTGCACCCTGGGAAGCGAGGTGGAAGCGATGCCCGTGCTCGAGATGCTCCACGCTCCCTCCGCCACGGGGAGAGGAGCTGCCAGACCACCAGCTATCATGAAGCCAGACCAGCATTAATTATGATGCAAAGTGCTCTTGGCTTGCATTTCAAAGAGGTCTGAGACTAGCAAGGACACTTGCCATTTTGTAAGGGAATTTTTAAAATATCAACTCAAATTCCATAATAAAGGCAGCAAAATTTATCACTCAGAGAAAGGCAGCTCTTCATGAAACCAGGGGATGGGCTTGGCCAGGTCCCCTGCTCAGATATATCCTTCAGAGGGTGATGGGGGCCAGCAGCTGAGACTGGACTGGTCTCAGATGGTCACACCAGACAAGCGACTGCAGGGTGCTTCTGTGTGTGCAGAAGTAGGGAAAAGACTGGGAAAGCTCAGAATTTATAATCCGCTTTTCTCTACCATGCCAGACTGAAGGTGCTGACACCTGTGAGAGGGACGTGGGGTTTGGAGAGACGGGGAGGGTGGGCATTGGAAGCATCTCCAGCTTCACACAGCGCGAGTGGCTTATACCAGAGAGCAATCAGACAGATTGGGAATGTAATAACCCAGCTCCATCTGCTTAATGCAAGGGAAAGGAGGGATGTCAGCACTGGGACTGTTGGTTTTGGCATCTAACGTTATCTACTTTAGGGCTAGATGGCCACAACGCTCAGAATTTCCCACCTTGTCCACCCTGGACCCCACCACGCTCCCCAGCCTCTCCAGATACCTTTGCTCACCCGCTGTCCCGTGTCCCTCGGCAAGGAGTAATTGCACAGTAGGGAAAACATGAGGGTGACACAGTCGAAGCCCAAAAGCCACTCTGTCCCCCACCCAGACCCCCATGTGTCCCGCGGTGGGATGCTGCCCATCACGCGCGCCTCGGGCAGGACACAGAAGCGTTTCTAAACGTCAGGAAGCAAAAGTGCCATCTGTGAGTCTCAAGCAGATGCTGCACAGAGACGATAGTAAAAGCCTTTTAAGGGAGAGGAGGGGTGAAATAGGGAGAAGACAATTAAATAGCTGTTTTAAATGATCTGGAAGATTAAAGGCAGCTGCAGGTTTTTTGGGTTTGGTTTTTTTTTCTCTGGGAAGAGGAACCACTAGATTACCTTTGCCTCTTCTGCCTTTACAAACTGCTATTAAGAGGAAAACCTAAGAGCTAAATTGATCGGCCACATTTCCTCATTCTTTTATTATCCCTGCAGCTGACATCTCAGGAAGGGGGAGGGAAAAAGAATCAACTGAATTAAAATCAATTGGGGGAAAAAAAGAGAAGAAATTATGTAAGAACTGGCAAAACACAGCAGGCCAAGTGGTTATGTAAAGCAATGAACACAAGAGCTTATTTAATTTAGATCTAGCTGCAAGACGGACCACAGTGTAAACGGGCTGGGATTAGGCAGGCTGGGCTGTCGTGCATATGCTGAATTAAAGCCCTGGGTTCCTTGTGTAGTCCATGGGAAAAAGGCAGCTTTTTAGGGATGCTCACACCACCGACGGGCATCCCCACTGGGGTGGGTGTCTCTCCATCACTGTGGGGATGGATCCAGGCACATATAAACACCAACACCTTCGTTTTCTTGTCTACCCGAGGGGCTGGCAGCACCGTGACCTGACGGAACAACTTTTCGTGGGACACAGTCCTGCCACAAAGGTGCTGATTTGTTGTGCCGCCGGGGGGGTTAGCGGCACCCAGCCGTGGGCTTCTCTGGTGGGCAGAGATCTTGTGTGTGTAGCCAAAATAGTTTTATCAGCCAGGCCCGACGGGTGGGATTATCACCGTATGAAGCAGTAGTGAGTGATTTAAAACAGTACTATTATTAAAAGCCATAGTAGGAATTTGGCTGTAAGCTAAGGAAAAGAAACCAACTTCAATTCCTCTAGTCAACATCAGTATAAATGCAGGATTCCTGAACTGAAGCCATTGACTAATCCTGGATATGATTTGCCAGCAAACCTGGAGAGAATTCAGCCATTTGGTTTTATGGGTTGGTATTTTCACGTACTACGGAGAGATGCTTGTCATGTTTATTTTCTGCCGTTGTGGCAGAAAGCTCATTGCACCACCCTGCCGAGGTGCTCCTCACCGGAGAAAAGTGGAAGAGAGTGTTTGCAACATCGTGCATAGAATTAATAACTTTGCGGGCCTCTTGGACAAACGGGAATTGAATAGACGTCCTCGGAAGAGTGTGTAGAGAGTGTGGTGTTGGATGCAGAGAGGCCAGGCTGCACCATGCGTCTCCCAGCTCCAATACCTGGTCCCTCATTCCTGTCCCCTTCAGACCTGAAGCTATTAGGCACATTCCTTCAAAGGCATTGCAAGAAGAAACGTAGAAAGAAATAAAGCAGAAGACCTCCTTGGGCAAGCCGTTGTTTCATGTGGAGAGTTATTTACTCTACAAATCATCTGAACTACAAGCAGACTTCATAAAACATAATAAACAAGGGATGTGGAGGGATAGGCGAGCTGCAGCCAGGCAAGGGTGGGCTGATGCAGAACCGAACAGCAGCAAAACAGCTGTCCGCCCGCATCCGTGAGGAGATCCAGAGAAGTTCCCAGTGTGCCTCCCAAGAAGCTGCCCCATCAAATGAGCAACTTGGAGCTGATGGAGCTGTGACAGTTTATGGAGGCACAGGGCCTGCTGCCATGTGTTTTAATAAATGGGTTCACACCAGCTGTCCGTGCAAATAAAACATTAGCATGTGTCAGACACTATCTACCCAGGCACTTGCCATAGCTTAGGGGACATTTTGCAGCAGAGCCATCCAAGCGCAGACTGTGCCATGCCAACGGGAAAACACGTTTTTCTCTCTCCCGTGAATTATGGGGTGCCAGAGAGCTGCCCACACCCACGCTCCCCTCGCACACGTGAGATTTTAGATTGAAGGGTTGCCTGACTCTGTGTGCTGGGACTGATGGTCAGGACTGTAGGTACTTCTTTCAACTTCCCCTCTTTCCCCTGGTCCACCAAGGACCTCTCCAGAAAAGAGGTAAGAAGGTAAGAAAGTAAGAAGCAATAAAGGAAAACTGATTTGCACAGCCACCTGGACATTAAAATTCAGGCTTTTTTGAAAAACAGGGCTGGGAGCATATGATGCTAACGGCACACGGGGCTGCAAGGCTGTGAAGTAGCCAGACCCACAGGTACTGACCTGCAAGTGAACAGTGGAAACACCTCATTCTGCCTTGGTGCTCTCTTATCTGTTGCTGCCACAATGCAGCAAACCTCCTCCAGCTGAAGTGGCATGAAAACATGAATTTGCTTGTATGGGGATGGCTTTAAGAGGTGCTTAATTTATGTGGAAAAAAACCCCAAAATTGGCTGCAGTGTGTTTTAGAGGATGTCTGCCAGTTGAAGTGTTAACTAGACCTAAATAACGTGGCTATAATGGACTTATTCCTGCTACCAGATCCCATGCTGATGCCAATATTCAAACCAGATGTCCGTGACTGACAAAAGTAACAGGCAAGCTTGGCAATGAAGAATATATAATAAACCACATTCACAGGCTGACTTAAGCAGCTGCAAGGATAGCGATAAACAAAGTTAGGAAACAGTAGTGTTCTAAAGAATTAAGTGTCAGAGGCCACCCAGAGCTTACATTTCGATGGCACAAGGAGAGATGTGCAGTGCCCGGCCGTACTGATGGTGGTGACACACAGTGACACCCCGCAGAACATCTCACTTGCTGCTCTTTGTGCTCATCCGTCTGTGCTGCACTGAGCAATCTGTAATTACTAGAAGAATACCAGTAATTACTTCTTACAGTTGTTGTGGAGCTTAAGTGGTGCCAGTTAAGTAATAGGAGCGAGAATCAAATATGCAGAGTGTTGTTTGAATAGTTACTTTTTTTTTCTTGGTGTAAGGGAACCTGGTTGTTCCCACACAGTCTAGTTTCACTCAGGAGCGCCAGCTGAAACTTAAATATTCCAAGCAAATACAGAGGAACTTTTCCAAAATGAGAGATGTTAAGTTAATACACTCAAATATTCATCCCGAGAAGCTTGTTCCAGCCCAGGGAAGAGCGTTGTCATGCGATGATCCCAGCAGAACCGTAGCTCACACTGGGCTCTGAGTCTATAAACGGTTACAATTGCTCTGTTCTGGGACTGGCTTTCAATCAGTCAACAAATAAAACATCTTGGAAAACTAATGGCTTCCAAAAAAACATCCCAATTTGCTTTAGACAGTTTGCCAAACAGGAAGAGGAGTGAAATATGTTGAGTGATTTATTACAAGTTATTTGCCAGTTTGAGCAAGTGCATCATTGCTTTGCTTAGTTTAAAGACAGAAAATGAACACAAAGAGATGCAAAGACTTGCTCTAAAGCAGCTTGAATCCACTGTGAAAGACCAGGGCTCCAGTTTTCCAACCAGCAAGACCTCTGCACGTCACTCTCCACATTACCACTGCCCTTTCTTTCACAGGTCTTCCATTATTTGTCTTTTTTTAAACCTCTGCACAGCTTATGACATGAGAATGCCTGCTCACACACTGTGCAACGGTTTCCCTTAATGCACTTCAAACTTGACTTGCAGCTGCTTTGCTTATTTGCTCTGGAGCTTTCCCCGGTCCAGGGCCCTGCATCACATTTTCTGCTGCTTCCCTGTGCTCAGAGGAATGGAGCGAAGCCATTAAAAAAACCTTCCTATCTTAGCAAATCTACTGTTGTAGCCAGATCCCCTGAGAAGGAACAGTATGGTAGGGTTGTGTTGGTTGCTTCCCCCCCCCAACAGCTGTCTGTTTCTTTTTACTTTTAAATTAATTCACAAGTGAAATAGAAAGAATACATGAGGAAAAGCCCACAGGTGAACTTCACATACGGCATATTCACGCCTGCCTACTCCTTACTTGGCTAACAGGATAAGGTATAGCCTGAATAATAGCAAGACTGGAAAATACATTGAGAATTGTTTAAACTGTAATCTCCAAAGACATGGCTAGGAAATAATCCTCTGGTTTTAGCCCTATCATGATCACAATGAGCATCAATTTAATCCTAAGAGGAAGATGACTGGAAATAATGCATTTCAGCCACATTGTTCTCAAATCAGATGGCTCACGTCTCCTTAGAGAATTTGGCTTAAGTACACTGGGCTGCCACTGACAACGTTTATAAAGCACCTGCAGGAGAAATACAGCCCCCACCATCTCAAGATGAAAGTTAGGTATCAAGACAAAATGCAGAGGGAACCCAGGGCTTCTGTAGGGGCTGGATTTTGGTTTACTGGAGCAGTAGAGAGGGAAACTTGGAGAGACATGTCTAAACATCTACAGGCCCCGGGCTTAAATCTAACTGCATGTACCCTCATCCGCTTTTAGTGGGAGAAATGGTTCTGATTTGTTTCCGTTTAAGTTCCCTCCCTTTAACTGCGGGAACACTTCAAAGGCTTTAGTACACATGCTGTTTTAAGTTCTAATTGGTTGCTGATTAAACCCACCTGAAATTCATGTTCAAAATAAAAGATTGAGAAGCTATCACATGCGAGCCTGGCAGCAAAGGGACTGTGGAGATTGGTGTCTTGCTCTTTGTGTCTCGCCTTCCATGTCACTTACATTTTTCAAGCCTAATGCTCCAGTAAACAAATGCCTCAACCCTTCAGAGCACCGGAGCGCAGCAAGTGTTGATGCTGAAATCCTTTCCACGCATGGGCGTGTTAGGGTAAGCCTTGTGTGGAGCCCAGCAAAGCATTTCAGAAGTCAGGAGGGGTCTGCTAGTTAAACCAGCTATGGATTTTTCCCAAACCAGCAAAAATACCAGCCTCTGGCTTTGAAGATGCAGTTCCTTTTTGGATGCCTATGCTACATCTCGTTCCCCAAACTTTCTGAAATTAGGATCTGTCACTACACAGAGGAGATGGGCTCTGGATCAATCCAAGGAACTGAGAGAGGGAGAGAGATGCTTTTCTTTCCCTCAATCTTGCTGGCCACTTTCCAGCAGCAGGAAAGGAGACGCAGAAGATACAGAGAAAGGGGGGAGATTTGTGAGTTTTCTGGCAACAAACTGCCACTTTTGGGGAGGACCTGAGCATCCCCGGTCCGAGACGGTGACCACACAGCAGAGAGGGGTCCGGCTGCCCCGGGGTCTGCGGCACATGGGGCTCCCGGTCCGGGACAGCGTGGGCTCCGGGCACCGGTCACACTGGGAGAGGAGCTCCAGGGGGGGGCTGCACGGATTTATCCCGGTGCAGGGTCTCAGCCTGTGGGGCTGGAAGGGGTGCGGGATGGGGGACAGCGAGCGGAGCTGAGACACACCACTCCCCCTTCTCCCCCAAAGAATCTTGCCTGCCCACACCCCGGTCCTGTCCGTTCCGTTAGGGCTGCCCGGGACCCCCCACTTCCCCAGGCAGACCCCCATGCCAGCCTCCCCCTCCTGCCCCGTCCGTCTCCACAAAGTTTGGCCATCTGAGCCCGGGGAAGGGGGGGGGGGGGCTACCCACCGGGATTCTCACCTGGATAACCGTCTTCAGCGTGGAGGCGTCCACGATGGTGGTGCAGATGAGGGAATCGGGATCGCGGTCTTTGCCGTAGATCTCCCCCATGGTGAAGATCATGGGGATGGCGAGGAGGAAGGAGGCGATCCAGATGCAGCTGATGAACTTCTTGGTGCGGCTGCGGGACATGATGCTCTTGGCTTTGAAGGGGTGGCAGATGGCCATGTAGCGCTCCACGCTGAGGCTGGCGATGTTGAGCGCCGTGGCGTAGGTGCAGGCGTCCCGGAGGAAATAGTAGCCCTTACAGACGACCCCCCCGAAAGCCCAGGGGTGGTGGACCCAGATGAAGTTGTAGAGCTCGATGGGCATGCAGAGGAGGAAGATGAGGAGGTCGGAGAAGGCGAGGCTGGCCAGGTGGTAGTGCACGGTGCTCTGCAGGTTCTGCAGCGACTTCTTGCGCACCAGCGTGTACGCCGTGATGGAGTTCCCCACGGTCCCCACCAAGAAGAGAGCCAGGTAGATGACGGTCACCATCACTTTGGAGTAGATGTCGGTGTTGACGTCCAGGTCCTCCTCGTCGGGTCCTTTGGGGAGCAGGTCCGAGCGGTTGGAAGCGTTGGCGTAACCGCCGGGGTGCGGGCGGGGGGGGCCGCCCGGTAAAACCGGGGCCGTGCCGTTCAGGTGCATCCCCGGCACCGGAGCGATCCCACCGGGGCTGCTGCACCGCCCGGACCCGGCTCCACGCCCGGACCCGCCGCTTTTCCACCCCCCACCCCCCGACCCCCCGCCCCGCGGCGTGGAAACTTGGCTCGTTTTAATGCGGCGGGGAGGAGGCGCCTGCCGCTCCCGGGTTGCCGTGCGTGTGCGTGTGAGACGGAAAAACACACGCACAGACACACAGACACACAGAGACACACACCCCCCCGCCGGAGCAGCCTTGGCTCTGAGCAGCCCGCAGCTCCGGCTCCCTCCTCCCTGCAGCTCCCCCGGCTCCCAGATGTGTCCTGGTAGGGGCAGGAATCTCCCTGCACACTCACACCCACTCCCACCCACCCACCCACCCACAGACACCCACCCCCTGCCCGCCTCGTACAGCCCAGAGAGGGAGGGAGCCGGTCCCGGGCTCGGCTGCAGAGCCCCTCCCCGTTGGGGACCCCCCCCCCTCCTTCTCCATCCCTTCTAAAAAGTCAGATACAGAGGCACGGCTGGAAGCTGAGGGTTGGTGGGGGGGGGTCCGAGCACTACCACCCCCCCACACACCTCCCTTCCCCCGGGGAGGGATGCTCCATCCCCCTTGGACGCATTCCCCTGGGGAGAGGAGAGATACCCAGGGATGCTCCATCATCCTTGGACACATTCCCCCGGGGAGAGGAGAGGTACCCAGCGATGCTCCATCACCCTTGGACAGCCACATGTCCCGCTAGGCTCCAAATACCCACCCAACTGCTGCTGCTGCTAGGAGAAATGCATTTAAAAGAGGGAAAAAAACCCCACCTAAAAATATCTACCTCTGCCCCGATCTGGCTGGGGCACCCTCAGCGCCGTGGCACAGCAGCGACGGCAACGAGCTGCTTTGCTTTGGTCCCCATCAGTGACTTTTTCCCTTTTATCCCCATATCCTCAGATTTGGGGGGGTCGTCTCTGAGCTGCCCTGTTGCAGGGGCTGCGGGGGTGCCATGGTGGTTTTGAAGGTGACAAGGGGATCCCCCGCAGGAAAGGGCCCCCCGTGGATGAGCGGTCTGTGGTGGGGTTACCCTTTCAGGCCTGGGGCACCGAGCCAGCCAGCTGCCCTGTAAAACTAGTGAGCTGTTTGTCCACTTAGTTGTCTTCATGATAAAACACTTTACAAATGCATAGAGGACACCTAGAAAAATCCCCTTTGGGGAATCACTGATTTATCCAAAGAAGACAGACATAATTTGTCCCATTTATTCATTAGCAGATGTTGGGTACCTGGTTCCCAACAGCCAGCGGGCTTTGTATTCACTGAGGTCCTGCAGTCTGCTTATCCGTTTGATGCAAGAAGATGTCTAATCCTGCAGTCAATCAAATGACCTCTGCATGCAAATAGTGAACTTTCTACAGCCATCTACCAAGAGTCAATATTCCCCCAAACTTTCCTCCTCTTAAATCCATCTGATAGGATCACCATGGAAGACTAACCAAAATCAGATTTATTTAGTCATATTATTCATACAAATTCAGAGAGAAATGTTTTCCGGCACTCATCCCACACTAGTTTAAAGAATGACTAATAATCTTTTAACACCAATGTTCCTTTCATTTAAAAGCTTCTGTTATCAAATTTCTATTAGCCGAGAGGAGTTTGTCAGGGTCGGTGTTCCCAGCTGGTCTCACCCATTGCTCCCGGTCCTTGGACGAGTTCTTGGGCTGGATCAGGAATATTTATCCCAAAGAAGGAAAATGGAACAGGAGATAAGTGGTGGGTTGTACTGGTGTCTGAAGGAGAGTGGCAGTTGGGATGCAAACCTTTTCCTGGGTGCTCGGTGTCCCTATTCCTCAGCCTCCAAGTTGCGGGGAGCCTATGGCCCCGTGGTTCAAGCACGAACCCATGCTCCTGCATTAAAGCACTTTTCCCACAGTGGCAGCAAGTGAGTTCCTCTGGGATCTTTGTCTATAATGAAGAGTTATTGTCCCTTCCTGGTCCTGTAACTTCATTTTGGCCTTGTGGAAAGCAATTGCTATCCCCACAAGCAAGATACCCATCTGCTGGTCTAATTTTACAGTGTGGATGTGCACGTTTATATCAATAGCTGTCTCTAGAAATGCTCTGTGCTGGAATCTGTTGCCTCATGTTTCTGCACACAGGCAATGCACAAGCACGGCTGCTAACAAGGGGAATTTTGCGTCTCTCTGCTCTGTCCCAGCAGCTGTTCCCGAGTGCTCCGTGTGCTGCCTCCTCCACTTTCCATCCATGCCAAGTACTGGCAGGGAATATCAAGAGATATAGTTAAAACATAATTCTAATTACACAACGAAATATCAGGTACCTGGAATCGATGTGGCTGTTGATTTACAAGCAACGCTTTAACAGATTGGTGCAGTTTGTACCAGCCAAATCTTCCTTTTGTAAAAGTGTATTAGAAGGGTACCCACTGCCCAACAAATGGGCTGGGTGCTCCCATCAGTAAAGGCCTCAGCAGCATATTTCTATGAGGCAATTAGTTTAATAAATTCCATTAATTCCTTGGCGTGTGAAGCATTCTCACTGTCACAGGCAGATCGCTCTGCTCTGTTCCATTTCTCTTAGACCTGGGTTTGAGCAAAGAGCTCATCTCCTGGGATGCAGCCTTGCCATTCCCCGTGCAGAAGTGCAGGTCACTTCTTGTAAAGGAGAAAGTAAAAGAAAGTCTTGCCTCTCTCCATAAGGAAAGGGGTTAACCTCTCCCCTCTTTTTTTTAGAAAGCTTTTTGTCCAGGCAGGTTCTACCTTCCGTCCTCACATCACTTTTACAGAGCTGGACACCTACTGCTGGTCCACGCCTGGCCCCTGCCAGCCCTGGTCTCAGAGCGGGCAGAGGTTTAGCCCTGCCAAAGGAAGACATCGACCCCATTCCCACCTCGCCGTGTAGCACATCCATCCAGCACCTCTTTCCTCTTCCCATTGCTAGTACGTGGCCTGGGGGATGTGTGAAGTCCCTTTCCTGGTGTGGGATAATGAAATGAGTGACAAATGTATCTCTTCTTGCCTTTGCTTCTGCTCCCTGCAAGGTTTTAATCCATATTCCCCTTCGAGCAAAAGCAGAGCCGGAGATGCATCACTCTTTTCTTGTGCGCCAAAGCCTCCAGCCTAAATCCCCGCTGTTTGTTTCTGAACTAGCCGACCTTTTAGCTAAGCTGGGCTTGTTTTAATATATTTTGTATGTGTGTGTCTGTGGCTTAAAAAGGAAGAGAATCATGAGAACCAAGAGGCACCTGATCTCAAATGTTACAGCAAGGCATTTACTTAAAATCTTGCAGGAAAATGTCACCCAAAGACCTCATCTATTAAAACTGCCTGGACTTTGAGCTGAGGGTCCCACGGTGACCAAGATGTGAGGCCCACAGGTTGCCTCACTCCCTTTTATGTTGACCCAAGTGGTTTTCATCTTTGCTTTTTCCAGCTGCAATCGGGGACCACTAGGAATTTTTCATATTAATCCTCTTCCTGTCTGATTTCTCCAGGTGGGATTTTCCTGAATGGCAAGGAAAGCAGCAGAGGGAAAGCTCTGCAAGGGGTGCGTGCTAAAAGACAGCATCAGCCTTTTTCCCACTGAGATCTGAGCACCCAGCCCCAATTACCTGTTAGAGCAGGTTCCCAACTCAGGCGACACTGGGTTGATTCAAGCCTTTAAAATCAATTCCCAGTGGACTCACTATAGTCAGGCTTTCCCTAAAAGTCAGGAGTGTCTAAGGTGGGTAAGGAAGGTAAAATCCTGGGGTGTACAGGGCTTTTTTTAAGGATGCTGTGCTTGAAAAACAGGGAAGTGAAGGAGAAAGGGGTGATAGAAAAAGGGACTTCTTATATTAGCTTTGTTGATGACCATATTGACTGTATTGTTACTTACAGGCATGGAAGTGCATCCCTTCCTACACTCAACATATTGCAAAATAAAGTATTGCTAGTTTGGATGAGCAATAAAAGATTCCCAGTGGCTGCGTGTTATTTACTGCCTCTGGCTGAACTGATTCCGGGAGAGTATTTTAAATCAAAACTCTTGATACATGGCATATTTATTGCCTCTGATTTTCACAGCAGAGGAACCTGCTGAGACTCCACAGCATGAGCGCGTTAGTGTGTGGGTTGGCAATGTGGACAGACCATACCCAGAGCAGAGCAATGATCACATAGCCCAGCATTTGTGTCCCTGGGCAGGTTTTAAAAAAAAAAAAAAAAGGCAATATGAAAAGCAGAACACACCGTGATGTGTATGAGGATGTAGGTAAGAGAATCACCCTGAAGAAGGATCAATCTCTGGGAAGGGACAGCTGTGAAATGAGGTGTCCAGATACCTTTTACAGGTCCTATCTTCTGTGTGCTTCATGGTCAAATTCTGTCCTTTGCTCTGGCAAAACTCCTTTAAAGTTAATGGATGTAGTGGCTGATAGACGCTGTAGTATTTGTCTCAAACAGACACAGGCTGATACATTAACTGGACACACACACAGAAGATATCAACTGATTTAGTTCAGAGATAAAAGTAGGTTTTGGGTCCCTGGAGTTGTTACTGCAGCAAGCTCAAATCAGATTTCTCATGGTAGTAACGACACTTTTATCTCCATATATGCAATGTAAGTGTTCGAGACATAGGCAGTCGTGCTCACACACTACACACAGGGTGTCCCTTCAGAAATCCTCTGTTTTATTCCAGAAATACAAAGAAAAGGGACAGAAGAGTCCAAAGGGAGAGTTTACACTTGCTGCAGCTGGGAGCCTCCGCCGCAGCCCCGTGCACGGTGCTGGCACCCTCAGTGCACATTCAGTCAGGCAGTTACTCTATTTCTAAAGGATTTAATCTGCTTTTGCAGCCCTGGATCTCCAGAGCCGCAGCGGCTCTGCCAGCGGCACTTCCAACAGCTCCGCTCAGCGGTGCCGGCTCGGAGCACAGCCCTCGCTGCTGGGGAATACTCCAGCTCCAGCTCCCAGCTCAGCACCATCCCTTCTCCCCATACACCGCACCAACATTTTTTAGGAAATCTAATCTCAGGAGGCACACCTTAGCCTCATTTTCTCACTCCCAACCCCCCCAAATAATTCCTGGTTGTTTTTTTTTCACAATTTCAGCCTGCCTGGCAATTTTGAAATGCAAATGAAAAAGCAGCTCAGTAAAAAACCCTGGCAGCCAAACACTCCTTACTGCCTTTTCCCAGTGACCTTCCCATACGTTTGAAATGCTCCCAAATCCTTATTGAATGCCTTGGATTTCAGGAAACACACAAAACGCCAGGCATGGTTTGTGCTCTTTCCTATTGTGAATGTTTTTATTAAATGCTGGAAACAGCACGGGCTGGTAGGGCTTTCTCCTTGGCCATATGTCACCGAACAACATGACATTTGTTCAGACACCCCTCTCTGCCTTGGTTCCTTACACCCAGAAGGGCCCTTTCCTTATGCTGGGGAGACTGGGGCTGCAGGAGGCAGCAGGATCAGCCCCAGAGACGTTCCCAGTGGAAATTTTCCTAGGACGCCCTACACTGGCTTCGAGTCACTCTGTGCCGCTTCAGCAGACTCAAAAACTTGGCACTTCATGTCCTCCAAAGCACACTGTGACCTGCTGTAAATACATGTTATTTGTACTCTGCAGTCTGGCTCGTTCCTGCTATTCTTCCCTTTAAGAGCCCACATCCTCCCATTTTTCACAGCACCCTGGCTTTGCCTGAGCCTGGGCTGCTTCCCAGCCCACACTGGCATCCCTCTCACTGTGCAAAGAGAAGATGCTAACACTGGTCTGCAGCCTCGGAGAGGGATGAGGAGGTCCCTCCTGATTACTACCAGGAGGAAGAAGAAGAAAAGGCGGCAGAGGGTCCTGAGCTCCATTCCTGCTGTTAGAGGCAAAAGCATCGCTCAGCCGCCCAGGCACAGCCTGACCTCAGCACAGAGAAATCCCATTTCTGTCCTCCTGCTCCCTCTGTAACATTGCTGCAGGACCTGCTGCTCCCAAGGCAAATGTGAGCCTAAGAGGAAGAGTTTATTCCCATCCCTGTGGCCAGGGAACTGTCGGGAACATGTCTCCATGGGCTCACCTGGGGACATTTCTTTCCTAATGCACTCGCTGTGTTGTCCCGCAGACCCCAGCAGATTTGCAGAGGCACCAGCTCGCAGCCTCGTGCGTGCTGGCCCAGCCTAACATCCCCGAACCGCAGTCTCACACCTCAAGCTTTGCTGATTTTTTTCCTCCTCTTGGCCAGACTTACCCAGAAGATTCCTCAGTTAGAACATCTTGGGCCAAGAAGACAAAAATTTTTTTAACCCTGGAGAAGGATTTTCTTTTCCTTCTTCTGTTATGGCTCAGTGGTTGCTGCAGCCACCCCAAGGGAAAGGGCTCCCATGCTTAGATAGCAGACCCTACCCCAGGCAGCAACATAGAACAGCCCTGGGACTGCTCTAAATTAAACGGTAGGAAAACAGCCAAAGGAGGCAAGAGATGAAAAAAGAAAAAAAAAAAATCTACAAGAAATGGTCAGGGAGGCTAATTCAGCTCAGCCTGCGTTAGAGCGGGAGCTCCTTCAGTGCCTTTCAGTGTGATAAGGGGGCTTGATTGTGGTTGCATTCAGTGCCCAAGATTTTTTTGTAAGTTCTGATCAGAGCTGTTTGGGAAACTGCAGGTATTGAAGAAATTTGGGGGAAAAAAGCCTAGCTTGTGTGAAATAAATCTTTGGTTGATTTAGTGGAAAGATGTTTACCGAGAAGGGAGCTCTCTGGACAATAGCTACCTTTCTAAACTTTCTCATAAATCACAAACAAACTGTTCTGATTCCAAGGACAAATATTTCCAACTGTTTCATTGTTAAAAAATAAGTGGTTTTTTGCACCTTACAGAAAACAATGTCTGCTTTTGCAGCATGTTCTCCTTTTTCCTTCTAGATAGTTCCCCCATCTGCTTCTTGTCCTGTCTAAAGTGCAAATATCTTTGAAAAACCTAATGCCAAAGCAAAGGGGTGATCCTATGGTATCTTTGCTAGAATTGATAATTTGCCCCTCAGAGCACGCTGCTGTACCTGTGAGATGAGGGAAGGCTTCTCTTGTGGAAGACTCTAGCAGGTGGTGCAAAGAAAATATGGTACAAGCTTTTTCTCAGGTTCCTCTAGAATGCCTTCTAAAGAAGACAATCCACCTCTCGTCTTGAAATAAAGAGTTCTTCACTGGTGCAAAGGCCATTTAAAATAACAGCTTGTTTCTAGCTCAGACTTTGCAGACTCTTCTTGAGCAGCCTTGTCCAACCTGTGGTCTCACGTAGTTTAATACCACCGAAAAGCCACAGGGATGGCTTAGGCTTAATGCAGGTCACAGGCTTACTTGGGGAGGAAGGGAAGGGAAATGCATGAACATGTTTAATCCCCAAATGTATTCCCTTAACAGTAATTAATAACTGTGTTTATATTTCTCCAAACACATGGAAATATGGAGATCTCATACATACTGGGAGAAAATTTAACGGGGAGCATAGCGGAGCAGTAGGGTTATAACCAAGGAAATCTTGAGTGGGTATTACAGTGAGACACCCAATAGATGTATACACAAGGCATATTCCCGGCTCATGTATCTATGCAAGAACACAGGCTGCGGTTTTTCTCTTTTGCTCACAAACCCCATGTACAGATGTTGAAACTTAAACCAGTTCTCTTTTAGTGCAATACAATGACTTTACAGCAAACTAGAAAAAGTTGCCCACTCAGCCTTGAATCCAGGGCTGAATGCTGGAGGAAAAAGTCTAGAAAATGGCTTGGGTAGAAGGGTGCATTCATACAAGAAATTGCTAAACATCGGCAAAGCCACACTGATGAAAAGGATGCGAAATAGGTTAGAAAAACTAGATGGAGTCCTTCTTCCTCAGTAGTGATCATTTCATTAAAGAAAGTCATATTTCCCTATGTGGTAAACACAAAAGCAATAATGACAATAACTGCCACAAAAGTAGCTGTAAGATGAACTGGCAGACAGCTGAACAGAGTTCAATTAACAAAAAGATTTCTTTAAATGATTTGGTTCTTCAGAATTTCCTCTGATCCTTCAGCCAATTCTTCAGCAAATTTTGCAGCCACCGGTCAGGTTGGCCCAGATGTTGGGTAAGGTGATGGTGCAGAGAGACACTCACAGTCTTCGCCTTTCCTGGAGCTATGCTGACAAGACGGGCGGCTTGACCTCAGTGTAAGGATAAATGTTCCTCTGCCAGTGAGGAACAAGGAGAAACAGAACTTAGGAAATCCAAGAATTAAAATCCAAAAGCCAAGCTGAAGTCAGAGTGGCAGAATCTGTCCCCATTTTGTTTGCACAAGCTATAATTTTAGAAGGCAGAAGTACACATATGACACTTTCTTTCACCTCTACAGTTTAATTTGTAAAGCAAGGCCAACACTTGGAAATGCTGCTCCAACGTTTGGGGTATATAATAATATGTGGCATATAACAGAATGTGGTGGGGGTTGACCATAAATGTCAGGAGCTATTTTTAAAGATTTTTAGGAGTTCTTAATCTGTTGTCTCCAAACAGCTTGTCTCAAGGGATGTCTCATTTGGGTGTCTTGCTAGAGAAAGAGAGGCACCTGAGATAATTCAGTGGTGGATCACAACTGGGAGAATCACAAACAGCATTTGCTGAGCCTCTGACACAACGGGCAAATGAGCTGAGCAAGCAGCAAAACCTAAATGGATCTTTGTGAGGACTTATGTTTGGATGCATTAGGAAGCTATGTAGTTCCTACCTGCTTGTATCTATGTCTTAATAGAGATTTTCACTTTCCAGAAGCCCCTCCAAGGAGCTTAGAAACATGTCCCTGCCCTCTGCTAGGCTGTCTGCTTTCCTTGATAAGAATGCAAACACATTTTATTACGAGCCTAATGTACCAGATGATAGAATAAGAAATTGATAGTTTGCCATATAAAGAGATTTGAGAATATGCTTGAAAAAGGGCAGGCTTATAAGAAATAAAATACACATCCTGTTGCAATATGAGGAGACCACTTTATCCGTTCATGTTTTATTGGAATAAAAGGGCATTTGTAGGTATTGAGTTAGCTGCATGACATGTCTCAGGCCGAGCTCTAAGTAGTATAAAAAGAAACATTTTGATCAAATGAATCCTTACTTCAAGATTTAAAAGGGATTATGTTAAGAAGCAATTTTGCATATTTAAGCAAAACTGGTTTAGAGCAGATTTTGGAGAGTCGATAGACAGCAGGTGTGCAAATCTTGGCTTTGTCCAACCTCAAAGAATGGTGGAAGAAGAGAGATGAAGATGAGGAGTCCAAGTGGGTACTTTTGCTTGAGGGATGAATCCTAATCCTGTTCTGGCTTCTGAATTCAGTCACGGAGGATTTGGGAGAAAGCGATATTCCTACGCCAGGAGAGGTGCAATAGTCGCATGTTCAGTTCCTGATGGGTTGAGTTTCTTCTTTTAGTGCTAAAAGTCAACTAGAGAGGTTGAAAGATTTCTCTACAGATTCCTAATTTGCCTAATTGCTGACTTCCTCACAAGTTCGATGCTCTTGGAGGACTCAGAAGGCAAGAAGCTATTTTCACTCTTCATTTAAATCTTCTAAGCCATTAGCAACTGAGAAGTTGTGATTAGTGCTGCGAGTTCTCCTGTAAAACAGTTATCCAGTGAATCACTCTTCACTGACAAGCCTCTGCCCACCTTCCCACCAGCCTCACCATGTGATAGCCTGCTATTATAACTCCTCCAGGGACCACTTATTTCACAGTGACAATCCTTTTCTTCCTCTCCTATCTGGTAGGGAGCTGCTCTGCTCAGCTCCATGGCAAACAGCAGCTGCTGATGGAGATGTCCCTTCCAGACCTTGGTGCAGCCAGGGTATCCTCACAGATGGGGCTTCAGCTGCTCCTACATCAGAGAGCCATGGGGAATGGTTCTGCTGGCTCCAGGGAGCGGATAAAGCTGGAAAGAAAGAAATGTGCCCCCAAATTCCTGGAACTCCACTGTCCAGGACATGCAGGGGGATCTGAAGTGGTGGTTCTGGGTTATGAAGATGAAGTTTTCCCCACGAGTAAAAGTGTCCCCCCTTTGCCTTAGCCAGCTCCAGCTGGATCAGGAGGGTATTCCCCCAAAATGAGGAGTTCCCTCCAGTGTCTGATGAATACAGAGCTCCTGTCCTCCGCCCTCCACCAAAATCAATGCACAACAATGCAAAAATCAATGCACAGCAATGTGCAGTGTTTCACCTGTATTGCATCTCATCAGGAGGAGAAAAGAGGAGCAGATCCAGACCTGCTGCAATGCCTTGTCCTTCTGTGCCAGTTGATGGGCTGGCCTGGGCTCACCAGGAGCACAGTTGTCCAGAAACACTGGTATTGATGATCATTAGACTGTGCTGGAGAGGAACTGCTAATGATGACAATAATCATCACCATTCTCATTATCTTATTTGATCACGCAGAGTCCAAAACACGCCAATAATAACAGGAACCCCCTGTCAGCATCTTTGATTTTTCTCTTCGTAAAATCACAAGTTTTGCAGTTGTTCCTGAAAGACATTACATGAAACTCATTACAAGGCAAATTAGATTTGAATATTGCCGGTTCATGGAGAAGGGATGGAGACGCAGCCTCCCTGAGCGCCTTGTCTCCATAGTACCCAGCATCAGTGGCAGGGCTCCACAGCTGAGTCCTGTGCTGCCTCCCTGACTGCCCAGACCTGCTCCAGAACTCAGAAATTTCTGATTTTTGCTTTATCCCAGCTGACTGGGAGCTAACTAACCCAGGCTGGGTTTGAATGTCACCACCAATGTGGTTCAACCTTCCCATGCCACCACCTAAATCAAAATGAGTGGAGAAATAGCAGGGCCAAACCCCATCCCCTTCCTCTAACTAAATGTACATGTATCTTACTATCTTGAGCTAATTATTACAGCTTGTGTTTATGTGTTTTTTGCCAACCTAGAAAATAGCAGCGAATCCTCATGCTTGGTTTTGGCTTTGAGCAAACACCTCAAACACAACCTCCCTTGAAACAGTCCGGTTCCTGCAGCCCTTGGGTTTGCTAAGATCAGGGCAGTGATATTTGGTCCTACATGGCTTAAAAGGTGTTAAGTGTTTTTATGATGGCTTTCCCAAGCCTCCAGCAGCAACCCCCATTCTGGAGTGTAATTTCTACCCTGGCACAGACGAGTGAAGTAAATTTTGTGAGATGGTATGCAAAGAAGTGCTCTTGCTTTGGAATAAAGCAAGGAGAGAGCTAACGGCTCAGTTTGCAATGAACCCGCAGGTAACCTGCTATTACCGCTCAGAGCTGCTGTTACCAGTGTTGGGCTCAGCACCAGCGGTGCAATAAGGCATATAATTATGGATGGTATGCATAATATATGTAAATACTACAGGTAATATGGTTTGGCCAGCACATGTGAATTTGGGTCCATGAGAGGAACAGTAGACTTTCTTTTCCTTTCCCATTTTTGCCCACTGAAGATTTTCTTCCCCAGAGAGAAGACATAAATCCCTACATTTATAATCAGCTCTGAGTGTGGTGTGAGTGAATGTTATATATTTAAACTAAACACAGTAACTTCTGCTATTCAGACAGAAACCCACTCTCTTGAGATGCTTTTCCGTAGGTGTGTTTAATGGGACCATCTTTGTAGCAGCCAAAAGCAATGCTGAGTCTGCTATGACACAACTGTGGAGCTGAAGCTGAAGCGTGTTAGCTCACAGGTTTTTTTTGGGGGGTCCCAGTTCAGCCTGTGGTGAGGTAATGTGTATCCATTCCCAGAAACTCCAAGGCAGCTCCATGGCATAGGGATTAAAATTTTCTGAAGTACTTTGCTATAATTACATGCTTCTTTTTAAATTAAATGCTTGAATAATTCTAGAAATTGGTTTGAACTAGAAAATGCTTCACCTATAACTACAATTTGCTAGGAAACAGGGAAAAAAAGGAAGAGCTCAAGAGCAGCTAGTGTGAGAGGAATTAAGTGTGAATATTTATCACCAGTAATTTACATTCTTGTTACCCTCACAGAAGGGAGAATCCTGAAAATAAAATCCATGAACAAACTGGGATATATATTAGACTTGCATTTATGTTCACTTTCACTTTGACAGTGCAAATACTTAAGCACATTAAAAAAGATTTAGATCTGTAGGCACTGCCCAATTTGATTGAAGTTGATGAACAAGTTTGAATATTATGTATACCTATGCAACTTAGTAAGCCTTGTGTCCAACCTAAAAAGCAAGACCTTTTTAAGCAGCAGACTAGAAACGGGAGCCATACAATCTTCTCATGTTTGCTCTGGAAATTTGAACAAAAAAGAGGTTTCTCAGGAACCTGGGGAAGGATTTGACCTGACTGATACGTCTGACCAAGGAAGGGGCGGACGGCTGAAGCAACTCCATGTCCACGTGAGGAATTTGCTTGTGGGATAAGGGCTTTGCTTTGGGAATAAAAAACAGCCTGAAAATCTTCAGATAGGAGCAAAAAAGGCTTACAATGAGGAGATACAGCCTCAGCCACAGATGCACACATCTGGTGTAAATTAAAACAGAGGTGGAACCCCAAAGTATTTTTCTTTAACCTGGAAACATGATCTCTAACATCACCACTTGTCTGTGTGTTTGTGCCTGTTGATTTACACTCATTGCCCCCCAATAACGTTGAAATAAACTCTCATTTTGTGCATCTCAGATAGGTAACCACAAAGTTGGGAAGAAACATACCATGTCTAGACCCACAGATGACTGAAACTTACTCCTAACACCTCAGGAAGATGCAGATAATGCAGCCAGAGCCCCTGCTTAGATGCTTCTAATGTTATTAGGGCTTTTTTATAAAATTGATGAACAATAGGAAGACAGATTCATGGGACTGTCCATGCTGCGAACACAGAAACAATTGGTAGGAAGGGGAAAAAAAAAATATATCTGCATAACAGATGGTGTCCCTCTGCTTGCCATTCGTAAATGCGCAAAAATACCCCCAAGCTCACAAAATCTCTTGCTTTGCTGCTGTGTCTGCCGACTGACACTTAGTTGAAGGTAATATGAAGATTTTGTAATCAGCCTCGAAGAAGAGAACAGAGACAATGACTGAGCAAGAGAAGGGGTCGGCTTGACGAATACCTGCAAAACACCTCCCCGTGCTCCTTCCCACCCCTGTCTGGACCCAACACACAGCCAGAACCGGACCCAGCACCCAGGAAAATGGCCCTGGGTCATCTTCTTGCTTCTGCAGCTCCCAGTGGCTGGGATGCTTTTGCCCATCTGCACAGCAGCCCGGAGGGCTGGGAACTGTGGGGTCAGGCACTGGTGGAAATACAGCTACTGCAGCTTCGTATCTGGGAAGTCTCCAGGTCTGTTGCAGGATCTGGCCGGGCTTTCCCAGGTCTCCACTGCCATCTCAGCTGCCCCTTGCTACTGGGCATTGCCTCCTGCATGTAGAGAAGGGCAGGAGGAGAACAGCCAGTTTCTGAAGCAGAGGTTGAGTTTGCTGCGTGATGATGAGAAGCTGTACGGGAATTTGCCGGGGTTATAACCTGTGATGAGGTAGCGGTGGGAGAACACAGCCTTCCCCAGCGGACGAGACACATTTTCCTTGCAGAAGGCTGGAGAAGAGGAGCCCAGGACCAGCCAGGCTGTTTCTGTTTCACCAAAGCCCTCACTCCAGTCTGACACGTTTCTGTGTTGATTCATTTGAGAATTCAAGTGCGACCCCAGGGCTGGAGGCAGAGGAGCTGCTAAAAGGCTTGTGATGTGAGTGCCGAGCTGGAGGGTGTTGAGAGCTGCCCATGGGGTTCTCCTGACCTGGGGGCTGCAGCCCCCAGGACCTGCTCGGCTTTCTCCCTGCTCTTCCCATGGCTGAAAGGAGATGAAACCACAGGGCGAGATAGCCAGGGCAGGAGCAGGCACCATCCCCAGCCTGGGGCAGGTGTGCGTGATAACTCCAAGAAAGCAAAAATGCGTTTGTGCTCTGATTTATTTGAGAATTAGATGCATTTAACCCATCCATGATATTGCACCATGAAAAGGGGTCCTGGGGTGGCTGCACGGTGCTGTGTGCTCGGGCAGATTCGGCACAGGGAAAGACACGTGTCCACCGAGGCTTGGTCTGCTGTTTCTGCAGAAGGGAAGATGTGACAGCATCAGGATTGACCAGGATGTTGACGCTGTTTAATTTTCAGACTTGTAAGAGTGGTTACAAACTTGAAACTTTGTTTGACTCATGACTAAAAGCAACATATGATTACTACAACATTTGGACCAAAGTATCAGTAAAAAAGAAAAGCAGCATATGAGGCAACATATGGTAAATATGTATTTAGAAACACAGAAAGTAGACAAACTCATTTGGGTCAAGATTTAATCAGATAATGTTTGGTTTAGACTCAGCACTAATGCTACTTAGGAAGCATATTACATTGGAATCAGTATTTAAAACTCTGTTAACAGCAAATGAAAATAAAAACCAAGAGAAAAAAGAAAAAGTGGCAAATTTATGGCACGGGAAATTTATAGTTCTTTGGCAACCAGAAGATCAAATCTAATTAATCTGTACATACCCACTTTCTCCACATGGCTTGCACAAGGGGCTAGCCTGAGTGTGTGTGTGTATGTAATATGGCTAACAACTAATTTCCTTTTTGTTTCTTCTTCCTTATTCATTAGTTTCCAGATTCCAACAAGACCTACAAATACCATCTGAGACTCTGAAAAAGCTCCTGAAATGGAGAAGAAGGAAGGGTATGACAATACTGGAACCCTTTCATATGTTAATGAAAGTCCTTGCGGTTCAAGAGGTCCTGCAGGTTTTTAAATATAATATTTTCCCCAAAAGCCAACAAATCGCAAAGCACAATCCGTACTGTCATGGCTTGGGGTAGCACTTTAAGAGTCCTGTGGCCCTGGAGACATGACATCCTCTAACGTTTCTCCAGTGGCTGTATAATTTCCCAATTCCATCACTATGTGTCCTTTGACAGTCGCCGTAAGCATATGCATATTGTCGCTCCAGCATGCAAAACGCCTTGGCCACATTCAGATCTCTCTTACTCAGGTGAAGACAACGGAGCAAAAGCACAATCTGCAGGGTGTGAAGCAAATCAGGATCCATCCGCAGTCTCTTCCTCAGCCAAATAGCTATAGCTTCAAGCCATGAATAATACAAGACGTGTGGGATACAAACACGAGCACGCATGCGACTCGTGGTACATATAAACTGCCTCTGCGTCCTGATGGATGGGGTGATTCAGCTCTGTTCTCCACCTCTTCTTTCCCCCCAAGGACCATCACATCGCAGATGGCCCATTGCGGTATCCAGAGCTGCAACATTCCCTTGCCACAACACAAGTCCAGCCACCAGCAGAGCCTCTCGCGCCTGCTTTCCATCACCTTCTGCTTGAAACACGATATACTTTGTGATTTTTCATTATTCCTCTGATGGGCCTCAGCCAGCATGTGATGAAATATTCACAAAATCTCTCCCCCACTTGGTACAGGGTGCCCTACCCAGCTTGCAGTAACAGCTATGATTTCACTCATTTAGTGAGAACTCAAGCGAGAACTGAAGTACACGGTAAAGATCACAGGAGAGGGCATGGACTGCAAAATATTTAAGGTCCAGGACAAGTGATTTCTGAGCGGATGAGCCTTTCTTTGACGGTCAGGTTTCAGTTAGGATCAGGCTCTGATGGGGTCTTTGAATTTCCTACATATTCATGACCACACGCGAGAAAAGTTGTCGATTTTTACCCTTCGAAACAAAATGAGAACAGTTTGAAGCTTACTCCTCTTTTAACAAAGGCACCAGGTGGCTGGCAAAGAAGCTGTATTACTTAATTAGCAGCAAGCAGAGCAGAAGGCTGTCTGTGAACGAGCGCTAGCGCGGTGGAGCTCTCACCGAAGGAAGCCAAGCAGATGAAGCTGCGGGATGGAGCCCCTCCAAGTGCTGATAGGAGAAAGGAAGAGGGGCCAAGCCGGTGAGAAAACCCTGGCAGTCTCTTCCAGGCAGTCACAGAGACCTGAAACACTCCTTTCTTACAACTGTGAAACCATCTCCTGTCAAGACACATGTTTTGCCTCAGCCTCTATATTATCTTTCCTAACAAGAGCTGCTGTTCATAGGACAGTGGTTGCAGTAACCCCCCCGGGGACCATAACACATTAAAACATATGGCTCTACTCCTATACATCTGCTCGGATACAGTAGCAGCAGTTCTCACGCAAGATCCTCAGCAAAGATGGAGATGTGCAGTAGCAGATCATGGGTATCCATGGCTTTGGAGGAAAAAATTCCATTCTCCTGGTTTTTGGACCATCTCTCCTAATTCCATCAGATTATGGTGTTAGTGAGGGTAGGGGAGGCAATAAGCTAATGCATTAGCCTTTCAGGCTCGGGGGGATTTACTACCCTCCTTTTCCTTATATCACAGAGCTGCAACGTGGATTGACATGGATATTGAGAACCAGACCTGATACTGCGTGCAAGAAGCTTCTCCTGAGTCCTGGGAGTAATTAAGGTGTCCCTCCATTTTAAAAAGACAAATGAAAATAACAGACCTCTGGGGGGGCTTGGGACTTCTGTTATCAGGATTACCAACAGGTATTAAAAAGTATATGGTTTTGCTGTCTGCCCAGGAGATCAGCCAAATGAGAAAGGAATATCTCCAATTTTAACTGAAGAGAGAACTCAGATAAAGGATCACAAAGCTTGCAGGCACCACATGTTGCCTCAGAAAGTGCTGTGAATAGCCACAAGCCGGTAAAAGCAATTACTAGAACATTTCCCCTTTCCTTCTTTTCGGGGATTCAGTCGAGTCCCGGCAGTACCAGCAATGACTTCTATTTGCATTAATAGCACGGGAAGTTCGAACCCAGTTCTCAGGGCTTCACTTTTGCTGAACACATCAGAAAGGACAAGCTTTTCCCAAGCAATTGCAACCCCCGTGAGCACCACGGGAGATCCAGAAGCGGAGGTTATCCCATCATTTCTCCTAGTTTTGCTTGAGTAAGGGTTGCAGCAAGCAATGTCTGGCTGCAAAGCTTTCCCTGCCGGGCAGGTTGGGTCTCTCCCTCCCTGCAGACCCCTCGGTGCTCTCTGCTCTCTGCCGCCAGCTTAACGGCGATCTTCTCTTTATCCCCTTGCCTGTACATCTGCTGCGCTTACCCCTCAGAGCAGGCATCTCGGATGGGGTAATCCTCTTTTGGTGCCTTTAACTTTAATTAAAAGGTCACCTTCTAAACGCAAGTGAGAGGAGCCCGGTGGTCCTTTCTGCTGTTCTCACAAAACAAATTAGCCATGAAGTCATGACTGGGAACTTCAGCATCTCTCAGCAACGATGGTAATTAATCGCCATTTCACTTTAAAGGACTCTCTCGTTCACCCATGACAGCAGCAGTGAGGAAAAGAAAAAAACCTGAAGAACTGTGAATGATGGTCTTAATACAACAACATTATTGTCAAGTCAATGAAGCCTTGAGAACAAGTTAACAGACTTGAAACACAAGCAGAAAAAAAAAATTGAAAGAGAGGAAAGCTACATCTTCTTCAGGGCATTCAGGTTCTGCTGCCCGTTTGAACTGGCATGATCAAAAGGAGGAAGGACTGGGAATATTCTTCTTGCATTATAATCCATGTAACAGTGGTTTGGGGTCACTTTGAAAGCCACTCTCTTTGAAATGTTCAAGAACCAGGTGAGCTGGCTTTGTGAGTGAACATAACGTAGTCCATAGATACTTCATCAAAAAATCTCAGTTACTCTTCTCCTCCCCATGTGCCACCACCCATGAGGTCTCATCCGTGAAGTGCTGGCCCGAGGCACAGCAGGTCACCGAGGAGCCTTTCCTGCTGCAACAGGGGGATGATGGAGAAGAGGGATGCTTACAGCCTCTCCTGAGCAGAAATAAAACAGGTAGCACAGGACTACTAACAAATATGGGAAAACGAGTAGTTAAAGCCACAGGGACAACTTCATAATGCCTCTGGTAATTTTTTGCTGCTCGCTAGAGTTTTTCCTCACTGCTATTTCACAATGCTGGCTGATTAAATTTTGCTGTCTGGTATTGAGTCTAAATAATAATTAATAACTTATGAGGAGGTCTAATAATGAAGCACAGTCTGTTCCTGTGATTCACTCGGTGCAAAGCATTGGGATTACTGCTCACCAGACCCAGGGGAGTCAGCCAGGTCTGCTGCCCATCTTCCATAAATTCGGATACTGGTCAGTGAGTGTCTGTAGCTGCCACCCCTGTGCCCTTCAACTGGCTTCGAGCTACCTGGGGCTGTGGGTGAGGGGACCCCAACCATCGCCCCAGCTCCCGCAGCACCGAACATCGCAGCCAGCTCCGGGGATGGGGTGACCGATGAAGTCCCCAGGGAGAATACAAAAATGAAAGCCCACCAGCCACCCTGGAAGCATTCAGCCTGTTCCACCAGCTATTTCCTCTTACCCAGTGTTTATTAGGTTTTCCTTTTCTGCTGAAGGCAAGTCTCCACCAGAATGAAGCACTGGGCAAGATAATTTGAAATATTTTGAGTCCTACAGCGGGTTTTAGCTCTTCCAGCTCCCATGCCTGGTGGAAGAAGACAGCAAATCTGCCCAGAATTGGTGCAAAAATGTACAAGCCCAGCAAGGGTGGGATGTTTAAACCAATTCGCTTTGATACAAACTGCGTAGCCGGTTCACAAAGGCAGCTCTGAATTCCCCAGACTGAAATGCACTTAAGCAGCTTTTGTGCAAGTTTAGCTCTGATGATCCACGATCAGACGGGTAATGCAAAGTGCCTGTTTCTCCTCCAGACTGGAAGGCAGCTATTTTCTCAGCTGAAGTGCCGTGTGTGTATCCGATATGCATGAAGAGCTGTTTAAGTATCAGTTGCCAGAGCCTGCCAAACAAGAAATAGATTTGCCTTCTACATTCAAGTGAATTTTTATTTTTGTCAATCTTGCCTCTCTTATAACATGTCCCCCTGTGAAATGTGTTGAACGGAGATAACCAGGCATAATGTATCCTCCGGGATTTGCAGTGGCAAGAAAACAATCTTGATATTCACAATGAAAAATGTCAAGTAGTTTTATGCCACTTATAGTATCAAATGATGATGGTTTTTATATTCTGTCTATGGAGAGTATGCTTTGGAAAAAGCTAGACTATGCGAATTTATGTACGTGTGTGTTTGTTTACTGTGACCACTGATCAGATCAAAAAAGCAATGAGAGATCACAAAGCCTCATCATTTTCCCTGCACACCCCAGGACTTCTTTTCTTTCTGTGTTTTTTTCCCCTTCTAATTACAGTGAGGATATTACCCAAATTAGCAGCTGAGAACACATTTTACAACACCGTAGGCAAACATACGGGAAAACCTTTGCAGGATCAGGTGCGATGGCAGCGAGACAAGTGCCACCAAGAACCAGTAAGGTGTTGTCACAGCCAGGAGGACAAAACAAAGGGGATTTGGGGAATCTCCTCTGTCCCCTGCAGCTGTGCGATCCCCGAAATATGTTATTCTTTGTTTCTTTATTCTTTGTGGACCATTATCTAACTGCTGCTTGGAATTCAGAGCACCTCTGAAGAGCCCATGTGTAGGGAAGACAGTGGGAGGAAGGTTTACTCCCCAAAGGGGATTAATTAGGAGAAAAGCAGCTGATGAACATTGGGTCAATAGGAACTAAGGGTATGAATGAGTAAGAATGAGACAAGAGCATTTCTTTCTCAGCTACTGGTTTCACCATGTGTTTTCTGGTTTCTGGCAACTTCTTCAGCAGGGATAGTGCTTAAAAAACCCAAGTCAGCAAAATTAAGCCCATTTTCCAAATATGTGTTACTGGCCTGGAGGAATGACTTGTGTTAACTCTGTCTCTCTCATGTTAACTTTTTGAAAGACAAGGGAAACTTTTCAGTTCCCAGGAGATTTGTGCAGATGCTGAAATTTAGGAATGGGTCAGAGATGGACCTGAGCACTTGAGACCCAGCCCCAGCAGAGCCCATACGCGCAGGCAGGGTTGCTCAGGTGCTGAGCAATGAGATGTAACATCTACCCCTCCTCGTGTTTTAATTCAGACCTAACGCTCCTAAAATTAAGCAAATGCGCAAATGTTTGCATTGCCTGATCGGAATTCAAAACTGAACCTGTCAAGGTTTGGCAGCATTTGGGTCTGATACAGAGTTTTACATTAATCTACCTGGTCTTCACGTTATATTGAGGCAAAATTTAGCTTCAGGCAGTGAGATGGGGAATGCTGCAGAGCAGAGAAAGGTAAGGAAAGCCCGTAACGTTAGTGTTGTCAGAGCAGTGCACAGAGAAAAGGTTAACATGAATGATCTCTCTCTGGTGTTTTATTAATTGCCTGCTTTCAGTTATACCCTTCGATCAGCTGCAGGTAGGAAAGGATATATTTGCACCACTTCTAACAGCTGTTTAGGAGTTTTAATTACATCTGGCACATTAAGAGAAGCCTAAATCAAAACACTTGGTATGGGGGAGGTTAAATGTTGCTCTTTTGAAACTATGTATTGTGTTTAGATTTATGTCTGTAAACGGGATATTACGGAAGCAAATGTGGCAGTGCTCGGCGAGCGCTTCCTCCTTAATCCATTTCAGCATTTGCATGCTCTCAGTTGGTTTCTACAGTAATTACATTTCCTTTATCTTTAATTCATAACTTGATCTTTCATTTAAAGTGATTCTTTCTTCCTCTAGACATGTGTATGTATATTCCTGCTCACGTTTTTTGCAATACGCGATATAAAGCAAAAACCTAACGCCAGAGGGAAAGCAAGGTGGATTTTTGCAGTGTGAAATTTCCAAAAGAGGCTGACATTTGAGGAAGGATTCAGTTGCCTGACCATGTAACGTTTGCTGCTTTGGACGCCCCATGGTATCTGAGACACCCACAGAAGGGCTGGAAGACATGACGGAAAACCTTTAGGACACCCAAGTCCTCCTGAGGACCGGGGTCCCCAAGGTCGGCTTAATAGAGCACACAGAAAATCACGTTGTCATGGCAATTATTCCTGATGTTGAGCACATCCAGGGGCTGATGAAAACCTCCTGTCTGTCTTATTTCTTCCAGGGATTTCGGGAAGGTGAAGGCGAGAGCTAGCGGCCTCCTTTACGGTGTGAGAGGGGCAGATGCCTGGGGAGGGTCGTCCCCCACCTTGGGCTATACGGGGGCTGCTCTATAGCCAGGGACTGGGGGTGCTGGTCCCACAGCCTGGGGGGTATAAGCTGCTCAGCCCCGGGTTTAATCTACCAACAGGATTTGTATAAGAATTCCATGAAAGCTGGTAACTAAAGCTCTCAAGAGGTAGAGGATTTGCTGTGATCCTCGGCGGGATAAGCTAAGATGGTATTTCTTTAAAAATTAAAGCTAGCATAGATGCAGGCAGGAAGCTCCAAATCCACAGAAGCTCTGTTTTAGGCTGAAAACACACAAAAAGATGTGTTTTAAAAGAACCGGGACTCCAGGTATGGGATGGATGCTTTTTCCTGAGTTGCGCAGACATGAAGGGAATTTGTCTGTTTTAATGCAGCACTGGGGATTGCTCCATCGCAGGCTGAGCCTCGCAGCTAGGGAGAGGTGGCAGGAGGGGACGGGGGTGGGAGAGACCCCCAGGACAGCTGCTCGGAAGAGGAGTGTTAATAAAGCACCTCCCAAAACTGCTGCTTGAAATCCGTCTGTCCCCATCTCCTAACTACGCTCCCCATCCAGGTAGGAAAACTGTTTTCCCAGCTCTGGGTTTCACTGTGGTGAGCTCCATCACTTTGAGAATGAGGAGCCAGAAAAAAAAAAAAAAATAAAAAACCCAAACTTTAATAACGTGCAGCTGCCTCCCGGCATGGGGCAACATTTGCGATGGGATCTTTCTTTGACCTCTTGAGCCTTTGGTTTCTCTGTCCCGCTGAAGTGAAAAATGCAGGCGATGCCAGGAAGGCAGGCGTTCAAGAGGAAATGTGCAAAATGAAAGGAAAAAAACCCAAACAAATCCCAAGCTAAAATAGCAGCAGTCTGGGAAGTGGATCTATTGAGCAGTTTATCTGTGAGTCAGATCACAACATACCCAGTTCTGGTGCCTTTCCCACTGCTTCCCCTGAGAGCCCAAATGGATGCAAAAATAGTTCTATAAATACAATTATTTGCAAATGCTTCTTGGAAGTAACTTTTTTTCCCCCTCAAAGAAATAGAAACAAAATCCAATAATGATTACATAGGAAGTGAGCATAAAACTCGATGGGTTGCATTAATCCGCTTTGCAATTTTTTTAACGTGCATTCCTGAAGAATAAAACCATTTTTCACAACCTGAAGAGGGGCTGGCCGTGAGCAAAAGCCGAAGCACACACAGTCTGTGCCGCTTGTTTGTCACTGTCCCGGCGTGACCCAGATTCACACAGGATTTGTCACCGTTCCCGGGGATGAGACCAAACACAACCTGGGAAGGCAATGCCTGTGCCACAATTATGGAGCTTTTTGTATCGCTGGCCTTGCCCTGGGCTTTTATTTGCCCTGACTGGGCTCAGATGGGCCATGTGTAACTTGTAAGCTCTTTTCTGCTGCTGGGGAAACTGGGCCAGGTAGATACGGCTACAGTTCTTGGGGTAACAGGGCAAAGCAGTCAGAAAAAACAGCCTCTCAAGCTGCCCACCTGCAAGTTTAGACCCATCTCATATTAAACTTATTTATAGGTAAGTTGCCTAAGAAAGTCTGGAGCTCTTAATACTTTTATAACCCCTTTCATCCCTCTGGTAGGACAAGGAAAAGGGAAAACGCGACCAGAATTTGCATTTTGTTGCTTGCAAAAAGAATAATTTGATGGGCTAAATTTATTTATAT
This sequence comes from Haliaeetus albicilla, assembly GCF_947461875.1. Lineage (NCBI taxonomy): Eukaryota > Metazoa > Chordata > Aves > Accipitriformes > Accipitridae > Haliaeetus > Haliaeetus albicilla. The sequence continues at coordinate 4,060,983 of NC_091484.1, forward strand.
TCCTACCCTAAGAGCAGCTGCTGAAGCCTGGGAAATCGCTCTGGCCGGTGTGTGTCAGACCCTGCAAGGGGCAGCTGGGCTACGGCAAAAGCTTCACGGGATAACGGAGCTCCGGGACAGGCAGGGCAGAGCCCGCTGGTGGTAGCGAGGAGCGTTCGGGAAACCGGCTGCGAATTCCTCCGTCGCCTGTGAATTTGGCATCCGTGAAAATGGTGGTGGAAAAGACATCAAGGAGGAAAAGCTGGGGTTATTATCAAATAGCAGTGGTATCAGTCTGATTAATCTGCTGTCTAATAACAGTGTGCCTGGGTAGAGGGGCTCTGCTGTGGTCGGGGACAAGAAAATGTGCAAAACGGGGATGGCTGCGGCTGCTGCTTCTGCCGTCTGCTGGCATAGAGTCCAAATAAACCATGGGATGGGATGGGATGGGATGGGATGGAATGGGATAACATCAGTGCTTTCCATTCCAAGGTAGAAAAGGCACCTGATGACACTGTGAAATGGCTGCGGTTATCTCACATCAAAATTAGATCTCTGCGATGTACAAATCTGCATGTGGACCAGTCATCTCCGTAGTTAGCAGAAAAAAAAAAAAGGCATTCCTAGGATGCCAGTCATCTCATCCTATGGCAGAAATTCATTTTGATGCCAGCCTTTGCCTGAGATGAGCCATGTCCCAGGAATGCCCACTGCTCTGCCAGCACCGAGGAGGGCAGGCTGGCACTGCAGGCACCTATGTCTTAGACTTCAGCAAGAGACAGATATCTTCCCACATTTATCCGTTTATGAGCTGCAAATTCCTGGTCTAGGCACAAAGTAAATTTTTGTTTAAATATTTATGAAACTGAAAAAAAAAAAAGAAAGGCAAAATGAAAATTTATAAATCTGATTAATTTTGGTAAAAATGAGTTGTGCAGTTCTAGGTTTTCAGCTCGCTGAAGCCCCAAAGATTAATATTATTTTCCCAGGCAGAATGGAAAATCTTTGCAATTGTTATGGGATAGGAAAAAAAATAATCTTGCTCCCTTTCAAGGTTAATAAGGCACAAAAAATAACAAACCCTCACTTTCCAAGACCCTCTGCTTATTCTGTACTTAGGGCTTTTCTCCTATCTCCTCCCTTTCCCCCATCACTAACAGTCATATAAAAATGCTAAGTATTTTACAAAGACAGAAATGAGATGCACCTTCTAGATACACAATATATTTGCAACTGCAGGCAAAAGGCATTTGCAGCTACGAAGCTCCGTTAATGAGAGCAACCTTGTGCTTAGTGGGAATGTTAATCAATTAGACACACAGAGCATTAATGATGTTTCTTTTGCCTAATTAGATTAGCAAAACAGGAGTACAGCCACTTTTTTTTTTTTTTTTTTTTCCTTCCAGTTCTCCAGGTTGTGCCTCCCAAGGAACATCACCCATCTGGCTCCGGGATGCTCCGGAGGGAGATGTTCCCCCAGGCACCCCCCCAAGGGAGAGCAGCTGGGTCGTGCCTGTACCCAGAGCCCTCCGTACCCGCCCTGGGGACGGGCAGGAGAACATAGCGGGAGTGATGTGGGAAGATTTCTAGGTCTCCCTACAGCTTTTAAATTTTTGAGGCTGAAGGCAGAGGTTTAGCAGTTCGTCAGTCTGTTCTGGGCTGCGGCAGGGAGTTCCCCGAGCCCCAGCACCCAGAGCTGGAGCACACTGTTCAGGTCAATCTGGGTGAGGACCAGATGCTCTCCTGCTTCTCGAGCATTCGCAGGAGAAACAAGGAATGTAAAAACCCAACTGGGCATTCCCGTGAGCCATCCCAGGCAGAGCTACCAAGATCTCCACGATAACGGTAATAACAGGGCTATGAAAAAAATGAGACGAGGCTTATCTCTAAAAGAAGAGCATCATTTGATTCAGAGAAAGACAAGAAGCAGATAAGATACCAGAAATGCTCACAAGTCCAGAATAATACTGACCTACAAAGTGTGGGATCCCTGAAAAACACTGATAAACTGTCCCAAGGCTTCATCAGTTTTCTTCCTAGTTATCTGATTTACACAGATGCGGGTAAGACACTGCTCAGTGACTGGGTCCTCAGAGTAGAGAGAAAATGAAAGAAATACACTGCAATGTTTTAGCGAGAGAATATTCTTAGAGCAGACACAAATGAAGTGTTAAAAGGATTGCACAAAACCAAATAATCTTCCCAGCTTGCTGGTTGGGAATTGTGGATTATCATGTTAAAAAAAAAAAAAAAGAGGAAAATAAAGTTTTAACGTGTTATTAAAGAAAAATTAACCACGCATCAGAAAATCCCAGATCCGGTTTCTTTAGCAACTTGGGCTGTTTCTCAGGAGAAGCCACTCTTTTGCACAAGGAGCAGCAAGTCTTTAAAAAGTGAATTAGATGGACAACCCCGAATTGATCCTAACCAATGTAAAAACCCACAAGCTTAACGGTGTCCAACAACCTTTTGCTCCAAGTCTAAATGTTCCAGCGTAATTCACCGCATTTCCATGCCATGCTAGCTCTCTGCTACCAATGGCAAAGGGGCACAATTTAACCTGACCCACTTGACTGCTGCCTTCAGCACGGGGAGTGCCACGACCTGCACTTGAGCTGCTACAGACCCGTTGCTCAGTGAAGGAAGTCAATTGCCCACCCTAGTTAAGTTAATAATCCACCTTTTTTGCTACATCGAACTCGACCCTATTGCTTCTTTTTTCCCCAGAGTAAAACAAAAATTAGCTTCTGCGTTTTCCAAGGCAAATCCACCACCAATTCATCCTTAGGAATGAAGGCGTGCAAAGATGATGGGTAATTTACTTTTCCTGTTAAAAACGTTTTTCATAGATATTGCTTAGTTAACAGCTACTGGGCAGATTTTATCTGTAATGCCATAAAGGCTCAGATACCTCATGATCTTTAATTCTTACTTCTGCTGAGGCAGAAGGCTTTATCTGTGATTTCATCCACTTTCAAAGCATTGCTCTACTTGGAACAGATTTTGTATCCTTAAACCAGATTGCTAGAACAGTAAGAGATCACATTTTTTGTATTAGTTTGAACCAGGGCACATTAGTATGTTGAACATTCATGTCTAGAGCTACAGTTTCTATAGTTACTAGTGCATTAGTGTTTCACTGAACTACTGCAATATTAATTTTATAGTAGCTTTGCTTCCCCCTTACTAGAAGGGAAGGTCTGTAATGAGAGTTTTTGGTGGACTCATCCCATTCTATATACTTTTACAAGGTTTCTCAGGACCCTCTATTAAGTGACAGACTGTTACTTGGTAACGAAGCAGGCAAGATGTAACACAACTGAAAAGTTTAATTTAATGTGAGATTTAGTCTTCTATGTGTCTCTAGGAAATTGGACGGAGGGTCCCTGGCTGGAGAAGAAAGACAGCGCCTCATTAGGTGGAGCAGAATTGTCTCATTTTCATAGTCTAAAATTGCTTTGTGCAGGTCAATATGAAAACTTGCAGGGAACACGAGAAAATTTTGGCATCTATTCTGTTCCAGAGGAAATTATTTTGGCCACAGAAAATGCCAGCACATTCTGCTCCCTCAAATCACCTCGAACCGTTGGATAGAAATCCAGTGCCGTTCCCACAGTGGAGCCACAGCCACCCCATGCACCTCCTGGCCACCACCACGTTTGCTGGGTTGCATCTGCCTAGGCTGGTAAAACACACACATTTCCTTTAATCTGCCACTCTTCTTTATTGCTATTTGGTTTTAAAGTTATTAATTATGAGCCTGATCCAGAGCCCACTGGACTCAATAAAAGGTTTACTACTGAGTTCAGCTGGACCAGAGCACCCTGGGATTATTGCTGTGCTCCAGAACAAATTTCCTTAGTAACCACAGGAAAACACAGGTGGTTTTTTCTACACAACAAAAACAAACAAGGCTCTCCTGGGGATGTAAATATTTTGCCCTCCTCTGTTCCTCACTCTGTGTCACTTAGTTGACTTCGGTCAATTTAATTTGACTTCAAGCTTAGTGACAACACAGCAACAACGGCGTGTGAATGTAAAGGGGGATTAGCACAGGTTACCCTCCAAACAGAGGCAGGGAATCTTTTAGGGTTAAATGCAAAGGGGAGTCTGGATGGTGGAGCCAAGCACCCCAGAGAAGGGACAGTGCTATTTCGGGGAGTGTTGAGGATTTTCTCTTCACCTCACTCAGAGCGAGGTGAGAGGCTCAGGCTAATAGCGACTGCAACGATCCCATTTGGGGGAAGAAGAAAATCAAGAAGGGAAAATATAAAAAGCCTTCTGCTCTGCCTTTTGATTGACAATTCAGAGCTCTCCATCCCTGCTTAGGAAGTGAAGGCTTCAAATAAGAATTTATCAACTTCCATAAAAATAACACAGCTGCTCTGTTTGGACCCTCACCTGCCGCCTCACTTTCTGATGATGAAGGATACCCATTTTCCCTGGAAAGATCTGCTTCTAGATACTAAAACTTTACCGTGGACCTTATTTGGATCTTACAAAACATATCTGCGGTTTTGCTGGTGCAAATCCGAAACCCAGTGCACCGGTTTGCCTTTCTCCTTCCTCTGAAGGAACCAGAACTTGCTCTCGACCGGCACAGAATGATGCTGAGCCAAACCGCAGCCGGTGCTGAAGGCAGCCCCGCTGCGCCGTCCTGCCGTCTCCATCGCCATCTAGTGGTACCCACGCAAAACCCGCACCCACAGCTGCCAGCAGGAAAAGGGTCTGGGGGAAAAAAAAAAAAAAAAAAAAAGGAGTTTTCTTTCTTTTGATGCAATCAAAACGTGCCAATCAGTTGTTTTGGTTGGTTTTTTTTTTTTTTCTTTTCCTTCCTGAATGATGTTAATCTAAGTATAAAAAGTGAATTGTCAGTATTTGCTCCTGTTTATGGCAAGAAGGAAGGCTGGGCTGCAGGGCAGGGAAAATGGGAAGCCAAAGCGGGGAAGGACAGGGAGGTATCGAGGCTCATCTGCACACCGGGGCATAGAAGAGAGGCCAGAGCAGCAGGAAAAGGGTAGGAACCTCCGCAAAATCATCTGCATATCATAGACTGGTTTGGGTTGGAAGGGACCTTGAAGATCATCTGGTTCCAACCCCCCTGCCCTGGGCAGGGACACCTTCCACCAGACCAGGTTGCTCAAAGCCCCATCCAGCCTGGCCTTGAACAATTCCAGGGATGGGGCAGCCACAGCTTCTCTGGGCAACCTCTTCCAGCGCCTCACCACCCTCACAGGGCAATCCCAGGCACAAATACAGGCTGGGTGGAGAACGGATTGAGAGCAGCCCTGAGGGAAAGGACTTGGGGGTGTTGGTTGACAAGGAGCTCAACATGACCCGGCAGTGTGCGCTTGCAGCCCAGAAAGCCAACCGTATCCTGGGCTGCATCAAGAGAAGCATGACCAGCAGGTCGAGGGAGGGGATTCTCTCCCTCTACTCCGCTCTTGTGAGACCCCACGTGCAGTACTGCATTCAGTGCTGGGGCCCCCACCATGAGAAGGACATGGACCTGTTGGAGCGAGTCCAGAGGAGGCACACCAGGATGATCAGAGGGCTGGAGCACCTCTCCTGTGAAGGCAGGCTGAGAGAGTTGGGGTTGTTCAGCCTGGAGAAGAGAAGGCTCCGGGGAGACCTTCCAGCAGCCTGCCAGTACCCAAAGGGGGCTGCAGGAAAGCTGGAGAGGGACTTTTTACAAGGGCATGTAGAGATAGGGCAAGGGGTAATGGCTTTAAACTGAATCACATTCAAAGCTTTTATTTGCTGTAATTTTAAAAACCTCCAGGAAGCTTCCAAACAAACTTCACTAGAGAAAAACGGCTCATTGACTGCCTGGGGTTTTGTCTACAATAAATAATGTTCAGTTCTTCCTGCTTGGACTCCCTTCTGGGTGCTCATTTGTTTTACTTCCCTGTGGCTTTTCCTCAGTATCAGCCACTGTTTGTATTCTTTAACAGCATGAATCGCCCCTTAAGAAAACCATAGGTGACCCGGGACTTGGACCTTGTTTACATACTGTATGTCTGGGAGAAACTCCATGGCTTTAACAGGGTTGGTCTGTGGATGAAGGAGGGGACCAAAAGTCTTACCTTGCCCATTTCATTCTTCTTCCCCAGCAACGAAAAACCTCATTTTGCCTTCAAAAGCAATTATCCTCCATCTCAAGAGGAGAGGGTAAGTCAGCAGGAGACACCAACCCACAGGGTCTCAGTGTCACCTGCTGTCCCACCAGTCAGACAATGCTGCCTGCAGCCGCCGTATCCGCGAGGGGCTTTCCTACCACTACAGTTTAAGCACAAAGCTAAACCCAAACTCTCCTCCTTGGAGGCACCACGATGACCTGAGGTGAAGCTTGGACCCCTTGGGGTTGCCCTGACCCCATTAGCTGGAGGTTCTGTGGCACAGGCTTCGCAGGCAGCACGGATCCAGCCCAACCCTGCCAAGAACAGCAGCTGGAAAAGGGCGACAACTGATGAAAAACACGCACACAAGTACCTGTGAAATACTGATTATATTTCTATGCTTTTATAGCAATATAATACTTCATATGAGACTGGGAAACATACTGTCAAACATTTTAAGTTACCTGTACACCTACATAGCCTATTTATGGAACAGGAACACCTTGTTGCTGCTTATTTAATCCATGACTTACCAGTCCCACAGCAACATAATAAATGCCCAGAATCCCACGAGCTTTTCTTTCACTCTGGAAACAACACACTCGGATAAAGCTCATTTTATAAACACTAGAATTGCATTGCAATATCCATATATATATTAAGAAAAACTTCTACCTTTCATAAATACATCATACATAAAATATGTTCCCAAAATACATTCATGCATTTTCTCCATCTAAGATCCCTGCTTGTACCCAAAGTGTCTGTAAGCTGGGAAGGGCAATCGCTGGGCAAGGCCTGGAGACAGGCTCCTGTTTGCAGGGGGCTCCAAACCCAGGTGGAGGTTGTGAAGAAGCCTTTGGTGTTTGGGTGGTGTTGGGGTTAACTCCTGCATCAGTGGGTCTAATCCTGCCTCCCTGCAGAAACAGGGCTCCCCTGCATGCCGCGCCCTATCAAAGCTGCACCAGCTGCCCACGTTTTAGCAGCCAGAAATCCACGCTCCGTCTCAACCCTGAGCACTTCTAGTTTTTCCAGCAGTTACTGGAGATACTCAAGTCTCTCCCAGTGCTTGACAGAGGCTGGGAAAGCAGGGCTTTGGAAGCGGGAAGGTCACTACCTGGCTTTGGTGGAAGGGGATCTGTGAATGGAAGAAGCTGCTTTCTTGACCGCCGTCGACCTGAAGATCGAGAACGCTCCCAGCGCTGCCATCCCTGTCTGCAACAGGAACGGCTTCACATCTGCTCTGAGAGTCTCTGCTAACGAAGGAAACAAAGGCCCAGCCTGTGCCCATTTAGGAAAGCATACACAAAATATACAAAAACATCTACGAAGTAATTCCAAGTAGCAGCTGGCACAAAAGAAGCGCCAGCGTTGCAGCTCAGTAATGCGGGTCCCATGCCCGTGAGCGTGGTTTATACAGTGTAGGACTCCAGGGGCCGGCCACAGCCCTCCCCCGGAGCTGTACCTGGATCGTGTGACTGTGCAAATACGGGCAGACTAAGTACTAACCTTGCCTGATCTGGGTTAAGAGGGAAACCAAACACATGCCCGCCCAAATTCCACTTTTTCCTCCCCTGGTCAATATTGCAAGTGCACATTCAAAGGTCATTTTGGGAACGCTGCCCTCTCTACTTGCAAGCAGGCTAGTTACAAGTCAGCATCCCCTTTCCACAAGGCAGTCTGTCGTTAGGGCAAGCTATCCCTTAAGCTTAAGAGGCAAATTAAATTCATTCTGACTTTTCTCATCTAGCCAAACTCAATGTCTTTACAGAGTAACCAAAGAGAAGCATTGCATAGATCTGTATCTCACGTCTTCCCGCACCCAACAAACAGCAAGAAGTAAGTTCAAGTTTTGCAAAATACATTACAAAAGGCATCAGCTTTAAACAATGCAAGAAAAAAAAAAAAATGAAGTGTCACCACGGTGTAAACTCTGCAATGAAATGAGGCAGTGAACGTACAGTGCTCGGCAGCTCTTGGGGATGGCTGCCTGTAGTGTACTGATGAATTTGCTAGACAAATCTCCTCTCAAACTTATCTCCCATTGCACAGTAATATGAATTTGCATAATTAGATAACCTGCTCCTGAACAAAAGGAGCGATGCTGTGTGTCACAGGAAGGAGGAGGACACCGTTGGGGCCATCTGCTTTGCATACAGTAGTTTACGGGCCAGTCATCCTCTCTGCAATGCAGACTGCAGGATAGCAGGTCTCTTTTCAGGCTTAGGAAGTCTCAACAGAAGTTTTGCTACAGTTGGCTTTACAACTGAGATATTAGGGCCCAGATCCTCTGGTGGTTTAAACCCCACATGCTCCATTGGAGTTACTGGTGCTTATTTCCACGAGTGGAGAATGCGGTCCTTGCTTGTCACAGACAGAGAATAAAGCTATGGTAGCCCTTTCTTAAATAAAATTAAATAACTGCATATGGCATCAGCGCACAATTTTAAATGTGCTTCTGCTGTTAGGAAAATAGCAAGCACACCAGTGGTTAATTAAATTATTTATCTTGAACTAAAAAAAGTGATACTACTATTAATTTAAAAACCTCTAGGGACTGCATAACACCGTCTCATCATATTTTTGAGACTGAGAAAGTCACTTGCACGCATACAGCACTATATATCCTCTTCAGCCGGCAGCGAAGGTTTGTGTTCCTGGAGGTCGCAGTTGCCATTTTCAGATGCATCTGAGCTGCCCGGAGCCGACTCTGGTGGTGGGGGTTTGTAGAGTAGACAGGCGACTATAAAGAAGGTTGTCCCAAGCACCTGCAGCCATGAAGACATTCCGTTACTCTCTGCTCCCCCCGCAAAACCAGGCACCTAGCCCTCATTTGGGCTGAGATTTGCTGATTAAGTTTTGGGGAAGAGATGATGCTGAAGGCCAGCCTGGGCAGCAGGCCAGTGGCACGGAGTCGGAGAGGGCAAAAATCTGAATTTAGCCAGCCCCATAGCAATGGGACAGTGAGAATTTGGAAAGCTGATCAGCTGCCCCCAGATACTTGGAGCACAGCGCTGTGCGGACCGACACCGCCTGAGCCATTTGCTGGAAGGTTTTTGAAAGCCTCTTTATCACAGCAACTGCTAAACACTGCTATCTAGGGCAAGTGTTTGTTTGGGAGCAGTTAAAATGATGGTTTTCAGCTAATAAATAAGAAATATAGAGCTAAGCTCTCTTATTTTCTAGCAGTGATCAGGGAATGGTTATTTACAGCCTGTCTACAATGCCATCCCTCACTCTCACTAACACACCGCAGTTGTATATTTTACTCCATTTCTAGAAAAAAAAATCACTTTGGTAACTGTTGGGAGAAAAGGAGATATTTCAAATAGCGTAACAGAAGCTGTAAGCCTAGAAAGTAATGGGAATTTAAGAGAATGATGGTGCCTGGAGCTCCATTACCTGGCAAGAAGCAAATGGAGCTTTTGCCTTCCCTGAGAACATTTCTTGTGTGAAGGTCTAATTTGGGCTGGGGTGAGAAGCAGATCAGGACAACCCAATTTTGTAATTCTCTCCCAGAGCAAAACACTGTCTGCTAGAGACCTGCTCGCTTTATCAGAGAGTGAAGTTAACAGGCAGCATCACCTTGTAGACCAGTCCAGCGACGAGGGTGTATCGGCTCATGGCTGAGTTCTGGTAAACGTAGCAAGAACCTTGCTCGCCGCACTGGTCCTGCCAAAGCAGGCAGGATTTATCAATCATGGACCCAAAGGCGATGGGGCCAGGGATGCCTCCTGTGGGAAGAGACAGTGGACCTTCAGTTTGGGCAGCACATATGCACCAGCCTTGCAAGACGCAAGGTGCTTGCAGAAAAGCATCAGGCTCTGCTGCTACAGTGATTAAGCAAACTCATCCTGCAACATCCATGCCCAGAGCCACAAGATACCCAAAATATACTGAATTTCAAGATCTAAGAGTCCAGCATGTCTTTTGACCATCCTGACCTACACATTGCACAAGAGTCAAGAGACAAACACAGGAGCTTCAATGCCTCTGCTCCTTTTTTCTTAAAATAAGGACACGTTGCCCAAACGCTGCTCTTCAACTCCACCTGCGATACGTTACAGAATCCTTCATTCAGTTTACAAACCCTACGCAAAGGGAATTAGGTTTTTCTGAATGACAGCAAACAAAAGAAAACATCCTCCTTTCAACAGCGTGTGTCCTACCCCCTTCCTTCTTTTCCAACCCAACGTGTTTTATTCTTAGGCAACAGCTTGGCACACGCTCCACAAAGCCAACGGACCACACCGATGCCCAAATTCACTCTGTTCCGTACCTAGCGTTCGTACCACAATCCACTGGATCCCGAGTGCGAATGACCTTTGCCTGTCGGAGACACACCTGGGGAACAAAGGGGGACTGTTTAAAAACGCTGCCAGGCTGCACGGCACCTCCCCACGGCTTGAGCCAGCAGGATAAAGCAGAGAGGTGGATATCGGGGCTTCTTGCAGCGCTGGCGGAGGATGAGGAGATCCCGTGCTTACCGCAGAGTGGCAGTCAGGGCAGGAATGCTGCTCAGGAAGGTGAAGAGGATCACCACAAACATGAAGAGGAGGAGCAGGGGCCTTTTTGCACAAGAGGAGGTGCATTTCCCTGCCTCTGCGATGCCGGGGCTGGGCAGGAAGGTTTTCTCAACGCAGCTACACTCGTGATAGACCTGGGAAAGAAAGGCTGGTGGGCGCTTTGCCAAGGAGATCATGGTGATAGACAAACCTCTAAAAAGAAAGACATTCAGGGAGGGCAGAAACCAGCCGGTTTCGCTCCCAGAGCGGAGTGAAGCAGAAAGCAAACTGCGTTCTTGACACACCTGTTTCAAAACAGGTTATTAAATAAAAGACATTAACTTTGCCAGGCAGCCCTTGAATGCTGAATGTCATCATTATCCTTCTTAAGCCTTTGTCGGTCTCTACGACCAACACGCTGGAAGAATGAGGAGATGCATTATGTTCACTGAAGACCCAAAATAAGGATTGGGGCAGGAATTAGGTGCCTACCGAGCTCCCTGCCTGCCTGGGTGATTTACTACAGTGAATTTGACCCGGAGTGAGGCAAAAATGATTGGACACATTGAGAGAAGCAAAGCAGGGCGGCCTCAGGGTACCTTCTGCCTTCATCCCAGATGGTGCCCGAGAGCATCCATCCTGCATTGGGCTTTTACGCTGATTTGCAGCAAAGTTCAAACCTGTCAACGCTTTTGCAGAGCCAGCCAAATCACTCCAAAGATGTGCCACCACCTTGTTAACACACAGTGCTTTCAGACATACCTTCTTGCCGTTCCTGAGGTTTTCAGACACTTTTTTGCACCCAGCGTGGCAGGGAGAGTAATACATAATGCCATCACTCCCACAGACAGGGCTATAGGTCTCCTGTAGACAGCCACACTCAGCATTGCAGGCTGCTGTCAGGTTTAGCTGGCCACCAGGCAAAGCACTAAGGGAAACAAGGGAGCAGTCAGTGGGGAGACACTGAACAGTATTTTCCAGGAGGAAATGGGTAGAGCAAGAGAAGGAGAAGGTGGGACAGTAGGAAACGCGGTGGATCCCCAAGTAGCATAAAGCCAGGCTTGGGAAGGGTTTCATCTCACCCAATTTTAACCATGAACAGGAATCAATCATGCCCTGGAGTTGTTTCTTTCCCACAGCTACCAAGGGAGTTTAAGTGACCCACTCACAGGGAGACACCTCCATTTGGAGAGGAGATTCCCCCTTTTAGACCAGTTTATCCCACTGGCTAGAGACGTAATGCCCTGTGAAGGCAACTGAAGAGCAGAGTATCTCACACTCTGGCACTGGTGATCTCCCCTCCCTCACTAAAGAGGAAGCCTCTTCCATAAACTCCAACCAGATGCAAAAATTAGGACATCTATATTCTGGGTCTCACCCTCAGTATCTGCCTGCAAGACTGACAGGACATCATCTTGCATCACCAACACATTCACACACAACTACCACCAGCCCCATGTATTTGGAGTTATCCTTCCATTCTGACCAGGGCCACGCAGCACAAGACAGATGGGATAATTGTTATTACCTTCCATCGTACATCTGGGTTACTCCTGCCATTGGCATGTTAGGGCAGTGAATAAAAAAAATGAATATAGCCAGCAGACTTGACACTGTGCAAAGTAAACACAACTTGATGATTCCTGAACAGCGGAGTTTAAATTTATTCACAAGGAATCCTCCCAGGAACGTGCCTCCCCCTCCAGCTGGCACAACCAGATAACCTGGAAAAAAAAAAAAAAAAAGGAACCCCCCCCCACAAGCAAGTTTAGAAATGTCAGGCAGGAGTTCTCATGTCTGAATACATTAACTGCAGTGTGTCTGCATAAGAATAACCCCTTGGTTGCTGTGTGACTTCTTGGTGGAAGTTCAGTGGACTTCGCTACAGTAGGTGGTCCTCCGTAACAGCTCAGGTAATGTGACATGAGCTTGGTAAGGCAGCTTTTCCTGGCCAGGGATCTTAAAACAGACCCTTTGAGGAGCACATCATGAGCATTGATGCGTGTTGGACATCACTTCCTCAGTCTACGATACGGCAGCTAAGTGAGGATCTTCCCAGTTTCAGGATGCTGACAAAATAAGTCCCCCAATTCAGACAGTCCTCGTTAGAGGCAACATTTAATTAATGTTTTCTGGTAATGCACTAGAAGGAACAGACTACAGTTATTTTGCCTTCCTCTAGAGGGTAACAGATGGCTACAGAAGTGACACGTTTCTTCCTGATGTCAGTAGATAGAGCTCTGAAAATGCACTTGGTACAGATGTGCTGACGGGAAACGATCCTATCTAATAGCTGAAGACGATAACTACTCTGTAAATGAACTGCAAAGAGCGTTTGTCTCCATTCTAAATGAGCTACAGTGCTCTTATATTTGTAAGCAAAATGGGAAAACATTGCAAAAACCTGGTTTTCTTACCAAAAAAGGTAGCAGCTTCAGAGGCACTTAAACTAAACTGAGACTCCAAGAACTTGGGTCCAAACGTGGACATCCCAGCAATAAGGGTGGCTTCGGTTGCTCCTGCTAAGCAGAGGAAGATGAAGGTGGGGTTCTTCAGAAGCAGCAGTACTGACCTGGGAAGGACAAATATACTGGAATTGAATCACTGTGGCACATTTTGATTTTAGGTCTGTCCCCTATCTTCAAGTCAGAAGGACCACATGTAAGATGAGGCAGCATCCCACCATGCTGCATCTCTTCAAAAGAAAAAAACAAAAGGGAACTAACTGGAATTTGAAAGAGCAGCGAGTTTCTCCACTCACACTTATCGAGTCCTACCAGCCAAGGAAGGATGCTGAGGACACCCTCGCTTCTCCCTATGCACCTGCACAGAGTAGATACTGGTGCTCTGGGGGAGATAAGTCTCCATTGCAGGTGAGGATTGACAGTTTGTCCTTAAAATCTGCTTTTATATATAAAGTCTCTCATGCACCAACTTGCTCTGGCTCTTGTTCCTACTGGGTATTGTCCTGACTATCTTCAGGCACCTAACAGATGTGCTGGGTAAGCAACTGAACTAACCACTGGCCATCTTTTATAGCCCCACTGGCTACAGCCAACCACCAAGGAAATCTGAGGAACATCAAGCCAAACACCTAAAGCAGGAGGGAATAATCTGGGACTCTTCTCTGTGGGCCTCATGAGGGCACCAGCTGGGTCTATTTATCTCATGTGCATGTTCAAAATGGAGATCATTTCAATGGTCAATCATTTCAAGGTTTTATTAGTCCCTGATGGCAGTTACTCCCGACTCAAAACAACCAAAAGCAGGGAACAAAGTTGTGTTACATCCTCCCGTACGCACGTGCTGCTCATGGGCACCCACGTCCTCATGAGAATAACAATCTCTGATAACCATGGACGTTTTGCAGCTCGGGGGAAATACCAAGCAAGCCTTTCTATATGGAGGAAGCACCTCCGAGACACCTTATATCCCACTGGGAAATAGAAAGCAATCTTTCTCCCACAATCTAAGCACAGTTTTACTTTAAGCCTAATGTATAAGTTGAGCAAATACATTTTCTTTTCAACCCACTGGGATTTAGTAGAGAGCCATAGATATGCCTGAAAAATTGCCACGTGTCATTTATATGCGGAAAGATGATCCAGCAATGATTCCATCTTGGAGACACAGAAACGCCCTCGGGCACATGGGATGGTCTCAATTATCTCTCGCTATCTCGGATATTGGACTAAGAGGGTTGACACTGCTTTGCAGGGAACGTTTTGCAACACACTTGAAATTCTGCCGCACGACTTTCCCCAAGCCTAGCCCAGACCAGTACCACAGATCATCTCTTTTCCGAGATGGGCACAACTCCGTCATCCCACAGTGATGGCAGTGACAGGGATACTGCGGGATGCTCGCTGAATTGAAAGGCACAGTCACTTACCACCTACTGCTTTGGAGGAAATGTGAAATCAGAGAAAACCTACTGTAGTACAACCGAGTGAGAGACGTGCTGAGGCTCAGCATCAGATTATGCAACTTTATCCACATAAAGTGGAGAATTTCATTATACCAGAAGAACAAAGAAGCTGAAAGACAGAAATACCATGCATTCCTACACCTTGATTACAGGGGGCTTTATACCAACCATTGTCTAGTTGTTGGGATTAGTTTAATTTACTAAACTATTTTCCAGGAATGCTCTTTTCAATTGTGCTTTATTTGGAAGCACAAAGCCTAATCTCTCAGCAAGAAAACACTTCTTGTGGACCTCGTGGCTGATGTAGAAATGGTACAATCCCTTCACCTTTTTACAATTCAAGAGAAAAGAGAGAAGTTGTCCCCTGGCAGTGATGTGACTTTGTGTCTGTTGGCCAAAGGTTACAGGCTAGACTTGCAGACAGGAAAATGCAGAGGAACTCCTTTCAGTGCTAAGAGTAAGGATTTACTCACATAACTTAACCTGTCTGTAGACAGAAGATGTAGTTGTGAGGAGCTACGGCATATAAAACCTTACCAAATTCAACGCAGACCTTTTCATTACTATCAGTAGGATTTTAAACACACTCAGAAACCACCTAACTCTTGAATAGCCTCGACTGTCCTCAGTTCTTGCAGCCAAGGGGATTTCAGGATGCTCAGCACTGCCAAGAGAAGAATCCCACCATCTATAAAAGCCTGATCCTGTAAGTCTTTACTGATATGGGCACATATAAGTACTCTTTCCCTATGTAATGGTCCTGCTGAGTAGTCTGGACCACCTGTACAATCAGAACCTGCTCCTCTGAGGAACACTTGCATGCCCAGGACACCCCAGACTGTAACAGAGTCCAGCCACAAGCTAATGAGCCATTAAGGATAGAGGTATATTTATGCAATCTTAGAGCGTGTCAATGGGCACTTTTGCAGCACAAAATGACACCGACTGTCACGACCACCGAGGGGACGGAGGGTAGCACGTACGTCCCGCAGGAATGTAAACCAGCCTCCCTTTACAATGCATGGAAGCTGCAGTAAAGCCACGAGACAAACCAAAGCACCCCCCCGACAACTAATCCAAGAGGGATGAGTGAAATATAGACGGTAGCTTCTCGTGTTGAAGATCAGGCCTTGACAGACCACTGAGTGATCCTCACAAACTCCATCCCATAGCTCGCTAGGACAAAGCCTCCTCTCCTGGCACAGCTCTGCGTGTCTTCTGTTTGACTCCCTCTACGCTGACAGCAGGGGTTATTTCATGAGAGCAATCATATGGAACCAGAGAAAGGAAAATGCTATTTTATCAGGCCTTTTCAACCCAAGAATTACAACAGAAGTCTCTTCAGGGCAGAGGATTAAGCTGCATGGGCTGCATTCCTGTAAGCTCCTGCTCTTAGGCAGCACTGTGAATACAGCAATTCATTAACGCTTAGAAAGGACCTGATGGCATGGAATAGTATTTTATTTCATCAGTATTTCTGCTTATCTTTGTGAGACTCTTACTGTCCATACTGTGAGAAAATGTGTAGCACCCGATCCCTTACTAAAACAAAAGCAACAGTGTCCTTTGGCCTCGCTCTCCAGCCTGGTCCATGTGTCCCCAAGAGCTGCACGTACAGATGTGATCTCCTCTTTAATGCAAGTTTCCAGAATAGCAAGCCTTTAAGGCACTTCCCTTTTATTAATCAAAAGCAGGGAACACAAAAGTCAGTTGGGTTTTTGTTTTCAAACGAAAACCACACTAAGGTCTGGACTGATCTGAATTGTTTGATATGAGTTGCCCACCTTTGGGTATTTGTTCTTCAGCAAGCAGGGGTGAAAGAAGATGCTCCCGGAGGAGGACTGCCTCCATACCTGCTGTCAGACAGCCTTCACCGAGAAACAGTGGGAGCTTTGTTCCAGATAAGCAAGAAAAGCATCAACCACTGAATTTCATCCCTCTCTGCTACCCTGTTTGTGTTGGTTTTAGTCATAACCTTATCATTATTTAAATGCAGGTTTTGAATTTAATTTCCGTGCAGAGAGTAAGCCATGACCTCGGAAAATGGCACCCAGTCAAGAATGCCATTTAATAACAGTATTGAAATCTGTTCAATGTAATATTCTTCATAAAACTGCCTTAACCCCTGGTAAACTTCCTATGAAGTCTCCAAGAACTTCAGACCTATGTGAGTAGTTGCATTGACACAACACAGATCGGCTGCTGCTGAAAACTCCCATACTGAGCACCTGCTTCGATCCTCCTCTGCCAGCACAAAGGCAAATACCACAACTAAAGTTCAGAAGTAATTGCTAACAGCGGCACGGCATTTGGCAACATTGAACGTTTGCCTTTGCATGGGGCAGCTGTCACACATGGATGCAAACTCCTCCCTAAGAACGGTCCTGGGAGAAACACAAAAAAGAAAAACCCGCTTATTGACTGCAAGCTCCGAAAGGAACTGATACCCAGATATCTCTGCAACATCGGGAGCTTGCACACCAGCTAAAGCCAAGCTGTAAATAAAGCAGCACCTCTCCCCCTGCCCTCCATTTAAATACAGCTCAAAAAAAAAAAAAAAAAAATCCTGAAAGATCTCAAAGATCCATAGCAAGTGTTTCCAGGTTAAAAGACCACATTTTATTTTGGCCACTCACTTGTTCCCACCCAGGATCCCTTTAAAACATTTCCTACCAAACCTCCTTTGGTGCAAGCGTGCTTGCCCACACCACAGAGCCAAGCAGCAGCCCTGTGATTCAGCGCGCTGCTCTGTCACTGCTTTGCGGGAGACATAAGAAGGAGTAACACATAAAAGGTGGCTGGAAGATGCAAAGGCAAAAGGAAAAAACCCCAGGAAACTAAGAATAAAAGAGAAAGGGAACTGAAAGCTACAGTACAGGATATCTTGTTCCCTGGATTTGGAATGGAGCTGTAAGAGTCAGGGGGTTTGTCTCCTCTCTTTTCTCATTAAAAGGAAAAAACGGGGATCTAACACAAGCAAAAACAGAGGAAAGGAAGAAAAGCCCCGAGGGGATGGAGAGGACGAGACATCGGATGATACCCAGTTGGGCCAGGTGAGACCAGACACCAGCAGACGGGAAGAAATAATGTCGCTGGGCAGAGGGAATGAGATGGCAATGCCTGTGCATCTCCCATCACCTAAAGGTTGGCACCAAGCCACTCTCGGTGAAACTCGGCGCGTTGCATATGACTGCAGGTGGATCTTCACACGCGGACATGAGCTTCTGAAAACCACGGACAGGACCAGCCGCTTGTCCCCTGCTCTCCCACGTGATCCTCAGCACAATTTCTAGTTCAGCCCATTTGCCGAGACCCCCCCAGCCGCTGACAGGACCCGGCGCTTTGCAACTTCCTCCACGAGAACACGTCATTGCTACGTTTGGAGATGGGCAAAACCTTTTAGCTAGCATCGGAGAAAGCAAGCTCAGTTTGGGCCTGTTGTTCTTGCTTCTGGGGCTCCCTGAACCTCAGGTATGGGGTGGTTTTCTCACCGAGGCAGATCTTTAACTGTTTTCCCGAAGTCCGGATCCGATGCTTTTTTGTGGCTGCCATCCTTTAGCTGATGAGCCTCTGACACCCTCATAACGATATACCGCTGGGATCCTGAAAACAAGAGGCAAACGGGAACAAGGAGCATGTGAGACATGGGATGCAGATGCTACCAAAGCGGTGGATTTGCAGGGGGGAAAATGCAACGTGACATCCTCCCTCCGCCAACGCCTGTAAGGGAGGAGAAGGGAAACAGGCAGCTGGAAAGCTGCAGGGGCGAAATCCATGTAGGAATTACAATTTAAACACTGGAAGTTCTTCCTCTGCCCCGGTGTCCCCAACTACATGCAAGGATGCAAGCCCCAAGGCGAGTGTTGAGTCCTGTGCAGTCGCAGCCCCAATTCCCTTGGGCTGGAGTGGGGGGGTCCACGTACCTGGGAGGCGCTGGGGGTACCCCAGGATGGGGATGGAGATGAGGAGGGAGGCTGCTCCGGCCCCGAGGAAGCCGATCCACCATGCCCCCACCCACAGTGTGTTCTCCGGCGTAATGTCGACCCTGTAAGAAACGAAGCCGAAAGGACACAAGGGAGAGAGGCGGCGGTTTGAAACAGAGCGGGACGGCTCGGCGTGCCTCTAGGGGGGACACGGGGGGACATCAGTGAAGGAAACAGAGCTCTGGCCTCTCCCATGGCAATCTGCTGGGGATGCCACGTCCACCATCCCTCTTGCCACGCCACAGTGCTGCCTGCCTTACCGGAGAGCACAATGCTTAACAAGCCCTGGAAACTACCATTTAACTCTCTCCTTCTCTGGCTTGCATATTCGCTTCACCCCATTTCATTTGCACTTTGGGGGTTGCTACGATCCTTGTTCCACCCCGGAGCCACCCTTTACAAGAAAACGGGTGGAAATAATCCATTCCATCCCCTAGAAACCCATTCCCCCTTTTTAACCTATTCATCTGCCAAAGAGCCTGTAAGGAGATAAGAATAAGTTACAAATACTAGGAAGCAAGGAGGGAGTAAGCATCCTGGCTGGGTGACCAGGAAGACGAGCAGCACTGCTGGTAGCATTGCCTCATCAGGGAACCCATTCAAAAAATTCACCTGCTGCTCATAGCCTCATTAGCGCAGGCAGTGCAGCGTGAGGAAGGATTTAAGCTGACAGGTTTGTCAGCAATTTTCTTCCAGCGACAGCACTAATGCAAGCCACTCCTCCAGCTTCGGCCCCCCCGCAGAAACACCGCTGAACACCACGGGCACGTTTCCACCCAGCCACCAGGTCATTTCTCCAGATTTTTTTTTTTTTTTTTTACCCCAAAGGAAACACATAGCATAAAGGAAAAGGAACAAGATTATTTTTTAGCGACTTACTCTCTGCCAATTTCAGTATAAATATTTAGAAACATTCCTCCTACCAGATAACCCGCTGCAGGCCCAAGGATTGCAGCAGTGTAGAAAACAGCTGAAAGGGAAAACAAGCCATGTTAGACAAATAGCAGCATTCCAGCCAGGGATGCTGGGGTGCTCAGCATCCCCTGCCCCACCACAGCAGCCCAATTCCCTCTGGGATCCAGGATGCTCAGCCTGCTGCCACCTCACACCCCTCTCCCTAAGCCACTGAGAAACAAAGCCAGTTTTAATACGCTTTCATCTTATGTCCCAGGGCAACTTTTGCATCCAACCTGGGAATTTTTATAGCATGGGGCAGGCAAAATTGGTTCAGTGGAAAACCATATTTAGCAGGGATGTAGCTGACCCCCCTGCCACATCCCAACTCCCAGCGGTGTGATGAGCAGTGGTGTTGTCTCCCCACTGACAATACCCAATGTCTATGCTAAATGCGGCACCAGCGGCACTTATTTTGGTTCGCTGCTGTGGAAAGACCACCAACTTACTGATGATCTCCTTGTGATCTCCTTCTCTCCCTGCACAGCCTTCTGATACAACAGTACGGGCAGACTGCTATGTTTTGAAATGGCTAAAAGGTTGTCCCTTTTAGCAATTTCACCAAACGGGACTGGAAGTATTTGGCAATTCCCGATTGAGTGATCAGCAGTCGAGAGCAGAGCAAGCTGAGCTTCTCTCGGCTCTGCTTTGCACCAGCGGTATCTGAGCAGCCCAGCGACGGTCTCTGCTGTCCTACAGCACTAAAGGGGTCATGTCCCCTTGCACGGACAGGGTATGGCCCCATGGTTGTTTGCCAGAGATGCTAATGCGACACATGCACCAGGGCTCGAAGATCTCCCCCGCTGGCCCCGTGCCGGCAGCAGGAGCCACCTCCTGATCTGCAGGGAGTGCATTGAAGGAGCAAAAAATACCCAGCGGCAGTTACAGTTCCTGCCTGTAAATAATCAAAACCGCCCCATCAGCTGCCACTTCTCTCTGATTACC
The DNA here is from genome assembly GCF_947461875.1 of Haliaeetus albicilla. Classification (NCBI taxonomy): domain Eukaryota; kingdom Metazoa; phylum Chordata; class Aves; order Accipitriformes; family Accipitridae; genus Haliaeetus; species Haliaeetus albicilla. The sequence goes on from NC_091484.1 coordinate 4,081,396, forward strand.
ACCTCGCCCGTTATCGGGAACAAAAGACGAGGAGCACCTCTTGTGAAACTGCTCAGTGTGGCCCATTCGGTGCCAAGGTTGATGGACCGGTTCTCCCTCCCATCGCCCAACTGGTGGGTCCGGGCTGCCCCTCCGGTTCTACTCACCAATGTACACGGGGGAGTAGTTAGTCTTGACGTTTTCATCTAAATAGGTGACGCCGAGCGTGTAGAGCGGCGTGGCTCCCATCCCGTGCAGGAACTGCCCCAGCATGAAGATGAACCTGTAGCCGGAGAGGCTGGAGGCAGCCTGGGCGCAGGGCAGGCTCTGGTTCCCCCCACAGACGCCCACCTCGGCCGCCGAACGCGTCTCGTACTGTCCCGTGGTGAAGTGGGGCAAGGCGAAGAGCAGGGAACCCAAGCCCATGACCAGCACGCCCCAACCCAGCCATCGCGGTTTGTGGCCATTCCCCCCAAAATAGCTGACGAAGGTCAAGCAGACACACGCCGCGATGTCGTAGGAGCTGGCGATCAGCCCGCTCTGGTAGCTGCGGAGGTCGAAGCGTCGCTCGATGGAGGTGATGACCGTGTTGATGAAGCCGTTCACCGTCATGCCTTGCAAGAAGGAGGCCACGCAGAGGAAGAACAAGACGCCCTTGGACGTGTTAAAGAGCTGCAAGCACCCGGGGGTGAACCCCCCCCAGCCGCACGCCAGTTCCTCCCCGTCGGCCGACACGTATTTGATCCCTTTGCCAAATTGGGTGTCCTCCTCTCCGGGGGTGGCGGAGCAGAGGGGCTCGGCGCACGAGTCGGAGGATGCCGTGCCGTTGCTCAGCGGGGTCCCGCACGCCTCTCGCCCGCTCGGGGCATCGAAGGTCCGTCCGGCCTCGCCGGGAGGAGGAGAGGGGTGAGAGAAGTCGAGCGTTTGAGCGAAACAAAAGCCATTTTCTCCGGTCGAGTTCTGGGGCATTGCCATGAATGGGAACGCAGGATCAAGCGGCAGGTCGAGGTGGGCCTGGTGGCCGGGGTGGCTTCGCAGGGCGGCGAGGACTTGCCTATCCGGGAGGTGCAATTTTTTGGCGCTTACATCGGTAGGGAGATGGCGAAGGTCTGAGCCAAGACCATTCTGATCTGTGAAGAGAGAATTTTTACACATGGCTTTATACAAAACCGTGCTCAAAACCCTCAAATATTGTTCCTTTTTTTTTTTTTTTTTTTAGTAAGTACTAGCATTTCACTGGGCAGTTCAGCTGGATGTGTGCCCTCCACCACGGGGTTTGTTGGTACCTCAGGTATCGGTGCACCATCATTACAGAAAAGAACAAAACATTCAAGAGCATTAAAAAAAAAGCACCTTTAAAGGCAGTCTTCTCACCGGCTGAAGCCCCTTAACCCTCCTCCCAAAAAGACCCTGCTTAGACACCGGAGCCTCACAACCTCTGTCCCTCTCCTTCCCCCTGCGGAGAACGGTGTGCACAGCTACAAGCTTCCCACTGTTAAAAGTCCTTTGGTCTCTCTTTCACACTCTGCCAATAACAGTTTATAATTATCCCGAAAAGTTTCCACAGTCAGACTGATTTTATTCCAAGCCCTCAGATCTGTTTACAACTATTCAGTAAAATCCTTTCTATAACTAATTAGACTACATGCCATTTCAGAGAGAGCTGGAGGGCAGAGGCAGCTGACTCTAACCTGATTACCAATGCAGACTGCCTTCTTTCAACCGGTTCCTGTGCATCGCAGCACCTGATCATGCCAGCAACCAAGAGTATTTTTTCTTAAATGCCTTGGCTGAACTGTAAATGATGAAAACAATAAGGTTCTCCCTTGAATACTGGCCTTAAGTGCTCAACAAATGCTAGGCAAGAACAGTTTTGTTCATAGAGAGAAACTGCAAAGCATCCAGTATTTCCCAATATTTTTTGCCAATATCTGTTCGAGAGGTTCCTATAAAAATGCTCCTCTTGAGATGGCAATCAGCCTCATCAGCAGGGAACGGGGAAAAAGGGCATTTGTCTCCGCAGTAAAATGAACCACGTTCAGATCGTGGTAACCTGGGAACATCGCAGACTTTGATGAAGGAATTAACACTCATCTGCGTGTTGCTGGAAAAACTTACTGACATTTGCCTGGTAGATCATGGCGTGCATGAGCACCGATGTGGTTGCCTGTACTGGCAGTTCTTGCAGGCACAGGGGCAGGAGGACTCGGCAGAGTGTGATGCTTGGAGCGGCATCAAGGTCCTGCTCCCACCCCAGAAGGGCAGAGGATAGACCACGTAGGCAACCAAATTTTAAACATCCAGGTCAGTAGTGCTACAACAGGTCTGGGCCTTAAGGTAACTTAAACAAACGAGATCCACCTTTCATTGGCAAATAATTCCATCTTAATTATCCTGTCTGGGGAGCAGAGTGCACAGAATATTTCGGGGTCCAGATTTTAGCAGGAATTTGATGATAGCGCAGGGGCAGGGTGAGCTTGGCAGCCAGAAGGGCACTGCTTTTCAGGTCCACGCTAGACCCCGCCGGGTAACTTCTACTTTCGCTGGCCGAGTGCAGTGCAGGATAACTTTGATGTGGAACGTGTACATGCAAACAACTAACTGCAGGCATTGAAATTTTTGCTGCAGAGACAGACTGTTGCAATGTGTTGGCACAAAAAGATAATGCCTTGGATGCAAGGCTATATTTTTTCACCTTTTCATCCCTCCAACGTTCTTATGACTTTTACAGCTCTAAATCTGTTTTCTCATCTTTGGATGCAATATTGGAAACAATAAATAAGAGTGCTTTAGCACTCTAACTTTATTAAAGCCAGAAGTGATTATTGGGTACTGCATCAGGCTCTAAGGGGCGGAACTGCTCCTGTTACCCCGGTGTAAATCAAACATGCCTCCTGCACAGCAGCCGGCTGACTTCAGCTGCACGCTTCCCATCTCAAACATAAGTCTGACGTTACATTTGACTGCACTTGTGAAGCAGGTTGTTTGGCTAGGGATTGATTTTGCTACCACCGGTTTCAGCAGATAGAAAAAGCCCACCTCTGTTAGTTGGCTGATGCCAAGCGCTCCCAAACTGGCACACCTTCGTCCTGGAGAAAACACTCCTACTGCCTCTTTACCAGCACTGGCCTATCTCCTTTGACACTTCCTGAATATATATTGACATTTTGATATTTCGTGAGTCAGGAAAGAGATTACAGCCTTTCATTAAAGTTTCCTTTTCCTTGAAGTAGCAGGAGTCTGGCCCCAGGTGACCACATCACCCTCCCCTTCAACTCTGGTTACCCTTAGTTCTAATTAACAGTAAACACAGGGTGAAACATTTCCAGGGAAGGAACCAGTCCTTCCTCCAAGCAGCAGATGTTTCCCCCGCCCCAGAAGCCTTCTCTGCCCCCAAAGCCCCCATCCTGGCCACCTCCCGAGGGACCTGGGCTAACGACTTGTAGCCAGGTGCTGCGGGCAAGAAGCCCGTTCCTGCTCGGTGCTGTCCACCAAGCTGCTTTTTATCTCTTAAAGTATTTATAAACTGGCAGTGACATATTCACTGGGAATATTAGCTTTCATAGGAGCCATATGCCACTTTAGAGGACAAAATATAATCTTGAGGGGAAAAAAATCCCAACCAACTTCATGCACTTCCTAATCATTCTTATTCATCTCAGCCATCCATTTATTGCTTCCCATTCATCTCTGTTTTTAATGACGCAGCTGGTGATTTCTTGCTTACATTGAATCAGTCCCAATGCTATTATCTCGCAGCTATAGATTTACTCATTTTGCTGCAAGATTTTAACTCGTTTTTTTTCAGCTGTACAGCTGGTTCCAGACTGCCCACATTACCAAGTCAACACAACAAAAGTAGCAAGGCAATGAAAGCATATGATTTGTATTTCGTGATGAAATCTGTAAAGACTTCCTCTGCTAATATTTAGCATTAAATCAATAGTAAAACTTACAAGCTTTTCATCAGGTGATCACTGAAAAAGTCACAGGACCAATTAAAAACATTTTGTGTCTCTGCCGAGGACTGCGATTAGATTAATGTAACAAATTAACTCATAACTGACATGCAAAATAATCCCATTTGCTGAAGCATGCCCAATAATAGTTAATCTTCCCTTTCACTCTATGGTTTTTGACTTTTATAGGGTATTATTGTGGCAAATAACATCTATTCATAACTTCTGCTTTCCATAGCTGAGCACAGTTTACGGTTTATGAGCAGACTTAATCATTTTTTCAATTCTATGGCATACATGGAGATATTTGCTAAGGAAGAGGAATGGGGGATTTAAAAATGATCAGAAAATGTACTGTAAACCAGGGAGAAGCAGCCCCAGGCAACGCTCAGTGGCTACGCCGGGCGGTCTCAGTTATTTTCCCCGAGGTGCGAGTGAGCCTGACCTTGCTAAACAGATACTTTGACTTTGGGAAAGTCCACATCCAAGTACCAAGCTCACGTTACTCCAGAAAGGGACAAATTCATCCGGGTTTGTACATTTAATTTCTCTTGGTAACACACACTGAATTTTTCTCAGATAGTTCGGCTTCAGAGGATTATCAGTATTACTTCTGTCATGGCTGATAAACACCATATGGATCAAGCATAATCCACTCACTGGTTTAGGAACGGGGAAGCCTCCCAGAAGCGAAATAAATCCACGTCCCAGTCCTGTGAACAGGGCTTGCCCTCAGAGCGCTGGTTCAGTTAAAAGGAGATAAAAGAAAGCATGGAGCGATCGGGTTGTTCATGTGCAACACTGAACCGTTTTCCTGGCAGCTGAGGAACTTTACCCAGCTCACACGAAGTGCGAGCCTTGCATTTTTTAGCACGCTTTTAAAAAGCAACCCTTTGGTTCAGCGATACAGAGGATGCTGCTATTGCCGGGAGCAGCATCGGGACCAGCCCGCAGCCTTTCGTAAGCAATTCCTACAGGAACAGCATCGTCCTGCACACCCAGAAACATTTCAGGAATGAGAAACACACCTAAAGAGCAGGCAGCTGACCATATATCCAACGCTGTGCCCACCGTCAGTGCTGCAGGGACAGCTGAAGTGCAGGGGAGGAGGTATCTAGAAGCGGAGGGCAATAGGAATACCCTGGCCCATCCCTCATGTCAGAGATTTGTTTTTACATATTAGTCCCACCAGAGTCTGAAGAATGGAAGGGAGCAGTAGAAACTGGCTTTAAATTATCACATGAGCAAGGACACATTTATAATTAAATACATTCCAAATAGTAAAGCTTAGCACTCACAAATCCTTTGTATGTTTTCCAAGCACCTTCCATTCGCCGGAAAATTAATACAATAATATGCAAGAAATGAGGAAGGTGGCTTGGATAATTTTCAATTAGCTGCTTGAAAATGCTTTGAAGATAAATCTAGCCAGATTCTCTGACCTTACTTACTTGTTCCAGCTTATCTGTGCAAACACAATCGGCTGCAGCTGCCTTAGACCATCTTTAAAAACTTGCAGTGCCAATGCACTAAGCACATCTAACCGGGCCGCTATATTTTGCGATAGCAAAGATTAGCCGGACAAAAGATTCTTTTATGCTGTAATACCTAACTCCCTCTCCCTAATGTCACTCTTGCTTTAATATCTTTTTCCTACCCATGAGTTCAGTCAACGATGAGAAAGTTTTCATGCTGGCACAGTACTGTGCTCTCCAGCCACCGTCACTGCCCACGGAGCCGGGTGTCTCCCTGCCTCCTCCAACACACACACACCACCAGCATTTTCCCAATATTTAGCCCTGCCCACAGCAGGGCATTGTTTTCCATCATTTGGATTCTTACGACCCATTTGAGGATGTTCAATATTCAGGATAATGTTTCTGCATGAGCCGTTAGTCAGCTTTTTCCCATGATTACCAGTTAGTTCCTATAGGTATCCCTTCTTTGTTTCCATACAGAAGACGCAGATTCAGGCAAACTCTTTAAGATATAAGAATTGAAACAAAATGAGCAAAACCCAAATGAAGAACGTGAAACACGATTCTTTGCTGCTTCTAAAAATAAAATAGATATAATATTTGCAATAAAAATGCAAAAAATGCAACATCCTGTATTACGCAGTGCAAGGATGCTGAGTACAGCATAAATATAATAGAATAATGCTGACATCGACTCTTTTTCATCCCCCTGGTTTGATCAGTATGAAGGCAAAAACAAAAAGGGAAAACCAGAGGAAATCATACCGTGAAACTTTGTGGAAGCCATACCATAATACTGCACAGAATTACTGCATCCTCCTCCTAAACAGAGGGCAACAGTCATTGCTAGAGTATCAAAGTCTTTCCATAGGCTTTTTTCTTACATTGCTGCTGGATAACAGCCTTTTCATTGAGCTGTCTCCTTCATCTGGCTTTTTTTTTTCCACTGAATGATCAATTCATGTATTACACCAAGCTGCACGCCTCTTGCAGGGCATCGGGAATCTATTTTTGGCTTGATCGTAAAAGCAAAAGGAGAAACACAATCATGCTTGGGGCCAGAACTATTTATACCCTAACTCAGACCACTACCCTCCTTTCCACTGTCAACTATTCAAAAAACCTAGAGAAATTTGCACATTTTCACAACTGGTTTTTTTCCTCAGAACACCCGCCATGCCTGTGCTACTGCGGACTGTAAGCAAGGAGCTGTCAGAAGTGGGTTTCACATGAACCCTCGCTGTTGAAGAACCATTCCTTCATGGAGTCTTAATGTCTTTTTCCTTTCAAATGGATCAAATAGATCAAAAATTGGAGGTGAAATACAAATCTTAAATCCCTGATTTCCGCTGCAGCATGGGAAGAAATCTGTGTGAAATGCTGGGGCATTACGCAGGGCTGGAAAAGGGAAAGGTCTGGCATGGGGCACAGCCTCCATGCTGTCCCTGGACAAAGGGGATTGGAGGTCAACTTCCAAATTACCTAGTACTTCACTTTTTCCTGAGACAAGATGGCCTTCCAACCCCTCTTCTCCATAGTTAAGTGGACTTTCTGGGGAAAATCATCTACCATGAGGTCATATTGCTCTACCAGCCAATGACAGTCTTTAGCTTGAGCTTTCCACGACAAGTTCTCCAGCTCAAGCCCATGTTGGTGGGCTGGATGCCCACCCGTTCCTCTCTCAAACCGGACAACGCAGAGCCGAAAGGGAGCACATTAGAAGAGCCAATGCATCACAGAAAAAGAAATTTTCTGATGCTGATCGTCAGCATCCCCTGCAACAGTCGCCATCCTCAGCGAGCACAAGAGCACGCGAGTCCACGAGACGGGCAGAGGGTGGAAACCCTGCGTCAAGTGGGAGCACGAGAGAGACAGAAACTACAGGAAGGATTCAGCTGAGGGAAAAGTATTTCCCACACAAGCCCACGTTTTTTCCAGATCAGCAAGTAACAGCTTCCCCAAACAGCCCCTGGAGCACAAGCTCACTGGTGCACACCGCTTAGCCTGGATCTTGTTTAACATTCAGCGATGCTCTCTAATCCTCTTAGGTATTAGTCTTGAGATTCCTGCCAAGCACGGGAACAGCACAGCCTCCCAGACAGCACTTAAATGAACTCACTGCTTGAAATGGGTGACTCCAGCTGTTCATTTTTGGTTAACCTCAGATTAGCACCTAGGAAGTCACTACGGCATGCAAAATACAAAGTTAAATAACCCCAATTTCTGTGTCTCAGGTGACTCCCTAGGAATTTGTTCTGCATTAAGACTGGGATTTCTCTCTCTTAATTACTTGTTTAAAGTTAAGTACCTAATTTGAGTTAGGCATTCCTATTGTCTCGCTGTTGCCCACTCTAAGGAGACGATCCCATTCAGGTTATCTACAGCCCTCAAGCCACGTCTCCACAATCACTATTTTGTGCGTTACTAAATCACCCATTACTGCAGATACGATCTGGAGCAGAAACAGGCACATAATCATATTTCTGTTGGATTAGCCAAGCATATTACCCCGAGCTTATTCTGGCCTCACGTTGGCTACCACAACACAAACAATATTTGATCTAGCACAAAGCCAGATGGTGCAAAATTAACCCTTTCAGCACAAACCTGATGTGGCACAAGGGAGTTTGGACAAGATCAGCGCGCAGGCTCACGTAGCAGTAGGACTTCTGACTTGGTGTATGCAGCTTCTAAGTTCCCTGACACCAAGTACTCCCCATCTGCCCTCCAAAGAGGAGCTAAACAAAAGCACCATACTTCATCGTATTTTATCCACCTAGAATAAACACAATGTCAGCTTGCAGTTAATTTGCATTTGATCATGCAATACCCTAGATCTTGACACACTATGGTGTACTTGGGGATTTTTTTGAAAAGGGCACATCCCTATTATGTAATCGAGAGGAAACGATGACCACTTCCAAAGGGATGACTTCTCTTTATTCTCTGACTCAAAATTCCAAACCATTACCATAACCACAAACCACAGCTACAACAACTACGAGTTGAAGGGTAGGAACCCAGACCCAAAGGGGAATGGGACAAAACACGAGATCAGCACGCTGGCAGCATGCAGGGCTGCTGACCACTGCCACCAAGGATGGGCAGAAGCAGCCAACCTGAAATGACACCTTCCTTAGAAACCTCAGATCCGTTTCAATGGCGAGTCCTCCTGCTGCAGGTTCCTACAGCGGCTACAACAAACGTCTAATGTAGAAAGCACTGAGAATCTCAAGGATGGCCACAAAGCACAACAGGTTGCAAACGGGCAGGTATACCTTGGCTGTGCTGTCCTCGGCTGCCTGCTTCTTCCACGTCTGGCCGCATCTCAATAAATAAAAATCCCCGCTGATCGGAAGAGGTGAGACTCCACTGATTCCTTCGAGAGGTGCTGGTGGAAAAATGCTGAGCAATACTGTTCTGCATTAACAGGCCTCTCCAAGAAACCCAGCTCAGTATGAAACAGCAATCCCACAGGCACACGCGTCAATATACGTACTAAGGTATAGAGAAAGATGCGTACACAGGTGAGCGCACGCTCTTTGCAAGCTCCACACGGTTTGCAAGCTGCCTCTCTCGCGGGCTGGCATGTCTTTCATCGGACAACGCTCAATCAGGTCAGTAATTCATTCTTACTGCCAGGGAGCAAATTGCTGCCAAATGGTGTTTCTTCCTGAGATAAAGGAATAAACAGGCATATAATGTTCCCATTGTCAACCCAAAACATCTGCTGGAATTCAGAGGGGTTTGCTGTCCGTGTGCAATGTGGAGACGGCTTCTACTTTGTACCCTCCCTTTTCTCACGCATAAGGAATCACAGCGTTAGACAGCAGCTGTTGGGAGGATAGATTTACTTGGAAATCTGAAAACTGCCTTCAAGGGATCCCTGCTTCCACACAGCAGCATAGTGGCGTTTCCATTTCTGGCTCAGGAACTTTTTCATTTTCCTCGGTTAGGACCTGCTCGCATCCTACAGCCCCCACCAAGGTGCTATGAGAAACGGCCGCAGCGGGATAACCTTGTTCTTGGTTATTACCTTGAATGAGGTCACTGAGGACTGATTTTTGATCAGTGTTCCCTAAGAAACAATGGGCCTGATCCTGCCATTTCTGTTTACCCGTGAGCAGTGTTTGCTCACACAAGCCATTCAAGCGGGGTTCCCGACATCACTCACAGAAAGTAAAAGGGAATTCAAGGGAATAAAAATCAGCTGGTTTGTGGCAGTAGGCAAGGAAGTCTTTTTATTGCCTCTTGAAAAAAAGGCAATATTTTAAATTTTAAATTATTTTAAAACAAGAATATTGGAGACAGATAATCAGTGTACCACAGGCTGGATACCTACTTTTCACTCCTTTTAATTCAGTTTCTTCAGCATCTTAAAATACTCTTTTCAAAGTTTTCTGCCAAATATGAAGAAAATACTCAACACTAAAGGGACCACGTTGATCAGGTTACAGGGGGACTCCAGAAAAGGCTGATACTGTTGTAACCACGACCCACATCTGGCTCGAAGGATCTAAATCCTCCTCGAGACTGAATCCACTCCAGCAATACAAAGAAGACCGTAAAGTTGCTTTGAAAGCACTGTGAGGAAATCCCTTTTTTGGGGGAATTCTTATACTAATATAAAGCTCCATGGCATCTGCCCTGTCCTTGATTATGCTGAAGCGGTGCAGGATCAGATCGGACACGGAGGGAAGGCGTTAGCAAGCCCTTCCAGCCAAGGCAAGGTAGAGCAGCCTTGCAGCTGCTCCGACTTGCGGCCAGGACAAGGGCTGAGCTTCTGTTTTCCACAGGGCTTTTAAAGCAAAGGAAATCTTGAATTAAACTTTCAGATCTGGTTTCTTTGGAGTATGGTAAGCTAAAAAGATTGGTGCAGTTTTCCAAGGAGACACTATGAGGGAACAGAAAATCTAAAGAGCTCGTGTCCTTCAGATGTTTTGCAGACTTATTTCTGTGTCATGGGTTGGTATCATTTATCAGAACTCTAGAATCTAAACTTATTTTTTTAACTCCTAATGCCATCTCGAAAAATAAACTCCTATCTCATAGCATACCCAAAGCACTTGAATTCACAAATATAAAGCCATAGCTATAAAAATGCCAAAAAGTACTTTTTCTTGGATTTTTTTCAGCCAGAACATTGCAAAGTCAAAGTATTTTTTGGGAAAAAAAAGTGTTTGGCCTTGCTTTTTCAACATGAAAATGACTCCCTAACTCCTTCAAACCACTGGACGACAGTTAAACAAAGCTTGTCAGCATTTCTTTTTCTTTTTTGAAGCCACCAAGCCAAGCTCTGAGAATTCAAATGACTGAAGATTATTGATGCCATACAGCAATATACTTTATCCATTAACAATAGCAATCAAATTCAGTTTTAGTGTAATTATACATATGTCAGTGGAATAGCACAAGAGAAGAAATGGGACTAGTGTCTTCACTGCTCCAGGCATTTCAAAACCTGCTGGAAAGGCTCAGCACTTTGCTGAACAAGGCGAACAAGAATAAACAGAGTATTTCCCACCGCTAACATATTCCCATTGCTCAAGCTCATTTACAGTCTAGAAGTGGAATGACATTATTTTTGACAGCAGCAACACAGTAGTACCCCAGATTCAGGGGCACTTCTGCCTAAAGAGAGATTTAAGGTTAGAATAACATTACTCTGTTAATATTAAACACTTCACTGCCTCATCTCATGCTCTCCACTGTACTAACGAGACGTCTGACGCAAAATCTATTAAAGTTAGTGGCCCTCTCTGAGTGCTTGTCTACTATCACTCATCACAGCTCCCAAAGTAGGATGGATGCTTTTGTCCGGGATTCATAAACCAGATGAAGTCCTTGACCTCTCTCAGAGTATTTTTTTCCCAGAAAGCGTTTGCAGAAACTCTTTGTTCTCAAATCCCCCAGTTCAGCATCACCACTCGTACGCTGGGAGGTCGCTCAAGGCCAAGACGGAACAAAAACTAACTATAATCATGGGGAAGTCTAGGAATAAATCAGTTTTGAAAAGGGAAAGGAGAGCGACTCCAGGATAGAAGCAGCCCTTGCATCGAGAGGGCTGGGAGAGCCAGGGAACCTGCCAAAGCACAGGCACAGGGAGAGCCGTGCTGCCACTGACGCCGCGGGCAAAGCCCCTGATCCTGCCGGTGGTGTGGTCTGGGCTACTAGTGCTCCCAAATTCTGCTTCTCTGCACAAGGATCAGCCCCCACGGGGCCAAGATAACACGTTTTTTTAAAGTTACTAGGGAAGCACAATATGCTTTGGGGGTGGCCACCGAAATCAAGACCAGAACGCCAATGCATTTCAGAACAGCCCACGTCCCAACCAGCCTGTGCATAGTTAACAACTCCCGCACATTGCTTTAACACAGGGACCTCAGTTTATTAAGCATAAAATCCAAAGGGGCAACCTTTCCCCTGAAATCGTACTCAGCATCTCACTGACCCACCAGCAACAAGCCGTCAGCTCTGCTAAGTGGTTGCAGAGTCTTGCAAGGCTTTTCCACTGTTCACCGTTGCATTAATGGGATTCTGCCGAACGCGAACGTCCCAGGCTCTGAATAATCAACTTACAGGCAGCGGCTCAAAGAACCAGGTGAGGAAGACAAGAAACCCAAATGGTAAAGCAGAGTATTTGGCAATCTGGCATAACGAGCGCCTTCACCTGTGTGTTGTGACCAAGCCCATAGGCAAAGGCAGGTTTCTGGGCTTGGTACACTCAATTAAAATAAAGCAAAACAAGCGCTCAGCGATGCTTTTTGGGGTGGACTGAGCAAAATAAGCAGCGTAAAGCAGAGCCATGATTCACTTTTTGTGCTACTGCAGGGTGTAAAGCCCCAAATGAGCGAGCAGGATCCTCCCCAGCATGCTCCATGCTGTAAAGGCACACACAAAAAAAGATTAAAGCTGCCTCGAGGAGTTTGCAATCGGAAATCATGAGGCACAGAGCAGCTGGATGCTGATCTCCCTAAGCCGGTGGATATTTCTTTTGTTAGTGGCTGATCCCATCTTCCCCCTTGCCTGCAAATCTCAAATCTTTGTAAAGATTTCTAGTAAGTATTTGCTCAGGTAGTTCTGGTTTTGCTGGCCAAGAACGCCAAACCCTAGCAGGAATTGCTCCTTCCCACCTCACTTGTCATCCCAGGGCCACGTTCAATGTTTTTGCCACTGTCACTTTGTGGGTTGGATGCACACGTGCAGGGCAAATTAAGGCAATATCAGCGGAGCGGTTATTTCACAGGGCTTCAGACAACGCCGTCACGCCTGGACACGCTTGTCGCACGCCACCACATGCTTGTCGCGCGCCAGCACGGTTTCGGCCGAGTCGTGGCAGGGCAGGTGGCTGTGGTCTGTCCCTCGCAGCCCGCCCAGCGCAGAGGGCTGCTGCTTCAGTTTCTGATCATTTTCGGTAGCCTGCAGGCTAGACCTCTTTGCATATAAATAGCAACTTTTTTTTTTTTTGTCTTTTCATTTTTTGACTAACCCTCTCTCCCCACGTTTCATCCTTTTTCTCACATTTACAACGGCTCAAAGCATCCTTCTCTAAAGATCTCTTCTGCATTCGTTCCCCCTCAAATGCTGTTTTGACGTGTGTTTTTACAACCAAGCGGCACTATAGAAAGTAGGAGCCCAGAAATAAGAAAAAAAAGGTGCCAGACTGGGATAACTTCACATTTGTAGCGTGTTGCCTGGTAAAACCAAACAGCCTATAAAATGGTAATAAAACATTAATGCAACAAACCGATGCGATTAACGCCCACTTGCGCCTTTGGAGCTCTCAGAACTGAAAAACAGGGTTTTATTATAACAATGCTTTTGATTTATATCACCTGGACAAATAGGTTAGTAAAAGTAATATAGGTCAGGTGACGAAAACGCTCCATTTCGTTTCAGCATGCCGCCTGCTACTTCCTTCTCTAACTTCAGTTACTATCCTCTCGAAATCGGGATCGTTTTTGTCATTAACACAGATTTTACTTGCTGTAAGGATCGTTTTGCCCTGCCACTTTACTAGTTTTTCTTATTTTCCGCCTTTTCTCCGCATCTTCTTCCCACAGAAAGGCAAGGTTTTGATAAAAGGGGGGAAAAAACCCAAAAAACCAACCAACCAACCCACCCCAGTGAATCAGTTCTAACGAATTTCAGTGACAAGGTTTTGAAGCATCACCGGCCATCGCTTGCAGACGGAAAATCTCTTGAGTTTCGCTATTTCGGTAACTTTTCCCCCCCCTCCTTGACACAAGCCGGGTTTTTCCCCATCAAACCACCCATCCCCACACAAAAGCCGGCGGCTGGAGCGCTGCCCTGGGACCGGCCACCAAACGCTTTACCTCAACCCCGAGACCCTCCCCGGGGGACCCCCGGCAGCCCCATTTCGGGGCTTTTCACCCCGCTGAGGTGGGGGGGAGCCCCGGCTGATCCGCGCCCATTCCCGCCTCCTCGGGGCTCTCCACAGACACGTGCGGCACCGCCCGGTAGGTCCTACCATGCTGGGGGTTATGGGGGGGGGTCGGGGTTCGCCCACCCCTCCCCTGCGGTGCCCGCCCCGCGCCCCTCCATCCTTCCCCCCCCCCCCACCTTGGTCCCGCCGCCGTTACCTGCCGCCGGGCGCCGCCGCTGCCCTCTCGCCTCCGCCCCCCCTCCCCGCTCCACAGCCCCCGCCAAGGGGGCGGGCGCCTAGGCGCTGACGGACGGGTGTTTCGCCCAATCGACGGTGGACGCTGGAAGCGGGCTGGCCAATGGCGGGGAAAAGTGAGGCTAAAGCGAAAGTGGGGGGGGGGGGAGATAAGGCGGGCGGTGGCGGGGGGTGAGGGATGGACGGGAGGAACCGGTGTTTGGGGGGGAGAAAAGGGGGAGAGGGATGGGGGAGCGAGAAGGAACGGGGTGAGGAGAGAGCGGGGAGGGGGGGGGCAGGTGCATCTGATGAAAAATGCCCAATTTTCTGCCCTGCTGCGCACCTGGGGGCTCGCAGCCCCCCAGGTAGGGTTGGGGTTAACACACCCCTCCCCCCCCGGGGTATCCCAGCCTTCTTGAACCCCCGGGATGCTCAGGGAGAAATTTGGGTTATGAGGAAAAACTGTGCTGGAAGGTGGCTGTGGTGGCAGAGAGCGATGGGAGGGAATTTAATATTTTTTACCTCCAGCCATCGCAACGAGCTGACCTCGCGTAAAAGGCAGAAGAAGGGCGAGAGCAGGGGCACGGGGGTTATTTTAATCTGGGCCACAAACGCGGGTGTCGTGGCATTATTTTTAGGGGTGCAGCGCCCGGGCTGGGCACGGTGGGTTTAATGGTTGGCAGAGGAAGAGCAGCTCGGCTCCAGAACCGAAGGATCTGGGCGGAAAAGCGGCGGAATTAGGCCGAAACCCCTCAATCGGTGTTAATATTTTTGTTCGGGCCTTTTTCTCTGCTCTTTGGGGACTTGCTGTCGCTGCGGTTGGTTTATAGGCGCAGAAAGGGGGGGGGGGTCCTTGTGTCGTTACACTGATGAGTCTCCGGACCGGCACCCAGCACCCTGCAGGACATAAATCACCTGGGTGGGAAAAAATCTCAGCAGATGGGACCCCTGCGTGTGTGAGGGTCTAACCACGCAGCTCTGGCGTGCCTACCGGGGCAGCTTTTGCAGCCCCGTTTCTTACGAGAGCTGTTTCACATCACTTGGGAATTTGGCCTGTTTCTGCATGTTCAAAGATAAATAATTCAGGCGCTGTATGTTTAGCTCTTCAAAGTGCAATCAGTTCTCCATTATCCAGAGCGCGCGGGATAACCTGGGTAATGGAAAACCCCAGCTAACGCCGTGCAAGGCGGCGAGGAAGGCAAAAATTTGGCCAGAGGTCTGACATCCTTGCCGTGCCCCTTGGAGGTGGATGGACATCTTGCAGGTTTTGCTTTTGCTTACTGGGCTAAACTGGGAGCTGTTGAATAAGCTTTTAAAGCAAAACTAAATGTGGGAGAGTCTGCCGTTTGCGACATGCTGCGGTTAGGAAAACCAGGAAGCTTTTGCTCCATGGGCACACACTGATGTTGGTTTATTATATATGAATCGTTTCCTGTGCGCTGAACTTAGGGCATTGTTTTGGCTGGTGCTGTACAAGGAGTGATGTGTAAGGCCCTGTTTCAAACCGTTTATATTTTAAATAAACAGGGTGGAAAGGACGACAGATGTGCGAAGGTGAAGTGGTGCGTCAAAAGCATCCGAACTGGGGAAGCCCCCCCCGTTTCCCGTTCAACCATGCCAAGCTGCATTCATCGCTGGCTCCAGCTTCAGGGTGATGCATCCCTGCTCCTTAGCTCTGCTCACTTTTCCACATAGGTTTTGGTCCATCCTGCCTTTGGTGAGGTTGTCCTCTTTTACTTAAATTTTGGTGATTTTTTTTTTTTTTTTTTTTTGTACAGCATCTCAAACTATGTTACCTCTTGGGTGAGGGAGATGTCAAGATACGAGAGCTTGTGCTATGGATTTGCATGAGCTAATAGTAACTACGATAACATGTCCAAGGGAGATGGTGTGGCAGGGAAGGACAGAGGTCACCTGGAAGATATGTCTCCTACAAAAATCTTTAAAAGATGCTAGGCCGTGGCATGGCAAATCAGTCTTGCCATCTCTGCTGATTCACTTGTAAATGAAAAGGAGTCTGTCCCAGGGGCAAGTTTGGTTTAAACTCTGTTTTAAAGCACCCCCGGGGCTCATCCTGTGTGGGCCATTGCACACCTTGCTGTGTGAGTGGCAGAAGGCTCTTCCAGAGCCCGTCGTCTTCCCAGAACTGGGCTTATCCTAAGGATCTTTGTAGCTGTTTTAAGGGATAGGAGAAGCTGGAGTTAATCTTGGGACTGTCTCCTTTTGCTCCCTTGCCTGTCAAGCTCAGCCAGACTGGATATGGACCTCTGCTAGTGGCTGATGCTGCTGGTGGCTTTTCTTTTAAAATTGAAGGGGACAAGGTTTTCCCTTGGCTGGGGCTTGGTGGTGGGCACAAAGGTTGTTTCTGAAAGGATGGGGCCATCTCTGCCCCCATCCGTCATTAGAGCTGAGAATTATCAGGGCTGTGACGGTAATAAACAATGACAAGGAGACCGGTAATCGTATTAGTAGTATTTTTACTAACATTATAATCATTATATTGTTGTTATTATATGGGTTACTATCTCCTTGGGTTTGGGAGGCTCTGAGCATTTTAGTTTGACTGAAAGCCTGATTTTATGGATCATGTTAACACTTGCAGATATACCTGCAATGATTTTCATTCAGTATTTCACACCGGGATGGATTTATGATGTGTCGTACCTCTGTCACAAGCTTTGAGAGTATCAGGAGCTCTGGGCTGCCGTTTTTTATAAATCTCCATAAATCATTAAAAATCTGGTTTTAATGAATGCAAATTTAGTGCCACAGAAGGGAAGTTAGTTGGCTGGAGGCGCTCCCAGAGCTGGAATTGCTCCGACACCAGCAGCTGTTGAAAGATGTTTCTTCAAGTTCAGTCCTGTAAGCCATGTGGGACCTGAGATGATCATGACAATCTTTGGGCTAAATCTCTGCAGACATAAACCTTATTAATGCCCATCAAATGAAACTATCCTCGTTTTTCCAAGATCCACAGAGCTGACTAGGAAAGAGGGGGAGTTGTTGTATATTCATCATGTAAAGTCCAGTTCTGGGAACGTTTACATTTTTAATATAGTTAAGTGTACATGTATTTACAAGATTAGGTTAACATAGTAATAAACAATTTATTTAAAGACATAATGTCTAATACAGATTTCTGGTGCCTGAATGATCATTTCCTAATATTGCTGTTATAAATACGGCCATGATTCACATCTCCTGTTGCAGAACAAGCAACAAATCTTGGGGAAGGAAGTACAGAACTGGATTTTTTCCTAAGAGAAGACTTTTTTTAGACTTTTATTATAACTCTAATTTGAGCCAGAAATTCATTCACAGGAAACATATAATAAATAACGAGTAAGGGTGGGATTTTTCAAGAGCAGTGGCTAGTGCTGGCTTGCAGTGGGAAATGCACTCCTGAAAATCCCCCCTGGGATTTTTACCAGACTTTGTGTTATCCTACCTCTGTAAGACCCTGTTGGTTTTGCAAACTGGAGCATCAGAATCCATCCTGCTCAGCACTGTGAGCTGCATTTATTATTACAAGAGCAAAGGATCCTGTAAATGAAAGGATGAGGTAGGAGGTTTAAAGCAAACTCTTGCACAGCTCCTGATTAAACAATGGCAACCGTTGCTGGAGGGCATTGCAGAGCTGAAAGTGTAAGTGTGTTCAAGGAAGGATTAGACAAATTCATGGGTGACACACGCTCTGGCAGCTGTTAAACCCAATAATCTCCGTGCAAACCTCTAGTTCGGGATGTCCCCGAGGTGCTGACGGCCGGCAGCCGGGGGAACATCACGAGAGGCAGCGATCCCTCGCCGTGTGTCCTGCTCTTGCCTTCTTCATAAACTACCCGGCGACAGCACTGCAATACCTTACCTCTGGGTTATTTGGAAACGGTGTTAGGAACTTTGCTGCTCAGCAGGTACAAAGTGTGATGTGTTAATTTTAAAAGAGGTAAGGAAGAGCTGTAGCTTCTCTTTGAAAGATTTCTGAAGGGTCTGAGCTCTTTTTTCTCAGGTCTTTTCCATTAGGTGATGCGCAGACCCTGCAGCCTGCCTTTCCTAAGATAGAAATAGAAGTGATTTCTTGCACTCCAATCAAGTTTTATTTGAATGAAATATGACATTACACTGGCAAGAATCATGGAAAAGGCCATAGACGGCATCATCCGAGGAGGAGACACGTTGAAGCAGAGCGCAGCGGCCGTCTGTATGTTCTCATAGAGTCTGAACAGTACGTGGTGCCTGGCAGCTCTGAGTTAGCATCGAGGTCATTTCAACCTTAGGAGTTAAAAGGGAAATTGTGACTGTGATTATGGCAAGCACAATGTTTTTGTAACTGTTGCTTTTTGGCACAAAGCAGTCCAGATTAGCAAAGCCACCCCATGGGAGTGTATGTTCTGGGTGCGGGCGAGGCAGTGCTGTTACCATAAACACCCGTGGCCACGCTCCGGTCCGGCTCCGCTTCTCCAGGCAAGCTGTCAGGAGCTCGAGGGGTTCCTTTCTCCATGCCCATGTGCTGCACCGTGCACAGGAGCTCCTGAGCTGGACGTGGGAGTCCTGCAGAAATGCAAACAGTAATTAATAATGCCAATAATTACAATCCAGATCATTATTACATGGGTCATGCCCAGCTACAAAATTTAAATTCTTTGAGCGTAACTAACCTGCTAAATTCTTATTTAGGAGGGACTATAAATCATGGCCTGTCTCCTGAGATGAGGGCTGGAACAAGGCACACTCCGCACCCTACCTTCCTGGGTTGCAGGACCTGAAGCTCCGCGCTGGGACAAGGATCCCCACCTCGGAGAGCTGCGCGTGTGGGTGCAGCTGCGGGAATCCCCCGGCTTGCGGAGGGAGCGAGGGCAGAGATGTACCCCAATCCCACTTTTCCTCTGCTCAGTTCACTTGGGGGGGCGGGGGGGAAGCTGTGAAGAATCATCAGAGAAAAACATATAAAACAAGAGCAAATATTTGTGGTGTCGTGACAGCTCAGAATTCATCTCTCCATTGTACCAAGCAGCGGTGCAAACAGGAGTGTGGGGAAAACCACCTGTACTGCGGTCTTTGCTCCTTATCCACTTGCTGTGCTTTTGGCACTGCATCTGATGGGAATATTTACTCTTCATTTAGCAGCAGCACAAACTCCACCGTACCAAGGAAGAGCAGGCTGAGCTCTGGCAGGGCACGAGTGAGGCGGCAGCATCTCAAATAAGATCCCAGCAACGCCTGTGGTGCACGGGAAGCGGTGCAGAGCATCAGCACAAGGGTTTGGGCTTTGGCTCCAACCGAGTTGCCATGGTCAACACTGCATGTTTGTACAGCAAGAGGAGATCATATTCATCAGAGCAACACCCTTCCTTTTTACGTGTGTTTTTTGACGTGTAGTTGCCATTGAACTACCCATTTAACACCGCGCTCTCTTGCTAGGACACTAGAGAAAGAGGTTATTTTCAGTCACCAAAGGTTTTACTTTTTTTTTTTTTAATAAATCCTGATGAAAAAACAACATTATAGCTGAGGCGTGAACTTTTAATGACTTTATTTCATAATCTTTTTGAAGATTCCTATTGAACTAACTGAGTCTTTCAACACTTTTTGTTTTTGGCTTAAAATGCTGGCACAAATGTTGCTCCAGATCTCACGTACTGTGCTATTTGCTGTGCCCAGTTCCCCCCTGCAGATTTTGGTAAATGTTGCCATTGCAGTGTAATGAAGTACAGACGCTTATTGACAGTGATATCATCTGCCCATATGATCTGGGAGATGGTCACAAGCATCATGTGTTTGTGAAGAATATATTCCAGCATGATATGTAGCATGCTTAGTTAGCTGCATCGGAAAGATTTCCAGATAGCTATTGATTTTCCAGTCCTGTAATTAGTTCAGAGATTACAAACATAGAAAATATTGCTCCAGAAATTGATTTTTTTAATTGTTCATAGCACCAAAACTGTGGCGTGACTGCGAAGCGTGTCACATGCTTCCTGCAGATAAAGACTTTGAACTTTGGAAAAATATTGCTGCTGTAAACCCAGAGGAGAAATCATGTGGCTAATTCTTTTGCTATCTCAGGTAAGGCCTGCATCCCACTAATTCTGACCGATTTTGAAAATCCATCCCTATAGTTCCTCTTGCAGGATTCAAGGTCTACAGGAGAGATCGGACTCTGCATCTGCGAGGCCAGATTGCAGCCTGGCCAGGAGCTGCCCCTGCGGGTCAGGATCAGGGGAAGCATCAGCCATCCCCCGTGGTGCAGAGCCCTCCATCCAGGGATGCCCCAGTGTCCTGGGGCTGATGTTCACCCTCATAATAGTTTTTGCTTAATCTGTGCTCTGTGCTTACCATTGCACGACTGCCTCTTACCGCCCTGAAGAGGTCACAGCCCCATGGAGCACATCCCACGTACTTCACCAGCATATGCAGCCCCCTGTGCTCAGCTGCAGGCTCAAAATGCCCCTGAGGAGGAGGGAGACTCCTCTGCCCGCTTTCCAAATTCATGGAGCCGCTTTTAATCACCACCATGAGGGTCCGCACTGCTGCTGCAAGCTAGCTACCGAAGGGCTCTGGCTGCAACCTGCAGCGACACAACATTTCCCAGCAAGGCTGCCTTTTGCTAATCCACTGCTCCATTATGGTCTCTGCATCTATGCTTATAAAAGTTTAAGCTTTACACTCTTTATATTGCTGCTGGAGCTGCCTACTAGTGCAGTAAGTGCCGTGCACGCACACGTGTTGCGCCGGACTCTGCCCCAAGCGTTCATCAGGGCTGATGTTTCACGGCTAGCTGAGCTCTCCTGAAACACATCCCGTGGACCACAGCTTGGGCCATGCTCAAATCCTTTTTCCTTTCCTCCCCCTGGTCCTGCAGCAGCAGGAACTCAAGGCTCAGCCTCACATACTGGAAAGGTTTACAGAATACAGCTTTAACTTGGTGACTGCCACGTGTTTCTTGTCTGAAGCGACACTTGCACTTGCCATTTCCTTGTTATAATTATAAGAGAAACTTAATCAGCTCGACTTCTCCTTGCTGAAGTAGGTCTGACTTTGCATTTGGCCTGCTGAAAGCCATTAGACCGCGACAAGCCGCAGCAGCTCGGGCAGTCAGCAGAGGCCAGAAGTCGGTCTCTGGTGTCCTTGTCCCTCCGGTCCTGTGTCATCGCAAGGGTGCACCGTCCCACCGGTCACTTTATAGCTCCTCTCGCCAGTTAGTGCTTTTTCTGGTTTTTAATTCTCTTCTAGGACTGTGAAGGGGGAGATAAGAGAGGAAAGGGATATAAAGACTGGGAGCATAGCGAAGCAAATCAGAGTTACTGCAGTGGTCCCGAGTATTTCAGATTTATTTTTTCCACTTGCTTACCTAGCGTTTGACGTCCGAGGAGGACAGGGAGCAGCAGGCAGTTGGCTGAGGGCAGTAACTTCTCCCACGAATGGCCATGGCCAGAAGCAGATATACGATTAACCATCTATTGGAGATGCCCTATGGCTGCTCTGACCTTCATCCCCGCGCGTCCCAGATCCGTGCATGGACAGAGTGAGGTGAAACCCCAGCCCCGGCCCCCACTGCGGCAGGAGATGTTCCCACCCCAGGCTGTCCCCAGCAGCTAGAAGCTCCATTTGCACAGGCAAACGTGCCCTGGACCTGCCAGGTCTGGAATGTCTATTTTTTTTTTTTCATTGCTTCCAGGCAACATTTTTTCATCTGTAATTATCCACTGAAGAAAGATGTCTCTTCTCTTCTTTGAAGGGGATTTTGGGTCTTCCCCAGCAAGGTGCATGAGCCGGTTAGTGCTTCGTGCTGGTGACTCAGTGGCCTCGTTGCACACACAGGATGGGGTGGCTGTTGCTTATGGAAAATAGGAGTAGTTATGTCCAGTAAAAAACACAAACTTCCTCTCCAAAGAAGCTGTTATTTCTCTCTAACAGGATAATGACAGATATTTTCTGTGGAGGCAAAGCCAGGAGACTGCAGCAGATGCAATAAGGGCACTGCAGTTAGGGTGGTTATTGGAATTATTTCATCTCATTGCCCAACTGTGCCTGGCATTAAACAAATCAGTTGGGTCACTTCTCTAAAAAGCTTGCAAATTAGGAAGGTGGGGCAGACCACAAAATCCCCCAGAAAAATAATTTCCAAATTACAAGGATTACATATTCTGCTGTAGTCACACAGGCAGTCAGAGAATTTGGCTACTATGGGATTTCTTCCAGAACTTGTGAAATCTCAGGAAGGAAGAAGAGTTGTTTATTTTTAAAAGCCCCAAACCTTACAATAATAAAAATAGTCAAACTGGGCAATGTGATTTGGTTGAGAAAGTGCTTCTGCAACTATATAATTCCCAAACATACCCAGTCCCAGCAAGACCTTGGGAAGCATCTCGGGAAATGGGAAGTGCTGCAGTGAAAGTAAATTTAATAAGACATTAATGAACCAGGCACCCTCCCCTCCCTCACCCACAGCAGCTCCCGAGGCAAGCGGCATCAGACCAGGGCACAAATTCTCCTCCTGCATGTGCAGTCATTGCACCAGCCCATTTTTAATCTTTGCAGGAAAATGGTATCACTGGGAGTCTCATTACATAAGAATCCTATAGGAGAAAGGTGTGGAAGGAAAGGAGGAGAAAACACTGCTTTATTCTTTACCTCCCAAAGCAATTATTGGGGTCAACTGGCTTCCTGGGAAGCAGAATTTGGGGGGCATGGATGAGAAGGGAATTGCAAGCGCTTTCCCCACCTCCCTCTGCTCTAGGACAGGTGGATAGGAAGAAAAATGAAGGGTATCACCCCAAGAATATATCTAGCCTTTGTGTAAGTGAATCCCCCTTGCCTGAGGGCAGAGTGGCCACTGCCGGGATTGAGGGAAAGCACCAGGCAAGCATCAGTCCCCCCAAACCAGGCAGTTTGGGGGTTAGGCAATAACTAGGCATTTAGGGGGTTACCCACTGTCTCCCCGAGGTGGGAGGATTTGCAGGATGACCTGCGGGCATTTCTCAGTTCTCAACACCTCTCGGAATTCCTACCGGGATAAGGACGGGAGCAGCTGAGTTAGCCCAGTCTCACTCTCCCATCTAGTGGTAAAACAAGGAAAGGTGGTCCAGGCAGAAAGAAAGACATTTAGCTTTCTGGGGCTTTTGGAGAGGGTATCATTGCGGGTTTAGTTAAACTCATCTTCCCCAGCATGCTGGGGATTGGGAATGTCACCGACCTGATCCAGAGGGAAACACAGCAAAATGCAAAGGTTGCTGCGGGTCGTTCCCCAGGTCTAGCGGGATTTGGGGGACCTCTGCTCCCAGAATAACTTACAAAGGAGATCGATCTGCACACTGATGAATACACCCCAGGTAAACCAGTGTGGCTCTAAAAGCATGCAATTCTTAAGCAAAATGAAGTCTCCTAAACCCCTCGTGGCAAGTGGGAGGCAAAAAGCTGTAGAGCAGCACGAGAACCGCAGCGTCCCATAAATAACATCTTACCTTCAACTAGCCCTCTCCGCTGCTCCGGCCCCGATGCAGACACAGCTTTGCAGATTTCCCCCCCCAGCCCACCCCACACGCAAACCTCACAGCCACTGCGCTGCCTTCCTGGAAAGGCTTCTGAGGTCCCACGAAAATAAGCAGGGGGGGAGGCGCAACCTGCGAAGGCTGATTGTACGGACGAGATTAGGTACCCGCAGGCATCGCGCTCAGAAAACACACTGTCGGAAACGTGGGCTGTGCTCCCTGAGCATGGCGTGCAGAGCCCGAAATTTCAGCAGTGCAACAGTCTTTAAGACCTCTTCTAGGAGGTGGCTAGGGGAGGCTGAAGCAGGGCAAGCTGTAAAGCTGTTTTATTTCAGCCAGACCCACAGAGCTGCATGAGAAGGGTTTCATCTCTCCCACAAAACTTTAAGATGCTCAAGCTGATTCAGGCTCAAGAAATCTCAGTTTTTTTCCATGAGGACCTGGTGCAGAATGAGCTCAGTCAGTGACTAGCCCCATGGGGATGTCACTCCCCAGGCTGGAGAGGTGCAGGGCTCAGGTCCTGCTGTCCCATATTCATGATGCTGCAATTCCCACTCCGGTGCCCAGAACTCTGTTCCAGAGACCTGAGATGCAGAACGGATGCACTCTTACAGAAGATTCATGTTGTCATGTCAGATCGAAGAATCATGGTATTTCCTGGAAGGTTAGATGATGTTTCATTTTCAGCAAATAAGGTCAAAAGCACAAGGGAAAAAAAAGTAATCTCTCATAGATCAGCTGTTTACAAACCCCAGAGGTGCAAGTGCTTGGCTCGTGTTGCTGTTCATAAAAAAAATGCCTTCCTGGAGCAGCACACTGCTAAACTTGGCTTTCCCAGGGTGTCACCCACATAGTCTGCAGCGTGAATAGACTCAGCTGGAAAAAGATAACTCAGATGAGTACGGTACTCACTCCCACGCTGTTGGAATATAAAACTGAAAATAAAACAAAAAGTGCTGGGCAGGTTTGGGAGGGCAGGAGTCAGTCAGGTAAAATGGAAATCTTCTGCAGAAGGAATGCAGTGCTCTGGGTGGTTTCTCAAACAGCACCCACACGCTGCTGGAGGGGGGACGCAGGTTGGACCCATCATGGGCAGGAGCCGGTGATGGGGCCAGGCCACCTCGGGGGATGCTTGAGGCCGTGTTGGTGTGTGCTTACTGGGATGGGACATCGCTGGGCTGTGCCCGGCGTGGCTGGGGCCGAGGTGGGTGCTGGCTGAGGGTGCTGGGCCCCCTGCGCTGGTGGGGTGCAAGCTCAACCACCGCATCCCTCGGATACTCTGCGTGTCGGGAGAGGGCAGCCTTCACCGCAGACGGATGCGGCCGGGAGGGCGAGAGGCATCTGCAACCAACTGGTCCAGCACAGCAGGAGCTGTGGCTTTTCTTAAAAGCTTCAATTAGAAAGTTTAAGCCATGCCCAGTGCGGAATAGGGGGTTATGCAGATGAAGAAGGCACCTTTCTCTCCTGAAGACGCTGATGTTGCCAGGAGTTAAGCGCTTTCCCATCTGCATCCTCAAGGATGTCCTGAGATGTGATTCACGCGGCCAAGCTGGTAGGGCGAAAGGGCCCCTGGACCAAGGCTGGCCGTGACCTGCTGCTCCAAGAGCCCCTCTCCAGCAGACTTAAAGATATATATCAGGTTTCCCTTCTTCACTGCAAGCTCATCTACATGCAGCACAGACCATCAGGCTCATCCGTTTGGCTGCATGTGCCACAGCCTGGGGACCCGGGTGGGACATCCTGGGCTTGCATCTCCGGCAATGCAAACCCTCCCTGGAAAGCGTGTTCGCTGCTACAGCAATAAAAAAAGGTTAATGAAAAGACAAGCTGGAAACGTGGAAGCACAGTTAATGCTATGGCTGTGATGCTTCATTTGCGCTGCAAAGAGGAGATAAGTTCTGCCTCCCACTAGAAGTGTCACCAGGGAAAATTATTCCTTCCTTCTGTAAATGGCATCACATTGTTTTTTCTTTTCAGCTTGCTGCCAACTTGGTGTCACGGTCTATTTTTTCATGAAAATAATCTGGTTACCTGGCAGTGGTGGTACCCTCCATCCAGCCTCCCACCCCCCAGACAAGATCAGTACAAAAGATATTCAAAAACAGATTCACCTAGGAAGGAAGAATAAATAAGGACGGCTCTTAGCTTGTGAATAGCTAATGAAGACCCACTTAGCAGTCTTGGCATCTTCATCAGCTTCAGCGGATGATCGTTGATTGTGTGTCTGCAGCTACTTTATTCTTCTTTGCTCATTATACCCAGGTCAAATGAAACACACACAAAACCGTGGCAGAAATGATAAGAGCCGATGGAGATGGCCATAGTGGTGACCCATCGAACTGGAAAATTACCAGTTAAGATTTTTTTATAGCCTGTTACATGGAGCTATTTCGTCTATCAGCAAGAGGTAGGTCACTTCTAATCACCAGGGGTGAAATCCAACTCATCACCCTGTCCTGCATCTCTCATTAACAAGGGATGAATCTGAACAGTCCCGCCTGGGAGACCCCTTGGAGAAGCACCGGCCATGTATTTTGGGGGCTGTTTAGGATTCACCACCATACTAACGTGCTGGTATTGCCCAAAGGACTCGGGGCTTTCTGCACCAACCTGGGTGCAAAGGCTGTGGGTGAGGATTGAAGAGGGTGGCAGGGCTGCTTGGCACCCAGCTCTCACCCTCACCGGTCACTGCACCGCTCTCCTCAGCCCAGAAAGACTTTTCCCTCTTAGCAAGAGGTTTTTCAACTGTTAGAGTCTAGTGAAACTTACAGTGAATAACCTACATCAATACACTATCATATAAATATAGTGAATCCTCTAACAGGGTTTTCTTCTTAAGTACCTTAGGACACTGATTTCCCCCTTTCCCAAAACCAAGCCTGAAGGGCTCAGGGGCTGCAAGGTGAATGATGTTTCAATACTATATTTGCTAATAACCTGGGAAAGAAAAAAGGGAACAAAAGAGTAAAAAAGAAAGAGAGCCAGCCAGATCCTGCCTCGCCACAAGTACCCATGTCTTGATTAGTTTGCCACAAAACTTGTGGCAATGGATAAATATGGAAGAGGGGTGCTGTAACATGAAGTGCCTTTGCCGGAGAACTCTGCTGCAATGTGGATTACCCTGCTGTAAAATCTGCTCTATTTCTACTTGTCTGATCCAGCCCCAAGACCTCATTGACGGTGATTACTCCCAGACTCTTCAGTCTCCGCTTCTTTCTGTTCCTAACCCAGCAAACCATCCTCTTCTCACCAGTTCTGGGTCAGAGGAAAATGTTGTTATTAGGCTACCTCTATTTTATGGTCTTTTAATTATTTCCACCTCTGTGATTACACTAATTAGCCAACTGGTTTCTAATGGCTGTACAGTAGCTCCCATTACACTTTCATTAATCACGGTGTTAGCTAGTCTCGTTAAGAGTCCCTGATTTTTTTGCATTATGATTTGAAATTATTCAATGTAAAAGTAATCTGAAAGGGGGAAAGAATTACATAGGAATGACACCATCTTTGCCAGCAGATTGGCAGAGAGCCTTTTTGATATATTTAGAAATGTTATGATTTACAAGAGCCCGCCAACCATTTACTTAGTGTCTATAAAAAAAAAAAAAGGGTAAGCTTGAAGTTTCCAAATCACAACTATTAAAGGCTCCTTCTCACTTTCTTTGATTCAAGGCTGTTGATGGACACATTCAAATGGGATCAAAACCAAAACAACTGACAACACATCTCCTTCATCCTGATAGCTGTAGCCGAGCACTTACCACAGCTACACCATCTCTTCATCACATGGCAAACGCAGGACAACACAGAAATAAAGATCTAAGAGGAGGTTAAGTTTTTGCCACTGGAAAAACATTACTCTGACAGCTCTCAAGACCTTCCTATAAATCCTCATGCATGGAGACTATTTGATGTGCTAAAGGACTTCTTAAAATAATCAAAATTAAGAACAAAGCAGCCCACATTGGATGGCTTAAATACATGCACAGGGGAATGTTTGCCACTGTGGTTATGATAGGGAAAAAAAAATTAATACCTACTTAAGAGGAGAAATTCAAACACAGATCAATTAATCCTGCCAGCCTGCTGTGTCTTGGGCAGGGGAAGGATGATGGGCGAGAAGACCCAGAGACCTGCAAACTGCCCGCAGAGGAGGCCAAGCTGGAGTCACCACTCGCAGACAGCGCTGCC
The DNA here is from genome assembly GCF_947461875.1 of Haliaeetus albicilla. Lineage (NCBI taxonomy): Eukaryota > Metazoa > Chordata > Aves > Accipitriformes > Accipitridae > Haliaeetus > Haliaeetus albicilla. Next base: position 4,109,111 of record NC_091484.1, read on the forward strand.
CGTCCGCTCGAGCCCTGCCCAGACACCAGCCGTTTGCTTTGCTTCTACGTCCAAGTGCGATCCCGCAGCTTCCCTTTTCCCTCCACTGCAGCCACTCCAGGAGTCCCTGGAAGACACCCCTGCCTGCACCACCACCATCACAAAAAATCCTCCAAGGAGAGGCGTGCGGGAAGGCACGGTTCTGTCCATCGGAGCTCACCCCCCTCCCAAACCCTTTGAAAGGCAACAGAGGCACAAATTAGAAAGAAACCAAAAGTGGATACTTGCACATCAGACCTATTTCAGATATCCGAGAGCTGAAAATCAATCATGCTCTCTCCAGCTAGAGATGCTACAGATGCACGTCACCAGCGATTCTCGCTCCCTTTCCCCATCCCGGGCCAATCCTGCATATCGACCCTTTCTGAGGAAAGCAACCTTCACCTGCACAGCATCCCGCAGCCTCTTCAAGTCACGGCCCACGGAGGATCACACGCAGGGGGGCACAGGGAGGGCTGGGGCACCAGGGGCAACAAACTGGCCTCAAAAAGCCATTCCCAAAAGAAAGGGTGCAGGTAACAAGCCAGGGCAAACACAGGAGGCTACCTTGCTAAATAACGGCACTTAAATGCTGTTCTCCAGGCAGGAATTAGCACTTTGCTCAGCTGTTTGTGACCTTCATCAGCACCTGCAGCACAGGTGCAGCTGATACCTTCAGTGAGAGCCTCTTCACCCGCAGTTATCCCATGCTGGTTTTTGGAACGGGACAAACTTTGCTCATCCTGCTTGCTCCCAGTAAGGACAGGATAACAGCACTGCACGGGGATTATTAACTAAACCAGACCTTGAGCAGCAAGTGCAGCATTTCAGCTACTGCAGAAGGGTAACCATTGGCTCCTGTGGATTTTTTTTATAGCAGCAACTTCTCTATTTAGTTATTTTGCATCTCTGACCAGTAGCCTTCATCTGCTGCAAAGCTGAGCTCTGAAGAAAGATGCCTGGTCCGGCTGCAGTGTGGGGCCCTTCTCCTGGGCATGTCAACCTGGGCTCTGCGTGATGATGATGAAGAGGGTGGCCAAGCCCCAGTTCAACGAGGTGCTTCAGTACAGCATAATTTTAGTGAGCGTTAAGTAAAACATTTTTGGCAGAAGGGACAAGGATGACGTTGCTCTTGCCTACCAGGGCTGGCTTTGAAAAGGAGGGAGAAGCAGGGAACCTTCATTTCCTGAAACTAAGAGGCTGAAGAGCCCCCATGACAAGCAAACCATTAAAAAGAAAAAGTAACAATAATACGGAGCAAAATATTGCTTCAGGGAAAAATTTCTGCTTGGTTTTAGCACAGATGTTGATATTGCACACTCAGAAATGGCTGCGTGGAAACACATTCACAGTGTGCTATTAGATGGTGCACGAAAGCAAGGAGCTGTGCTTGCATGGGAGAAATTAAAGCATTTAAAAATTAAAAGACATTTTTTAAATGGTTTCTGAAAGGCATTTTCTTCTCTGATAGAGAAGTTATGAGTAGAGAGACTGCGCTTCCCCAAACCACAGCCCCTTAAAGCCAGAGTCTGGGACTACCTCGAAGCACTTGTCCAACCCTTCACTTCTCTGCTTCCACAGAAGGGAGCTCTGGCAGGAACCAGCCGTCGCCTCTGCAAATTCCCGTGGGAGCTCCTCTGCTCGCGGCGAAGACGGTGCCAGGCTCGCCCCTGCAAACCAGCCTCGGCTGGGGGCTCCTGCCCACGGCAACCTGCATCGCCTCGTTTGCAGACGTGCGTTCGTGCGCTCGGGAGCAAATCTGGAGCGGGGGGATCTGCAACGTGCCAAATTTCCCCAGGGTGAGCCCTTCTCACGCTGGGAGCAGGCACCCATCCTGCCTGACGCCTGCACTGCTGGAGGTGCTCTGCGTGTAAATTCAAAAGAAAGCTTATCCGTACAGCACCCTTACTACCTCCACATGCAGATCCCACAAAGCATAAAGGGATGTTTTTCAAATTAATGAATGTCATCGTTTCAAAACCTGAAGCCCTTGGGAGGAGGGAATCCTCTGACCCGTGGGATGAGGGAGTCGCAGGCTGAGGCTGAGCGGAGTTTTTCGGGCGTCGTGCACCTGAAGGAGCAGCAAGGCTCATGCACAGAGGTGATTGCTCTACACTTTGCATATTCCCTCTGTGCACCGGGCTGGGATTTTTCATTTCATCCATAATTCATATCTTGCTGCAGCGATTCTACGGAGGCAGTACAGGACCTCAGCACCAGTGGTAACAGGGAAAAGAGAGAGATGCTTTTCATGGCCAGACAGCAAACTGTAGAGCTTGGGTCCAACAAGCACCTCCACTTTATCCCAATTGCCCTGTAGGCAAAGATGCAAATAGACAGTGAAATAAAGGCTGCGGCTGGGTTCGGCGAAGGATGAGCTGCCGGTGCACGTACAGCCTGCTGAAAGGTGCAAGAAAAACCTCCGCATTGCGGGAGGGCCAGCCTGGCTCGGAGCTGAGCATCCTTTGCTCTTGGGTCGCTGGCAGCCGAGGCTGAAGATGGCAACCGCAAACCCCACGTTCAAACCCCCCGTCTTGGCTCTGTTTGTAGCCAGGAGTGACTGTGCACGACAGCCGGCAGCACAGGGCTGCTTATTCCTCCAACCCCGACCTGTTTTACACAGGCAAATGCCATCGCTAACCAAACTCAGATGCCCGTGCACCATTAGCTTTTGGGACCAAGCCGCTTTTCTTTTTCACTTGGCTCCAGCAGCGCTGAAGGATGACAATCTTTGCTGTCACCGTGCTGCTCCGGCCGTATCACGTATACAAAACAGCCTGCGCTCACTCCCAGGGCTATAAAGCTTCCTCCTGTAACCCCGCTGCCTTTCCTCTCCCTAACACACAGACCGAAAACCCCAGTTTGTCAGAAACCAAAGTGTTTTGTGAGATTAAAATGTAAATGTCGCACTCAGCTTTTCAGAGGGGGTTTGGTATTTTACTTGCGACTCTGCGAGGAAATAGATTTTTGATAACTCTGTGGAACGGCTGCTGCCCAGCCACTGCTGCAAACAGCCAAAACCTTAATAAATAAATCCTCTGTCAGCCAGCTCTGAAAACCAACTTGCTGGTGGTTTGGAGAAATATTGGGAATTTCAAAGCAGCTTTGCACAAGGGGACCTCTAATTACAGCAGCGTCTCCTACGCTGCCTGGTTTTCCTTGGGTTTGGGAGGAGAGGGTGACTGCAGAATACCCTCTTTGACAGTGCTGGCAATAAACACTGTATATTAACTTTTTACTATTTTATTGACTTGAAAATATGGGGAAAGGGCCATGTCACATCTCATGCTTCGCACTAATTGTCACCCATGAATACCAGAACACGTGGAAAGGGAGCGTGAAAATAATTCACATGAAATTCATGCCTGGCTTGGCTCTGTTTTGCAGCCTCATCTCCGAAGGACACCTGCAAAAAGGTCTGACTGAACCCCAAACTAGGTCCTTCCTAAGGCAAACTTTTTTCTTATCTTTCCATGACAGATCCAGGTCTCTTTTCTCTGGACTCTCCGACTCTACAGAAACTTGCATCGCACTCAGCATTCGCTGCCATGCACGGCTTTGGCTACGTGCTAACAAATACGTGGCACCATGGTCTGTGAATTGTCCAGGCACCTTGTTCATCCAGACTGCTGTAAACACCGATAAACTTAAGGGAAAAATAATCAGGAGGAGTTTGGTGACTTTCTGCTGACCACCAAAGCTCCCGGCCACCCGCCAGTGTGGTCAGAAGTGAATTGCTGGGATTTTTGCATCCCCAGTTCTCACATCTTTAGCACGCCAAGGTTGCACCTTGGTGTAAGAAGCTCTTGGCTTATGGCTCTCCGTTGAAAACTGTGACCAACATTAATATTTACAGCTTTATTACCAAAAAGCGTCATGAGTTTAACCTTTCTTGCATAATACGTGTAATAACCTAAAGACGACTGCTGCACAACTTGACCAGCAGCACTCGGAAATGATCAGTAAGTCAGGCATTACTCACAGGATTAATTTGGAAAATAATTTCAAACAATTGAGATGTATATGAAAATGAACAGACCACACAGTAATAGAGCTTGAGCCTGATCTGTAAACTTAGCTACTCACTTTTTATCCCTTAAGTAAACTAGGAAGAGTAATGTATTTATAGCCTCTTGACGTAAGTAGCCTTGCTGAAATATTGTATGTAATAAATATTCTGCCATCTCCAACAGCCTATAGGACAAAGCGCTACCAAGGTACTGCAAAGGCAAACTCTACGTGGTTAACGAGTCCTGGTGAGCTGCCAGCCAGCTGAAAACATCGCAAATGAGAGAAAACAATGAAAATATAGCCTTACTGTTAATGTAGGATAGAGTTTTATTGACACAACCGCAGTGCAAGGTCATTGGATAAGGTCTTTCAGCCTTCCAGCTTTGCATGGCACCTTTAAACGTCCCTTCCCACCATCACCTTGGAGTTTGGTCAGCTTTATCCCAACGTCTGTTGTTTGTCAATTATTTTCTCCACTGTTTTTTTCCCTTTCTGATGTAAAGAAAGATCATAAGATCTCGGCCCTTTTTCCCTGACCCGTGCTGCCAGCATTGCTTTTTATGGAATTACAAATTACACAGTGCATCCGCATTAAAACAAAATGTGTTCATCACCGTTTTTAAATAAGGATGTCATTTGTAAATGCTTTATTCATAATTAATGGAATTATTACTGGGTGCAGCCGCATTCTTCATCCATGTACTGTAAGATATGTTGTAAAGTGCATTAGTAAAAAGCTTTATAGATGAGGATATGACAACCCGACTGTGAAGCACATTATGTGATGTACTGTAGCTATTGTAACAATCTTTATGCAAGATTTTAAGCTATCAGTCAGCCAGGGGCTGATTGATAGTGTAAATGTTAATAATTAATAATGGGATAATGTTGATAACTAATTAATAGTAAATGATGAGTATGGATTTTTTTAGTTAGTATTATGCTAATATGCATTATTCACTCAATCATAAAATCATGTTAGAGATGAGAAAGTCTCTCTAGCTTTCTCCGTCCGTATCACTGATGAGTCAATGCTGCTCTTTCCTCTCATTTCCGAAACAGCTCTTTTTGTCTGGCTTCCTGCATGAAATCTATTTGTTAAGAAGTATGTTTTAAAACAAATTTATAGCTCTGTATGTGTGTGTACCGGAGCGACGTGTAAAATCGTGGCCTGTGGGACACGAGTACAACAAACCTGCCTGCTGTAGGCATGGGAGACCCACGATCTGAGGGACCCTTCGCTACGTTTACAAGGGAATAGTTTAAAATGAAGGAATTGCCACTGCAGGTTTCTTTCACTTATGTGTGGCATCCTCCAGCAATTTAAAGCCATCAGCTACGGGAAGGTCCTTGGGCCGATGAACAGCCCATAACGCAGGGAGGGTGTAAGGATGGAGACACAGAAGAGAGAAGCGAAGACCTGTAAGGTGGCTCAATCAACGGTCATGTCATTTTTGTTTCTGCCGACGTTATCTTTTTTTATATATGCTAGACAGGATGAAAGCGGGCATTACGTCATGTCAAGTGAAGTCAATGTCTGTTTGCCGCCGGGCACCGACTGCTCAGAAGACGTGAGATGCCAATAGCGACCTCCAAAATCAGGATTTAGAAACGGATACTGTGTAATGGCCCCTGGGACGTGCTGGATTCGAACGCTCCCAGCAGGGAGATCTCCCTTTCTCCAGCCCAGCAGCGGCTGTCTCCATCGCCCAGCTCACGGCTGCCCTCGCCGGACCAGATATATAATTTTGCCTTCTCCGGTTTCAAAGACTAAGATGCAGGAGAGCTCCTTCCTGGTACTCAGCTGGTTTGTGGATAACCTAAGCCAAAGGCATCAAATATACCGAGCTCACTGGCATTTTCCCATCGGCACGGTCTCCGACAAAGCGGGGTGCACTCCACACACCCCCGTAATGATGTTTTAATTCCTTAAACCATGCTAATACCCACCCAGCTCACTGGCAATGCACGAACACAGCTTATTGACTAGTGCGAGAGCAGTGTTTAGGGAGAGCTAAAAAGTGCTCGTTAGTGCAAGAATTCTCTTGTTAAGGAAATTAATAGTGGCAGCTTTTTCTTAGAGAGATGAGAGTCCTCGGAGCTGATCCACAGATTACCTTTCTTACCCCTTTTCCCTCCCCGCCTCTCAGATTTTGTGTTTGCCTTTTCAACGTTTTTATTCGAGACAAATCCGCAAGCGTATTTTCGGGTGGATGTCACCAGGATCCACTTCCTCCTGGCCCACAGACAGTCTGTCTCTTATCTCACTTACATTAGTATCAATTATTTACAGCAGGAATGCTAAATCATGAAAATGAAGTTGCAGCAAAGCTCTGCCTTGGCTAAGTACCCCACACTGTTTGCAGCTGCCCAAGCCCCTGTGCTATTTGCACTTAGCCTTGCAAAGCAATGGCCACGAATATTTTTCCCCCTTTCACAGCCACAGATAAGAGCAGTGTCTGGGCACCCAGAGCCCGTGTTCTTCGTGGGGGTAAAACTCATACAGGGAGTGCACTTGGCAACATGTCTATAGGGAAATCTTTTCCATGGCGACTAGGTTTTGGAGTAGCACAGCTCCTTTGTGTACTTGCCAGAAGGTTTCCTTTGCTTCTTTTTTTTCCCCTCCTTCCACAGAGGCTTTCTGGCACTGGAAAGTAATGTTTGGAGGGAGGAGACCATCTGCCTGCCCGTGCAGCCCGTGGGTGATGGAGCTGACACCCCAAAGCAGGGTGCAGCCAACCTGCCTGGGGGCTCGCCATCGCTTTGTGGCACTGTACCGGTATTTTTGCCATTTCCCTCCTCCTCCTTCCCACGGGTATAATCTCTCTTCTGGGACCCCATAATCTGGGGGAAGAAGCTCCTTCCCCACTCATGGCAGCCAGTGCCATGAGGTTGGAACGGGGCTCTCGCGCTGGCACGCAATCACTGATGAGCTCCTTAAACAGCCGAGTGCCTAAGGGATTTTTTTTTTAATGAATAGTATTTAAACATGAATAACTAAAATCTCAGTTAAATGGGGATGTTATACAGCTTAGGACAGTATAAATACAAATGTCTGAGCTCTGCTCACGTCTTTACTCTTCAGATCCAGAACAGCAGAAGTACTTTACCTCTGTTGGTAAGTGCACCACTAAGTGAGGTGATGCTTACACCCTTGACCTTGGAACAGTGCCTACATTTAAATTTCCAGTAATTCTCAATATTTTTCAGATAAGTCCCTGCTTGCACTGGAGAAGCTGTCCTTTCCTAGTTTGGGTTCAACTGCTGACCCAGCACAATCCCACTCCGCTAGTTACAACTGTGAAAAGAAACCCTGAGAAAATAAAAAGAACAAATAAACCTTTTGAAACTTGGTTGTAGAGAGTATTCAGAGAGAGAGGAGACCCCCTGAGTGCAAACCAGAGCCCGTAGACGCTGAGCAAGCTGGACTTGACCTGCCATGGGCTAGCAAGGGGCTTACTCCAGGAGACCTGAGCTAGCCCTGAGGTTGCAAAGCTCCAAGCCTACAACACAGCTCCCTAAAGGGACTCTCCAACCACCAGTGGCCAATTCAGCCCTGGAGGAGTAATTTTGGGCACCTTTGAGCCTCCCTGGCAGCGTGCAGCGGTTGTGGTCCACGCCGTGGTCATGGTGAGGAGTTGAAGGGCAAGGCTTGCCTTGGCTGGAGGTTTCCATGGCTCAGTGGATGCTGCTGGAGATGGAAACCTTCAGCCAAAGTGAGTCCTGCCCCCAACCCCGAATGAGCTGGCTCGACCCTTAGCTGGTGCTTTGCTGTCGCCCACGCGTGTGATTTTGGGCAGACGCGGGAGTCACTTGTGGAGGAGAGGTATGCAAGGGAGGACGGAGAAAAGGAAGGGTGTTTTAATTTTAACCTGCTGTGAGTCACTTCATTAGCCCTGACCCTGTTTGACCCTTTTACTGTTATATCAGCTTAACTGTTTATTTTCCTCATAAAACTAAAACTAGATCGATTGCCTTTGTCTCAAAGCCCTTTATGTGTCTTGGCGCCCAGGAACAGCCCTGCCATTAGCAACAGGCCTAATGCAAATTGAATCTTTGGGAAACAGGGACGGTTTGAAGCAGACACCAAGCCAACCTCCCCATCTTCCTCCTTTTTCCTGCTTAAGCTTCATCTATTGCATTTAAAAGAGAAACCATATCTATTTATTTTAAAATAAATGTACAATGCTATCGATACATATGTGCACAGTGTGTCTCTGTTGTATACACATCCATACAATCAATAACCATGTCTTGCTGGGGATTTAAGTATTAGTCCTCAAAATCCAGTTCTAGACCACCAGATTTATTTGTATGAAAATATACCCTTTCTTGCATAAAGAAGGATATTAATTATAGATGCAAACCCATAAATCTTCTGGCTTTAGCTGAGATATTTGCTGGATTATAAATATGAATTGGAGATGAGGGTCCTGCTCTTCCTATTATTACTATTATTACTTACTGATTATTATTTTCTATATGATCAGTATCTTCAGGTGGGTCAAACATTACTGGGGAACGGGGAGCTAAGCCTTCAAAGGGTGCGCACATGTTGAATTCATTAAAAGGTTTTCTATCCCAGCCCTGCTCTCCGCTGCATTTCACAGTCCGGTGAGTCATTAAACACCCTGTTCAGGTCTCTTCCCCTCCTCTCCATCCTGCTTTTGGTACCTCATTTCATTGTACTGCTTTTGCCAGATCATATCAAGCTCCCTAATGTTTATTAATGATGTCCTGTGCATCCTATTGACAATGCGCTATTGTTTCCGAGGTTCTGCTTCAACACCAGTCTTGGAAAGCGGCCAAACCAGGAGCCACCGGGACCCCAATAACACCCAGGGCTTTGTCACAGGTGACGATTTTCTTCTCCACCATTTATTATGGCAGGTCTGGGAAAATCAGTAATAAGCCACAAGGGCTTGAGTGTCCAAGGAGCTGAGCACCCAGAATACCAAGTGGAGGATTTGCTTCAGGCAGGGTGTGACAACTCTGATGTGACAACTTTGATGTGACAACTGTGGACAGTCCTGATGCTGCTCAGCACCTGCCAGGGCAGGGCTGGAGGAACTTCACCGTACATCACCCCAGAGCTGAAGAATTGAGTGTCGCTAGTTAATTCAATATAAACCGAGACAGCAGTACATTGCAGTGGATCTCCCAGATCACTTTATCAAGTGCTCCAGAGCGAGGAACACCAATTAACGAGAGCTAAATTGAAGACTTCACTGAGGACCTCAGGGCATGCTATATTTGCCGCTGTATCCCTGCTGATCTCTGCTGCTCCAGCCGTGCTGGTTGCTCTGCGGTCCGTCAAGGACCAAAGAAAGCCTGATGCCAAATGCAAAGGGCTAGATGCTCCCAAGCATTAGCAGAAGCAAAAGGCATGGAGCTGGGCTCCCATGGAGGGATTTCTAAAGGTAGCTCTGGCAGATGCAGCAATGCAGCAGGCTGCTGACCAAAGGAGAGCACGTAGTCAGATCTCAAACTAAATTCATATAACACCCTACCCTGAAATTAATAGGACCTTCTATGCCAGGACTGTAAAGACAGGGCTCTGTGTAAGGTCTGTGTTTTTGAATTAGAATCCTGTGCTTAAATAAATTAAGTGAGCTGTCAGTATATTAAAAGATTTAATGCCTTCTTCGGTTTTGCAGTGGAATCCTAATGAAAATACTCTTCAATATAAAATGCTGAATAAATTAAATGGTGAAGTGTTCTAATAAACAGTCTGTTGTTACAGTGAACCACATTAAAGTAGTGATTATCTCTATGGTAAAGATGTTGCCCTGGCTTTAAAAGAGTTTCTGCTGGTTCAGGCTTTTTCTGACAAAACATAAGCATTGTGCTTAAGTTGTTCAGTTCAAAAGCATCTGCCCGGTTCCTGGGCCAAAACCTGAAATCAATGGAAATCTTGTTGGCTGGCTAACCCGGAGCTGGATTAAATGGCATTTGGAGCAGAGGGCTCTTGCAGACTGAATTGGAGCTGCCGAAGAAGTTGCTGCCTGATGCCCTCTGCCCTGAGCAGGAGATACAGAAGTGTGTGGGGTTAGCTACAGCCATCAGCAGCATCCTACAGTGCTGCCTCCTCCCCACTAATTAATAATCTGGATTATCAGCTGTGAGTCTCGGGTGCTGGTCACAGCAGCAAAGAGGTGGCAGGCGGTGGGGACAGCAGTGATGGCTTCAATCATGCCAGAGCTAAATCCAGCACAGCTCAGGACCTGGAGTCCTTGGTGGTGCTCAGCATGGGCAGCTAGCTCTGTGGTGTGGGCAGCAGGGATGAGGCAAGGTCGAGCCTCCCAGCTTCAGCGACGAGGCCCTAAATTTACAGCTGGGTAGATTTTGCTATTGAAGAACCACAGTGAAATCACAAATAAGATGAGGAGGGGCTTAAAAGTATTTTTTCGCTGTTCTCATTACAAGTTAAGATAACAAATTACATCTCTTTTATATTCTTTATATAAGGTAAAGACCTGCTTTTAAAGGTAAAGACCTTACCAGAAGATAAAGTCCCTTACATATAGATCAATTATGAAACAACTTTAATTGTCCCGCTTTTGGATTTCAGTTCTTATCTAACGACCTCCACCCCTCACAGTATTTCTTTGGAAGGAAAATTTTTTCCTGACATTGTTTTCAGAGCTTGAAAACCCAGAAATAATGTCCCAGTACCCAAAGAAAAAGAAATAATCTAAATTATATAGATATACCTGTTAGGTCCCCAGAGCATCTGGATGCACAGTAAGATGTCACAGAAAGCCAACCGTATCCTGGGCTGCATCAAGAGAAGCGTGACCAGCAGGTCGAGGGAGGGGATTCTCTCCCTCTACTCCGCTCTTGTGAGACCCCACGTGCAGTACTGCATTCAGTGCTGGGGCCCCCACCATGAGAAGGACATGGACCTGTTGGAGCGAGTCCAGAGGAGGCACACCAGGATGATCAGAGGGCTGGAGCACCTCTCCTGTGAAGGCAGGCTGAGAGAGTTGGGGTTGTTCAGCCTGGAGAAGAGAAGGCTCCGGGGAGACCTTCCAGCAGCCTGCCAGTACCCAAAGGGGGCTGCAGGAAAGCTGGAGAGGGACTTTTTACAAGGGCATGTAGAGATAGGGCAAGGGGTAATGGCTTTGAACTGAAAGAGGTAGATTTAGACTAGATGTGAGGAAGAAGTTCTTCGCTGTGAGGGTGGTGAGGCTCTGGAAGAGGTTGCCCAGAGAGGCTGTGGCTGCCCCATCCCTGGAATTGTTCAAGGCCAGGCTGGATGGGGCTTTGAGCAACCTGGTCTAGTGGAAGGTGTCCCTGCCCAGGGCAGGGGGGTGGGAACCAGATGATCCTTAATGTCCCTTCCAACCCAAACCGTTCTACGATTTTATGATTCTATGAGATTCTATGATTCTATGTCAGCTGGGTCTTGCAGACCAGTCCCAGGAGAAGTCAATGGGTGGCTCCTGGAACTGCCCGAGTGAGGGGTCTGCAGCCAGGGCTCCTGCTGAAGAATTTCCATGAAAGGAGAAATTTCAGCTGCTCCCAGAGAGCAGAGACGTGGCAGAGCTCCTGCAGAAAGCCCCACTGTGCGAGATCGTGGTGCTCTTTCATTCTGTGATTTCCTGGGCGTAGATAAGTGTGTTATTAAACCATGCATTTTTACTCACAGTTTTAGCAACTTTTTAAGGAATACAGATGTGTAACTTCCCTGAAAAGTCTATCAAACTAAAGCAGCAGATGGGGATCAACAGTATTTAACTGGAGCACTGGAACACAGGTCCTTCATGTACTTGCTTTGAGCTGCTCCCTTTGGTACTGCATTTGGGGTTTTTTTTTATAGCAGAGGGATGTAGGCTGGGTTCATTTCATTTGGGTTTATAGTACTTTTCCAGCCTTTCCACTGGCAAAGATGAAGTACTAATACCACTGAGGTGTCTGTGTGAGTCTCCACCAAGGCCAGACTAATAACTCTGAGAAAGGGAATTGTCCCACTCAGTGCTCGGGGATGATGACTTCAATACTCATTATTAGGAACATTATAAAACCGAAGAAGGACCACCTCATCCATGTGGTGTGTGTGTCTGTATGTCAATTCACAGTGATCTTTGGTGGATCCAGGATATGGCTTTAAACAAAAAAAAACCAAACCAGCATGATTTTGAAATGGCCAGTGATGATGAAATCATCTGTTGGGAAGTTGTTCTGATGTTACTTCTCCCAATTTAAAAAGCACAGCCTTCCCAGTTTGAATTTAACAGTGTCAGCTTCCAGTCACTGTCTCTTTTTATAGCTCTGTCTATTAGATTGAAGAGCTTTCCCTTTCTGCATTTCTGTACCCTGTCTGAATACATTTGGATTGTCATTAAGCCATCCCTTAACCTTCTCTTTGTTAAGCTAAGCGTATTGGGGTCCTTGAATCTGTCACTATAAGGCATGTTTTGCAACGCTTCAGTCATTCTCATGTGCCCTCTCCCATTCATCACCATCCTTCTTGAGTTGCAGACACCAGAAATAGCTGCAGTGTCCCACTAGATGTTACACTGGAGATATTTCACTCCGCTATTTTATCAAGTTTCCAGCGTTGTGTAATAGGATCCCTCCTCCCCTCGGTGAAAACTTGGTTCCTAGAAGTGTGGCTTCGTGTGCGCCCACGTTAAACCGGCTGGTGTTTGCTTTATCTGGTTCACAAAAGTCGCAGGTCTGAGGAAGAGACCGATCCACATGCTGACCGTGGTCCTACTCCAAATCTCATCAGCAAACTTTGATTGTAATGAGTTTTGATTTTCTACCATTTGCTAGAAGTGATGAACTGAAACACAGCCACTTGGGATGATTCTCTGATATGTTTAAACATATCAGCGGGGTTTTCATCCATTTAGCACATGCCATGTTGATTTTACATTGTTTTAGCTTCCCTAATAAATGAGACAACATTAAGTTAAATGCCTCACAGAAGTCAAACGTAACAGTGTTGATGAAATGTACTAAATCAATCAAATCTGTAATCACGTTCTTGAAAAATTATATCAATTTCATTTAATAAGATCTATTTTCCATTAACTCGTGTTGATTGTAATTAGTTATTCTCCTTAAATTGTTATTAATCAAGTCCCTTATCAGCTCTTCCATTATTTTTCACAAAATCAACATCAAACAATCAGATTTATAATTACGCAAGTCATCCTCCTCATCGACGTTTATGCATTGGCACAAAGTCAGCGCTGCTCCGGTCTTCTGGAAAACTCCTCGCCTTGCAGACACTGCCGGCCTGGGGCACTCCTGGGACAGATTTTAAAACTCTCAGGCACTGAATATTGAGGGCTGCTGATCAAAAAGATCCTCTAGCTGTAGTAGCAGCTGTTTAACATCCTGAGTTGGAACTGAAGATATTTCACATCATCGTATTACATTGCTACTTCACTTAGCTTTTTTTTCCCCCAAATAGAGAAATTAAATATTTAGTGTCTGCCTTTTATACACTTTTTTTTAATGTCTGCTATTCTGTCTAGACAACTACTTTTAGTCTCTTATATCTAAAGAGCACTTCTCTATTGCCCTCAGCTCTGCTCACCATAAGTTTCACCTAACAGCCTCCTGCTTGGGGCTGGGTCATTATTAGTCACTCTCCCTTCCTTCCTTTCTGTGAATTTAGACCTACTCTCACTCCCCTTTGAACTTCTGTTTTTAACCAGAATAACCTTCTCTTTCCCAACACTGAGATTTTGCTGGATTCCCTAGGAGCCTGAGTGCCTTTAAACAACAAGTTGCCAAATATCATTCACATTTTCTGTTTAAAATCCTCCAGGTGACCTGGCTTAGAACACTGAAAAGCAAAGGGACCTACTGCTGGCTCAGGCTTTCTTCTGTCTGTGCCCAGCACATACGATCGAAACAGGGTCACCTCTGTGCTGGCTGTGGCTAGTTTTTGGATCTGCGATCAGTCCTCCAGCTGTCAAGATGATCCCGTTGAGGATCCTTCCGGTTTTGGTTTGGAAACGCTCTTCTACGACATTTAGAAAATCCAAAAACCAGCAGCGCAAGCCCTCCAGCTCACGTCATTCAAATTGAGGTTCCCCAGGACAGCGTAGGGAAATTTTCTTAAATATTATAGATATGTGACTAAGGAGCCAGTAGTCCCTGTTTTCTAGTGAGAGTTGATGGTGTGGAGAAGTGTCTTCTGACATTTATTTGTATTTGAGGTCACTTTCTCTTAAGTTTCTAGTGGTGCTTGGAACACAGCAATGTCACTTCTGATATCGATTGTCCCTCCTGCACCTTCTTTGCCCACGCAATTCTTTCTAAATAGGTTACAACTATTGATTTTAATATTCCAGGCACATGGATTTTCTTCTGAACTTTAAGTCATGCTCTCCACATACAATCTGTACTCATAAATTAGTCGTTCCCTCTTTTTTTTATTGCTCAGACTCGCTGCACTTTTGTACAGGCAATTAATGTTCTTCTCCTCACTTCCCTAGGTGTGTTCATTAGCCCTTTTCTCAGCAGCTTCATTTTCTTCCTTGGCCCAGGGATGGGGATGGACGCCGAAAGATTTCTGTGCTTCTTCATGCTCCCCAGTGCCAGTTCCTTCTCATCCAGCCCCAGTGTCCCTTTTTCCAGAAAGGCCACCAGCCCAAACAGCTGGCAGGAGAAACACAGTAGAAGGGAAAACCTCAGCCCAAGCACCGCCAGTCGCAGCACAGATGGATTTCAGGGTCATCGTGGCAGTGGATGCAGAATGACTCAAAAAACAATCTGCCATGTGTCTGCTTCAGACGGTCTCCAACCTCTTGATTTCTTCTGGCAGCCGCTTCCCATGTTCAGCTCAACCTGCTGTGACTGTTCCCCAGGCACACGCAAGCGCTTTTACTGGGCTGCCACAAAACCATCACATTTGGGGAATAATCTCACTTGCCTTTTGGTCCCCAGAGGTTTTCCAGAGATTTTTGCGAACCCGTGATAGGAGGGCTAAGCCAAGAGAGAGGAAGAACTGGGCTTAGGGCACCTGCACGTACAGCTTGAGACCTGAAGGTTTCTTCTCACCTCCTCACCTCCTGCCTTTGGAACGTGCTTCAAGGTTGTGTTGCCTTGAATCCAGCCCAGGCCAAGCCGTGCTGACCGCCTAACACGCCTCTGCTCATTTTACCTGGCTCTGCTGGAAAGCGAGAAAAACCCCAACCAGCTCTGTTCTTGCAGGTCCTAAACAGTTTGCAGCTGAGGGCTGGAACAGAGAGTTCTGATGGTTTTGAAAAGTCTCCTGTCTGGGTGATTTTATTTACAGCTGGTACACGTTAATGTATTATGGTTAGAGAATCGCTGTTTCAGAGCAAAACCAAACCACAGCAGTTCTCCAGATTTGGCCCTTGCTGGGCTCAGTGACTGGGGATGTGCCTGTCCTTGCTCTTGAAAATACCCCCCTCCATCTTCTTTAATCAGAGTATTTAGGGGCACATCTGCGAGTAGAGAAGTGGAGAAGTACGAGAGAAGAGAGCAGAAAGTCTGTAAAATAAACAAGCTACAAAATGCCTCTAGGTTGCTCTAAATTATGCATCCTTCCTGTTGGGACATGTTCAAGGTTGTCTTTTTCTTTGAACGGCTCTCCTCCTGGATGCTCGTCTTCATTTTCTGGGATGCCTCTGCTGTGGGTTTATGGTTACTTTTCCTCCCCTTTTGCTGCCTTTTAAACAATTTCTTTGCTACCTTTTAAAATTCAGAACAAGATGAGGGAGGTCCCCCTTCGGCTGAGCAGTGGGGGAATGGGAAGGGGATAACTGGTCTCCAGTATGAGGCCGGTGCCAGCTGCAGGGCAAACATCATCACAAACCCCTCGCGGTGGTTTTCCCCTGTTTGAACCCAGGACAGACGGACGGTGCGGTGTCTGCAGGGACCCTGCACAGCCCCCTCTTGCTCGCAGCTGTGGTCCATTGCTTTTGCAGAGCCAGGAGCTTCACTGGGACAAACTGGAGCTCCCTGCCTCTTGCCAAAAAACATGGGGGCTGTTCTGGGAAAAAGCCTGAGCCGCTCGTTTCCTTAATGTGATTGGTGCTGGGTTCGGTTAAGAAATTCATTTTTAAATTGTAACTTCTCCTTTTTTTTATTTTATTATTAAACCCTCTAAATTTCATTAGTTTGCACTTACAAAAATAAACCTGGCATCAACTAGTGAGCTCTCCTGAGATTGTGTCATCAATTTACCCCGCCACCGAAGCAGCCCCGTGTCATGCCTGGCACGGTGACAGCACCCAACTTCAATACTGCGGCTGCCTGCAGTCACCTGCCCTGCCTGGAAGCAAAGAGGCACTTTCATGGACTTTTCTGATTAGGAACTTTGGTTTCAAGGTTTCGGAGCGGGGGGTGGGGGGGAAGGAAGTTGATTATAAATTTAATTCCTGCATCTTAGTCATTTCTGAGCCATGGGTCATTAAGCACACATTAGTACTGCTAGCCATTTTTCATAGGGGCTGCTCCAGCGACACAGAGCACGGTTGCTGCATCCTGGAGCATCCTGCCTGCGACCCGTGGGCATTTTGGGGTGGCGGGGGGCACCCACCCGCTGTGGGCTTGACAGTTTTTTACCAGGCAAATGCTAGAGGAGAGCCAGAAAGGTGGCAGTCCTGAGCATGAGTGTGACTGATAGCACATAAACGTCCTGGGAGTGGTGACTTCTCCATATTTTACATTAAAACACCTCCTTGTCTTATAAAATATCCCAGCTCCATTTCTTCTCCTCTCCCCATGCTCCTGTTCATTTTTAACCCTTGCAGCTAGGTGAAGGTTAAACAGCTCCAGGCTTCAGGCATTTGGTCAAGGACTTGTCCAGCCCTAACAAAACAAGTGCTATTTGTTGCCAGCGTAAACTGAGGTTTTCTTTTAATGAAAAAGTCGTGTGTGTCTTGCAGCGTGAAAGATAAATCTGTGAGCGTGTGAAAGACCCGTCCCGAGAAGTGCTGCGCTGCCCGTGCTCAGCACCAGCCAGAGTCACCCCAAAGCTCGCGATGTCAGTCTGTCCGCAGGCTTGACAAACAGCCCGAGGAAGCTGGCTCTTTTAATAGGCTTCAGGGGGTTATTTATAGCCCCTTTGAATAAGTGCAGCTGATACTTAAGATCGGCAGATTTAATGACAGTGAGCTGGCGAAAGGCCAGGTCTGCAAATAGTGCCACTAAAAGTCTTCTCCGCCATAAAATTTGTTTAATGTAAGAAATCATATCGTGCAGGGTTTTGCCTGCCATTTTTATAATTAGCGGGAGAAATCTCCATTTCGTTCCTAAGAGCAGCCAGCACTTTATGGGACGCGGCTGTCTTTCGGTGGTGGCTTTGAAATTTATCTCCACGGTTGGAGGGACTCCTGTGCTCTCTGTCCCATGGGTAGGGGACTTTGCCCACCCCACATCTCCTTGTGCTTCCCCAGAGACATGGGGAACAGAAAAGAGCAGCAGAACCTGTGCCAGGTCCATGCGGTGGCTGATCCCGGAGGAGGAGGAGGAGGAGGAGGAAGAGGAGGATGACACCCTGTATGTGCCAGCCCCCAGGACCGAATCCTTGCCAAGGAGCCACCAGCTGGTGCAGTGACATCCCTCTTGAGATTTGACCAAAACCCCATCAAACTAACCAGAAAAGCAGCTTCCAGGCAGGGCAGATGGGAGTGGGGCAGTTTGTGATCAGTAGACATGCAAAATGCATTGAAACGACCACACTTTGTCGACGTTTGATAACTTTGCGATACTTTTCTCTAAAGGGCCATGTTAGATTTTTGCAACTATTCCCACTTTCTACAGACCTCTTGGTCATATACAAAATCCCCAGCAAATTACTTTGAAATTAGTTCTTTTATTCCCTTTTTTTCCTTGCTCTACACAGAACAGAAATGAGCTTGGGTCATTTTGCTTACTAACCACAACAAATGACTCTAACCACACACAGAGCAGCGTACAGCACCTTATGGCCTGGCATCGTCCCTGGCAGCATCACCGCCGACAGCAGCGTGTCGGAACAGCCTTTGCAGGTGAGCATCTGCCCCGGGGTTTGCAGAGGGACCCCAGGCTGTGCTTGGGGAAGAAGGGAGATCTCCTTTTCCAGCCCAACCCACAGCCCACTCCGCTTCAAAAAAGGCTTTTTTTTTTTTTTTGGTGTCATACAGGTTTGCCCTCTCTGAGGGAGCAGTGCCTTAAGAAACTGTGTATTTAGAATAATAAAAAGCAAGCAAAATGCTAGCAAAAATCAGAGGGTTGGAAATCCCTTTAGGTTTTGCATTTAGATGTACAGATGCATTTCAGGAGCTCTCTTGCCCACTTTCTCTTCACTGTGATCACCCGTCCAGCCTCCTCCATCAGCAGAAGAGCTGAGAATTAGGTTTTTTGCTCATCTTATTTTCTGAAGGGTCCCCTTGAGATATGTCCTCTACCTGCTCACCTCCAGAGCAGCCACCACCGCTCGCCTGTGCAGGTACCTCTGTCCCGAGGTGGCCCATGGGGCTGCGAGAGAATCTGGAGAAGACGGGATTATTCTGGACATCTTTATGGGAATAGCTTTCCCTGGTGTTTGCACTGTATATATTCTCTGGACCTCCTGCCATCTCAGCTATACACAGATTTTGGTCCAGCTCCCTCCTATTATAAAGATTAACCATGGGCGAGCCCTGGCCAGCTCTGTGATTTAGATTACCCATTTCTGTAATGGACCGAGCACTTGCCTGGCTGCGAGATGGGCTGATATTTATAGACACACTCTGGATCCCAGATAAAATGCTGTGTCTTTAGTTAAAGATGCAAGAGATGATTAGTGTCCTTTCCGCAGGATATGGTTAAAGTTGAGGTACTTCAGGAGTGCCTTAATGCCTTGCTGACCTGGGACCTACATTCAGAGGAAGCTTTAAAATTAAAGAAGGCAGGGGAAGGAAAATAATTGGGTGGATTGCGTTGAAAAAGGGGATAGGTATGGCTGTTCACTCTGTCTTTTTTTAATTTTTAGGCTTTCCCTATCACATTTTCCTTCCAGGAGGATGAAAAATTGAAAGAGCTGGGCGCACGGTATCTCCTCTTCAGATACAAGCGAGAAGTACACACACAGATATTTTTTTTACTGGAAGGAGAAGAACTCCATCACGCAGAGAAGTGAGCGTGTCCCCTTCAGTTGCCTCTGCACACAGGGGGCCTGGGAAGCCACGGGGGGAGCCGCCAGTGCCGGGGGGGGGGGGTCAAGCACAGGGAAAATGAAGCTCGTGCCCTTACAAGACACCGCGTGCCCTATTTCCAGGTAACAACCGGGTGTGAAGGAGGCACCTTGTTGGCCGTACATGTGTTTAGACCTGAATTTCACGCTTCATTAGTCTTCGGGGTCCCTGGAGGCTCCTTCGTACTGCTCGGGGGGATTTGACCTTGGGAGAGGTTTGCTGGTGCTGTGCAGGGCGGCTGCAGGCTGCGGCTCGTGACTTCTCCTGCAATGGCAGGATCCGTGCTGCGCCTGCAGGGATGCTCAACCCGGCTCCGCATCGGCCAGGGCACAGCTGTGAAATCCCCTTTGGGAGAGGTTAGTGCTGCTCAGGTGCAGCCGCTTTGCGGTGGCATCGAGGAGCGATGCTCAGGCACGGCTGATAAATGAGCCTTCCCCTGACACCGTGCGGTAAGTGGGGCCAGGCAGGTTTGCTTTTCACCAAACGCTTTCCTTCCAAATACAAGTGAGAGGTGTTTGTAGCGATGTGATTAGCAATGGAGGCTGGCGGCTGTATTTTGAGCCCCAGAAAAGGTCTTTCAAGATTTTGAAACGGACTGCCAAAATCCTCCGAGAGACCTGACCCCTGAGCGACCGACATGCAGCAGCTTCAGCAACCCTAGTTTCAAGACACCGACTCTTTCTCCCTCTCGCAGTTAATGCTACAAATCCAGAGGCTTTTCCCCCAAAACGTATTAATTCAGGTGAGTTCCCTCTACAGGTCTCACCCGTGGTCTCAATCTGGCAGTCAGGAACGTGCTCTTCCTACCCTGTGTACCCTGCGGCGATGTGAAACCACCTGCCATCACCCTGGATGGGAGCAGGAGCTCCCAAAAGAATTCCAGGAGCTTTCTGGGGTGCAATGACTGATCCTGTCCCTCCGTGCTGTCCTGCAGGGGATGTGCACCCAGCAGAGCTCACCAGCTTTTGGTTACTCAGTTATGCCAGTACAGGCAGATACACAGGGTGGTTTCAGCGACGGGGGCTTGTATAAAAATTGATATATAAAAATTGAAACTATCTGTTTAATGGAGAGGGGAGGGAGCAATCCAATGGGTTATTCACAAAGACTCAATCCCAGTTGAATTTTGACAGAGCCCTGCTGTAGCCCCATCCCGCACACCCAAGCACTCGTGCCGCGGAACAGGCATCACAAAAATGTATCTGCAACACAAATATCAGTATGGGCAACTGAAGTGAGCTCTGGTGGTATCACTGCTCTGCAGAGGAGGGGGTTTGAACGTACCTGAGCTGCTCATCGATACGCGTGCCCAGGGGCTTTTCCCTTCGCAGGCACCGGCGCTTCCCATGTCCTGTGCAAGGCATCGATGCAGCCTGAGTGTTAGCGATAAATGGTCACATCGAAATAACACATTTGCAGACCAAAAGTGATTTTGCTACAAAATCTACAATTTCAAGCAGTGAAAGCACCTGATCAGAGCATGTTATGCTTTGCTAGCATACAAATCATGAGCAGAAGAGGGCATTTCACTCAGTAAAGCTGCAAGTTTTGAAATAACCTGAATTTTTCTGGCCCAAATTACTAATTGCAAATTATTCACCCAGTTCTGGTAGAATGTCCTGTTTTTGCTGAACTAAAACCGACTGTAGAGTACCCTCTTAGCCTACTGGGCTTATCTCCAGAGCTCAAAGCTGTTCAACTTCCTTGTCTCTCTTTTCCCTTTCATTTATTTTCCATGTGATAAATAATAAAAAAAGAATTTTTAAAGCAGGATAGGAGAGATCTTTTCTTTTTTAGTGCACTGTTTGCTGGGGCATGGGGGGAAGGCTGGAGAACCTGAACTATTATCAAGAATGCCACTCAAATTACAATATAATTGTCTGAAAGAAAAAAATTCTGGCAGCTAATTCTGATTGCAGTGCACATTTCTGTGCCTGTGACAAATGATTTCTAAAGTTAGATTCAAGGACAACAGGCTTCCAAGAGGTCACTCATCTACGATGTTTATTTTATTTGCCATACCAAAGGAAGTTTTAAAACAGTTAAATTAAGAGGAGGGGAAAAAAACAAAAAAGGGAAGAAAAGCATGGATGATCTGAAAAAGATTGAAGTGTTTTGTTTTAAAAGGAGTGATGCTCAGAGCCATAAAGTATGAAATACAGGAGGGAAAGCAGATTTGGGGCTAACCTACAATATCACATTAGACTTTAAAGCTGTTCCAACAGACTAAGCATTTGAGAAAGAATCGGAGCTGTTTGTGATAAGTTGCTCCTCTTATCGGCAAACTGTCATCTGTCTTGAGTGAGAACATTTTGTCCACCCTACCAAAACAAGTCAGAAAAATTGGATAAAAACAAAAATATAAATCAGAACGGTAGCTGGGAGCAGAACTGAAATGATGGCAATTTCCTGGCAAGGATCGCTGTACAGCTAAATGTCAGACGTGGCAGAAAGAATTATATTTTCGACTGGAGGTCAGGAATTATGTGCGAGCATGTGGTGGCCAGACCCCCAGCCAGCGTGGGACCCGCGTGGCCTCTGGTGACCGCCACGGTGGCTCGGCGGGCAGCGATGCCGGTGCGTGTCCTGGCTGCAGACCGGCCGGGACCACTGCAGCTCTTTCCCATCACTATCCCACCGGAGGCTTTGCTCCTTCCCTGGCATAGCCCAGCTCCGTGGCACGAACCTCCCGCTGATTTCGGCAGGATTCGTGCTGCTGGACCAAACCTTTTCTGCTCGCAGGCAATTTTTACGACTGGAGCTAACCCCGTGCCTGGCGCCCTGAGGACGCTTTTCCATGGCATAAGTGGCTTGCAGATAATAATGAATTAAGTGCTTCCCAGGCTTTTTCTAAATCTAATCATTTCGCTGCATTCCCAAAGCACCCCTGGAGCTACGGAGGATGGAGAATGGAGGGGCACCCTCTCCCCAGGTGTGTGCGTGTGTGCAGGGTCGTGGGGACCAGTTGCACCTGAAGTACCGGGGTCCCCCTCTCCTCTGGGTCTCCTGCAGGGAAACCCTGCTCAGGTCAGGGGGAATCATCAGGGTACGACCTTCTCCTTGGCAGTGATAACTACGGACAGCCCTTCTGGCCGCCCTCCCCTTCTCAGCCCTGTGTGGGGAGGCATTTAGTTGTACCCGCAGTTCTGAGGGCTTCGTGTCCTCGGGCCAAGGGGATGGCGCACGGGGATATCACGGGTGCACATGTGCCTCTGGAGCATGGAAAAATATCTAGGGACATGGGCACAATACCATGGCAGCACCTTGGCATTTGAGCTGGAGGCAAAGCGGGACGTCCTTACCACCACCGGGGATGAGCTGTGTTCCTCATCTCCCGGGCAGAAGCTCAGCAGCCCAGGAGGGCAGACATTGCTTTGTGCTCAAGGCAGGCACCGAATTTAGATGGGCAGCAGTGGGAGGCCCAGGGACCTCGATGTCCAGGGCAGCATGGGTGGAGGGGAGCCAAGGTACAGCCTGCCAGCCGCTTCCCCGTGCTGCACCTGATGCTCCCAAGTGTTTTTCTCCTTCACTTCAACACATTTAACACTGTGTTCCCACCGCAGCAGCCAAGCTGATATCACTGGAAGCAAGACCTGACTCAGATCCTGAAAAAAAAATCAGCTATTTGGATGCACCATAGCTGCTGCACTCTCAGCGGCAGTGAAACCACAAGACACCCAAGTGCAATTTGGAAACAGAGGTACAACAAGGGGAGATTTGGAGACACCCTTTTACAAAATCACTGAATGAGAAAAGAGAGGTGCTGGGCAGAAGTGAGGCATGTGGTCCATCAGGTTGAGTGGTAAAGATGTGGCAATGTCAAAGGCTTGCACAGCCTGGGGTGGGGAGCAGCACCTTCAAAAGCAGGCGAGGGACGAGACTGTTCTCTTCCCCTAGTAAAGAGCTGAAGGGTCTGCAAAACTCCCCCAGACCCTTTGCAGGTGGGGAAGAAGGAGCTGGATTTGCTACAAGCTCTCACAGCCCCCAGCACCGCTCTCTGCCCAACCTGCCCCAAGGTCATCACACCCCAGCACCCAGCAAACCCCTTCCCTGGTCGGTGCTGCAGGAGTGGAGCATCTGATACAGCGCGGTTGTCGGGTCTGTGTTATGGTAAGCTGCTCTGCTTTAATTTGGATTTTAAAACTTTTTTTTTATATTATTCATTTTGCAACAGTTTGGAGCTCAGGGCACTGCAAGTGCTTCTGTAAATCCAGATGAATGAGCAATAGCTGAGCCTTTGCTTCAACCTAACTGGGAGCAAAACGTCCTAACACACAAAGGCTGGGTTGCCGGGTACTGCAAAGCCCTGGTGCAAGTACCGCCAGCAAGTGCCCATCTCAGAAAGACCAAGCCATTTGTAACAGGGGGACTGGGATAAGGGACAACAATTTATTCCCTTCTGGAAATATCCCAACAGCAAGGACATCAGAGCTGCCCTTTAAGCAGAAGCTGCTGAGAGGCTGGTGCAAACTCATCTCCTAAGAGTATCGTTTAATGCACAGGTTGTTGCAAGAGGAGGGGTGACTCAGGCAAGAGTTAATCAAGGCTGTGCACCTGGCACATATACACCGCATTTGCAGCACTGTGGGTGCATGTGTGTGTGTATATATATATATATATATATCTCACATATACAGGTATTTAGTTATCTATGGCATGCGGGCTGGGGAGCAGACAGTCTCTCCTCTCACCACGGTGGAGTGTGGGATGCCACACAAATTCTCTCCATTGCTTCTCTGGAAATCCTGGCAAGCCTGGGGGAGCCTGCAGTTAATCAGCGCTGTGTCGCTGTGCACCGCTGCGGGCAGCGGGACTTCACTGCGGCGTTTCGGGATGCTCTGGAGTGGCCAGTGCCTGGACAACCACATTCCCGCCAGTGCCCCAGGGACAGCTAGGTGCTCAGCCCCTCCTGCCCTTCATTTGCAGGGTCCTGCACTTGCTGATGAGACCTTTCAGTCCCATTTAGAACTTTATTGGCTTTTTTTTTTTTTTTATTGTGATACCCTAACGTCATGGTTGATATGAAGGAGCTGGAAGATCAGCCAGGTCACAGCCAGTCCCTCTCTGCCATCAGACACACAGCAGAGCTGAACTTCTGCTTTGGTTGCTTTTGGTTGTGCTGTTTGTTTGCTTGCAAGGATTATCATATTCCCTGCCTGTATTGCACCACTGACAATAAATCCAAAGCAACCAGAGCCTGAATTTTTGAAGAGGCTTCCCGAAGGGAATGTCAATTACCTTTCCCTTCCAGCACCGTCGACGTCCTCTGGTGCTTACAAATCCCAGTTTTATTTTGAGAAATGCAGCCACTTGCTCTAATTATTCAGCCTGCACTCTAAGGCAAGCAAAAAAAAAATATTTAGTGGGTAAACTTGAAAAGGCAAGGTTTAAATGGTGGTTTAAATTGGTACGGTTGTGACCCCAGGCATGAAGTACAATCCCTAACAAAGACAGTCTATGTGTATGCAATGGTTTCTGTGTGAAAGTATGGAAGCAGTGGGAGAACATTGTAGACTAACTCTTCACATCTCATTTGGGGTGAAATTCCCATCTGAGGCAGCTGGGACTGCTTTTGCTGCTGGGGATTTGGTTAGAGAAAATAATGCCATGACCTGGATTGGTATTTCTCCCTCTGCCCAGCACAGTTACTACATTCGAGCCCACTGAGAGCCCTACGCTTTCCTGCGCTGGTGGATGTGACATTATCAGCTTTGGAAGGGGAAACTCAAGAGCTTTTGGGTCCAGAAGAGGATGGAGCAGAGACGTCCTTCCCCTGATCTGCCATCACCACAGGGACCAACCAGTCCTCATGGTGCTGGTATGGAAACGCAGGGAATTCCCTGGGGGGGAACTTTCCTCCTCTGCCCTTGAGTGATGTGGTCCCCTCTCAGCACTTGTCCTCCAGGTGCTTCATCTCACTCCATCCCCAACCCTTCCCCAGCTCTCTCTTCATGGGCTGCCACAGTTCTTCCACATTTAGATGCCAGTCTGTCCTTGCTCATTGCTATTCTCCACCCATCTCCTTAGCTCAGCCTAGATTCAAACACAAATGCTTTGTCAAGGTGCCAGGATCCCCCGGTGGAGGTGAAGGTTGGTAGATCAATGCCATGAATGCCTCCCAGAGCAGAAGCATCTCTGCACATCTGGTGCTGGAGAGAGGGACCAGCCCTGGGGCTTGGAGGTGCCGAGGACCCTCCCTGCAGCGGCACTTCCAGATTTGCAGCCCCCCCTCAGCTGCCAACTTTACTCCAACACTGGCTTTCCCTTGGGCTCACCAGCCCAGCTATGAGCACTGTGGTATTTGGGAACCAGCAACCTTAATTATCTTTTAAATCTCATTATCCTCTTTCCTAAGACCTCCTCTTTGTTCCTTCTTCCACCCCTCTGTGTCTGCGGGCAGCAGAGAGTTCTGTCTCTCCTTCCAATTCCTCATAGCATCACCACAGTCCCAGACAACCTGCACACGAGCCACATGGGATTTTCATCTAAATCACCCCAAAAGCAAGGACAAAATCCAAGGTTCATCATTCCTGAATCATAACCAGACCACGGGCAGTGGCACCAACTCAAGAAGATGCAAATGCCTTTGTAGAAATGCCTCTGCCAAGAACCTGCCCCATTGCTGACAAGGGCTTCCCAGGGATTTCCAGCCTGGTCCCATGGAATAAGCACCATCATCCTGGGACACAGTCTGGTTTTTGTGCTTTGTATTATTTGTAAGAAAAATAACCGTGTTTGTCTCAGACCAGCTCGTTCTGAAATCTCAGAAATTAGGTGTCATTACTAGGTGTCATTACTCTGCGGGTGTAAAGTTGTACCTAGCCAGCAATCCAGCTATCTGCAGATAGATGAGGAGGATAATTTGATTCCATCTTTGGAAATGTCAGACTTTATGGGTGAATAAAACACATTCCATTTTCCTCTGTTTATCAATATTGGGTGAAAACAGACTGGAAATTGCTTATGAACGGGTAGTGTCAAGAGAGAGGCAATATATTTGTTACCCCTAGCATATTCTCCGCTACGGACACCTCTGTATAGCGTGTAAGAACCACGTAAAGCAACGAAACAAGGCACAGATAGAAGAAAGTGTAACCTCTGATACCTCTCCATTTACAGCTATCGCTGTACAAGTAGGTCCAGTCCTGCAGTAGTTAATCGTGGTCACACAAAATGAGATGGTCTCAATGCCACTGCAAATTCTTGGTTTTGAAGGGAAATTTGAAGAGCCTTGTGAGGATGTGCTCACCTGAGCTCTAAGCCAAAGGCAAACCAGAGACCTGAGGCTGAATAAAAGGAGCCCTATGCCCTGCAGAGCAGCCGAGCCCCCAGTCAGTGGCCCGTGGCCAAAGCAGGGGGGGGCAGATGGGGCTGGTCCAGTGAAACGCAGGTTGCTCGTGTGCTTGAATTGCCGAGCCCAAGCCAGGTCAAAATCTGGGCACGCAGAAAGGATGTGGTCCCTGACAGCACGGTAATGGTAAAGGGAGAGATTTCAGGAAGGAGAATAGAATAGCAGTGAATGAACTTTTCAGATAAATTATAGCTAAAGAGGAATGAAACATTATAGTTTCAATTACCGCTGTGCCCAGCCACGCAGGTAGTAATTCAAACAAGAAACAATTGGTGGATTGTCACCCTCAAATCAGACACATACCATTTAATTCCATTTACTGAGGGTTCACTGACTGTATTTTGAATCAAATACAGCCATTAATGTGCAAAGATCTGAAGAATGCATGTGTCCCTTTTACAAATGTGACAGTGAGACACTAATTCCTGTAAAACCCTTTTTCTTCAGGTTGGGCTGTTCCTATTGCCTCTAGTTATGCAGATATTACTTATTAAAAGTTTTAGTATGCCAAGCTAGTTCTTTTCAAATGGCTTGTACCTTTTTGTTCAGGGCATAGGGAAAGCATGGCCAAATCCAGTCTTATATTCCATCATCCAAACCTAGCAAATTGATTCAAATGCAGCAAAAGCCGCTTTCATTAAAACAATTAAATCCTTACTATTATTGCCATATCTGGCTATTACAGCACAAATATAAATCATCAGTTATGGGAGCTAAAAGCTTTCAGATAGAATTGCTCTAACATCTGCCCCGCACAATGGGCAGAGGAAGGATGACGTGCACCGGGCTTCTTCATGGGCGATGCTGCTGCCTAAATAAAAACCTGTCATGTTCATAAAGTGAATATTATCGTGCTGCCCTGTTTTGCTCCAGCAGAAAAGCAACGCACGCCTATGGGCAGGCTGAGTGGGAGGAACGGTGCTTGGGATGAGAAAAGCTGGCACCTTCCCCAGGTGATGCCTCCTCCCCTGCACGGCCATCACAGGGTGTGCGACCCTGCCGGGGTTTTGCATCGTTTGAACCATGCAATGGCACAACACAAAGCTAAATCTATGCCCTCCCGCATGCAAGAAACAATTTCATGGGTGAAAATGTCCTGTTCGATGTGATATGGTGGAATGTTTCTGGCACAAAGATTTTGGGCATCGCCTGGAGTGCTTTTGCTTTCCTTTTTAAAATACTACTTGCATGTATCCCATGTGTCTGCACCATCGCACGCCCTCCACGGGGCCATGAAGTGTGTTGCCTACTAAAAACAGGCCTTTCCACAAAACTGCACTTGCCCTTCTGATCTGGTTGAGATTGCATCAAAGGGCAGATTGTTTAAATATAATTTCACTGGTTATTGGGTGGGTCATCAGAACGCGATATGAAATTTCAAAGGCTTTTCTCCTCCTGCTCTTCATATCATTCCAGGTCACACTTCCCTAGAGGTGCTCCCTGTTGATGCAAGGACACTTCCAGGCAGCAAAATATCAAAGGAGCAGGGATGGACAGGCCAGCTCATCCTACACATTTTAAATTGCTTAAAAAGACCCAGAAGCCTTTTTGCAAAGAGAGCCTGTGGCAGGGACTGAAATCAGTGCTCAGCATGTGGCTTAGACAAACAGAGTGGTCATTAGTGACTGTTGTCATTGTCACACCGGTGTAGACTGTTAATTCAGCACAGGAGTCATTAAAAACAAGCCTCAGTGGAGAGAGGGGTTTTTGCAAATGCTAGATGACTTGGCAAAAATTGAAGAAGACCCTCAATATCCTACGTCGCTCTGCTTGCAAATTCAGAACAAAAACTCCCAGGAATTTGCTGGGGACAGGATTAGGTACTAATTATTTTCTTATGCTGAAAACTGTTAAAACCCAACCCTGCTTTTCCTCACCCCACAACCAAGCTAAGCTCACCGGTCATTCAACCGGTCCCTCTCTTCCCAAAGGAGGTCACCACTTCCAAAGCTTTCACCCCGACTCTGCTCCTGGGTTGGGAAGGTGACACCACGGTCCCAGTGCTTCTGCCAACCCGTGCCATCAGCTCGGAGGGACATTTGGCTCCATCACACTGAGTGTGACTATTCCCATGTGTCTGAGAGCGAAGGGCTCTGTCTGCACCCACTCCTGCTCCAGCCCGAGCCCCAGGGCTTTAATTGCCTCTGAGCTTGCAATTAAAGAGCAGCATCCGCTATGCTGCATGGGTGTCCCTCCGTTAGCCTTCCTCCCACCAGGTGCTTTTAATTTATTTGTATTTCCAGCAGCGATAATTGAGTTATCAATTTTGTGCTCTTTTGGGCCAGAAGCAAAGAGATCAGAGAGCTATTTTATACACCTCATTATAGATTATTTCCTATAGCTATAAAACCACAGAGAGACAGATCCAGAAAACGTGTCGTGAGGTGCTCTGTGCCCTCTTCATCTCTACTGACTTCTCCCTATTGCTCCCTTAGACTCCAGGCTGAACATCCTCCAGGCAAAACAGTTGTCAAAAGCAAGGGGTACCTATTTCCCCACAGGACAAAATCTTTCCCCACCCCAGCCGAGAGCTGCTTGAAAATCAAATTCAACTTATACTTAAACAATCTGTTTAAGCCTTTAGCACCTCATAGAGTCAGGCTGAGATTTATTCCATTTCTGTGCAGTTTGGCTATAATCTGGCTCATAATGGTGGCCCGGGGTCCTGCTGAGGAGTGAAAAATTTGATTTTCTTTCCCATTTCTGGTTTTTGGGGGGTTACATTTGGTGTGGCCCTTCACGCCCCCGTTACCTCCCCACTCCCCAGGTCTGGCTGCGGTGCCGCAGAGCCACCCTGCATCCCACACGGGTCCGAGCTGCCTTCAGCATCCGCAGCTCAGCCAGAGCTGCCTGGAGCACGCTGCAGTGCAGAACAAGTGCTAAAGTCCAGCAGATCCTATTTTTATATTTACGGAAAGAGATGGGAATCATCTGTGTGTCGGTATTAGGTTTCTGGTGGTGACATGAAGAGGCCATCCAAGATGTATGACCTAGCAAATGTACTGTAATGCACACATCACATTTGTTCTCCGAGTAAATAGATATTGTCTAGGGTACATTACATCTGCGCTTTCATGTTTAATTTAATGTAAGTGAACTGCCTTAATTTCTCTAAATTGTAGTAATAAACATAATGCTAACAGTGATATTGCTAATAATTTATTTAGCAAGTGATTAATCAACAATGAACTATTTTAATTACCTGTTCTGAAATGCCAAACTCTAAATTAATTATGTGTCATTATATGAATTCATATGTGTGCGTGTGTATATATATATACACACACACTTATATATGAATTCCAAGGCTAATTAAAATGAATAAACCATTGGATTTGGTGAATTCATAGAGCTGAGGGGGGATCTGCTCTCCCTGGCTCTTCCGCCTTTTTGCATTTCATCCTCAGCACAAAGGGAATTACATTCCAGTGCTTTAAGCAAGTCATTTGTGCTCCTGAAAAATATATTACCCAGAGAAAGTAGCAAACTCCCTGGGTCCCCCACTGCAAACAGAAGTGCTGCTGCATGGCAAGGGCAGCGCTTCTGCCAGGGGAAAACGCAGAGTGGGACTCTGTCGAGTGATCTCTGCTGGACCTCGTTGCTCCCTGGAAATGAAATCAAATGGGAACTTGAACGGGGGGCGAAGGAGATGATGCAGATTCCCTGTCCTCAATTCTTCGTAACAATTTTTGGAGGGAAATCGGGGATTCAGTTAACAGATTTGGGGCACAACCAAAGAGTTTCCCTTTTTGCTGGGAGGAGGGCTGCATCTAGAGATGCTACAAGACACAAAGCTGATAGCGTTGGGGTATTTAGCAGCGGGAGCATCCCCAGGTGCCCCGGGATGAGACTGGGCAGAAAGGGAAAGACCACCTCTTTGCATTAAGACTCAAACCCAGAGCTCATGGCCAGGAGGTCCCTAGAGGGTCGGTGCTCCCCGTGGCACGTACAGCACGGAGGGACAGGGGAACTGCAGGGGAGGGAACCTCTAATTTAGGGGTGGGGAGCGAGACATAATGGCTTGTAGCACCGGCTTGAAGAACAGGATGATTAATGAGAGCAATGGCATGAAGGAACCAGAAACTAAGTAATGAGACCTTTATTTGATACATAATACCACTGGGAGCTTCTATAAAGAGAATACGAGGAGTAAGGCTAAGTTTTGCCAGTTTGGGAATGCATCAGGAAGGGGGAAGGTATTGCTGACTTTGCAGTCGAGTGCCTGGGCTGTACACAACTGGGGCTGCAGTGGTGTTGTTCAAAGTAAGCCTGGGACATGTTAATTTGGTCATATATTTTCAGATGGCGGCAAGACACCCTGACTTTTGATTTAGTGTGCTGCGTGGATCTGTGCAATGTTGTGGGTTTAAAATGCGGTGTCCAGAGCCTGATTCAGTCACCTCGTGGTTGAATTCTAGCTGGGAGATGAAGAAGCCATTATATACATAACAAGAACTTCCAGCCAAAAATTACTTATGGTTTCAATTGAAGGAGAAGAAGTTGCTGATAGTTTAGGTATGGATGTCAGAAACACAGCAGTTAACAGCAGAGATGAATGAGAGATTGGGAGGTGATAACTTAGATAAATTGGTGTCTCATCCATATTAAGGAGACAGCTCATCCTCAGTTGCTGCCGGATGACATGAACAGTGGAGCATATATGGATACTAAAATACATTGGTCTTAAAGTTAAATCCCCAAGAACCATCAGAAATAAGTCTCAGAGGCCAAAGTGAGATCTGATGCACACTGCAAAAATATGCAGTCTGTCAGAGCACACTGCTCTCTCCATATAACTTCCACCGTTTGTGGGACAATTACAGAGAAAACGATACTGTGATCTGTAAAGCAGTTCCTGGAGTAGTTTTATTCACTAACTCAATGCTATGCATAATCATTGCCAGCATCATCTCCAGAGGTGTGTGCATAATAGAGACACATCAAGTCAATGAGTCAAAACATCAGAAAATAAAATTCAGATGAACATCGCATTCAAAAATTATATCATCTGTCATTTAACACTGTCTGAAGACCTCCTTATTGAAATAATACATCTAAACCAAAAGTTACCCCAGGCAGTAATACCGTATTGCGCTGTGTTTAGGATCTACCAGGAATTTGAGTTTTCTGCAACTCGAGCTGGCTGCCAAAGGCGGCGACCTGGGGTTATAAGCCCTCTGGGGATCTTCAAACTGAAGCGCCCTAAAGACTTGTATAGGGGAAACGCAGGGTGCTGGGAGGGTGTGTTCCTCTCGTGTACCCACTTCAAAACGTGCCAAAGTCAGTAGCGATCCCCCAGCGTCACCCATTTCCTTGGCTGTGTGGATGCGTATAACAATTTTTCTTTCAAGACCCAAATTAGCCTTTAAAAAATGCGTTGTATCCAAATGCAAAATTAATTTGCCCTCCCTGACATTACACTTCACTAGATTAGATCCTTCATTCCTCCTGCTCCAAAACACCCATCGAGATAAGAAGTTTCCCTTTTTGAAAATGCAGGTCTGGAAGACCTTTAAATCCCCTAACTAAATTCTTATCATGCCGTTTTCCCAAAGCACCATGTTTAGCATCGTCTCTGCACTACAGCTTGAAAGGCACAATTCCCTGCAGATGCATGCAACCGAGGCCAGGAATATCGGCTCCTGGGTGCTTTGGCAGGGATATCACAGCATGGGCCATAAGGCAAGTATAAATATATAAAGAAAAAAATGCCTGTGTACATATATATGCCTATTTTTTCTAATATATATATACACACATGTATTTCTTAAAAAACAAGGCTTTTATTCTAGCTTCTCTTAAACCGTAGGAAATCATAGCCTCTCTTGTTGTACCAAAGGATAATAGAAAATTGCCAGGTTGGTTCTCATTTCCCACAGGTTCCTAGCTGTAGGTACACAGCGAATGATAGTTTTGCTCCCCCCTTTTTGCTAGCTGCCCGCATCTCCGCACCAGCGGCAAATGCAGGTCCCAGCCGCCGCGGTGGTGGTCCGGGTGGGAAGAGCAAGTGCTGCACAACAAGTCCAACTTGCTCCAGGGTGTGAGAATGAGCAATGAGCATCTCTGCTGGAAGCAAAATCAGGAACTTGGGTGAGCTTTGCCACTTAGACAACAAATCACTGGGTGTGCTTGAGGGTTCATTTTTCATTGGAAAACACTGGTGAAAGGAGTACTTTGCTGCTTATCTCTTTATTGCTCATCAGTGCTTCTTTGCCCTTCACGTCTTGGAAAAGGCAAGGTGCTTAAATGGGTTGAAGGGTGGACGCTGTGAAGGAACTAAGCCACCTCTTTAATCCCAAAGGCTTCATAAAGGGTTCATTTTGCTCTCCGGGAAAATCTCTGTCTTCCCAGTTCACTCGCCTCCCTCTCTCCGCCATCCATCTAGGTTGCCTCATCTGTATCTGAAGGCATGCTTGCCATCCTTTGAAGAGGTAGTCTCCTCTAAAAAATCAATAGTTAACATTGTCTTTAAATAGTCTGACATTTACCTTCACTGCAGTTTTCATTTCTTTCTGGGATTGCTCAGACATTTGTATTACCCATGTACATTCCTTATTTCCCTGCCTGTAGCCACTGACCAGGAGCTTTGCAAGGATGGCAATCCTGGTGGTGTAGCTCCCAGCCTCAAATAAGGAGACTTTAGCAAGATAATTGAGAGGACTGGAGCTCGCTAATAGAAGCATCTTTAATTTATGGGAGACATCAAGTGAGAATAATTACAAGCAAAAGGGTAGCGTAAATCCCTGAAGAAAATACATCCTGAACACAGTTTTCCCAACAAGCAAATCTGAATGCTGGCCCAAAGGTCAAAAATAAAAGACTGTGAGCTTCAACCTCCCAAGCCATCCACCGTTCCTTTCCCCTCTTGTCAAGAAATTATCTGGGGGTTCATTTAGAAAGCTGCTTGTTCAGAGCAGGGCTGTTTGCAATCTGGGAAAGTTAAGCAAATTAGCAGAATTATTAGGTAAGAGGCAATTCTCCACAGCCTGCAAAGCAACCGCTTGTTAAATGAGCTCACGCGAGAGAGTTGCACTGATCGAATGATGGTTGCAGTGTTTGCAGAGAGAAGGCTGTGCAGGCATTTTCTTTGAAATAACACTGCTGTACTCCAACTGAAAAATAAAAAAGGGGAGTTTGTGCAGATTCCCTGGCAGGCTGGGACGGGCTCCTTGCACAAATGTACTGGAAGATGCTTTGTCTTTTACACACATTCCTGCTACCCAGCTCCTCCTGCAATAATAATAAAAAAAACTAATAAAGAAGAAAAACCCACCAGCTTCAAACTAGCTACTTCTAAAAATAGGGAGGGCTGCAGGAGAGCTGATGCCACAAGACCCCTGGAAGCAGGTGGCTCCTTGCACCCGCTCCCCTCTGGGACTTGCAAGGACACCTGGGGTTTTGCAGCCTCGCTGTCCTGGGCGACTTTGGGAATGGGTCTTTCGGCAGCAGAAACAGAAATCGGAGTCCTCCAAGAAGCCAAGGAGAGGGTGGCTCACACATGGTTTCTGATCACTCAGTCTCATTTTTATATACTCTTTGGCTATTGATTTGATATTTTTATATCTTATGAGTGCACTTAGTACAGAAAAAAATGGATTAACTGAGTAAATGTGCTTTATTAGCGGGTCTCTGATGGAAAATTATGTCAGTTTTCCATTTAAAAGATGCATCAGATTAATCCACTCATGAATCAAATTGTCCATGCTTGAAAACCTACTAACACCCCACATAAAAATTTCTAGTGTCAAACTGCATGTTGGATATAACAATCAAAGTTTTAAAATGAAGAAAAGGTATTATTGG
Source organism: Haliaeetus albicilla (assembly GCF_947461875.1). Taxonomy (NCBI): domain Eukaryota; kingdom Metazoa; phylum Chordata; class Aves; order Accipitriformes; family Accipitridae; genus Haliaeetus; species Haliaeetus albicilla. The sequence continues at coordinate 4,143,446 of NC_091484.1, forward strand.
GATGTCTTTAGCACTTCCAACACGCCTGAGAATGAAATGCTCATCCCCACAGTGAAGTGAGGGTGTTACACCAGGCTTAACTCCGGCTTCACTCGCAGGCGATGAAGCTCGCTTAGTAAAGTCATGGAATTGCATCCATCAACATCAGCGCAAGCAGCAAACTGCTGGGCTTTTCCAGCCTCACCTCGCCTATTCAGAAGTGCAAAAAGCACTCGCAACTGCAAGCAGAAGAGCTCTGGACACCAACAGTGTCTAAAGCAAAGGCCAAGACACCTGCCAGCTCCTTCCTAACTGCACCACGTAGTCTGACAACCGCTTACAAGCCCAAAGACCTGGCAGCGCGGCGAACATCGGCCGGATCCTGCAATAACTCTGCCGGCAGATCGATGGGGAGGCTTCAGCGAGCACCGGCTTCTCGGCAGCCCTGATACAGCCCTGTCCTGCGGACATCAAGGGGGCCACTTGCCCATGCGGAATCTGCAAAGTCAGGCTGGGCGTATTCACCCGATAAATCCTCTGCGGTTGCCGGCAATGGACCTGAGCCACGATGCAGAAGCTCTGGATCCAGATTCAACTTTTCTCCCAGGTTTAAGAGGTACAGGGTCTGGAGTTGGCTTAAGTCTCTGCCCAGCCGTTAGCTAGTAGCTACTTTCTGGCTTTTTTCTGGTTTCCCCAAATCCCTTTTTTTTTTTATTGACTGCTTCACACTCCATCCTCTGCTTTAAAATGAAGAAGGATGCGACTCTTAAGCCTCTACAATGGTAGTTTTGGGATCAGGATCACTAGACTTGGGAAGTGCTGCCTGTCGAACACTGCCCTGTGGCACAAATGGCACAGCTATTTATTTTTTTTCTTTTCCTGCTTCTTTCTAGGACTGACAGATGTACCTGCTCAAAGGGTTGTCCAAGATTTTGTCCTTCTCAGGCTTTTTGGCTCACTGGGCCATGTTCCTCACCATAGAAAGATGGATTATGCCTTTGCTTTCCAGGTGATCCACTTTTCCCCCTAAATACTTAACAACCACCATCTTCCCCCCTCTTTTCTTTGTGTAAAACCCTCAAACTCTCTTGCAAAGATAGATGGGGCAAATCAGCTATGATTACTGTCCATCTGGGAATAATGCTGCCATGGTATTAGACAAATGTCTACTTATATTTCATTGCTGTGTTTCATTACTAAAGCATGAAGCGTGCTGGGATTTCACAAAAGAGGAGCTTTAGCACAGGAAGGGAGAAGAAGGCTCGGGTTTGGAAGTTCCCCTTAAATTCTGTGGGAGTCCCTGTAATGGAAAGTTACTTCATTAGCCATTTCCCAGCCATGGGCACTCGGAGCCGAAGCGAGGAGCACACCTCGCTGGAAGCAAACGGGCAGATCAGCTCAGTGCAAGGCACGACCAGCCACGTAAGCCATCCTGTGAGGGAACACAGCTCTTTTTCCTACTCTTTCAGTAAAACTACGATGGCACAAAATCAGGACCTTTGGCAGCTGATGTGCAGAGTGACAGAGATTGAAAAGGAGGGTTGTGGTCTTTAGAGCAGCTGTTTGGGGAAAAAACAGATCTGTTTCCATCCACGCTCATGGGCAGGAGCAGACAGTATGAGCTAATTGTCTTACAGTAAATTGTCCGGCAACCAAGGGGGTGACAGAGGCTGGGGGAAGGGGAGCCCAGATCCAGGAGAATGAGCTGCCTCAGAAAAGGGCGATAGAAATTAATTCTTTTCACAACACCAGGGAGGGACTGCAAGAGAATTCATTATTTGTTCCTGAGCGAGTGCAGCACGGGGCCACCTCTTACCCCTGGCAGGATATCAGCTCACGGCTGAACACTTGCATATTTGGGAAATAGTTTCAAATCTCTCCCTCTCTCATTCTTTCCCCCACCTCCCCATAGCGGTAAAAGGAGAAAGCAGAAGCTATCTATCATTCACTGCACAAAACGATTTATAGGAGGAGGAGGGCAGAAAGAGCTGGAGGTAAATGTTATGGGAAGGAGGTGCTAAGTGATGTGAAATACCTGTCGCACATGGAGGTGGAAAAGAAGTCCTTGGTGTTCAGTCTCTTGTGCCTTCAAGAGAAAGACTGGCCATGCTCTGCCTCCATCACTCAGTTATTCAGCTGGTCGTAGCCCACCTGTAGGAGATGGTGCTTCTGTGCTCAGCCCCAGCTCTGCGGTGCAATCCTACCTCGGAGCCCTGGGACTACAGGGAATATTGCAGTGTTTATTTTCACTGTTGTACAATACCAGACAACTACCTATAGCCAGCTGAGAAGCCTGGGCGTGCATTAATATCACAAGCATAAAGTAAGAGCAGATGAACATTAAAATAGGGCGTCTGTCCAATCCAGGCAGACCAATTGCATAAGAAAATAATTTACACGGGGCATCGACAAGCTATTTTCTGTTGTAATTCTGTTTGCTGAATACCCCAAAATGAAGGATTTTACTCCTTGGGAGAAAAAGGAGGACTTAGCCACACCCCAGGCTAGGGTGTCACTACAGCTCAGCACCGCCGCAGTAACTGAGGTAGTGCATGAACCCGCCAAGCTGCTACGACCAGCCATGCCCGTGCTGTCTGGCCATGTCAGACACAAAGTAAAGGGAATTGGCTTAAACCTCAGCCACAGAAGTTGCACGTGGACACGTTTTATCTCATGGTTGCAAATAGCTCAGGCTGTGCGGGCAGTCGCCGTTGGAAAGGGCACTGGGGCTGGGCGGCGAAGGAGCAGCCCGTGCGTGGGAGCCGAGGCATCCTTCTTTTCGTCTTGCTTGGATGTACAGAAGATACCATCGTCCAGCCCTTTATTCCTTTGGAAACCACGTGCAGCACATCTCGCTGTTTATGTTTAATCCAAACTAATGTTCTACGGCTATCATATGCATCATTATGGCAGTCATTTTTAATTAGGGGTTGTGTCAATAGTATTGACATTTTCATCGCTTTTGGGGGAAGTAGAGGATATTTTCCTGCAGGTGAAGTCCTCTCTTTGCAGTTCTCTACCCCTCCAGCTGCACCCACTGTATGAAATGGCTGTGCAGCTTATTAAAAAAAGGCAAGAGTATTAAGCCCATTCTCTGTGCAAGTAAATTACAGGGACTTACGCAACACCAAACTCAAGGAATGCAGAAATTCAAATTCCCTCCATCCTATGGCAAGATTTACTATTTTATTCTGAGTGCAATATTTATTATTAACAGAAGCCCTGGCAGGACCAGGGAAACCCTGGTGGCCCTGTGATGAAGAGGATGCATTCAATAGCTTGCTGGGAAGCAGAGTTAGACATGAACGGCTCAAGCCAGTCATTGCACTCAGTGATAAATACCCTGCAGGAGCTATCATTCACCCGGAAAGAAAGGGGAAGGCAGATCATTACATTCATTGGTCATAGTTTTTCAAGAGTCAATAAAGACCCACTAGAAAAGGCATGGTTAGTAGCAGGAATATATATATTTTTCATCTATCTCAAAAATACCTTTGGCTCACCAGCTATACATAACACCAGTAGAAGCTCTGTCTTCTGCCCAATACGTCAAGATGAATCTTCCTCTTAGATGACGGTCCTGGTGTAGATGGTGCTCACATTGTACAGTTTTTAATGTCTTTAACCATCTTTAGCTTTGTATTCTGATAGCCCCTTCAGGCTATATGTCAATGCCATCTGGGAGGAAAAGAAGAGACTTCTGCTCAAGCGCTGTGGTAATGCAGATCTCTTGACTAAAATTGTGCTTCCTTCACTTGACAAACTGTCAGCACAGAACAATTATCTGCCTGTTGGTTTGCTTGTCCTTTCTTTCTCTCCTCAGAAAAAAAAACAGATGAAGGAAAAGGATGCACATAATAAAACTCCATGGACAGAATCCAGCTGATCTGACTGCACTACCCAGAGATGCGCTTGCAGATGTATCAAAGGGAGAAGTGGGTCCTTTCTTTACCACCTCTTTTGCCACCTTCTCTTCCTACACTTGAGCGATGAATGCCTTCAGGTCTTTGGGACAGATAAAGTGTCTGGTTTTATCTGTCTTAAGTCCTGTATAAATATGGATATTAGAGTATTAGTGTATTTAGGCTGACGTGTTTAGCAGCTCTAGATTATGAATTGCTCCTCAAAATAACGTTTGCATTTGCCGACAAAGGTCTTTATTACAGAAGAGGGTCAAGCAAAAAAGGATTATTCTTGCTAATTATTCACTGTTATTTAATATTTGCACAGAAGGTTTGCAGGACTGAGTCCTCAGGATTGTCTTGTTTGAGAAGCTAATAGTGTTTCCAGGAAACCAGCAGTGGCTGGTGGGCCATCAGAGCAGCCTCTTAGTGCACATGGAGGACAATTAGATTTAATGTAGTTAGTGGTGGTTGGCTAAAGGCTTATAATGACTTAGCCAGGACCTGATCCTGGGGTTTTTAAAGGCAGTGACAAAACTTCCAGTCAGACCTGTGCTTTATGGGGAACTGAGAGAAGCAGATCCAGTTTCAAGACCATGGGCAGGTTCATGACCTGGGGAGCTCCTGGCTGCAATGGGCAGCCGTAAGGGAGCTCCGTTTCCTCCAAAACCCTGCTGTTGGATCAGGAGGGATTTGGGAGTGAGCAGGGCTGAAACACAAACTTTTGGGAGGGATATTTGTGATTTTTTGGCCCATGCCTTAGGTTTGTCCCTAGAGAGTTCCCCTGAAGTCTACCTGCTGCCTTCTGCTTGGGCCTCGTATTTCCTCAACCAGACCGTAATAGGCTGTATTGTTATAGAAATTCCTTGCTAAGAGAATTGAATTTCTCATTCCATAAAGATATAATTAGGCAATAAAAATACTGCCAGAAATCTTCAAGGATGGGTGCCTGAAGGTGGGGTCCACATTTAGGCATCTAAATACATGGCCCAACTTTTGGGATCCCCGTGTACTCATATCTTCTCTAGCTTCAAGAGAACTGGGAGCTTTCCTGCTATTCAAGGCTTAGGTGACTTTGGTGGTACCTAAATTTGGACCACACGTCTTTAAGGAGAAAACATTTTCATTTACATTCCACGGCTTTGTTCGAATCATAATGCCTCCAGCTTCCCCATTTGACATTTTTTAGTAACTTAGTTATCACTACCAAGGAAGAATTTTAATAATGGCGTTGTTTACATTGGATGCAGCCCTGGGGAGTGAGAGAGAATAACCCAGATTGCGGGAGCAGGAGGGAGGAGCGTGGTATTTTGGAAACCCAGGCCACAGCCTGCTGGAAGCATCTGTTTCTACTCAACCTTTTCCTCTAGAGTCCCAATATCATTCACAGCCCAGACTGCCAGCAATTAGGGACTTGAGCTGAGGATTCCCCTTCCCTTGTGCTTTCGACCTCATCCTTCTTTGTTTATGAATCTCGGGACTGACAGCAACAGCGTTAAGGTGATGTTTGTTCAGCGACTGCTACTCCCGCAGTCATTCCTGTCTCAGCGGATGCCTTCGCTTGATGCTTCTGAGATGGAAATTAGGAGGTGGGATTGGGTAGCGCTCGGAAACCAGCACTGCGAATTGTAACGCAAATAATTGGCTGGGAAAGAATGCGTCAAGATGTGACGTGGAGCTACGGAGGTGGTGGCCACTTGGCTGTTTTGCCAAGGGCTGCGTGGCTGCAGCTGGAAAGCCACAAGCATCCTTACTACCCACGGCTGCAAACTGGCTCCATGCTAATGCGGGGATTTGTTGGAGCTGCTTGTTTTCCTCTGTTTGCAGGCACAAATGCCGGCAAATGGATATTGCAAAGGCTTAGGTCTCTTCTATTAGGCCAGGTCAAAGCCCTGTTGGATGCATTGTTGGATGTTTGGAAAGATGTTGCATTTGTGAAAAATTAAAAAATAAGAAAAACAGTAATTTCTTTTACATGTTTCCAGGAAATCAGCTGGTGGCATGAAGGAAAAACATCCTTCTCCAAGGGCTCATCCGTTGCTTCCCACATTTTGCATTTTTCAAAAAAAAAAAAAAAAGGAGGAAATGTTTCTCAGCAGTTCTGATACAACCGCTTCTCCTTGCTGGCGTATTTACACTTCAATACCGATGAACCACAGAAAGGGAAGAAAGTAACAGAACAGCTTAGTACCTACATCTTCCCAGCAGCAACCTGGAAATGTATCTGTCATCACTGTTGCACAGATCCAGTCTCTTGCAAAAGAGGGTTTCACCATGGAGGATGGTCTCACTGCATGGCAGCTACAGAGGCACTAGTCACATTTAGTGAAGTTTTGACATCTTAGCAGTCTTTTCAGTATGGGAACTGATCACTGCATCCCAAAAAAGAGAGCTGGAGACCTGAGCTCTCAGCTGCGTGTGTGCTTTTCAATCTGAACTTGTTCTTGGGCAGAAGTACTGGGTACGTGCCTGATCTAATTGAAGTGTGTGGGGAAAAAAAAACCATGTAGACTTCAGTAAGATTTTGGCATGGATGTTTAGGCACTGTTAAAGTGCAGAAAAATGAGCTAGAAGAATTGGGTAAGCACTGTTTTCCTTTTAGCTGAGGAAAGGTGCTCCTGCAGTAACATTGCTCCTGATGTCTTTGCCTTTTAAATACCCAGTGACATAAATATTAGATGCATGTTAAGCCTCAGATCCAGCAAACAGCTCCTTATCTTAAAGCACATGAATACTCTTGGCCCTAGTGAGAACATTTAAATGGTAGCTAAAGGACTAGAGACGTGGAATCAAGTGAACCAAATTTCTGGTGTGTGAAGAGAGACAAATCTCTGCACTCTCTCATGCCAGGGGTTAACTTGGGCCAGGTGTCGTTAAGAAGTAAGGACATGAATAATCTCACATCAGACTTTTGCATCCAAACGGCTCGTTATACCAGCAATATTCATAGCTTGTGATGGTCCTATAGATTTACGATGGTTAGGAAAAGATGACGCACAGCTTACTTTCCCACCAATCATTATTACATGGGAAAGTGAGTGATTTTCTTTAAGTCCGTTAGCGTAACATGAGTGCGTATAAGGACCAGACTGGGGTAGACACTTTACAAGTCTTTTAGGTCAAGGAAGTCAAACAGGGGACTCTTTTTTAGGAGCATAGCTTTTATCTCCCAAACAAAAAAAAACCTTGTTAGCTAGTACAAGCTGTGGATATTTGCAGTTTGGGGCAATTAGGAAGCAGCTGGCATTCCCACCTCATTCCCTGCTCTGGTAACAACCCTGTAACAACCCATTTCTTCACTAGACCCTATGGAATGAGCAGCTTGGCGCGTAGTACAAAACACAGGGAGGGAACTTCAGATCAAAACATTTATTCTTCATTGCAGCAGATGAAACACTGAGGCACGGGGCTCCCGGGTGGGCATGAGCGAATACATATGAAAATGCACAGCATTTGCAGTTGAAATACAGAGTCCTGAATTACAGCTGAGATCAATATAGGAGGACGATAGAGATTATCAATCTTGAGTGGTCTCCGTTAGGCAGAATTGACTGGCAACCACATAATGACTCAGGCTCAGCCCACCAGTTTAGAGCCCGAGTGATAGATCTGCAGATGCCAGTCATCATAATTTCCTTATCGGCGCTGTTCGTGTGGCCATTTGTCTTCTGCTACCTGAGTTGCCTTGGTCCGGTTCAAGTGTTTTATCCTCCACGGTGCGTCTGAGAGATCAATGCACAGCTACAGCTGGTTGAAGGGGACCAAATCCATTGAACAGTTGATTTGGTTCCATTTTACCAGCTTTAGCAAAGCATTTGGCCTCATGGGCTGTGGCCAGCAAAGAGGGGAATTCCTCGGGGTCTTTTCTTTCCCAGTTGCCTGGACCTCTTCTGAACTCGCTGCCTGATGTTGCACGAGTTCAAATGGCTTCACTTTCAGGCAGTCGGGATTTATTTAAGCTTCTTAGAGGCTACGGCTGAAGAGTGGGTCTGAATTAAAGAGGCAGGTTTAATAGCAGTGGAATAGTCTGCAGCGGTAACCACCAGCCTGGAGCATTTTTAAACCTGATACTCGGCTCCGTCTGTTTCGAGAGCCATGTTTGCTATTACAGTGTGACATAAGTAAAGGCTATTGTTTTAATCCAGATACTTTAATTGTCACCTCCTGCCTTCTTCCTTTCAGTGTTTTACGGTCTGCTGTCCTCCTCCATGCCCTGTCTTTTGGTATCTGAAGTGCCAGCTAACGCGCAGCAGCAGGTAAAGCAGAGATGTTCTTTGCTCCGACCAGCCCACAGCCGAGCAACTCAGGGCTGCAGAGCTCTTCTCCCCTTGGGGCTCTCCTTGGCAAATGGGAGGGAAAAGGCTGAAATACCTGAAATCTTTTGTAGAGGTTAGCAAACTCTGCCTCCCTACCCTGCCGCCTCCCGTCTTTTCTCATCTGGCATTAAAATCACTGCTTTCAGTGGTTTTAAGATCTGCTTGAGACAAGCAATGGTTGTATTTGCCGTCGCCAGAAACCAACAGGAAAGGGGCGGAAAGGAAAAGAAAGAGGGGGAAAAAAATGGAAAAAAATGGCTTTTTTTTCCCTGCAATTTTGCAATCAGGTAATTTGCCCCTAAATGGCGAAAGCGAGCCCCTGCCAGGCAGCCCTGCCACACTGCCGCTGCCCAAGTCACTGGCGCGATGGTTCATGTTGCAGCGCTGGGGAGTTGATTTCTCCTGGAGAGCCCTGCAGCATGAACACCCCACTGCTAAAAATAACTCAGTAAATCAAATTTAAAAATCACAGCAGCTCCGATCATTTCTGCAGCGGGAGCCAATAAAGTCAGGCCTTTCCTTCTTAACCTAGAGCCACATGCAGCTATTGCACATTGCCATGTGCATAACCTATTTAAAGAATTTATATGCGTCATAAGGCAAAGGTGACTTTCCCCCTTCTTCCTTGCAGCCCACCACCCTGCAAGATGATACTAGGAAAGAGCACATGCGCTTATAACCACTGCACACAGAAATATTGCAAGTGGGCCAGCATTATAGCTCCCCAAGAAATACAGGCTTTGCATTGTAACGGTAAGTACTGCAGATCACTTAACTGCCCAAACCCGTTACTCTAAGCTGCCTATAAATAAATGGAGAGACGGAGAGAGAGAGAAAGAGAGAGAGAATAGCTTTTTTAAAAGAGCTCCACAATTAATTTAATCGAGTTATCTCTAGGTACCTTTTCAAGAGACAATCAAGCCAAGGAACTAAATGGAAACTTAGACAGTGAAGACCTGGAAGTATTAAATTCATCCTTTGGTGAGTTACAGGAGGCAAAGGAAAGTAATTATTTACCAGTGATTGAGCGGAGGTGGAAGTGCCATCAGTGACCGAGGCTGCGCTGAGCCTGCAAGCCAAACTCTGTTGGGCACGTGGATTTTGGGTTAGCGTGCACCAAGCTGCCTGAGCATCACCACTGCACACTTAAAACACGCTCAGTTCCTCAGGTATGCTTGCTCTGTCCTGGTCCCGTTGAGCTGGGGAGAGTCATTTGAAAGTGGCACCGTGGGAGAGTGGTACGGGGGTTACTCTGAGCTTCTTTTGCCGGGGAGGACTGCTGTCCCGACTCCCTCCTGCTTTGCTTCGAGGAGTGCCCAGGACCACGTTTGAAATCAATGCGAGTTGGCATAGATGTTCTGTAACATTTTGTTTAAATTCTCTGCAGTGAGTTATGGGTGAGGTTTTCCTTTTTAGAAAATTAGGTTTTCTCTTCTGGATGCCATTAATCAAAACTAATGATGTCTCTCTGATGGTGAGGCTTTCCCAGCAGCCGAGAAAGAGCAGCCCACGTTATCGGCTGGAGAGGGCTGCATCCCACCGGGGCTTGTAGCCTCCCGGCAGGGAGAGCACCGCTCTCCGCCAGCCCAGGTACCGCCAGCCTGGGCTCCGAGGCTGTACGAGCCATCCGAGCAAGGTGAATTACAGAGGCTTCGCTCAGACGTGTCCAAAGGTCGGAGCTGTGCTGAAGCTCCCGATCTCTCCTGCGAGGCAGCGCGCATCCCCTGAACGCCTGTGGGCCCCCACCCCTGCGAAATGGGGGGGTACAGGGTTCACCTCTGCCTGCTCCGCACTGCCAGGTTCAGCAGGCAGGATCTGGCAGGAGAGCATCGCTTTTCCCTCTCTGTCGATCATTGCGCAGTGCTTCTGTTTTGCTTTTGGTTCAGGTGCCAGCTACGCTGTTCACGATTAGAGGCGTGAGAACGGGCAAAAGCCCCACATTACCAAACCATTGCCGTGGCAAGTAGGATCAGTAGTAGGCAAGGTAAGAGGATCTGCTCTATTGAAGACCTTTCCACGTTAGCCTCAATATTCTAATAAAGACACGTTATAGACAGTACAGAAAAGCCAAAGAATTTATCAGCATTTGTCGATATTCCTAATGAAGCAGAAGATTCAACATGCAATAGAATTAGCCTACAACAAACCCTTGCATTGGGCCCATCCTTCTGAGTCCAGAAATCTCCTGCCTATTCCAGTCCAATACCCTTTTGAGAAATGAGCATCCCTCGAAGCCATTATCATTATAAGCTAAAAGGCCAAATGAGACAAAGTACTGTTGCTCTTCATCTGAATAAACAAATCATTTTTAGATCAAATGCATTAACAATTCATCATTCTAAAATCCAATCAAAAGGAAAAAACAACAATACAGAACATTGATTTCCTACAGCTTTATCTTAATGAAGTGCACATTCCCTTCGTAATTAGCTTTGGAAGGTTTTTTCCCCTTTCCTCAAGCTAATGTGTTATTTGATTTCCATCCAAATGTTACTAAATTGGAGGAAATTTCCCCAAAATGAAGTGGCTTTTGATAATACAGGAAAATGTCTACTCTCTCCCTTTGCTATTTTTTCCACCAAACAGCCATACTTGTACTGCAGATGATTCAACTTTATTGCATGGTGTCTTTGTGAGGATGCTTAAATCAATGCCACAGTCGCTGTATTCTGCACAATGTGCCATTTGTAAACCAGAAAATACAACCTCACCGCTTTCAACCTTTTCCTTACAGACATCAAATATTAATTTAACTTATATTATTACAGGGAAAAAGTGGACTGTGTTTTATTAACATTTCTAAAATTATAGATATTCAACCCAAAAAGTAGACTCCAGACAAGGCTTGAGAGTCTCCCGCTTGGATTTTATTTGACTTAATTAAAAAGCACTCAGTTCCTTTGTGCACTAAAGTAGTTGCTGACATTGCAGTAGCCACTCAGTCTTTCAAACCAAAACTATTACCTGAACTTAATAAAGTGTCTCTTTAATTCATACACCCCCATGAACTCACCTGTCTCCCACAGACACAACGTGGTCCTTGCTAACGACCAGCGAAGGCAGCGAGTTGACAGCAAACTCACCAGCACCCTGGGGTAGCTCAGCTGCCCCATAACATAATTTCCATCGCCTTTTATCTGCCTTCTCTGCCATTCATACCGTTATCCAATAGCCATGATCCAATGATCCACCACGCACTGCTGGAAACGCTTTTTGTCAGGCCACCTCTCCATTCCTCCCCTAAATCTCTCTTTTAAATCTTTTCTTCTTTAAATGATGCTGAACAGAGGACGATTGCTTTCATCCTGCTTCACTGAGTATTTGCTGAAATGCAGTGGCTAATTTGATAGTCCAGTTTTATTTGGATGTATTGCCAGGGTATGTGTCAATACCTATGACAGAGAAAAAAGCCCTAAACCCTACAACCATCACCTTATTCCTCAGTTATACAGAAAGTCAAATGTGACCTTATCAAAATCTTGGCTTTCAATACGAGAATCTCTGTCTTAATCCAAATTTTGGTCCTAGGCCTCTGGTAAAAAGAAAGGTCCTATTTCAAGCACAGACCAGATCTCTTCTGGCAATGCAGAGCATCGATACCTGGAGGGAGCTGCAAATGCTCCGGCTCCACGCGGGACCGAGACGGACCCTCTGAATCTGTTTGCCTCAAATGCAAGGCTCTGGGAGCTGCATCTCCTGAAACCGGCGGTGGAAATAGTTGTGGGGTTGGATTTTTTTTTTCAACTCACACACTCAAAAGAGAACAAAGCCATTCCCTAATACAGTTTGTGCATTTTATGGACCAAACAATTAAATAGGTTTTAAAACATGTGCTGACTGCATAATTCCATACAGGGGAGTGTACTCAGCGTTTTTAAACAGCAACTGATACGAGATACCACTTAATAGTACAAAACACCAGCAGTCCCGTTAAAATCAATAGAAAATTAGATGCTATGAAAATGCAATATGTGTCCAATTAGTTATAATTGGAGCAAATGGTGATGCGGATAAACTCCTGGAGGAAGACGTATTTGTCCAGAACGCTCCCTGCTTGCTTTCGGCAGGGCACAGTATCGGCGGTGGCGGGCTCTGCTGTATCCTATAGCATGAATGATGATCCATCTAATAAACGTATGTTAACTGTTATCTAATTATGGAGTTGCTCAGAGCCTGCAGGACTGCTTTGGTGCACCACTGTGAGTGGTGAAAAATGATCCTCTGTCACACGGAAACCTCCCTGTTGGACTTGACAAATTATGCCAGCAAACCTGTTTAAGAACTAAAAAATCCTTGGACACAGTGACAGGCAGAGAAAGGTGCTGTTTGGGGATAGTTATTTATTTATTTATCTGGCGGAGTTTAAGAATTGTGGCTCAGTCCCACAGACACTCACTTTTTTCCCTGCCTGTCTGTTGTATCAGTTCGAACTCCTTCTCACCGATTATTTTTCAGGCTTCTTCCAACTCCTAAAAACTCAGCTGCATGGCAAAACGGGAACTAGGTTATGCAATTCTAACGCTTTATTTTTAACATCTTTGGTGCAACATATTGGCCTCCTCTTTGTTTCATCTTATGACTAAAGAAAAAGAGCAAAGATCCCATATTGCAGCGGCACAAAAGGTACATCCCCAGCCAAGCATTGCCCCAACCCCTTCATGCCCTCGCAGTGGATGGAAGCACATTACTTGTGGCACAACAAACATTATTAATTTGGGAGTGTTTTTTCATATAAACCCTATAAAGTATCAGTCATTTTATCAAAACTATTGGCTCAGAGCTAAGAAGCAATAACTTCATATTTTATTTCCATTTTAAGTTAATAATACAAATTATTAAAGACTTATGGCCACACAAAAAAAAAGAAGAAAAGCTCCTGTTTACCCAGACCTGAAACCTTTTTGCATTACTGGACACTCTTACTTACACTGTTAAGGGAACTGTCTCTCAAGAAAGGGAAAAAAAAAAAAAGAGGTGGCAGCTTTTATTTGTTACGCTGACTCAGCCGAACGGTGGAACAAGAAATGTTAAGACCCAATCTATAACTTTTGTGGCCGCTCAAAGGACGTATTCTTCCTCGACACTGATAAAAGTTTAATATGTAGTTGCCCAGGTTTTTAATAAACTTGTCAACAAAAGAGCAAGGCAAATTGATGGGGAACCTTCCCAGGAATAAATTCAGCTTCAAATAGGCCAAATGAGCGTGGAGGACAGGGAGGGGACGGCGCACGGGTGACTTTTGCTGGTCTTTGCAAAAATGGCACAATAGATTTTAGTGGGTGCGGGTGCGTCTTATTGTCTCAAAGACGAGGCTTTAGGACAAAGCTGGCTTAATTTAAAGAAAGCGAAGTGGTGCGGCTCCCCGCGCATCGCAGCCCTGACACCGGTGAGGAAGGGAAGGGACAAAGCCTGGATATAAATACCCCTCTCGCCCTGCCTGCCCATGCATCCCAGTCCCCGTCCCACAGCAGACCCACTCAGGGACAAGCTGCAGCTCACTCCCTGCTTTTTATCCCATAAAAAGGATTGCAGATATTTCAGGACATCCCTTCCAGGTAGCACCTGCACAGTCATCTCCTCTGCTCGGCCAAACCATCCCCGCTCCCTGGCTCCATCTTTTCCCTTCAAATACTCAAGGCTGAGCTTAATTCAAGCAAAATACAGTCCTTTTCCGCTGCTGTTGCAGGGGCTGGATCACACCCTTGCAGCCTATAGCTACACACACCCCTCGCATATAGGCACCACTTATATTGCACCCACACGGACATAAACTACACACACCGTCCACCTTCTGCAAGGTTAGGAGTGAAATCACTGCATTAGATTCGTTATTTTCTACTAGCCCAAATCAAGTTGGTGCCTTAAATAATTAAGACTTGGGGGTTTTTTTGTTAATTCGTTTACCCGAAGTAAACACAAATATTAAATCAGAGCTTTCAATAATCTCACTGCCAGCAAATTAACCCACGGCATCCCAGAAAGGGACACCAGTCTCCTCATCTCAGCCACTCTTTGCGACACTTTGCTTCCCACGTTGCCAGCTCCCTCCTGACGCTTTCCTTCCTTTGCACTGAACAGTTTTCAACAGCCGAAAGCCAAGTCCTGCCTCAGACACCGGCTCACTTCTCAGATTGGAAGCGTTGCCCTGGCCGTCGCGGTGAACTTTATTCTCGACTGCTCTTAGGTCACTGGATTCCTGCTCCCGTAGCTTTATCCGACTCCCCAAATACCAGGGTTGACTTGCCTATGTAAGGGCTTTGCAGGGATGGCTCCCAACCTTACAGCTGCTGGGTGACTTCTGCGGTCAGTGGTCACGAGTCCCGCGCCTCTTGGCTGCCCAGATGCCACCTAATCCGGTCCCACCAGAAGGGCAGCTGAGAATGAAAGCTATTTATAGCAGTTGTTCCCCGGTCTCCCTGGGCTCATCAGTCTGCCCAGGGCTTTTTTAGATAGCGGCACAGGTCCCAGCGCAGGCCATATCTGGGCATGGCGAGGCATTTAGAGGCATGGCCCTGTGCTTCATGAGAAAAAAAAAAGGGAAAAAAAGGAAAACCCTGCATCTGTTGGAGATGTCAGTCGTCCTGCTTCCCCTGAGCCCCAGAGTGTAGCTGGTCTCCTGAGCACCACCAGCAACTGCTCCAACTGCTAAAACCTTTGACTATTAAATTCCGCTTTATTCAAGACATATCTGTGTCTAAAAGCCTTCCCCTTGCACACAAGGATATCCACCGTCGGCCTCCGCTCCTCCCTACAGACCGCTTTGCAAAAATACAAACCAACCCGGGGATTCACGCTGGTGCTTGTTAAACGGTGCAAACAAAAATGCCTTCAGAGCATCACGGGGCGCAGCGGCGGTCAGGAGGAGGCAGCCCACGGGGACGCTGCTCCTCCTGCATATGCAGGTACCCACCGAGGTACTCACGGCTCTGCTCGGGTACGGCTGGGCAAGCCCGGGGGTCACGCCGGCTTTGCACAACCTCCCCGGTGCCGGTAGAGTCAGCCGGCAATGCCCAGTATTGCGCCCAGACTGGTAACCAGTATCCGTGAGGCAGCAAGCAGCCCCGTGGTGCTGGAGCATCTTGTGGACCTCAGCGCACGCCTTGGTCCCGCTTGGGTATCCCCCAGGCAGCTACGGCCCCACGGGGTCCCGGTTGAGGTCCAGCCTTGGCATCTCGCCGCCCTGCACCCGCTCAGAGATTTTGGGGAGTCCAGGCAGGTCTTTGCATTTCGGCATGAGGGCAGAGGGGGCAGAGTCCAGCCAGGTTGCGCCATCTCCCCAAAGCACACGCCAGGCATCGCTGTGCAAGCCAACACCAAAGCAGGGAAGTCCTTACAAAACCCAGAACAAGTTTGTCCTTGGGTAGCCGCATCAACTGGCCTTGGCCTCCTCCAGCTTTAACCTCACAGCGCAAGCAGCGGCTTCAACATCTCCAAGGCGAACACCTACTCTGCCTCTGGGGGAAACTGAGGCAGGGAAGCTGCACGACTCATCTGCAAGCCCAGTGAGCCAACGGTGGAGCCCATGCCCTCAGTTCCCCATCCCATCCCATCCCAGCTGCTCTCACCATGACCCCCCCCACGTCCCAGTGGGAAAGCATCTCGCAGCATCGCTGCCGGCTTGGCCGAGGTCAAGAGCAACTTCAGCATCAAGCGGCAAACATTAAACCTAGCATCTTCTCTAGGAGGCAATTGCAAGCGCGGTACTTAAATCAGCTCTGGGCTTTCAGGGAAGGCATCCGAGCTGAGGAGTGAGGATATTTCTCTTGCGAGGAACACACCACCCCCTCGCCCACAGTCACTGCTAAGTGCAAGATGTGGTGAAAGTCTTTAAAAATAGATATATTCCCAAGCAATTCATGCCGCTTGCATCTGGCAGGGCAAACCTAGCATGGAAGCTCTTTCTTACTGACTAAAAAGGATCGTTAGCAGCTCAAGGCTCGTGCAACCTTGACTCTCTCCTCCTCTCTTCAGGGCCTTCTCTTGTTCTTGGCCTAAACCAGTCCTGGGAAACACAAGGGAAGCCCTGCCCAGCTAGGCTGGTGTCAAAGGCAGGGAGAGATACTGCAGTGCAGTGCTGATCTCTTCTGCAATCGGACGTGCAGACTAGCCCGAATGCTGAGTCAGCACAATTTCTTTTTTGATTGGTTGATCTGAGTAACATACTTTCAATGTATGCTAAAGGGGCAGCAATTAATACGTTTTCCCCCTTTCCCCACCTTTCCAAACCGCTTTGAATCGAATGCACAAATCTCACCCCCAAAGTCACTCTCTGGTCCTAAATATTCTGAGACTCTTTCATTTTTAATTTAGGGCATTAAAAAAAAAAAAATTTGCAATCTAAGCGATGCTCACTTTGATCGACTTGTGCTGCTGCAGCTAAAATATCTGTCCTGCAGGTCAATCTAATCATGCTTAATAGCAGTTTATTCTTCAACGCAACATTTTTCACGTTGGGTCGACAGTTTTAAATGAGATTGCTGATGCACCCCTTTACTAATGCTTTTACCAGGGCCAGCACATCCCTTGAAATACTTGTGCAATAAAATGCTTTATTGCTCTTGATGAATGCACTATTAAACTTGAATTGCAAACATGCCCCCCCCCTTTTTTTTTTTTTTTAAAAGAGGGTGCTGGAATTTATGGGACCACCTGTCTTCCAATATTAAGTAATAGTAACAACAGTAGTAATAGATCATCAACACAACAAACACACAAAACTAAAAAAAATAAACCCACCGGGGAAAACCGCATGGCACAAATTCGTCCCTGCGCTCTCGTGTGCACGTGCAAAATATCCATCTTATACCTGCCGGTAGTTCCGCTTACATGCGGAGAATTCATCTCGAGAACGGCTGGATTTTGTGAGGCATAGAATAGAAAAATTTAACTAATTTGGTCCACTGGATTTATGGCTTTTACAATTCTCAAAGCTCCTGTTTCCATGCCCGACACTGCACAGTCCTCAGTTTGCAGGATGGATGGGCGCACCTGAGCATCCCGGCGCTGCTGCGCGGCAGCGGGTCCAGCACAGATGCTCCTCGCAGCGCGCCCGCGACGGCGCTCCAGGCTGGGAGGTGCTCACCAGTTTATAAAGAGCGAAAACAGTGCGGCTTAATTTTAGCTACCAAATAGAGTGGATCTAGTGCAATGTTAGCGATCGCAGTTTTAATCCGAAGAGGTGTAAAAGGGAAGAAGAGCTGCCACGAAGCAGAAGAATGGCGCAAACTGGTTGCCGAAGAACTGCGGCCGTCATCTGCTTCCATCGACGCCAACAGCAAGGGGCTGCCGCGGCTCTGGGGGGGCCACACACAGACACCCCATATTGGTTTTATCATCATCCAAGTCCGGGTGCCTCGGGACACGCGCCACGGGAGAAGCCTGCCTTGCCACCTCCGCTCCCATGCTGCGAGACAGCGCTCAGAATTATAGCTTTGAAAATATTTACATAAAAAATAAATCTGAGCACTTAGTGACTTCCTAAAGTTAGCAATTCCATGTGATTAACAAGCGTATTAATTCAAAGAGGGGGGGAAGGAGATAAAAATTGCATTAAGAATGCAGGTATCTACTGTAAATCAGACCATGAGCACCTTCGCGAGAGCAATGCACAGTGGCACAGGAGTTTTAGTAAAACCTGTGCTGAGGAAAGAAAGAACAGGAAGGAGAGAGAGAGAGGAAGAAAGAGGAAAAAAGAGGAAAAGAGTAAAAAAGAGAAAAAAGATTAGAAGACGGGAAAAGAGAAAAAAGAGAAAAAAAGAAAAAAGAGAAAAAGGGGAAAAAATACAAATATTTTAAAAGAGATAAATATTTTAAAAGAGAAAAATATTTACAGGAGAAAAAGATTTACAGGAGAAAAAGATTTACAGGAGAAAAAGATGCACAAGAGAAAAAGAGAGAAAAGAGGAAAAGAGAGAAAAGAGGAAAAGACAGAAAAAGAGGGAAAGAGAGAAAAAGAGGGAAAGAGAGAAAAAGAGGGAAAGAGAGAAAAAGAAAAAGAGAAAAAGAGAAAAAAGAGAAAAAAGAGAAAAAGAGAAAGAGGGAAAAGAGAAAGAGAAATAGGAAAAGAAAAAAGAAAAGAGAAAAGAGAAAAAAGAGAAAAAAGAAACACAAGGAAAGAAGGAAGGAAAGGACAGAAGGAAGGAGAAGGAAAAGGAGAAGAGGTAGGGCAAAGGCTCAGCAAGGAATGGAGGGAGATTTTATATATAAATTATATATAACGTATAATTTTATGTTATATCCAGAATGGTGAGAATTGTCCTCATTTTTCATCCGGAGACTCAAGCTAACATCGGTGATTTACAAGGGAGTGAAACTGCAACCCCGCTTGGGCACCAGAGCTTCCCTGCTGGGGCTCAGCTCCTTTCCCAGCATCCACCAGCTTCATGTTTCGATCTGACCCCAAAATGGGGCTGGACACCCACAGGACCCATCCTCGTGGGGACCCGGGGGCTGAGGACCATCCCCACGCAGGGTGGCTGCTGGTGGGGCTGAGCCCAAGGGATGCCGCATCCCCGCAGCGAGGCTCCGAGAGACCCCACCGTGGCCAGCCAGGAAAACTCCGGCTTTCCAGGGCCCAGCATAACCGGAGCATCCTCAAATGCCAACGGGATGATGTGCAAATCAACCACTCTCCAGCGCAAACCCGGCCTTCCCAAGGCCACCTGGCAAAGAAAAGGCTCCTCCTCCGCTAGGAAGGGGCTCAGCACTTCCCACACCTCCATCACCCATGGTATTTACTTTAAACAACAACCAAAAAAGCTCTTAAAAAAAACCACCAAATCCTACACGTGGGAAACCTCCCCGATAGCCCAGCCTGCCTTTTCTAACCCGCTATCCACGAGCGCCTGTTTACAGCTAAATCCCCTTTGATGTACGTGTAGCAAGCGCTGACGGCGCTCGCCGCGAATCGAGCCTGATAAAGACTCCGCAAAACCCAAACTCCGAATCTCGCCCGCTCCCCGTGCCCGGGAGAGGATGCTGCGACGGGTGAGATTTGATGAACTTCGGCGCGGGATGCCGAGGCATCACGCCGACCAAACCATGGCTTAGGAGCCCGCGAGCCAAGTGAAGAGGGGTGTCGGGATTGCAGGGAAATCACTCAAAAGCAAAAACGTTGCTCTCGGCTGCCCCACGGAGACGGGGACGTGAGTTTGGGGAGCTGGGGAGCAGCTTTCTGAGGAGTTCGGCTTTGCCCGTCATTACAGGCTTCGCAGAAGCGTGAGGATGTTTGGGGCCGAAAGCTTTAAACCCTCGGCCGCGACTCCCACCTAGGCAGAACGTTAAGCTTGTATTTACACCCAGTTGCTTTCATCTTGCCTCATTATTGTAGGATCCTGAAGAAACAGCCAACTGTTTTACATTGGAAAAGGTTGAAAGGAAAAGCGAAAGCTAGTGAAGGCTTCCAGAATTAAAGGAGCTAATTTTCTTATTTTCCTTTGGGAAAATAAGACCCCTATATTCAGAGCACTCCTCTGGCTTTAGCTGTGATCTGCTGACTCGATGGCTCGTCACACCGACAAGGAAGATCTCCCTCTCTCCAGGTTTAAGCACAGAAAGTTTTAAGGTGGGAAAGGTTCGAAAAGCGGAGTTTGCACATTAATTTAAAGCTAAAACACTGCACGCCTGAGTCACAACTGTTGTATCCTTTTTCTCTCTTTTCTTCTCCCCCCACCCATCTCCTTTTGTTTTTCCTAGATTTAAAGATCAGCCAGCTCTTTTTGCTATCTAGCCTTATTTTGGGGGGGGAAAAAGGGTTGACGGGGAAGCAGGAGAAAGGAGCGATTGGCCTGCATCCCTGTTAAAACCCAGGAGCGGACAGCCAGCTTTCCTCTGGCATCGCCTTTCAAAGCCCATGCCGCAGTCAGCATATTGAATATTTAATGTCCTGATGAGCATTTCCACCTGCTGACACAGGCAAAGTGACAGAACAATACACGCGCTGGAACAAGATCATCAATTGACTCCCCAGTCGGTCTGCCAGGTCAGGCAGTTTAAAAAAAATAATAATATAAAATAATCTGTCTGTCTTTCTCCCCCGCTTTGCCCGGGGTCACACATTGCTCCTCCGAGAAGGGTTCCCACCTGAAATACATACTTCTTTACATTCCATAGCTTGCCAGGTTCATATGGGCATATAAAGAAGTATGTCTCTCAAGCAGGTAGTTTCAATATGCGCATTTATATGGTCACAGGAGGGAAAATAACACTGATTTACAATTTACATCCCGCGAGTGAGTCACGGCTCAGTTTAAACCAGCAGACTTTCCTCCTGCCCAGCCCATGTGCAGAGACACACACACACACACCCCCCCCGGCTCCCGCTCCTCGCCGGCAATCCCGGGCTTTGCCCTCGGCAGGTGATGGATTTTGGTCCCTGGGAAGAGGAACTGGATAATTCACAGGACACAAAGCGGCAGCAGTCCGGTGGCTGCCCTGGCAGGGGCTCTTTGTCACAGAAACGGCACAGAGTAAAAGCCAACCTCCCACTCCACCTAAAAAGTAGGTGTTTCATCTGAAATCGTAAACTTTCAGCAATTAAAAAGACCAAAATGTGCTTTAGTGGAAGGAATTTGCTCTATACGCACGTAGATATCATTTTAGACAAAGCCACGTGGGGGAAAGTTAAATACACATTTTTTCCCGATTGCCTCCATCCTGCAGTTTGGAAACAAAAAGCCAATTTGTTTTCAGAAAGCCAAAAATCAAATGGCCAGCTACTGATTTACAAACCGACACCGGGAAGGACTGCTCCATTTGCCAGAGTAAGAAAACTCATCAGCCCCAGACAAGCAATTGCTTTCATCAGTAAGTAGAGATTAAAGCATAGGAAGAAGAAAGCATCTTACCTAGAGAATCCAATGATTTTTCCTCTGCTGGTCACTGTGAGTGAGACACTACCTCGCAGAGAAGCAAACCCCAAAAGATAGCACACGCCTTTTGGGGAGTTCAGGGCATTTAAAAAGAAAAAAGAAAAAAAAAAAAAAAAGGACTTAAAAATCTCTTCGAAGAAGTCATCCGGTTGAGCTCCACGCCACCTCAGGGGTTTCGGGGAGACACCTGCAGATAGGCGACACAAAAGCCAGCCAAAGCAAGGTGTCGGGAGCTCGGGCCAAAGTCTTTTCCGAGTTCTTCCCGCAGCCCCGTGGGACGCGCGCCGCCGCGCTTGTGCGCCCGTGGGGCTCGGCCCCGCGTGCGGCCACTGGCTCTCTCCCCCTCTCCCTCGCCTCCTCCCAGCCGCGCTGAGCTTTAAAGCTCCCCGAACAATGTGGGCCGAGTGGCAGGGCTGCAAAACGCCGCCCGGGCTGAATAGGAGACTATTATGGGCAGGATTTAGGCAGGGAGCGACGGCGGAGGTCACGCCGGGCGCTGCCTGCTCGCTGCCTGCTCGCTCAGCAGGGCAGGCAGGGCACGCTCACCTGCGCCCGCCGCCCCTCGCCCCGCTGCCGCCGATCGATACCGATTTACAGGCGAACGCGGAATGGCTGCCTTCGTCTTAATGAATTTTACCGTTTCTCGCGGTCTCCTAATGAACCCTTTAAAGAGGGTTTAAGTAAACTTAGCAAGTGGCAAACTAAGCACTTTGGAATACCTAATTGCTTCGATGCTTTTCTACGGCTTTTTAAAATATCACTGCCGGCTGGGGAGTAAATATTTCCCTGCTCCCCATCGGCTTCTAGCACCGCAAAAAGCAAAGGCCGCGCGGAGCCGGGGTGTAAATCCGCCGCGCTCAGCCCCCTGCCCCCAAAATGGCTTTACACCGCTCACGCACCGCCGGCACGTGCCGCCGTCCCGGCTCTGTGCAGGTTCCCTCCTCGTTCTCCGAGTTTGTTGGCCCTTTTAATCATCATTTGTCTCATTTCGAGGCAAATTTCAACCTTTAGTTTGGATTAAGGGGAAGAGAGATGGAGCTGTGGCACCATTGTAATGCATGACTGCAGTGAAATTAAAGCAAAAGGAGAGCTGAGGAGTGTGAGGGAAAGTCTGAGTGCTTAAGATTCAAAAAAAAAAACCCCAACAAAAATCAAAGTGCTGGTGGGGGGTTTAGCATGGCCAAGGTACTCCATGGTATTGAATTTCCTTCAGATCGACAACAGGAGGGCAGCTACTGGACTTCTTGGACAATTAAACATCTGCAACTCATACCCAATTTGCTTTCTTCAAATGCATTTGACATAGGCTGTCTTGAACGGTCCCCAACTTCTGCAGACAAGCGGGACGGCGGCTGCCGGCCACCGAAGAGAGCACTATGCAAGAGCTAAAATAATGACCTTTTAAATCCTTACTAAAACTGAAGACAATGACACAACCGCAGCAGCAAAGTTCATCCTGGAGATTTAAATTTGCTTTGAGGCTCCGGGTGGAAGCTCGCGCTTTCCAGGGTTGTGCCTTTTGGTGGAGGAGCAGATAAATGGCGTGACGGTGCTTTTAACGGTGACGCCGGAGGCACCCTGTGGTTCCCATCCTGCAGCTACCACCAAGAGTAAGTGGTGGTGGGCGAGCGTCATCCAACGTCCTCGACCCACCTAGGCTGGCTGAGCTCCTGGGCTTGCTCTTATCAGAAAAAAAACACGCGCAATACAATTGTGGCTGTTCTGGGGAGAAAAATGGATGGAGACCTGGCTAGTGCCGAGGCCAAGGGGCAAATAAATATTGCCTGGGGGCAGAAGGGGAAGGAGGATGGTGGGAGAGATGGAAAGCAAGGTGCTGTGTGTTATATCCCTGCTCTGCCCCCAGCTCAAGGTGCTGCTCAGGTCCAGGCGACAAAGTGGAGCTGGAGCTGTGCAGCACAAAACTTTGGGGACTTTGGACACAGCCCGTATTTAGGGCTGGGTGCCGGAGAAGGGAGAGGCAAGCGGGGCCGAGGCAAAGGCATGCCCTCGCCCCAGCGCAGCCCACGGCAGAGGGACTGGGCTGGACTGGGCGCCGGGCTCAGTCCTTGGGAGACACAGACACAACCATGCGCTCGAGAGAAAGCCAGCAATTAAACTGACAGCACAAATCACAGATTTCTGCCTGTACAATTACACACAATTGCTGAGTGTACACTCTCTCCGGCACAGACATATACATGTATCCATACTCTCAACACAGCCTGGAGATGCGTTGTATTTGGATGATACGTTACACCTGCTTATATATAGCATCTACATACCTCCGTATAAAGATGTGTAAAATATACATATGCATGCTATAAAATGTACCTAAATTTGTGTGCGTGTGTGTATGTACCACAGTACCCATCTCACAATACCGATGCCTATATATTTATGTGACTAGGTATCACCACTATCGTATAAAATACAATGACCGTAGTCAACTCTGAGCTGCAGAAGCAATAACAGTCAATTGATGTATGAAGTGTAACCTGAATTCCAGACCCTTGCAGGGAAAACCTAACTTCTCCTCCTCCTCATATTCCCTTTCTGATCGTCCACAAACCATGCGCCTGTAATTAACGCTCATTTCTCGGCATTTTAACAGTTAATCACCGCAGCATCGAGATCATTGCAAGTTAGGCTAAGTTTAACCACATTTCACCCTTTTGCTCTGGCTGGTATTAGCTCATAGCACTAGTTTGTTGCAAATAAATAAATAAAGCCCCAATCCCCCCAGGTGTCATTAGCCAGCCTGTGTCTGAATTAGGCATTTAAAAGCCGGTTTAACCTTGCAGAACGGTTGCATGTCAAAGTTCTAACATTTCAGTTCAGATTATTCTAGTGCACTGCTTGCTCTGCAGTTTGTTAGTTGTTTTTTTTTTTTTTTTTAAAATGCGGAGTATGCCACAGCAGAACAAAAAAAAAAAGGGGGGGGGGGGGGAAGGTCTCCTAACCCATCCACAGATCAAACACACACCCAGCACATCCCCGCACAGACACACACACGCGGCACACACGCACACACATACATTTGCCGGATGCAAAAGCCCACATTTAAGTCCCCAGGTAAGTTGGATGGGCACTCAGTCCTGCATCGACCAGAAAAAGTGTTTAAAAACAAGCTGAGCTGGTAGCAGTTAAAGGCAAGGCAGGGAGCAGAAGAGGGGGGGGAAAAAAAAAAAAAAAGACATACCAGTTAGGAGCTTCTGTTGCAGCAGAGGACTCACCAGAGCACTAGCTGAAAGCTGAATCAGCTTTCGAGAGTTAGGGATGCATAGAGGAGGGTCATGGAATCACAAGGTAATAATGCGCTTCATGCTGCAGCCGTCAGCCTTCTCCTTATAGCCAATCTCTAATGCAGGAAGGGAAAAAGAGAGCAGGCCCAGGAATGGTATTAGTCCTCACTTGGAGGAAAAAAAAAAAAAAAAAAAAAAATTAAAAAAAAAAAAAACCAACCAGGCAAACCCTCCCCATCCACCCTTACCTCACCCCCTCCACCCAGCACCACTACAACTCCATCCCCGCTGCTGCAGCGCGGTTTGCCGGGGAGGAGGAGGAGGAGGAGGAATGGGGGGGGGGAGGAAGGCAGCGCGGTACAGCGGGGGCTGAGCGGCGGAGCCGGAGCCGGGGAGGGAGAAGAGGAGGGGGGGGAGGAAGGCAAAGCGGGGCTCCGGGGAACGCTCCCGGCGAGGCAGGAGTTAAAGAGAAGCAACCTTGCCCGCCCGGATTGCAGCACACCTTGATGCGAAAGGGCTGCGCCTGCAGAAGTGCCTGCGCCCCCCCCCATCCTCCTCCTCCTCCTCTTCTTCCTCACCCCCTCCCCAACACCCCCCCCCCTCCTTCTTTCCCCCCCCCGGGGGGGGGGTCAACCCGGGCTGGGGGTCAGGAGGGATACACAAGCACAGCCCGGAGAGGAGGGGGGGGTTCGGGGGGGGGGGTAGAGCTGGTCAGAAAGCGAGTCCACCTTTCCAGTGCTTATATACCCAGCGAAGCATCCGAAACACGCACTCCCGGGCGAGTGGCCCCTTCTCGTGTTCTTCCCTCCCTGCCCATATTTAGTCAACCACGGCAAAAAATAGCCTGTCAGCTGGAGGCTGCTGAGCAGTATTTGGAGTTCAATCGCTCCTCGCAGCCCATTGACTACTGGTCCTGCAGGGTCCTGACTCTGCCTTTTTTTTTTTTTTTTTTTTTTTTTTCCCTCTGCTATTTTTAGCTAGGCCAAATAAAGAGGGAGCTCATCTTACTACTCTCTGCTGGCCCGAGGTTTCGCGGGGCCCTGGCTATGTTTGGTAAGCGTTGGCGTTGGGAGACGTGAAGCGGAGACCTTGTCCGTGCCGGAAGACCTTTGGCTCCCTCCCGTATTTATTCTTTTCCTCTCCTTTTCTTTCTTTCATTTCCATTTCTTCCTCCACGGTAGAAAGGCATCCAGGGAAGAAGGTGGGGAAGAAGCTCGAGGGATTCGGATTTTCACCTTACAGAGGGAAGAACCGGGATTCAAAGACCTCATGCTGGGGCCAAGTCCCTCATCCTGGGCACCTCGTTGTCTGGCCACGTCTGTCCTCCTGTGTCTCCAGAGGTGCTGAAGGCTGGGAAGGTGTTGGACCTCCTGTCCTACATGGGGAGCACTGGGGAGCCCCATCACCAGCCAGGGAATCCCCCCCTGCCACGGTGGGTTAATGGGGGTCACAAACACAGCAGTATGGGCCTTGAGGTCATGGGAGCTTCCCAGCCTCCAGCGTTTCACCCAGCGATACACCGAGGAGGGGCGATTTTGGCAGCAGAGGCGTTGCCCTTGACTTGCACTCGGTGAAGCAGGTGAACGTCTCTAGAAACTTGAGTTAGAGCCAGCTTCAAAGTAAAGATGTCCAGGACAGCAGAGCCCTGGGGATGTCACTTCGGGAGAGCAGATAAATGATGGCACACATGGCATTGGCTACGTTCAGCCAACCTGTCCTGCTTGTTTGCAGCAGACCCCCACCTTCTGAATCCAAGACCCCCGTGCCCTGCCCACACCAGGTCTCTACACCATGCCGCCTCATCGAGGCTCATCCAGAAGGACCACACCACCTCCTCACACCCCAAGGGCACCTCATGCTGCTGATGGACCAATGCCGTGGGCAGGTTTTGGGGGTCGGGGCTGGAGGAACCGCTATCTGCCAACGCATGCTTGGGTGGTGGTGGTTGGATGTGGAGCCAGGGTGGGAAGTTTGGATGAACCCCAACGAGGTGCTCAACACCCTCTGCTCCCATCAGCAATCAATGAACGCAGAGCAAAGTGTGATGGAGATGCCCACCCATGGGGTCTGTGCACTGTTGCACAGAGACCCGGCGGTGCCGATCCCAACGTATACCTCCACTTGGGACATGCGTGTGACACTGTCAGGCAACACTCATCTGAGGTTGTTGTACTTGTTGGGAGCTGACAGCACGTCATCTAAGGATGGGAAATGCCTGCAGGAACCACCCCATAGTGCCACGAGGTGGGAAGGGCTCCCAGGAGGTCCCAGTGGTGCTTCCCCATGCCCTGATGTCTGAGGTCCCCAGCTCCAAGGACGATGCCAGAAATAGCTGCTACGGCTGACGCGTCTGTTCTC
The DNA here is from genome assembly GCF_947461875.1 of Haliaeetus albicilla. NCBI lineage: Eukaryota > Metazoa > Chordata > Aves > Accipitriformes > Accipitridae > Haliaeetus > Haliaeetus albicilla. The sequence goes on from NC_091484.1 coordinate 4,170,112, forward strand.
TGTCCTGGGCTGCTTTGGCTCTTTCTCTGTCTCAGCCGATGGCTCTCCTGAACCCACGCTGGGAACTCGGTTTTCCCTCTGCCCTCCCGGTCCCAAGGACGGGCTGTTCCACACCGTCCCTGTTTGGATAGCCCACGATGGGGTGTGTGGCAGCAAAACCATGAATCTGGTGTCCCTGAGGTGCCAGAGCCGTCTCTGTGGCGGCCACAACATAAAGCAGCCCCAGGCACCTCTATCTGACCCCAGGGACCAAACCTGCCACCTCCCACAGGATGGGCAGTGGGGAGAGAGCCTGTAGGAAAGCTTCTCCCCCCTCCCCACTCCTCTGCCCCAACGTGGTCCTTGTGACCACCAACGTCCCCTTTGCACCTTCATTTCCCTGCAGAACAGCCCAGAATTTCCTGCAGTGGCATGAACCACATCCATTGGTTTTTATGTCTTCTCTTTTCCATCACCGCAGGGATGTCCAAGCTGCTGCCCCTCGAGCATCAGCCAGGACTTTCAACGCTTCCCAGCCCATGCCCTTTCAATAACTGAAGCCATGGAAGCCCTTCTCCACCCCGGCTTACCCCAGAACCACCCCAAATTCATTCAAGAAGGCCTTTACCCAAAATACCAGCCCAGCCAGCACAAGGGTGATTCGTTGCCTGTTACTCTCTTGGGAGCATCTTGGGGTTTTTGAGAACCCGAGCGCCAAAAGCGACAGGTTCTCATGCTATTTTCAGCCCCATCCGAAATCACAAAGTCCCCGGGAGGAGCGGCTCGCCGTGCCCCGGCGGGACCCTGCACCGGCGGCAGCGGAGCTGTTAAGAGCTGCTCGCTATCGCAGGCGCAATCGTGCCCTTCTTTGGATTGAGTGAGTTGTTATCACATCCCTGACAGGTTCCCCAGGGTTGAGAATCCATCCCGACACCGAGGTATGTTGGGAACAGGAGCAAACTATAAACGGAGATGAACCACAAGCAAATGTCTGAGACGTGAATTAAGAGATCGTTTAAAGCCCGAACCTGCTTTTTGCACACCGATTTCTTCCCTTCACTAATACCATACTCACCCTTGAGCTCGCGGGGACTGAAATATCTGCGTTCCTCTCCAAAACGCATGGCATCTTTTTATCAGGACTTGGTTTGGCGCTTGCTCCATGCGCCGATAACGCTGGGAGTTTGGCACGCAGAGAGTGCGAGGAGAGATGGGTCCTGAATGTGCAACCCCCACAGCCTGCCAGACTTTATATATATATTTTTATATATATATATATATTTGCATACACACATACATATATACACATATACATATATGCCTATGCGTATGTAATAATAATGTATATATCTGTGCACATAATAATTCTGCATTAAAGCTCCTTTAACCAAAGAAACCTGAGGAAGATGCACGGCAGACTGTAAAACTGAACCAGTTCAAAATATTATGTGAGGGATTGCAACACTCCAAACAAAATGCAAGATGTTACTTTAAAAGAAGCAGGCTTGGGCTTTTGAATTTATGTAACCTAAACTGATTTTGTCTGTTTGAAATTGTTGTTGCGTGTTGGGAATCTCAAAGAGGCGAGGAGCAAAGCTGCAGACGTTTCCTTTGGAGTCCAAGATTACAAGCCCCTTTACTTCTCCTTGCAGCTCCAAAGCTGTTAATGGTTTGCTTCATTTTATTAACAGCAGACAAGAAAAAAAAAAAAATTCCTCCTCGGAGCATGTGTGAGGTGACAAGTTGGATAATAACAGCTCCTTTGGAAGCTTTTATAGTACATTAGGCAAACATAGTGGATGTTTATAGACTTTAAAAAATGCTGATTATATAAAAATGCATTTATAGCCTTCTAAAATACCAAGCTACTATAATATAAATATTTCCAATAATAAAAACTAAAAATGCAGATTATTGACCCAAATGGAGCATTTTTTTGTATAGATTTCTGGTTTTCTTTGGGCCAAAATCTGATCTCGAACCGAAAAACCTGGACGGTACCCTGTGATAAGAGTCAGATCGATGAGGTTTTCGCATCCTGCAGAGGATGCTGCACTTTCCTGGGATGAAGCCAAACCGACTTAAGGATGCACCCCATTCACCCTCCCAGCACCTCCAAACACCTCCAGCTCGAGGGAGCTCCTGGAAAAGCCGGGCAGCTCCCAGCAACCTGCTGGCCCAGCCGCCTTCCCACCTCGCTGGTGGTGAGGAGGCTCTTGGTCACCCAGTGGTTGGTCTTCCTCTGTTCTCTGTAAGAACTTGTATGAATAATTTATTTTTTATTGGCACAGAAGCTGGAAAGTGGCTCTGTCCTGTTCCTAGCTGATCAGGTTGCTGGGGATGTGCCTTTTCTCTTTTTTATCTCTTTTTTCTTACTTTGACCCAAAATTCCATCAGTAGGTGGAATTAGCGTTTGCCAGTGGTGGTTGTCTCAACACAGATAAATTCTTTCCAAAAATTAAGGTCTTGACAAATTGGCACATGCCTACCAAAACCCAAATACCCCAAACACCTAGAGAATAAATGAGTTATTCTTTATTTTATAGTCTTTGTTTTATAAAAGAGAATCTTTTCTTGGCTTTGTCCTTTACTAATGACTGGGAAAGACCAGCTCTGGGCTTTGGAGCTGCCTGCAAAGTCCCCTAAGTCAGCATGCGGTCTGGCTCTTGCATCAAACAACCATAACACCTGATCTATAGTTTGACCCAAAAGAAGAGTGTTTATTTCAGTTTCATCTTCCTGAAGCTAATTTTCTTCCTTTTGGTAATTTAAGGGTTTTTTTTTTAATAAAAAGCACCTTTTTTTGTACAGGGTCCCACCTCTCCATTAACTGAGCCCACTGCAAAATTTCACATTACTTGAGAAAACCTGAGCCCCACCAGCGAAGACAGACCAAGGGAAGCAGCTGCCTGCAACTCTCCCACCAGATGAAAGCAGCAATTGCATCACCATTTTGCAACGTAATGGTGCTTAAAAACACATCTCCTAACTTCTCCCAGAGGCCAACTCCAGCCTTTTCCACTGTACATGGATATAACACGTCTGTGCGACACACAGTTCATGCGGTACGACGCAAAAGGTGCTTCTTTTTTTTTTTTTTCCCCCCCCCCGAAGCTTTTTCCTTTTGTTTGGTGTTTCTGGCAAAAGAAAGAAAATAAAATTGTTTTCAAAACTAATGACAAACAGAAGCAGTGTTCATTGATAGCACACTACTAACACCCTTCCCTCTCAAAATCCTAATGTGGGAGACAGCGGTGAGATGCTCGCCCTTTTTTAATTGGGAAACTGAGGCAGGAGAAGGGGTTGCTTTGCCCAGGGAGCAAGGACACGGCCGGGGGGTGCCGGGGCAGCCCGGGCTGCTTCCCCGCATTCTCCCGGGGGCTTATCAGCATCTCGCTGTTGGCGGATGAAACGGTGACATTAGAGATAACTTAGCCAATTACCCACCAGCTGACTTGAGTTCATTCACATGTTGCAAGCTTTTTTTGTTCAGCGAGATGTAAGGGTTGGGTTTTTCTTCGACTTTTCAGAAGTTGTGAAATACAGCCGTTGGATGCTATCATAACGATGAAATATGGCTGTTTCACTGGCTGGCTGGGAGATTTTCGGTATCTCTATATGCACATATACGCAAAACGAGCACGTTGTTTCTGCAGTTTGCGTGTGTAATATAATGCTTTTTGTTTTGGAAGATATTTCTCTGAAGACGCTAACCACCTCACCTCCGAACACAAATGTTTTTCAATTATTAGATGTTTTTTCCCTGCATTGTTGGAGCAATATTAACAATGGGCAAAAATGCAGCAGAACAAAAGGTTTTCATAGCGGTCTATCTGTTTAAGTATTTATAAAGCACCAATCTCTCAGGCACCTGGCTCTTACTGTGGTTTTAAAAGATTATTATGCTATCATATTATAAAGGGAAGAACAAAGGACCACTCATAAATTTAACCAAAACCCCCGTATTTTCCAATCTGTGTGATCTCTCTGAAACCTGGGATCTTCTTTTGTGTCAGGGACGTTTATGTCTTCTCCGATGTCCTTCCAACAATAAGCGTTCCAGCAACAGAGATCACATTATATACTGTGGTTTTGTTTGTGGCAGAGCAAAATTAAATGAGTACATAAATTACTCTGCTCCTGGAATAAAGAAACAAGCAAAAGAGTGGTTTTTTAAAGTGGCTTTTTTTTTCCAGTAGGATGAGTTAGATTTCCTGAAACCATGTGCAAATTAAAAAGTTCACAGTTCAGGCTTATTGTGAAAGCTAAATCTCAGCCTCATTTTGAGAGGCGGCGTATTTAGGAAGACACATTTGGATTTCTGTAAGAACTTGTAATTGGTTTCCTACATCTTCCTTGAGCCAGCACGCCTCCCGCTCCCTCCCAGATTAACATTTGCGGTGCTTAACAGCAAAAAGGACACTCGTGGCTTGGTGCACGCTACAGAAATATCTCCTGATGTTAGTGGAGCGCTGCAGCGTTCTTCTGCGAAGACCCGCTACCTCGAATAACTCACACCTGAAATGCAGCGGTACCCTTTGCAGCCCCAAATGCCGCCTGCTGCAGGGTATCATCCTCAGCGAGGTTTTAAGGAGCAAGGAGAGCATCCCTGGAGGGATGAGGGCTGCAGCAGGCACACCAGTGGAGATGGTCCAAGTCCCCTTGAGCATCTCCACACCATCCCATGGAGCATGAACCTGCTCTCAGGTTTCTTATCAAGCTTGTCCATGGCAAATCGCAGACCAGGAGTGCCTGAGGTCACTGCTGATGGCTGGCCAGAGCCAGGGTTGGACCAGACTGGTTTGGGAGCAGAGGAACTGGGGGAGGATGGGAGAGAAACGAGATCAGGAACTAACATGAGAGAGGCGCAGGCTGATGGGAAAAACAAAGTGCTGGAAGGGCCCCGCGCTTTTTTTCTCAAACACATCTTTTTCCGTGCATACAGGATAAGGTAACAAGATACATGATTTATTTAGCACAGAGAAAGCAGCTGTTCGGAGGAAGTGTGGGAGTTTTTAGGCAATCATGTTCAGTTTCTGAGGAGTCCCATTTACAAACGCTCACCGCTTCATTTTACCCCCTCCCTCTCGTTTCCCTACAGTTATCTCCCCATCAGGCTGTGCTGCACGGATGCTTTAGGCTCTCACTTAGTCTTTACTTCTGGCTTCACTTCAATTCCCTGAAATTGTCGGGACTGCCTGGCTTTGAGGGTCACCCCACCACCTTTATCTAATCCGTGAGACTGTTTCTGACTTTCTGACAACATCTGAGCCAAGAAAATCCTGCAGCACTGTGCTGAGGGTGTTAAAAACGAGCAACCCACTGCAGCCAGGGGCATCGGTGAGGCTCCGCTGCCTGCCCAGGAGTAGGCGAGACATCTTCCGAGGGACCTGTGCCAGCGGCTGCGTGCCCGATGCTCTGCTGAGCCAAGCCCTTGCTCAGATCAAGCACTGTCTACAAGTTCACCTTTCCTACGGGGTCTGTGTTCCCCCCAAAAATGCATTACACACGCCTTGTGCTGCTGGATGGGATCAACCTCATCCATAAGGTTAATATCTCCTCCTCTTTTGTCCAGGGCTGGGAATGAAACAGCATCACTTCTAGCTCCAGTGCCGGTGGTGTAGAGCTCACCAGCTCACGAGGGCTCGAGGCTCCGGAGTTGCCCTGGGAATCATGGCACGTACCCTCAGCCCTTCTGCAGAATTTCTAAGCGGTCTGGAATTAACTGCTCTCCTGCAAGTAACTCACTAATAGATGTGATTAGCAATTAAGAAAAACATTATTATCTGTCACATGGGATTGAGGAAATATTCATTGCAAGCCTGTGCATGACAGCAGTAGGAGAAGGGTCCAGGAAGGCTAAGAAAATATCAGTAAGACAATGTCAAGGAGGTTATCATAGGCAAAGACATAATGATGGAGAGGAAGCCAACAAGATGATCCATGAAAGATGGTAATGAACAGCGGCGCCAGCCAGCAGAGTGAGCACTGTGTTGCGCTTACAGGAGAAGGCAATTTATCATCAGATATGGGTAAAAATTCTTCTGAAAGATCCAAGAATCCTTTGATAAGTCAGGAAAAAAAATCAACAAAAAAAACTGTAGGCGAAACAGTGAGCAAAAATGATTTAGCAAAACAAGGTGCTCTGTACTCGTCGTGATAGGCAGTTCAAAAATTTGCTGTTCTTCTTAATCTCTACCTTGTGCAAAGCCTTCCACACTGGTCTAAAATGTCTGTGGAGCTTTTAATGCAGTCCCTACGCCTGCCAGACCTTCAACGGCAATTAGGCACCAACCCATGCAGACAGATAGGTGCTTGGTAACGTTTCCAAAAGCGCAACAGTGAATTAGATGCTTACTTCTGGCAAAGCACTTCTGCAATTCAACTGAACTTCCTCCTACATCTTAAGAGACCCAAATACCTTTAGAAATCTGCTCCTTCCAAGCACACTGCTGTGTCTCCAGCTAAGCACAATGGACCTGAGCTAGTTGTGATCAATCCAGTTCTGGAAGAGCCGTATCAGACATGCCATGTTGAGAGATGGTCAGATGGGACCTAGACCACACCTAGACCCTGGTCAGGTATCTCCAACTGGAGCTTTCCCAGACTACTGGGGACACAACAGCTCGGTGGGAGCAATTTTGTGCTTGCTGCATTTCAAACTTACAGCCACAGCTCTAGTTCTTCTTCCCTAAAAAATACGGAGCCAATATAAGGGAAAGTAAATGGTATTTTTTCCTCAAGCTGCAAAAGTTAGGTTAGTTTTTCATGCTCAGATTGCATCAGGATGCAATATAGTCAAGAATAACTAATTTCCTCTTGGGATTGTTGGAATAACTGGAGCAAAGGCTGCTCTCTAGGAAGGACACAAGTAACCCTTAGCCGTGTTCTGACTGAAAAGGATCATCTCATCTAAAACTGTAAAGAAGTTCCCTTCTGGAACACATCTGGAAATGAAGCGTCTCATGCAAATCTTGTTAAACCGACCAGCATTGGAGCCAAACCAAAGTAGGCTGGTTTTTCTTAGGACATACCCCTCCTGAGTCATGAGCTTACGGTGGCACCAACAGGCTTTTGCCCTTTCCTTTCGGTCATGCTTCTCTATTTATTTAACATTAGCCAATTTATTCAAGTGTAAGTTAAGAACCAGTGGATTATAATAAATATTTATTGAAGTTTAACAAATCTGTAGGACCTGTATGTATATTAATCCTCATTATAAGTGCTGTCAGTTGCCACTTAACCTACAGTAGCTGTCTTCCAAATTTATTATATTAAATACATATTTGAGATGACTAATTTACAGCATTAGCAGAATACATTTATGTCACATCCCATATTCCCTGCCTTTGCAGGCTCCTTACGAAGAACCTCTCAGGAACCAGCCAACACGCCCCAAAGCTGGCAGTGAAGTGAACATTGCGAAAAGTCCACCGACAACCTTGTAAACCAGGAGTCCTGAGAGAAGCAAACCCCAAACCTGCGGAGGACACTGCTAAAGCCAAAGGTCTCCTTGGAGCTTGAAGTGGGGAGCAGATGCCACAGCCTTCTCCTTCATGGGGCCATCAGGAGTCCATGCCTTTGCCTCAGCTGCAGGTTTGGCTGCAGCCTGCTAGAAGTCCATGACCTTCTGTCTGCTACTCCACCCATGAAGGTGGTTGAATTGGCTTTCAGGTTCAAAACTCACTTAAATGCCCACAGATCGTGAATGCCTAATCTACCTTCCTTTAGGAATCCATGTCAAGAAGCCCAAGGGTCTGATCCAAAACTCACTGCAGTCCATAAAAGGCTCATTTTGATGCCATTGACGCAGACCCAGATTTTCTGACAAGTCCAGCCACTAACAGCACCTGTGGGCTTTGCACGCATCTGACTTGGGGCTGCAATTTTCCAAGCAAGCACTGGATCTCTCTTTGATTTTTGCGCTCGAATCGAGCGTGCACCACAGTGCGTGTGCAATGAGGTGTGTGCCCATTCGAAGGTAGAGGTGAGGTGTGTTGTTCTGCAGTAATGGCGTGGTAACTCCATTAGAAATAATGGTAATTATATTGTGACTCACCTTAATGCTACCACATTATATCCTAATGACTGTTCAGTTAATTCATTTTTATTGGCTGTGTCTTGGAATGGAGCTTTGGAGTGTGCTGCTAATGCATTGGAAATTAAGAGTGTACACGGGCCCGTGGGGTTATTTGTACCCAGCTGCGTACTAGTGCTCCTGCTTATAGCAAACAGATTGTGAAATCAAAAGGGATTTATGCAAAAAGTAGGGAATGCAGCCCTACCATGGGTCCGTCAGTAATGTCACCCTTGTTGAGAGGTAGCAGGAAAAGCAAACCGGGCTCCTGCTGCAAAGAGCTCCCTGGAAAACTCCCGTAGGTGGCATTGGACACAGGAAAAATAGAGCAGCAAATGAATCGTTGCCTGTTTTGTAGGGGAAGGTGACTGCAGGAGACACACTGGCAGCATGTACGAAGAGAAACGGCCTGGGTCTGCCCAAGCTGCAGCCCCAGCCTGCCTGCTAGGACCTTCTTCGTTAACCTTTGTGCTAATGAGAGATAATGACCAGGCTCTTGGCTGAAGCTGGAACTGGAGCCTTCCCTCCTGATCCTTTGTTTACAAGGAAAGGGCTCCTTTTGTCTGTTGTCTTTGTGGTTCGTTATGACCGTGATTTATTTGGGGACAGTGTTTTTGCAAGGTGCAAATTACCTTCCTCCAGGGAAGACCTGGCTTCAGAGCAGAGTCTCCACCTTCCCGGTTTGTAGCTCTCCAGCCATCCAGACTGATCACCGCAGGTATTTTTAGAAGGTCATTCTGAAGCAGTAATTTCATCTAGTGATTTTATCTTCTGCCTTTTAGCAAATATTGCTATTTTTTCCCCCTGCTGTTGCAGATGGTGACAGGTTTTAATGTCAACATCAAATTACCCCATATTTCTCAGCCCAGTTCCTGAGCCAGGACCTCTGCTGACACATGGAGTCACGCTGGTTGTCATTCTCGGCAGAGGGACCAAGACTGTGAGAGCCTGGAAGAATAAATTTCTTTCTTCCCTTCAGAGGTGGTCCCTCGAGACCATTTTTTCAAGCAGAGGGATTTTCCACTCTGCAGGACAAACAGTGCCATTCATAGAAAAAATATGTTAATGGAAGGGAGCTTCATGCCAGAATCTCTCTGCGTGTGTATCAGCCTCAGCAGCAATGACAGTGCAGCTCGAGCAACAGGCTGCTTCAGCTAGCAGGCTTGGAAGCTGCAAAAGGAGAAATAACCGTGTTTCTATAGACCCTAACAAAATAAAGAGCCCTTTTCTTTCTCTTTTGATCTGGATCTTTTGTTTTCATTTTTATGTAATTGCAGGCATCAAATTTACAAGGGCAGAGTGTCATTTTCCTCTTAAAAAAAAAGACACCCGGATTTCAAATAACTATCCCATTTAATAACAGCTATTTTAAGGTAGGTCAAACCTGTGGCCCAAAACCCCTTGACAGTGTCCCTTTGATACATTCCATTAGCCAACAAAGGGTTTGATGTAAACTGACAGACATCTTTTAAAAGAGCAAACTGGATTGCGACAGCTGATAATCTCATTTTGCTGAAGGACTTCTATCGCGTTACCTTTAGCTGGAGGCTGAGGTCTCTAGGAGGAGTTGGAGCCGGCGGCAGGTTGGTGAGGAGCCCTGCTCTGCGGTGGGTTGGAACGCGGGGACGGTGCCAAGCCCAGCAGCCACATCTCGCGGGGCAGCAAAACGTAGGGATGCTTTTGAAATCCCTGCAGAGAGAGTCAACCAGTCATCCAGCTAGGAGCTCATTTAACCCAACATAGCTTAATTCTCCTCTTATTCTCATATTGGTGAGAACAGCTCCCGGAGGCAGTCACGGGTGACTCAGGAAAGACTGAGGTAGTTTTCTCTGCAAGGTCAAAGAGAGCCAGGCAGGTGAGACATCGTTCCCCTGCACCACAGCTCCATCCAGGCAGCGTGAGAGGTGAACCAGCCCTGACAGGGTGCTCCAGGCACCGCAGGTGGCCAAGTGGTGATGAACTTCTGATAGCAACTGCCCAACCCTGCCCAACCCTGCCACCCATCTCTCTTCCCAGCGCCGCTGTGAGCAGTGTGTCTTGGTGTCGCTTTCCCCACGCAGGAAGGTGCCCCGATGGAGGCAAGGTGGACTGGAGGACATCGTTGGTCCTTCCAGCAGTCGTGAAGTCAACAGGTACCTCTCTTGGCAGTGACAACTTATTCCATGCGGGGCCTTGTACCACCATAAAGTGGTTTTCATGCCACTAATGGGACATGTACCTTGGTCCTGGAGCCTTCTTCCAGTCCTTGGAGCACTATTAACAAATAATTTTGTCCAACATGTCCTAAAGGTATTAGTTACATTTACTGTTCTGCCAAAAAGCTGTTTCTTTCTGGTTTGGCACGCAGCATCTCATTCAGGAGAGAAGATAATTGTCTGGCTCAATAGCTGATCTATTTTCTACCCAATGATGGTTTCCCTTTTTGAAAATTGATGATCGATTAGTTACATTAAGGATCACCAGGTATAATATGTTTACCACACATTATATTTATTCCAGTGTGGGATGAATGCATTAGGCCTCATATCATTCAAAGGGGATATTTCTGATGTAAAACTGTGCTGTATTAATGAGACTACCCATCAAAATGGATGGGTCAATTAAAATAGAACAAATTGCAGACTCCTGCTTAAAAGTCGCACTGGAACCTCCAGCCTACATTATCTGTAAAATTCAAACTGAGCCCATTTTTGGCTCAGACATGTTTACATTCTTATGGAAAATATATTAAACTGTATTTAATGATATTCATGTAAAAGGTTGTACAATTTTTTTGCTTGATGCCACCCAAGACAACTGAACCTCGAGCTCAGGACTTTAAGATACTACTGTAATTCAAATACTGATATTATCTCTGCAAGATAGGTCTGGGCATGGAAGCAAAGCCTTTCCTCTTTTCCAAAAGAATCACAGTGATTTAGGAATGATTTCACCTCCTTTTGTTACATTTCAAGTTTTACATTATATTTTAATAAGTCTGTCATACGGTACAGACAAAAGGATGTTCAGCTTCTGCTGTAATTAAAGAAAATCACTGCAATGGATAACATCAACTCAGCAGATTTCAATGATCTTGCTTTCACCGCTCCAAACTCCGGCACTCCTTGCATACTGAACTAAAACAAAGCCAGTCTCCAGGCTGCTGCTCTCAGGAGGATTCATCTCCCCCAACTTCAGCTTCTAAAGACAGGCACTAAGTCAATCATTCAGAGTTTCACCGTAGGATCATTTGTCCCATGCTAGCTTAGCCACCTCTATTAAGCCTATTAATTTCTTCTGCACTAGCTCTGGGAGCAAACTGGGCAGGAGGCTGGCAGCACGTCTCCAGCAACAGAAGAACTATCACTTTGATATATCCCAAGAAAATCCCACTGCAGAATTATGCTTTTGGTGCTCGCATTAGCATCCCTGGCCGGTATCCAGAATTTCTCTTGGAATTTCGAGCTGCAATCAGCTTGTTAGATCAGACCCAATCCTGTCTCCAACCACCATCGCCCAGTCAGAGCATCCCTCTGCAGTTGTGGAGGAAAACTTTCCAGTGCTACATTTCATAGATGTAAATAGGCAGCGGAGCTTTCCTTTAAGAATTTATTTCTTCCTCTCCCTTCGATGAGTTAGCTGTGGAAAAAGTCACCTATAGTTAAAGTTAGTCCATTGGAAACCGTGAATATTATATTGTCCTTTGTGCAAGAAAGGAATTAAAGAAATGGATTTGGCCTTGATTTTTTCATTTGAACTTCTCTGCTTGAGCTGCACTTTTCTATTACCTCTGCAACTCTGCCTTCGTTATGTTATTAAAAGAAAAGTAATTTATGATTGCCAGTCTTGCAGTCTCTAATTATTTCTGGCTGTGCATCACAATTATTAACTTGAGTATCCACCCTTTTTCTAACAGGATGAAAAACGTGCAACCTCTTTTGGGTGAGTTACCTGTAGGTAGCCATGCATCCATCCTTGCAAGCCACTGTGTCCAGTCAATAATGACGCTCTCCCAATTTGATATGTTGTTTATACTCGGTGCAAGCCAAAGGTTGGATTTACAGTGAAGATGAAACACTGTCACAGGTTACTTGAGGCTTGGGTTTAGTACCTGGGTGTACTAAAGCATCTTGCACTGTTCATAGTCTCATTCAAGACCAGGCAATAAAGTACCACTCAGCATGAACTAGAATATCAGCACATCGCTGCTGTTCTCCTTTTTTTCCCTGGATTGCACTGGTTTTCCATTTACTTCTGGCAGGTAATGAAGACATCTGTTCTCATCCCAACAGCTCTCTGCAACTTGCTTTCTGAGAAATGGAATAGCACTATTTCAGCGATTTTGATCAACTGAGAAAATACTGCCCTGCATTTATGGAGGTCAGGACAGTCATTATATTCAAGATATTTCTATGAAAAGTCCCAAGGAATGGACAATGACTGGGAAAATCAGATTTCTGAAATGCGTTCAGATGCCCCAGAGATGTTTCACAGGTGGACCTTGGGTAAGAGCATCTCAAGCAGAAATGCCCTGCCCAGGTGTAGTGCTCATGAGAAGCAGCAAAATTCCAAAAAGGCTGGGGAAGCCCCCACCTTTCACAGCAGAAAGCCCAAAGCCACTGGGGAAACTCATTTTGTGTCGGTGAGCGCGCTGCCCGTGGCCCCCCAGCCCCTCCGCTGACTCGCGCTGGAGTAAAAGCCTGGGATGTGCTCTGCTGAATTCCAGATTTCATCTGTATCAATCATTTTCCCATGTACCAGAACAAAAATCTGCTACCTGGCCCAAATACAGCAATTAAAGTGCTCCATGCCAAACAACACATCTCTGTGAGTGAAGCCAGGCTGGACTGCTTTTCGGGTCCAACCTCTCACTTTTCTGTAACAAGACCATTAGTCTATAAAGCACACCTCTTTTTTATCATCTTTAAGATAGCCTTTATGGTAGGTGTAACTACATGCAAAGGAAGGAGGGGGGAAAACCTTTAAGTATTTTGCATTTATAGTTATATGTAGCTTTATTGCATAGTCAGTAAAAATCCCTGCTGATTATGTCATTGCTGAGGCAATCAGGTGCCAAAAATATTTTTTTTATTTCATCTGAGCAATAATCATTTTCTGCCTGAACAGTAGACCCAGTTATTGTTTCTTCCCTTATGTTTTCATTAATTAAAAGGAAGTGGAGAGGTAACAAACGACTCCCTGGATGCTGAAGTGCACATTTTTCACTGTCAGGTTATAAGAGGCAATGGGCAAAGACAATATATCCTGTCAGATGTGAGAGTACTTATTGTCAGCATGGTTTGTAAAAATAGAAAGTGAGGTAGCTTTTCTGGATGGAGTTGAAGCTATCTATGGATGGAGTTTAATCTGACTAATTATAACTAAAGGCTTTGGCAAACAGCATCATGTAGCTGCGAGAATACTGGATAGTGCTTTTTTTCTTATCAAGTCCGTGTGAATGTTAATGTGTGTAAGTGTAAAATCGACTTCTATTAAATCTTCTAAATTGCCATGCACTCCTTCACCCGCAATGCCTCACTTCTTCATAACTGTGCTGTGGAGTTACTGGTAAAAGTATTAAAACTCTTTGAAACAGTCATATATCTTCTGGTTTACAGGAAGTGCTTCAAGTGAAGAAGAAAAAAAAAAAGAATAATTTCCGAGGAGCGCTTCTCTCTTGCAGGAGAGCAGAGAGGAGAAGGGAGTTTCATCTACAGCTGAACGGCTGGCCAGGCTCCATTTTATTGAGCAGCTCCCTAAATCCCACTGCGAAGAAGACAGCCCTTCCAGAAGAGATGTTGTTTCCTACTGGAGAGGCACTAAGGAGCAAACCCTGGGACCCATGCCTCGGCGTGGGAATTTCAGGGAACTCAAGGAGCTCCTTCTGACCCTTTCTTGCCAAGATGCAACCCTCATAGCAATACCGGGAGCTGCAGGAGCCCGAGACAGCCAAGATTCCCCAGCCTAGCCCCCAGTTGACTGGGGATTCACGGAGAGCCTTTGCTCCTGGAGCGAGGAGTCAGGCGATCCATGGAGATGAGCACAGACGCCCTTTGCCCGCGGAGCGTTGCCCCAGCCCCTGCGCCGGCTGCGCCGCTTCCCCGAGGTGCGCGCTAAGAGCTGGCGAGCTCATGCAGAAGATGCAAACGGGCAAGAAAAAACAAGCTGAAGTTTTTTCTGGCATGCAAACGAGAAGTTGAGCTCTGCTTTTTTTCTGCACTGGCGAACCTTATCTTAATTGCATCAGGCTGTTTGAGACTCCCAGTTGCAGAGCGCTCTGTAGCCAGGCGAGCTCTGTGGCCATAACCATTCCCACCTTCCTTAGCCCAAATATTTCATTACAACCACCAGTCAACCTTTGCTTTGGCAAGGCCTGAGCGACCCATAAGAGCCAGGGACAGGCTCTCCGCGTGGTGTGAGCTGTCTCGTGCGCTTCTCAGAGCACTGCGAGAAGGACCCCTCTCTAAGACCACCCCAATGTTCAACTCCCTGCAGTGCAGCCAGCTTTCACAGAGGACTTCTTCTCTTGGGTGCAGGCAGAGTAGTGCAGGCATCTAGAAATCTAAGAAGCTGGGCATTAGCAATGCAAAGCACCGTGCCACAAACCCAGCTCCAGGCCTGGGGAGAGGAGGCAAGATAGGAAATCTGCCATGCACGACAGATGTGAGCTGCACTGCTTAATATGCACCCAGTAAAGTGGTGAATAGAATAGAATAGGATAGAATAGAATAGAATAGAATAGAATAGGATAGAATAGAATAGAATAGAATAGAACAGAATAGAATAGAATAGAACAGAACAGAACAGAACAGAACAGAAATCATTATATGTAGTTATTGTGTATTTATCTGTGCTTTGCAGGTTAACAGCTTTACAGATATGTCTCCCAGATATTCGTTTTTTAAGACATCCTATTCTGAGAACAGCAGCCATGGAATCCACTCTGGATGACCCAGGAAGAGGATGATGTTTAGACAACTGAAAAAAACCTCACTTCATTTTATTCTGATGATGTACTTTGCCTGTCTGAGATAGATCTGAGACCTTTTCTTAGTTTCCTAATTAATAGATAGTTACTGACTTAGAAGCAATGTTAATATGCAGGAAACAGCAACCAAGTTACAGCTCAGATCCTCACTGGTTTAATTTGACTTTTCTTCACTGGCTTCAGTCAGATTAGAGATTAACCCAGCCAAAATCTGGCCCAGCTCTCTTGGCAGTGTCTGTCCATAAATGCTATAGCAATATTTCCAGTGTAAAGCGGTGGGTATTTCAAAATTTCACATCCCAGAACAACTGTGGTGACTGCTAAGATCATTTGTTTGATGGCATGGCTGCTACTTGGATGGCTTTTGGAGATATGTGTATTTCAAAAAAAAAAAAAGAAAAAGAAAAGAAGAAAAAGAAAGAAAGAGAGAGAGGATGTAGTAAAAAGAGAATTAAAATTTATCTGAGTTGAATGAAGATTTTATCTTCCATTCTGCCTAATCCTAAATGTGAAAGGTCAGTAATGACAGTGCGCTATGAAAAGGAAAAGGCTGTGGGGTTGGTATAAAGGAGACTACCAGTAAATTGCAGCAGTTTTACATAAGACTGCGGCTCCAGCATGGGGAATTAGGTGACACAGAACTGGAGGGCAGAGTCCTGGCCCGCGATGGCTGGGAAAACCCGGGCTTTCGCCCCCGTGCAGCCCCCGGTGCAGCCTGCGGCTGGGGATGAAGGCTGTCCCTCGGGTCCTCCCAGGCAGGGTCCCACTTTCCCCTTTGAGCATCTTCTTGCCGGCATCAGGGATGCCTGGTATGCTCAGAAACACCTCTCCATTCCCAATACTGTGCTAAAATTGGTGCTAGGGGCCTGTCCTTGCTGTGATATCATAAAACACATCTATAAAATGAAGAAAGAAGAAAGAGAATAAAATGAGGGAAGTGGCATTGTGTGCAATCGAGCCTTTTGCCCGCCTGAGAAATAGTCTTTGGAGTTGCCTTTGCACCATATGTGATGGGTTTCGAAATGAAAGATGAGCACTGTGCAAACCGTGTGGCCATCAGAGCGCTCTTCGCCCAAGGACATCCCTCCTCAAACCCACACAAGCTGCTGGCAGCTGCCAATCACCGCAAAGAAGATATTTTACGGTGACAAAAATATGAAGTCTCCTGCGACGTTCTGCAGGTTTTATTTCCCCTGCCTGATTCTCGGTGGCTGTTAAACACGATGGACATTGAAGGCCTTTTTCCAGCGCATGCTCAGCATTACGGCTCCCAGACCTAGCACTGCCTGCAGTAATAAAAGGTGATTGTTTCCAAAAGTGAATGTCCCCTTCGTTTGGGTCATTCTTTTAATTGACTTCATTAATAAAGGTAAGGCCCTATTTAAACACAACTTCATCTTCCTGGCAGTATATAAGCAGATGTCATAAAGAAAACAACACGCACTGTTTTTAACACAAAACTTTAATACTAAATTGCATTAACTAATAACATAAAAACACCAACCATCTGGCTTTTTGGTGGGAGGACTCTAATTCCATTAGGACTTTAATAAATGTACTGCACTGTAGAGACATTTTACTTTGATAGCCTGGGCAAAAATGAGTAGCGTTTACAAGATTAGTATATGCAGCAACCCTGGGATCTCTCCCTTGGAAAGGCTTTAGATGGAGCCAAGGGGACATCACTGAAGGACAGAGATGATGTAAAAAGTACCGGCACTGGGGGGATGTATTTGGGGCTTTCACGTGCCCTTGGACGCGATGCCCTGGCACGTGGATGTGCTGCTGCCCAGGGAAGGGAAATGAGCTGGAGGCTCTTGCGCTGGTGGGGAGGCAGAAACGATGCAGGAAAGGAGCGGATTGCTCCGAACCCTGACATCTTTGTCTCTCCGGGATCATTCCCAGCATGAGGCTTCGGCCGTGCCATGGTGGCTTTCTTGTGCCTCGCTCTACCTCCTGCCATCCTTGCATGCCTGCTCCCCTGATACGTCCCCTGAACCCTCCTGCCCTGAGCGGATCCCACCTTCTCCTTGGGGAGGCCCGTGCCAGCTGTCCGTCCGTCTGTCTGAGCCTTTGTGCCCACATTAGTCACTTCTTCTCCTTCCCGTTTAGAAAAAGAAACCACAGCATGAATATCATGCTGTTGACTGCTACGTCCATACAAACAGCACATTGATTGCATGAAAGGTGGAGCCTGAAACGTACCCAGTCACCAGTAAACTGAATTTTTGAACTGGTTAATCACTAGTATCATTAATTTCCCCATTGCACTGGCAGGACGAAGGATTCAGAGTCCCATTTTCCTCCTAGGATGTTATTAAGGTGAATTCATCTGCATATGCTGTGAGACGTAAGGGCAGTTCAGTGTCCTTCGGGACGGTAGATCAACAAACCCTGACTAATGCAACAGGCTGATTTCTGGCACACCAAGCTTCTCTGGAGGAGTGAAAATGGAAATCAGTGAGGGGAAAACCTGACAGCATTATTTTTCACTGAGAATTAACATGCGACATGGAATTGTAGGTCTTCCTCTACATCAGTTTTGTTTTCCCCGGCTCTATTTTCTTGCAACACACTCACAGCGGATCCGCACCCTCCTATGTCCCCTGGCTCATCCCGTGGTGAGAAAGAGTGAGCAAACAAGGCAAAAACATCCATGCATCTTAGTATTAATATTTTTAACAGAATTTATTAATGATGGGTGTGTTTGGGTTATTTTGAACAATATGTATTCCAAACTGGTCTTAACGCCGGATGACCCTCGTGATCACCTCGTCACAGTAATTACCGGAGCTTCTTTAAAAGGCATTTTGTGCCCAGAAATATTTGTGAGTGAAAGCATATTTCCATGTAGGTATCTTTGGAACACAAAGTCGATTTGCAAGGAGCTGCAGTGTCAGATGAAGCTTTTAAAAAGTTGGATGTCTTCCAGATTTGAATTTACATGATCATTAATACTGACTTACTCCAAATATATCAATCAGTTTAAAAAACACCATGTCTCATTCCCGGTTCAGGAAAGAATCCTTAACCAGGTGAATGCTTAAGCACTTGCTTAGCTTTAGGCAAGTGCTTAAGTCTTATTGAATGGCTCAGTGTTAAGCACATTTTTTCCACTGAGAGAGGGTTGGAATTAAGTTTTCAAAATGCAACGTCCAGACCTGGTTTGAGAACAGATTCCCTGGGAAACCGTTGCATGGGGCACGGGTGATGCTCTGCACCCCACAGCCCCCAAAATCTGAGCCTGAGCCACCCTGGGGCCAACACGAGGATTTCCAACAGCCTGTTTGAGCTTGTGTTTAGACACACTGCTAACAACGGAGCAGACGTAGCTCCTTTCTTAAATGGTCCGTATTATCAGCTGAAATAATAATTCCCTCTGCTGCCAGCATTTGTGCAGCACAGTGTTACCGTCAGCTGGGAAACCCCACAATCCCTTTAACCTGGCAAAGGATGAACCTGGGTGTTTTTCAGACATGGAAAGCTGTAATAAAGCCATCCAGAAAATGACAGGTTACAGGGCTCTGTGATTTGGAAACCGTTTCTATTAAGTTGCCTTCTTGTCTCGTGGCAGCGGGAGGGATGCTGATACTTACGCTGGGACGCAGCCGAGCCCTCGAGCGTGCTGCTGTGAGATCAGCTAATGCCCCGTCTCTCGTGATCCTTGTACTTCTGGCTGTTAATGCCGTTTCTCTGTAATACATTGTAAAATAAACACCCTTTGGGTTTTCTACCTAAATCCATAATACAAAAGGGGAGTTGACTTGAATTGCCTGGCTGAATCATTAGAAAATGAATGCTTTGGGGGGAAAAAAAAAAAGAAAAGAATTACATTAGTGATCCCCCAGCTTGCCTTTGTGTCTTTTCTCTTTCAGAAATCTCTCATGTTGCTGCTCTCTGCATTTTTCTCACAGTATTGATACATGAAATAAAGCATAAATAACCTCCCTTTCTATTCTTAAGCCTTCGATCCCAGATCACTCCGAGCCTTTTGCCAATAAGACCATTTTCAGTGTCCGCTGGCCTGGAAGTAGCCAGCAATGGTCAATGAGCTTAGGAAAAGGTTTGAATATTTGCACTGTCACCATCCGGGATGTGCTGTCATCCCATCAGGCATTTCTTTGGTCTTCTTCCAGGTGGACGGCGGGAATTTTTTTTATCCAGAGGTGAGCAGTCACGGGATGCGCTCAGCATTTTGGGGGGTTTCAAGGGCACAGGCCATGCTGACACGCTGCCTACGGGTTTCAACACAGGGGCTGCCTCGCTCTTGCTGCTCGTGCTCCGTTGACAGGCACATTTTGGTGAAGGGATGTAAATTAGTGCACCCCAGAGCTGCCCGCATAAACAGCTAGTTTTACATTAATTGCACTTTCTTCTGCTCTTAAGCACAAACGTTTCCATTTGCAGTAAGGTCGCTGGTAAGGGTATAAAACTGATGAAATATAAAAGGGGAAAAGGGGGTTACTTGGTCCAAGCCCATCCTGATTTTACTGCTATCCACCCTTTTTGGTGTTTATGTGGAGCTCCCAGAGATGCTGTTAGCCCTTCCAATGAGGTGATTGCAGAATGATTGCTTTTCAAGGTCAACAATTTAAGTTTTACCACTCTTTCTCCAAAAGGACAAAAGAGCAGCAGGCAGGTAGGCAGAGATGCATAGAGTAAGCAACGTGATCAGCTGTTAATTAAAGTCCTTTAGGAGGAGGAAGAAATGACTTAACCCTTCCCATCACCAGATGAAGCCCCTTATTAGAGGCAGAGTGATTTTTTCCTTTCCTTTCCTCTTATTCCAGCATGTCGCCTCTCATTCCCATGCAGTCCCCATCAAAGTGTCTTGTGTGCTCTGCTCTTCAGTTTTCATTAGAAGTTATCAGACAGAAACTTCATTTTTACTCAACATTTCCTGACCAGTTCAGTGTGTAATTGGCTCTCCTCTTCCCTTTTGGCAACTGAACAGCAAACATTCCAGATTTAAAACAGAGAGAGAGAGAGAGAGAGAATATATTTATTAAAAAAACAAATACAGCTGGAGGAGCAAAAAGATGCAGGCCCATTCAGAGTTCCTTCCAGCCACTCCCTTAATCAGATATAACATTTCTGTGCTAATTTTTTATCTCCTCACTGCTCTCAACCTGGCACTGGAGGCTGCTTCTCAGTCCCACTGAGACCTGGACCTTCAGCTCAGGGGGAAGAAATCCAGAGACCTGTAACTGGGAGAAGATGCTGCAGCTTTCTTGGGTGAAGTATTGCAGACTTGCAGCAGCTGCCCGGTTGCCCTGACTTTCTTGCAGACTGAATTGACTCCCTTCTCTCTGGATGGAAAGGCCACAGCTTCATTTGTTTTGGTTTTTTTTTCCCCCCTCTGTTTTCCTTGCTGCTTTCTTTGGGTTGTTTTCTGACTGGTGAAACAAGCCAGATCTCTTGCCTGGGTGTTGGTGGTGACCTGGAAACCAACCAAGAGGGAACAGACCTAGACCCAACGGAGAGGACAAAGGAGGCTCAGGGTCTTGTTGGAATTAGGGCAGGTGAATTATGGAGCAGAGAAGGACGGGGAGAGGGCTGGGCTGCTTTTCTCCCACTCAAAGTCAACAGGGGAGATGCTGTGGCTGTTGGGAGCAGGTGGTTTTCCCTGCCCACTTTTGTTCTGCCTTTCATCCCCTACACTTGGGGTCCTTCCATGAAAGCTCCTGTTCCTGTGTATAAGGGCAGCTTTCACGTGATGGACCCACAGGATGAAGCAGCAGAGCGGGATGCGTTTTATTCTCTCTGTAAAGCCCACAAGAAACTCATAGCATGGGCTGTGTACAATGATGCTGAGAAACCATTTCAAACCACTGTGATTTATATGCTTGAGAAGACCACTGTGCTCTGGTTCAACTAGCATCGGGGCAGTAAATTAATTCTGCAAGGGTCCTGTCCAAACTTACATTGATTCTGATTTTGTTGAAAATCATCCATTAGCCAAGAATTACTACCAGTGTTAGTGGAAATGCTGTAGTGTCATTAATTGGAATTAATGGATGGGTAGTTTTTATAGGAGATTTGAATGAAGGCAATATTCCTTTCAAAAACCATTTTATTAGAAATTTGCTTGCCAGCTGTAAAAGGCAATGCCACAACAAGCCGTTCCACAATGCTTTATCCATGGGTTGATGTGTTTTTAATTAAGGAAAAGCAAAGCACTTTGAAGTGTTTTTATTAAAAAAAAATAGCCATATAACAGATAGCTATTTATTTATTGCATAATGGCGAACTCGGACCAAGAGAGGCTGGGAAGGGTCACAGCAACACTGTCCCTGTTTTTTTTACTGGACTCTGAATATTCTCTTTCTTCTGGGTATTTGAAAGGACTGCAGGTTATTTTTGGTGCCTTATAAATTGCTCCCTTCCCACATTTCTCAGGAGTGAAAAAGAAGAGGATAATCTGCTCTAGCTCTTTTCTAAGGACAGGTTATAACCCTGGAGAGTTAATACTGGAACTGCTGGAATAGCCCCAGTCCTGGCTGAACTGGTTCAAGCCTAGCTGAGGATGACCCATTTTCTGCCCTTTCCGAGGGGGCAGGAAAGAGGAGAAGAGACAAACTGATGATGCTCCACTGAAGTCAGAGGAGCTCTTCTGATCCGTGGGATGTGAAGATCTTCTGCCCTGCCCTTCTCATCTCGTGGGGATACAAGACACTGTTTTATACACCTCTTCCACGGCATTTGGAGTGTTTTACCAAGGCAGGATAAGACTGGTGTTCTCCTTTTATGCTTGAGGACGCAGAGGTGGATCAGGTTAAAAGTCTTGCTCGAGACCACAGAGCAGGAGCTCACCAAGCTTATTACAAAAAAATCACCCTCCCACCAAGAGAATACATGAAGGTTCCTCATAGCATTTGCTTTAGCTTTTAGACCCAACAAGATATATTTTTTTTAACTGTTTCAATGCTACCACAGCAACTTGCTGTCCCCCCTTGCCTCTCTTTTCATCTGGGGCTTATTGGTTTGCTTGCATTTCCCACAAAAAAACTCCACTGGCTCAGCATCAGCATCCTGCACCCGACGCTGGCGGCAGGAACGCACGTGTGCTTTGTATGACCTGTGTGCAAGGATGCTTTTTCTGTGTTTCTTTTAAATGTGGGTGGTTGTGTGTTTGAAATAGCAAAGACTGAGGTGAGTGCCTCAAGGTCTTGCAGGAGTCATAGTAGCCGGGTTTAGGCAGAGGTAAGGACAGCCTGTATTAAGCCATGTGTATATAAATGGGGAAACTGCACTTTAAAGCAGTTAAAGATTGTAGTTTGCTGTCATGGTTTAACCCCAGCCAGCAACTAAGCACCACGCAGCCGCTCACTCTCTCCCCCCCATCCAGTGGGATGGGGGAGAAAATCAGGAAAAGAAGTAAAACTCCTGGGTTGAGATAAGAACGATTTAATAGAACAGAAAAGAAGAAACTAATAATGATAATGATAACACTAATAAAATGACAACAGTAGTAATAAAAGGATTGGAATGTACAAATGATGCGCAGGGCAATTGCTCACCACCCGCCGACCGACACCCAGCCAGTCCCCGAGCGACGATTCCCTGCCCCCCCACTTCCCAGTTCCTAAACTAGATGGGACGTCCCATGGTATGGAATTCACTGTTGGCCAGTTTGGGTCAGGTGCCCTGGCTGGGCATGAGAAGCTGAAAAATCCTGGACTCTAGTCTAAACACTACTGAGCAACAACTGAAAACATCAGTGTTATCAACATTCTTCACATACTGAACTCAAAACATAGCGCTGTACCAGCTACTAGGAAGACAGTTAACTACATCCCAGCTGAAACCAGGACATTGCTCATCATTTAGGTGGACGGCTCATAGAAACACAGTGCTCACGCCTCGGCTCCCTGACCTGTGGAGCTCACCTGGAGCAGCGGTCCCCGGGCTCGTGCCGGTGGGGAAGGGCTGGCGCACATCAGCACGCTGCCAGAAACCCTTCGCACTCACCGTCAAGGACGCTCCGCGCAGCCGAGCCTACTTGGAAATGATCTCATTCCCTTTCTCTTCCTACATCGCTCTAGTATCGCTCTCCAAACAATCTCATTTTTTCCCCTAAACCTATGCAAAAACGTACATTTTAGTAAACATCAAAGAGCAAAAACCAGCACGCCCCTTCAGCTGGTGGAAATCTCTTCCTCGGTTGCCTGTCATTAGAAACAGGGGCTGGGGCTGGTTTCTGCAGACAGAGAGCTGTGTATGGGTTTCCCATGAAGAAGGGGTGAAAAGGACACCTTTTCCTTGGGTGATGTGGTGGACGCAGGGTTTGCGGGGGCTTGGGCAGGCACCCGCGGGCAGGGGTGCTCCCGCCTGCTCCTCCAGCGTGCTGCCAGCCACGATCCTTTGCACAAGAGTTGGGCAGGTTTCAGAAAGCCAAGGGGAAGCACAACAGGAAAGAAATGGGGTTGTATGATCGGAATCCTAATTAAGGAGAAAATATTGGAAATATGCCATATTAGAAATGCTATTACAATTAATAGTGACAATACCACTCTTGGGAAATAGGCAAATTTACACAGTAGCTACACATAAAATTTACTTTAGCATATTCCCCTCTCTACCTTGTTTGCACACTGTGATAACAAATTGCTTGTATACTGTATGATGGTATTCTTTTTTATATTTAAATATTTGAGCCAGCAATTCATTTTGTGAGGAGAGAAAGGCATGCAGAGGTCTTGGAGCTACAGAGCAAAGTAAATGATGTACTGTGATATATTTAGCAAGTGATAATGTGAAAAACATAAAAAAACCATGAGTATATGTGGACAGGAAGGTAAACACAGTAAGGAAGAGCTTAGTTTGGGATTTCCCTAGTAAGAAAGAAGAGTGATCCTGCATGTAAGATGTGAATCTGTCAATCATGGTACCACATTTGAAAAGTTATTTTACCCTTTTATCCTTCAAGTCTTCACTTTCCTTATTTAAAAAAAAAAAAAAGAGAGAGAGAGAAGGGAGAGTCAGTGAAGTCTTTGGATGGTATTTCCACATCTAGAAATGAAAAGTATTTTTTGGTGGCAGAAATGACAAAATTGTCTACTGCTGCTACTTCTTTGTGCCATTTGACTGGACCATTGCCCTGTTAGACAAAGCAGCCAACAGATTTCTTTTATACATCTGTGTGCGCATGTGGATAATTTGTACATATACATATGTTTATTTACCTATGCAATATACTTCATGCATATATTCCTCTCTCTCACTTTCTCCTTCTCTCACTCTCCCCATATATACCCGCACGCTCACACAGAGAGGAAGACGGTGTGGAGAATGACACTCGGGCGTCATTAGCGTGGGCTAGCTGTGGAGCTCTCTCCTTCCGTGGGTAATTAAAAGCTGCTTGTGCTCTGAGCTGTAGGAGCCTGGAGAGGCTCTCATTGGCACGCAGTCCTGCAGTGCTCGGGGAGCCGGAGGGCAGCGGGGAGCCCTGCTGCATCCCACCTCGCGTGGGCTTCCCGGGACGTGCCGGGAAGGACGTTCAGCCCCGTGTCGGGTTGAGCTGCCGGGTTGGATTCGGTGCTGAGCTACACCGGCAGGGATATGGGGGAAGAGCCTCAGCTCCAAGGGTCCTGCTCAGACTGGTGCTGGGGGAACCAAATGTCTTCCAGTTAGTGGTATTGGTTGAGAAAGAAAAGAGAAAGAAGGGTTTTCTCTGCATGGAGAGCAGCTGTGTTAAAAAGCCCTTTAGAAAAAGAAGTCAAAGGAGAAAACAGCACGCTGGAAGCTACACCATGGTGCAGGCAACAAATAAATGGACTGCCAGGGCTTGCCCTTGGGATTAGCCCTGGCATGAGGCTTTGGCCCACATAACCAGCTTAACGGATGGAGCTGCCTTCACCTGGGAAGGAGACAAGATGGACTCTAGACCCTTTGAAAGGACAAAAAGATTACTTATTCCATCCCAAGCTCCTGGGGCGATGGTGGTTTGCTGCTGGCACACGTCGCGGCTGTTGCCCATGAACCCTTTGCCGACCCTACAGGAGGAGCAGCCCCAGCAGACCCAGGGGGTCATGAAGCTGCATTCACACACCAAGCAATTAGTCACACGAAAATTGATTTTCCCTCTCTCTTGGGTTGTTAGTGGACATGCCCTTACCAAAACACAGCCAAAAATGCAGCGCCATATTAATCCTCATTGGAAATGCAGGGCAGATCCCCAGCTGGTGTAAGCTGTCAGACCTCCCTGAAGCCTACAAAGGTTTTATCATTTGGATCAACTATGGATCACCCCAAAGGCTTTAAAACCAACAATTCGCAACACCGGTACAATGCCTATAACTGATCATTCTCAAGACACCCACCTTCTTATTTAATAAAGCCTTTCAAGTCTCTTTGTATTTTATTCATAGGAGCTGTAAAAAATCCAAGGACCCAGTATAAAGACTCATTTATTCTCTCCTACACAGCACTATAAATTTACACTGCATTTGCAAACTAAGAGCCCATATCTTAGGGCAAACCAGAGCTCCAAAGTGAGAGTAAGAATGGCTTTCGAAAGGCCAATCTGTCCCAACTAGAGATTGTGTCAAGAGCTGAAATTTACAGCCACAAACCCTGAAAATGAGGAGAAATTAGATATAGGGTTTAGTTTCATTGTTAGAGCTCGCCTAGCTTTTTTTTTTAAAAAAAACCAAACACCTTTTACTGGTTTGCAAATGCAGAGCTGTTTCTGCATTCATCCCTCTCATGCATAAATACATAGTGAGGGGAAACAGGGCTGGAAACGTGTAATATGGGGCAGAGACACAGAATGCCTGAAGCCATCGGGGCGAAAGCCATTGCACATCACCTTGCATCCCATGCGTAACGACGACACGGAGGTGTAGCTGCAGAAGTCATGCACCCCATGCTGTAAATACACTGGGGTGGCTTAAAACACTATTCACCCCTCTTCCTTGTCTCCCCTCACTTTAAGTCACCAGCAAGCGTGACCCAAGAGCCATGTGCACCAGCACTGGCATCTCCAAAGACAGGCACCTTCAGCACCCAGCCCTGCTCCGCTCCCTTCTGTCTTCAGCTCCCAAATGGGCAACAGGGCTGGTTCCAGCTCACCCGACCGATGGACACTTCAATACCTCATGCGGGTCCTGGCTGCCCTTTGCCAACCCCACTGCATCCATGAAATTCCCCCCAGTCCTTGCTGCTCCCGGCTCTCCCCTTCAGCTCATTCAAGTAAGCTGCAAAATGGCACAAATCCAGTGTGATCAAATGCTTTCTTAGTGTCAGTCTTTTCTTTCAAAGGACAGAAAGGAAAGGGTACTCGGTGTGATATTTATGAGCCTGTCAAGCTCACTGCTCTCACCAGAAAGTGCTCTCAGGTTTCCTTCCTCGGCGGGGAAGGGACAGAGCAAGCGCCGGGAAAGGGCAGCCGCCTTTGTGGGGGCTGAGCATCGTCTGCGAGGTGTCATCCCGTTTGTAATGGGCATGGTGGCATCATGCAGTCACCCCCACCACCACCAGCCTGGCCCCAGCGCTGGCAGGTTGCAAATGGGGGGCGGTTTTAGAGCAGAAAGAGTTTGGGGACACATCAAGTACCGCTCCAACCCTGCTTTCAACCGTGGCATCCAAGCAGCTTCCTGCAGGGCTGGAGGAGATGGGTCTGAATTTTGTCCTGGCAGCTTCTTTTTCCCACTTCCCCAGAGGACAAGTGCACCGTGAAACGTTTCCTATTTGCTTTCTTTTTGAATATAACATGCCACATATACTTGAGAAAACATGAGCAGGGGACTGTGCTTCATGCTCCGGTGGGAAGGCTGGGTTGTATCTCCTTACTTGGTAAGTATATGCGCCTTCTCTATAAACCAACACGCTTAAATCTGTTCAAAAGCAGGGAAAATACTGTTTGTTTCTTCTTGTCTGCACGCCAATAGGTTGCCAGGTTGCTTCCCTGTAGGAAAATGATTGAAGCAAATTATAAGCAGTTCCTCTAAAACCAAAGGGCAGATCCTCATTGGCTGCACATCAGTGCAATTCCTTTGACTTAAACACACATTTACAACTGCTGAGGAGCCTCCAAAATGAGAGGACTGTAATTACAGCTGTATTACAATACCCCTTGCCACGTCAAATGGAGAGCTATTGACAGCGAGCAAAGACCTGAGAAACACTGATAAGAATGAACTGCAAGTCCAGTCCTCCGATGTGATTCCCCACGATCCATGATTTATGAGCCCAAATTAGCTGCCTCATCTTCAAGAGGAATTGGCCAAGGGTGGCTTTTCTTGGAGCACCATGCCAGGAGGGTGCCAATATCATCTGTGTTTCTGAGCGGTATCTGACCTGCCATTGATCTTTCAGGGTCACCGATGTCCTCCAAAAGATTTCCTTTAAGCTCACGGAGAGAGGCATAATTTGCTGTCCTTGCTCCTCATCCAAGGAAAAACAGCCGCTCCTTTAGGGTCATTGCCAGGAGACGTCAGAGCCTCCCTCTGACCCTTTTGACCCATCATCTACTTTCCATACCCTCAGGGAAGGTGGAAGGAGTGGGATTTTGAGCAGTTCTGTTGGGTTTTTTTTGCCAAAGGGCTTGTAAGCGTGCTGGATCTCTTGGCCAGCTACGGTCTCGGGCACATTGATCTGACATTTCACAGGGTGGAGATCAGGAGATCACTCCTCTGGTCCATGATGGGAGCTCACAGTTCCTCCTCTCAGGTTACCAGCAATGCTGGATCTACTTGATCAATTATAGGGGCAGATGAGATCTTCTGAGACAATCAAATTGACCGTTCTCTAGTTTGAATGAAGAGGATGATGGCAAGAAATCTGCCATGAGTGGTGACCTTGGACACTGAAATTTTCTTCTCTTTTCATCCAAAACCACCTGAAATGTTTGGCCTTGGTTTACCCCTCAAGGATTTTCTTTTCCCCTCCATTTTTTAGAAAAAGGGCAGCCAAGCTTTAGTTCTTACAGGCCAGGGAAGTAATAGCTTGTCATTTGATAGAGGTTTATGAGCTAAGATTAGTGACCCTTTCTATATTGTTCATGTGCTTAGGGGGAAAGGCAGGACTTCATACCATGGCAGCGAAAAGGCTCACATTCATTTCAAAAGAACTGGCACTGTGCTGTTAGAGGGAAAAACCCAAAACAAATAAAAAGGACCCTAATCAGTTATTCAGCATGTGACCATGCTGAGAAGACAGTCTCTCAGAAATACATAGAGCAAAATTCCAAGATTTATTAATGCTATCATGCTTTCCCTAAAAGGATAATCAATGTACCCAAAGTCTCCGAATCAATATTTATCCTTCTCAAGCAGGGTATAGTAAAGAAATATTCCCGAAAGCACTCACTTCTGAGATTTTGTTTTGTTGCATAACATTTCAGTCAACTGCAGAATGTCTCCGATAATGATGATAAATAAGTGTAAAGCCTACAGTGGTCTATTGTATAGAGGAAGCAAAATAGATACCCTATGTGCTTGGTAACAAAAGCTCAGCCCCAAGTAGACTTGACCTCATGATCTTTTAAATGTATGGCAAAGACTTTATCCACTAGATTTAGGTTAACAGCTTTGGGAATTTGCAGGTGTTAAATTAACCACTAGAGACAGTTTCCTAAGTGCAGCAGAAACACACTGAGCATGATAAGGAATAATAATTAAAAACTGAATTAAAGGGCTGTAGAGTATAAGGAAAAGCATGTGGCTTTGCTCATAGAAAAGTGGCACATACTCAGAAATAGGTCTGACGTTGTGTGATACCCCGGGGCAGTAGTTCAGATACGACTCGTTCAGCCTCAGCAGAGACTTGGCCGTGGCCCATCTGCCAAGACAGGGCCCTATTTCACCAAAAAGGTGTAAAACCTGGACACCCCCTAAACCCCAGGCTCCCCCAGCTGCTGCCCTGGCAGTGGGCAGCTCCCTTGGGAAGAGGACTGGGCTCTCCGAGCAGTATGGGCTCCATCTCACAGTACAATTTTGCCGCAGTTCAAGGCAGATCCAAAGCTTTAACTCCTGCCTCCTTCCTCCGAGTCCTCATGCAGAGCAGGGCATACGCCCTGATGCCTCTTAGCTATTTACTTGTTGACCCGTCGACCTGGTTCCTAGGTTCACTAAACATACAAGTAATCAAATGCTGTTTCGGTTCAAGCACAAAACTTAAAGTATATGAAACCCCGCAAATCATTATTCATTTCTTTTTCTCACCCACACAGCCTTCTCGTTTTCCAGGTGTGCCACTTCTTGCAAGCATGCTCAGCATGAGAGATTAGACATTTATGGAAGTTTGGCCAAGATTTAGGCTTACAGATAGTGCCCAGTGCTATCAGCTGAGCTGTAGCTCTACATACATAATTCTTGCTTTAGCAGGGCGCTGAGTAAGGCTGGACAGAGATTTTCTTGCTCTTGGCTCCTTGCTTCGTTCCTTCAAAGCCATCAGACCAAGGCACTCTCAGGAGGCTGAAGCCAAGGGCCAGGGTGGCTGTTAGCAACCCATGCTGTTGAGGAGTATGGGACGTAAATACAGCCAGGGCTACAGGGGTGAATTTCTCCTCCCGATGGGCAGAACCATCTCCCAGGGTTGGCTATGGAAGCCATCTTTTGAGGTGCTTGAAACTACACTGGACAAGACTGGAAAATGAACTGGTGGGAATGGTTGTTGGAGTTCCCAGGTCAGTCTCCAGCATCCGTGATTCATGTAGCCCCAGTATGTAACAGTCTCCTGTTCCTGGCAATCACTCGGTAATGATATTGGAAGTTGCCCGGTTAGTGAAGCCGTAATCACTACATAATTTGCAGCCGTAAGATTTCATGATAACCCTCTCCCTTGCAGAGGGGAAAAAATAACCTGGTATTTTATTTACCCTGTCAGCATGTGGAACTTGCCTTACAGTGTAATTACATGGTCAGTAGTTACATGGCTCTCTGGTTGACGGTGTCCTGTAAACACGTAAAGACCCACAAATTCCACCTGTGGGGATTCAGGCACTACATAAAACCGACAAGGTTTTTAAAGCCTCCTCAGTGTGTGCAATACCACACCCAGGAAACTGCGTGCCCAATTCTTGCCCGTTGCTCCTAGAGCTGCATGGAGCATTTTTGCCATGCAAATAGCTTCTCCTTGCAACACCGCCCTACACGGTCTGTACCTCGGGTATTCAGTTAGCATTACAGCATCACCTTCAGCGCCCAAATTTAGCTCAGCATCCCTCTCTCTTACACATCTATACCTATATTATAGAATCATAGAATCGTTTAGCTTGGAAAAAACTCTTAAGATCATCAAGTCCAAAATTTTGTGTGTATTACGCTCACAATTCATTTGCAGCCTCTGTCCCTGCAAGCCAACAGCCTACCTAGTTTACCCAATTTACTGATGGAGAACAGAGCAGCTCCCTCATGGCTCCCAGGAAACTCGTAGTAGATTTGGGATGAGGAGTTGAGTTTCTAGAAGCCCAGTCTAACATCCTGACCCCCAAATCCAATCTTTTTCTCTGCTGGGATATTGCTTTTGGCCACTCCGCTGCCTGTTTTTGAAATATGCTTCGCTGCACACCCTGGGAACGTGCAGCGGGTGGCAGGGAGAGGGCTGAGATAAATATGAAGAGCTTTCTTGCTTTGTTTATTTATATGACCTTAAAGATGATGTCCATGCATAATGTTGAACATGACGGAGAGAAGCTGACAGGGCAGTAAGTTCTGGCTACCGCAGAGCAAAAACAAAATTACATAAAAATATCAATTGTAAAATTACTCAAATCCATTAGCTTAATTAGCATCGTTAATCAAGGCAAAACATTTGATACGCCATGTACTTTCACAAGAGATAAATGAGCCTTTGATGAAAACCCAGCAGGTTGCCCTGCTTTTGGATCTGCCGGGGGCTGCCTGGACACGGAGGTGAGACTCAGCGGGGCACGGGGCATGCTGGCAGCTTGGTGCGAACGCCGTCCTGCGAGCAGGTTTCCAGCTCAGCGAGGGATTGGCACCATATTTGGCCAAATCTGGCCAGGGTTTAATATTGTTAGCTCCATCTGCAAGAGTGTAAAACTGCCTAATGGGCTACACTCATGCAATATCATCCCCTGGTCTTGACTGGTTTTGAGACAAGGTTAGCAAGGATATAGCAAGGATATTAATAATTCCTGTAGCAATTACAATAATAAATTCAAAGACTGTGCCACATTGTCTTACTTGAGGAAGGGAGGTTTACTGAGCTCTTGCTTTTGTTTCCTAGGGGAATCTCAGGGGAGAGCAATATTTCTCTATCTGTAAACCCTTCCAAGGAGAAACACTAGAGAGATCTTGATAGCACGTGACGGCACATCTGCAGGCAACCCATTCCCAAGATCACATCTGTCTTGGAGGGTACTCTAGGCTCTCATCTTTCTTTTTCTTTCTAGATTCACATTGTTGCGGTCAATCAGGTCCCCAGTGTGCAGTTCAGGGAATTGGTGATTACTGCATGACTTTCTTCCCTTTGCATCAGGATTCAGTTGTTGCTCATTCCCTCTCCCCGTGCCGTGGCACATAATTGAATCTTCTCTTCGGCTCCTTGTAACAAGACCCAGCTACAAAGGCTAAATGCTTTATTCCCAAGAAAAGCCTTAGAGATAAGATTCACCATCTGTGGCAGCACAGTGCGGATCTTAGTAAGAGAAATAAATGTCCCTTCACTCCACGACTGTCTTTCCAGCACTTTATCTGCAATGGGCCCAAACACAGTCCTCAGCTATTTGTATTGCTAAATATAATAAAAGAGAAGTCAGCGGTTTCTGAGGGATACACTTCCATAAAAAACAGTTCAGTGGCATTTTCTGCATTAAACACATTATTCAAGGGCTTTTCTCCTTTCTAATAGCCAGTTTCTGCTGGCTATACATGCGGCTGAAGCTTCCTTCAATACATAAGACATCCAGACTGTCACCGAACTGCAAAAAAAGTTATTCCAGTGGAAGAGATGGAGTTGGATTTATTAATCTAATTTGAGGATGTCCTCGATAATAATTGTCTGCATAGTGATTGGGAAAGGAGGAACTGACTGGGAGCGCTTCTGGCTAGTTGCTTGTTTGCCTTTTTATTTTCCTGACCAGTAAATGGTTCAGATGGGCATGGCTGAAACCAGCAAGGAAAGCCAGACTGGAGAAACCCAGGGGGTTTAAAGAGCTCTGCTTCATCCTTGCAGGCAAAAGACTCACACACAGCCTGTCCTTCCAAGAAGAGCTGTTTTGAGCACCCCTTGCTCCTTTCTGAGACTCAAAGGCAATGCAGCTTTTCTCCCTTGCTTGCACCCATGCTGCCCCATTCGATGGTGGGTACCTGGGAAAGGACACGGCTTTGGGAATGGTGAGGCTCGGTTCTGTTTTGGGTGCAGAGACAAGGGCTGGATCTCACCGTGGAGATCCAAGGGTGCTCTGAGAGCCGGAGGCTGCAGGTACATACACCTCTGCAAAGGGCATCCCAAGGCTGGCAGGTTTGAACTGGGATCTGCAAACCAATTCTGGCTCGCAGACATCAGCACTCAGAGAGACAGATCAGTTTTGGCCTGTGCTTTGCACGTTGATGTAAACACTGCAATGATAAAGTAATCAAAAATGGGTATACTTGATTGTAAGCCTTAATTAACTATTAATTAAATTTCATTAACCCACTAGTAAAACTGATTGTACCAAGCAATGAATAAAAGGGCTGTAGTCAAAGCAGTTAATGTATCACTCATTTTTATGTGGAAAGAAGGCTCATCATTTTCTTGAGATGGCCAATATGTAAGGATTCCTCCTTGCTAAATCAGTCTGGCTGTTTTCCTACATGCCACTGATAAGGAAGTATTTACGAATTTATTCCTAAATTCAGAGTATACTTCAGGCCTTAATTTACTGTCGTAATTATATCACTGGCTCAATTAGTCCCCAATAAAAACGTTATGCTATGGTATCACAGAAATGTAGTACCTTTGAAGTAAATGGATTCACTTGCAGAGTAAGAAATCTTCCTTTTTATTGTGTTTTCTCGTCTGCTACTTATGGCCACCCTTGTCTTAAATTGCCCTTTTTATTCTGTTCCTTGCAAGCGCAGTTTGTGCCTGAGCTCTGGATGCTCACGTAGAGTGAAATACTCCTCTCTAGCCTTGGGGCTGCATCGGGAAGCTTGGTGGTAACTTTATCTCGTTAAAGCTTTGCCAGCTTCATTTGCATGGTGATTTACATGCGCTGCCTCTGATATTTGCTCTGCCACACAAAGGCTAGTGGGTCTGTAGGTTTTTTTCTCAACTTCCCTCCTTTGTTTCCTTCTTGCCGGTGATGGGACCACGTTATGAGCTTTAAGGAAATACATCCGTACCTTTTGTCCTATTGATTTTCTCCTATTGCATTTGACAAACGCTGGCAGTGCCCCCTGTCCCACTCTACCTACCCCAAACCAGCTGAGACCAACACAGAAAAATAGTCCTTGGGGTCCCTGCAGAGAAATTGCTGCAGGACCTCAGGTTCACCCCATCCGCACAGCGTTTGGGTCGGGCGAGGGGGCAATGCGGAGCTGCAACGGATGCAAAGTCCTTGTCTCGGAGAGTTCACCCTCCAGACAGGGCAGGAAAAATGGTCAAATTGGACAAGCGGTGTGTCGGAGGGATGAGGTAATAGCACAGCAAGGAGAATTTGGCAGGAAATCTATGAGCTGGCTAGACAGCACAGGACAGAGATCCGTCTAAGAAATGGGAATGCATTGCCGTGAGCAGGATTCTTGTGGACACGGAGCTCTTTCAGACATCATTTGGCATCACTGCCTGTCCTCACTTCGGCAAACCTCCGGAGGCCTCTGGGTTTGATCTTCAGACTCAGGAACTAAAGAACCATCCGACTATTCATCCAAAAAGTTGTTCATTATATCTTTGATTGACTTCCGAATACACGATACCAAGACCCCCTCCAGACCAGAATCAGGCTCAAAAAACAACTGCAGAATTAGCACTTTCTGAGAACGTTCTCCAAATCCAGACCTCTGAGCTGGGTGACCTTGGACGGACATGTCCCTGGGGCAGCCACTAGCCTGAGATTTGCTACTTTTCACTTCTAGCATAAAGAAGGAAGGTTTTGCAATGAGCCCATTAAAAGAAGATACACCCCCCAAAGAACCGTGTCTGAATTCTGGCCAGGGCTGGCTGCAGAGCTGGCTGGTTGCACAGCCGCAAAATGTGACAAGTACCAAATTGTGTCTTATCTGCATCTTCTTTCTAGCAAATGCGTTTGCCTGCAGTTCAACGCATTTCAGCTGCCGACTGAATGGTAAGCACTGGTGTCACCAGTTTCCCCCAGCTCTCACCAGGAAATGCCACGGGAACACCAAACCACGCACCAAACCCAAATTCCTCATGCTCTCTGTATAGTCAATCCAGTCATATTCCCAGGCTTGGCTGGGTTTCTATTTTACCCGTCTCTGGAGCTGACATGCCAATAGGTATCATAGGCCTGTTCTCCCAGTCAATATTAGTGGAGATCTCCAGCCAACTTCTGCTGGTCAACAGAAAGTTACCCCTGAACTGCAGAAAACAGGGCTCAAGTCCCAAGTATCCCTGTTTATCCCTAAAAAAGTCCATTAAAAATGGTCCACAGGTTTGTCTACCAGCAGTGAAGCTATAATGAGGGAATAGCCTCATGTGCAAGCGCACCATACATGAGGTTAATTCTTCCCTTATTGTATTTATCAAAACCAACATATTTGACATTAAACATTAAAAACTCTGAATATTTTAAACCCAGAGAATATTCTTCATCTCCTTTTCATGTCTTTAAGGTAGATGAGATTATTGGAGCCTACCATTTTCCCTCACCTCACATAAAAAATGCTAAAAACCAAAGTCAAAAGAAAGTGAAATTTCTCTGCATATACTGTTTTCTTAACGTCTGACTTATTTGTTTTAGCTGACAGTCTCTGTGCCCAGGTCCATGGCTGTTCTGTGTGTGCAACCAGTATTTATCCAGGTGGCTTTGTGCCTATTAAAAAGGGGAATGTAGCAAAATTAATGTATCTTTTACAGCAGGAGAGCTGAATTTATTGGTCTCACCACGGAAATTAATTTAGCACTCCCAGCTCTCCCTCACTGGACAATAACGACACAAAATGAAACTGCCACACAAAGTTTTGACAAAATTCACAGTCATATGGAAAAAAAAAAAAAGGACATGGGTAATTTACCACCAAAACTGAATCAGCCTTTTATGCTGGTGATGCACCAGTGATACCCCGAAAGGAATTTCCACCCAGTGACCAAAAAACCTACCTGAGGGAGTAAACAGAAATGCAGGATAGAAAAAAAAACAACCTCCCAAACAGACTTATCTTAATTTTCTTGGGTTTGAAAAGCAAATCTGGGTAATAAAGCAGACAATGGGGTGTGCAAGCAGCATCCTTCAGTCTCACACACCCGTCGGCATGCGGAGATCACGCCGCTGGGTGCGTGGAGCCAAAGGATGCTGCGCACGGAGGTCCAGCAGTGGTGGAAACCACAGCTCAGAGGAAGCAGAGGTTGTTCTGCCTCTCATCTGGTCCCACACCAGGAAGAATTAAGCCAGCACATCCTCTAGGTCGATGTATAATTTACATGTTGGTCCCCACCTCCCTGTCCGCACCCTTGTTTTAATGTTTCCTAAATATAAAAAAATCAAATATCTACTGTAAAAAAAAAACCAAAACAAAAACAACAAAAACTTTTTTGTATTTGGGTTGATTGGGCAGCGGGTGGTGAAAGATTTATCTTGGCAGTAAAGCTGGAAAAGGGCTATAAACCTTAGCGGAGTGCCTTTGCGCCTGGGTCCGAGGGAGGCTAATTGTTTGTTTGTTCTTCGTGTTTATGGTTTATCTGTGGCTCAGCTGACAGGAAACCTAAACCTGAAGGAAAAAGCACATCAATCGCCATTATCTGCCTTCTGTGCACGCACTAAAAATAAAGCCAGGCGAAGGGGTGGCTCGCACACCCAACCCATCGCGATGCCAGCCGGAGCGTGCCTTGCTCCGTGATGCACAAGGGATGCAGGGAAAGGAGGGAGGGAGGGAAGAACATGGACTCGCCACCATTGAGCTCCTCTCCCTCCCGAGCCCACTGCTGCGGTGAAGACGTCAGTGCCGGTTGGACAAGAAAAAGAGTAATGGGTTTTTCCTGCTGTACTGCCCCTAAAATAGAGACGATTGATCTAAAAGCAATGTGCCAGTGCCATAAGCTTTGAAATTCCCTTGAGATTTCGGTCTGGTGGTTTCTTTTACCCGAAAGCTGCTTGGGTGGTGGAGTGAGATCCATAGATCAGTGTTTTTAGACCATGATAAGCATTCCTGCAGTCAAAGCACCGCAGATTGCTGTCCTAGGCACATCCCAGCCCGTGTCTCCTTTCCTCCCTGCCCGTCGATGGGATCTGTCGTCCGTCTGTCAGGAGGTTTTGTACCAGTGTGGCAGAGCAAGCCCACCTTGATGAAACCAGCCCAAGCTACCACTGTGGGGTTTCAGCCCCTCCAAGGGATGAGGATCCTGCGAGAAGGACCACGACGCCCCGCTCGCCTTTCCCTGCTGCGTGGCCACCGAGGATGGATGCGGGGCAGGGGGGGTCCTGGGGAGGGGAATACCCCAGCAGGGAAGCCAAACCCAGCAAAGCATGGCACAAAAGCCTGCCCTAAAATGTTCCAGGGCACAGCTGCATCATCTGGGTAGGTTTATATCACTGCCAGAAACACTCAGCCCCCAAAACATCAGCCCCACGGTGCTTTGCCATGGCCCTGTGCTTCTTGCACTGCTGCGGAGATGCTCCCGTCACACTGGGGCACCCTTGTTCCCTGCCAGGGGACTTGGGCAGTGAGGACAGAGATTTTTTTGCTGTGCCATAAACTTCTCTTTAGAAATAGTTGTCTGCCTCAGTTTCCCTGTTCCTTCCTTCCCTTCCCGCGGTGCATCCCTGCTACCGCAGCTGTAAATGTTCTGAGTAGGGGCTGGATCCTGGAGTGGGGATGTACAGTGCCCTGCACACCAGAGACCCGGAGACACTGTAATAATAATAATTATTGATTTTCCAGTTTACTTTATGTTTCGTAGGGTGTTTTGCTGGAAATGATATAAATAGCTGTCTCTGTCCCTATCCCAGGGCACGATACAGCAATGTATTTTTTCACAGTCTGAGGAAATAAAATGCAAAGTTCATTTCCCAATGATTTAAAAGTTATATTAAGGCCCAGCATCGGATGAAGCAGGAGCAACGTGCCTGTAACTAGGTAAGTCCAAAGCTGGAGTGACCGTTTGGGTAAGTCACAGCTGTTACAATGGATTTATCCCAGCTCACGGGCTCGAACGCTGCGCCCCGCGTTTGGGTTTACAGTAATTCCGTGCCCAGCACGAGCATCCTGCAGCAGAAGCAACTCCGGTAACACCCCCAGGGCCATCAAACTGCTCTGCAGCCTCTCCCGGCAGCCCGCTATCGAGACGCTCAAAAAGTGTTCTTTGGGGAGAGTGGTTTCCATACAGGAATGCATTTACTGTATCTGGGCTAAATATAGTAACAGAGCGCGCAGGGGGGGTGCTGTCCCGCCCCTGCAAATTGCAGGAGAGATTATTCATTTTCAATTTGTTGTACCTTCACGCTGGCAGGAATTACTTTAGCCAAACAGGATTTAATAAATGATCTGTTCATAAACAACTGATCGTTTATCGGGCCCCGGTGCTGCTCGCATTCTGAATTTCTGGAGGAAAAGGGTATGAGAGCCCACTTGCTGGCAGGAGGGGCAAGAAGTGCCTGCAAGCCCGGAGAGCCGGGTATTGGCACAACCTTGTTCATTATACTTCCAAAGTATTAAAAAGTCCGGGGGTGATAAGGAAAAGGAGGCTGTAAAACTTCGTCCTTATCTTCCAGATAGTGGACCTGATCTTGTTTTATTTCTGCTGGTGTAAAGCAAAAGTAATTCCATCAGTGCTGTTGGTGCAAAACCCGAGCGGGTGATCTCAGAAGCGTGCCCGGAGTCTCGGCTGGTGTTTTCTACTTTTAAGTCTATTAATTTGACAAAGATTTTCTTGAGCTGCTGGAACTGCAGATCCAGCCTGCAGGGCTCAGAGTGAAGGGGGGTGAAAATGAAGCCACGTGTGCATCTTTCTGCATCTTTTATCATCTTCACCTGCATTGTTCTGCTTGGTATGATTTTAAAGACAGCTGACCGGGTTTCTTGGGGGGCCAAACGTAGACGGAGCTGGCACGCAGAACGCCCAGCACCCTGCGTGGAAAGCCGGGTGTGTGCCAGGGGCCACCTCTGCCAGCAGTGGGCAAGGGTCTGGGGCTGTGACTGGAGCCTCTGCATATGCCCAGCTAAATGCATTTTCCCTGCTTGTGCACTTACTGTCTTCTCCCACTTTTTTTTCCCTTGGTGACAAGAGGAAAACAAGTCCAGATTTGCCCGTGCACAAAGGAAAACAAAATCATGTCCTTAACTTAATGCAGGCAATTCTAATTATTAGTCATTGTTGTTATGTTAATTATTATTACCTTTGCACAAAAGGATTGTAAATAGATAACATCACCTTTTATTTTGCACCGTGTAGCGTTTTTTCTCCAGCATTTCCTTGATGGCACCAATTAAGAAATGGCAAGACAAATATTCGGGAATCAGATTGCGGGTGGTAATTTTCTTGACAATGAAGAAGGCAGAGCAGAGCCCGCAGCCTGCTGCTCTGCAGGTACCGCCACGCTGCAGTGCTGACAGCAGTAAAAACTTGTCTCTGACAGTAAACTAAGCATGTATGACCCGGAAGACATAGAGAGCAGATAAGGGCAGTAACACAGACTCCATTTAGTGCTATTAAAATGGTTAAGTAGACTTACGATCAGAGATGCCAGCCTGAAATTTGAGAAGCTCTGAAAGTGAGGAGCGGGAGACGGATGGCCCATGAGCCAGGCTGGTACTCGGGTTCCCACAGCACAGCTGACTTGTCCCATCTTTCCAAGCTATGAAATTTAAAAAAAATAAGAATATTTCACTAGGAGAAACACGGGGGTTTTTGGAAAGCAGCGTTTCTGAGAACATTACGCAGAAAGGAGAAGCGGCTTCAGCATCACTTTGTGGGACTCTGCCGGTCATTGCAGTAAGAGAAAAGGCTTTTTCTTATTAAAACACATGGAGACACTCACAGGTACTGACCCACACCCTGCAGCACCATTGCCTAGGACGGGACGCCCCAGTATTTCAAATATTTCAGTTTGGATCGGGTTTGTTTGGGGATGTCTGCAGTGAGTGTGGCTGGCGCAGGACTCAGTCCTCACCCCTGGTGCTGGGACACGGCTGTGACCCTTGGGACACCAGCGATGCTTGGGAGAGTCCTTGACTCTTCCCCCCGTACCCTCCGGTGCCACCGAGCCGTGCTGCCCTCCCGGGACCATCAGGGCAAGGACCACCGAGTCCGACTTCTGAGCACAGCTATGATGATGCTGCGAAAGCCTCTTGGATGTAGTGTTTAAGAGAACAAGCACCTCTTGTTTTATTACCATCTATGTGACAAATTGATTTATGGTAGATAGTGACAGAAAGCGCCTGACACAGAAAAAATATTTTTTTTAATCAAGGAATGATCACCATAAAGAATGTACTATATCAGTCAAATATATCCAGCTGCAAATACCCTATATGGTAGCATTAAGAAGATGTAAACTCTCAGATCTATTATAAACAACTTTTTAAGGTAGCTGAGGCTTGGAGGATTTTGACATGGGAAAGGATGAGGAGTATCATAATTCCATATGTGTCCAGGCATTGTGGACTTCTTAATGAAATTTCCAGGGTTTGTGGGAGCTTTTGATATACGCCTGTTACAGCTGTCATGAGTAGTACAGGTCCTGAAATATTTATTGTTGCTTATTTTTTGCCCATCTCCCCACTGCTTCCCTTGTGCTCTGTAACACTGAGGTTCCCTGACCCCCGTCACTCTGTGCACCAACTGCTGTGTCCCCGTCTGACGTCTTCTGTCCCTTCTCCCGTTCTCAGCCTTCCTTTTCCCCAGGAAACTCCAAGGTACTTTCAGAAGAAACCTCATGTCCCACAAGTCAGCAGCCTCCTCTCCTTGCTCCTTGTGTCTTCGGTCCCATTTTCCTGTCCTTTCTCCCCATTACTTTCCATCCCACTCTGTGGATGCCCAGAACCTCAGCTACTCCATCAGGACAGCAAACAAGACAGGAAAAAATGAAGGAATAACGTTCTCCAAAGGGTAACCCAGCGGGTGGCTTTTTGCATCTCCACCAGCATCTCCCTCCTGCTCCTTCCAGCCGCAGGACCGTGTCTCCCTGCCTGCCATCCGTTCTCCTCCATCCTATTACAAACACAGCAGTCAATCATTTGTTTCTTGTCCTTGAGGCATTGCCAACATGCGACCCGCCAAGATGGCTCCAATTCTTCATGCTATTCCTCATGGCTGGCTGTTTCCCCATCTCTCTGGGCAATAGCAAACATACATTGTCCGCAACTTCGCTCCTTGTCTTCATCTTCTGCTCCGTCTTCTGAAGGTGTGTTCATCTTTTAAATTCCTGTTTACGCAGGTTTTGAAGATGGTCTGTAGAAAAAAAGCTGGGGCTAGTTTATGGCAGGGGGGTTTGCTCAGTAAGAGCATAGGAATAAATGAAGCTACCAATTATCAGCAAGAATCAAGACTAAGATAAGGAAAGAGGAGCAGGAAAACCAGCCTCTTGCTTGGAAATTTTGATCCAAGAAGTTCTTTTTGACCTTTCATCCCCTCTAGTTTTGGGGAATTTGTCCAAACCAAAAATATCCTAATTCATGGGAACAATTCACATGCATAAAAGAAATGCAAAGGCTGCTGTCTCCCCACTTACAGTGGCTTTTTGTTTGGTTTTCGTCCTCTCCTTGTTTTATATTGAAAACAGTGGGGGTGATAAATAAGCAAGACAAGAGAGAAAGAAATCTGCTTTGCTCCTTTTTTTGCTCTTCCCTGAAGTTTTTTTAAGAGTTTTGGATCAGTGTGTTCCTATCGGCGCATTTTCCCTGTGCCCAGCTGAATTAGTGCTACCTCCCTGAAAAGCAAAGCAGGAATGGCCCCAGGAGGGAGGAGAGGTGACTCTCCCCAGACATTAGCTGGCAAAGGCAATAGCTGTTTTGGGGATAAACAGTGATGAATTGGCTCCAGCTTCTTGCCAAAGCATTAGGTAAGCGACGTAGGACAGTGCAAATCAGTCCTGCCTATTCCTGGTTGCATTCCTGCCCCTTCACCTCCTAAATGTGATGGTGCCCGAGGTGCCCTTTGCTGGCTGCTTGTTTATGGATGGCGTTGGCTTCAAATGGATGTAGCCAAACAGGAAAGCGAAAGCAGCACCGGGCTGGGCTCCGATCCTCCCCTCCAGCCTCCGGACCTGGTTCTGCAGTGTCTGTATGTCCTTCGTTTTCTGCAACCTGCACTCAGCCCTGCATTGCAGCAGCAGAGGAGTCCCCTTGGCTGCTTGGCTCCTGGAGCTCAGCGTTGGGGCTGCACCAACCCTCAGCTCGCTCCGAGGTGGAGGGGGGAGGCAGGGAAAAGGTCCCGGAGACACCCAGAGCCTCGTCCCTTCGCCGGAGGTTTCCCCAACGCAGCTCCGAAGGCTACCCAAGGGGGCTGGGAAGTACCTCTGTACTGGTGCAACCTCCTCAAGCAAAGCAACCCATATTTTCTACTAGTCCTAGAGAGAAACAGCCTCTGTCGATGTTTTAGGATACATCGCCTATATTTCTGCGTGCTGCAAAGCTCCTCTGGACAGACAGACAGATACTCATTTGGCAGAGTCATGCCAGCAATGCGATCGTGAGCTGACATGATTAAAAACTGTCATCCCAGATTTGGGGGGGTTTCTTTCTTTTCGACATCCTTCTTCCATGCATGCACCCCCCAAATGGAAGAGGGAAATAAGCACAGTCAAACCTTTGGCACAGCCTCTGTGTTGTGGCTCAAAGTAGAAAACATTGGGTGCCAAATTTTTTACTGCAGTGTAAATTAAAATGCCTGGACTAAGATGATAGACACATCGCATGGAGATCAGCGCAGCCTCCTGCCTGTTAAGAGACATATTAGAATAAAGAGCAAATGATTCCTAAGAGCAGGGTCTGCTTGAGAG
Source organism: Haliaeetus albicilla (assembly GCF_947461875.1). Lineage (NCBI taxonomy): Eukaryota > Metazoa > Chordata > Aves > Accipitriformes > Accipitridae > Haliaeetus > Haliaeetus albicilla. The sequence goes on from NC_091484.1 coordinate 4,212,202, forward strand.
AAAAAAAATTAAAATAAAACACAACCGAGGGGGAATTGGTAGACTTGTGCCAAGGTCTCTCAAAGCCTTCGGATGGCTTGAAGGGGCTGGAGGAAGCCGGCGGCTCTTGGGCATGAATCCTGCCCATGCAGACACGCTGCAGATATTTGTCTCTCCAAGTGTGATTACACTCCGAAAAGTGACTTGCCATTACTACCCTTGTGGGATTCAGGGCTTATAGGCTTTAGTTCATTTTCCAGGTTAAAAAAAAAAAAAAAAACATGACAGAAATGAAGGGGTTTAGATTCTTTCTTTTTTCTTTGGGATTTTTTTTTTTTCTTTGCTTGCTTGTTTTCTGACTGGCAGCTTGGCAAGCTCACCCTGGGCTCTGGGGGTGAAGAGGAGCCATAATTCGTCCCGTTGGTGGGACACAGTGACGGCAAGGGAGGCAGCTCCTGCCCTGAAATCACTGCTGCGGTGCCTATGCTGTGCTAACAGGGGCAAAATATAGTAAGAGACATATTTTATCCCTAAAATCAGCAGATCTGAGGATGAACATCCAGATCTGTTGGGTAGGAAGCTGCTGGCACGTCTGATGCGTGACCACGTTTTAACCTGGGAATTCAACTGATGGGAATTCAACAGCGGGATGTGGCAGGGACCACCTCACCCCACGGACCAGGGGATGGTGCTGGCACACATGGGCAGCACAGGCTCGTTCCTGAGCCTGGCAGCTGTTAAACCCATATTAACACTTAACCAGAGCAAACAAATACCTGCTCAGCAGGGAAAGGGCCTTTCCTTCAGGCAGGAGAGGAGTTAACTGGAGTCTCCAGGGTTTGTGCGTAAGCGTATCGTGGAGTTTGTGCCATTTGAGTCATTGCTTTGAGTTGACAGTTAGGTTGCTCACGGATGGTGCTTAACTCCTCTAAGCCAGAAGGACTTTCCATGGCCTTGGTTCAGGTCCTTGAGCCCTTTATGATCCCTGCAGCTCCCAGCATCCCGCTAAGCCCCCGAATTGGTCTGAGAGCAGGCGCTGCCCCGACCAGCGCTGAGGACCAGCCTCCCCTCCAGCACAGCACCTCAGCACCCCTTAATCTCTGTTTCTACCCTGGGCACGGTTTCTGCCTGGCACTTTTGGAAACAAAGTCCCATCTTGCAGCATTGCATACAAGGGAAGTTCAGGCGATGGGAGCAAAGAGTTTAGCAGGAGTAATTTTCAGCAACCAAGTTGCGTGCACTTGTATTTCATGATTGCATACAGCACGCTCTTTGCTCATGGTACGTATGTATTTATTAACTCACACCTGACTCGGTCCCTGCTCCTTGCTGCCAGGCCCAGTCGTGGTGGGTCAGCAGCAGAGACCAGTTTCTGGTATTATTTCCTAAAATCGTGTGCGAGCAGCACTTGCTGTTGAGGCTGCAGCCTCACACTCCCAGTGAACTGTAAAACCAATTTAAAAACGACATTTCACGAATTAATGCAATGCCCACTGCAATCACATGTTGGGCTGCTGAGGAGGCATATTCCAGCCTGGAATTTGTTACCTGGCCAGGCCATTCGTCACTGCACGAGAAGCAAAAACTTCCTCGCCTTGTAGCCCGTCTGTGCAAGGACAAGTCAGAAATACGGACAGCCAAAGGGCAGCTCCTGCCATCCGCTGCTGGGATGTGTTTTTAACCCTGCTCCCAGTTCTCGGACTCAGTGCCATGCTGTGCTCTAGGTTGCAGGCAAAGGCGTTTTTTTTAGCAATAACTGCAATAATCAGCCCTTTGGTACCACCTCTCTCTCCGACACGGCTCGTCAGTGGGAAATCTCAGAGGATTTCCCAAAGGCGTGTGAGTAATTTAGCCTCTGCATGAGGAAACCGAGGCAGGGAGAAGCCTGCCAGGCACCAGGGTGCGGGAATGGGGCTGAGAGCCGCGTGTCCCGCGGGAGCTGTGCCGCAGTGCAACCGGCTCGGCACGACGCTCGGCGCCGGGGTGCCACTGGCAGCAGCCGCCCTGCTCCCAGGAGCCGGGTTTCAGAGGCAATTAGGTGCCTAATGATGCAGGCAGACACCTGGTGGCATTTGCACTGGGAATGAGGTGCTTTACATGCCTAGGCACTTCTGAAAAATCTCACTAGGCATCTACCTGCAGCTGTAAGTGCCTGCAAAAGCCAGAATATTTTCAAGCCGCTGCCTGGGAGAATGCTCTGGGCTGCACGAAAGGCCGTTTTGGGCTGCAGACATGGGTCTTCAGCACGGGGCAGAAGGGCTGGAGGGCACCACGCACTCAACCAGTCCCTTACAAGAAACACCCATCGCCCTGGGCTTCCCCCTGGCCGCCCTCCACGGGGTCCCAAAGCTCAGCCACGGCACGCAAGCCCTGTCACCGCGTCTAACCCGCTCTTCCAGTGTTGCCTTTGGGTGAGTTTAATCATTTTTAAAGAAGGGTTTAGCACGGTCTCTGTCCGCTTTGTACAACCACTCCATACCTGCACCCATATGTGTTTATATCTCTTATAACTCCAGGGACGAGGTGCGCTTCACTTGGCAGGGCAGAGGCAGGCAATAATCCCTGCGGATCAGCTGGAGTTTGGTTTGGATAACGAATACTCATATCTTGGGGGATCAAATGGCTCAGGAATGTGATACATGGGGGCGTTTAATAAATGCTCTGGTGCTTCTCCACTTCCCATCTGCTCCAACACTCCAGCAACAAGCAATGCCTGGACTCCCCACCCAGGTTTTGCAAAGGCTCTCACAGCTTTGTACCCACACCCTGCCCTGGCTCTGAGCCCCCCCAAAAAATCAGACCTTGGCCAAAACCTGCCTTGCTAGAGCTTCCCCCAGCCTTGGAGAGTGCTGCTTGCACCATCAAGCTGGAAAGCCAATAATCCAGTAATTTATTATTAAAACCAAAATTTCTAGGTGACTCCCTTGATAGGGGATTTATTTCAATGCTGTTTGGCAAAAAGTAGAAGTCACGCCTCCTGGTATATGGTTTATTTTCCATGTTTGTGGAAAGCAGGCAGAGAAAACGAATGGCTTCAGTAACTGTAAAATAATCTATAAGGCAGAGTGCGTCTCCTCATCTTCTTTCAGAAGGTTTTATTCAGCTCAGGATTTCTGTATGATACAGTGATGAATGAAATACCTGGGAACAGTACAAAGTAACATTATTTATGGCGAATAGTAAAAGAGCATCCCATTTCTTAGCATGCAATTTTGGTAACAGCAGAATTTTGAGATTAAAATGAGATTCCCCTCAGATCATTTCAATTCATCCCAAACTTAGAAAAAAGGTCTTGTGCAGAAATGGTGTTGGCTTGGTCTTCCCAATGTCCCTTGTGTCTTTCAAACATCCATCCCTTGGTGAAGTCAAGGACTGGAAGACTTGTGAACACAGGCTGAGCACCCCAGTGTCCTCTCCACTACACAAATTATCTCATCAATGAGCCCTACTCGTCCATAAAGCCATACCCACTGTCACCTGGGACATTTAAAACGAAACTGGACAAAGAACTGGCCTTTGTCACAGCTCAGTAATTTGGTGAGTCCAGGTACCTCGATCTCTGCAAATGACTGCCATAGCTTCAAAGATAGTTTGCCCCATCACTGCAAGGATGCTGCACTCGGGATGGGCACCTGCCTTCCAAAACTGCTCCTCCTGGCTCCAAACTCAATAAGCCCTTTGCAAACATGCTGAAAGTTTGAGCTGGCTGGTGCCAGCTGACTTCGGTGGCACATGCCTTGGTATCTCGCTGAATCGGGGCCCCCACTTGGCAAGGCTTTATTTAGAAAATGCCTCATGCTTGCTAAGCTTGGGATGAAAAACCTTTTTTTTTTTTTTTTTGGTTTAAAATGGTTTGTTTGCTAGTAAATTCACAGTATGGCTGAGATAGCACATTTGTATTGTTAGGTACAAAGATAATGGAGGATTAAAATGCTGACAAGTGTGTAGAGAGGAAAATGATTTGGTTACCTCTTAGCGATGCAGCAGCAGCTGGAGTGAGCCCTGCATCTGTGGCTGCTTCCAGGCAATTACTGCTTCCCTCCCAGCGCTTCTGACAAATGCTTCTGCTCTCCTGCTTTGAATTGTCAAATGCAAAAGTTGCCATGAGAAGTGGTTTCCCTCCTTTGGCCTTTCTTTTAGCTTTTCTGCGATCAGTCTGGAGTATTTCCACAGGGAAAAAAAATCCAAGTAGTTTTGTGGTTTGAAACTCACCCATCGTCCAGGCAGGAGGGTGAGACAAGTCTCGGCGCTCGGTGCATTTGTGCACTTTACAATTTTTCTCATAAAATACCTCAAATTATTGCAATAATATCTTTAATTCAAGAGTTTCACACGTTTGGGGTCAGGTCTGGTTTAGCGTGGTTTTACCGGTATTCCCCCTGGCTGTGCCAAGAGCCCATTACGCGGGGTGAACGAGCTCCCCCCCGAGCCAACCATCGCCTTCCTTCTGCCACCTCCAACTCTTGTAAAAACAAACACGGGCTCCCTAAGTGCAATTAGCATCTGAGGAATGCCGAGAGAGGGAGATTAATCATTCATAAACTAAACAAATACTGTTCTGATCCCATTAGCCAACAGACAGCGTCTCCCGTTAATTTACTTCTGTTTGAGGTGTATCTATTAACCCCTTTTAATCAGCTATTATTCTAGTTAAACTCTTAGCTGGGCTTGGTTATCAGAGGAAGGTACCCTTCTGACATGAGATCAAATTAAGATTATGGAAAACTTGTCAGGAATGAAGAGCTTTGCATTCGTAATTGAGTTACAACCTAATTAAAAAAAATGAGGTACGCTTCTGAGGAGGGCCCTGCCAGCACTGCTTCTCCCGAGCATCCTCTTCCCTCCACCGAGGTCTCTCTGCTGAATTTTGTCAGCCTAAACTCAACCAGACAGGTGTCATCATCGTCTGCCTTAATGTGCTCACCCCCTGACACACGCAGCTTTTCTCCGTGTCTTCCTTTGTACCTACAACAGAGTCGAAAATCTAATTTTTTTTTAAATGTCAGAGGGGCACATAAAGTTAATATATTTACCAGTTTGCAGCCCTCCACTTAAAGTCAATTACTGGCAGTGGATATGTCTGCCCCGGCAGTGCGGCTGCCTGCTGCGGGATGGGCTCGCCTTGCCTCCTCATTTAGGGAGCATGCCGTCTAGGGAAAATTTAATATTTTAGACTCCTGGTAGCAGTGTATTAGATCTCCAGGTTTCTGAGGTCGTCTTCAGTGAGTAGCTTGTTTTTGCCCACATCCGTGAGCAGGAGGCAGCCGGGGAGCGGGGAGGAGAAGTGTGTGCCCTGGAGATGCTGCCGGCATCCAGCATCGTGCCACCTGGTTGTAGCACTGATGCCGGGTCCGGTGGAGCAGCCAGGCTGAGCAGGGCAGGAGAAGATGCTCTCCTGCCTTGGGATGCCTGCTCTGGATTTAATGCCATAAATGAATGCCAACGGAGCGAGGGTCCCTGGCTGGGAGCAGGCAGCAGGCGGGTGCTGAGAGCACCCTGCGGGTGCTGGCTTTGCTCCAGGGTTTGTATGAGTTATTCAGCTTGAAAGCGAGAGGCGAGAGGAAAAGGCTGTCTCCTGTGTCACGGCAGGCGTTGCTTACCCAGCACCCAAATTTTCAACTTTTTGGGTGTATATCTACTGCCAAAGCAGAGCCGGCTTTGCCTCTGTGGGCGGCCCCAAAGGGGTTTGGTGCTGGGGCTGAGCTCCCTGGGAGAAGGCAGCCCCGCACCCGCCGAGGCAGGAGAACTGCTGTGGAAATAAGCATTTTGACAAAATTGCCTGCTTCCTATTTTAAAAACCAGACCAGCTCAAATGGATTTTGCTTTCCTCCAATTCAGACCAGAATTTTAAGAAAAGTTTGCAATTTAAGCCTGAAAACCTTCGTGCCGATTCTATCCATTTTCGTCCCGATGTTTCCACACCAGCAATCGTTTCCATGATGGCTCCATGCAATAACCCAAATAAAGGAAAAGGAGGAAAGTCTCACCTGAGCTGCCCAGCTCCCAATTAGCAAAACATAAATAACTTTTATTTTCTCTCTCTTGCTTCTTGGGCTGTGACGGCTGATGAGACTTGTGAGACGAGAGCCCTCCCTTCTTGCTTCAGTGCATAAATACTGCATCTTCAGGGATTTGCTTTGCTTAATTTAGGAGCTGCTTGAACTTTGCTTAAAGGCGCCTGCGTGTTGCTATCCCTTGGAGTCGCCCGATGTATTTGTCATAGCTAAACCTGCAGTTCATTAGAGGTACAGAGTCAGCTAATTATTCCCAGAAAATGTAGTATAATTTTATGAATTATGCATAAAATATTAACTAATTGTGAAGTTCCCAGATATATATGTAGACTGCAGGGCAAATGCTTCCCCACTTGAGGGCTATATACAAACTTGAAACAAATAATACATACATTTAATCTGGTGTTGCAGGCAGGGTGGCCACACACGGAGGACACCAGCGTCTGGGGGAGAGTGTCAGGGAGATGTGGGGTCCCTTCCCAGTGCTCAGCCCATGGAGGGAGGCTGCCAGGCACAGAGCTGCCCCAGGCTGGAGTTTTCAGTGAAGTCCCCATCAACGGAGCCTCGATCTCTAAGCCAAGCTAGTTTGAGAAGATCCATGCCGAATTCCAGGGATATTGGCCCAAATACTGCCTTTTTCCAGCAGAGAGGTTGCGGTGCAGCCCTCCCCACCGGGTCTGTAGGTAGGTCCATCCTTCTCTCAGCCTGGGTGCACTGGAAGGACAAACCCCCACCGCGCTTTCAGCCCCCAGCCCCTGCAAACCCCCGGGGAGGTGCTGGGGAAGCCGTCCCTCCCCTCCCAGAGACACAGCAGCAACGGTGCCCCAGGACTTGATCCATGGACATTCGCTTCAAAGATGCAGATCAGCAACAGCGGTCCTCCTCCTCTGACAGATATTCATTTCAGAGTTCACCAGTGTGCTTTGGAGACATAAAAATCAATAGAACAGAGGGAACAATAAAGTTTCATTGTTCAGTAATGAGGTAGACGGCATCTATCACAAAATCCCAAAGTGCTGCTCACTGCAGGATTCTTCTCCACTGCCTCCTCCCAGCTGGAGATAAAGAGCCTCCAGTGCTGGAGCTGGACCTCAGCTAAATAAGAGACGGGCTTAGCTGGGAGAAATCTGAAGGCTGGAAGATGAGCGTCCCTCCATGGCCAGACTTTATCGCTTCTTCCTCTTGCGTGCAATGTCGTAGCAGCATCCCAATACTTTCAACTCAAGATCTTGAGATGGTTGCCAAGTCCCAAATCTTGACCTCCAAAGCGTCCAGGAGTTCATGCAATCATTTAGTCTATTCCCACCACGAGGATGTCCCCACCGTCGACGCAGCAGGCAGCGGTGGGGAACCGCGGCTCCCTGGAGAGCAGGGAGGAGAAGCCACCTCAAACCCTTCAGCTCCAAGGATGCTAAAGCAAGTTACTCAATTTTGAAAAATCTTCTGAGAAACAAGAGATGGGAGGAAGGGGTGATGTTTGAAGAGCGGTTATAGAGGGATGGCTGGAGACAGGGAGGCTCGAAAAGGAAGAAAAACCTGGGACAGGTCAGCATCAGAGCCGGACCAGCTGCCTGCAAAGGGGTGATGGAGAAAATGCAGAGATAACAAACAGACCCAAGACTGACAGCAGGAACCGAGCTTGTCCTGAGGTGCAAAAGCCTGGGTGCTGATACAGAGGACTCTACTATGTAGTATTTGGGGGCCCATGAGACACCTGGGTGGTATTTCGGAGCACAGTGGGAGGCTGGGGACCGGCAAGTCAAGTTTGGGCTCTCGGCTCCAACCCCTGTGGGTCCCCAGCTGCCCTCCCATCTTCACCAGAGGCATCACCCAGAAAAAAATTTCTTCCCTACACCCACAGCAGCTTTTAAAAAACAAGTTGTTCTTCATTTAGTGTTATTTTGACATAACTTTAAATCACCTGCTTTCCCCCCACACACCTACTTTTTCTGCTGAAGAAGGGGAAACGAGCTGCTGGCTATGTGGAATCATTTATGCTTTATCCAGAAAAACCTTTAAAACCTAAGACAAGGCACATGCTGCAGGGTCCAGGGGAACACAGGCTTGTCTCTTCGCGGTGCTCAACTCCCTTGCACTGTCACACTAGCAGGAAGAAATATGCAGTCACCCTTGCTGCATATTCTGGCAGGGTTATTGTGAACTTATTATTTTTTGACTCAAAGCCAAAAATGAAGGGCATTTGCATCTTGCAATTTTGCTGTTTGCTTGTCTTGCTTATGTTGCTGGAAATGACCTACAAGGAGTCAACTGCAGGCAGCTAGGACAATACAGGAGTGGAAAAGAGATGAAGCTGGAAAGTTCATATCTCACCCTAAAACATCCCACAATATTTAGTTAGTGGAAAGGGAGCAATTAAAAAGCACATGGATGTTTCATCTATAGATTTATTCCAAATTTGCAGGGGTTTGTGTCATAAGAGAGCACAAATGGGATTTGGATTTCTCCCTGAAAAAAAAATATCTACAATTAAAATAAATATAGCAACCAGATGCTAGACCTGTACATGGAGATGACTCTCATTAACATCCATGCAGTCAATGCAGAGAAAGGAACCACCTTGCTTGCCTTTCCTTTGTTTTATCTTATACCCTATCTTAATAAGATCATTTTGCATCTTAAAGTCTGAGGATACTTTACTGGAGGGCAGCAGAATTTACATAGATGTGATAATGAAACTACACAAATATAATTTACTGTAAGTGGCACTGAATTATATAACAAAGAAAAGGTGAAATACTTTGTGAAATACTACCTCTCACAAAAAAAAAAAAAAGTCCTGAGAATAATATCTTCTTAAAGACAGTTTTGCATAATTGCTCTGTACATCTGACAGGGCTGGAAAATACTTTTTCTTTCAGGTGTCAAAGACTCAGCATTGACTAAAAGAGTGGTGCACTCTGCAGTCTTTGGTGCAATGCCTGGTGCATTACGCTCACGTTGCGAGACACCTCCTCTGTGCTTATGAAATGGTTAATTTTCAAAGATAAGAAGAGTTGCTGTACAGCAATCAAATGGAAGCTAATGCACACCTAAGACTGCAGGCAGCAGCTCTCCGAGCTGCTGGCATCGCATGAAGAGTGAAAAAAAGAAATAAAAGAAACCTGAATTTTAGCTATGTGAAGAAAATATTCTCCATCCACACACCTCTCTGCTCTGATGACAATAAAACTTTACACAGACATCTGTGTTGGCCCATACACTTCCAGCCTGACTGTAGACACCGGAGCACCTACAAAAGAAAGAGGAAAAAAAGGACTGGCTTTGCAAAAGGGGGGTCCCATCTCGCCCTGTCTCCTTCACGGGAATAATCTTATCAAAGTCCCTGGAGTTATTTCCCTGCATGCAGGCAGCGGGACTTGATGGAGGAGGAGAGCAATAGGGACAGGCAGTCTGCAAATTATGTGGGTGCAGGACGTATCAAGACCCAGCCCTGACTCACTGCACAATTTGGATGCAATGAGCCACCGATACAGATGCAGAACTCCTATAACTTCATTTACTTCATTGGCTTTAGATGCTCTGGTGAAAGCAAAAGCAGAATCCAAGTGTTGCAAACACCCAAACCCCCTGTTACCAGCAAATCTCTCCTTGAAATGTCTTATCTCATCAAAGGTCCATTTCCAAGTCGCTATGGTGGTCCCCTTGTGCCACGACCCTATCGTCAAAGCCAGTGATGTCTTGGTGACGTGTGTCTCAAGGTCGCAGTTTTATGAACTTGGCAAATGTCTTATTCCTCTCCTTTTAAACACTTTTCTAGGTGAAGCCCCTGGAAGACAGCCTTACACTGCAGCTGTCTTTTGGCCTTAATCTGGAGGATTTTTCAGGTTGGATCGCTTTTCTCAGGGTATAGTGTCCTTGCTGGGTGGCATCTTACCGGGTCACATCATTTCAAGGCAGGTCCCATCCTCTGTTCCAGGTTTGAAAACAACTGGGAGCAGCACAGAGTGAGAGGCTGCTAAACAAGGCTCTCACACTTAATTATCATCAGGCAAAATAAAATAAAAGAGAAATGTGCATGTAGTTAGTAATTACTGAGCACAACATTCAGATAGCTGCTTGGGCAGATCCCTCCGGCTGATGTGGAGGCTCCGTAGGAGACACAGACAAAGTGCTCTTAGTTCTCTTCTTCTGCAAACGACTCTCTGTATCCTCCACTTTGTGATTATTTATTTCTGAGGTGAGTAATTATCAACTGTAGAGAGAAAGCTACTGCAGTGTGAAGCGCGGCGAAGCTCTGATGGGCGGGAGGGATGCCTTTCACCGGCTGCACGCATGAACGTACCCTGCCAATGTCAACCAATGCCACCTGCAGCTGAAAGGGTTCTTCTAAAGACAGGCGAGCCCCAAAAGGGGACAAAAGTGAGGGAGCCCGCTGCGTTTCTCTCTTTTAGAGCCAACGTGAGGCTGAAATGGCTGCTCCACTCAAGGGGCAGGGAAAGTCCTTTGGGATGCTGAAGGACTCCCCTTGAGCGGAGTGGGAAGGCTGAGGCTGGTTTACGCTCGGTGGACGCAGCCACAGGTGCCCCCAAAGGGTGTCCCACCCCCCCCAGCTGATGACACACACGGGTCGTTTTAAAACACAGCATCTGCGAGTGCCCCTTCCAAAAATAGCGAGGCGGAGGAACAGCGCGAGGTGCCTTATCCGCCGGCAGTTCTGCACGGGAGAGAAGTCCCTGGGTGGCTCCTTGGGGAAGAGGGACCAGGACCGGCTTTGCAGGCAGCCCCCGGACACCCATCACTGACTCAGCAACTTCAGGCAGCAGAAAAAAAATGATTCCAGGAGGTTAAATTGATTGCCAAGGAGGTCCTACAAACTTGACAGCCTCAGAACGGCTCAACTTCATTTAAGTTATTTCAAGGCAATTCCAGGAGGGCAAAGAGGAGAGCGGCACAGGGAGCCACCGACCGCCAGTCTGCTCTTAAAGAGCACAGTCGCATTTTCCCAGGTTGTTTTCTTTTCTGCTTCTTCAAGGGATAAAATTTCTTGCAGATAAAAACCTTTTTTTTTTTTCCCCCCTTTTAGCACATGGCTGGATGTAGAGAGGGCCAGGAACTGACCCACAGTCTGAGCTCTGCATTGGCGAAGCAGGAGCATCACTGGATGACTGCGTTGCAGGAGGCTACAGCAGAGCCCCACGCTCGGTACCTCAAGCACTACAATTAACTATTGCACTGTTGGATACCAGCAAATTACCTGAGTGGCTGCTCTGAGGCACTCGGGCTATGGAGGAAGCAGATGATGTACTATTTGCTAGATATTTTCATAAGTAGGAGATAAGAGAGGCTGGAGGAGGGCGAATCAATGCCTTTTTTAGATCTATGGTGCTTGAGGCATCTGTCAATGCTGGAGAGTAAACATTTACTTTTCAACATAAAGTCCATACAATCACTTTTCTATCAGTCACTTACTGCTTCTGAGTGTTTCTTACTACAATGTTGATATTTGCATTAGCTACTTACATTAGCTATAAGATTCATACAGTTGTCAACTGCATTTAGACTTCAGCTGAAAATCCCCGGGTCCTGTACCACAGCTGCTGCGATTGCTAATGGCAATTGAAAAGAGAAAGCTGAGATACTTCCCACAGCAAATAGCAGACAGAGATAAAGACGGAGCTACGGCATGAAGGTTATAATAATAGGCTCACTTGTGCTCGTTAAATTAAGAGTCCCATCAGATCCACAGTGTGCAGATGTGGGCAAGAGACAGAAAGCTAGACATAGTGAGGAAAACTTAAATTTGGAGAAAGGAAGTGTTATTAAGCCCGTTTTATTGATGGGGGAACTGAGGCACAGAAGCAGAAATTGACCTTGCTCAAGGTCAGATGCAGAATCTTCTCAGAGGATGAGGAACTGAACCCAGATCTAGAAACTGGGGGCTCAGTAAAATGCCACAGGACCATTTCTGCTCCTTGCACACTCCAAAACTGGCAGGAAATCACTCGTGCAAATGCGTTCAGGTAGGTGGAGAGAAGAAGCGACATTGTTTGACCAGAGCGATACCCAGGGCTCAATGCAACTCTGGTACGGCTGGGGAGGAGGAACCACAGCCAGCATCGGGCACGGCTGATGGCTGGGAGCAGACGCCGCTTCAGCCACGTGTCCCTACTCAAAGGTACCAAATGAGTCAAATTAAAAGCTTCAGAAATGACCCCAAATATCACGCAAAAAAGTCTTGACCGGCAACTACCATCCCAGCCATCAGAAAGGACTCCCAAGTCTTTGCAAGTGAAGAACCGATGGGGCAGCGGGAGGCAGCCGGAGCGGTGCGGTGGCATGGGTGCCCAGCTCGGCACCTCGTCCGTGTGACACCGACTTTGCGCTCCTGCGGGATTTATCCTCGGTGTTGGGAATAGACCAAGTGAAGGACAGGGTCTGGTGTTTTTTCAGGACAGAGCACTGCTCCGGCAGAGCGACGGCATTTGTGCCGGCTGCGTTAAGTCTCTGGTGCGAGATGCATGAGGTCCCCCGTGCCTCCAGGCTTTTCTTCGCCTTTTTCACGGCGCAGAGGGGAGGTGGAGGTTCGTGCTGAAGGGTGGGTGCTGGTGGGGAACCCTTGGCATGGTTCTGCCTTGCCCGCTGCCACCCTGCAGGGCTCAGCACCCAGGGACCTCCCCCAGCATCACCCAAACAGCGGGGCTGGGGACCTGGGAGAGAAGAACCCAGCCCATGCTAATAAGCAACATTAATTCTCAAACCTCTCAAAAAAAAAAACCCCAAACCCAGCCAAACAAACAAAAATGGTTTATGGCTTAAGGAGGCCCCAACAACAAGCTTTGCTGGGACATTAATCTCAGCTTGCATCTTTCCTGGCCGTGCTCCTGTGTACGAAATCCTATGGGCCAGATTCTGGCAGTTACTCCTGCTCGCTCCCACATTGCTTTACAAGCACTAATTCAAATTGATGGAGCTCTTCATACAAAAAGCTGCTTCTCAGTGTGCGGGTGGCAGGATGTGGCCAGCAGATCAGCGTTTCGTGCCTGCCCGCTGCTTTCCCCCCTTCTCTTCCCTCTCTCCCCCCCATCCTTCCCGCAGCGAGTGGTCAGCGTTCTCACCGCCCCGGCGTGTTGACATGCCAGAAATATCTCTGCTTCGCTGCCTGTGCTCTTGGAAGTATTTTGCTGCTCTCTCACCTCTCCACGAGAGAGACACATTCATCTGTCAGCTTATCAGAGGAATTTCCAACAATCTGTGGCAACGCTACAAGTCTCAATCTTGCTGTAAGTACCTAAAGCCAATTAGCATACATGATGTTTCCCTCTCACATAGTGCACTGGTGGCCTAAGGGCTTTTTTTTTCTGTACATCGTCTTTTTTTTTTTTTGGTCTTTTTTTGTCTTTTTTTTTTTTTTTTTTTTTTTTTTTTTTCAGGACTGATAGCAAATAGAAGCACACAGCAGCAGCCGGGCCCTCAGAGAGGATCCAAATGGATCGGCCAGGCTTCAGCTCCTCCAAATGAATTCCTCAGTCTCTGCCAGCTCCTCGGAGCTGGTGCCAGAAGGATGCGGGGGGATCCGGGGGGGTCCCCGCTGCCCAGGGCCGGAGCGGCTGGAGCTGCTGTTTCCCACGAGTGCCCTCTCCTGGAAAAGGCCTCCCCTCCACACGTGGCCCCCCCACACACACAGAATAAGGATGAATATTAACCACCTGGCTTTAATAGCAGGGAAATTCCACGTATCATCCTCCTCGCTGTTTCCTCTGGCGTGCAGTTTGGTGCCAGACATCCTCCCGGTGGGACTTTTCTCCAGCCGTACCCTTACGTTTCTTTGGGGGCATAATTAATCCTTTGGGCATGCCGGCTTTCTCCTGCCAACGGAGCCCAAACGCTGCTTCAGCAGAGTTGTCCTTGTCCGTGTGCTGTCAGCTGGGTGATGGCCGGCAAACTTTGTCCTTGCTATCGCACCTCCAGCGTGTCCCGTGTATCCTAAAGGAAAAGGGACACTTACCTTCCACATTCCTGGGTATTTTACATAGGGTAGATCCACGCATTTTCCACAGATGGGATTTAAAGTCTCCAAGCTGTCGCAGCAAAGCTGGCCCGCAGCCCTGCCGGGGTGTTTCTCATCCCCCTGAGGATGTTTCTCCTCCTCATCTGACGATGAAGGTCTGACACCCAGCGTTGCTCCTGGCGTTGGTTTCATATGGATGGGGATTGCTCTAACCGCAGATTTATAGGGGCAGGTTGGGATACACCTCTGCACCTCTTCCCTGCGGGAATCTCTCCCTTCCCACCTGTGCTACCGGTCAGAGCACTCCAGGCCAATGAATCCTTCAAAAAAACCACTTGCCTTTGAAACTGGGGCATAAGCAGCTTTACCATCGTTCTAGCAAGAGTTATCTTACAAGCAATTAAAACACCCAGCAAACCGATGGCTGGTCAGAAGGCAAAGGTCCTTCCCACCACGAGATCCCGGCAGATGAACTAGTTAAGAGGAATTCAGGCCAATTTATTTCTTGATAGATAATGATGGGAGTTCTCACCAGGGATCTGTAATTTTCTATTGATGAAAACCTGCCTTTTCTGATTTGCAGGGTTATCTGTCTTTCTCAACTTCAGGGCTCTTGCCAAATTCGCAGGCAGCCCTGTGAAAGTGCCGCGTCCCACAAGAGCCATGTATTTTAATATGAAGTAGTTTTCTTTGCCCTGGAACCAGGAGCGGTTCTCCATGCTGACAATCCATAAAAGACCTAATGACCCATCTGAGGAACGTTAACCTGCACGGTGGCCATTCCAGGCAGAGAATTTGTTTGGGTTTTTTGTCCCCCCTGCTTGGGAGTCTCCTCCAGAGAAGATCTTTGGGGGCGAGTTGGATCTTCAGAGCTCTTTTAGCACTGAATAATTAAAAAATATTAAATTAGCCTTTCAATTAAAAAACCTGATTTGTCAAACCAAGCTTTGTTAAAGAGCTGCAGCATGCTCTGGCAGGGCCAGCAGCCTGCAACGGCCTCCCCATACCCCCAAAAGTGGATTTTGGGGGGCAAAAACCCGTTCTCGCTTTCACCAAGAGCTTGCAAAATTGACTGCTAATTTGAAGGAATTTTTGTCTTCTAACTTAATTGGCTCTACTTATAATTTAGTGCAATATAAAAGAAAACTATTTACGCCCCACTGTATTTTCATAATCTATAGTTAACTTTTGTGTTTAGCTGGGAATTACTATCCGGCTTCATTCGGTCTCTGAGATATGGCTGGAAATATTTAAATACAAAAATAGCCTTTCGAGGTCAGAGCCTTTCTGCGCTGCTGGGGATACAGATGGGATGGGGAGGATCTCCACCATCACCACCGCCACTGCAGGGGGAGGATCGAATTTGCACGTGGAGGTCTGATCCCGACCACCCCACGCACAGCCAAGGTGGTTTCTGGGCACAGATTTCCTCCCAGATCATCTCTGCTGGCTGCCAAAGGGGTTTGCCATCAAAATGATTTCCCGCTGGCAGCCAAGAGCAAGCAGGTCGGTGGCAGTCAGGGTGTCAAAGCACTGGGTGTCCCAGCTGAGAACTGAGGAGATTGTCTCACATGTGACCAGCATCCCAGAGCTCTCGGCTTTTTGCAGCCAGCACCAAGATAAAAGGGGTTTGCATCAATCCCCCAAGATCTTCCCTCACTGCCTCTGAAATGGACTTAAAATCTGTTTGTTCAGGGGCTTGTGAGTTCTCCAGCCTTCAAGAGTCCTGTTATGCATTGAAGATCTTCTCTTTTTTTCTTTTTTTTCCTTTTTTTTTCCTTCTTTTTTTTTTCACCTTTTTTTTTTTTTTTTACCCTTGGAGTGCCCTAATTATACAGAGCATTGATTTTACAATGCATTCATGGATTGATTGTACTGCCACGCTCCTCCCACAGGAAACAGCTTGCACATGAGCACTTTTTGATCTCTCCAAAGTATTCCCTAAGGTGAATCAATGGCTCTTGCATCTTGTCTCTTGCTTTAGTCTAGGGGAAGCTGAAGATGTCTTGCTACTGAAATGAGCTTCAAGAAAAATATCGGAAGGGAGAAAAAGAGAAGGAAAATGATTCACTTCTTCCCCCCCAAAAAAGGATTGTCTCATGTACAGCAAAATATGTTCTCGTTAACATAATGTTCTCATCCAGCTCAGCCAATTGCAATCTTGGAGGAAGCATGGGAACTTCCATATAATTATCTTTAATAAACTGGCCCAGATAAAAGTAATGATATCTTAAGAAACAGAGTGCATAATAAAATATATATCTATATAAAGGCATGAAATGACATGCTAAAATGAGGAGAAAGAGGCAATTTACGTATTTTATGGCTTTGGCACCTCTGCAACAGAAATCTTGAATACAGCGCTGTTAACCAGACCAAACTTTTTAAAACAGACCATCTCTTTTAGTCTAAATGGTGGGTATTAGCTCCAGTTCCTAATGATACGGCGTGAACAGGGTAATGGATTAGACTCAGATTCAGGCTGAAGGCTCTAATCCCTCTGTCTTAATGACCGTACATGCCGCCAGCCCCAGCCGTAGCCCTGCTCCGCCAGAACCTGCTCCGACCCCCCGATGCCACGGAGACCCCCGGTAACGTCCAGCCCTTTTTGCATCCAGTGCGACCCAATTTAGCAAAAAAGCCTTGACCTTGAGGAAATCTTCCCAAATTACGGATTAATTCAGAGTTAGCGCCCAGACCTTCGCTGGATATTAAAGTGGCGATTCCTGCTGCCAAAAGCTTTATATAAAGGGTTTGATTTCCTCTTAGGTTAATACTGGCGAGTGCACTTCTGCCCATTAGGTTGCTCGGTATTAATTTCGATCTGTATAGGGTTCATTTCAGCGTGCTCTGCTGAGAGCTCTGCTGATTGCAGTGGTTAATTACCAGCCGAGCATCGCCTCTTTAGCGTGGGGTAGCAGCATGCCAGCCTCCAGTGGGTCTTGAGCCCCGAGTCGGATCCCGAAGGGCTCGGGGGTCCGCACGTTGCCCGCCAGCCCCAGCGCTATGGCCCCTGCCAAAATCGAGCAGAAGTTCTGTGCTTCCCCTTACTCAGCAGTTTCCAGAGAAAAAGCTGGTAGGATGGAGAGGGGAAAGGCAGATCCCTCTTGTTGGCAACTCCCCGGCGACTCAGCCCGGAGTCGGGGGATGCCAAATAGCAATTTTTAATCTGGGTCTGCCCAAGGTTATGATGCTCTCTCCTCCCCTCCCTGCCATGCTGCCTCTAAACTCTGCATTGCAGCACGATGTTGGGTTTCTCTATCAGTTTTCAGGTGCACGAACACCCACCCTTGGAGCACTGCTGTGCAGGTGTGTAGTGCATGCAGAACGCGCTGTTATTTGTAATATATATCTGCATATGAAATAGAAAAGCAGGTTATTTCTTACCTGGTGAGCTGAAGGCTCTGATTGCTGGCTTATATGAAATATTTAGATCAGGCACAAGAGATAACTCATAAGATATAACATCGATGTACGATGGGAAGCTAGTCTTTATTATCACAGGTGTAAATTTTCACACCTCTGTTATCAATTTTGCAATTATAACTGGGTTTCCCAGTAAAGTAATTTACTACTCACTACCATATAGGATGAAGAAAACGATCATTTATCCGCCTTCAACTCAATTAAATATTCATCGTTCCCCAAAAAAGGGGGAGAGAGGATTTAAATCACTTTGAAACTGTTCTCCAACATTTTTTTTAAAGAGGAAGAAGTCTGCGTTGTAAAAAGCACAGATCTGATGCAAAAAAAAGACAATAGGAGCGTAATACATCCAGGCGTGTGGCACAGATTTGGCTCATCAGTCATTTGTGTTGTGGGAGTCCAAAACAGTAATAAAATCAACACAAATCCAGCTTTAGCACGAGAAGACAGGGCTGATTCTCAAGTCAGCTGAAAGCAGCATCATTCCAGCTCTGATTAAAGCAAGCTGGTTGTGCTTGGAGAGAGGGGAGCATAACAAAGTTCGTTCTGGCTTGTGGTTTTCAGCGCGGATGAGCAAACGCTGAGCAAACACTGACCTTTCCTCGGTTTTGCCTCCTTTGGGAACTTAATATTTTGATATTTGAGATTTCTTTGTTTGTAAGTAGGAATTTTGGTGTTTGGTTGGTTTGGGGATGTTTCACTTATTTTTCTTAATATGAGCCCATGCTGGACTCGGGGAAAGCTGCCTCCTCCTTCCCAGGGAGCTGGGTCTGTCCATGGGAGCTCAAAACCGAGCCACGAGCATGGTGGCATCTCACCTCCACTCCAGCATGACCAGACAACTCATTTTTAAGGCTAAAGATAAATACTAGATACTTTCCCAGTGCTGCTCCCAGGGCTGAAGCCGGATGCTATGGAAGACGCCAAATTCGCAACTGCAAAAATATCCTCATTGTCCCAATTGGCATTAATTACTCAGGAGCTTAACTTTCAGCATCTTTCTCCTTCTCCTGTTTTTCTCCTGTCCTGCCTCTGCTCTGTCAAACCCTCCGTCATTAAATCTGTGATGTCTCGTGGCTCCAAACACGCTCCAGTTGTTGGCTAATTCTCAGCGAGACTTTTATTCCAAAGGCTTCTCCAACAGCCTGATTATATAATAACAGCTTGCTCATTACCCCGAATATAAATAGTTGAAGTATCCCTCGAGAATGGACACAGCTGGTGGAACTTCCCATATTAGCACCGCATTAATATTTATGGCAGCACTGTGTAAGTATGCAAAATATTGGCATCCCTCCATGCAAAAGTTTACACATCTGTCATTAATGACTCTGCCCTGCCATCACAGGCAGGTTAGGGAGCGAGAGAGAGGAGCCCGCATCCCTGCTGAAATCGCGATGAGAGAGCTCCAGCTCTCATCCTGCACCCTTTTCTGTGTAGCCAAGTCACCCATTAATATTTGGGAGGGATGGCAGTCCCCTCGCCCCCGCGCGCCGTATGGCCACCAGTATCCGGCTGATTTATTGGGGTTTGTTTTGGCTTATGAAGTGAAATATTAAAGGACGTGATGAGAACCAGCTAATTGTACATATAACCTTTAAGATGTCTCGGACAGGATTCCAGCCTTCACCTAGGGTTATAAAGAGAAAGTAATGGGGCCATAAAAACACATTTAAGTATGCCTTTAAAGTTTAAGGAGAGTTTAATTGCGGGCACTGGGGTGCCTGGGAGGGGAGCCTCTCGCAGGTAGCATTTCCTCAGGAGAGGCACAGCAAGGGCCAGGCTCAGCATCGAGCTCCCAGGCTTTGCCTGCCCCAAGGGGAATCCGTTTCTGCTAATAAATGTCCCAGTTGCAGGTCAGATTGTAAATGAAAGTGATATTTAATGGCCCAGATCCTCCGCTGGTGTAAACCAGCCCCCTCCACTGCTCGCGCTGGGCTCTGGCTTGGTTTAAATCCAGGTGTTACTGACCTGTGTACATGATTTTGGGAAGGTCTTGCGAGCCTGACACCAGTTTATAATGCTCCCAAGGATGGAGCAGCTGCAAGGACAGAACCCCTGCCAGGTTTGCAGCAGCCTGAGCAAATGCACGAGGGCCCCCCAGCATCAACGCGCTCCCACCAAAGCAGGACCCCTGCCCTGCAGCACCCAGCACCCTGCACCACGGGCAAAGGAAAATGGAAGAGGGAGGAAGGGGAGGTGTGTTGGTGGGGGTTTTTTTTCTTACTCACGGTGTGACTTTTAGTCCTGCAGGTCAAAATGCAGATTAATTTGTGGAGCTGGTTCAGTATCCTGGGCAGCCGGGGGGTGACGGTGGGGATGCTGCAGGCAGCAGCGTGCCCGGAGCTGGCAGGAGAGCTGGCCTCAGCCCCCTTAAAGGCAGGGTGAGATTTCAGCGAAGCTTCAGGAGGCAGGAGCTGAGCAGGCTTAGCGATAGCTGCACACATGTGAAGGTGCAGAGCAGAGATCAGACAAGCTGCTGGGTTTTTTGTTGTTTTTTTTTTTAATCTAGAAAAAACTTTTATTGAGGGGAAGTAGAGGGAGAGAAAGCAAAACAAAATCTGGAGCATTTCTAATGACTATATGTCCATGAACTTCTTCAGGCTCCGGTATAACTTTCACAGTCTGTGTTTGCAGGCTTGGGCGCAGAAACTCCCACTTGACAACTGTCTGATGGACCTCGGGGGACTGATAACTCTGCGTGACATCTAAATGGGGACACACAGACATTAATGACATGCCTAATGGAGCTGCAGGAGGGACACCACTGGCTGAATTACCCTCTCAGAGGCGGTGGTATCGTTGGAGAAGGGCAGCGCTCCAGTTGTGTGCCCAAGCGGGAGCTGCTGCGACACCAGGGATACAGCTTCGAGCTCAGCATGGCTCTTCTGCTCTTGCTCGGGTACCGCTGGGGGCTTGCTCTGCAGTGGAAAGCACCAAAATCTTCCAAATTTGCACTTTTCAGAAGAACGAGTCTCGACTCTACAGCAAGCGGAGGCCAGCCCGCAGCCAGCTCTGGTCGGGTCCGTCTGCCAGTTTGGGTCTGCAAAGTATTAAGGGAAGAGACGTGCAATAGCTGCTTTGCTTCTCCATCAGTCGGTCAATCCCGCATTCCCCTCGGAGCCAACGTTGACGGAGCAATATGCAGTCTGCCAGCAACGGTATAGATAGCACAGGGGTTCCCCACCTTGGAAACATGGCCGGTGAGACGCCTATGGAACGGCAAATGTTTTAGGAGAACCGCTCGCAGGCAGGCGGAGGTTTAGCCTGTGCAAGCATAAACTTTCCCAAGGTCCCTCAAAGCTGCATGTGCTGCAGAATCGCAGGCAAAGGAGCAGCGCCGTGACCTGCTGCCCGCTCCCGGGCAGCCCCTGCGTTCCCCGGGGAGGGGAAGGTGAGCGGGCACCCGGCTCCAGGAACCTCTGTCCTCTTCGGTGCTCTGGGTAAAATTAATTGATAAAACCTAATCGCTGTATCAATGCCGTTTTAGAAAAGATAAAGTACATTTCAAAGCTAATTTAGGCCTGCAGACAAATGGCTTAAAGAAGAGCTACTGTACTGAAAAATGTCTATGTCATTTTTTCCCCAAATCATAGTTTCAATGCACACAGCCTCAGCCTGACATTCTGAATTATGGCTTTTATTAAACATTAGTAATAGAGTGCACTTAAATCATGGTTTCCCTGTAAAAGAGAGATGTGTTCAACTCAGATCTGCACATTTTAATGCCATATTTCTTCCTTTTACTCTCCCCGCAAGATAAATTTACTTACTCCACAAAAATGTTTTGCTGAAAAGAATAATTCATCCTTCAGTGTCCATCTAATGTACCTTGTGAGTAATGTGAAACGATGCAAAAATTACAATGTACTGGCCATGTCTGGAATGCTTAGATGCCTCCGAGTTAGAGGTTATGCACACACAGTATTGAAATTAGATTTAACAACTATCATCTTTTACAATGTTGCCTTGATGATTTTTTTCCCCTTTTATAGCTTTGATCAGATGCCTCCTGAATACATTGCCAGTTGCAAACCTCAGAATCTGCTGCTCTGCAAGCCCTGCTCAGCTATGAGCCGGGTTGCCAATAGCTGCATTTTTTTTTTTTAAGTGAGAATATTTGTAGCCATAATTTGTTCTAGTAGGCAAAATTCAGATCTTTTTTTTTTTTTTCCTCTCCATGAGTAGATCAAAAAATGGGTCGTGGGGTAACGAGACAGCTATGGAAATAGCATCCTCTAGGTACCAGTTTTTGCTCCACTGAGCCCCTAGGTTCTTGCAGAGTGAGGACATACCTGTGCCCTACGGTCGGTTGCCCTGGGAGAGCTCTGCATCCTCAGCGCGGGGTGAACGGGCCAAGGGCTCCATCCCAGCACATCCCCACTCCTGGCACTAACGCAGGGCACAGCACCTTGCCCTTACCCAAATTCCCGGTCCAGCCTTCCCCTCCAGCTACACACACACACGAGCAGAGCCAGCCCCTGCAACGTGACCTTTATTTAAAGGACAGCAACCGTACCGTTGAATCAATGTCCCTCTGCCAGGAGCTCTGCATCGGAGCTGCATTGCAGTGTCAGCACCGGGACTGATCCAGCTACAGTTCTTCCCTGAATCCTCCACGACCTACTGACCCGCAGGCGAGCGTGGTGCCAGCAAACCTGCACTGGTACTTGAGAGGGAGGCTGGGGTTTGATATTATAAAGCACCTATAGATATTGGGGCTGGTGGATTTGCTGAAAATCCTGATGCTGTTAACTCAGCATGGAGTTTGATTAACAGGGGAAAAAAAAAAAAACGTATTTAGTAAGCACTGCAAATCTTTTGCTTTATATATCAGTAGTATGGTACAGACATTAACTAATTGGTCCCGCAAGACTCCTCTAATATTGATAAGAGAAGCAGCATCCCTCTCTTTTGCCAGGTCCTGGTCCCTGAGGGGTAGGAGCAAGCACCGTCCCCAGCAGCGCTCCCCTGGGACTCTCCCAGCCCTGGAACTCGCACTAAGGCACCGCAGGAATATTTATGATTTATAGGAGTTTTTTGCATTGGTACCTGGGACTCCCAGCAGGGTTATGATCCCATTACACAAAGCCTATAGGAAAACCAGTCTTGTAGATTGTTTGCAAGAGAGCTATAAAAATGTGACTAAGAGAAGCAACTTCATATATACCACACAGCAGTTTAGCGACGTGAAATTCCTAACAGCGTCTCTATCAGCCCTGGTGACAACTCAGAGGCTCGCAGAAAAGGGTTGTCTGAGTTAGCTGCTCTACAAAGAGTCCCCAAAGAGCATGTAAAAGGCTCCTCAACTTGACCTGCTGAACTGAAGTCTGGTGGGTTGTGATTAAGACCTAAAATTATTGCTGTGCTATTGCTGTTTGGTGGCTGACAACAGGAAAATCACTGGACGATGGACGTTGGCAGTGACTTTATCGATAGCTTGGGGCTTTGGCTGTCTTCACTACGGTCCCTTCCAGTGAACTTCAGTTCCATTCAAATGTCCTCTCAAAGAGCATAAATGCTTCCAAAATGAGGTGGAAAAACCTTCAGCACATTAGCTAATAGCACATCAGAGGAAGTGCCTGGCTGCGACTGTAACCTCAGTAGCATCTTCACATGGGAGGACGTAAACTGTCTCTGAATTATTTATTGAAACAAAGACATCAAACTGGACAATTAACCTTGAAAACTTAATTTAAGCACCATAAAAGAAACATCTCCTGAAAAATGTGTCCTTAATAAAAGTCAGAAGAACAAACTGTAGCAGGTTCTGCCATGGTCCGTTGCAGGAACTGGGAACTTCCACGGGTTTGTCCCTGCGGAGAGATTAGCGCTGGAGGTGATTTGGCAGTAAGGCAGCAATTTGGAGAGCAGGACAGGAGCATCCCTGGAGCCCTCTACGTGCTCCTCCAAAGGATGCTCCTCCTTTGCCCTGGCTGCAGAGAGAGCCTGGGCAGCCTCAGGCTCTGCCTGCCCTGCACAGCCCCAAAGCCTGCTGCGGTTTCTGAGTGCCTCAGTTTCCCCATAGGGACGGAGGGAGATAACCCAGGCACGCTGCAGAGGTAACAGAGCTGGAGGCTGTGAGGTGTCTTCATGTCCTTCTCTAGAAGCATCGGGTCAATGGAGTTGTTCAGAAGGGTTTTACCAGACACAGGATTTTACTCACCCTGCAAACTCCTCATGTTTCAGTTTGGGAGCAAAAGGCAGGTTTTCCCCTCGCTTCACTCCGCTGTGAATGAGCTCCTGCTCCCCCTCGGTGCCTGCCGCGCTGCACTCTTCCGACACAGCTAAATGATGGAAGCTGCAGAAGGCTTCAGCAATTTATTCTGTTTAATTTCCTCCACAAAGGTGTTTTATCCTCACTAATAAAAAGAGTGGAACTTGATCATTTCTAAAATATTGTCCCTTCTAAATCTTTATGGCTCAAAGTGGACTGAGATCATTAGAAGTTACTTTATGTGCAGCTCAATCAGCTCCAAAGGGCTATCTCAGTCACTCCGTGCTTGCTGAGAGCAGATCCCATTTCCCAGAGGCAAAAGGACAATACTTAATCACTTCCTCGCTTGTTAGGTGTTTTAACAAGTTGTATTAAGCTTCATCAGTTGGAGCTTTCATGCCAGATTAAAAATGATAGTTCACTTCTCCGTTATTATAGGACATCATTTGTTTTCTTTTATTTTGCTGGGCACTTGCATGCCACTGTAATTTCACATGAAAATATATGACTGATGTCACCCAGAAGTAATTAGGTTTTAAAAGCCTTGATTGCAATAGACACGAACGTTACGGCTTTATGGTGCCAGTGCATTGCCATCCATTTTATAGCTGTTGATTCTGCAAGTATTTCATAGATCTGTCAATAGGAATAAGTTAGCTGATGTTGACTGGAACTATTAATCAGAAGGAAGGAGAATATATATTCTTATTTCTGTGCTCAGACTTGACAGCGCAGTAAAAGCCTTCCTACCCAACTTTGCAACACTCCAGGGTTGCTTCATCACTGAAACCAAAGAGCTGCAGGGAAATCCCGGGCTCCTTCAGGATTATAAACAAATTGCTTTAACACACTGTGTTAAGGAGATCTGTTCTTTGCCACTCATTTGAATACTTGCCATTATATATGGATATTGTACTTTAATGCACGGGGAAGAGCACATTTGATTGTTTCAGGCTTCAGATAATATTTTTTATAGGGATTTATCAGATTCCAATAAGGGAGGGATGTAGCCGTTGCCTTCCCAGTGTGCTCTTTAGGCAGAAAGCAGGTCAGAGTCAAGAGCTTGGGGTCTGCAGCTACTTATTTTAACTGGGCTGCGTTTACATCTCAAATCTCAACTCTAGTTGCGTGGAATTAGACCACCCATGTCATTTCTGTGGTTCTGAGAACTATGGAAACCTTCTGGCGTGGTGACTAGCAAGGAAACAGGGAGAAATACAGGGAGGTGAGATCCTGGTCCCGCTGCAGGTGAGTGCAAAGCATCCATTGATCTCAGTGGGACCGGGAATTTGCCCAGCCAGCTAAATGCTGATTTAGGTCTCAGAAAGACTGCAGAGCTTGGGAAACAAGGTAGGATTATTTAGGAGAGTTTGTGTGCAGCCCAGCAGTCTGAGCCATTTCACAGAGCAATCAAAACCCCTTAGGCTTTGTCATGAGAACTGCAATAAAGAGAAGTTCAGCTGCTTGTTTCACTTGTGACTTCAAGTTCCTCACTTTAAAAAAGTTGCTCCCTTTCCACTAAAGCAAAAATGTTAGACATTTACTTCTAAAGAACATTTCTCCTACCTCACCCTTTCTTCTGCTGTCACCTCACTATCAAGGTGCTCCCCTAACCCCAGTGAAGATGCTCCTGGGTAAGGCAGACCCGGACCGTTGCTATTACTCACTCTGCAAGCTGTCCCCGTAAAATGGATGTGCTGGGACCTATCCCAATACCTAAGAACCTCATTTCTCCCTGGTTGCAACAACCTTTTAATCAAATCTTGGGCGAATGTCCCAGGTAGAGAGAGTGGACTTTGCTGTGCCAAGAACAGAGAGTCCGTTCCAGAGCCGGGGACCTTCTCCCACCCAGTTCACTCCAAAACACATCAGCTACAACGACAAAAACCTTTGAGTCCAGCAAAGTGTGGAAAAGTGCTCTTCTCTGGAGCACTGCACTGTCATTGCTTTCCCAATGCAGAAGTCGTACCCAGAGGACTCTCACCGTCCCATCCTCGGGGGGTCCGGCCACCCCCGAGGCACCAGGAAAAAGTTTGTAGGTTCAGGTGCCAACTGCTGTGCATTAAAGAAAGTAGTGAGGAGACTTCTGTCTGCTCATTATTTAGTGGGAAAAGGACTTTACCTGCACTATTGCTGTCATGAAGGGAGCTCTGACTTCCCTGTAATTTGTAATAAGTTGGTGGTCCCAAGGGTTTCATTGTGCAGGGAAGGCATCCCCTGGCTTTTCCACCCAAAGTGCTGTGTCTGTCTTTCATCTGCCAATAGCCCCCAGAGAATCTTTTGCTTGACTCCTGATTAAAATAAGGGCTGGTTTACACTTTCCTTTTTCTTCTTTTTTTTTTTTCCCCCCAGAAGAAAATTCTAGACAGCAAACACAGGAAGAAAAAAGGTTGAATTGCCAGCAGATAAGCACAATTTCACTTGACCCTTGAGCTCTATCGGTCATTCCTAACAATGGGATGTACTCTTATCTCAGCACGCCACTTAACACCCATTAATGCTTTGGGGAGTTAGTCCAGCTCTTTAAGATACCCATGTAAGGATTTATTTCAAACACTGAGATGAGGGGGATGACTGGTTTTGGCAGCTGCAATCTGAAGTGCTGGACTGTCCTGGTCTGTACTCTGTTCACTGTAAAGATTTAACCCAGTGGATTAAGGACCTGTAAAAAAAAAAGAAAAATCACTTAGAGCAGATTTGCAGCTGGTTTGAATTGGGAAATCTCCTACAGTACACACCGGTGCCCACTGGAACCAGTTCCCTTACTGGGGGGCATGGGTATTGCTCCACAAAGGTAGAGAGGTGAAGGTTTCAGCTCCTCAGGGAACATTAATTCATCCAGGTTCATTGGCTGATGGTTACGTTGACTGGCATGAGAGGAGGGTCTGGCTCCTCACTGAGTCTGGAGACAGATCCTGACTTTGGATGCAAATTCTGGAAGGTTTTGTTGGGAATTTGGAGTTTCTCTGAATTGTCTCAGTTTGTTTCGTTCTGCTAGGATGGCATCAAAATTCAGGCTGTACTAAAAAGAAAAACTTCTGAAATATAACTATCCTGGAATATCTCAAAATTGGATGAAATTAAATGTTGCTTCAAAATTGCCCTGTTCAGGAAGCTCCAGAGAAAACTCTGGGATAGCTGAGACAGATGCACAGATTTTTCAACTCCTTATAAATTTGTCACTACCAGGCAGAATTTCAGAGCTTCAGTGCAAGTTTGAAATGTTGACTTTATAAGAGAAACAAAACTTAAATAAAGAGATTAAATGGAATAGCCTTCCCATATCCCCGGCTACAGTGATTCCCACCACCATTTGGGCCAGTACAACTACCTTCAACAGACCGTTCTTAGGGAAGGCTGGCATCAGCTGAAAGCTCCAGTGCTGTTAGAGAAGTGTTGCCAGACTGACAGCAAAATTTACTGCGTCCTTGTGTGCTTAGAGGAATGGCAGAAAAGTTGGCTTATACCACTGAAAAGGAAAAATTAAAGAGTGAAAATAAAAAGAATAATTTTTCTTATTGATTCTGCTGGAGAAGAAGCTGAAAATTGCAGCAATGAGCTCATCTCTTCTCCAACTGCATCTGTCCCAGGTGACTTGGTCCCAGTTGCTGCTCCCAGCCCAAATTTGGAACAACCAGCTTGCCAGCACTGTGAACTCTAACCCCCTTCGTATTTCCAACCGGTCTTAAGTTTCTCATGGATTTTGATTGAATGCAACATCTGACTTTGGCAAAGTGTGTTTTCTTTCTAAAACGCTTTTAGCCCTGATTCATAACTGGTAGGAAAAAATAATCTATGGAATGAAATATGCTGAGGGTTTTAAGCAAATATTTAGGCAAAAAGCAGCTGGTAAATCTCTAATGAACGGCTGTATGGAGAGCTAACACATAATTCACCGCATGCCAGCCAGAAGGGTCTAATCCACCTCCTCTGCTCCTAACTCCCCGTGACACCCTGGGAGCTGGAGCTGCATCGTGTGCATCGAGGCAGGCGGCAGGAGAGGAGATGCATCCATCAGCCTTTCCCTGTCTGTCCTGGGCTCTGGAACAAGAAGGTTGATGCTCGTGATTATTTTCTCTGGTTCAGCTTCTGCCCTGGTTTTAAGGACAGGCTGTTGTATGGGGGGACTCGGGTGACACAGGTTTGAAAGGACAAACTGATCATCCTTAGCAGATGTCATAACCACTAGATACACCCGTGCTCTCCCATTCCTCTCCACACACGAGCGCTTAATAAAATCCCACATATCCTATAAAGAATCCCATTTTCCCCTTTACTTTAGTAACACTTTAAAATAATGGGACATTGATACTGCATTACAAAGCAATTCCCTTGGATGGATCCATGGCATAGTCGTTATTAATATCAAGTGAGTTCACAGTGATTTATGTTATCATGGTGATTTTGCATCTTGTTTATTACCTTCCAGAGATCACTTTGCAGTGATTTTTAAGGTGGCACGGAAATTACCATGTGAACTGTGTCGTCTAAATCAATGCAGCCTTTTCCTGCCTGATAATAAAGCTCTCTTATGGTTTTCAATGAGCAGATATTAGCTAATGCTTAATTACTGTGGAGGGGCATGTACTAAGCACAGGAGAGTCAACAGCATTAATAAAACTCCTAGAGTAAAAATAAATCAGGAGGTACAATAAGGGGGATGTTAGGGAATGAAATGTTCACCTCAGGCATTGCCTCGGGGGGGACCAGGGGCTCACCGCGAGATTTTAGGTGCTCTCATGTGAGTATTCTGGAGGCATCAATAGCTCCTGGCTCCGATCTCATGGTGCAAAAGCTCCTGCTGAAGTGACCCTGCGTTGCGGTACGGCAATGCTTGTGCTTCACCCTTCAGTGTTTCATGGCCACGTCTCTCCCGTGAAGCTGTTGTTGACCCAGCCCACTGCTGTCTAAAATCCCTCGCCGCTCGGAGTGCCACCCCCACTGCCGGGCTGCTGGCTGGGATTCTCTTCATTGATTCCCGACACAATTTCCCATCGATTTGTAAGGATCAAGTTGCAATTGGCACTGGAAGCTTTGTATAAATGCATCAGCGGTGACGAGCGGGGCAGGTTTTGCTCTGGTGACGTGGCAGCAGATGATGCTGATGCCGGCGACGCTTGTGAGCATCTCTGTTATGGGTCAGGTCCTGACGGTCCTGAGCAGGCAGCTCCCACGGCCGTGCCGGCAGCAGGAGGAGGAGGAGGTTGCAGCGAGTTCAGCTGGGCAAAAGCCGTGCTGTTCCCTCCATCCTTTGCCCACGCAACGACCCGTCAGCCTCCATACCCTTTCCCCTCTGCAGAGGCAAGCCACCTTCTCCTCTGCTTCACTGCAGACTGGCGAATTATAGCTGCAATGCCCAACATTAAACAAATCGTAAGCTGGTGCTTCCAGGAAACTCCTACCTGCTTCGAAAGCAAAGCTGGCTGCTGTCCTCTTTCTCCCAGCTTTCTCACGGGGATGCTTTAAAAAAGGGCATTTTCGAAATTTTCCCTGCTAATGTGGTGACTAAAAAATGCGCTTTAATATGAGAATGGGGACTCAGCTTCTTCTTCTGTCATGGGACTCTTGGAAATGGTGTTCGGTGGTGGTTTGGGCACAGGTAAACGGCAGCAAAAAGATACTCAGGTGTGGGATGGCAAAACTTACCCATGCCTGGGTCCTTCGCAGGGTCTGAGGGCAGAAGCACAAGTACAGACCGGTCGTCGCAGACTCAGCAGCTGCTTTCGGTTGGCAGAGTCGAGCCCCTGTGCCGCCGCCAGCCCGAGCATCTTTTTGCATATCGTGCTTTGCAGCGATGCTTAACCAAAGATGAATTACAACAGAAGCTTTGAGGATGATTTACCAAAACATGCTGAACTCACAAAAATCCAGCACTAGCAATAAATACTCGGTGTAATCTTAAAAACGGGATGTTTAAACGTGACCAATACTCAACAAAGAGCATGCTCTAACTCTTGTCTGACACCCGCGTTACTTCCACTTCTGAGCAGGTTTATTTTCATTCCCCAGAGGAGTTGCATATAAAATAGATCATTTCAGTGTTACTTCATAATACATTCTTATAACTGATACATTGTGTAAATAAAATGAAACATTAATAAAAATGGTCGGTGCCTATCTCCGGCTCTAATATTAATACTTATGGGGGAGGAGGGGACCTCTTGGAATTGATGCTAACAAATTTCACAAACAAGGCACTAAGAAAATGTGAGCACTCTAGGAGAAGGTAGCCACACGGCCAATAAATCGTCTTCCTTAAGCCAACTAGTTATTGTCTATAATGCTCATAAAACTCTTAGCACAGAAGACCCTTCCCGATGAAATAAACCATCAATCTCTGCTGCATTACTATTCATTTTCCATGTGCACTGAGAGCAAATGTCATTCAAGGCATTACAGTTCTCTCAAACTATATTAAAATACATAGTCTGATGTTATATCTTTTCGAGCCTCTCTGTTCATAAATTGTCACTGCTGATTGGAACATAAAACATATTTTATAACATCATAAAGCCCCAGAAGATACAAGATCACTCATGTTTGTCTTTATGGCTCAATGTGTAGGACTTCGAGACGCAAAAGCATTGTGTATTTCATAACAGAAATGGCCAGGGCCCCATGGAGAGGAAGACTCAGACATTTCCATAAAACATTATTACCGTATTCCTTGATGACTGAAACACCGCTGTGCACAGAACCCTGAGCCCTTAACTTACAGACTGTAAACGGATGAGTTTTCCTAATAAATCAGCTTTGTTTAGGAGCAGAGTTATCCTACCCAATGCTTGGCTTTAAATGTTATCTCCAGGTGTCAGCGTAATGATGACTTTTTTCCGTCCTCCATTTTTCTTTTCTTCTTGATATGGTTAAGAAAACTTCCTTTCTAGGGATAAGCCCCCTGAGAAGTCAATGAGATGTTTCGACGTATTAGGAAATTAGATCGGCTTCTCAGTGATGTTCCGTGACTCCATCAGACCTACTATTTCTGGATCCTCTTTGGGGAGCTCTGGCTATCGCCTTCTAACGCACTGAGATGCTTCTGTGTAGAAGGAAAACTCCTGCCGCCAGCGCCTGCAATTCCTGATCCCACTCTGTCCTTATCTACCCCCAAAGCTTCAATGCAGAAGAGCTTTTACACACTTCTTACCACACGAGAGCAGTGCAAAAGCCTCCCTAAATTGCCTCTGGCATCAACCAGCAAATGGCAGTTTGCTTCAAGGTGGAACAGTTCATGCACCGTCCCCTCTGAGCTGGACCTTAGCAGAAACAGCAGCAGTAACGTGGGGTCTCGCCATGCTGCAAATTGATGAGACTTCCAAAAAAAATCACTGCAAATGTGCGTGGCAGTACCAAACATTTGCAGCTCGCTCAGGAAAGCCGGGTTAGACACACAGCTTTAAGGCACGAGAGTTACAAGTGCTCTCTCCATTCCTTTGCTGGTGCATTGAGTACTGAGCTGCCTGTCCTGCATGTCTGCAAGAAGCCAGGTTTCCTTCCTTACAGGCACTGGTTAGTGCTGTGCTTTCTGTTAAGCAAAGGACTGCTCTGCTCCCAGGAATCACTAATGCAAATCTAATCTAATGCAATTGTCCTAATGTGATCTAATGCAAAATTGTCCTAAACATATGTTTTTTCCTGGAGTCCCTTAATGTTTCCAAAAGTTAAATGTCACCTGCATTTTCCTATCACCCTCCCTGTCAGCAGCACAGGCTGCCTGTGCTGGCTCATGGTCACCAGCATCCATGCGATGCTGCACTCCTAATGATGGCACTTGGTATTCATGCGGGCAATGCATATGCTTTACACAGACTTTCTACTCCCGTTTAGCTTTAATTATTGGACACTTAGGCTAATACATTACTGGAAGTAGCTCCTGCTATATTTAGCCCTGCAATTTTATATTTTGCTGTTCCCCAGTCTCCAGATGAAGGAGGAGGGGGGAAACCCAGGGAAAATTGGAAATCTATAAGGTTGCTAGCTTGGTTAACCACCTGAGAAACCTGAGGTTTGCACCAGCACCTAATGAAACCAGAGAGGACACTGCAGGAAGATGGGTGCTGCATCTCCGGGGCACCCAGAGCATCTGAGGGGTGGCATTTTGGGTGGAAAGAAAAGAAAGACCAGCAAAAATAGGGACGGAGGCTGCCCAAATAGATTAATTTGTCAATCAGGTTGACAAACCCTTGAAGTCTCCAGAAAGCCAACCTCTCGATACGAGAGCAGGGATGCGACCTTGTTCTGCTCTCAGGAAAAGACCCAGGAGGTAATACTGGCCCAAATACTCTGAAATAGCCGAACCAGACCTGCCCTGGCTCCAGCTTCCCAGCCATGGCTCGGCGAGGGTCCTGGCAGCCCCAGCGATTCAGCAGCTCGGGCAGGACACCCTCATCCCATGTGCCGCGTAACTAATGCCTTGGTATTCGTGTGGTTTCCTCTCTGCAGAAAGCCGTGCAGTATTTCCACCCATTTAAAGGTCTATAAGAGGTCTCATCAAAGCCAGGTATAGTTTATATTGCAGATGGCTGCTGACATGATATAATCCACACTAACAGGCAGGCTGTTAAAGGTCAGAGTCTCACTTCACTTCTGTTATTAGCTTTGATGTTGGGAAGATGCTGAATTCCCTCCGTGTCTTTTTCTTTTAGAGGGAGACAAGACACTGTTTACTGTCAGGCTCTTCATCAACATAATTGGTGGCTTCTCTGGAATCACCCCTTTGCTTTAAAAAGCGCTGTAAATCAGCTGTAGGAAGCCTGGTCTTTGAAAAATCCTCCAGCGGAAGAGGAACATGAGCAACGGTTTGCAGGATCGGCTCCATGTCTGTGCCAGATGTGTGCGGGAGGCAGGCGAGGCTGGAGCCTTTCTCATCCTGCGTCTCTACCCCAGCAAAGCTGGAGGTCACAGCTTTGAGACGTGAGCATGCCAGAGCCCCGACAACTTTGGGGAGCCCCCCTGGAGCTGCTGGGGGGTTCTGGGTCTGGATGAGACCTTCGGCTCCATTTGCTGCTTCCATCCACAGTGGAAGAGCTGCTCCCAGCATCTGCATGCCAGGTTGTAGCGTGGCTGCTTCCAGCCCTGAGCAGGCAGCACCATATAAACCCTGCCTTCTCCGGAGCCTCGGAGGTCTCCGAAAGTGCGGACATCACCCCAGCCTGGCCATCCAGCC
Source organism: Haliaeetus albicilla (assembly GCF_947461875.1). Classification (NCBI taxonomy): domain Eukaryota; kingdom Metazoa; phylum Chordata; class Aves; order Accipitriformes; family Accipitridae; genus Haliaeetus; species Haliaeetus albicilla. The sequence goes on from NC_091484.1 coordinate 4,244,973, forward strand.
AGACCTGCACACCAGTAAATATTGCTGGGAGCAGTCTGAGCAAAGTGAGGTGCAGTAAGTACTTCAGGGCTTGCAGCGGAGGGGCTGCTGTCCTTGGAGCCCATGCAGGTATAGTTTATATTGCAGATGGCTGCTGACATGATATAATCCACACATTGCATCCCCCCCCCCCCGTCCTCCCATCCTGCGCCCCGGATCCCACCCAGCAGAATGGGGGAGGCAGCGCAGTGGGAATGCCCAGCCCTTTCTGCTACCCCCTTTCTAAATAGGAACCAAAAAGGAGATTTGGTAGGTAAATACCTTATTCAGGAAAACACTGACATTACCCCAACTTCCAGCTCGCTGGGCTGGAGTTTACCTGGTGGCTGCTCCGGCTCCTGGAAAAACTTCTCAGTACCTATTCTTAAGCAAGAGACGCTGTGCCCGTCACCGCAGTCCTTGGGAATTCCTTGCCGACCTTGATCAAATCCCTCACCCGTGCAGACCCCAACAAGTGCCAAAGCCATTCCTGGGCCTTGGCGTGGCAGGACGAGGAGCTGGCTGCCCGGCTGGTGCCACGCTCGCCTCTTTGATCTCAGCAATATTTAAGCTTTGCCTGAAGATGGCACTAAAGAATGGCTGGGGCGAGCGTGCGGCGTCCCGGCCTCGGCTGCACTTGTAATGCGATTAATACAGCACTGGCCAATAATCACAGCTCGTATTCCCTATAAAAGATGCGTGTCCATCTGCCTTCTCCTGCCGGGTTGGAGTTTGCTGGGAAGAAGACAGTAGAGGTCACTGTGTGCCCGACAGACCACAAACCCCAAATCCCCAGGCAAGGGCTGGGCTTTCCCTCTCCCCGGTGCAAAACTCGGTCTTCCCGGGGTGAAACTGGTTTCTTGCTTTTCGTGTTCATGGCTTTCATCGGTCTTGCTCCTGACTTGGTGAAACTGTAGCAGAGATTTTAGTTTGTCCGTGTAAATGGCACCGCATGGGCTTACAGGGTGCAGTTAAAGTGCTGAAGTGATCATAAACTCCCGTGTTTCAGGGCAGCATGGTGGGGTGGTTATTCTCCCTCTCTTCTCCATCCCACGCTTGCAGCTCCGTGAAAAACAACCCACAACATGAAGGAGTTACCAAACCGCCCAGCCTCCACACAGGGAATTGTGCCTCCCTCCCGCAGTACCAGACCATGAACTGTGGCTCCCAAAAAATCTAAATCCCTGGGCATTAATGCCAAAAATCCCCAAAGTCCCAAGGCTGCCCAGGCAGGGATATTTCAAAAGCACTTTCCTGAGGGTTTGCAGAGGACTCCACGGGCAGCCAGGGGAGAATTCCTGGGCCAAGGGCCAGGCTACGTGAGGAGGGAATGGGGAAAAGTCAGAGATTAATTGATCTACGCCTGCAAGGGGATTGAGGGAGGCAGCGTGCCCAGGCATGGGGCAGCCGCCACGTTATCGCTCGCCATCGGACGGGGAATCGGCATTGCTGGTACTGTGTCGCACCCCGCGCCTTCGTTTCCAGCCGAGGGGAGATAAAGGGCTCGGTGCAGGCAACAAGTTGGGGTTTATGGTCGGGGAAAGATGAGCCCCGCTTAAATCAAATACTGGGATGCAGGTCTGCTGGAGATGGCCAGGAGCAGGATGCTTGCTCTGGCAGTCACCCCCAGTCCCCCGGCATCAGGACTTTGGCTGTGGGCAGGAAAAGCAGGCAGGAGGGCAGCCTGCCAGGCTCAGCTTAACAGCAGTTCACTGGAAAGCATGAAGAATTGATCTGAATAGTCAGATAAGTCGTACGCCTGTGCCTGAATACGAACCTGAGAAGCCATCGCACACAAAACTCGTCTCATTGTCGGTTACCAGCACTTTCCTGAGCACTAGGAAGGGTTTGGGAGAATTTGGGTCCCAGCCCAGGACTGGCCGTGGCTGCTGTCCCTCAGCGGCTGTCACCTCCGTGCTGCAGGACAAGCATGGGCTCGTGTTTGGGGAGTGGGGTGCGTTGCCATTCCTCCCCTCTGCAGCCCGTGCAGAAACATCCCTGGAGTTTAACCAGACGTTTCTGATGAATTATATGAAAAAAGGCATTTTTACGACAAGAGTAATGGACCATGATGGGGTTTAATGTCGTTTCAAGCCTGTACACATGGTCTTTCCGGTGAAAAGAGAATGTGAGGTATACCAGAGGACTTCCCAAAGAGGATAAGATATGAAAGGAGAGGATAAACTGCAATGCCAAATATCCATATGGCAGCACAGTGTTTGTGTTGGAAGCAAAGCCGAGCCACAAAGTTCAAAGCCCCAAGCAGAACTCCTCCGGAGTTCAAGGTCCCTCCAACTTGATGGGTTGATTGTGTCTGATATAGCTGCAAACCATGACATGGCACTGGCACGTGCTCAGCAGGGCTGGAGATTGCTTTCCAGGTTGACCCACAACCAAGCTATAAAGTTCATATTTGAGCCGCTCCAGTGGTTCAGCTCATTACCTTTTCTAAGCCATTTCTGTGTGAGATGCAGCCGAACTTACAGGCGTTACCGTGTGGATTGGGGCTGCCAGCCCGCACGGGTCTGGATTCCTGGCTTCCCTTAAATCATGTCATCTGCCTGAGCATCCTTCACCAGCTTCCTAACATTTCCCATCCATCTTGGCCATTGGAAACCCTTTGGATCTCCCTTTTGTTTACAATGAGTAATGGGCAGGAGTTAACAGAGGTTCCAGAGGAAAAGGTCAGTGTAGTTCAAGCAGCATTAGGAAGACACTCTCAGACCTGCTTTGATCTGCGGAGGATTTAAGCGGTCAATAAGGCAACACGGGGAGCAGCAGCGTCGCCCAGATGCCCCCTCGGCGGAGCCGCTCCAAGGGTCCCGGTCCCGGTCCCGGCCCCGCCAGGCTGCAAATCCTACCAGTCCCTCGGGGTTTATGGCCGGGGAAGGCGTGAGTCACCCAGTCCCGTGTCTGGCGGTGCCATGCACGGCTTCCCGGGCGGCCGCCCGCCGCCGCAGCCTCCCCGCGTGTTTGTAATTGCTGAGGCAGACTGTTTGCTTCTGCCACGTCCATGGCAATCCAGTAAAAGTTTACAAAGGGCTAGAGCTCAGTAGTGAGCTTGTGAAAACACTGCTCAGGGCTCCCCAGCTCTGCGGTTCAAAGTCTGAAGTGTGCCCCGTCGATTTACGCATTTATTTATTTTACGGCTGCGCCATGGATGGGAGCCATTTCGCAGATTGCCGTTCCGAGGAAACGGGGCGAAAGCCACTGAGCCAGAGGGAGTGGGTAGGACTTTTGCTTTTTAACCTTCAAACGCGTTGGGCTTATGGAGACTGCCTGAGTACGGTCAATTAATACGACAGAGGCAGGATGATCTGCCCGGGGCAGGGCTGGATATAAAGCAGCTCCATCATCCGGGATGCACTTCGGGGCTGCGGGACTCAGTGTCTGCTGGTGGGGGTAACACTATGGGTCAGACCCCCAGCAGCTCAGCTGGGCCCAGATTTTAAGAGCTATTTCCATCTCCCCAGGGTGGAAAGACCACAGCCCAGAGTCCCGAGAAGGATCTTTTCTCTAACATCATACCAGCATAAACTCTGGGGTAAATGTAAAGGTCCATTTGTCATCTGGAATAACACCCCGTATGGATGCTCATTTCATGTTCATGATGGCCTTTTTCTGGCTTATCCTAATCCACTTTCAAAGTAAAATCAGCTAAATTTAAAAAAGGTGCTGTCATCATAGTATAGCTGTTTCTGTACAACTTCCACAGAAAAATTGCATGAGTTCACCCAGCAATAGCAGTCACGTTCGCTGTGGGCAGGAGATCTGGCCCCAGCCATTGAAACTCCAATTCTTTAAGTAACATTTCACCCCACGGTGTGTGTATGAGGATTGCAAAGGAAAAACCTCTTATCACTCAGTGATTTCCCCCCCACCTCTCTACCTGTGTGTCCCTGCCTCACACTCACCTTTCTTCTGCTCCCTGCCCACCCACGGCCCCTCTCCTCAGCCACCGGTCCCTTTGCTGTCCTGACTTTTTCCTCTACCTCTGTCCCTTTTCTCAACCCACCATCTTTGATGAACATCTCTTCCCTGCCCAGCCTCTTTCCCTTCTCTCTCTCCCCCTGCTTCGCTGTTGCCTCTCGGAGCAGGATACATTTGGAAGACGGCTTTTACTGAATAAGCCACATAAGTGAAGTCGCTCAGTATCATACGTGTCTCCTGCTGGTTCCCCAGCAGGTTTCCAGATTGGGGGGGGGAGAAAAGAAATCAAAAGGAACCAGATGCTCAGGGGATTGATTATTCCTGCATGATCCTAGGGATAAATAAAGTGTTTGGAAAATTCTTAAAACACATTGAGATGCTGGTATCTAATTTATAAAAAGCAGAGGGCGGGAATAGATATGGGTTCAGGCTTCCCATTGCCAGGAAATGATGTTAGGGTGGGGGCCATAGCGGTGGAGAAGGTCTGATGGGTGCCCACCACCCTTGGGCTGTGGAGGTCTCCATGGGTGCCTGCAGGCAAATCGATTTTGGGGCAGGTCCAGGGCAGGAGCAGACAGCAGCTCTTGCATTTTCTATAGGGTCCCATACGAAGGACAGCCGCTGTCTGCGCAGAGCCTGGCAGAAACATCCTCTTTACATCCTCTCTTAATCCGCTCACACCCTCTCGATCTGGTTTAAATAAGTAGGTGGGTTTCTCCCAAGTCCCAAGCAGGGATGCACATGCTCCTGGGTGCGGGGGAAGATTTGGAAATGGGGTCATGAAAGGATATGGCGGGGAGAAACCTCTCGGCAGCCAAAATCCAGGGCTGCACGCCCGCCTGGGGCTCACGTGGGATGGCTCAGTGGGAGAAGAGCGGCCACGCTGTCGGCAGCTGCCCGACAGGGCTTCTCCTCCCTCCGGAGGCATCTCGGGGCTGGAGGGGAGCGAGGGGGTCCTACGCAGGACCAGCGTAGGACCGTGGGTCAGCGGGCAAACCCCAGCGTCACTCCTCGGGGTGAGCCCACTCAGGGGCGATGCTCTGAGCCAGTAGTGGGGACCAGAAGGTGACCGTCCCTGCCAGGGCTCCCTTGCCCCAGCTACCCCCCGTCATCCCACCGCCAAGGGCTGAGGGTCCCCAAGAAGGACCTGGCTGGTGGTGGCCAAAAATGCAAACGCAGGAGAGGCAGGACAGACCCCCCCTGCGCACCCTTCCCCGGTACGGGCGGGTGCGCTGCAGGGGCGAAGGCAGCGGATATAAAGGCAGGAGGATCAGAGATCCAAGGACGTGGGGTTGCCGGAGGAGATAAGCGCTGCAAAAGGTCGTTAGCCAGAGAGATTAGTATTTATCTGGACATAAGACAAAACTATAGTGAAAAGCCTGTAAAGTGACAAAGTAAATATTTCAAGTGGTGTTTCCATTAACTGCAAATTCCCTTTACAGATTTTCCTTGGTTTTGCTCTTGGATTCAAAGTCGTCGTTCCCTTTGGTGACTTTTCGGTTCTTATCTCAGTTCTAAATGCTAAACTCCTTAAGTCAACCGATTCTAATATTTTAGAGTGTTGTTTCGGTGATTTATCAGAGCAATATGAGCCAAAATGAGGTCTTATTTGTAAAAGTTTGTTTGAAGCACTAGAAGGAAAATACCCATTTCTGAAAACATGAATGAGATTACTTTTTGAAAAAAATACCTGTATGGTAAAGGAGCTGAAATGAAAGAATATCATTTTTCTGAAGGAGTTTGACAATCGAAAGCTCTGAAATTAATAACCTTACGGCCCCAAAACAGTATTCCTGCAAATCTTTCTATACTATTAATAAGTGTTAGTATTTCTATTATATACACTGTTGTGCAAAATGCATTTCTGCCATCAGCACCTTCATTTATATGAACATTTTTGTTGTGCTTTCATTGTTGATATATTTTCAAGTTATTTATTACTTGTTTATTTAAAATCACTTCTCTACGATGCCTTTATATTTCTCGACTGCATTAAAAATAAATATTTAAATAGTCTGTGTCTCCAAGAGGAACGATCTCAATGATAAAACATTCTGTATTCACTCATGTCTCCCCTAGTGACTCCTTCTCCAGGTTTTAAAATCTCTTTATGCTTCCTCACCCTCTTTTACAAAGGCTTTTTTTCCCTGTTGTATTTATGCAGGGTATAAATACCACAAAGGAGATACTGATATTATTTGTTTACAGGGCTCCTAACACATTTACAGCTAGGGTCCAGAGATTCTCCCATAGTACAACTAAGAGAAACGCAGGTTATTTTTAGTGCAAAATTCCCATATGGCATTATAACAGAGATATTTCTGGTGTGCAATATTTGCTTTTAATGATAACGATTCCAGCTCTGATGATAAAACCCCGAATATTGCAACAAGTGTTGATTCTTTTTTTCTTTTCCACTACTCCTGGAGTTGTGTTATTGTGCAATTATCTCAGCTTTCATTTATTATAAATTTTTATATCTTATGGCTGCCAAGAAGAGCTTGAAATGCCAAACCCTGATGTTTCAGACATTCAAAGGTATTGAGAAGCGGGACGTCCTGAGCCAGGGCTCACGTGGCCAAGCCACGGCACAGGGTCCCTCTCCACAATCCCAGGGAGATGTTGGGGGGTCTGCTACGACACGGGGGGCTCCTGCCTCCAAACTGGGGAGGAATTGGCCATCGGGGTCCAGCTTCGTGCCCTGCAGGCTGGCTCTCATCCAGCTGTACCCTCCGAGCCCAATGAGATGTCCGCTCTTACATCCCAAATCAGTGCGTTCTGCCAGGATAATTTTTTTTTCTTAAAACACCCCTCAAAGAAGGGGCGAGTGCCTGGGGGAGGTTGCAAGATGCCCGTAACACATGCACATGGATGGGGAAGGTGTACGTATCGGGAGCAGGCAGCTACAGCCTGCCTGGTTTAAACTCACAGCAAACCCATTTAAACCCCCCCGAGAGTCATCCCCTGAGCCTGGGAGGGTCCCGGCGTCCTCCGGTCCCACCGTCCCCCCCCAGTGCCAGCGCAGGGACCCTCTGTGCCCCACCGCCTTTGCAGTATTACCTGTCAAGAACAGGGTCAGCCGCAGGTCAGCCCCAAAGAGAGAAAACAGCAATCGCCTCCCCGCTTATCAGTCCTTGCGGCGGGTGGAGAAACACCCGTGGGGTGGGCGCAGGGAAGGGGGTTGCAAGGACGGTCCGGGAGGGTCACCCTTGGGTTAGTGCCTAATAGTTGCTCTCATGGGGGAACAAGATTTCCAGGCAGATTAATCCCATTTGGTGCCCACCTCCCGCATCGTTACAGCTTTGATATAAAGCCAATATACACCGTGCAATGGCAAGTACCTGCTCTACTCAAAAAAAGGTGCTTTTCCAGCCAGAATTATGCACATTTCCGTGCCTGACCCAGGAGACAGTGAAGCTTTGCTGGTGCACGGGATGACCCTAAACAAGGCTCTGAATCCTGCCAATATTTATTTGCCTGCACCTTGCAGCCTGCATCTATTTATGTAGTTAAGGCTTAAAAGAACGAAGCATTTAATCATGTGTTTAACATCAAGGCCACCAGTAGTTTCCCTGACATTGATGAAATTATTCCCATGCAGAGCACGAAGCCCGTCACAGCCTGCTCAGTTGGGACCCAGGCAGAGCCTTTCCCAGGCCCTGCTCAGAGACATTTTGGGGCAAGTGGGCACAATTTCAGGAGAAACAACCCCATCTCTGAGCAACAAACTCTCCCACACCCAGGGAAATATAGAAAACTCAGCATCACCCAGAGCCAGGGTGAAGCAACTGTCTAAAAAAAATATGCAACACAGAGTGTTTTGGGGGATTTCTCATTTTTCCTGGTTTCTGGTATAATTTTCACATTTTAGACATGCTCCTTTTAATTCTCCAAGCCGAGCAGTAGGCTATCTCCACTCCACTTGCCGCTGTGAGAGGTTATGCATTTCTGAACCTCCCCGATGCCCGTGCCCCTCGTGCAGCGAGGGCTGCGGTGCTGGCGCTCCGGCTCTCTCTATTTTTCTTTAGCCCGGCTGATCCAATCTGGGAATAAAAACAGAGGGAAACAGATGGTCCATTGTACATGCTGCTCCTGCCTGCCCCGGCTCCCAAGAACCCGACGCTGGGGCCAGCTCTTGCCTCTGATTTTCCACGTTTCAGGTTAAATGCATGTGCTAAGAGGAATTTGGGACAGCTTGTGTTCCTGAGGTGGGGGGCACCTCGGTCTCCCCCTATGTTAGGATGGTTTTCCTGCTAGTCCGGAAGAAATTGGGTGGAGAAGAAGATCCCTGGGGCAGGAATGGGTGTCCTGGAGCCAGGAGCCCCAGGTGTTCCCACAGGTGTCCTTTTTGTCATCCCCATTAATTGCTGGGTGGCATCTTGGATGCTACATGAGTAGGAAAACTCTTAAGTACAGTATGTTATTTGAAATCACTGGGTGACGTCTATCACAAAAAAGGGAGAGTTTTTACACCGGCAAAGAAAGGCACTTCATGAAGATGTTTCCAAACTGTGTATTACCATCTTCCTTTCACATTTTTTTATTGTACTGTATAATAATTTATTGACATGACAGTAGCTTCAGTGTCAAGCTGTCTCCAGTTAAACCAACTCCAAGGAAGTTTTTCACTTCTGCGTAGCGAGCGATGGCCATATCGAGCGCAGCAAACACCAGACACATGCAGCTGGTAGCTACTAACCCTGCTCCCATATCCTCTCTCTACCTTAGGAGACAAGAAAAAGCAGAAGGCTGACCCCAAGTGTGATGAATTCCTGCTGAGCTTTTTCCCATTAACTTCAGTAAGGGCTTAATCCAGTGGTTTTCAGAAGCTGGGTGGCTGGTGGGGATTTTTGATGGAGGCAAGGGAGAGAAGACAGGGTGTTAACATGTATTTCTGATTAATTACGGTGTTCTCAAGAGTAAGTGAATAATAGTACTGGTCAGAGCCAGGCATCACACGGGTCTCAGCCCTGCAGGGTAAATGGTGTCTGAATTGTGAGTAATGTTGACCTGGCAGAGGCCAGATAAGATATGGATTTTTCACGTCCAGGACCGGACAGAATTCCACCTATTGATAACTAAATGCACCAAAATATAGCCAGCGCTTAGCACGCAACTCTTCCTCACTCAGAAATCGTATTCAGCTGGGCCAGATAGCAGAAGTGCCAAGGAGGGCAGGTAATTGCATATGCGAACGATTAGCCAGGAGATTAAACGGCTTCAATAACTTCCAGCTTTGCTCCCTATCCATAACAAAGAGCATCTTTTCCTGCTAATCCGGGTGAGAGCCGGAGGCCAAATCCTGCAGCCTTCGGGGGGGATTTCTGCAGGGACCCTGACAGCTACCGACCTGAATTATGCTCCATATGTTGTTATAAAATAACAACTAAACAAGTGCTGGTGCTAAACTAACCTAATGGCAGAGATCTGGAGAGGATGGTGCTGTCCCTGCACCCTGGGTGTATTTGGTGGCTGAACACTTACCATGCACGCTAAGCCAGCACCTTTTATAAATAGCTCCTAAATTCACCGAAAGCTCTCAAAGCCATCTCACTGTCCTCTGTTAGAGCTGACCAGAGCAACTAAAAGTTCACACAGTCGTTTTTCAAAGCATAATAATCTGCCTAAAATCACCTGTGCATGTTCTTCAGCATCTTGAAAACATGGAGATACCCCATTGCTCTGAAAATACACAGGAGGAATGCAACAAAATTAATAGTTTGACTTTCTTGATTTTATTCTGGTATATACTTCATATATATATATATATATATGAAATATATTTTTCTGTTATTGACCTGTTCAGATGTTTCTCAATGGAAAATGTTCAAAATTTCCAGTTTATGAGCTGTTTCTGGAGGGGAGCTAGCTTTTTGATACTGATTTGGAATGAAAAATGGTTTGAATACTTTGAGTTTCCTACAGAACATAAACTCCACCTTCCTGCCAGGTCTGGGAATGAGGGATACTTTTCCTCCTACTCCAGGTTTTCTCACCTAGCCAAAGAAAGCCGATACGTGTCATGATACACACTCGAGTCTCTTGCATTTTTGCCAGGCTAAGTGACAGAGAAATTGGCTCATCCCTTCTGATGGCACTAGTGGAGATGCTGAGAAATGAGCCATGTTTAACTACATCCCTGTATTAAGAATCTGCTAAAATTGGGGCCAAATGCAAGCAAGCATTTCCCCAGGAACAACTCTTGGCACCCACAGCATGGTTGGAACCAGGTGCTACGCTGTCTCCAGCAATTCTCCCTAACGATGTGGTTCCTGTTAACAGAAAGACGCACTCAGGGGTGGGCAAAGTTAAACCAATCCTAAATATTTCAGAAAAGCACATTCAGTTGCCTTCTTATAAGATGCCAGAATGAGACATTACTTATAAAAAGGTGATAAAAATACAAAACCAAACAGAAAGTTGGGACCACCCCACCTATTCAGCACTGAGCTTTGCAGATCCCCCAGCACTGCTCTGGCTTTCAAGACACATCACCATAGTGTCCGTCTGCCCAAAACCTGAGCGTTGTAGGAGCTCTCCTGTTACATTAACAGCTTTTGCTGGTTGGCGTTGAATGAATAGGGCGGGTCACATCTCTCAGTTTCTTTTCAAACTTTGCAAACTCAGGAAGGTTGCGTCTATGGAGTATTAAATATTATCTCTTCCAAACATGACTTCGAAGCCTGTTTAAAAAATGCATGGGCTTTCCAGCCCAGTACAGCAGCGATATGCGGTCCCACATCAAATGCTTCTTTTATGAATCACGAAATAGATGCCGTCTTGCTTAGGAGTATGTGTAAACTGGGAGTTATGACTAAAACCAGCATTTGACCTCCTCGCATTCCCCGTTGGACGCATCCTGGCATGCCTCATTGAAGATGCCCATCTTCTGTGCTTTGCCTTGTCACTGGGAGATATGGCATACAGATGGAATGATCATATTGGCCTCTAAAGGAAAATATTTAACCCAGAGATGTCAATGGAATATAGAAATGATGGTTAAAATCCCAGAAGCCTGCCTTGTTTTTGTCTTTTTCCTTTCATCTAGCACTTTGGGTCATGCCATCACTTACACGCTTCAGCCCAAACAGGCAATTGCTGAGTTAAGAACCTGGAGTTCAAAGTGAACCATAAACCTTAGTCTATAAGATAAATCATACAAATTACTTTACAGAAATAAATAGAACATTTGGGAGAGAGGTTATCTTCTTGCCTTCAGTTTACATCTCTAATGACTGTAAGTTCACAAATGCATTCTGTCAAGAATATAAACATTGCTTTTATTATACCAAAGACAGATATTTATTACCAACTTTTACAGTATGGCCAGCCAGCTTGGAGGAAAACCCTGGAATCTGGGCAAGAATGTGGAAACTTTGTAATGATTATTACTAAATTTGTGGGCACCTTTTTAAGCCCGATGAACGTTACTCGGAAAGACCTCACTACTTGGGGTAAACTGCAGAAATTAGGTTTTTAAACTAGTGGACAGGGCTGCGCTTTGCTAAATTTTTCTTGTGCAAGTGGTGCTGACATGCAGAAATAGGTGTTTCCACACAAACACACCCAGGTGGGATTTTTCTAAAACTTTGAACTCATCTTTCCCACAGTTCTTCATGATTATATTATTGTAACCTTGCGCAGGGCTGTGTTTCAGGGCACAATCCTTACGCTCCTGCCCTTGCTGCCACAGGAGTTTCATTTGGATTAGGCTGTTACTCAATCCTTTTTTCTATGGCACAGTATAAGAAGGAGGAAGAAAAAGTTATTAGATTAATAAAAAGGTTTTTGATGAAACTGGGTGTTAGAGAAGTCAGGGAGATATGAAGCCAACCCCAAAGGGTGCTTGACCCCAGGATCCCAGCATGGAAACTGGTCCCAATTCCTTCCTTAAAGGCCTGCCTCATCCTGCTCTGCCCAGGCCAGCACCCAGACCAGACACAGTGCCCAACAAAACAAAACCATTTTCATTACTCTTTGAAATTCTCCTCCTGCAGAGCAGGGGAACAGCTTGTGTAGGGTGCAGCTCCGGTACCTCAACTGAGGCTCCCGGCACGCAGGACATGGCGATAAATAACATTTTCCTTGCATGAGTCCGGGAGCACTGAGGTGCCGTGATGCTGTCTGAGAATCTGGCCTCTCATCCTTGCTCTGGTTTTAGGATAAGGCTGGCTGGGGGGAGGTTGGGACATCAGGGACAGGAGGTCCTGCTCGTGCCTGAGGAGGTCGTGACATGAAGTGTTTTCACTCCTTGATGGACTCAGGGTGCTTCTGGGGAAACGAGAGACCAGATCTGCGTCCAAAAGTCTCAGAGAAAAACCTCCCTGGCCCCCAGAGACAGCTACGCAGAGCAGGCAAGAGCCATTTGGGCTCTGGTCCATCTCATCTCACTTTACCCTCCAAAACAAGTCCCTCTGAGCCCAAGCTAAGGTTAATTAGCAAAGCAAATGTGGGCACATTTCCATTCTCGGTGCCTGGGCTGTTTTACATAAGCCCACGGGTATTTCTCAGCTCAGCCAAATCAGCACCTCTCAGGAGCCCTCTTCTCTCCCAGCAAAAGCGCCTGTTTTGGAGCGAGAGAAGAGAAAAGACTCACACCAAAAGCATTATGCACTGCATATCGCTGGGCTACATGTGTTCTGCGATTGCAACAGTCATGAATAAGGTATGAGAAATTGGACATGATATTGCATTTCCTTCTCATGCATCTGTCGGATAAGCTGTTTGGAGCCTGCCGCTCCAGCCAGAGATTGTTTCTTTCCTACATCATGGTAGTCACGGTGTCTCTGGTCGGTTGGGCTACGTTATGTCTGGTAAGGGAAGGAAGGGAAAGAAAAGGAAAAAAAGGGCACGTTGAAGACAAAAGCGTTTAAGCCTGGACACGTCTGTGAGCATGTGTGTGACACATTCATGGGCTGGTTTGTCAGAAGGAGGGATGTAAAACCTGTGCCCCCAGTTGCGCTCAGCAAATCAAAGGGTGGAAGAAAGAAGGAATTCCTCAGCTCTGGCTATGCCGGCAGATCCTGCCCAAATGTTGCTGGTGTGCCGCTTCCCCTCCCGGCAGCGGGGCTTGGAGGAGCTGCAGGGGAATCTGGGGTGCAGACCAGCTCCCACCGAGTATTTCACGTCTCCAGTGTCCCCCAAATCCACACTGCGGGAACCACTGAGCGGTGGGAGGACGGGAGGGCTGCAAGTAGCTCCTCGGCGCTGATGAGAGCGGATTCATCGCCGGTCAGGAGAGTTCCAGGCTTCTCCCCCCAGTACAGCATCTGGCGAGGAAGCAGATGGCAATGGAGGGAAGAAGAAGGGCCATCAGGGTTTGTGTTTGGGTGAGTTTTGGGGTGAGCAGGGATGTGAGGGGGCAGCAGGAGAGAGCAGAGCTCCATCACCGGCAAAGTGTCAGCGAGCAGCGGCAGCCCCGCTGTCCCCTGCGTCCCCAGTGCCACCACACACAGATCTCCTCCCGGCTCCATCGGGGGATGACAGCCCCTCTCTATCTCCCCTTGCATGTTTTTCCTTTGCATACAGGGGCCGCACTACAGACGAGAATCTCACCTCTGTCATAGAAAGCCAGGGGAGCGTTTAAAAGCCTTTCCCGGCGGAGGGACAACTCTGCTTTCTCACAGCGATGCACCAGAGTGTGTTTTGATAAACTGATCGTATCCACAGCTCAAGTGGATGGGGGTTTCTGGAGAAAGTCCAGGGATTTTCTGCTCTATTTGACATCTCCCACACAGACTCCTCCCTTTCTTTCCAAACAGAGGTGTTGTTTTCCTTCTCTTTCCTTACCTTTTTTTTTCCCCGAGGGAATCAAGATATGGGATAGGAAGGAACACAAACGAACAAACAAACAAAAAGCCAAGAGAAATTATTTTTGCATTGAATCATGCAGAAAAAGGCCCACTCCTTTCAAATGGCACTGAACAGCCAAGAATATTCTGAAAAAAAAATTGAATTTAATGGGAAAAGTGCAGGGAACAAAATGGGGTTTGCTTCATTGGAGGTGTTTTGCAGGAACGTCTGTGATCTCTCCAGCAGCCCTGCTCCTGTGTTACCTGCCCTGAGCTCAGGGACCATGGGCATGGCCAGAGCCCAGTTCTCATCTCCATCCTCAGGATGGCCCTTCCTGGAGAACTAACCATGCTCTCACTGCAAACAGAGCGTTAACCTTATATTAATATACAGATCAATTAATATTTCAATTTAAGTGGTGTCTCTGGGCTCTTCGTTACTTGACTGCTCAGTTGGAAGCACCAATAAATATTTTGCATTTTAGCAAAGAACTGAGAGCGGGAGCCTGTTAAGTGCGTCCCTGATGTAGTGTCTGTAGTTCAGTGATCCTTGTTCCTTAGGAGATCCAGACATATCCAGCTATTTTCCCCCCAGTCCTCTCTGTTGCACTGGAGCCATCCTCTCAAAGGCTCTTCTCTCACTATGGACTTTCCAGAATGATAAATTAATTATGACTCGCATTAAAACCAGTGCATCTTAACATGAGTTCTGTCATGATCATAGATGAATGAGGTATCTGGATGAAGACAGTGAAAACTTCTCTTCGTTGAAGCCATTTATAACACGCAAGTATGCCAGGATTAGAGCAGTTGTAATAAACAGGCCAGGACAACAGTGATTAGGCATGAAATTGAATGATGGTAAATGTTTTAATACAATAGTTTATACAAGAAGCAGTATAAAAAAATCTCACAAGCATGTTACCTGAATGATAAATGAAAATGGAGCCTCAAATAATAATAACAATGTAAAACAATTTGTGAAGCCTTTTCTAAGCAGCACCCTGGTTAGATTCCAAAGAAAATACATGCAAAAAATATTCAAAATCCCATGCGTTACATTGACTTTGGCCAGCTCCCAGCTCTTGGGTATAAAGCTTTCTCCCAAAGTTTTGCAAGTAAAACAAGTTCTTTGAATGAGGGCCTGATCCTGCCAGCTGCTGAGCATCCTCTGTTCTTACTGAGGTCATTGACGTCTGTGGTTTGTAGGATAGATCTAATGCATAGGTCAAAAAATATCACCCAATAATGAAATCCATCACATCAAACACAAAAAAATGAAACTTCCAGGATCCACCCCTTAGTTGCATAGCACTTCTCTTTTTTTAATGAAAAATATCGGAGATTTGGATACTTAAGTCACTGCTGGAAACAGTTCCTGCATCTGAAAGACTGGCCGTGAGGCCCGCGTAACTGGATGGCTGCTCTCAAGGCCAGGGCCAAACCCTCCTTGTTCCACTCGTGGGAGCAGCCTGATGCTTGGAAGCCGCTTCTGGAAATGCTCCTGCACACGAGCAGCCCTTTCGCCTCTGAGCACGGTGCAGGATTGGGCTCTGAGCCCTTAATCCCCGCGGTAAGAAGTGGAACACTGCACACAAGATGTAGCAACAAACCAGATTTAGTTCAAGGTTAGTCTCAAGAACCCTTATCTGATCACTGACAGTAATTTATCACGCAGAACCCATCATTAGTGTCAAGCTGTTTTATTACCCACTAACTTAACACTGTTTTACCAAGAGTCAAGTGTGATGTCACTCATGTTAAAGTAATTTACAGCTAATAGATATGAGGTAGAAGTCAATGTTGGCTTGCTGAGTTCCTTTCATACTCGGTGCTAGCTCCTTTCATTTTGCCCAGTAAGCAAATGAGAGAGCAGGGAGAAGTGGTAATGAAGGGGAAACCAGCCACACGCGTGTGTGCCCATGCACGCACAGAGGAGCTTTACAATTTCCCAGCATCTTTTCACTTCAAATACGAGAATTCATCCTAATACATGAACTCTGATATTGCAGACTGGAAATGGCCAGTAAGATTTAAGAGACCATAGCAAATAATCTGGTTTGTGGGACAAGAAATGTGTAATGCTTTGGTCACGTGGAAGCTCCAGCACATCAGCAGAGGGGGAATCCCTCCTGGAGTCGCATCATGTACCCCCAAAACCTACAAAATCTATCTCACCGGGAAAGAGTAAGCTTGGGCTGATTTGGTATTCCCTTTTCAGCCGTCTCAGTTTTCAGAGTGAGAGTTCCTTTTGTTTGGAACACCAAGAGAAGTAACAGAAACTTCGATAATGAGTTTTGTTACAAAAAATGGAGACAGTTGCGTATGAATGTTGTTTTCCTTCCCTGCCTTCCCCGTCTCTCCAGCCAATTCTGTTCAGTCTTAAGGTCAACCCCAGTGCAGGCTGTGTTTATAAGAGAATACATTTCCCATTTCCAAGCACTTGCCGTCTCCTCTAATGAATCCTCCTGCTGACGTCTCCAGGTTCCATATTCTTAGCCCGCTAGACATTCAGAGATAATCCTGACTAATGTGTATATGTTCAAAGAGGTTTATTGTGGAGAACTGTACATTTGGGATAAGGGAAAGGGCATCCTATATCAGATCACCTCTCCAATTTTATACCCATTAAAAACATTTTAAATCACTGTATCTGCTTTTATTTCCCCTGGAAGTTCCTAAACTCTGGGCTATTTGCATGATGACTTCAAATGGTCCGGGAGGTGTCACCCTTCAAGACACTGCAGAAAAGCCAGAGAAGGTCTCTAGGGATTAAATTTTAACAGTTCTTGGGATCTCAGGTAAATATCTTGCTCTGACAACACACCTGGACTGTAAATCATTGGAGCATCACTTTTGTCAGCCCTGTCAATAACTGTTCTGGTCTGTAAATTCTGTTTGATCAAACAGCTCCTGGAAACACACGATTTCAATGGTGACCTCAGCTTCAACCCACAGTGCCGATTGTATGCAGATTGGCCAACGTCCCCTGAAAGGAAGACCCCGACATTTGGCTGCAGGAAGGGGCCAGCTGACCAGATGTGGGGCTGAAGGTTTGGAAAAGCTGGACAATGGCTAAGCTCTACCTAGAGATTGGCCTGGCTACAGTCAGATGGGATATACACGCTCATAATTTTCTTCCCTTCCACGGGGAACTGAATAAAGGCTTGCCAGGACTTCTGCTCCTGCATATCTTTGCTCGCTTAAAATCGTTCCAGTGGTTCCTTGTAACACATGGCTTTGCTCAGCTTGTTTCTGCGAAATCTCAAGAGTGAGTGGGAGATTGCAAGTGGCCCATTGCCGGTCCTCCCCCGGGCGCTGCTTTGACCACAGGACGAGTGGGTTCGCACGGTGCTGGGAGAAAGCAGCTGGGTAGTACCAGCTGTGGTCCGTGCCTAAAGCTAACATGGTGCAAAGCTCAGGTTCTGCCTTAACTTTGCCTTTGCAAGTCCAGAGAAGTAGAAAAAAGCTCTCCCCTCCTTCTCCCCAAGTCCAGAGCATTCAACCAGGAAAGCCACCGCATCTCTCGGGCAACTGGGGTGCCCAGAGAGAGAAAGAAGTGCTTTGCTTCCCACTCTGGCCGAACCAGCTGCCTCTCTACCTCTCCCTCTCCATACCGCCTTTCCAACTAATTGGAGCCATGTTTTCATGCCAAAGCAGATGAAAAATGCAGCTAGTGAGGGCTGAGAGATTGTTAAGAAGGTGAAAAATGAGGCTAGGAGAGGTCAGAGATGCAGCCAAAGAGACGGAGAGAAGTGGGAAGGGGAGGTTTGTGGGGTAGAGGAGAAGATTTGCTGACCCAAACCAAGGCAGTTCAGATGTGGCAGAGAAGCTGTGAAAGGAAAGCACAGCCTGCAAACTCGGTGAGCGAAGGCAGGAAAAATATTGGGCATAGGGGTATTAAAATTAAGCGTAGCAAAGCAATGCAGGGAACATTAAATTTAGTTCTAGTAGATAGGAAAAGCTGCACCATTCATTTGCCACATCCTTCCAGTACCTTGCTTATGAGAAGTCATAGTGCCATTTTCTCCCTCACGGAAGATTATTTTTAGACACATAAAATATATGATGAGAGAGGTGCAAAATGAAAATTAGCCCATAATGCAGATAGTGTCCCAAATTCATCCCTAGGGCATCTGTGTTAACTTCAGTGGAAGACTTCCACCAGAGATTAATTCAGACCTGTATTTATAAGTGCACATCTGTGTAACGCTGGGGTTTTGAGTCAATAACTTCACACCAAGCCTGCAACAGGAAAAAGAAGTGCTTCTAGTTACAGAAAAACTAAGCAGATGACGAGCATTAATATTGCAGCTGACTTTGGGCAGAAATTTTATAGGATGTGAAAGTCTGTCCCTGTTATTGCAGAGTTAAATAAAACTCCAGTAAGTGAAACAAGGGGCAGTCATGTTTTGGGACTGTGCTGCCTTCTGGGCCTTCAGAATCAAATCTGTGCAGTCTTCTAATTAAAAAAACAGACTTCTGCAACCACTCAGACCTTGGAGGAAGAAACCATCTTCCATGCAGCCAGATTCTCAAGCGGTTGGATTTACTAAGCGCTTAACAGATTACTATTTATTTTTTAAATCAAAAATTTCTCGCCTCCATCTACTCTGTACATACATATAATGGTAGAAAAAGGGGGTCTCGATTCAGAGCAGCTATAAAGACCCCAACTGGTTTATCCCACGGCAATGCAGGTTCCTCCTGTCCTGAAGCTACACGCAGAAGAGGGCAGGCGGAACCGCTCGCAGCTAACAGTCCTCCAAACACTTCCCTCCAAGAAAGCAAGCAAGCACAAAGAACCAGGAATGTCTCCACATGGTGAAGGGGTTACAGAGACCGTGAGGACGGTAACACAGGTACAGCCTTGCTGCAGGGAGGTTTGTGTAGGGGATAAAGCTCCCAGAAGGTGTATCTCTATTCTTTGGGTAGTTTTGGAAGATATACCTCCAAAAGATACCTATGTTCATGAGCCATAGACCATCCAAAAGCTAGAAACCAAACACTAGGGTGAGTGAATGCTCTGTCATTTTCCAGATATGGGGTTTAATGTTGTATTGGAAGAAAAAAAGGTCTTTCCACCAAGAAGGCTGGTTGAAAAACTATCCAACTGGGAAGCAGGGGCAGAGTGCCAGTCAGACAACAACTTCTTGGTCTCCCACTTTTCTCCCAGGTAGATGAAGTCAGTAATGCTTCCTGAAAGTCATGGACCTCCTAAAGAATAACAAATCTGTCTGTGTCCATATTCACCAACTGGATTTTTCTTTTTTAATCCTTGAGATCTCCCCATTTTCAGTTTCTCCACAGCAGCCCACATAGTGAGGCACTTTTGTTTATGAGAACACTGCTGTTGGTATTAGATCTCATGACTCCAGATTCTGACGCTTTAAGGAAAAACACCCAGTATCACGGGATTTGAAATGAAAAAAATGAGCTCATACCCCAGAGATGTCCAGCTGGAAGATTCCACTTTATGGGAACGCTCTACAAAGGTCTCCAAGTGCCTTGGGCACCAGCGTCCCATCTCCCAACATTTAGCAATAACATAATGGTCCCAATTTCCTTCCCTGGCATGGGAAGAGCAAGATCCTTTGCACGTTTCTCCCAACCAAGCAACAACCAGGTTACATCATGACTTTGGTGGCCGAAGCTCCTCGCTTTCCTCCCTCCCCCACCCCAGGAACAATGGCTAACTGTTCTTTTTCCATCTATAAATTTGTCTGAGTTAACAGTTCCCAAGATCTGGCAGCAAGCTGGAGCTGGGAGTGAGCTGAGAGATAGGAGAGTGACAGTCTGAAATGAAACACAGAGCTGCTGGGCCTGCAGCCGTCAGACAGGAGCCTGGCTCCCTCCCTTAAAGATTAGCGAGACTCCTTCGCTGGAGCCCTCTGCATTCCCCAAAATCCTAGCAACAAAGTGCTGTCTCTCAGCCGCCAATGAATCATGTGAATTTAACCTTTCACCTGGCCACAAGGAGGTTAATATACCAAAATAGCCTTTTTTTTTTTTTCTTTCCCCATTTATTGCCTGTAATGGCAATGGGGAGCACGGTAGAGACCCCGCATAGCTGGAAAGGCTCTGGAAGTGGTTTCCCATCGGAGCTCTTCACTCACTGGCCTCTGCCAGGACCAGGCTGGCATTGCCAGCATCAGCCCACCACCTCAGCGCACACAGGCTCGAGTTTATTCAGGGAAATAGTTTCCATTTCACACTACAGAAGATTTTTGCCTCTCATCGCCTGGCCGGTGGCTCGCTGCGCTCTCCGGGTTCAACCCCACAAGCGTTTACACGCACAAGAAATTGTATACACAAGGCGTCCCCCGGCGTGCCCACATGGCCAGAACCTGAGTCACTCGCTGCTCCTGCCTGCTCCTGCTCATGGCAAAACTCCTGGAGAACTTCCCAGGTGGGGTCGAATCCTCACCTGCTGGGAGATACTGAGCCCCTCCTGGGGCTGGATATCCTGCCTAGGCTGGATGTTCTCGTTCTTTGGGCTAGGGGCAAAGTCGGAGCCCTCGGAGTCCCCTGCATCAAATAAATCTGGAGACCACAGTTTGCTCGTCTGCAAAAAAAGAGGTGGTTTATCCCTCATGGGGTTACTCCCAGCAGCGGGTGCTGCAGCCCCAGCTCGTGCCCGTTGGTCCTGCAGCCGTCAGCCTGAGGATTTCATGACTGCTCTGAAACTCAGAGCTTTCTGTTAAATCAGCCTGGAAGGAAAACTAATTTTAAACAATCGGGGCCAAAATCGCACAAGCGAAAGTCACTTTCAGGAGGCAGGTGCCAAGTTACCCATCTTAGGGGGGCACAAGTTGCAGTCTGCATCTTGTAGCCTCTAAATATTGAAGGAAATGGGGAGATTTTTGTAGCCGTTGTTGGCTCATGAGCAGCTGGAGGAATGGCCGAGACTGAAGCATCCCCGTAAAACGGGTCTGTAGGGGACAGCAGGCAACGTCAGCTCTACGGGACCTCTTTTATTTTCCGTGCCAGTGAAATCCTTATGGGCTAAGGAAGAAAACAGGATCTCGGAGTAAGAGGGGAAAAGATTTTAAATACTTACCCCCTGCCCCAGCCCCCCTTCCTGAGAGTCACTGCCACATGCATATAACAAGAGATAAATATTTTTTGGCGGAGCCCGCTGTTTATTTAACCCTTTGGAGACACAGCCCTCTGGCATCCCCTCGCTCTTCCAGGCACAAAACCCTGCTGTCCCTGCCTAGCTGGGCTGGAGCAGCTCAGTCCTTGCCCACAGCCCCTCGCTGGCTGGGGCCTCCCCCAGCCCTGGCTGTGTCCATCACTTCTCTCTTCTCTCCAGCGCTGCCCTACGAATCAGCCCGGCCTCGGCCGCAGGAGGTACCTGAGCTGGGTCCCTGGGCAGGGGCCAACCCAGCCCTTGGAGACTGGGTAGGAAGGGGCTGGGGGGGAGGCTGGAGGGAGGAAAGGATGAGGACCAGGGGATGGGGACCACGGATGTGGACCGGGGGATGCAGACCTGGGGATGCAGACCATGGGATGCAGACCCCATCGGTCCTTTCCCATCGATCCCTGCCTTTCACAGCCCACCGGGCAGGGGAAAGCAGCCACCGGGGAGCTTGCTGTACCCCAGGGCAGCTTGTCCTTCATTTGGGACCTGGGAAGCGGCCCGGTGCATCCCACCAGGCGAAATACTTGGTGGGTTTCCCTTTGTGGTGGGATGCTCAGTGCGGGGCAGCTCAAAGCGGAGCCAGCTGCTGGGTGGGCGACCCGGGGCAGAGCCCCCACCGTAGGGCACCGGGTCAGGCTCAGCTCTTAACGTTGGAGCTCTCCCTCCCTGGCACCCCCTGCCTCTGAGCCCCGGGGAGGAGGATGCTGAGGCCTGTGGGAGCAGGAAAGGGAATATATTTAATGAATTGCCATCTCACGATGCACCGAGGGGGAATGGGAACCCATGGCTCCCCGCTCGCCTTGCCTCTCCCCTGCCCGGTGCAGCAGGAGCGGGTAGGTTTCTGCCCTCCTCTCTCCACTTTGCTTTTCTATTTTTTTTTTTCCTTTGGTTTTCCTTGGGGGTGAGGGGGTGGGAGCTAAAAAACCCCCCTCGGGGACCGCGCAGGATGCTCCCACGCGTCCGCCCCCGCACAGGACTCACAAATCAACCCGAGCAGGATTAGGGCCGAGGGGCCGGGGCGCCGGGCAGTCTGTCCCGACCCGGGGGAGCCTCACCTGGAGCGGTCAGGGCTCCCTCGGGAGCCGTGCCGTGCCGTGCCAGAGCCGCACCGGCCCCCCTCGGACCCAGCCGGAGCCAAGCTCTGCCTGTACCGTCGGGGGGGACACAGGGGTCTCCCGGGAAGCCTTCCCACTCCCGACGGGGGTGGAAGAGAGGGGCTGTGGTCTCCTCCGAGGGGGGGGGGTCCCGAGATCACCTACTTGTGTTAGGGGGGTTTTGTGCCCGTCTAAGCTTCGCCGTAAGCTGGGTCCCGGGCAGAGGTGTCCGATGCTCTGTGCTCGGTTGCCACGTCGGGGGTGCCCTCCGTGGGGCAGGGAATGCCAGGGACCCCCTGGAGGGCGCCCGCAGAGCCCGGGCTCCCCGTGTCCCGCACCCCGGCGTGATGTCCCCGGGGCGCAGGGCGAGGGCTGCGGACGGGGCATCGTCGTGGGCACCGGTGCCACGCTGGGACTTTCCCTCCCGCTTCACTTAAAGCATCGCCCCCGTCGGGCCTTCCTCGGAGGAAGACCCCCGCCCGGCCCCCGGTTACCGAGCGCAGCCCCAACTTCTACAAACCGCAGCCATAGGGATGCACGTTGTGAGCGCCGGTTGCTGCCCCCCCACACCACCACCACCCCGTGGGCAGCCCCACGCAGGCTTTCACGGGTGGGTGGCACCAGCCCAGTCCCCTGCTGGGACCAGAATATGGGACCAGTCCCACGGTGACTGCCACGGGTGGTGCTGGAAATCCCCCCACACACTGGGTGTCGGAGCACCTGCCCGCAGCGCTGCTCCGCACCCGCGGGAGGAACCACCCGTGGAAACCGCCGCCCCTCACCGCGGCCTCGGGTCTCCGCTGCCCGGTGGGGCGAGAGCCTAGCAGCCCCGGCACCGTCGGGAGCTGAGCTAACGCTACCGCGGGGAGAAAATGGCTTGAAAAAGTGGCAACAAAAAAAAAAAAATAATAATAACCCCAAACCAAGTGGATGGGTCTGAACGCAGACACGCAACACGTCCACGGGGAGGTTTTCACGCACGGCGGTTTTCTCCGGCGTGAACGTGCTCACGGGGTGAATCCCTCCGGATTTCAGCAGCGCCTCGTTTCTTTCAACGTTTTCACATTTATTTAAACGCCAAAAGCGATCGGAGCGGGCAGTTCGCACGCATTAAAAAAAAAAACAAAAAAAATAGAATAAATCACAGCTAAATAACACCTTGAAATTGTAAAGCCTGGAAACCCACGCGTCCCCACGGCTTCACCCCGCTTTTAACAACCGAAACGAAACGAAGGAAACCCCGGCGGTGGCTCAGCCACGGCCACGCAGGGCTTGGGGCTGGTTTTCCGCGGGGACGGGTCTGCCCGTGCCGCCGCGGAGCTCGCTGAGCAGGAACCTCCCCGGGTTGTTATTTTCTTTTTCTATCTCTTTTTTCCCCTTTTTTTTTTCTTTTGCTTTGCGGGCACAGGGATCCCCTGCCAGCCTTAAACGGCCGCTTTCGCGAGCAAATAAATACATCTCCAGCCAGTTGCGTTGCATTATTCCGAGGGAAATAGCTGGCATTCCTGCACCAGTTTATTTTGGAGCCGAAATTTCCCACCCTTCCCGCAGCCCTCGTCCCTGCGGAGCCGGGGCTGGACGGGCTCCCCCCACCCGGGGCACCGGGACCCCACCGGTGGGCAGCGCTCCGCTGAGTTACCGGAGGGCTCCCGGGGCCGAGCAGGGCCTGATCCTGTCGGTAAAGGCCTGCAGCCGGCAAAGCTCTGTCCGTTCGTGGATGGAGCAAGCGGCGGGTGAGACTCACCGAGGATTTTTTTTTTTTTTTTTTTCCTCCGTTTCTCCGAGGAGAGAACCGGCGCTTTGGGGAAAAAGTGCAAAAATTTTCCCGCACACACCTCGGAGGTAAAACCCGATAAGGATGAAATTATTTCCTCGCTGCCCGGCACCGGAGGAGAGTTAAATCGGTCAAATTACCCGGGCTAAGCGGGCAGCGGGGATTAATTGCTCCTTTCCCTCCCGTCGCCCTTTCCCGGGATGGCACCGACGGGAAAAAGCGGGGAAAAGGGCTTTTATCCCCGTCGCAAGGTCAGAGCCGCTCGGCCCGGGGGGGAGGGAGAAGGAGGACCCTCTCCGCGGCTCCCCCCGGGGAAGAGCAGAGCGGGGGCAGCCCGCAGCCCCGACGGGACGGTGAGGGGCCGGAGCACTTCTCTCCTCCTTGAGCCCCGGGTAAGGCCGGGCCGGACAGACTGCAAGCCGTGGGCCGCTTGAGAAAGGCTGGGGGGGTTGGCTGGGGGGGGCAGGTGGGTGAGACACCCACCCCCACCCCCACCCCCCGCGGTTATTCTCCGTTAGTTTATTGCAAAGCAGAACCGGAGCGCTCGCTCAGAGCAGAAAACCGTCTGGCACCCGAAAAACCCCACTGGAAAGTTTTCGCTGTGTTCCCCGGTATCTACCGGCAACCGGTTAAAGCAGGGTCCTGGGGGGGGGGGGGGACGACCCCCCCAGAAGTGCAGCGAGGGCCGCAAAGGAAAGACACCCCCCCCCCCCTTCTCTCTCCCCGGGGGTTGGAGGGACACCTCCAAATTTGCAAGGGGAGATATGTGTGTTTTGGGGGGGGGGGGGGGGGAGCAACCAGCGGCTCCGGGGTGGGGGTGCGGGTGACTTTTGGGGGCCGCATCCTGGCCCCACGCCAAGGGGGGGAGCCGTGGGGAGCGTGTGTATGTGTGTGTGTGTGTGTGTGTGTCCCGGCGGCGGGAGCGAAGCCGCTGGGATTTATCCCACCCGTCGTGTGTCTGTGTGTGTGTGTGTCCCCCTCCTCCTCTCCTGCCGGGAGGCGCCCAATCCTGGCCGGGACCGGGGTTCCCCCGCCGGTCGTCACGTGGGCCGGGCCGTACCGGGACCCGCCGTAAAGAGCCGGAGCCGCCGCCGCCGCCGCCACTTCCCCGGCGGGCGCAGGCAGGGACGCACCCACGGGAGACGGCGGTGGCGGGAGGGGAGGGACCGGGGGAGGGCAGCCCCTCTCTGCCAAGGGGTCCCGCTTGTTTTTTCCTGAGGTTTTTTTTTTCCTCCTCCCTCCCGCGTAAACTTTATTCTATTTTTTTTTTTTTTTTTTTTTTTTTCTTTTCCTGGGATTTCCCTGGATGGTCTGAGCGCAGCTTCATGCCCACCCGGCAATGCCCGGCTCCGCTCCCGGCCCGCTGCCATGTGAGTACCTGGACGGGACGGGGGGGGGGGGGCCGGGGGCGGGATGCTCTTGCGATGCTCCTCGGCTTGAACCCTCCGTCCGTCCGGAGAGGCCTGCCTGAGGGTTATTTCGCTTTTTAACAAGAAAACGGCAGCGTTTGGTGGCTGGGGGACACCGGGGATGCCCGGGCGCCCGAGGGGCCGCCTCCAAGCTAGCAAGGTCCCAAGGAGCGCTTCAGGCCCGACGGTTGAAAAAAAAAGGCTTGGGGAAAAACACTTTGGGGAGAAAAAAAAAAAAAATGTTGTTGGTTATTTTTCGGCCCTTCGGAAGCGGTGGGAAGGTGCCCGCGGGGCCGCTGCCCGTTTCGCGGAGGTTATTTCTCGCCGTGGCTCGGCCCGGCGCCGCGGGTTTCCCCAGATGAAAGTTTAAAAGGAAAAAAAAAACCAAATTACAAATGACGGCCCCCGCTCGAGGCAGGGAAGAAGCGCTTTCGGGTGCGAAGGGCCCCGGGCCGGGGTCTCCCGGGCTGGGCCGGGGTCTCACCCCGCGGTTCTCGGCTTTTCCCCCCCCAGGTTCCTCTGAGTGAGCCCCTCGGCACCGTCGGGGCGCAGCCGGCCGGGCCCTGAGCAGCCGCCGAGGACGGACCATGTATCAGGGTCTGGCCCTCGCCCCCAACCATGGCCAGTCGGCTTATTCCCACGACTCCAGCAACTTTCTCCACTCCTCGGCCGGCTCGCCCGTCTACGTGCCCACCACCCGGGTACCCTCCGTCCTCCAGACCTTGCCTTACCTACAAGGCTGCGAGCCTCACCAGAGCCACCTCGCCAACCCCCCGGGCTGGGGTCAGAGCGGCGGCGAGGCCACCGCTTTCAACGCCGGCAGCCCTCACCCACCGTCGGGTTTCTCCTATTCGCACAGCCCCCCGGGCAGCAGCCCCCCGGGCCGCGACGGAGCCTACCAGGGGTCCCTGCTGCTGGGCGGTGGGGGCCGGGAGCAGTACGGCAACGCCTTGGTACGCTCCGTTAACGGGTCCTACACCGGCCCCTACCCCGCTTACGTGACCCCCGAGATACCGCCTTCGTGGACGGCCGGACATTTTGAGAGCAGCGTGCTCCACAGCCTGCAGACGAGGCAGGCGGCTTTACCCGGCCGCAGGTCCACTTTCGGTAAGCTCGCCCCTCACCGTCGCCTCGGGGCGCCGAGTGGGTTTCCCGGGTGGGCGCCGTCTCCGAGCCGTAGCCTTCCCGGTGGGTTGATGGGCGAGCTGCCCCGATGGGAAAGGAGGGGATGATTTTAGCCAGGGTTGGAGAGATGGTCTGGGGGGGGGGGGGGGGTGACCCTGGACAGAGGTGTGGGGGGACGTGGGGGGGTGTGACACGAAGGGCAAAGACCACGTTTCAAAGGAGAGCAATTCCCCCGCAGGACGGAGGAGCAGAGGCCGTTCAATCCCTTCCCCCCTTCTACTCCCCCGATATCTCCTTCCCACAATATCGACTTTGTGCCTGTGCTTCAATACTTACCCTTGTTGTTTAAATTAGCGGGGCAGATTTATAGCTCCCTCCCTTTTAAGTAATTTATTGTGGTAAATGAGTTTATATTTGAACAGACTCTCGGGCTCCTAATTCGCCTTCGCCCGAAGAGCTCCGCAGCTGCATCGCTCCGCGGCCTTTGGAGAGACACTGAAACGCACTCAGGCGTTGAACAATAAACCTCACTTCCATTCGTTTGCATCCACACCGGAGAGTCCTTTTAAACCAAGCCCCGGGCAAATAAAGTTTGGGACTTGATTTAAAAGGACTCTCCGTGCGCAGGGTTTATAACCCCGCGGGTATTTCACCATCCTCCTCCGGCGGTGGTTTGCAAAGTCCTTTAAAAGCCACTTCAAGATCTCAGCCGCGTTATCATCTTTACTGCGGTGAACCGAATTATCTTATCTTTACCCCAAGAACAAAGTTAAACCAGGGAAGCAACATCCCCCCCCCCCCCTCCCCACCGAGCTGCCTCCCCGGCTCGGCTTTTCCTCCCACGCCGGAGGGGCTCGGGAGCGGTTTCTTTCCAGGATTTTCTCTTTGTCTGGGAAAAGCCGTTGTTTGTGCGGGAGGGGATCGTCCCGGTCCTGCCGAGGGAGGTGATGGCGCAGAAATCACTTTTGCGCTTTGAATTTGGTAGTTTGGGACCCGGAACAGTGACCGCCGTCCTCTCTGCCGTTTATTTTTGCTCTCGAATAGTGTAAACCGCTCTTAAGTAGCGTAAACTATTCTTTTTTCATTTAATGAATTATTGCAACTTTTTTCTTTTTTTACTTTTTACATTTTATTTTTATTTTCTATTTGCCCCTTTTTAATTTTTGTTCTTTTCCCTATCTCTTTCCGTTGGATCATTATTAATACGATCGAAGATTTTTTTTTTTTTTTTTTAAAAAGCGCGTATTCTTCGGAAGAAAATAACATTCCAGGCGGAGAAAGTTATTTCAAAAAGAGAGAAAAAAGCGGCAGGAGGAAAGACACCGACTCTCGATCGAGGGGTCTCTGGGTTTTGCTCCGGGCTGCCCGTTTACCGCGGAGCCGCGCTCGGGGCAGAGACGCACCGGGGACGGTGCTCGGAGCTGCCGGCTCCGCGGCTTCTTCCCGGAGCTTTCGGGAGGGGGACAGAAGGGAGGAAAAGCCTCTCTAGCAGGGCTTTGGGACCGCGGTTGGCCGGTGATGCTCTCCCGGGGAGCCCCCGGGCGCCCCGCGGCTGCCAGCCCGGCTTTGCTCCATGGGCAGCCCCGAGCCCTTCCCCAGCCGGATCATTCCCACTGGCCCGCGACTAACGCTCCTTGATGGAAAATCAGGAAAATCGCCCCATTTTGCTCCCCTCTCCAATTTATTTTTGCAACCTGGACTGCGCCCGGTGCAGGGATAACACTGCGCTCTCCTGCTGATGGGTTCCCTGCCCGCTCCCATCCCAGGGAGACCCCGGCCACGCTCAGTCCTTTGGGGTCTTCTGGGGAAAGGATGGGGGAATACGCAGCCTTTGAGCAAAATATTAAAAGATTAAGGTGTGGAGGGAATAAAGGGGTTTGGTCCACACTTTGTAGGGTGGAGGTAAACTCCCCCCCAGGGCAGAGATTGTACCTCGCAGAGGAGTAGTGGGGCACAGAGAATTAGGGACCCTCTCCCACAGGGTCCCCGTGGGCAGCCCGGCCCTGGGTGACCCTGTCCGGTGGGGACGGCTCCTGACCTGCACACCTTGGATATCTCTTCCAGAGTACCTGGAGGAATTCCCCGGGGACGGCCGGGAGTGCGTGAACTGCGGGGCCATGTCCACGCCGCTCTGGAGGAAGGATGGCACCGGGCACTACCTGTGCAACGCTTGCGGGCTCTACCACAAAATGAACGGCATCAACCGGCCGCTCAAGCCGCAGAAAAGGCTGGTAAGAGGGGGAAACCCCACAGGGATCCCCTGCTTCACCCAGGGGGTGGCTGGAGGGCAGGAACCGGGGGGCTGTCACGGTCCCCACGTTGTTGGGGGTCTCTGTATTTGTCTTAGGGCCTGTTTGACCCTCGGTCCTGCCAAAAATAAAATGCCATCGGCGCTGGCAGGAGCCCCTTGTTGCGGTGTAGAGCCTGCTGGGGTCAGGAGAAGCAGAGCGAATCCAGAGGGATTGCTGCCCCGATATGGCTGGTGGGCAGCACGGAGACAGGGCAGCCGGGACCGGAGGGGTCTCGGGACTGCACGGAGGGGCTGAACCGCAGCCGAACGGGGGACCGATCAGCCCTGCCTGCGGCCCACGGCTCTGTGGGCTTCCCCCGGCTCCATTCCCACAGCAAGCCTGTTGCTTTTTATTCAATAATAATTATTATTATTTCCTAGTTCTTCATGCAGCCACACATGGTCTAGGCAGGGTAGTAGAACAGCAGACAGGGTTGATCCTGAGCTGGCCCAGGCAGGTTTGCAGCTGCTCGCGATGGGAGCAGGATGAGGCCCAGTTCCCCCGTTGCCTTCACCCTCCTGCCGAAGAAGGAAATTTGGGGTTTGGTAGTTCCCGGTTTCTCTGCAGGTTAATTCCACACACACCCCCCTTCAGTGTGATATTGGGTTTCCTCCAATTGGGATCCCATCGTGAGAGAGGAAAGGCGCCTCGGATTTTTTTTTGTAGCGTCGCTTTGGGATGTTTAAATTTGGTGGTAACAGTTTTGGTTTCAGAGCCTGTCATCAGAAGCCGTCATTACAAACAGGATGTTTGTTGGAGCCGTGCTGGGGAACAGCTGGGAGCTCCTTTTGCTTTCACTCAGGGTGTATTCCCGCAGTTATTTTTCTACATTGCAAAACAAATTATTAGCAATAATCCAACAGCGACGAGTTTCTGTGTAAGAAAACCATAAAAAAAAAAAAAAAAAAAGAAGGCTGGGATTGAGCAAGACGTTTCATTCTGATTCTGGTCCCAGAAATCTGGTTCTGGATTTGCAAAATGAAATGAGCAGCGGCTCCGTGGAAAATCGCTCCATTTTGTTCATCGCATCAAAATCGAGGCATTTCTGTGAAACATTTAGCATTATCTGACAGGATTTGCCTGCCTCACCAAACCCCTCCTGGTCTCCTTTAATGTAATGACATTAAATCTGCACCCCGGCAGTGGGTTCTGGTCGCTGCTGCGCTGCAAATCTCAGAGTTACGCTGCTGATTTCTTCAGAGCAAATACCAGCCGTGCAGAGAGAGAGAGGTGCAAACCAGTTTAAATTTCAGACTGGTATCAAAATGTGGTGCTGGATGAATTTCCAGGGGTTTTTTTTTTGAACAGCTTTTCCCCAGAGGAATTGGAGAGGTCTTGCTGCTGTTGAGTATTTTATTTCAGCGCATGGGAAGGGAGATTGCTTTGCGCTGCCTGCACCCCACTTGGGAACCCCGAGCTCCCTGCCTGCTCCTCTGTCATTGCTGGCAGAGCCCTGTACGTAGCACCTGTGAGGCATTTTTCGGCAAACATTTCAACAAAGTTTTCCGGTGGAGAACGCTCGTTCGCAGAATTAAGACCGTTTCCCAGGGATGAGCAAATCTTGAAGCATTTCCAACCTTTTATACTATTATTTTGGTAATCAATACTATAATGATAAAGCCCAGATGAAAGAGCTGATTCTTTTTCCCGGGAAACGTTTCAATAAGGTTGAAATACTTGAGGGGATTTTATTTTATGGATTAGGAAAAGGGCTGCAATTGTGCCTTTCCATCCTGACTTTGGAATGAAACATTTCAAAATCTTGGATTTTCCCAAGGGTTTGAAATGTCATGTTGCAACAAGTTCTGCCCCATCAGAGGAAGGGGGATCCACTGGTGATGGTCAAGAGGGTGCCAGGCATACTCTGCAAATCCACCACCGAGGGAGCGACCTGCACCCCTGTGGCTTGGGATTTTTCTTCCCCCGAATGATTCCCATGGTGGGGGATGTCTTCCCTGCTCATAACCCCACCCGTACGGGCTGGGTGGGAGCAGAGCAGTGAACGCGGTGACACACCGTTGCTCTAGGAGCGATGAAATCGCCTGTTTCACAATACGGTGAAATACAGACACGGGAAGGAAAAATGGTTGCTTTTGTCCTTTACGTTACGACCTTTGTTCTGTAAGTAGATGCCACGCTGGGAGTTATTCTGACTTCTGTTTTCACAAAGCAAAGTCCCACTGAAAGCCCTGGAGAACGCAATGTGGCCCAGATAACACTGCGGGAATGATGTCCTGCAGCTCGGTAGTGCTCAGCCCGCTTGTGCGTGGGAGAGAGCAGGCAATAGTAGTGTAGTTTCCAGTTCATTTTTTGTTGCTTTTTTTTTGACATAAGGGCAACATCCTCTACGCAGCAGGGACAGCCGTTTTGCTACAGCCTGCGTCTGGCTTCAAAGCGCTGCGGCTTTCGGCAAAAAGGATTTATCTTAGAGGAGGATGGAGGCAGCGCTTTATTTTAGGCAGTATCTTTTCTAGCCAAAGTTTCTTGGCACGTTTCACAAGATGATACCTTAGACCCAATTCTAAAAGCCAAGTCACTTTTACCATCCAGGAGCAGCCGAAGGAGGTGGATGGCTCCATCCTTGCGCATGCAATTCTCCCGTGTTAGGAGCAGAGCTGTACCGCGCGGTCCAGCACAGGGGGGCAGATGCTCAGCAGCTCCCACACCATCTCGAGTTGAAGGACTAACCTGGAGCTGAGTTTTGCTGGTTTGGCTCAGGGGGTATTTTTTCAGCCTGTCCTTTTTCAGAGTTTGCAATGCATAGTGCATTTGGTGCCACTTTTGGGCAAGGTGGGGATGGGACTGATCACAGCCCTGGGACAATCTAACAGGACCGTAGAACCGTGCAGCATTCATGGTGTGTGCCTTAGCTTTCTGTTGGCCATCAGTTCCTTCTGCTCCCCCATCCTCCAAGGTGCAGGTTTGCCCAGAGCCATGGTAACAAAGGTAAATCTCAGAGGATGCTGCCGCCTTTAGTCCCGAGCCTCGGATCTGCCGGTTTGCAGGAGCTGAGCTCGGGTATCTCAGCACACTTTGCTGCAGCCTCTTTCCTATCAACACTAGGTCCCCTCTGTCCTGCTGGCAAGGGGAACAGAGAAGCACTGATTGAATCTGGGGGTTCAGAGGCTTCTTTTTTTCCTGTGAAGGCCTGTGGTTTCATTTCCACCTCTGAAAAGGAGGTGAAGCAAAGTCTCTGATGGCTTTGGGCTCCCTCGGAAGGACCTGCCCTGCTGGCTCTGAATTCTTCGGGCTCTCCAGGCAGCGCTCACACACAGTTGATTTGATAGGCACCAACTTACCATTCCTTGAGCTTATCAGCAGCACTTGGCTGTCAAGCCGGGTCCGTGAAGAGTTTTTGTTTGAGTGTATGCTGCATTTGTATAAATAAACACTGGAGCACAATGTTGAAGTCAACAACTTCCTAGACAAGGTCAGAATGGTACAAAGGCAGCTGGGTGGAGGCAGGCAGAAATGCATTTTCTTTTAAGGGAACTGCTGGGAAACCAGCAATAATGTATTGTACCCTCGTCCTTCAGTGAGCAACAGTAGCCTTGACTGTCTCTTTCTTGCTAAGCTGGCAGGTTGTGGTGCAGGGCCAGGTTCTCGTGGGGTTTCAGTTGTAATATTTGGTCATGGAGGATGGTTTCTGCTCTCCCTAGCTGTACGAGGAGGAGGCACCCCACAGTATGAGGTGCAGGAGATGCAGAAGGCACGTGCTGCTGCCCCAGCAGGTTGCGAGGCAGTGTTGGCAGGGCAGGCAGAGCTCTGGCGGGGCTGGCATTGCCCTTGGGCCACCGGAGCCACAGGTCTCATTGCCACCTCGTCTGCAAGCTGTGGACAAAGCGTTGTATGAAATAGGGACAGTGTGTCCCTCCTTCCCAGGGACCTGCAGTGGCCCAGAAATCTCGGGGCTTTCCAAAGGGCTTTGCGTTGGCCTTCCTCCATCCGCAGGCAATGACAGATCTCACCAGCCCACGCCGGGCACAGTTACCCCAGGGCTGAGTGCCTCCAAATTCCCCTCTGCACCCGTGGCAGGAGCTGGACCCCAGAGCCGTTGCACCCATCGGGTGCTCGGCACGTCCTTCTGCTCCCATCTGGGCTGAGGTCCCTCCTGGTTGCAGGGATGAACAGCACAGCCCCGGCAGCTGAAAGGCTTTAAGGGAGCTCTGTAGCTGCTGCGGGATCTTGCTGTGACACCATGTCCTATATTAGGGACGAGGATTGCTGTCCCCTCCTCCGTGCCAGGCTTGTCAGCTCACACCTCGGTGCATTATTATTTTTGCCTGGTGATTTCTTGAAAGCGAAACAATTTCCAAAGCAATGCTGTTATTTGCAAATAGTTGCTGAGACCTCTTTGCTGAGCAACAAGTGAATCAAAGCTTGGGCATGTCACTTGTGTCTCTTGAAACTCAAAAGCTGATCTTTATTTGACTGCTAACTTCGTAAAAACATTTCATTTTTATTCCTACTCTTCCCACCTCATCCATCATATTCCTCAGTCATGATATCAAGCAATAATGAAACAATAAACAAACAGGGAGTTCTCTACTGCCTGCATCACCTATTGTCTGCCTTTGAGAGGAATCAAAGTGATTTTTCTCAAGGCTGAAGAACATATTCAAACACCTGGATGTGGAGAGCCTGTGATATTACTTATGTCACTGGTATCTTATACTTAGTGAAGTCTTTTATTAAAATAGTCTCAATACCTAGTGTTAAGAGACTTTCAAATGAAATGCCTATTGAGCTGACAAGTCTGTATATAGAGACTTGTGAATTTTCCAGTGGCTTGGAGTACCGTTGTCAGAAATGAGTTTGCTGCTTCTGCCAGAATATTTTCATTCTCCATTTGGAAGTATTAACATTTCAGAGCCAGCAATCACTGCAGTCACAAAATATGTCATTAATTAATGTTTGCACGGTGTTTCTGCAGCCTGTAAGAGAACAGATTATCTGCGAGACGTGCAAAGAATAACCTCCCTGGTCCCGTCATGGGCCACTTCGGTTTGGTTCTGCTCAGTTCAGCCAATTGATTCCAGTTGTCTTAAACCAGAGATTAACTGGGGTGTTGCTAACTTTAGTGGTAGTTCTGAGTGCAGAAAAAGAGAAGAGTTCACTTAAAGCATGAGGAGTTTTCTTTGTGCACTTAAAGCCTGGCTGGCATTTTCCATTTCTTTCTCCATCTGAGTGGATCTCCTGGAGGAAAGTTCTCTGTGCTCTGAGTCCTGATCAATTCCAGCAGATTTGCTGGAAGTTTGTGAAACGAGCTGTGAGGATATTTGCCAGGTTTATCAAGCTCAATAAAAAAAGCACTTGCAAATTAGAATGATCTCACTTGAATGTAATTTCTTTGATCTGAATTTGGCTTTTGTGTGTGTTTCACATTTTCCAGGAAATCGGTGTAATTGGAGATTTTCTTTTTATATGACAGGAAATTTCCCAATTAATCATTCCTATGTGTGCACTCACGTGTTTGTTTGCTTGTTTTGAAGTCTTCATCTAGACGTGCTGGCCTATGTTGCACTAACTGCCACACAACCAATACCACCCTCTGGAGAAGGAACGCCGAAGGGGAGCCCGTCTGCAACGCCTGCGGCTTGTACATGAAGCTCCACGGGGTGAGGAGCGCGTCCGCACCGGGAGGGACCCTTTGGGTGCTGGGATCACCGCCTGGCAGGTCCGGGATATTGGGTCTGGCGGGACCAGCCTCTAGACTGGACCCAGGAGAGCCGTAACCCAATCCTGACTCCTTGAACAGTGAAAAGCTCAGTCTACTAAGGTTCTCCAGAATAAGGCTAAGGGGGTACTGGAACACTCTCAGGAGGTACCTGCATAGAGGAGAGATTTCTGGCGCTGGGTGGTTCTTAATTAGGTTGTTTGCCAAGTTACTCGCCAAAAAGAAAGCTTACCAAGCTCCAGTAGCTGGAGACTGAAGCTCCCCAAGCCCAGACTGGAAACAAGGAGCATATTTTTCTAGATGTGGTCATTAAGAATGTGTGAAGGATGCTAAGGAGTCCTCGTGAAGGCTGGCTGATAACTTTTATCCACTGAGGATGGGAACTGTTGGTAACATGTCCATCAGCCAAAGAGGAGACTTCATCCCTCCATACAGGCCTCTGCAAACTTCTGCCTAAAGGTTAAAGTCTCTTTATCCCATGACCGTTCCCTCTGAGCCATGTAGGCTCTCAGTCTGTCAGTGTAATTTAATAGGGTCCTGTCATAAAGGTCACTAATAAATCAGGAAAAGGAAAATAGGAAATAAAGGAAAAAACAAAATTTGTGGGAAAGCCTTAGCTGTTAGCCTTATACATCTTCCAGCCAAGGCCTGTTGCAGAGAAAAATAGAACTTAGTGAAGGACAAGGACTTTAGGTGCTTTGCATGAGCTACAGCATGTAAATAGGAGAGCAACACGTGTGTGGGAAGGAGCTGAGTAAAATACAGTATTAATGATTCCAAACTTTATGAATGTCAAGGTACCACGACCTCTGGCCATGAAAAAGGAAAGCATCCAGACGAGGAAAAGGAAGCCTAAAAACATTACCAAAGGCAAAACCTCGACAGGTACAGTGCAGCTATAATCTGTCATGGGGGCTTGGGGCACAATTCACCTCAACATGTCTTCTGCAAGAAATTATCATAATTAGAAAATAACATTGTGATTTTTTTTTCCCTGGTGATTGCTTTAGATGTAGAGCCTCTATTTATATGTAGACCTTATGTGGAAGGAGGATGCTGGGTGGGAAATCTCACTGCTGAAATCTCACCTAGCTCCAGCCCAGCAGTGCTCGTGTTCAAGCAGATCTGGGCTAAACTGAGTAATGGGAAAAAACAGGGCTGGGAATGGTGTATTAAAGAGTCGAGGGGAAGGTATCACGACACATTCAACATTAGCTCACTCAGCCTGTACCAGGACCAGCACTGCCAGGCTGTGAAAGGCCAGCTCCTCCTTC
The DNA here is from genome assembly GCF_947461875.1 of Haliaeetus albicilla. Lineage (NCBI taxonomy): Eukaryota > Metazoa > Chordata > Aves > Accipitriformes > Accipitridae > Haliaeetus > Haliaeetus albicilla. The sequence continues at coordinate 4,280,500 of NC_091484.1, forward strand.
TCCATCAGCATCTTGGCAGCCAAGTACAAAGTCTTATCCTGGCAGAGATGCGGTGGAGAAAGACAACAGTAGAGTCGTGCCATGAGATGTGATGGTAGCCATTAAAATACAGATTTTCTTAGAGCAGATTTGCACCTATGTTGCTTCACCATCTTGTACCAATTGTCTTCCAGGGTCTACGACTTCGGCCACTAACTCCCCTTCTTCCATTACGAACTCAGACAGCACGGTCACTTTAAAGTCAGAGCCCAGCGCGACCTCGCAGTATCCCGGACAAACCATCGTGTCAGTGTCCCAGGTAAGGCACAGGGACCCACAGCCATCGCCTGCTGGGGCGGATGCTCCACGCGCCTCCGTCGTCGTTTGACCTGAGGGGCCTTGATGAGGCTAAGCAATTAGTTCATTGCATTGGGGGCCCCCAGCCTGATGGACTGCCTCAGACCGAGGAAAGCAGGGAGCATGAGCCGAGACGTTGCGGACCAGGAAGGGTTCCAGCCTGTTTGCTCCCCATCAGCTCTTCCATCTTGCACTGGTGAACTGGGAGGTCCAAGCTCTGCTGCCGCGGAGGCGATCGGTTGGCGACCTGACTTTGGCACAGAGCTGGGTTTAATTCCCATCTCCTGCCACGAAATCCTGGGAGTTACAATCCTGTCGAGTTGGTGGGATGAGCCGAGGGTGGAAACCTATGTAGCTCCCAAGAAAAGGCTCCCCGGGCATACGTTATCTGGGCTTTATAGCCCTGAGGTACTCAGCACTCACAGAGCTGTAATGCTGTCAGAGACCCCAGATTGCAAGGCTGTGCTTCTGCCCTGAGAATTTCTTTAGGGCGGGTTACTATTTTGTCTTGGCAGAGGAAAAAAATGGCTCTAAATCAACCCGCACATCAAAATTTTCTGACCCAGCACTATCTTTATGCTGGGTCTAAGCCCTCCCCAAGCTGGACATGCGTGCACGGAGGGGAAGCTCAGCTCCAGCACCCGAGCTCCTGGCGCAGCGCCAGCGGCGCTGTATGGGAGAGAGGGTTTTTTGGCTGAAACCGATAAATCTGATTTGTGCTGCGCTCTTAAAAAATATACACGCGCCTAGAGATCTCCAAACTGGACATGTTTAGCCAATAAATAAATGCAGATGGGCCCCAGGATGCGTCCTCCTCGCTTGGTCCTGGGGATGGAGCACCCCTCCTGCCCAGCTCCAGGCTCCTCCAAAGGGCAGCAGTAGCATCGGGGATAACCCACCCTGTTCATAATCCATCCTAGTCCTACCACCAGATTACGACAAGGGGGAGAGTGACCCGTTGGCTAATAACAGGCTTTCTAATGACTTTCTGCTTCCCTCCCCGGGGCAGGCGCAGAGCCAGTCGGATGAGGCGCTGGCCAGCAGCCATGGCGAGTTCAAATTCGAGCCTGAGGACTACACATTCTCCCCCACCACCATGGCCCCGCAGCCCGGGCTGAGCGTGCCGCTCCGGCAGGACTCCTGGTGTGCCCTGGCGCTTGCCTAGAAAACCCCCAACCTCCAGCAAAAAGCCTCAGGACCAACGTTTTTGGCTGGCCCTGCAAACGGCCGATGGGCAGGAGGACGGCTTGCCCCAGCGCTTCGGGACTGTGGGCTGTCAAGCCGTGGCCACAGGACAGGTTTCTCTTGGAGGATGCGCATGGAAAACGCTGGCTGGATGGGACCGGGTTGGCACCGGCTCCCCAAAAAGCTCATCCTTGGCAGGAGCAACCCAGGGTTGCCTCCCTGAGGCTGGAGCCCCGGGGCCGCCTCCGTTTTCCCGGGGAAAGCCTTCCTCCTTTGAGATGAAACCAGCAAATAAATGCATCCCAGAATCTATGTTTATTCGCAGTGATTTCTCCCTCCTATGACTCCTCTGTGTGCAATTTATTCCACTTTCCAATAAAGACTGTAATAACATGGCACCAAATAACTTAATTTTATTAAAATGTAAACTGTGTGGCCTCCCTTATGTTTTATTGGCCACAACAGGAAGAAAAGAGGAAAAAAAAAAGCAACCGTTGTTTTAAACATTTACTGTTTTATATTAAAAACGATCATCTCTATAGAGTGTTAGCTTCTGAAGCGTTTAGCATATCAACACTGAGCTGATGAGTCATACATGAAATAAACACACTGCTCTTCCCTTTCCAGCTCCAAACAAAGATTTTTTGAATATTATTTTAGGCAAAACACATGACAAGAATGGTCAAAACCTCCCAATAATAAAAGAATACCGAAATGCTGTTTTTCTTTTGTATTTCCTGATTGTTTTTGATATTGCCAACTCTGAGCATTAGAAAATCAGAAGTTAGTCCTCCAAAAGTTAAGAGAAAGGTTTGAGGGACTGAAAAATAAAGGATGTCTTGGAGGTATATTTGTTTGCATCCAGCTTTGGGGATGTTTTGAATGGAGGATTTCCAGTTTTCAGCCATGCAGGGCAGACATTCCTTTTTAATTATTTTAACAAAAGCCAAGCAGAAAATAATTTCTTGGAGCTGAGCTGTAGCAAAAGATGGTCAGTGATGCAAAACCTACATCACACTTCCAAAAGCTGGCAACAGCGTGTCTCAACAGCTTCTTGGAGCTGCCCCAGGGAGGTGGGTGATGGGGAGAGATGCTCTTCTGGGGGCATGCAAGGGGGTCCTGAAGCTCCCAAGGAGCCTGGGGGTGAGAAGACCATACCGAGGTGGGGAGATGGGTAGGAAATGAAGGGGGAGCAAGGTCATGAAGTTACTTCTATGGCCTGCTTTATTTGTTATTTCTAAATAAAATCCCCAGCCTGGCTGAACGGCTATTTATGGCCAGGAAGCCGTCAAGTAATAGTTCCTTAATATAGAAGTTGACCTGTCCAGGGCTTCCTGGAGCAACTCTTCCTCTTGTCAGAAGAGATGAATCGCTTGATTTTTATTATAAACAACAGGCTAAAGATGATGAGGGAGAGTGAATCTGACATCAAGTTGCAACTCGGCTGAGATGGAGGACGACGCTTTCCATCATGCAACTCTTACTGGAGGAAAGGGGATGCTCCAGGTACTGGGGAGCATCGGTCCCCTCCAGTGCTGCCATAGCTCAGCGGTTGGTCCCTCAACGTAGCCCTGTGCAGGCATGGAGGGGTCCAAGTCACCCTTTTATCGAACCCCATGGATGAAAACTGTCTTTGGCGGACTATTTCTTGTGCCTCCAGAGCTTCATTAGCAGCTTGCATCATGCCAAGCTCCAGTGCCCGGGCAGGGACTGTCACTGGGCATCCCTCCAGCGCTGGGCTCGGCAGCGGCACACCGTGTTTGCATGGCCGGGCTCTCGCTGCGGATCCACGTCTCCACCGTTTGTTTTTCCACTCTTTGGCCTGCCAACATCCGCAGCAGAGCCGGACGCAGCCATGCAGCAGATAAGCAGCAGCACGGGGCTGGCGGGGTGACACTGTCCCCAAATCCAGCCCAAACTGTGCCTCCGGGCATTAGGAAAATGGGTGAAGTGGCCCTGGCTCAGATGATGTGCAGGCACCCAAGGTGACATGTTGGGACTCGGGCGGGCAGGAGGGAGCAGGAGCCCTGGGTGTAGCGTGAGTAATGCTCCCAGGCAGCTCCCCAAACCCCGGGCTTTGCAGGCGAAAAAAAAAAGGCAGCGCAACACAAGTTGTGGCAAGATGATTTCTACGGACGGTGGCAGGGGGTCCTCGCTTTTTCGTCTGCGTGACCCCGAGAGGGAGAGTTATTTTAAAGGCAAACAAGAAGACCCAAACAATGCCAAGATGTTGACACCAGTGGCTCCAGCAGTTTTATTTATTGCCTGTTGGTAACTGTCGACCGGGCGTCGGGATGCTCTAGGGGCTGGTGGCTGACGAAATGAGGCAGAGGGACAAGAAGTGAAACAACCGGGACGTGTGTAATTTTTCCTTCCCGCTCACTCCCTATGCTTGCTGGATGGCGTCGTCCACAACGCTGGTTTCTCATTTCTTGGGGGTGTCTTCCAATCTTTCACTCCCATCCCCAAGGCAGGAGCCATCCCCGCAGACTTCTGTCTCCTGCTCAGCCCTAAGGGGAGAGGCAACACCGTCTGCACAGCCCTGCGGGAGAGGGGAGGCTTCCTTTCCTCCTGGTCCTTGCACCTCCAGAGGAGCCAGCACCCCAAAAAGCTCACCCTGTGCAGGTCCCAGCCTTACAGCAGTCACATCCAGAGAGAACCATGCACCTTCCAACCACTATGTTCCCAACCTGCCATTTTGAAGACCTTCCCTAGGGGGTCCACGCCCCTTTGTACCCCTCATTACATGGCAAAGAGGAGCATTTGCCCTAATAGGTGGGAATAAGTGGGAAAGTTTGGGTCTTCCCAGCTCATGCTACATCCTCAATCCTGCTCCTACAGCCTCTGGGCACCTGGTTGCACGGCCCAGCTCAGCCCGCACGTTTGCAGGAGTTTGAATGGTTGGGGTGGCAGCAATGGAGGAGATCGGACCCAAAACTGAGGTCTGGGACAACCAGACCCCCCCCAGCTGATCTGGAAGTTACGGGCTTCCCACATTGTGCCCGCTGTCCTGCCCTGCTTGATTCCAGCCAGCGGGCAGGAGCTGCCTTTGGTCGGGGAGCCTGCCCAGAACCATCGCCACCTCTTGAGACCAGGCTCAGCCCCCCCTGCCCCATCCCCAAACAAGGCTGATTGGCAGGTGCACTTCAGAGATCTTTTACTTCTTTTTCCCAAACCTTTCTCAGTCCCCTTGGTGCTCTCTCCTCTTCCCAGGCATGGTGTGTATTTGCTCTCCTACAGGTCTGGTGGCTTGTGGACAACTATTATCTTTACTGTTGTTGTACAGCTGCCTCAGAGCTATCAATTGCCTTTGTTCAAAGGTCAGCTGCCCAGATGATTTTACAACATGACTACAATGATCTGTTCTATTTTGCACTTTATACTGATGCCACGGTGATTTTTACCAAGTCAGCGAGTGAGTAATGAAGCAGTTGAGCCTATAAACACATGTTGTTCTTGTTTATGATCATATTAATAGCACAATAAAATCATTGCTCACCCAAGCAGTTGCTTTCAAAAACAAAAAAGTTTGTTTCTTTTTGATTTCTGCATGGCAAATGGAAAGTTGTGGTTTAATTTCTGCTGGGAGCCCTGAAGCCTCAGGCTCTCTAATGGAGTGTCACTTTTACATTGGAGCACAGAGAGCCATCATTTTTTCTGCTTTGCGCACAGAATTCCTCAGCACAACTTGTGTGGCAGCTCAGCTGCCAGCCGAGCTCTGCCTGAACTACAACCACCACCCAGCTGGTGGTGGACCGGTTGGCTCTTCCTTTGCAAAGGCTTTGGAGATCCCCCAGGTGAAGCTGTGCGCCAAAGTCACTCGTTAGGCAGATTTATGCCAGCTGAGGAACATGCCCATCATGGCTATAAGAGGATGGGGGCATCACGTCTTTTTTTTTTTTTTTTTTTTTGGTCCTAGTGTTTGGTGAGTTTGTGAAGCGTTGTGTGAATCCAAGAGGTGTTTTTCCTGGAAAGAAGGGGGGAGCAAGGCTGTGAGTCAGGTACAGCAGTGCTATAGGGGCTGATGGGGAGGTAGGGGCTCTGTTGCTGGTTTTTTGATTGCTTTGGAAGTGCTTGGTGGTACAGAGGCAAATTCACTGTTACTTCCCAGTCCTTGTCCCCTGCTTCCCCGCTCCTCTCTAGTGCTTTTTATTGCTAAGTTGGTTGTTTATCAACAAGGAAGACAACTCATGTTGCTTTCCAGGTCAATGTGCTGCAGTAATTAAACGTCCAGGCTGTTTACTCGTGCAGCAGCTAAACCAGAGCCAAATATTCAATCTTACCATTGTATGCATAGGAGAAGAAAACAAACAGCACTGCTCCTTTCATCACATCAGGTGGTCCTTGGAGAAAGCCTTGTGGTCAGGGGTTGGTAGGAGGTTGTGTCTCCAAGAACCTCTCCTGTTCAGCATCAAATTTACATTGAATAACCCAAAAGACACTTAATGAGGAGCAGTAACACCTTTTGCAAAGTGGTTTTATTTCAAGGAAGTGCCTTCCCAAGGGGAAGCTTTGTGAGAAGCAGCACATACCAAAAAGGCTCTTGTTAAAGGGATTTTATCCCCATATCCTGTTGTCTTCTCTGAAAACCCCAGATCCCATGTTTTAGCAAAATTTCTACCCAACAGTGTCACCACAGGTAAGATGCTGTGGATACAGTAGGTGCTGAGAGGAAAGAGGAGCAGTGGTGGACTGTCTAGATGGTCAAACTTGGCAAAAAGCAGTTTTATCTACAGTGCTTTAATGCCAGGGGGACTGTTAGCATTTACCAGCTTTTTTCCTGTTCTTTCAGGCTGTCATTAAGAAATGCATTAGTATTGGAGTTTAAAGATTTTACAACCAGCGTTTCCACAGCAGTGTTAAACGTGGCCAAGAGCAGACCTTGACTATTGTGGGGTCTGAAAATGTTGGAGTCTGAGCTGCCTCCAGGGCCAATTCCTGAGCTGGTGCAATGTAACAGTGCTGAATCAGTCTCTCGTATAAACCTTTAACATCATTAACAGGATGCTGTTTACATTTCCTGATGATCCATAAGAAAACAGGAGAAAGTGGGAAAATGTTAGCATTCAAGTAGAAGAGTCTGTCTTGCCTTGGGTGCAAAACTAGCTGCTTCATGCCTCTGAAAGCTTTGGGAGCCCTCATCTCAGGGATGACTGCAAATAAGAGCACACATGGGGAAAGGATGGATAGAAAAGAGTAAAGAGTGCCTCTTACTATTTTTTCCTCCAAACCAAGCAAGTGGCTTAAAGCAAGCACTGGTGGAAACTTCTAGCCCTTGTCTCAGTCTCACCTGTGCTCACATTTCGCTGGCTCCAGGGCAAGGCGTGGGACTGCCCAAAAAGATTGAATGGGAGGAAAGGAGAGGTGGGCACAGACGGGACGTGGAGCGGGGCCCTAATGTCGCTGTTATTTCAGGTGTCGGTATCATTCTTCCCATCTGTTCACTCTTTGCTTGTAATAAAGAAGAATAGCTCGGGCTTGTGAAATGAATGGAAATGACAGGCATTTAGCTGCAGGAGCCTGCTGTAACATCTGACTGGAGGGGTGCTTAAGCTGCTTTTAGTGATATGGCCTTAGTGAGCGGGGTAGGAAAATAGTGCTGGAGACACCATCCCTCTGTATGCGAGCAGGAGGACTAACGCGAGCGGCAAGGTGGAATCGGCAGCGTTAATCATTTACCCCGAGCGCGATGGAGGCTATAATAGACGCTCTGTGTGTGTATAGGGATCTGTAAGCATAAATGTTAAATGGAGAAGCCGCTGCTCAAAGAGCACCGTAAAGCGGCCTTTTGGGAAGGCAGTTTATTCGGATCAACCTGTGTTTGCTTTGTGGGAGCGCGTTCCCGCGCCGTGGTGCTCTGTCACTGGCAGGGCCATCGCTGCGAGGCAGCGCAGATGGGGACCGCAGGGTGATTGTCACTCCTGAGCCTTACCTTGACCTCTTTCCTCCCTGATTAATAATGCCTCAGCACCAAACAGGAGCAGGGGACTTTCACGGAAGGTGATGGCTAATGGTGAGCGTTCGGGAATAATGGTGGTGGTTGAGCCTCACACCATGGGACTTCCCTTAGAAAGGTGCAAGCTTGCTTTTCTTCTGCCCTACAGCATTTAAAACCCATTATATCATCATGGATGTAACATGTCTACTTTATTTCTATATTTAATAATACAGATATAATAACAAGGCAAGATTTGGGATTGACTTGGTGCTCAGATGTAGCTGAACATGTTGCCATCACCTTCGTTCAACAGGAGCAAGTGATAAATACAGACTGTCATTCCTCCATAACCAAGTTCATCCCAGTCAACAGCAACCCAGACCTTATCATCTTTGGCTTGGGTTACTGGCTGCAGTGGTGCTTCAGGTCATGCCCCAGAATGGACTTTCCCCAAGAGAAAATCCCTCCTGCATGCTGAGGTACCAGAAGGATCTTGCAGTTCCCCAAGAGTCTGTAGAAAGCTCATGATAAAAACCAAGGGTAAAGGCATGTTGTTCCTGGATGTGTTTCTCTCTTGGGACATGGCAGAGCTTGCTCCGAAATCCAGCCTTGCATCCACAGAAGAGGATCTATGAGCATGAGTCTTGTGTGCCAGCTTGGCCCTGGGCTCTGCATTTGGGGTAAACGTACCTGCAGTGTCTGTGGCTTCCAGGAAAGTCCCAAAGCACGAAAGGCCACACAGCTTCTCTTGGAAGAGGCTGAGGCAAAGCTGCTCCAGAAATGTCTCTCCTGGCAGGAAAGTTGGTCTCATCAGTATTCCTGCAGCAGGCTTTGCTACATGCCCAGGAGTGATTGGCAGTGGCTTGAGCTTTGCTTTTAAATCATGCAGCTTTGCCTCATATTAAAACATGATTAGAAAGGATTTAGCAATTTAAAATATTAATAACGGATAACTCATTTCTGAGCAGCAAGTTTTAATAACAGTGCTCCTTCTCCGATGGGCTCTGCTCTGAGGATATTGACTTTGACATTGCTGCTTGCCCTTATCTTTAGAAAAAGATGCAGAATTGGTCCTCATGTTGCTTCCTTCCCCTCCTGTGTGGGGTGCCCCAGGCACCCCTATTTCAGAGCTGGTGTTACATTTGCAGAGTTACTGGCAATAAACCTGGGGAGAGAAGAGCCACATCTGTCCCATCGCCTTGAAGTCGCGTGGTTGGGAGAGCGCGAGCAGCACCCTGGGGGGCTCATGGGGAGGGAGCGCTTGGCCTCCCCTTGTCTCCTACATCTGGAAATTTGTACTTATGTCTAAGACAAAGTTACAAGCAGGAAAAGCGCTGCCTTGTACAATTTTGGGGAATGACAGCCAGAGCGGATAGGAGACACCGCTAGCTGGTTTGAGATGTTGGCACTTTTCCTCCTCAGGAGCTCCAGGTTTCAGAAGGTCTCTGTGCTTGCACAGAGTGGTTTTTCTGAAACTTTTTGAAGCCTTTGGTGGTTCTGATATGAAGATACCTCTTGACTTTTCCTTTTCTGTCTTGCTTTTCCGTTCTGGCTTGGTTCGTGCATCACCAATCATTTTAGTTACAGCAGTGTCAATGGGGCTTGTAACATAACCACAAAATCAGTTACATCTGGAGCATGCTGAGCAAGGTCACTGGGGACAGAGTTTCTTTTGTTTTTTAAAGGCAGCCTGAATAAATGGCAACCAAGCCCTCTTGTATTTGCAGGAGGCAAAAGCCAAAAATAAAACCACAATAGCATCCATGTTTTCCAGTTAAAATAGCTGTCTTCTACTCTTGTAATTAAATTCAGTTTTGATTTTTCAAAGAAAAACAGGCTAGGGATCAGTCTGTAATTAGTAGGAAATTGGTTTGGATAGAATAGGAATCTACTTATCTCTTCATCAGAAACCAAATCTAAACAAAACCAGAATCTGATTTGAGGTCTATAAGCTTTTTTAACTTGGTATTTGAGTGCTTCTGAATTTCCCACTGAGATCCAAAACTAGGAGTAAAAAAAAAAAAAAGTCAAGGAGAAATCCCTATGATTTCTCGGTTCTGCTCAGAACCAGGAAATTTGGGGACTTCCTTGGGAGGCTTCTTGGGACACCGACATGCTTTTTGTTATCACTGATGCCTTTTTTGAGGCACACAATTGGGTTGCAGAAAACACCTCAAATGTTTAGGTTATTTTTCCATACTGAGTCAGGCTGCCCAAGTGTGTTAATTCATCAAGCATGCTGCATTCCTGCTAATTGCCAGCTCGGGTCTAGGCTTCAGCCAGCTCGGAGTGTATCCTTGGAGTGGAGGCTTATCTTGTGAGTTTCCTGAGTCTGCAGAATTGAATGAAAGTCTCACCAGGAAAAGTGGTTTGTTTTGCTTTTAGTTTGTTTTGTAAGAAAGCTGAGAATTTCCCTTCCCAGCCAAGTCTGAATTGACCACAGAGAAGCTCACAAGTTTCAATGCTTCAGCTCCTCAGGCTCTTCAGACTCCAGAAGTGCTAAATTCCTTTAAACAAAAAAAAAATTTTAAAAAACTAGCTATGCATTTTCAGTCCTCCACTGAAATTATTAATTCAGTTCTAATTTGGAAAGAGGCTGTGAATATGCTGTCCTGTTGTCAGTTGATTTCCTTCCCCAGAGGGATTTTTGGTAAAACATTGGTAAAATGTTTAATCGCTATCAGACTTTCAAGCTTGGTTCCCCACCTTTAACCCTGTGGCGATGAGGGCACTTTCTGGTGTCATCTTCATGTAAGAGGTCATCTGTGGCATCCACACTTTGTAAGCGATGGAGCTGAGATGCAATGAGGCAAAGTGACTTGCCAAAGGTCCAGCAGGGTGTCATTAGCAGGGATGGCCCTGGTTTCTTGACTCTGGAATTTGTCATGGAATCGGAGTGAAAACAATCTATATAGTAAAGTTTGGATTGTGTTTGAGAAATGCAGCCACTGCCAGGGTCAACCAGTGGGCATGGGATAGTCCTGCTGATGGACCTGAATTTCCAAATCCATTCTGGAGCAGAGCTGAGCTGCTCTCGAGCAGTCCCGGCTGCCTGTGCTCCCAAACCAACAGGGGCCTCGCTCGCTGCTTAAAGATCAGTAGGGTATTTATATCACTAAGGTGATGCCCAAACCAGAACCTCGTCTATCTATATAAAAAAAAACTGTAAAAGGTGGACTTCCAATCCTCTGTACGGTAGTCTTCCTAAAAAAGATCGTTTCAGGCTGGAAGGCAACAAAGCTCCTCCATTTCAGAATAAAAAGGGGTTTTGTTGGGAGGGGGGAATTGACTAAATTTGGAAAACACTTAATAACAAAGTTGCCTTAATTTAACAACAGCTTTTATTAGATTGCACTTGTCCAACGAGATTAATGGATGTTTTCCTTTGAAACTCTGGGAGTCTTTCCTAGACACTGGGAATAAGTAGGCTCCTTCAAATGTTCTGCTTCCTACAGGATTTACTGGTGAAAGATTTAATACAATTCAGCACAAACATTTTAACCTTTCCATCTAAAATGCTGAATTCAACCGTTTCCTGAATGTGTATAATTTAAAGGCTTGTGTTTTCCTGTGTCATGCTCTCTGAAGCATTTTATGTCGCCTTGCTCCTATTGACTCTTTTAAGAAAACACTGCGTAAGTATACAGTCACTTTCAGATAACTCAGATGTTTACTTTATGAATGAAGGAGGAAATTGAATACTCAAATAAAGTTATGCATCTAAGTGCCAGAAGCTAACTGCCCTCTTAAATTTGCTTGTCTTCTTGAAAGAACCTTTAAATACAATTTATGACGTAAAGAGCCTTTCCGTAGTGCTGAGTAGGATCTCCACTGTCTCGGTTATAAATGGATGCTCTCAGCAGCCACGTGTGGCTTTTGCTGAAGTCTGGGCCAGGGATCCTTGTAGGGCAGGGACAAATGTTGTGCTTTTAGGAGCTCATGTGCATCCCATTGATCTGGTATGGGGTCCAGGTAAACAAGCTGCTGCCTGTGCTGCTGGTTTGACGTGGTTATCTAGTACAGGCAGAGTTACAAGTGGGTATAAAGGAAAAGGAGGGTTTCTAGTATCGTCTGACCACTGTCTTGCTAAACTTTAATATTGGGTTTAGGTCTCACAACTGGGGGAAGCGGTACATGGCTGCCTGGGTGAGCAGTGCCTTTTGCTGTCCTGTTTCTGCTGCCCTTGCTTTGGAAAAACTTAAATCTGGTTTGGGTTTAGGGGTATAACTCAGGTCAGTCCCTAGTTACGCTTGTCTCTGCAGTGTGTTAGCACCCGAGGTAATTGGTTTTTCCTCTAAAATAGTTGGCAAGCATGATTGAATTTGCCTTGAATTAAAAAATAAAGCAATTCCCCAGTGAATTAACCTTGCGGACTCCCCAGCCTGTTTCTCCTCCCCTTTCCTTTAAAAGGGTTTCTCCCAGGATCTCATTCCACCGCACTAATGAATCGCTACAGAAATGGGAATATGATTGTCATATTAAATGTCCTTCCTTGAGCCAGAGAGATTATAGGATGATAAATACGAAAGGCACATGTGGCCAGTCTGGCCCTGCCAGCCGTGGGCAGGGCTTTGCAGGAGGCTTGGGACGGGGCTGCAGCCCCCCTGCTTTAATGCTCCTAAACTCATCATTTGGCACAGGGCTTGCTCAGGTTCACATCCGAGTATAACTCTTTGACGTCTATCTCTTTATTTACGAAAAGAAGAAAGGTTTCAGAGTCCCTTTGGGTCCTGTTGGCTGGGATTTGATTGCGGGATGAGGCAACGAGGTTTACTCTCGTGGGTCCCAGTCGCATGTGGGAGCGTGCTGGCCTTCGGCTACGTATTCCTCAGCAAAGCCATGCCATGCTCAGAGGAGAGAGTGACCGTGAAAAGCTGCCTGCTTCTGTCCAACATCTCTGTCCAGAAGCAGGGCCGTGGGCCAAATTCTGCTTCACGCAATAACCTTTGAGCCAGAGACTGCTGTCACCTGGAGCCTGGGCAGTGGGCAGGGAGTATGGGTATTACCCCTGAATGGATTATTTGGGGGGTAAAAAGCTTCTGCCAGTGCAAATCCACTCTGGTTTATTCCAGTTCAGTGGGTTCTTAGGATTTTTTTATTAGCCTTGAAATTTTATTAGCCTTGGGGTTTTTTTCTTAAATATTCAGCTTCTGGTTTCATGCTATTACATCTCAGCCTACGCTTTAAAAAGCGGTCTCTTATCTCCATGAGTGAGGAGGGCAGTTGGATCACATGAGTCCAGTGACTCAAGATGGAGCCTCAGATGACCATACTGCTGATTTAGGGTGTTAGGTTTGGAGGGATGAATCTAGCTGTGGCTCAGAGCTGTCCTGGAGCAGGGTGAGCTCAGGAACCTGCCTGCTGGGGACAAAGTTGCCCGGCTCCCCACGCCTCCTTCTGCACCCAAAAAGGGGAGCAGTGGGGCTGACCTGTCCCCCCAGAGCCACTGCCCTGTGCTGCAGCTGATGTGGGTATTAGCAGAATAAATTGCAAATAATAGCACTTCCACACCTCCTGTGATTACTGCATTAAAAAGGTGAGGTCCTTAAAAACTGGCGTAATTGAGCAAGTGTGTGAGATAAAGAGCAGGAACCCAAATGAGCTTGTGGCCTCCAGAGGAGAGGGCCAGATCTGGAGGGCAGACTGATGGGAAGAGGCGTTGATTTGCATCCAACCTCCCCTTCAGCCCTGCTGCCTCTCCCCAGCACAGAGCTCTCCCCGTTTCCCACGGTCCTTCTTGCTGTAAGCTTGGGAAGATTTTGGGGCACGAAGGAGGCCCAGAGAGATCTGGCTATTCCCGATGGCCGGTTCCTCTTACAGAGCACTTTGCACAAAGGCAGTGAATGAGGAGGAAAGGTTCCAGACCTTCCTCTCCACTCCCAAAGTTGAAAATACCCGTGTCTGAGCGAGGATGTGCTGGGGGTTATGCGGCAGGTGAAGGCAGACCTGTGAGCCAGGCAGAGGTCACTCGCAAGGTCCAATCTTTCCCCCGGTACGGGCTGTACCACCAGCAGGATCCCTATCGTACACTAATATTGGATTATGATCGTGAGACTTCACAATGTCACACTGATAAGGGTGAGGTTTTTTTCCCTGTATGAGCCTGTTTCATTTTAACACGTAGGTATGTCAAGTGAAGGGAATATTTTCCCTTCTGCATCAGACTCCAACTTTGCCGAGGTCGGTCACAGGAGCGTGTGTGCAAATGTCAGGGCCGGCAAGGAGTGCAGCTATGGGGTACAGACTGCTTCAGAGGCTGTGGGGCAGGTAAGGTGCTGGGTGGGCAGCCCCTGATGGGAATGGGATGCTGTGGGTCAAGAAGTGGTGAAGGAAAGTCTGATGTTCGTGAGCTGCGCGCGCAGAGCTGCCTGGCTCTGCGTTTCAGAGGTTACTGCAATAATCCAAGGACAATTAAATCATGAATAGTTACCAGTTTCCCAAGCTTATCCAAGCAGTGTTTCTAGAGTAGGCTAGAAGATCACCTTCACTCTTCATTGCTCATCTCCTTCTGACACAAGCAAGAGCTTGGTACAGGCTGTGAGGGTATCTCACATCTCCATTTACACCATCCATCAATGGCCAACATGAGGTGCTTCAAAGGCAGAGGTGGACCAAGAGGTCACGGTGGAAACAGGTTACTTTTCTGAATGAATGAGAAAGCCCTTTTGCAATCCTAGATAAAAATTCCCACCAGAAACTGATGTTGCTGAGACGGAAATAGCCTGGGGACTGAAAAACTTAATACTGCTTCCATTTGAACGTGGCCTGCAGGCGAAGTGCACCCTCCAAACCAAGTCATCTTTGAGGAAAGAGAGGTGGGAGTCATTTGAAGGGGAAAAATACGGTGGCAAAACGCAAATATGCACTGGGAAGCTCCATTGTCTGGGGCTGGTTCCCACGCAGGCAGTGCAATCGCCTTCTCGCTCCCTCCAAACCCAAGGGTCCCTGGGGGAGAAGATAAAGTGGTACTTGAGGAAGTTCACCAGCTTCCCTTGGGCATTCTAATTAATGAATTAAAATGCAGAAATGCTTCACAGCTTGTGTTCCCTGGCCACTTCCTACTGAAAAACCCCTTCAAAACCTCTGCCAGATCCATATGCATCCAAGTCAATACTGTATACCAAAATGTCAAAATGGACAATAGCAACTAAAAATAGGCAAAGACAGGAATTGACCTATAATATTTTTAAACTAGGAGGATGGCAAAGCTATATATAGTCAATACAGAAAAATGGGGTTTGTTGCTTAAATGAGGAAAACAAAAAGTGTGGCTGTTTAGCTGGATAACGGGCTTGAAGTAGGTATAATTTCAAAACCAGTAACCCATGTTGGGCGCTGCACCTTTCTGCACTTACCCTGGGGCTGTACGCAGTGTGTGGGTTTCCCAGAGGAGCAAGAACGGATCATATAAAGGCACTGGGGGGATTTTACCCTCTTCTCCTGCTTGCTATTTAGCCAAGCAGAGGAGAGGGGTGGAGGACAGGGCTCTGACTGCAGGTGCAGTTTGGGAGCAGGATCAGGCAGCGGCTGCTGCCTGGCTCTCTGGGCCATGGAGCAAGGTGTAAGGTGGCTCCTGACTTCTTTTGCTCTCCAGTTTGTGCTGGAAACCTGCTACCCACTCTGCTCCTGAGAGGAACAAGGAGATGTGAGCAAGTCAAGGCTGCTGCTCCCTCTGCCGACTCCGGCTGAGAGCGAGAGGCTCAGCCCGGGGTCGAGCTCCTGGGCTGGGGTCCCAGCTGGTACCTGTGTCCGACCCCACCACCAGCATCTCCCAGGGTGGAAAGCCTGCTACCAGAAGAGCTGCTTTGGTAAATATTCCAAAGAGCAGCGTAGATCAGAAGTAGATGAATAAACAGGAAATAGGGGGTTGAGCAACTTGGGGGGGGGGGGGGAATGTATCTCTGTGACAAAAATATGTGATTTTTACTAAAGAATATCTTGACGATAAAACATTCAGTTATGATCCAACCTTGACTCAAAGAAAACTTTGCCATTGAATTTAATGGGAACATGTTCATGGGAACATGTTCAAGTCTGTAATCTGCAACTAGAGCTCTTTGCTTCTTTTTTTCCTGCAGATCCCTTTAATCCTTTAGCAACCATGTGTATTTTCTAAAGAGGTTTTCTGTATGTCCCGAGGGTATAAAGTCACAATGGGAAAGAAGTGCTGCTTATAAACTGTGAGCAACTGCAATCTGCCTCCAGCTCTGTTGGTAACACCCTGTGGATATTTGCTCCTCGGAGATTAGAGGAACAAAGCAAGAAGAGAGCAGCGTTCCATTATGGTGGAGCATATAATATTGTGATTATTACTCATGCCCTCCGTCTAATTAATCATTTTGTGCGTTATTTGAAGGCAAACAGGGCCTTTGGTTCATTATCGCTTATACATACACAGAACTGGAGTCACTTCAGTGCTGTCAGACTTGGTTAATCCCTGCCTGGGTTTTGTACATGTCTGGGTATCTGAATCATGTACATGGCAAATGATCTACTAATATGTTTGCTCCACCAGTTTGTTCATAAGGAGCCAAATATATGAAAGCATTCAAACTCCGGAAAGTGCAGATATGGTCCTAATGGACTTGACAAAGGCACCTAATGTTAAAGGTTGTGAAAAAAGGAGTTGCTGATGAAATGCTTTTTTTTTTTTCCTTTTAAAGTATTTTGTTTGTATTTCTTTTATTATTTATATTTTATCCTGCTCAATGTTTTGAACTGGGAGGCAGGAAAGGGGATCAGGAAAAGACTGAACTCTATGAAAACAGAGTTAATGTCAGTTTAATTTAAAGCAGAGGAAAAGAGTGATTGCTGAAGATGGGTGTTTTGTGGTACCCAAGAATAGGAGCCAGACTATGAGCTGCAGCTCAGCCAGTGACCAGAGTTACTGCCATGCTGCAGTGGTGGAATAAATCACAGCAGCCACCTGGTTATCCAGGTAGCTACAATGTGCAGTTATCCTGCCTGCCTGCTCCATTGGGGCAGCTGCCCTCATCCTGCCTTGCTGCATGGCAGCTTCTCTCATGCTGTCGCTCTGAAAATTTGGGCCATGAATTTTAAAATTTAAAGAAGTTCTGTATCCTTTTCTTCTCTGCTCATCTGTATCAAGAACAGAGCCTGTTTGGAGGCTCTGCACTTGGAAGACTTCACATTAAGACTGTAACATTTTGATTACAAGTGATATAAAATGCAGTTTGCTTTATTTCCTAATTAATGACAGTACATAAGGCAACAGTAAACTCAATTGCTTCCAACAGCTTTTTATATTCACTTGGAGGCATTTTCAGAAATATGACTCGTGTACCCAGCAAAATCTTTTCTTGACCAGATGTAGAAGGAAAGCACTTTTATTGGCTCCATGATAATATCACTAAAGAGGAAACAAGCTATAAAAATAAAAAAAACCCACACTGAATTTGAGAGTTGCTAAACTGAAAGATATAGAAACAAATACAGAGAAGATAAGGCCTTTTACTGATAGTGGTGTCCTGTGTAAATAATGCAGACACACTGAATAAGTCCCTCTGCAATGAGACTCATTAGAAACACATACATCGGCTCAGAGCAATTACTTTGATTGTTCCTCAGCTGCTTTTCACAATAAATGTCCACAGACCCACCAAGGTTGCAGCCATTTTGCTCATCGCACATCCTTGCAGATACATGCCCATACTGAAACCAGGTAAGTGCAATGTATTTCCCACTCAGGATCTTAGGCTCGTTGCTTTATAGATCAGCTTTCAGGAGAAGCTCTAGCCCAGGACAGCAGATTAAACAAGCCTCTTCAAACAGAGAACGAGGCACCCACTTCCATAAGGAATGAGTATGGCCAAGGAATATATTGACCCATGGCTGTCTGGCACATAGATCTTGTCTTGGGTTTGCATCTGCAAAGGGGTGGGATGCTCCTGAATTGCAACGAAATCCACGTAGACATTGCCTCCCTAAACGTCAAACCTGTTCACGAATCAGTTGAATTCACGCTTTTTTGCTTCAAATTAAAGATAAGGGACTTGTCTATGCATTGGTACTCCAAGAATTCAACAGTAAGTTTTGAGAGATGGGATGTGTCTGTTTCCCTGGAGCATGGGGATGAAGGTGGGATTGCCGTAATCTGTCCTGGAATTACAGGCAGGAGAGTTGCCTGTATCTGTGGGGTAACATGGGCATCAGGAGCTCAGCACCAAGGCGGGAAGCACCCAATAAGCGCAAAATTACGCTTCATGCCACCGAGACACAACATGAGGGGCAAAAAAAATGGAGCGAGGGCAAATCATAAGAGTTTAGATGAAAGATATACTGGTGGGTGGCTCAAATCCACCAGCTGTTGTTTATTGCTTAGTGTCAAGTCATAGCCTGGGTGGTAAAGAGCTAATAAACAACCAGCATCATTTTGAGAGGTTGCAGCAGTGACAGTTAGTTGTGGGATCGCATTCGGCAGCCTCTTCAAGTGGCATAGTGCCCTAAGAGAAAAGTTGCTATCAGCTAATCAGAAACACCAACGATCTCCTTGTCAAATGATCTGACTGGAAAATAAGAGCTACGCACTGTTATTATGTGCAGAACAACAGGAGAGGCTGCATGCCTCATTTAAATAAGGGAAGTATAAAATTCAGGTGTTGGTCATGCAAACAGCTTTATTAAAGGAAAATTGAAATATTTTGAATTGTCATCCTTTTTCGATAAAAGCCCAGCACCTCAACTTGCAGAGGTATAGCGCAAGTACCCACACTGCAAACCGCGTTTCTCCTGTGGGAGCTGCAAGAAGTCTAGAGAAGTGTTTGGCTGAAGTCAGGAATGAAAGCTAAATTTCCTAAAGTAAATTTTCTTTTTTTTCCCCTTGGTTTTAAATATTTTGACTGGGGAAGGTCCAATGAAAGGACAAAATAAATGAGCATGGGAGACTACAGCCTTTGGCAGCATGATAGAAGTGTAATGTAATAATAAAACTAAGCTGAAAGCCAGTCAGAGTGAAAATACATACACTGAGGACACTTTGTATTTGTACTGCACGTCTGAAGGTAAGGAGGTGGGTGAATGATACCCAACAAGCAGAAAGACTAAAGCTGACTCACAGCCATAAAATTCCATGGTAGCATGGGGAAAGATGGGCAGTGAGAGTCAAGACTGAGCAAGACACGAAATAGATTTGCATATCACTGTTCTTAAGTGACAATAACCCCCATTTTCCTCCTCTTGGTGTCACAAGTTTCCTCTTCTCTATGCAAGTTTTACAGAGGGATTGGACAAAGCCAGCCCAAAGCCTTTCTCTAGCAGAAGCGGGGCCATTTCTAAAGGTCCAGCTTCTGAAGGCTACTCTTACTCTGCCATGACCATCCTGCTGTGGCAATGGAAAGAAGGACATCTCCTTTAGCAAGGCTGGAAAATGGGACCCCAGGAACAGGAAAGCATAAAAATATCTATGAAGAAAATTGAAGAGAAAGCAAAGAGATGTCTAGCATTTCCTGAGATCCCCTTCCTTTGCAACAGCGCAATCCTCGCAAATGAATCGGAACACGTATTTGCTCAAAAGAGTTAATCTTTATTAACAGCCCCAGAATGCCCTTCAGCTGGTGTACAATCTGGTTCAAAGGTTTTGAAGAAAAACAACATACCATAAACCAAAGGGCAATGCTAATTGGAAGCAATGTAATTTCTCTGAAAACAGCAATACCTTTCTGTGGGTTAATAACGGGAAATTAAATTTCATGTATGTTAGCATAACGTGTCATAAAACACCAGGTGAATAAGGGCCACAGGCAAATAAGGGCAAGGGTTCGGAGCACACACAGTCACTGCCTGACAGCAACCCCTGTTCCTTGGTCAGAGTTAGTATTCCCAAAGGATTAGTCTTCAGCCTTGACCCCGCTGGTTGAAGGAAACAGTTTGCACAACGTGGCTCCGGTTGCTGCTTTGGTGGTGGAATAAGGAAGGACGTAAATTCAGCTGTCCCCAGAAGCAGCACTGTGCTGCTCGTGTCCTGGCACACAGACCTGGGGCAGCACCAAAGGGTTGCTGTGACTTGTCCCTCCAGTTCAATGTTCCCCCAATCCAGTGCTCACGGGTCACTGGTGCTTCACAGGACCTTGCCTTCCGCACTGGATACACAAATGAAAGGCTAGTCTTAAAAAATGAATAGAGTTTCAATGTTAAAATGTCGTGAAATGGCGAGTGGGTCCAAGTGCGTGCTGGGATTGAGTTTGCTGATGATGGCATTGCCTGAAATGGAAACTCGGCTAATATTTGGACTGCAGGGCGTGTGTCTCTCATAAGGAAATGGCTTAATCTGGAAAAGGAGGCAGAAACACAAGGTCAGATCCTCTCTCTTCTGCCCTCGTTTCCTCTTCTGGCTGCCCAGACACTGCAGAGGAGTTAAGAGTCTGATGTCTCTGAGACCGGTCCCTGGGATGTCTGTCACCAGGGATTCCTGCGGTGTGAACCCCCAGCCCAGGGTGTACTGGCAGCTGCGAGGGGTGGACACTGGGCAGGGATGCCAGAGCACCTCTAGTTCGGTGACGTCTTGCAGGTAGTACGGTCCTGAGGAGATGGATCCTGCCCAGAAGTTGTCTTGACCCTGCACGATATAATGAAGTCTACCAACCCAGCCAGACTGATCACAATATTTAGTTGGAGATACCATTGTAGACCATCTGCTCTCCTGGGAGCTCGGTCATGAATAAACCAAGATGTGGCCTCAGGCATTTATTGTGTCTGTGACGGCATTCCTTCTACCTGGAAAGCCCACACCTCTGCTTCTTAACACACTAGAGAAACATTTGCTGTTATTTGCTTTACTTCCAGCTATTGATAGTTAAGATGAAAGGTGGGAAAGCCTGAAATCCAGCATACATCTGGGCAAGAGAAAAAGCTCTCCATCCACAGCATGGGCTGCAGAAAGGATGGTGACAACCAAGTGGCCCCGAGGAGGGACAGCTCTTTGTGGCTGCGAACCATGAGCTCTGCTCATAGGGAGCTGCTGCTGTTGCTCAGGGTCTATTTTATTTTTGCCTGTCGCTGTGTTTGTGAGACTTTTTGTCTGTAGGCCTCTCTCCCACTGAACCCATCCATCACCGGCGCTGACAGAGGTTCCTGCTGCCCGAAACGGCCAGGAAGACTCGGTGGAGCCAGAACCTCAGGGGTCAAGTCCAGGTTGTCGCGTCTGAGCGAATGCTGCTCAGGATACGCGTGGCCCGACGTCACGTTTGGAAGGCAGCGGAGGACCGAGAGGGAGGAGTAGGAAGAATAGGATGTAATCTTTCATCCTGCAAGCAAGCATGCGGGATGGGAATATTTCTTTTTGCTGCTGCCGGGGGTCTGGCCCCGAGTGGGTGGAGGAAGGGAGTCCCCAGCCCGGGCAGAGACCAGCCGCTGTCTCCACAGCCCTGGCACCGCTCTCCTGAGAATCTGCTCGCTATTTCTGGCTGCAGGAAAAATATAAAGGCAAAAAATGTCAGGGACGTTGTGCTGAACTCAGTGGTGCTTCTTGTGCGGATGAAGAAATAGAAGACCTAGAGGCACAGAGGCACCACAGTCATGGTCCAGTGTGGATGTGTGAGCTGAGGAGGAAGGCTACGTGCATGGCGTTGAGCTGATGGACAAAGGCATGAGCTCAGGGTACCCCAGGGCAGCTGCCTCCCAGCTCGCCCTGTAAAGCAGGTGATGGATGCTCTGGGCTTCCTTCTTCTCCAGGGTACCACCGACCACCTTCCTCTTTGCTCTCACCAGCAATCCCAGCAGCACCAGTACCATGACTAAATAATACGTGCAGCTGGTTTTACCCAGAGCTGTTGCCCAAAGCTCCCTGCACCATGTCCTCCAGTGTTCCCAGTGCCAACGCTCAACTGGTCCAGCCTGGCAGCCCTTATTCACCTGCCATCCTCACCCACAAAACCTCATGTTTCCCTCGTGGATTGGGAGTATCGCACTGGGGCTGAGTCCCCAGCACATGGCTGCTTCCATGGGCTACCCATGGTGGATGAAAAGCTGGCCATGACCCAGCAGCGTGCACTTGCAGCCCAGAAAGCCAACCGTATCCTGGGCTGCATCAAGAGAAGCGTGACCAGCAGGTCGAGGGAGGGGATTGTCCCCCTCTACTCCACTGTCGTGAGACCCCACGTGCAGTACTGCATTCAGTGCTGGGGCCCCCACCATGAGAAGGACATGGACCTGTTGGAGCGAGTCCAGAGGAGGCACACCAGGATGATCAGAGGGCTGGAGCACCTCTCCTGTGAAGGCAGGCTGAGAGAGTTGGGGTTGTTCAGCCTGGAGAAGAGAAGGCTCCGGGGAGACCTTCCAGCAGCCTGCCAGTACCCAAAGGGGGCTGCAGGAAAGCTGGAGAGGGACTTTTTACAAGGGCATGTAGAGATAGGGCAAGGGGTAATGGCTTTGAACTGAAAGAGGTAGATTTAGACTAGATGTGAGGAAGAAGTTCTTCGCTGTGAGGGTGGTGAGGTGCTGGAAGAGGTTGCCCAGAGAGGCTGTGGCTGCCCCATCCCTGGAATTGTTCAAGGCCAGGCTGGATGGGGCTTTGAGCAACCTGGTCTAGTGGAAGGTGTCCCTGCTTATCGCAGGGTGCTTGGACTAGATGCCCTTTAAAGGTCCCTTCCAACCCAAACCATTCTATGATTCTCTACTCCAGCTAACGGGGACTGCACCACAGCCCACCTCAGCACCCCCACTTTATGTCAGGCAAACCCCCAAAAGTGACCCTTGCTCAACACAGTGGGACAATGGCCCCAGGAATGGGCACCCACAGAGCTTCCTTTGAGCGGGCGCTGGAGATTCCCCACTTGAGCAGTGACAACAACGGGCACCCTGGTCATAACCGACTCTCAAATTGCACTTTATTCAGTCCCGTCTCCTTGGAAGAATGCTTTACCCCCCACCGTACCCCCCTCAGCAGCCACAGGGCTGCCTCCTGCCCCAGGAGCAGCACAGAGGAGCAAGCACCCAGTCACACTCACATTGTTTCAACACATCTACTTAATTAGTTTATCACGAAATGTGTTTGGCCTCGTCTGATACTCGGGAAATGCTGTCTGTCATTTGCAGGCATCCTGCCGGGCCCCGGGGAGCTGACAGACCCTGGCTCCTTCCTATCTCTCCTTAACTCCATTTGCTGGGCCTATTTCCCATTATTTTTTTTTTCCATGTAGCACTCCCTCACCATTTTGGGATTAAAGTCATAGATAACGACATTATGCCTAAAAGAAGACCATGACAGGTAGAGGAACAATGTGACTAAGGACTGGGAAAAAGATTTGGAAAAATGTTAAATGCTTGAAAGCATAGGAACTTGAAATATTTTTTTATACCCTTCCAGCTAAATTCTCTGCAGATTGGAGCCACTTCATAGAAGTGATAATGAATGAAAAATGACTAATTATGCATAAAATATTCATTCTGCACTTCCCTTTGTGGAGCAGAGGACGCTCCATCAATGCTATGTGGCCCAAATGAGAGGTGGGCATTACCCCCACCCACCCCCAGCTGTAGCACATCCATCAGCCACTGCCCAAAGTTTTCCTCGGCAGCCATCTCCCTCTAACAAAGCCTGTTTCAATGAGGATGGGCCAGATCTGGATAACACCTCTTTAAGAGCAAGAAGGATGTCCCTCAGCCTTGGCTGGAGAGGCTGGGCTATATAAGGGAGGTTATTTGGGTGCTTGGGTGTTGGTGGACAGGGGAGGTGAAGGCACGGCTGGTCCCACGTGGGCTCAGGTAAGCAGCAGCCAGCCTCGATGCTGTAACATTTACCCCTGTGTGAGTAGTTGCTGCTCTCTTGGCATGCAGCAAATGAGATTCAAAGTCCAGGCAAGTCCAAATCAAGTGAGAGCCATGGACCTGCTCCTGCCTGGGGTCCCTGCGGACACCATCTGCGTTAAATTGTATGTTGTCTCAGGGATGTGGCTTCAGGGTCTGAAGTAATCTTGGCTTCTGCCAGAAGTGCTTCATTCATCAGTGGAGAGGCTTGAAATCTCTCTCCCTCAGTGAGGCTCGGATCTGAGACGTCTCCATTCCTGTACCCAAATTGCTGACGAGGACATGCCGCTTACAGGGTTTCTGTGCTCAAGTTTGGCAGGACATGACCCAGAGGAGCCCACCTATTCAGCCTCACCTGCAGCTATTTATCTGTATATGGGATTATTGGGGTAATACAGGCAGTTGTGGCTGCTTTATTAGCTAAAAACCAGCTTTGCTGTAATAACAGCTGAGCGTTTTCAGGGGATTATTTCTATTCTAGCCCTTCCCATGGCTCCTGATGACAGTCAGGTATCTCGTTTTGTTTCCTCTTGCTTCATAATCCTCTTCCATTAAATTAAGTTAATAATGTAGGGGGTTTTGGTAGGTAAAACATAATCACAGAGCTCTCATCGATTCTTCTCTCAAAGCCATGTTAATGACCAGCTAGCAGACAGTGAGGAAGCCAGCACTTGTGGGTGCTAACGAACTGCATCTGGTCTCTAACAGCCAGTCAATTACTGTTTGGCAAAGTCCCATGGTGTCCTGGGACTGATGTTTCATGGGCTTAATGTCTCTTATTCAACTCCATTCATGTCTCAGACCCAACAAGCTGGAGTCAGACTTGCGATGCTTACACAGCAGTCAGCTTGTTACCTGGCATTGGTACCATGAGAACAACTTACTGCTCTGGGCATGGCTGGGGCAAAAGGGGCCTGAAGAGGGTGACTCAAAAACCAGTTTTCAATTTGGTGGGCTTGGTGCAGATACGTCTATTCTGACATGAAAGTCTAAAGATGAGATTACATTATGCAAGCTGCAGAAGAAAAACAATACTATGGCTTTTTCCTCCTGATAGTCATTCTTCTTTGTTAAGTTAAGCAAAAATAGCTCAGGTGGGAGAAAAAAAACTTATTCTGTTCAATGCCTGGAAGGGAAACACAGGAGGCATTTTCAGACTAGTCCTCTCTTCCCAAACAATATTTCCCTAGAGGAGTCAAGGTTTACCTGTGTAGGCATGCCATGCTATAGCATCAGAGACCCGTCAGCCATCACATAACCAGTAACGTTTTGGTCTCCGTGCAGGCAGGTTGCTGCTCCAGCAGAGCCAGCTCCAGGGAAAGGCAGGAGAGCTCGGCATAGACCTACAGCTTCGATATGTATGCCCCAAAAATCCCGTGAGTACTTCTGATGATCCTAAAGGTGTTTTCCTTATCTTTACAGTATTACTTGGAGCTCAGGTGGGTGGCTGAATCGTGTCACCTAAACAAGCCACTGTAGTATCTGCTGAACAGCAGCAAAGGTCTGGGTGTGCTGTCAGCCCAATGCTGATGCTAAATGGCTGTCCATCGCTGGTGGGGTGGAGAAAAAAAAAAAAAAACCTTCAACTGCTGCTGTTAAATTCTTCTTTGCGCTGACGGGACCACTGTGTGATAACTCAATGTGTAATGGCAGCTCTGTTGTCTTCAGTGTGTCTAATCCCCCCTGCTCATGTTGAAACTTGTGCATGGTGGTTGTGCAACCCTGCTTGCGTTGGTGAGCTAGATCTGTGGTTTATCCCCTCTGTCCTAAATCAGACAGGAGATACTGTAACTCATCCACCTGAAAAGTGATGTCTTTCTCTGCCCATGAGCTAGAACTGTGGTTTATCCCCTCTGTCCTAAATCAGACAGGAGATACTGTAACTCATCCACCTGAAAAGTGATGTCTTTCTCTGCCTTTAAGGTTGATGTATTTCCACTTTTCCTTGTTGGGATTAGGAGAAGCATGCTCGCAGGCTCCCGTTATCGTAGTGGAGGCAACGTGGGATGGAGCAAGGGCAGGTGGTGTTGAGTGATCTTTGCCAGGTACCCAGCTGGCATTGCCAAAGCATGCGGGGTTTTCCTCCGAACGCTTCCACCGCAGGAGAAACATGTCTTCTGCTGCCAAGGGTACGGGAATGTCACTTAACTTAGGGAAAGCACACCACTGCAGTATGACAGCCACTTCACCAGTCAGTCCAGCAACGCTCTGTAAAAACAAAAGGTTGCGTGCTCGGTGCCAGAAGGACTATCTTCACTCGCAGTGAAATACATCAGATGTCTGGCAATTTCAGGGAGCCTTTCTCAATAAAAACAGGAGGAAATGGGAGTCATGAGTTACATAGCAGTGTCCTCTATAGTTCAAGGCATGTTGGCTAAATATACGTCACATTCCTATAGCTCTTCTTAGGATATATGTTGTACAAGCTTCACCCAAAGTCTGCTTTCCTTCCCCATCAAAAGCCCCTTCTAGGTCCAAAGCTATCTGAGCCACTTACATCCTGGATTTCTTTTGTTTTGCTTTTTTAACAAGTGAATAAATGTGGGTGCTTGTTTCTCAGATGTCACTTAAAATATAACACCATTCCTTTGACCTACTTCTATGTGCTTCTCTCCCTCTCACAATATCCTTTAAAAACCATGACATAAGACAAAGGAATCTTGTTTCCATTTTACCAGTAGAAAACTTGTGCATTCCTGGTCCAAAATCGCAGAGCAAGCCTATGGAGGGGTGGAAATGGAGAGATGCGGAAGAAACACTAGCTCTTGGTCACAGGTCTTCAGAAAAATAAGTTAATAGTTGGAGCAAGTTGGCATTTCCACTGTCCAAAACAAAGATGGAAAGTAACATGAAATCATCGCTAAACTTTCCTATAGATCTAACAACAACACGTTAGGTCTCCGAGTAGCTGCATAGCTCTGAAAAGAGTTCCTCTTTAGGTAGAGGGACTTAGCTCTCACTAGAAAATTTCAATGCATATTGTCCGATCTAACTCCCACTGCAGCCTTTTCATTGAGCTCAGTGAAATTTAGACTGGTCTAAGCACTGTTGAAGCACTTGCTTAATTTCAGGACGCAGTCTAAATCCCTCCAGGGCTCTGCTGTGCTGTAAGCAATGTTTGAAGAGTAAATGCTGGTGCCCTTGAGAAGGCAACCAGAGCTCTGTGCTTGTGCACTCACAAGTCCTGAAGACCTCTGCACGCTCTGCCTGTGTTGCCGATTTCTTACCGACTGGTTGCGGTCCCCTGTCCCAGAAGGATGGCCTTTAGATATCAAAGCTCAATTCTGCTCTGGAGTGGCCGGTAACGTCACTCTTGTTCCTCTCTTGTTCCCACGGGCTAGAAAATGCAGATTTCACAGATGCATCCTTAGCTATATTTGAAGGAATCCTTTCCTTTACTGAAGGTCCATGCCTGCATCACATTAACAATAGTGTGGTGTCCACAAGGCCACGCTGGCCTGCCAAACATCATACAAATACAGCGTGAGTCACTTGCCAGCACTGACACTCAGTATAAATACTCATTGCTGAAGAATAAATAACCCCTCTCCTTAGAAAGGGTCCTAAGCTTCGTTAAGTGGCACATGAGTTAAGAACATAAGAACCTGTCCCCAAAGCTCTGAATATGTGCTTAATTAAGTATGTAACTAAGTGACAGTATGGGTATAACATATATATGACTGGGAAACATAAAGTTCTTACTTGTCTTTTCCTATATTCCCTCCAAATGGCTTAGGGAGACCACCTGGATTGCGTTACTTGCTGAAGTACTAGGAAGCACATAAGCATATATCAACCTTATTCCCAACTCCACTAAGCAAGTACATGAAGGACAGTTAATTAAAACACTTCAGAGGATCTAGTAATCCGGACTGGGATTAAGAAAGGACCATCGGTCTGCCACGCTGTGCTGGAAGGGCTGTTTGTTGCTAACAATATTCCAGATTTCCCAAGGCTGTCATACCGTCAAACACTGCCGTGATCTGTGAGCCTTTATTCCTAGATAAAGATGTGAACTCCCGGCTCTTGTCACAGATAACAGCACAAAGCATTACAACGGCAATACAAAGACTTAAAACTCAGCTTCAAATACCCGGCCATTTGTTACTGTCCTCAGTGCAGCTGCTGTGGCAGGCTGCTGCAGGTTGTTCACAACCGGGAGAACTGAGCTGTGAGAGCTCATCTCTATGTCCTCTGGTTTCTTACTGGTTTTTATCCTTCTGGGCTGCTGGGCCAGTGCCTCAGTACCTGCCATCAGCTGCTGTGGGGCTGCTAAAGGCTTGTTACCAAGTGAGGATGGGTAGCCTTGAGGTTCTTCATGCCAAATGTCAAAATTTCTCAGCCGTGGCCCCACGGAACCTCGTTGTTGCCATTTGACTCTTTAAGTGCTGGCACAGCAGGATTGGGTACATATCAGAGGCTTTGTGCTGCTGGGACCAGGATCTGGCCCATGGGTTTCAATCTTGTTGCATTGAGGGTCAAGAGTTGAGATCTCATTTTCCTGTTGCAAGTGTCTGACCCATCTCCACTGGCAACCTGTAACTCTGGTTCACTTGCTCCATCATAGGAAAGTTCTCCAAAAAAGCCTGCTTTTATAAGAAACCCTGTTCTGAAATGATAAGTTGTTCAATGAAGACACACCCAGAGTCTTCCATTTATAATGGTACTGAGTATAAAGTAATTTAAAATTATCTTTAGAGTGCTACACAGCAAAAGTTACATCTTCTGAAAGTGCTGTCATTCCTTCAAGTAGAGTTGCCCCAACTCTGGGGTGATGTAGCTGATTTGGGGGAACTATTTGAATTACTGATGATGTATTGCATTGCCTGCTTAGAGCTAGAAAAGCTCGTTGTACACCTGTCCCTGGTGGAAAACACTTAAAAAAAATATTTCTCTGCTCTCCTGTGTTGCAAGTGACCTTTTCCAAGGAGGTGGAGGCTGGTACTATGGTGGTCTCCAGCATCCTCCTTTCGCTCAGCCCACCACCGGTGCCCGTGAGCAGGCAGGGACCGGCAGCGCCTGCCTGAGGCAGGGCTGGGATTGGGATCCCCAGTGCGGGGCCGCGACCGGGCTCCCATTGTTCCTGGCCTGCCAGACAAAGGGTTAAGTAAATGTTTGGAGAAGATAAGGTGCCCTGTTGACAAGCAGCAGGCTCCAGCGGTCTCAGCAGGATCTCTCCCAGCGGTGATAAATGGGGAGGTTTTCAAAGTGGGATCAGCAGACGCCACGGAGAGGGCGGTTGCTGATGCCATGATTGGCAGCGGGGAAGGAATCTGAAGGTGTTTAATGATCCCACACTCTGCCGCAGCTTTTTTAAAGACTCTGTGTCTAGCCAGAGGAAAATCCTCTATCAGCCGCAGAGGCTCGCACTCCCGGATCTTTTTGTTGTTGTTGCTTTTTTTTTTTTTTCTTCCCCCACTAAAACATGGGAACATCCACTGAAAGGGATCCTGATAAGGACCCTCTGGGATTCCTCATCCTCTCATATCGGTTTTGTCCCTTTTAATTTTCTCTTTGAAGTGTCCTGTGTATAGTAGGTGGACTGTTTTGTTTGGCGAACTTTAGTCAGGAGCTGTGTTTTGGGGAAAATAGTGTGTATTAAACTAATAAGGTGGTTTTTTCTTCTCCACTTAGCTGTATTATTCCAATTACTGACTTGGCATTCCTTTGCTATAGTAAATATATAGTCATATGGCATCAAAGGTAAAACCCTCAGAAGGATTTGAACCCCTGATGTGACATTATTGGGTATGCAGACCATTAAAGGGTTTTCTTCCTGTAAATAGAGCCCAAAAGCTGTCTGAAGGGCTGAACACCAAATACTTTTTTTCCAGATAGATGAAACATTTTCTGTCCTCATCTCTGGCCAAAAGCTACCCTGGGTGCTAGGAAAAGCTGCGGAGGTGGTGTGGGAAATAGGCTAGAGCAGTTGGGTCTGGGAGAATGAAGCTTTGCCATGTGCATTCATGGGCGGCCTCTCAAATCAGGATTTTGGACAGTGGTATTCCCTGCAGAGGGAGAAATGGGTATAAAATGCTGCCTGGTCCAATCTACACCTGATTTACACCGAGAGGAGTGAGCTGGCTGGGAAAGCTGCTGGAAAACAGGGATCCAGGCACAGGGAATGAGCTCATCCTTTGGGCCAACCTCATCCTAGAAGGACTGGGATGGGTGGATGAGTCTTTTTTGGGGGGGAGAAAGCAGCCTGGTCGGTGCTGCCACTGCTGAGCTGGCTGGGCTGGAGGGGAGCGAGGGATGGGAGGCTGCTCCGCCGGGCAAAGATGAAAGAAGCCGGGTATAACCCAGCAAAGGGCCAAATGAGTCGGGACATGAAAAGCAGCGGAAAGTATCTGAAGAATGTAAACACCAAGGTGGAAGAGGAATTATTTAGCATGTTATGGGCTTGGAACTAGGTGCGAGGGGATGAAACAACAAGGAAAACTCACCCTTGCTAGCGGGAAAGCCTTGCTAGCGGCTAAGTCTGAAGGTGAAGAGGAAAAAAAAAAAAACGGTTTCAGCAAAGCAACTCTAGAAGTCTCCTTGTCTGGAGGTGGGAGGTTGCTGGGGCAGGGGGGCAATCGGAGCCGCTCGCTTGCGGCATGCATCCACGCTCTCTGCTGCTCCGCCACCTCCTCCAGCCACGCCGGGGCCGAGCCCGGGCTGCGAGCCAAGGGGGGGTCATGCCGAGAACAAATAGGATTTACTGATCGTAAGAGGGGAATGCGAAATGCCCGAAGGAATTTTGATTGAAATTTTATAACTTAAAGAAAAATCTTTTGCAGATAAATCAGGAGGTCGTTTAATAAACAGTTTGAGAGATTAGTATTGAAACAAATCCCAGTTAAGTCTCAGCAGAGGAGCGGGTAAGGGAAGACCACTGCAGCTAAAGGACTTCAGGGGTATTACAGGCACTAAACAG
Organism: Haliaeetus albicilla; assembly: GCF_947461875.1. Lineage (NCBI taxonomy): Eukaryota > Metazoa > Chordata > Aves > Accipitriformes > Accipitridae > Haliaeetus > Haliaeetus albicilla. The sequence goes on from NC_091484.1 coordinate 4,310,640, forward strand.
AAGGCTTTCCAAAAATATAAACAATCTGGGGAGGGGGCAGATTGGGAAACCTGTAAAAATAAGCAGAACCACATTAAAAGGCTAAACAGTGGAACAAAATCAAATATTGAACATGGGGCTGCGAGGGAGCTTTCAGCTCATGGTGTTGGCCAGACCTCTCCTACCCGGACAGGAGCCAAAGCCGGGTCCCCAGGGGTGCGTGGGGCTTGGGGGGGGAGGCATAGCCCGTGCCATGGTGGGGTCCTGGCGAGACATTGCAGCCTGTAGCCACAGTGACCAGCATCCTCCTCCAGAGATCAGACATGAGATAACAGGGGAAAATATGCCTTTAATGAGCTTCCTAAATGCATTAGACACTAAGCAGATGTCTTCCACCCAAGATTTCCTAATATCTGAAGTAATAAAAGGGACCTGTAGCTAAAAGACCACATAGCAAAGCCCTGAAATTCTGCGGGACACAGGGATCCAAAAATAGACAAAGGATCTGGCGTACAGGTGATTTACATGGAGCAAAAGCTGGGCTAGCAAATTCTCGCTGTAAGCAACAAGCTACGAGACCAGGAACAGGTCTGCAGTCATCTCATCTGTCGGGACAAAAATCAAACCCATTTCCACTACAGAAATCCGTACATTAGTCTATAATGTTGCTAAGAAAAGGAAAGGGGGTAGAGGCAGGGATTTTTCATTTGGGAAATAATTTGAAGCCAGAGTCTAAAACGAGCATGTAATATGTCTTCAGCGTCGCATCCCACTTTCTCCAGGGCGCCTATGGAAGAGCAGGGACACTGCTCCCTGCCCAGGCTCCAGGTCTCTCACCTGCCTGCAATGAAGCCACAGTAATTCCCAGGGGGATACACCAGGAGCTTCAGTTCAGAGCTGTCCATCGGCCACATTCGACTCTCCGCATATCCGTTCCCAGCATCACTGTACCACATCACTTGCATCGGTGTGGGCAGCCCCTGTAATGAGAGTTGCTGTGCAAGAGGATCTGTAAGGAGCAGGAGCTCCTCAGCCAGGGTGGTGGAGGGAGCTGGGCACTGATGCTGAAGGCATAGGCAGGTTTCCCTGGGTGATGGCTGGCAGAGGATCAGGGTGTCCACCTGGAGCTGGTGGCATCCTCAGGTATCACTGTTATATCTGCTAGGACCCATCCAGATGAAGCAGCGTTGGTCCATGCGGCTCATCTTTTGAGAATCGACTTTGCAACCGTGCCACCTGGACTCGAGCGACCAGCCCTGGTCCAAAACACTCAGCCCTGAAGGAGGATCTGGGTGATCCACGGTCCTTTCAAAGTAAGGTGGACTTCGGCTACCAGCAGAAGTAAAGGGAGATGTCCTGCCCTTGGGTGATGTGACACCTGCTGAGGGGAAACTGAGGCACGGGCAGGAGGGGACTGCAGAGAGTGATGGAGCTGAAACCAGGAGGAGGTGGTGCCTCCATCCTGGTCCTCTGGCCGATGGTCCCCATCGGCGGTGCAGTGACAGACCCTGTAGGTGCTCATTGCGGACCTATTTTTAATCACCTTTCCACTGGCTTTTTGCAACGCCCCGTTCACACTTGCTCTGTGAAAAAGGATGTCAAAGCAGATTAACAGCTGGTTCCTGCCTGCTCCGACAGCTCTGACAATGCGTCCCTTCTCCTCAAGGTGACAGGAACATGCAGCTGCCTAATGGGTACAGAAGTGTCTATTCTTTCCCAGTGACATTTATTGTGAAATATCTGAGTGGGACTGAGAGACATGCAAGGCTTTCCCTCCCTTATCAGGCGACCCTGGTCAGTGTCCTGCTGTCAAGGACTGAAGTAATTTATGTCAGAGCTGCAAGTGTTTACTTATCTGCCCCAGCGCCCGGCTCGGCCGAAAGCAGCCAGACTGGCTCCGGTGGGGCTCACCAGCCTTTTCCTGCCGGTGGGAAAAACTGGGTGCCAGCCCCATCCCAGCCAGCCGGGGCAGGAGGGGAGAAGCGGGACAGCCGAAAACCTTCCTGCAGCTCTGGGGCAGGGAGACGGCAGCAGCACGGGTGTGAAAGGCAGGGATGTGCCGGCCAGAAGTGACATCCCAGGGCAGATGGGACTAAAGCAAAGCCTGAGCTGCAGCACGGGGCGTCTACGCAGGCGACACGGGATGAGGTGTGAATTTTAGAGAGGGTTTTGCCGGGCAGAGCGGAGCAACGTCCAGCCGGCGGAGGCTGCGGCAAGTCCCTGCTGTGGTTTCCCGGGGCATCGTACCTGGGAGCCCGCAGAAAGCACTGGGGAAGGGTGGGAGATCTGTTCGACAGCTCAATACCCTCCTGGTTTCTCATCTTATGGACCTCTGGGGTTTTACTGAGTCATGTTTGTAAGGGCAAAGGGGCTCCAGAGAGGCAGAGCTGTTCAGGGTACAGGGGCAGCCCAATACGGGGGACCTCTGGCTCCATAGCAGCTTGGAAAGAGCATCCCAAACTCCCGTGAGCCTCGCGAGTGGCTTTAAAGGACTTCTCCAGTGCTTCTGTCTTGTGTAATGACAAAAAGCGGAGCTTTTAGTGCATCGGGCCCTGAGACTCTACAATTTTCCTTTAGATTTGGTTCCAAAACTCTCTAGTTTTATAAAGCAGTGCAATTATCCCAGCGGTCCTCCCCCAACACTGGCCACCATTCGTCATCCCAAACAGGGGGACAACTTTCATCTCATCTGGAATTGCACATCCTTCATGGCACAGGAGAGATGAACACGGGGCTGATAGCTCTGCTCCCGCGGGTGACTCCTTCCTGATGTATGTGCCCAGAGATAAATATTAAGCAGCTGTAGTTTCCTCTCCGAAGCTCACAAACTCTTATTGTCGGGCCGGGAAACTTTTAACCAGTTGGGATGTTGCGAACAATAGATTAAAGGAGACAGACTATCTCTTGCTAAATGAGCTGTTATTCTAAATTAGCTTCTTTTTTTTTTTTTCCAACCCAGGGCACTCCTCAGAAAAAAATATTCCACTGACATTGTATTTCTCTTGACAAATATTTTTCTGAGCTGTCTCCTCTTCCCACCCAGCGGGGCATGATCAAAGGGTTGGTCCTGCACCGGGGAGGAGCTGTGAGTGCTTGGGGTGGCTGTGGGGTCCCAGTCCTGTGCTCCCATCCCTGCCCAGTGGCACTGTCCCGAATGCTGCGGGACCCTGTGTACGCTGATATTGCAGCAATGCAAAATCTCCGGAGATGCTCTTTGGGGAAGGAGTTGCGTGGCCATCACGGTGCCATTGGTCCCCTACCCTGCTCCCGCTTGCAGACACGTAGCAGCTTGGGAGAGATGGGTGCAGAAAAGAGATTGCACCCTTTGGGCCACCACCACTTCCCTGTAAGTCAGGCCAGACCCATGGCATGGCTCCCCAGTGACCCGTGTCCTAAAAGCAGCTCCTCAGCCCCAGGCTGCTTGATTTTCTGTCGGCGTGGGGACCAGGCAGGGCTGTGGGACACGGTCACCCCAGGAGCGATGCCAGAGGGATGGCAGAGCGAGGGAGGCTGCAAACACCTCCGCAAGGTGCCTTTCACCTGGGAGAAAAAAGTGCGTCTGTGGCAGGCGGAGCGGGAGCCTGACGTCTGCTTGGCTTTTTTTTTTTTTTCCCCCCAAATACCGGGAGATTTTTTAAGTGTAGTCTGATCCTATGAAGTGTAACGCCTCATATTTCTCGGTCGAAACCCTGAGCATGGCAGACAATAACACACAACCCCAACTCTCGTCCCTCCGTGCTCTCACAGAGGCTCGTATGCAAAAGTACAAAAGCCTCGCTTAAAATCAGATATTTATTATGCCTTTGATGTTCCATAAGAACAGTTGTGGCTTCTGCTTAGTCTCCAACGTCCGATTGACAATTGTTTATTAGTTTTAAAATAGCTGAAATTCATGTCAAACATTCCGCATGTTAGAAAAATGTTTATGAAGTGTTATCATAGTTTATTTAACTGTGAATGTTTAGGAAACCGGCATAAAATATAATGGACCACACAAGGCTCCGAGCAGCCTAACAACGGTAGGCACGTTTTATGGACCACGGGGAAGAGCGATGCCACCTTCAGCCTTGTGGAGACTCCAGTTGCGTAAAATAGTGTCCAGGCTGTTATGGCATCAGGAGACCGAGAGAACAGGGTTTTGGTTTATTTTAAGGACATTCCTCCTAAAAGGTTTACTAGAGCAATGCTCACAATTGCAATTTTTGCCCAATTGGATTGAGTATAGGTTTTAAATCCAGGGAGGGAGGGATCTCTTTTTGTGAGTGATGAAGGTTTGCTGATGGACATTGAGTGCCCTGACAGAGATTTCAGATGCAGGGCATTAATATTCATGCATCATGAATAGTTACACTACACAAGCGTAATCTACTCTGCATTAATATTTATGGTATCCAAGATACTGCAAATTTGGCTCTATATTTGGGAAAAAGAGGTCTTTCTAACAGGTTTGGATGAAATTTTAGTCCTCCTTTCTCCAGAGCTGTAATTTCTAGCCTGGGGGTGTGCTGGCAGCTGACCGTGCAGCCAAACTCTCTCCACGTGGTCCTTCGTGTTCGGCTGAAGCTGGGCAGGCAGCATCCTCCAAACGTGAGATACCCCATGCAATCTGTGCGAGCAATGTGCATCCTTTTTGGACCTTACTGCTCTGCAGCAAAATCTCTTCACCTTTAAGGAATCAAAAGTGCAGATAACTATCTAGAAGACAAGTATTAAATCAGTAAATGATTGCAAGCTGGCTCAGGAGCATCCCAGTGCCCTGATGCCGTTCAGGACCCCTGGATGTTAATGCCAGTGAAATATATAGTAGAACCATCCCTATAAGCAGTGACCATCAACAGCTGCTTGCCATTGATGGTTGCATATGGGAGATCAGATTTTAGAAATTCCCTGGTTTTGTGAGGTTTCCCTTGAAACCTGCAGGTTTAGCAGTAGGACAGGAAGAAAATGCCAGGTTATTCTTCCCAGCAGCTGACAGAGAAATGGAACAATAGGAAGGGATATTTTAGTCATTGAGTTAAAATGCTTTTTTCCCCTGATAAAAATGAACTCGTGTGTCTCTATTATTCCTGAGTCCAGATGGACTCAGGAAGACTGGCCACAGACTCAGAGTCTTTATTCTGTGGCTTTAAACCATCAGTTCTGCAAAGATGCTCTGATGCTGTGAGCTCTTCCTAGGACATTTCTCCAACACTAGAATCCAAAATGAACGATCTGCACCCAGATTAATTGCTTTGGTCTCTAACATTTGAATTTGACAGCAAAGTGTTGTTTCTTTCCTTGATTTTATTTTTGACCATTGGCACACAAGTGGATCTGGTTTAAATAGCTTTGCTTGCCTGTTTTACAATGAGACATTACTTTGTGCCTGTATCTCTGACCTCTGGGGACTGATTTTGCTTCCATTTAATAAAAAAACCCACTGGTTTCTGTGGGTGCAGAATAGGTAGAGGGAAGGATTCTCACAGGGGGTTTGTGGGGACCCCCGGCTCAGCACGGCAGGGTCACTGCCCTCGGTCACTGCTGGCACCACCAAAGGTACCAGCACTTTACTTCTGTCCTCTTGCCATTCCCGTCACCTTCATCTGAACATTTTTTCCCCTCCAATCATAAAATTTCCACTTTTAATATTTTAAACTCTTATTTCTCATAAAACCCCCAAGTATGAAAATTTCTTTTAAAGAAATATACCATTAATGTATCTTTATGATGTGCAGCTGATGCTCACAGCATGGGCTATGACTTTTTTATGTTCCCTGCTTGTCCTTGAGACATTTTATTTTGACACCATATCCTTACATTCTAAATTAAACCATATTTTTATTATCTGTTATATGCCAGTAGACAGCAGTGCCTTAAAGCTGTTGTACAGCTCCTCATGTCCATCTCAGGGCACCTTCCCCTCTTCCTCCCCACTCCCCCCGTCCTTCCACCTCTCCAAAAAAACATGGATCGAGTTATCCCCACTGACAGCAATTTACAGTCTCCATTAACGGTCATATAAATTCCAGTGGATCAAGGAAGCTTGGAGTATATGATATTCAGGCACAGCTAATAGCTCTGGGCTAATTGCCATCTCGTGTTTCTGCTCTCCGAGCCCCACTGTTTATATCTTTGGTACAAGCAAGCGGTAAAACAAGTTTCCAGGTTCCCTGAATCACCCAAGGAGGACTGGGAGCTGCTGGCTCCAGTAGCAGGCGGAGGGCTGGAGGTGGCAGTCATTTCCCATATTTAATGTCAGCTGCTTCTGCGGGGCTCTCCCCATCTCGGAGGAAAGGAGGTCGGTCCCATGGCACTTCTGCAATAGTTGTGTGGGGAAAAAATAGTGTCAGGGTGGTGGTAGTGTGGTTATCGTCATGGCTTGAGGGAATAGCGGGTGGCTGGTGGCTTCAGTTCACGCTGGGGAAGTCTATTGAATAATTACATATAATCTATAATTTCCTTTTTGGAAATCAGTAGCTTGAAAGGTTGATGAATAGGCATATTTATTGTGGAATCCTTGTTGGCTTGGAAAGCTGGGTTAATAGGGGTATTTACCGTGAAATCTTTGCTGATAAATACTCACATGTTAATGGTCAAAGGAGTTTGGAAATCGGGACATTGCTCACACTGCGGTGGGTTGGCATGGTGGTAGCAGCAAGGAAGGCTGTCCCCCTTCTTCCATCAGCCTGCGGCAGAGGGCTTATTTGTGTAGGACCTGGAATATATGTGCTCTGAGCACTGCAGAGCCAAAAGGAGCACGTCTACATGCTTCCCATCACAGCGGCAGCGCTGGTGCCGGAGCCACAGGTCCTGCCCAGGGAACCTGCATCAGCATCCCCGGGAGAATCGTCCAAACGATGCTGAATCGAGATCAGCATTGCCTCTCGGACTGGGTTGGCCATTTGCAAAGAGGTGGAGAGTTGTCACACAGGAGTGTCAGGGTTCGGTTTTGTAGAGAGGCAAATGCTCATCGGGGGGTCCTGAACCTCTCCAGGGAAAACAACCTGAGTCTGGGGGAAAATTCAGGTTATTTTTCACATGTGCTTTTTCTCTTCCCAGCAACACCAACCAAAGATTATTCAAGTGATGCAAAACTCAGCACAAATCCTGCTCATGTGTGTCATTTCACCAGGATTTTATTTTTTTTTTTTTGTGAGGGAAGTCTGCTTTGTTGGAAAATGAATGCAGCGCAGAGGAAAATTCAAGGGGCTTTGGATTTTCCTAGGCAAGACCAACACTGCTCTAAGAACTAACTTCCAGTCAAGTCTTTTTGGTCCTGCTCACACAGACAGCATCACAGCAAAGTCTTTGGAGCAGGATGTGATCCCTGGAAAGTTGCCCAATGATGCTCGGAGGTGCTTCACGGTTCCCCCAGCCCTTCGTATCTGCCAGGCAGCGGATCACCAGGGGGAATCGTGCCTTGGTGACGGATTTACGATGGCTTTATGGGTGGTTTGTGCTTCTGTGTTGGGATATGCGGTTCTGGGCACCCAAGGGAAGGGTGTTGGGGTGTAGTTGCAGGTTTCCATCCCTGATCCGTCATCTGGCATGTTGGAGGTGACAGGGAGAGCTCCTCTTCTTGGAAAAATAGGAATCAGCCGAGTGGGTTTGTGCTGAACTCCATCCCAAGACATAACGACTTTGTGAATTAAAGACAGGTAACTAACTGTCCTGAAAAGTACAGGCAGAGCTTTATTCTGGGCAGAGCAGGCAGGACACCATGGCCCAAAACCTGGAGCTATTATCTTGGTGGGGGGACAGCTGAAAAAATCCAATGTCCCCATTACCGTGCCTCCGGCAGAAGGTGTTGCCCCAGCCCCCAGTGTGGCCGTGCATCCCAGGCAGGTGCCCCATCCAGCCACCCCACGAGGGGCGAAGGATTTCTGGGTTCCCGGGTTCCCAAGCATGACATGATGCCCAGGGCCCAGCGCCCACGGTGGAGACAGCACAGCCTGTCCTCCCGCATCCCCAGCCGCCCTTCCTCTGTGATTCATTGCAGTTTAATGCCTCTCCCCCCATTTCTTGTTTACTCCCTTGCAAGCCAAGAAAACTTTTTTTTTTTTTTTTTAAGGAAATGAAAACGAATCCTCTCCATCACACATATTTTTAATAAATTATTTGTGAGCTCACACCTTTCATGTCGGTGGGGTCTGTCAGCGGTGTTTGCTCGCGATTGATTCATCCCGCCCTGCGCCGGGGGGGGATTTGATTATGGCACAATTAAGCCTGACAGGGTTATCAGATGACCTCTGGAAAAATTGTAAAGCACTTTCCATCTTTTGCAAGACAGATAGATAAAGCTCGAGGGGCTGCTTTGGTGCAAGAGCTGAAAAATTCAGCTGGGGTGGGACTGCTGGAGGGGTGTCGAGGCATAAGGGAAAGGGCAGAAGTCCCATCTGCATCTGCAGTGGGTCACGTTCACGCTGCCAGAGCGTGGCAGGGGACGGAATCCCCTTCACAGCCATCCAGGCTGTCTTGTGGGTACCGTGCCCTTAGCAAGGACGGAAGCAAACTGTGCTAAAAGTTTTTAAAAGTGCAATGCAGAGGCTGTTTGTGCTGCGTGGCCCTAAAAGGCTGAGGGATGCTGCTAGCCACGGGATGGGAGTGTCACCGCAGGGGCAAAATGGGGCTGCAAAAAATTAGCCCGCCATCAGCGCCAGCACTGCATGTCCAAACCTGCCCTGTGCCCACATTTTCCAGCCCATGTGTTCCCAAGGAGATGGGCCCAGTGGTCCCTGGCCCTTGCTGTTATTTTAGGGATGCCCGACAGCCCTCAGGCCAGCTGGCAGCAGGGCGGCAGGGTACAGAACCATGACTGTTTACATTGCCTTATCCACAGGTCCCCCATCAATCTGCGGTCCTGGCAAGCACCGCTGGCTCTCTGCATGAAGATGCCAAGGCTCGCTCCAGAAGGACCTCATTTCAACACGGCCCCCCCCAAATGAGGAGCCAGGGACCGTGCTTGGGGCTGCCGACTGGCCACCTCGGACAGACATCCCCCCGCATCCCAAAAATCTGGGCACTACACTCCCTTTTGGGGGGCGAAAGAGGAAATGTGTGTGTGCCACCTCCCAGGTCTCCTGTACCCAAAGAGAAATCACAGGTCGCAGGGACCCAGCTGTTGTGGCATCCCGGTCCCCGGTCTGGCCGGCACCCCAGGTTTTGCAGCCCCTCCTTCCTACACACCTTGTTTTCATGTGTTTCTGACCATGTTTCAGCACAGAGAGAGGGCCAAAACCTATTAATATTGGGTAGGAGTTTCACCCTCCCACCCCAAACACGTTCTCCCGAGCTGCGCCTCTGCTTCCTGGAATTCGCTGTTATCCCCGGCTATTTGCTGACTCCCTCGGTTCGGTGGCTTTCATCCTCCTCATTGCTCCTGAAACATTTGCTTTGACTATTTGTAGAGCTGACTTAACCCTCTTTCAATATTTTTCTTCCTTTTTCTTTTTTTTTTTTTTTTTAAGATGGGTTCTCTGCTACAATATTTCCACAAATTATCAGCAGGGCTGAAATTCTCTTTATATGAAATATTTGCATTTACTGAGAACTGGGACTCTGTGGGGGGTGAATGTGCTGGACTGTGAAGGATTTGCAAAGTTTTGCCGTCGTAGCAGCCTAGTTGTGGGTCTATTCTGGGCCCCTGCTAAGGGACAGCAAGCCTGAAGCTCTTTGGCCAAACTCTTTGCGCCACTTTCCACTAGCGCTGATAAAATATGTGTTGATTTTAGCCTTAAAAACTCCAGAAATGAAAGTAGAGGGGTGGATTCATTGGTGGGTTGGGTTGCACTGAATGATACCCAGCCACAGTGAAGTGACTTCTATGCGCCTGCTTTTCCATTTTTTTCTTTTTTTGACCATTCAAATCACTATTACAATATCCTAATATTATTTTGAACATGCAGATTTGCACTTTCCAGAAAATAATTCAGTTCCACTATGATGAAGTTCCCACGAGGGTTTTCACACTCAGGCTGCTTTCAGCAGCCCCTTTTCTCGGCCGTACCCTGCATCCCCATCCCAAACCACGGCTCACGACGGGGTCATAAACACAACCGAAAGTCCTGCCAGAGGAAATGGGCCGTTACCTCTTTTCTTCAGAGTTTGTTTTTTCAGGTTGGACTCTTGGTCTCCTCAGAGAGGTCCAGCAAGACGGACCCCAGGTAGGGTCTCACCCACGGAAGGTGGCTTGCCTCTCATCAAGACAAGAGCCGTGGTGGGGACGAGGCAGAGAGTGGACCCTTGCGGGACACGACTCTCCCGGGCGTGGGAAGGGAGAAGCAGCAAAGCCACGGATGCCGAATTAATTCAGGTTTTCACTTTTGTGATTTTGCAGTAAACCCAAGTTCAGTAAATTGATTTTCGTAGTAATAAAAGCTGAACACTCATAACCCCCAAAGCGATAAACATTTTACTGCTGTTTAGAATTTATATTTTATTTCTAGTCTTTTCCTTGGATATGCCCTGAGGGGGAGCATTTTATGTGCAGCTCTATAAATGAACTGAGTGCAAATATTTTTATTTTCTGCTAAGCATCAAAATTTTGATGCATTCTCATGAGGCCAAAGGCACTTCTTAAAAGTACAGTGAGCCAGCAGAGCAACTTGGCTGGGTTTTTTCTGAAGAAAAAGCAATATCAGTAAAAAAGCTGGGCACTAGGCACTGGTCAAAACAGACTGGACACAATAAGTACCACTCTCTGATCTTGACCCCCTCATTTCTTGATGTTCAGATAGAATTAGTCAGGTTATTTTCCATGTTTATGAGTCCCTGTAATTCCTACTCTACAAGCTAGAGGAGAAGATACTGAAGTTCCTCAAGAAAAATCAGTCATGTCCCTCTGGTTCTTGGATCAGTATTTCCTAGGCTAGAGCTTAGGGCCAGGTTTTCTGCTGGTGTACCATAGCAAGGCTTGGTGGCTTGGACTGGTGGTGTGCTGATTTCCACCCATGGAGAAGCTGGTCCACCCTCTTAATAGTAGTTATTAATTTCTAGGAGGGCATGGAGAGAGGACATGCAATGCTCACTTGGAGGCTTGGGAAGTCCCAGGATGTTGAAGCTTAAAATAACAGTGGGGTGATGGATGAGGAAACTATTGCAGGTGCATTTTAGGATTTCTGAAATGTTTGAGCTATAACTCGTCTCTCTTTACAAGTCCCGGGTGGCCGGATTCACAGCAAAAAAATACACCTGTCTTTTTATGCAAAGGGATAAAAGAAGCAATACATATAAATGATATTAATGCTCTCTAAAACACCCTGGAAATATTCCTTCTGTGAAATATATATGACAAGTATAGATGACATCTCATAAGGTGACCCAGATGATTCAGCACTTGGCTGCACATGAGTAATGTGGCCATCCCTATCTCTATAACAGTAGCCTCTTTATGCCGTGTAATGCCGTCCAGGAGAAGATGTACAGTGTTTTCTATATATCTAAATGAAGGCTGGGGGATCCAGATGCCGGATTTCGGCAAGCTCTCTTAACCGTTGCAATGCCCCAGAAGACTTGACGTGGGCAGGGAGCCTTGTTCGTGCATTCGCTCTAGCCAGTCGATGGGCTGCCAGGGCAAGTGCTTCTGCTCTTACTTTGCCCCCTCAAACATGCCCCGTTTACACTCTCTTTTTATCTGCATTTAAGATTAAGAGCCACTTCTATCCTACACCAGCAAAACAAGGGCAGGATGGGACCTGGAGAAACTTCCTTCTGCTTGGCACCAGCTCTGAAATCGCCTTCTCATCAGCGAATCCCTACAATGAGCCATGCTTAATGAATCAAAATGTTAATTAACGCATGCATAAATCCAGCAGCCCTGCCTGGATGATGTCTGGCCCCCTCTGCTACTATGAATTCCTCCCCCTCATCATCATCACATCTTCTGGCTCTCTCCTTCATTAGTTTTTATTTGATGATTTAATACCACCGTTAGCCAAAAAATTATCAGTGCTAGCATGCATGCACAGCAGACTGCAAGTGAGTGTTGTAAAACATGAGGCAATTCATGCTGCAAAGATGTCACACAACTAAAGAAATATCTCCCTTGTTTCCACTGAGGACTGAATGGACAGAGACCTGAAAACCTGGGCAGCACCGGCGGATAGCACTTAACTCTTGTAGGAAGAAAAGCATATAACGGCCAGGTAAAATGAAAGAAAAAGTCGCTTCTTTGCAATAAAACCGGGTATCCTGGCCAGAAGGAAGAGGACCATCACCTCTTAGGACTGGCATTTTAGAGAACATTTTCTTCTCATTGCATTTGGGATGAGGTGGAGCAAGTCCTGTACAAGCCATGTTACATTTGAAGTCTGAAAAGTGTAAATAAGGCTCCAGACAGTCTGTGACCAGTCCTGTTGGCTTTCCCCTTCGGGTCTGCCTCCGAGAAGAGCCCGTTTGCTTCTGAAAACAGGAGGTATTGTGTTTTCCTCATCGGCATGGGTTTCAGGAAAGCCATGGTCATTTACTCTCCGGTCTAGTGGTTTCCACCCATCGTACCGCAGACACCCCGGTTCAATGGTCTGAATCGAATATAGTGGTAAGAGAATGGATGGGAGCCCTGAATGCCAAAACACAGGGAAAAGCCACCAGCAGCACGAGAGGGGTGGTTGCTGCGCGCAGGGGACATTTGCCAGCAGTTTGGCTGGTCGGCAGTTTGGCTGGGGTGGTGTTAGAAGGAGTTTTCCAGAAGCAGAGCCACGTCTAGCCCTTCCAGATACCTTGAGTACATCTTAGGCATCTCTCTGCTCTGTAACCCAGTCAAAAGGGGTCATTAATTCCTAATTAGTTAACCCTTTGTGGTGGTCCTTTGCATTCTTGATATCGCATTGTAAGAGCAGCTGTTGATGTGGTCACGTAACCCATGGGGGAACCCTTGTTTCCCGGCTGTAGTGGGATCTCCATCCAGCTGGAGCATCCCATGGGTGCTGCCAGACTTAGGGAAAAGGCCAGCGTGCCTTAGGGATGCACCTAACCCCTTCCCCCGAAGCTGCACCCAAAAGCAAGCCACCCACAGCCACAGATAGTCTTGTTTTACGTGCAAAAACCATAGGGGTGGTATTTTAACATGTTTTCTTCTGAGTAGACAGTCCCAGCAAGCATGATTGACCGCCCTGGTAGAAACCACTCACAGCCATGGGCCAAGGAGCTCTGGGCTGAAAATAAAGTCCAGGATTGATGTGTACCCTCCAGGGCGCCTTCTCCTGCCCATCAGCATCCACTCAATATGTTCCTATCAGTTTGAATTTTGGGGACCCAGCATCAATCACCACAGGGAAAAGTGTTTGACACCAGAGCCTCTGGGTGGGCTCAGACTAGTTGCTTTTCTTTGGTAATTAGGAAAGATTACACAAATGATTAAGCCTTTATTTACCATTAGTGACTTGAGTTTACCAAGCCAGGGCACTGATCTGTCAGCCCCACATTCTGGAGACTCATCCTGAGCACCAGGAGCCAGAGGAGCCGTTGGGCAAGCACAGAATTGGACTTCAAAAGGGACTTTTGGAGAAGGATGGGTGCTTACCACCCTGGCTCTCTAAAGCTCTTAAGCTGCCAATGGTGCTGCTGCAGCCGTTGCCTTTTCTGGGTTTGCCCTCGGATGCTGAGCAGAAGGGAATATGTTAAGCATCCCAGGCACTGACAGCTAAACATACACACAGCCTAGATGGCTTGTGCGCTAGATAAAGGAGAGAAAACATCTCCTTGAGAGAAAACACAGGATTTCTCCCTCTGCCATTCTTCATCTTTGTTGACTCCTGATTTCGATCTCCCAGCCCACCGGGCGGGCGGCTCCCAGCTGCCGTCCCTTGGCCGTGGGGCTTTCAGAGCCACTTTCTGCAGGGTAGAGTCGCCTTCCCTGCGAACCATATAATCCTCGAGGTTCCCTATAGACTGTGCAGGCTTTATGGGGGAAAACTGGTTCCCTGTGGTCTTTGCTGGGGTTGTTGTGTGCCAGTGATGGCTCCAATAGCACACCCTGGTCCACTCCTTGTCCCCCCCTTTCTCTAAGCGTCTTTCTGCACTATGTGGTACAAAAAAATTGCAAATGCCTTTTTTTCAGCTTAGAGAGAGGGAAGTGTTTCTGGATCTAAACCAAATATTCAAACTCTTGCTTTCTGGCATCCAAAGAAACCCAGAGCGGTTTGGTTTGGGAGAAAGGAAGTGCTAGAGATTGAAAAGTGGTCTGCACTGGTTAAATACAGAGAAAGGTGCATGGCAGGGGGGGTTAAAGAAGAAAGCACCTTAAGAATAATGTTAATTATTTAGGACTAAGTGCACTGAACAATTCGCTGGGAATTTTTTGTCCATCAGACAAGAGTTTGGATCAATTTGTGCTGCCTTTGCACTGCCATCGATTTCCACTCCGGGACCATTAGTGCTGCCAGGGGGACCTGCCCGTGGGTGGGGGTGGCAAGCTCTGCCAGAAAACCTCTGGGCTCATCTTCATGTAGAAAAAAAACCTCAGAGGCTGTGCAGACCCTCAGAGACAAGTCCCTTTGCCTGTCTCATATGTGCCGCTGCTTGCTGGTGATGGGCATTGGGACCCCCGGCCAGATCCCCCCATACTGAGCTTCAGGAAAGCTGTTGAGTGTAAGTCAAGGACGGATTGGGTGAATAGGCACAAAATCTTCCACTAATGGCCAAATCCTGCTGCCAGCCCAGATGGCTGGAGGGCTGCACGTGTGCCAGCATGGGCAGATTTGCTTCCTAAAATAGCTTTTTGGGGTTGATGCTCACAAAGCTCAATATTTCCAAAGGTGTCGGTGTGATGTTTTGCTATGACGTGCTGTGCTGGCCTGTTAAACAGCATGCTGTCTTCCCTGATAAGCATCGCAGGGACTAAACAAGCTGCAGGGAAATTAATTGGAAAACTGCATCAGTCTCCCCCCGGCTGCTTGGAGCAACAGCAGAACAGAGCACTCTCATAGAAAAGCAGAGATTTCAGGGATTTCCTTCACTCCTGCCCCAGGCAGGGCAAAGTCTCCCTGGACATGTATTAGTGTGAGTCGTTTTCATTTGACTGCAGCGCTGTGAAGGATTTAAATTCAGGATTTTGCCCAGACTGCTTCAGTCCTGCCTTTTTGATTTTCTTTATTTCTTTCATACTCACAAAAGACAAAACTGAAATGGGATATTTGTACCCCACAGCTCTGCAGTCCTCGGATGCCACAAATCTCTCCTAGCATTTTTATAATGCTGAAATATGGCCACTGCAGTCCATCCTTTGGGACAGGGAGACCTCACGGTCCTGGTCCACCAACAGCAGAGGAAAAAGGGATCAACCACTTCTGAACCAGGGGGACCAGCATCACCAATGAAGCGAGAATTGGCTTTAACTATTTCTCTACAACCTTGCTTTTCTGTTAATCTTCATGAGTGGGGCGAAGCTGCAGGGACGGGGTCTCTGCATCGAACCGGAGCCTGAGCAGCCGCTGAGCTCCTGCTGGGATTTGCATCCACACCCAGGTCCTGCCAAAGCAGCAAAGCAGCCGGCACACAGAGATGGGGGAAAAAGATTATTGAGAAAGGAAAGGACTCTACTCTATCCAGATATAGATTAATAAGTGAACCATTCATCTGATAGGGACACGAGGGAAGTTTGCAGGTATTCGGCCCCACTACAATTCAGTAATACCACTTGGCTTTATCTCTTGCCCAAGTAACACAAACATTTATGGAATTACATTTTAAGGCTTTTAAAGGTGTATTTAGAGCGTGTTTTCTTTGAAGTGTTATCTTTGCAAGCTCTCATACGCTGATAAAACCCGTGTTTAACTGCCTCGCAAGGAGCGCTCGAAAACTGTTGGTTTGGAGATATTTCACTCTCTTTGGCCAGGGAGAGGGCAGCCTCCGCAGGGACCGTGCTTCGCCCCGTGCCGCCGGTATTTGCCACAGCCCTTTCCCAGCAGAGCCACGGTGCTTGCAGGAAAGCAGCAGTGGGAGGTCTGCCGTGATGGGATTGATGTGGTGGGTTGATCTTTGGAGGTGGGTGACATCCTCGGGGACTGAGCAGCTCTTCCAGGGCTGTGAAGCTTTAACACAACGAAACAAGAGCCCTGGGCTTTTACAGACCTCGCCGCCTGCGAGCTCCGCTTCCCTCCCTGGGAGCCTTCAGGAGAAGCAGCGCGGTGAAACAAATTACTTCACTCCAGGCTGGTTCCAGTTAGCATCCCCATCCCTCCTCCCAGCTCTGCCCAGAGATGAAGACGTTGTTCAACAGCTCATCACTCACCGGCAGGCTCCGAGCAGGCAGCCAACACGCATACCCCGAGCCTCATCCCGCAGGCAGAAGACTTGACCCAAAGCTCCTTGAGATCCATGGAAAGGCTCCAGTGGATTTCTATGGGTCTTGGATCTCAGCAAATGTTGGCAAACTCCACCAAAGCTAATGGGAATGTTGCTGGCAGCGCAGGCTGACAGGTCAAGCAAAGGGAGAAAATTAGTTCATCAACCAAGAGGATTTGTCTTCCCTTGAAGTTTCCAAGGAGTTTCTTAATGGGGTACTCATTAACATACCTTCGAGGGAGGAGAGACACCTCTCTACATGCCATTTTAAATACCAACAGCTCTGGATTGGCAGCAGCCATATTGCAAATAGCTCAAGGGGGTGTAAATATCTCTCCCCATCCCCTTTGCCCCTTTTCTGGTCCTCCCCAGCTCCGCACAGGCTGTCTTGCTCCTGACCTCCACCCTCGCCTGGAGCCAAAATCTTGGCACTGAAGCCCAGCCACGCTCGCTCCAGCCCCTCTCGGCCACCCTTTTGGAGTTGCTTTCATTCATTTTCTTCCCCCCCAAACATACCCCCCGCCTCCAAAATCACCAGGCACGACTTGTCTGAACGTATGCCGAACCCGATAAGCCTTTGGCAACCGCAAGAATAAATTGCTTTAATAAAAATGAAAACCATTTCGAGGCCGGGGCGGGGGGAGGCAGGGAGGGAAGGGAAGCAAAAGCAAATGCGAAAATAATGTGCAGGCAAGGGCCCATGTGATCACCTGGCAGGAAGAGGCATTCGCAAATCAAAGCATAAATCACGGGGCTGGGAGCAGCCAGGCCAGGCGTGGAGGCAGGCGGCGAAGCCCTTCACCTTCAGGTTTTATTTGCACGTTCATTTCTGCAAAGAGCGCAGAGTGGGTGTTGCTTTTACCAGGCAACGGAGAAGAACTTGCTAAAAATACTTCCCAAAAGGAGTTGCACGAGAACCGGGCTCCTGCTGGGTGGGGGGGACCTGGCAGTGCGTGGCTGCAGCAGTTTTGCTGGGGTGGGTGTGCTTGGACCCCTCCAGGCAGGGCAGGCAGAGGTAGGGGAGAAGGAGGGTTTGCAAGAGCTGTCCCCCCCGGACACCCTTGTGTGCCGAGCACGCTTGCTCAACATCTTCCCACGCCAAGGCAAGGGAGCAAGCCAGGCGAGGGGACCTTGCAAAGATCACGGCTGGAAAGTCATGATTTGGACACAGCTCTTGGCGTGGGTCGGGGGAGAAGTTGGCCCAAATAAACCACGTTCCCCAGAGGAGCTTTCACGCTTGGAGAAGGAAATTTCGCAGAGGTCCTTGCAAATACATCTGATGACGCCGTCTTTTATTTGGGCTCAGGAGGAAGGGACATAAATCACAGGCTCGCACAGCTCGAGCTGTGGCATTGCACAACTGCGTACACCACTCTGCGAGTGTTACACCACGCAAGCGGCTGATCAGCAATGAGGCCCTAGGGCAAGTCTTACATTTCCAAAGGTTTTGGCCCCAGAAGGAGAACATAATGTCAGTAGCACCAGCTTAGCAATTTGTCCACATAAATGCAGTGCTCGTTTCAGTCCTTTTATTCACTTTCTGGATTCGGAGGCTATGGGAAACATCGTCTAGGGGGTTTTGCAGCCTATCTTGGCAGAGAGCTACTTCTTCTTGCCTAAGAGTTGACTATCCACCACTGCAAACAAAAGAATTAGGTTTTCTATTTTTTTTTTTCTAAAGAAAATCATTAGATAACAGAAGACTGGTGAGAAACCAGTGATGGGTTAGTGGCACTGGATGCTCCACAGATGGTTTGACATTCACTCTTTCCAATTCAGATGATCTCAGGCAAATCATGTCTTCCTGCCTTTTATTGTGGTATGACCACTTTGCTGCTGGTTTTCCATCATGGGGAAGAGGAGATGGAAACACAGTGAGAAAAAAACCAACTTTGGGATTTTTAAGGTTTGTACGTTGGATATTCAGGTGCTGCCCCATTGGAGATAATGCATCAAGGAGAGCCAAGAAGAGGAGAGCAGTGAAGCATCTTTCTTTCCAAGGATCTGCGCCAGAAATGAAGTTCAAAATAAGTTTTCTTGTCTTTAAGACTGAGATATTATTGATTAATTAATTACAGAGGGATAAATGATGTAGTCGTGTGTTATGGGTAAACCATTTAAAGCCTACCAAAAAATAAAAAGCTGTCATCCTTCCCCAGCTCTCGAGAGCAGGAGCCTTTCCAATGAAAAGCTTTGCTAACGAAGCAGTTGTGAAAAATATTTACTGCCAGAGTTTCTGACTGACATTTGCATCTTCTGTAATTTGCCAAACTCTCTGTCCAATTGGAGCGATTTTCATGGGACTATAATTTATGGGAAGGGGTTTTTCCTTCACCTCTCAGTGTCTGCTTAAAAAAACCAAAAAGCATCTTTGGCTCTGAAATTCACACTTAATTTTTTATTTCCTTTTGGCTAGGGAAGGAGGGAGGGGCAAGAGAAAATGGATATAGTAGGAGACAGAGCAGAGATGGAGGAGTAAGAGATAGGAAGGGCTGTTAAGTGCAAAGTTTCTCAAACTATGGGTCGTGGCCACTTAAAAGAGAGCCAAGACGTGTCAGAGGACAGCGGGGTCCTCCCTGGTTCAGCCAAGCGTGAGCCAGCTGAAAATGGACCTGGCTCCTCTCTCCCTATGGAAAAAAAAGATGAATCTGGGGCAAGATCAGCATCCTGGTCCAGCTTGGATGGAAGCAGAGGCTGGAAGAGGGGCTGCCCAGCCATCCTCCATCCCCTGGAGGTGGGAGCCAGCCATGAACACTGCCTACATGTTTTCATGTGAGTGAGAAAATGGTTAAAGAAACCCTAATTGCATTAATCTTCTTGCAGAAGGAGGGAAAGGCAGAGGTGGAGGGGAGATGAACCCCAGCACATGAAGCCTTTTCTCATTTCCCCATCCTGGGCCGAGCCGCTGCCAGCCGAGGGGTCACATGAAGATGGATGAATCAAAAAGAGGGCATTTTTGTAAAGTTTAAGAAATGCTCATTTCAACAGGCTGATTCACTGGGAGAGAGTGGGATAAATTCTGGCACAGCCCACCCTCAGCATCCTCAGCATGGAGCCAGGCACCATGCGCTCTGCAAACCATACCATCCACGGAGCCAGACTATTTTTTTGGGGGGTATAAAATATTCATATATTGGGCTATCGGGAAAATCTGAGCAACAGTGATAGGAACAGGTGAATTTAGGTGGGATCATGAAAACTTACAATGTGTTTCCTGACCAGACAAGTTGTGCCAAAGTCTGACATCGACAGCTACGTTTCCATCATCCTTTTGCACTTCATTGAGAACAGCTGTCACCCAGTTTGCTGATGTCTTTGTACTCTCCTGCACGTTTGCAGCACCTTGGAAGGCAAGAGTCGCTCACCCAGGGTGTTTGCAACCCAGATGGTGCAGGTTCAAGAAGGTGAAGGAAAACTGAGTTGGAGTGGAAAGGACTCATCTGCTTCTCCTTCCAATGGAGAGAAAAATTACAGCTAAAGGGCAAAGTGGCACCAGTGGGAGGAGATCTGGGGTATGGGCACAGCTCAGCAGTGTGCGTCCACGGCTGGAGCTGGCAGCGCTGGTCAAAAGAGAAAGAAAAGAGAATTTTTTGCAGGAAATTTCCCCACTTTCTGCAGGAGTCTGGACAATATATTGCCATTTTGAGAGGTAAAAAAGGATAAAAATTGGCCGGCTCCTCAATTTCTGAGTGACTCAAAGTTGTGCTGCTGGTTTTGCATAACATGTTTGCCAGCACTGGTGTCGCTGGAGTAACAGCGGCTGTGGGCTGGATCCGGCTCTGCTGCACGAAGGACCCCGCAGCACCACAGCCGTCCTCCCCAGAGGCATCAGGTACAGTTTCCAGGGCCACGAGCGAGGTCCATTACCTTGAACAAGTCGCCCTGATCTCTCAAATTGGCAGCTTCTGCATCTGCAAGGGGGGATAATGATATTTACCCACTTCAGAGCAAAGAGCCGGGAGATCTGCTGGAGAGCTGGGCTGCGTAAGCATCACACATTTATCTGCTATCACCGTTTGCTTGGAGTCTCCATGGCTGCATCTCATGCAGGTGGGTCCTTTGATTCGGGAAAGACCCACCCAAAAAGCACTGATATTCTTACACCAAACATCCTTTCCAGAAATAGCCTTTCTCTGCCCACAGTGCTGCTGTGTCAGCGTGAAGCTCTTTGGTCTGGGAAGTGATACCCTTTGCTGTGGGTCTAAATATTTAGAGGTTTCCCAAAGTTCATCCTCCGCCTTGATATGCGTTTTGCTCTACTTTTTGCTAATTATGACAGGAGGCTTGCAAGCAGGTAGCTCCTGGCTTTGACATCAGTGAGATGACTCAGAGAAGCTGAGTTACCCTCTCCAGGAGCAGATGGCAGGAGGAAAACCCATGTAAAAACTGAATTTACTCTGTCTGTGCCATCAGTACACTTGCATTGGCCGCCCTTCTCCCAGCTGATCTGTTTTTATATCTTTTAGTAATGGAAGTTTAAGGTAGGTAACGCCTTAAAGCAAGGTTTTTCCAAGCAGATTTCCAAGATCTGTGGGCATCCCTCTCGCCTGCACCCTGCATCACCCAGTGCCACTCTGTGCAAATCCAGGGTGAAATAGTGCAACTGCAGTGCACGAAGGCAGGATGCCTTTGTTATTTAGTGTTATTTAAACACTTCTAGCACCAGCAAACAACTGGTTTAGCTTGGCCTCTCCTTATCCCACTTTTATAGGGCCTTTCCACCTTTGCAAGGCAGGAAAAGCAACGAGCAACCTCCTGGCCCCACTCTTCCAGATGATGCACCCATCGCTTGGGTCCAGCACCCAGCACTGCCAGCTCTGCCAGGACCCCCCCCAGGCACAGGGATCCTGCCCCAGGCAAGGTCCGGAGCCGTGTCCTGTGCAGGCAGCTGCAGGCAGCTGCAGGCAGCGGCGGCATTTCCGAAGCTGGCGAGCAGCCTCTGGTGGCTGCTGCCTGCTATATATATATATAAAAAATATATATATATTCCCTGCTGAGGGGATGGCAGGGCTCTCTGGATGAGGTGGTTTTAACCTGGGAAAATTTCATTATCTCATTGCAACACTCACCTGGTTGCATTTATATAGGTCCCCTTTATAATTTTGCCTTTCTTTCTGCAGCATCCTGCCAAAATGAGCCCAGTGATGTTGCTCCCATCAGCTTGTTCTTGCTGCGGGGAGCTCTGGGCATCAGTCAGTGGGTTTGCTCTTACAGGGCTTTATGAAAAGCCCAAGAGGATTGGGCTCTGAAGTGACCTCAGGCTTATACTGAAAGTCCAGTACTGACATCAGTCAATCAGGGCCAGAAACAGGGACACATCAACCTCAGGCTTGTCCTCATCAGCACAAATCCCACCGAAGCGCTGAGCAAGGGCGATGTTTCACACCTCACCTGCACGCTCGGCTTATGGGCAGGGACCCATGGGTGGGGGTCAGCTGTTGGACCAAGTTGAAAAGTCCTGCATAGTCCATGGGAAGATTTTATTCCCCTGTTAGTATGGCTTCGTACGTGGCATGGACAACTGCGTTCAACTCACTTTGCTTCTCAGGAAACCCGTGCTGATGGAGCAGTCGTTTCCCAGAAAGGTTTCTGCATGCAGAGCCCACATCACTTGCCTTCAAATGAGGGAGAGGATGTATTTCCAAAAATTTCCTGTTCACATGATACAAGCTAACACTTCCTTCAGAGAAACTGTGCTCAGCATGGCTGCAAAAATGCCAGAGCCCTGCTGACAAAACAATGAGGATTGCAAGCCTGGAAAAACGTTTCTTAAATCTGCACTGAGATGATGGTTAACAAGAGTGAAACAGAGAAGGTAGTAAGAAACCTACCTAAAAAGATGTACATGGACATTTTTTATGCTGGATCTCCAATCTGAGATCACCAAAGACATCTGGAGCTCTGGTCCTTAATTGCACTGCCTGCCCTGCTGAAGCTGCACTGGTAGGTCCTGATTTCAGCCTAATCCCAATTTATTATTTACTTGCACTGTAACAGGGATAAGGACCACGCTTCCTGCAAAAAGACAGCTGCTGGCAAGGCAGGTGGAGGATAGAGACTGTGACCCTGCCTTGTATCTAAATGGAAGTAAGGTTGGGCAGGAAAGCTTTGTGCTGGATGGCCGTGCCATAGGGCAGATCAGGGCAATGCAACCAAGAACAGCAGCGGGTGCTGGTGCTGCTCATCCTGCCCTGGAGCTGGCAGACACTTCTGGCTCCTTGTGTCAGCCTGGGTTTCTATTTCATTTTATTTGGCCCCAAAATACTCATCAGAATGGCAATGGGGCCCCATGGAGTTATGTTAGCAGGTAGGGAGGTGCGTGCAGGTGATGTCGGCTCCAGCATCACTGACACGTGCTGCAGTTGGCACCATGGATGTACCCTAAAATTAGGCATTGGGTTTTGCTCCCTGTTTGCCTGATTCCTCGCATCTGTAAGTGATTGCTAATGATGCTTTTGTCAGGGCCTTGAGGGCACTAATGGGCTTTAACAGCCCTGAGCAGCTTCACCTGGGCTTTCCACCTACACCCATGGCCCAGGAGCCCATTTCAGCCCAGCATAGGGCTGTCAGTCCCTGTCCCAGCGATGCCGCAGGATGCTGGTCTCCATCTCTGGCCATGTCGCCGTGAACTCAGCTGATGACCTGGGCTCTTAGACAAACCTGCTTGTGATCTCCAGCTCTGCCCAGCTCCATGCTCAGGTACTGCAGCCCAGCCCATGGGGACGATCCCCCTCCGGGTGTCTTTAGTCCCCTGTGGTGGCCCCTTTAGTGGGAACGAATATGTGCTTCCTTCCATGAAATAGGAATTTTTCCCATTCTGTTGAAACCTGTGAAGTGAAGGATAACCTCTATCTGTAATAGATGTTATTTGTGATGACCAGGTTTCCCTGAAAGCGTAACTCTTGTGCTGATTTTGGGTGGGAGTCAGTATGAATCAACTCAGGGGATGGGCTTTCTCACTATCAAAACAGTTTTGCTGTTCCATATATTGAGCTGATGCCCTCAGACCAATTAACTTGTTCATCTCTAATGTGTTATTGAGCACTCGGATACAAAAAGGTGGTGGGAAAACTCTGAGGGTTGCTTTCTCTGTTAGCAGGAGAGAGGTCTTTTGCTCCCCTTGGGTCTTATTTAGATAGACTTCAAAGTTCTGGGCAAAGAACAACCAGCTTTGGGAATAAGGGCTGTTTGGGCCCTGGCTTGGGTGGGTTGTGGCAGAGGATGGAGATGGTTCCCACAGAGTAGGCAGCTGCCCAGCTCGGACCTCCCAGACCTGCAGCTGGGCTACCTGTCTTGGGAGCGCAGGGCTCCCTCCGTTATTTCAGTCACGTCTCTTCCATCCAGCAAATAGGTTGAAACCTATTGAAGATCCTTCTTGTCTTGCGCGGTAAAGGCTTTTTTTTCTTCTACAAAAAGGGCTTAGAATTTTTTTTTTTTATTTTAGTTCCCAGTTGTAAAGAATCTGATGTCCCGCCCTAATCTTCTGACTTTTCAGCCTGGAAGCAGAGCAATCTTTGCTGTGAGCAGTCTGCATGATCTCCAATAGACACCTACAAGACAAGGTGGAGATTATTTCAAAGTACATCACTTTCTGCTCCCAGAAATGTCCATTCTGCCTTCTCGAGCACCAGCACAACGCTGCCAGGCAGCCGCTCCTGCCTCGAGTCTCCTCGCTCCCCACAAGCAGCCGCTGCCATTAAGCCCTCCTTTCAGTGTTTCCCTTCGCCATGCCCCTGTGGGAGATGCTGCAGATAGAGCAGTCGCTGAACCGCTGGAGGCAGGCAGGAGATGGTGGTGGTGCCCCCATGGCTCATACCGCATGTCCCATGGCTGCTGCACGGAGGTCTGGCTGCTGCAGGTTATCTCCCCGAGCTCCGTACCTCCCTATTACCCCACCGCCGCTCCCATGATATCACCAGGCTGGTCTGAGCAAGGATCTCTCTTCCATGTGGTTGCCATTAATTCCACCACCGCAAACATCAGCCTGAGGTACCGGACCGTATCGAGCAATCGATCTCTAATTGCCGTATCCCTCAGTACAACAAAAAGTCCAAAAGGAAAGAGAAAGGGAATAAAGAAGCCAAGAGCTTCCCCCTGCCCACTGCAGATGGCTCGTGAGAAGCCTCAGGTGGAAAATAACCCCCCTGCGCCCTGTGCTATGTCCCTCTTGCAGAGGAACGAGCCAGGAATTTCATGCATGCAGAACAACCACCAAACAGTCCCTACAGGTCTGCCGAGGACCACTGCTCACCAAGCGGCTGCTTGTTTACCTGCCGCCCATTTCCATAGCGTGGGCGTGCAGCCGCGTTCCTGGGAGCCCCGGCTGCTCCCCACCTGCCCGACCTGTCCGTGCACAGGTAACAAAGCTCGAAGCCACCGTTTGGCAGCAGAGCCGCAGATGGGCGATGCGATTGCTACGGGGAAACGCTGCCAAGGATGCTCAGCGCCGTGCTAGGCTTACTGAAGGAGCCAGCTCAGCAGCTGGGGTGTAAATCGGCGTAGTGATATTGCTGCCGGTGGATGGATGTGACTTTACACCGGCTGAGGGTCTGAGCTGGTGGCTGGGGACTGAGCTCTGGGGATGCACAGCACGGCAGCGCTACCTTCCTCGCACGGGATGACGAAGAGGAGGAGGTCAGCCTCCATGCTCCAAATCCCCTTCCACAGGAGCTCTCCTTGTCCACTGGCCCTGGAAACATCACAAGGAAACCACCCTCCCCAGCTTACGTGTCCTATTAAGCAACACGGACGCGTCCCTCCCGAGCACGGATCCGTGCTCAGAGGTGGCTGCACCAGCACAGCAGGGCCCTGCGCTCCCCGGGCAGCTCTCAGCCGAGCAGGACATACTGTCTGGGTCTCAGATATGTAGGCGACAACTTTTATTGCTTTTTATTGGTGCCATGCTGATGGTGAGCCAATGCATCGCTCGCTTTCACAGCCCCCGCGTGCTGCTGCTGCCGTCTGCAGCGATGCGGGGGAAGGCTGTCCCTGCCCAGCCTGGGCAGGGGAATCGGTGCCAGCATTTTCCCGGGGGATGCTGAAAGAGCTGCACTTCAAAGGCTCAGGACATGTCCACGTTGCCTTCGGCTCCACCAGCCCACGGTTCGGGGTGGAAGCTGCTTGTGTCAGCAGCTGGAGCCAGGAGGCAACCCGGGGCTGAGCCAAGGCTGCCAGCCAGGATCGGCAATCAAGTCGCCCAGCCTTTCCCTGCTGGTCCCCAAAGCATCCCCAGCCGCTGCAAAGTACCCCCAAGAGACGGTCCAGGACCATGGGCTTTCATCCTGCACTTGCAAGTAGCCATTTGTGTCAATTTGGGCACGTTCCTTCCCCTCTCCTGAGCTGTCTGGGCCAGGGGCTGTTTTGTGCCCTGGGCTGTGCCACTCTAGTTCAGTAGGATGCTGCTGCTGTCACATTTGATTTTTCTTTTTTCTCTTCCTCTCAGAAAGAGGCAAGTTACATAAAACAAAAAAATTCCCATCTTAATGGTGGATGAATTATTTAAATGGGTCTGTTTGCTAATGTGATTGACTTCAACCAACAGCACAGGTTGAACTGTAATTATGGGAAAACAATCAAATCTCTATCTGCGTTCGAACCATACTGGTCTTGCCACTTTTTTTGTATTATAGCAGAACCTGTTGGGCAGCTTTAGTTAAGCTGAGCCTCCTTTCTGCTGCTGGGGCAAAGAAACGCAAACCAGTAGAGCCAGTCAGACTGCAAAGAAAAATTATGGCTTATTGTCTGTGCAAGTTCACCCACACTGCTCACTCCTGTCTCCCGTGTCCCAGATGACCGTCTCTTGATCACAACTTAACTGAGCCAGAGGAGTCGAGGGAGAGACGCAGAGGCAGTCCCCCAATGTGAGTATTGTGCCTGCACTGATTTTTATCCGTCCCCTGGCATCCTGGACAGTGTTACATAGCTGGGAAGGGAGCTGGCGTGAGCCATGCA
This sequence comes from Haliaeetus albicilla, assembly GCF_947461875.1. Taxonomy (NCBI): domain Eukaryota; kingdom Metazoa; phylum Chordata; class Aves; order Accipitriformes; family Accipitridae; genus Haliaeetus; species Haliaeetus albicilla. The sequence goes on from NC_091484.1 coordinate 4,336,830, forward strand.
TGGAGAATTGCCCAAAATCCGCACAGCAGCGCGCCGGGGAGAGCTGTCACTTGGTGCTGGCAGCCGGAGCCCGCTCCAGCTCCCATCTGATGGGCAGAGGCTGTCGTATCACGGGCTTGCTTGTTTTTCTGTCCCCTCTCGGAGTTCGTGGAGGAAATTTGGATTTTTCTAGCAGCAGGGGAGTTGATGGCTTGCTGCAAAGAGGCGGCTCTGTCTCTCTGGGCATGCAGGGTCGGCAGGGAGAGGACCTCAGCCAGTCTGGGCTGCGTGGCCACTGCCCAGTTGGGACCCCAGGGTTCTCCTTTCCTCTAACAAAAGCTTCTCCTCTGGCGTTTTCCTCTTGAGCATGAAAGGTAATGAGATATCACTGGAATCTGAAATGTAAGAAACAGCATCCAGCTCTAGCTCGGGCAAAGTGAAATAGTCGTGTGAGGGTCAGGGCAGTTTGTGGGTGTCAGGGTTTATGCGAGTACCAGGGAGTCTGGTCACGTTTGCATCTAAAGAGCAAGAACGAGAGGCAGCAAACACCAAAGCTCTCTCTGAGCAAATATCTGGGTTGCGTGACAGCCGTGGTGGGAGCAGAGCCGGGTCCGCCTAAATTGACAGCATCTCTATTGCTAGGGCTAGGAAGAACCCTTTTTTCCCTCTGTGGCAGCTGGGAGGTGGGTTGCGGTGACCCCCGCTAGCTGGGTGAGGTGGCCTTCTGTCCCCCCCCCCACCTTCAGACCCTCTATTCCCATGGCATTCCCCATGGGACATCCTGCTGGTGCCCTCCCAGGGCAGGCAGATATGCTCCTGCAGGAATATTCAGCAGCGCTGGAGCTTGCTGGAGCTCCAGGGGCAGCCCCAAGCACGAGGTGTGATGCTGATGGGGGCCGTCATCCCCCTCCCTGCTCTCCCCTACCTTAAATCCAGGTCAAAGGAAGAGATGGTGGGATTGCTGGAGGGGGGAGGCTGTGTCTGCACAGGCTGCCTCCCTGCGCAGGGATTTTGCCGCTGTGGGTTGGAGTGTCCCCATCGCCTGCTCCTTGTCCCCTCTGCTGGGATGGTGCCATGATGGGGAAAGCCCCAAAAGCACTTAAAGGGGAGATGACCACAGATTGCCCCATAGCTTCAGTGAAGGACATGGGACACTGATGCCTGGTATTGATTCAAAACACAGCCTGGGCAGCAAAGTGTCCCCAACACTAATGTGTCACCAACCATTTGGGACAAGCAGAGATGCCTCAGCCCATAAAAATGCCTGGCTGCGCCTGTGCCACTTGTTGGATGGCACAGTGTGGGGTTGAGGTGGTAAGAGAGGACCTGTCCATGATGCCACAGCTGGGCTAAAGCCCCGGTGGAACAGAGCTACCCTGGAGAGGATCAAGTCATCGCTTGATCTGGATCAGATGCAGGATGAAGCCGGCAGAGAGCTGCCCAGCAAGGTAGGGAAGCGTGGTCCCGTGCAAGCCTGTTCAAGAAGCAGATATTTCCCAAATACGGCATCTCCCGCTGAGCTTTGCCCTCGATCCACTCGAGAGCAGTGAAAGGGTGCACATGTCCCGGCTAGCCTGCAAATATGCGGTGTGTTAGGGGCTGCGCTCAGGAGTGGACTAGCTCTGCTTGGCAGACGTGCCTGCAGCTGGCTGGACTAATGTATGGCTGTGAGGAAGGCAAAGCCACGCTGGGTGGGTTTTTCTTCCAAATTAGAGGCGTTGGGCACTTTCCTTCCCCAGAAGCAGGGAGGTAAGTGGAACTTCCCACCTGTTTTGACATGAGCTGCAGGAATTCCCGAAGGATGGAAATTTGGTGGAATTAGTCCTTGGCATCTTTCGTCAAAACTTTTCCGGGGCTTTCAGAGGCAGTTCATTTGTTCCAGCTGCCCGACACCATAGGCATGTTCCCGTAGCACTTTGGTGATGGGAACCTGGCTCCCAAACCTCAGCAGGAGAAGATGCCAAGGCCAGGAAGAGAAAGCATCCACCCTTCCTGCCCCACTTGTGCTTAATCTGGGGATGGCCCAGGTGAATGACGCCTGAAAACCTGTCATTGCTCAAATTGCCCAAAAGGAGCCTTGAAAGCAGAGAAGCAGCATCCGGAGATTTGCTCCGTCACTGCCTTAGAAGAGCCACGTGGGATGTGCAGGGAAACCCGAGGCACAAGGTCTTGCCCAAGACTGGAGCTGTGAGCGTGGTGAATGAAAGGGCCCCTCGCAGCCCCCCTGACCCCCCCTCGCCCCAAACCAGGCACCGCTGTGGTCCCAGCAGCTCACAGCCACCGATGGCCAAGGGGACCGTGTCCTGCGCAGGTGTCGTGTGCATCGGTGGGGACCTAGTTTGGGAAAATAACAGCAGACACGACAACATTGCCCCGGGTCTTTAACGCAAACAGAGCCTTTCCTGCAGCTCCTGCTATTATAAAAGAGAAGTATTTACTGACCACCGAGACTTTAGCCTTACATCAGTGGATAAAAGCCTGACGTGGTCCTCCAGCCCCCTGAAAGCTGGGGCATCCCCGTCGGCAGGGTGTCCCAGCCACCTGGTTCAGCTTTTGGACCTGCACCACCAGTGGCTTTAAACTGCCCTGGCCATGGGGATAGGGCCAGATCCAGCACCCCGAGGCCCTGTGAGCTCCCACGGAGGAGAAGTGCCGCACACCGTCCCACCCCCATCCAGCTGACCTGGTTCAACCAGTGGAGCCGAAGCACCCAGGATAGTTTTGCAGGACTGAATCTTCCTAGTACATAACCCCCTTTTTAAACAGTGCTGTAGAGAAAAACTGATTCAGTTAAAGACTTCGTTACCTGCACCGTATCCAGGGGAGAGAGATTTATTCTTTTCATTTGCATGGCCATTAGCTTGACTCGGGATGCCCACACACATCCTAACACAGCAGGAGCAGAGGTGCCAGTTTATGTGAGCATAATTATGATGGATCTTCACACCCCTTTACCCCACACAAGACCTGCTTGCCCATGCAGAACCAGGAATGATGGATTCTCCATCTGTCAGGAGCAACGTGGGCTCCGAGGCATGCTGGCTGCCAAGGTCTTCTGCCATGGAGGAGGAGACGGCGAGATCGAGATTCTCCCCAGGTGCCATGTGCAGTGTCACGGGATCACAAGCGAAGCATGGGGTGATACCACAGTCTATCAGAGCTTCCCAGGGTATTTACCACCCGCTTTCCCCAGCCGAGGGCTCTGGGGACAGGGGAGGCAATGGGAGCTTCTTGGCTGGACTGGGTGGAGGTTGGGACCACGCGCCTCCGCTCCCGACAGGGCCTTGAGCTATTCCCTGAGCCTCACCGCTTCTCAATTAAAACATCTGAAAAATGTGATAATGCTTCATTACCCACTTCCCAGAGCATTTTGAGGTGTTAATTAAGTAATGTTTATAGAAGCTGTGGTTACCCCGAGATGCACAGGCAGATAAGTGGCTACTTTTAATCAGGTTCTGAATCCTCGTGTGGGCACACAGACCTGCCCACAGATCCAGCCAAAGCCCACTGCGCTCTGCAGAGCATCACAGCATGGCCAGCGGGTCCGAATGTGAGTATGTCCCCCCTGAGCGGGGAGCAGGACAAATATTTACTGCTAAACCTCAGCAAAGCAGCAGGGAGCTGTTCATTGAAGGAACTGGGGAGGAGGAGGAGGACAAAACCTCCCTCCCAGCTGGGGATGGCATGAGAGTAGACCCCTTAACTGCTCACCCTGCTACATAAAAAACAAATTCTGGTTCCTGGGTATATTCAGGTATTGCAGAGGACTAACTTCTGCTTTAGTGATCCTGCAACACCAGGGCAGCAAAGACCCTGTTCTGGGAGGAGGGATGTCCCTGCGCCCATGGGACACGGGGACACCCACCAGCTGGGGGCTCTCAAGCAGAAATAAGGTAATGGAAGAAAATCCCCATTGCTTTGGTCATTGCCACAGCGGTTAGAGAAGCAGAAGCTGACCCCAAATGGCCAGGCTGGTGGGGGAGAAACTGAGCTGCTGGGTTTGCGATAGCCGGGGCTGCGCTCTATTATGGCAACGTACTTTATAGGGTTGAAGTAAATAGGTTTGCAGGTTGGGACTTGAGGCTGCACTTCTTCACCTTGGAGGATTCGCTCTTGTTCTTCTCTCCCTGCAACGGGGCACGTCTGCACGCATGTCAACAGGGACAGCATCTCCCTGGCGCTGCTGGTCCTGTTTAACTTGTTCAGGGGGCTGCGACCAACGCCGGTCCCCAGCAAACCCAAAGGGCCATCAAAAGAGCTCATAGCCCCGCTGCGGCTCTGCACGGCCCCGGGTGGGATCCCCATCCGAATTCAGCAGAGGCAACCCTGGGGTTTGCAGCAAGGGTTCGCTGCAAACCGGCCTCCTGGCTGGTGGAGCAGCACAGAGCAGCTGCCCTGCGTTGGGGAGGATTTTCGGGTTGTGCAAGGTGGAGGAAGGCACCAAATCCTCCTCCCTGGCCAGGTGAGAGCTGAAGCTGCTCCTCCTGTCTCACCCGTTGGGGGATAATTTTGCAATCTGCCGGCCCCTATCCAACACCCACCCTCAAAACCAGCGCGGTGGAGAGCAAGCACTGGGCTCCATTTTAGGACAGCCTGTGCCATGTTAAGTCATACAAATAAACAAATGCCCAGAAAAAAAAACCCAATGCGCACAAAAAACTCTCCGATCTGCCAAGCGCCCAGTACATCAGCAAAGCGGATCAGCTTCACACTGGCCTGCAAAATACTCCTGGCACTGCAGATTTTCCATGAGTGATCAGGCAGCTTTTCTGGGTATAAATTCAATTTATAATTCTAAAATTAGACCAGGAACATAGTAGGGTAGCCAAGAAAAGAAAGTTTTGCTGGTGAAAGCAGCCCTGCCCAGCAATTGCCCTGCAAAAGGTATATTACATAAATCCAGCCTGAAGCTGAAAACTCCGGCACTGCTGATGGGGAAATATCTGGTTGTAAATCCATTAAGCTTCACTGATCCGACAGTGCCAGAACGTCAGAGTCCTGCCTTTTTTTTTTTTTTTTTTTTTAACATCTTAAGCTCATTTAGCTAATGAGCTGCTTTACTCTTCTGAAGGGAAACAGTGCTAAGGGTGAGGATGTGCCATGGCTCGATGGAAGCATGGCAGGCAGCATTGGGAATGGTAATGAGAGGCCAGGAACCCCCCAGGGACCAGGGAATGGGGGACGGCTGTGCTGTCAGAGCCAACTGTCTGAATCCGACCCTTCCCAATCTGAGTCCAACCCTTCCCAAGCCCCCTGGCATGGGCTAGGAAATAACTTTCCTGCCGATTTTCCTTTCCCCAGCCACAGTCAGGAGCATCCTGAGGAGCCCCGAGGAGCGATGCCATCGGTACCCGGGCGAGGCTGGGGGCTGCCCCAGCCCCGTATGTGAGAGCCGACGTGCCAGGGACCCTGTACCCCAACCTGGATCCCGTGTCCCCCCCCTTGAGCTCAGCACTGAGGGACGAATAGAGCAGGTGAGCAAAGCCACGGCTGTCAGCGACAGCTCTGCCCCGGGGTTTGGGCTTTCCAAACCCACCAGATTTAAGGGCTGGATGAGGAATTTGCCTTTGGTCCCCAACACTGGGGCTCTGTTTGCAGAGGGCACCCGTCACTTTGAAATACGCCCGGCCCCGCCGGCACGCCAAAGGGCTGCTCCCGGTCCCGCATCTGGCACCGCCGGGTGTATATTACAGTGACAGCTCTGGAAAGGGCTCAGGGCTGTAAATGAAATCCCTGTCTCGGGGAGCAAGCTCCACACTGAGGGACTCTGTGGTCTGGTCTTCATCAATAAATCCTCTCGAGCAGGGCGGGGGAGCGGGGGGCTGTGGCTTCATGCCTTGGCCAGTCCACACCAGGCGAGAAGGGAGCAAAGCCGAAGCCCTCAGAGAGCCTGGGCTGTCTGCAGGGTTGCTCTGCTGCAGCAAAAGGATGAATCCTGGGTACAGATAGAGGGGGGTGATGCTTGTGCAACATCTCTGCAACCGTGTGTGTGCACGGACCAGAGACCCAAAGTCCTCACCAGGTTTGCTGCAGAGTGGCAGTCCCGTCTGCAAGCAGGGACGGATGCTGGCATCTCAAAAAGCGCCGAAAATGGCAATAGCTTTTCCCCACTGATCGGATCCCCAGCAGGTCACCGATTCCCACTGACCTGGGGACTCTGAGGAAAAGAAAATCAGGAGTGAGTCCCAACCCTGGTGGCACCTCAGCCGCAACCATGCACGGAAGGCAAAGCTGCTGCCCACACCCCAGCCCCAAATCCTGATCTGCCGGGCTCTGCCCGCAGCACTGAGTCACAGCAGCAGCAAAGATCCAGATCTGGTGCTGAGCACCTGGGCTGCCCCCGTGCCTTCCACCTCCAGCCACATCCAAGCCCAGCCCTGCCTCCCCGAACCGCGGGCTGGCACGAGCCCCAGTCTGGATGTCACCTTCCCAGGATGTCCCAGCTGGAGCCCCATGGCCCAAAATTCCAGGCGCTGTTCAGCCCTCCAAGGCACCAGCCTTGGGGAAAGGGCAGCACCGAGGTGGAAAGGGGCTGATCCGGCACCAGCGAGCATCGTAGGGAGCCCACACGGCCACCGCTGGCTCTGGTCCCAGTTGCAATCCCTTCCCAGTATACAGCACTGGGGAATGCAATGGGAATTAGTGCCTGAGCACATCAAAGCCTTCCCAGCTGGCACTCGGGGTTTCAGCCCCATGACGGCAGCAGTGGGTCTCACAACCTCCCTTCAGCCCTGGGGAGGTGCTTTGCCCAGGGCAGAGCTGAATTTAGAACTCAGCAATCCCGGGAAGTGCTTCCCATCAGCACCAGGGGGTTTGATTTTTCTTTTTTGTAGTAGAGCTGGGTATTATTTCCCCTGGCTCATTATTCAGTTATGGCTCTTGGGGCTGAGCAGCAGAGATCGGTTCCCAATCCCATTTCACGGCAGCTGATCCCGAGCTGCGCGAGCCGCGACAAGCCATGCCGTGCCTCACGCGGCTTTTACTTGCTGGGAGAGATCGCCCAGCCCTCGGAAAGGGTGGGTTCTGCCCAGGAAAGTGGGAGCAATGAATATTTTTTTTAATTGTTTCTCCAGACAGTGAGATCTCTGCTTATTTGCTCAAAACAAGGAAGCTGTTTTGCTGATCCAAGCGTGCTAAGAGCACGCAAGCCGAGCTCGCTGCTTGTGCTCGCTGGCGCGTGCCTCATTTCTTTTGAAAATCAGACGCTTTAGGGGAAAGTTTCTTCTTCCAGCTCTGTGCGCCCACATCTTGCATATGCAGGTGAGCCGGCACACCTCTGCTCTGCATGCAGATAAAGGCACAGGCAGGCTGCCGGCTGGGAGCCGGGCTGGGAGTGTGCTGGAGCCCGGCAAAAACCTCCCTGTGCCGCCGTGAGGCTGCAAAACCCAGGTCCCAGCCTGGCCTTTCACCTTTGAACCACAGAAAGGAGATTTTCTCCCTGGTCATCTCATGCATGGTTGAAGACTGAGTGCCCGGGTGCTTTGTCGCACCCCTCCTGCCCAAATCCTGGGGGACCTTCCACACTGCTCTGCGGGGATGCTCGGACACACGCCGCTCCTTGGTACCACCATGGTCCAGGTGGGACCTGGTCCCACAGCTATTTCAGGGCATCTAAGACTCCCCAAGGCTTTGGCTGATGGAAAGGAAAGAGTTTATCCCAACATCAGCATCCCAGGGAGGAATGAGGTCATCGCTGATGTAATGAGCTTTCTCATCTCCAAAGTTTCCGTTTTCCATCCCTGCTAGTAATTTCAAAATTTATGGGATTAGGGGAAAATTCTTAAAATTAGGGCAACATTCTTCAAAAACAACCACTTTGCTTTCAGGCTGTTTGTTTACCCCCTGCCTTTCCCAGCTTACTGAGCTGGGGGGTGTCATGGGTTGCTCTCCACCTCTCCTGTTGTTTTCACCCCAAAAAAAGGAAAAAGCAAGGGTTTTTTAGAAAGCAGAGCACTTTATCCGTTCTCTGGGATTATTGAACACTACTGCCAGCACTAAGTGATGGCACTCAGCATGATGGAGCATTAACAACCCCATAACCTCAATGGGGAAACTGAGGCAGGGGCAGGTGGAGCAGAGACCTGAGCCCAGGGCAGGACCTGGGACACTTCTCCCAGTGTGGAGGGACTGGGGACAGCCAGCACACCCTGGAGTGCTCCAGCTCACGTCCAGCTCCACGGATGCTGTACTCACACCGGCCCTGCACCCACCAGGATTCCTGTGGGGCTCGGCTTTGTGCATCACCTCTCCAGGTTTCACTGTAAAATGGGGTGAATAACACTCAGTTTGGTGTCTCCCAAGGGTTCGAAGAGGCTGCAGCTGGTGAGGCCACGCGGGGAGCGATGACAGCAGGGCAGCTGAGCGGTACGTGTTCCCTTCGTAGAAGCCGTGCGTGGTGCCAGAGGGAGGAGGGATGCACGGGAGCATCTCGGGACCCGGTAGGAGATGGGTCCATCAGGCTCAAGTACAAAAGCTGCCGCGACTTTTCCCATCTTCAGTCCCCAGCAACATGGTCCCAACATGAGCCCTGCAGTGCCTTCCTCAAGAAAATGCCCTGCCCACCTCATCCCAGAGAAATGCAATTTAAACAGCTCAAAGAGTAGAGGAAAAGCCTGGTTTTTTTCAGCTGGGCTTTCAGTTCCCCCATTTTCCGAGCCATCACTCTCTGCTTTGCCCGTGCCCCCAGCCCAGGGCTGAGGCAGGGTGGACAAAAATGCGTCCGCGGATGAGCCTGCTGCTTTGTGCATGTCTGTGGTTTAGCAACTGATTTCACTTTCTAGATTTGGGCTTTGTCCTGTTTCTAAGACTTTCCAGAACACCACATACACAAGAAGCTTCTCTTTTATTGGACTTTTTCTTTCTATTTTAGGTTGAAACCTGAATAATCTGAAACGAAAGAACATCCTCACACTGGAAGCAGCCCGGTGTGCGGCACAGCCCTGAACATGACCACGGAGAGTTTTGCAGAGTTCCTGAATAAGCTCAAGGAAATCCATGAGAAAGAGGTCCAAGGTAAGGAGACATAACAAGTCTTCTTAAAAACTGGCTAAGGTCCATTTCTTTGTCATGCCACCTTGATCTGTTTAGTTTCGAATAACCTGAAGGGTGGAGGAGCAGGTGTGGATTAGGGAGCTTTGGGAATTAGGGCTCAGCAAGCATCACCCACAGGGATGGATGGGGACACAGGGTGACAGCCTGGCCCTCAGGGGAGCACACCTTCCGATGGCACCTTGGTATCTCTCACCGGTGGAGAATGAGGTTTACCGAGAAAATTGCTAACTTTTTGGATGAGGTGGAGCAGAAGAGAGAGGGTGTTCCCACATCCCATGTTCCTGGAGAGCAAGCCATGGAGGTGTTCAGTCCCTGCAGGAATCCCACTTGCTCCAAGCATTAATCACGGGGGATTTGGCTTCTTTCCTGCTCCTGCTGCCCCGGTCTATGATAAAGGTGAACTGGGAGGTTTGCAGAAGTGACATGCACACCTGCTGGGCATCTTCTCTGAGCGACGTGGATTGGAGTATATTTGGATACTGAGGGATCAAAGGGAAAGTGGAAAGATGCAATAATCTATAAGACAGAAGCAGCAGGAGTATGAGGCTCTGTTAAAGAAAACCTTAGAGTCAGGTTGGATAGTTTATTCCTCTGGGGAATAAACTATTCCTCAGGTCATACATTATTAAAATAAGAACTATTAGGTTAAGCAACCAAATGCCAAATCCAATTGTTTTCCTATTAGAATAATTCCCAGTATCAATATTATGAACAAAACAAGAGCGCTTTTGGAGGATTCTGGCTTATGAATTCATTCTTCTCTTGTGTAATTTCAAGCCATGTGAGAGTTAGAGGAAACTGTTGAGCAATTTAAACCACATGTTTACATCTACTTTGCATAAAATGGATTTGACAAGATGTAACGTCTGCAGATCCATCAGCGAAAGCTGTTCTTGTTCAGCTGTAAATATCCTCCAAGATGCTTTGCAGCCCTGAGTTATAAAATACTGCCCACCTGGGAAATGCGTGCTGTAACAAGAAATAAGTAGAAACAGAACTGAAACAGACTTTTTGGAGGTGGGAGGGAAATGCAGACTCATTAAACAGTGGAAATACAAAATGTGCTCACATTTTGTACAACTTTTCCAGCTATGTTAAACTGTGATATTGTTTAACACAGGCAATGTGATATTCCTTCTCAGAAATAAGGTTGGTAAATTGATGAGGTTTCTGCAAAGCCAGGCACCCTCCTGAAGTTCTCTCATCGCATTTTGTTTCTATGTGCCGGGGAATTGGCAATAAATACCCACCTGCCCGTCTCTGTTAATTATTCCAGGTCTGCAAAGCAAGCTGATGGAGCTGACGACAGAGAAGTGCCGGTGAGCAATGCCACATCTGCTCTACCCACGCCACGGCGGGACGGAGGGCGGAGGGGACATTACACCGCTTCATTTTCAGACCTCCCGGGCACTCCTCCAAGGCTGCCTGATTTCGAGAGCCTGGTTTGCCTTTCTGGCCCTGCCAAATTCAAACTTCTTGGTGGCTTTTGCCGTGCAAGTCCTCAGCCCAGGCAGGGCTTGGGGTGATCCCAGCCTACCTCCAGTTTGCCTTCCCACCGGCAAGTGATGCTTGTGCCAAGGGGCTCTTGCTCTATTGGGAAGCAATAAACTGGGACAAAGCAAGCTGCTGACTCCAAGGGCGGGTGTCACAGGGCAGCATCTGGGCTCTAACATATTTGTTTCCCCTCCTGCCACACAAGCAAAAGCAATTCAGCCATACCGGTGTGAACAGCACGGCAGGCTTAGGGCAGAAATCCTTTCCCTTGACAGGGTGCTGCAGATAAAGGCACATATTTGGGGGAGAAATCTAATAACCCTCTTTTCTTTGTTCTGTTTCTTCAATTAGCGATGCTCAGAGAATTGAAGAGTTGTTTGCTAAAAATCACCAATTAAGGGAACAGCAGAAGGTCCTTAAAGAAAACGTAAAGGTGTTAGAAAACAGGTAAGATTTCTTTTTCAATAGGGTGGTGCTTGGTGGCAGCGAGTGCACCCTCCTAGGGGGAGCGTTTGGGGTTTGCTGTCTTCCCAGAAGCGAGATGTAGCACATGAACCTCTTTTTTGCTCATACATGGCTGCTGGGAGAGCTGGGGGAGCCCGGGCACATGCAGAAGAGCTTTCCTAAGCTGATGGTGGTGGGACTGGATCTGGGGGGATGGAAGGACCAGGGCTGGGCTGCACGGGTGATAACCCCTCTCACCAATTCGGGGTGATGGGCTGGGTGTTCACGCTTCTCCGTGGGGAGGGCAGGAGCTTATTTCCCCCATGGGAACTGTGTGGCAACAAGCTGCCGGCCATGGATTTTCCTCCAGGCTGCGAGCGGGTCTCTGCGACAGATGCATGGTCACCCAGGAACTGGCAAAAAAGAAGCAGAATGAGTATGAGACCTCCCATTTCCAGAGCCTGCAGCACATCTTCATCCTCAGTACGTACCACTGCCTGCTGTAAGCTCGGCTTCGGCTGGCTGAGTCTTTGCTCAGTTAATGCCTCTCCCAGGTATTTGCACGTGAGCCCCCCCCGGTGACCAGGCACCCAGGAGGGGTTTGGGGAGGAGGGAGGGAGCCGACACAAGTGTGGGGACCTTGAAAAATTGGATCTGACCAGGACTGTGGATGGCAGCCTACATCCCCCCCGCCAAAGCAGAGGTGACTGCTCACACAAAGCAGCAGCGCTGGGAAGTTGCAGTCCTCTGTACCTCCAGAAAAATGAGAAATTCTCATGCCGAGAGCAGCCCCGAGCTGGCCAGGCCATGTCAGCTGCCTGGAAAAAAGATGCATTTGGCACCGCAGAAGCAACACTCTGGCAAAGACAGGAAAGTCATAGCAGCAGCTCAGCACGGGTAAATGGAAATCAAGCAACACTTGTGATGGATCTTCTCCTGAGCCTTTGGCAGAGCTCCCAGCACCACTCAGGCTCGGAGTGTTTTTCCCTGGGGATCTGGCTGGCCCAGGGAAGGTCGTGGGGGTAAAGGAGATAAGGCATTAGGAGGGATGGAGAGGTGCCAGCAGCTTTTGGGTTATCTCCCCTGTTATGCCATTGCTCCCAGAGCGCTGCTTTCGAGCAGGAGTGAGCTGAGGCAGCAGCCCACCCTGCCTGCTCTCACCGCAGCACCCGGCTGCTGGGTGCTCACAACTCCCTCTGCCCTTCGTCCGATCCCCCCCGAGGCCCCCAGCCTTCCCTCTAACACAGGACCCCCTCGTTGGGGGCGGCTGTGGTGCTCCCAGTCAGGATACTGGCTGTGTCCATCCCATCGTGCCACAGCCACCACCCCACCTGAGTCGTGCCCTCCCCTTGAGCTGGATGGGCTGCAAAGCAGACCCTAATCCTTACAAATCGAAGCTGGAAAGTTGCTCCCTTTTATCCCTTAGCCCCCGGTGTGTTTTCAGAGAAGGAAGAAAATTCGGCATCCCCCCAAAACCTGGTGCCATTCCCTCCTCCTCCCCCATGCACCCCAGCAAGCTGCAAGGAGCATCAGCTCTCTCCTTGCAGCACCTGAATGCGCGGCACAACTTGTGTCCCTGCAGCTAACGAGACGAACCGCCTGAGGGAAGAGAACAAAACTCTCAAGGAAGAACTGAAGAGACTCCGGAGCCTGGAGTAAGCTCTCTGCTGGGTTTCATTCATTATGAGGGGTATTGGTAAGGACAGAGGCATCCCCACAGCTGAGCAGGGCTATGGCCAGACCACGGTGTCCTCAAGGGGTATTTTAGCATCTAATTCCTACAGATTCCTGTAGATGTTAGACACCGAAACACCCGTAATGGTCTCTAAGTCCTTGTTGGCCTTCGCTCACTCCCCTGTTCACCTGCACCCAAGGATTCAGTTTTTGGGGGAACAAGGGTATTCAACACCCCGGCACAGGGGATTGCTCATGGGAAGCAAAGCCCTGGGCTGCTCACCTTGGCCACGGACCTCAGCCTGGGCTTCCATGGCTCTTCCATGGCACCAGGTCCTCTCCTGCAGCCGGCAGAGAGGGTCTGGAGGAAGCAGGTTGTGTCATGGGGGAAGGAGAGTGACAGGCAAGGGACTGAGGCAGGGCAAAGAGGGAGAAGGGTTCTGCACCAACAGGTTCATATCCCAGCAGAGCACTGTGCTGAAAGCCAAGTAACCTGCCAGACTGGCCAGTATAAACAAATCAGCTCATTCCTCAAGGGTTTAAAGTCCAGAGGAATTAGCACCGAGGGATTAGTTTACAAATGTGTTTTCTTTGGAGCACGGAAGCGCCATTTGCTTAAAGAGAAATTCTCGCTTTTACTCCTTGGTGCTTCCCAAGGCCTGAGGAGATTCAGAGCTGTAGGTCAGGCTGAGTTTGCTGGGCACCGAGTGCCTCTGCTCTTCCCTGGGCTGCTGGATAGGAAGATTTCCAGCCAAACACCCATGTCATCATCAGGATCGAGCCAGGACTTTGTCCAGGACATAAGCATGTGTCTCTGAGACTCAGTGACTCCCTCGTAGTGACCAAGAGCATCAGCCCCACCAACTCGATATGGTGAAGAGGTATAGCTACCACATCCCTGTGCTGAATCCATCCCTACACCAGGCTGAAAGGCCAGCCAGGGACATACAGGTTCTCACAGGGGTTTTGCAATCGCCACAGTTGGGTTTTGGCTTACCCAACGTCGGGGCTTCCTGCGATGTTACCCACAGCCAGGGGAAATCAGACCTTGAGCTGTCATGTTGGCTCTGTCCCATGCTCCAGACTGCAGCTGAGCTAGCGATAAGCTGTAATGGAAAGAAGTGAGTCTGTGGATCCGGTATATCCACATACATATATATAAATATGTATATTTATATATCGGGCTTTATAACTTGGACCTCCCACTACACTGGCTCTCAAACCTTCCGTCTGCCCCTTCTCATTCATTCATGTCCTTCTTCTTTCAACAGGGACAGGACAAAGCACCCAGGAGTCACCTCCAGAGAAAGCACCTCCACCCCCAGCTCTCCCTTGGCTTTACTGTCCCCAGTGAGCAGGAACGCTGGCATGGAGAAAGCAGCTCACAGGGGAGCAGAAGAAGCCCACCATGACGTGCCAGGCCTCGAGCTGGGAGAAGGTGGGTGCTGCTGGCTCCTGCCACACTAGAGGGACCTGGGGATGGGAAGAGTGACTGAGCCACGGTGGAAAGCTGCTCTGGGAAAGGGTCTGGAGAGCAAAGATCAAGTTGTTGGCAGCTCAGATGGACATTGCCATGGGCAGAATAGCTGCTGCGGGGGGGAACACATGTCAAGGGAGAAACACGCTGCTCTGCCTTAGAGCAAAAGAGTGCTTGGGTACCCTCACTGTAAGACGAGTGCTATGCAGGTGTGGACCCGCCACCCATTTCATGCAGAGACCGTGTCGTTGCCTTGCTGCCACCCACACATGCGATGGAGGGTATGTTCAATTAGGTGCTGCCTTGAGCCAGGCAGAAATTTTGGCTTGAAATCTTCAATAGGAGGTGGTTGGTGCCAGCCAGTGGCATCCCTGGGAGGCTGCGAGACTCCAGCACACTGCAGGGCAGGGCAGCTTGCAACAGCTCTGCGGGACCATCACAGTGGCTGGTTGTGTCTTTTTTTGCAGAAAAGCCTGCAGGACAGAGAAACTCTCCAAGCAGTAGGACTTCCCCAGGCACTGTCCTCCAAGAAGTCAGCCTCGCAGAAGTGGTGAGTTGCCAGAGGTAGCCTGATGTCCTCAGGCCTTCTCCCCACCACTGTGGTCATCTGAACTGGCTCAAGAGAGGTAGACTGGGATAGAGAAAGAGTAGGGGGCACTTAGTGGGTGAAACAATTAGCCAAACTTGGGCAGTTTGCCATTGCCAGAGCCAAGGAGGGCACCTACCAAACGCCAGATGCATCCTCTCTGCAGAAACTGCCACTCGCTGCAGGCAAAGCGTTTGGAGTTTGGCACCGGCTCCTGTCCCTGCTGTGAGCGCGCACATCTTTGTTTGCTCCTGTGTTTATCCTCCATGACGACACGTCTAGCATCCTTGAGTCCTCTGCCCATTGCTCTGGTTCCTCTCTCAGATGTTTTGCTGGGGAAAGCTCTGAGGAGTGAAGGACCTGGGGAGATTGTGCTGAGCCACAACTGAGTGTAGCTTATCCCGAGTTACAGAGTCAGCTCTCCACTATCTGGGCAAGCAAGAAGTTGGAGCATTGTGAGTGTTGGAAAAGCCTGGAGAACATGTAAACTGTGGGAGTTGTGGGTACTGAGAACAAATACACCACAGCAGCCCTGCCCAAGAGCATTGCAGATGTCTCTCCATCTGCAGCATAATGAATACTGGTATTTTCGGAGGGCCTGGCATTCAGTGGTTGCCATTTTGTGCATTGATGCAAGCCACTCTCTTTAAAACACAGAGACTATGTGTCAGCTGAGGGATGCTGAGTGATATGGTGATATTGAGCATTGGGAGATGAGACTGCAGGACCTGGAGCCCTGTTCCTGGTCGTGGGAACTCAAGCCCAGATGAACACCCACATAGATGCTTCTGTTCTGGCACAGGCTTTGCTTACCTGAACTCCACAGAAAACTTGAAAGAGCAGGTGAAAAGGGGTTTTGGTAAGGCTGCAGGCAGACCATAAGGATAATTAATAGGGATCACAGGAAGGGTTGGTGACATCTCCAGGTGGGCAGGGGAAAGTCAAGTCAGAACATGTGGTGAGCCTTTCATGACAGCAGATGGAGATGATGATGTCCTGGCCTCACAGCCAGGTACCCCACTGGAAATACATCCATCAAATTAGTGCATGCCAGGAGCTTGCATGAATAAAGTCTAGTGGGCTGACTAGGGGTCAGGGAATTTGCAGGGTCTTATCTTGGTTAAGCCACTGAATCACGGCTTGACTTGAGGGGAGGCACAAGACCTCCTGGGCTACAAATCTGTGCAGCCAGAAAATAGAGTATTGTAGATCCCGCTAGAAAACACGAAGGGAAAATTTCCTGGGAAAACCAATAAAAATATGGTTGAGCTGTTGACCAGACCTGTATCACACAGAGCACTTAGGAGCTGTCTTGTTCACACTGGTGAGGAGCTGCATCTCTGCTTGGCGGGGCTCCCCTTCGCCGCGAGCTTCCCGGGGTGCACAGCAGAACGGCTCACCGCGACATTCTCCCCTCTGCCGCAGGTGTCCCAGAGGATCGCCAACCAGCTGCACGGAACCATCGCCTTGGTGAGACCCGGCTCCAAACCCTGTCTCCTGGAAAAAAGTCCTTCGGGGGCAGCAGTGTCCCCATCGGCAAGGAAGACCCCTCTCCCGCCGGAGCGTGAGCGGAGCCCCAGCCTTGAGGCGTGAGTTACCTGCTCGTGGGTTGTGGTGCGGGCCTGATCCGTGGCCCGTTGTAGCTGTCCCACCGTGCAGACTGCGATGAGATGGCCAGTATTTGCTATATCTACCCACCTTCTTCTCCAGACTTCTCCCACAGCCTTGGGGGAGGAGGGGGGTGGGGGGTCTCCCAGTTTACACCAGCAAAAAATGACTGGAATCCAGCCTGACGAGATCAGCCTCTGGTTACACAGACCCATAAAGAGAAGCGGGTGCCCCCACCTCCAGCCGGGAGGAGAAGGACTTGCTTCACAGGAGGTAGCAATCCCTGCTCCTCCTTATCTTTTCTAATGGGCTTTTCTGCAGGACTCAGCACTTCCCTGGGCTTATCCTCCTCATTGATTCCAGAAGCACAAAGGGCTGAGCGAAACCAGTGAGTTCACCTGTAGGGACAGCAAATTTCCCAGAGTGGGAGTGGATCTGCCAAGCATTCCCAGGAAAAGCCTGCACATGCGGAAGCTGCCAAATAACCAGTGACAGCAGGGACTGGGTTTGCAGGGCAGGTTCATGCACCATTCCAACCTTCTTAGCATGGCTGTAAAAATCTCCCATTGAGTGAGATTAGGAGAGGGTGGGCTGTTCCTCTGTCCTGGAGGTCTTCAGGCCCACCAAGGTGCTAAGAAAGCCCAATGAGGGGTAATTAGGATGCTTCTGGCTGTAAGACACGGTTTGACAAGTGACTTCTCAGCAGCGGTGCTGACGCGAGCGGTCACTGCATCCCCCCACTCGCTCAACCCCATCCCTGGAGCTGCCGTGGCCCAGGGACGGGAGAACGTTGTTGGACGGTGGGATGGTGATGGCTTCTTGCGGTGTGAGCACTGCAGAGACCTGCTGCCGGCTGCCTGACCCCCGCGGCCACTGGGACCCTCGTCCCCAGCACAGCACCCAAAGGCAAGCATGATGCACGGGCCGAGAGCCGCAACAGGGCACAGAAAGAGCAGGAGAGACTATGCACATCACTTGCAGGAGCTGGGAAATCGCATGAAAATTCTCTAACTGATGTGATTTTTTTTTCCTGCTCTTTTTAGTTATTTAACAGCAAGCAAACCGGACTCCCCCAAGGTTGCTCCATCCTATGAAAATCTAAAACTGACTGCCCGGAGAGAGCAGCTCTGCCTCCTCCACAAGCACCTTTCCCTGCACCAGTTGGGGCTGGCAAGCAACTGCGCTTTGGCCGACCGGGACGGCAGCAGCTTCTCCAGCCATTTGCTCAGGGCCAAAGACGCCGACGGCAGGACACGGTCGCACGATGGCTGGGAAGATCGCACAGCCTTGCTGAAGCTCCCTGCCGCCATGGTATACGTGAGGGATCAGCACCTGGAGGAGAAGTTACACCTCCTCAAGCACAGGGAGCGGCTGCAGTATTTCCTCATGCAGCAATGCCAGTCAGGCGAGCGGGTAGATGGAGACCCAAAGCCTGCGTCCGAGGAGCGGGCCCTCTCCCCGTGGCCAAGCGTCACGCCAGGATGCAAGGAGGAAAGGTCCTTCCCGGAGGATGCTGCTGATGGGAAGGAAGAGAAAGAGCTTTGGCTGAGCCAGGACAGCTCTGAGCTCCGAGAAAAGGCGAAGGCAGCAAGGGACGATGGTGCAGACGTGCCGCTGGATCTATCAGACTCTGGCCGTGGCAGGGAAACAAGCTGGCACAACCACCGGGAGCCACGGGGGTCCGGCAGCCCACAGCCGAGCCCCGGGGAGAGCCTCGCTGTGCCGGCAGCCCGTGGCCCCTGCGGGAGACACGGGGCAGAGCGGGACAACTTGCGTTTCCCCTACTGCTGGCCCAATGCCACCCAGGTACTGCCTGGTGATGTCGAGGAGGAGGAGGAAGAGGAGGAAGAGGATGCAGCTGTGGTGAGTACAGCTCGTGTTGGCATCAACCGTGGCCCCTTCCCCTCCCCAGGGTGTCCGGCACTGGTGCTGGCACCGTTCCGACCATCATTAACGTCCCGTGGGAGGATGGCTTTGCTGTGCGTGAAGCCAACGGGGACATATTTGCACATGGTAAAGTCACGGCCGCTCAGCCCTGGCTCTCGTTCCCCACCTCCCCTCCCCTCCGGCACCCGTGGGGTTTCTGTCCGGGTCCAAGGACCGGCAGCGCCTGTGCCCCGTCCCGCAGGTTGGTGCAGGAGGCATGCTGGGCTTCCCTGCAACACACCACCAGTGCATAGAAATGCCTCCGCGATGCTCGTCCCCACGGGTGTCACAGCCATCACGCTGGGGCTGGGGACAGCCCTTTCGTCCTGCCTGGCAAAGGCATTTGTGCTCCCTGTATCCTACAGCTCGCACCCTTGCAGGCACATCCGACAAAAAACTCCGCGCCGAGCGACCCAGAGGCCCTTCCAGAGACGGGGGTGAGACTGGATGTCAGCGCACAGAAGGGAGAAGCAGGTAAAAAGCCCCAGGCAAACGGGACATTTGAGAAGGCAAGAGCAAATGGTGCGTTTTGGTGAAGGTATCTTACAGCCAGGAGCTCTCTGTGCTGGGCTCTGCACGCACCTGCAATCCCCGCCGAGCGAAGCAGTAACTAACCAGCACGGGACACCCTTCCAGTGACGTGGGTGCTCCTGGCTCCCAGCTATCAGGGGAGCTTTGGGTTTCACATTTCTGTCCTTGAGGGCTCAATTTTCAACCCTAGGGATGCCCAAAATTCAGGTTGAGTATCTGTAGGGAGAAAATAACCCCGGCTGTTCTGGAGAAGAGCCCGGTATCTCTGCCCAGCTCAGACCAGGAGCCACCCGTGGGTTGCCTTTGCACACTCTGCAGAGCACCCTGCACTCAGCTGCTGAGTGGCACGGAATTCTCCGGGAGCTAAAGAGGTCAGTTTAGCACCGACCCATTGGCAAAACCTACTCCACAGTAAGCAGCAACAAAACACTGCTGCTCCTGTATTACCCGCCCCTCTCAGGGAAGCAGAAGCTCAGAAGCCGCCCCAGCAGAGATGGGGAAAATGCAAAAGTTTTACAGGACTAGCACTGGAAAAACCATCCCTGTCCATGCCCCCTTAGTCCGAAGTGTGCCCTGTGCTGGCACAGCGCATAGGGTTAAGCGTGGAGCGAGGGATGCTGGTACCTGCAGCAGGTAGGACAGGATGCTCTCCTCCTTTTCCCTGCTCCATCCCCTATAAAAGCCATTTCCATTCCCCAAACCAGCAGTGCCCTTCGTCTGGGGACACAGTGTGCTTTCTCCCTGCCTGACCTATGTGGGACGTGGGTGCCAGGTTTCCCCGGGTGGGTGGGAGGCAGCAGCCATGGGCAGCGGAGCGGGAAGCACGTCTGCCGAGAGCTGCTCGGTACCAGCCTTACTGGCTCGGCCAGAAAGTTGAGCTCGCCTGGATTAGTCGGTCTGGGCGTGTCGGAGCGGTTTGGGAACACTCTCCGGAGCAGGATTTTGCACAGTGGAAAAAAAAAAAAAAGGGGGGGGGGGGGGGAAGTCCTCTGTGATTTACATGCTAAGGAGATATCATCACAGCAGAAGAATTTCAGCTGATTACATTCTGGGTGTGGGAATACAGGACTTTCTTCAGTTCTCACCTTAAGGTTGACACAAAGCCCAGGAAACAATACACAAATACTTCTGTGCTTTCTAGCGAACCTTAACCTGTGGAGGGATAAAGGGAGGATGGGATCAGACTACAGGGGCTCTAGGGGTGCCTGAAAGCAGCACCGTCTGCTCTCCCACCTGGGCAGGGGCAGCAAGGGAGGCTGCCCTGCCAACAGTCCCACCATGGCTAGACCTGGGTGTCAGGAGCAAGAAAAATTGAGGTCCTGGAATGCCCCTGCCCCTCGGAAGAGGGCACAGCTCTGTCCCCAGCCCTTTCTGCCCCTCCACGGCCAGCACGGGTGTGCCGATGTGGGTGCAAACAGGGTGATGCCACCACCAGCGAGGCTCGGTCCCTGGCCCGGGCAGCTTGGCTCCGTGCAAAGTTGGGGTGCGTGTCTGGTGCGTGCAGGTACGTGTCTGGGGTTGTGTAGCCTCCGGGGCTGTGCACAGCAAAATCTTTCGGCTGGGCAGGGAAGAAGCTCCCCTGCCTTTCCTTCCTCTGCTCCTCGGCACACATTCCCTGCCAAGAGCCGCCAACCGGCACTGGTAGCAAACTTGAGGATTGTCCATTTTGGCCTCTACACCCAGACACGCTTCTTCCCACCTGGGTCTCAAATGGGAAGGTGCAGTCTGGGGTTTTAAATACCCCTCAGCTTCCCAACCTGCACATAGCCACAGACTTCAGGGCAGCGCTTGCGACCTTGGGGTAGCAAAGTCCTACGGATACAGCTTTATTGGGAGCTGGTTCCTCAACAGAGTCCTGTTGGATCTCCCATAAACATTCATTTCAAGCCACGTAGCTCGCAGTGGCTCTGCTTTGCAACGCAGTTTGTTGCTGAAACTGTCTTCTGCCTCGATGGCTCTCAGACCCATCTCAGGCCGGTGGCTTTGCATCTGCTCGTGAGCTTGTCGGGGTCCTCACCAGCCAAAAAACCCTTCTTTTGTGTTTCCTTAGATGACAATGATGCTGAGTCTGGGAAGCAGGAATCTGATGAGCCAGACACGACGGACAGCGAGGTGTGTTTGCTCTCCTCAGCCCAATAGCTTAGGCCATCAAGGTCCAAGAGGCGTAAGACAGGTTGTCCCCACCCAAGCTCACTCCAGAAGGTGACGGCTTTTCCTACATGAGGTGCCAAACCCCATTCCGACACTGTTACCCAACTTGATGCTGAGGGATAGAGATATCACTCTTTCCAGCTAGTCAAGAGGGTTTATGAACAACAGTATTTGTCACCACTCCATAGCAATGGTCACAAAGGTCCCCAGCAATGCAGCCAGGCCATCAGCTCCCTGGGAAAGCCAGGGTAGTTTGTAGACTGACTGTTCTTCTCGTTGGTGTAGGTGGCTGCCACATATGAAGATGATATCCTACAAGAAGCCCAGGCTGATGGGAAATATTTTTGCACCAAAGACAAGGCTCATGCACTGCAGAAGAAGAGAAAAAGAGGACAGGACCCCTGGACAAAAGGTAGGGAGGAGGAGTTCCTCGTGGCATCAGCTCAGGGCTACAACTTCTGCTGCTTCCCAAGGGGCTCCCATGAAAAACACCCGAGGGCACCGGCCGCCTTCCCTGCAGCGGATACGAGGGTGTTCCTCCACCGAGTGCACGCCATGCTGTGCCGTGGTTTGGCAACGGTTGTGTCTCCAGCCAGAGGAGCCCCTGGTAATGGTTAGCCAGGGGGGAGCCTGGGCAGGGTGGCCAGGAGAGCACTCCTCAGCACCTAAGCTAACAGGGCTAAGTCCCTTGTGTTTGCTTAACCGGTCAGAGAGGTGGTGGCTGGAGAAGGCCAAATTCCCAGGGCTGAGTTATTGACGTTCAGAGAAAGGTTTCTGCCAACCCTTGTTGATCTTCCCGTGTGGCTGCGGAGGTTTCCCTGCTGACAGAGGAATGTGTTGTACCCGTGTTTCCTACAGGTGAATAAGCAGAAAACTCCTCCTGATAAGGGCAAGGATAAGACAGTGTGCCTGTCAAGTCTTAAAAAGTACTCTGTCAGAAATACCCCTCTACTATAGCCCACTTTGTACTGTTGGTAATGACAAGGAAATGTTGACCCAATTATAAATGTAGAGAGAGCGTTGCTTAAGCATGAAGGGAGCTTGTTTAACAGGCAAGCGCTGCCCCTTGCTCTGTGCCCGGCCTTCGGAGGTGCCTACTCGCTCGGGGACACCACCGCAGCTGAGCGAGAAGAGGATTTGCTCTACAAAACCAGCTGCCCAGAGCAATGGAGAAGAAGCTGCCCTGTGGTCCCCAGGGCAGACACCATCCAACCCTCTGGGACTGGATGGGGATGTCCCAAGTGAAGGGCTGGAGGCAGTTGTGGCAGGAATGGGGATGGAGAGGTATAAGCCCTCTCTCAGCATGTGGTGTGTGCTGTGTACTGTACTGGAAGGGGGAGAAATCCAAGAAATGCATCCCGCTGGTCTGGGTACCCTCTCGGGTATGCTCCTGCACCAGGTCGGTTCTCTGCCTATTTCTGCTTCGCATGTTGTATCTGTTTCCAGGGTCACACCAGCCTCCCCCAGGTACCCATGCATCTCACATGTGAAAGGGGTTTCTTTTTATCTTTCCTTTGCTGAACTTTGCTTCCTCCTGCACTGTCCCTATTTTGGGATGAGGCCACGCTGACCTCGTCCATGTAAAGCCATTGCTCTGTGGTTAACTCCTGCAGACATCTTGCTGTTTGCAGGAGCTAAGAAGTCAACGAGAGGGAGAAAGAAAGTCAAAGTGGAGCAGTGCTCGGCAGCGATCACGACGGAACTGGAGAACTGCTCCGCTTCCCACAACGATACCTCTGAGGAGAGCTAACAGCAGGGCAGGACGAGAAGCAACACAGACGCTGCAGACCAAAGGAGAGGGCTCGGAGACCTCAGCATCCCACCCATGCTGGGAGAGTGACTCCTCCTGCCGTGCTGGGCCAGGCAGTGGGGAATTCATAATGACTCATTAATGAGTAGATCACCCTGAAAATCCTCACTTGGTGCCCCGGGAGATGCTAAGCAAGGAAGAGCCATGCAGGTGATACTGGTGGAGCAGCGCATTCGGTGACCCCCAGCCCTGCACCGGGGCAGACCCTCAGACTGGTGCTAGGAAGAGGAGATGCTCTCTTCGCAGCACTCACCCTGGGTCAGGACCACGTTCTTCCCTGGGATTTCATGCAAGGAGAACGGGCTACCCAGACCCCGCTCCCCACGTACGATGTCCCGTGGCTGGCCGAAGAGCAGTGACCAAGCTGAACACCGCAAGGCCCCATGCACAAGCCTGAACTGATTAAATCCCTACCCAGGTTTCATACATGTGTGGGTCCTGTTTGACCTGGAGAAAGCCCATGGTTTTCTTTTCTAGTTAAGTGAGGAGCAAGCACGTGGGCGGGCAGGTGGGACATGTCCCTGGAGAGGGCAGGGAGAAGAGCATGGGAAGGGAGGGCTTGAGTGCTCCCTCTCCCCAAGGTGTCCTGCATGCCTGGAAAAGGCAGGTGTGTGAGACCCAGCTGTGGCTCACAGCAGAGCACCAGCTCAGTGGTTCACGCTGACCTTGGCGGGAATGCTGGGACTTTGTTTTCACATGGACAAACTGTCCTCAAACAATTTTTTCTGATGCGTTAAGCATGGGCAAGTTTTCTTTCAGCTTCAGGTGACAGGGGTCTCTAGCCAGGGATGGGATGAGAAGGGCTGCAGTGAGCATCCCTGCAGCCACAACACTGCACCAGGAGCCAGGCTGGGTTGTTCCTAACGCACGTACGGAGAACAGGGCCAAAACGGAGGGAGACCAGAGAATTGCCACAGATGGTACCTGCTCTGTCTGAGGCACCACCATCTCCTTTACCCGCAGTTATTTCTATTGAAACGTGATTTTGTTTGCCCGTTTGCAAGAACAAAGGGCCAAGCGCAGCAAGCCAAGCACCAAGCCTGTCGAGAGCATCCTTTCTGCACACACCGCAGCGTGTTCCCACCTCCCCAGAGCAAGCAGGCAAAAAAACCCAAAAAACCACCAAAACCTCAAAAAGCAGGCTGGCTGTGGAAGCACAGCCTCCAAATAACCCTCAGCAGAGCAGCGGGGCAGAACAGGGTGTTACACCTTGTGCAGAGTATGTGGGTTAACACGCTCCTGCCTGCACTGTGTCCCAGGTGGATTTTATCCCTTTGCCAGAGATCATGTCCCTTGCTGATGGGTTTTTCCTCCTCACATTCAATCACATCTCTCAGCAGCGTCTAATTAACACCAGGCCAGACCCCCAAAAATAGAGCGAGGGTTGACAGGTTGGAGTCGCAGCAGGAATTTGTATCATCTCACTTGCACTGCTGTGGCAACCGCGTCATGCCGAAAAAACCACACAGTAGAGGCTGTGCTCAGCTGGAGAAGCTCCTTTGGGCTCAACCCTTCGTGCTCTGTGCCAAGGAGCAAAGTCCTGGCTTGTGAGTTATCCACTGGCAGTGAATATTCTGGGAATCAATGTCCTGGTGGTCTGTGCTCAGAAATGCTTGAGGCATCCAGGTTATAAAGTGGTAACGGGTCTAACGGTGAAAGCGGCACCTCCATCCCCAGCACCAGCTGCGCTGGCAATGCCCCGTGTCTGGGTGAAGCAGGGGGAGGTGGGTGGGCAGCACAGGAGGACTCTCACGGCACGACCACCCGATAAGCAGACCCCAACTTACACGGCACCTTCTCCTGGGGACCAGCTCAGCCCAGGTAATGTCCATCTCTCATTTTGCATCTGGGCGCTGCGATGCGGATGCAGCGCACAGGAGCTGGCACAAGGAGGGGATGGGAAGCTGGGGGCTGCAGGGCTGCTTCATCCCAGCTCAAAACGTTCATCGGATCACAGCCGTGGAAAATGGATCGGGGCCACAAGTGACACCTTCACCTTTCAGTCTGGCCAGCCAGCACTGCGTCTGTCCCTTGCTCGGACTGACTAGCAGGGGGCAACAATACCCAGAGCAGCACTGAACACATGTGGTGAACTGGATAAATCTGTCCTTTAAAAATATCCCATCTAGAAAAAATAAAGAAGTCGAAATGTAAACCCGTAAAGAGGCCCCTCAGACTGCAGGGAGGCAGCCTGGGTTTGAAAGAACTGAAGAAGGGAGGGAACTTTTATGCGACTATAAAATAATCCCCTCCCTATGCCGATCCCTTGATAAGCAAAATGTGCAGAAGTCCTGCCAAAAATAATGAACTCCTCAATTTCTTTTTTTTCCACAGAGGTTATTTTTCCTCCCATTGTACAAGACTGCCACAGAATTCACCTTCATTTCTTGGACTTCTATTTTTCTTTATGTTGCTTCTTGCCTTTTTCCAGCAGGCATTTTCAACTGATGCCCTGTATCTCTGTGCGGGATGTGTTTAAAGGGGCTGGCAGGGACACGCATTTCATAGTCAGGGCAGTCGCATGATGACAGAAACAAAAAATAGTTTTGTCAGCTCTGATCAAAGTGGTCCTCTGAGCAAGTTGCTGAACTGAAATGAACTTTATACCCTGCACTTGATCCAGTCCTGGAAACTCGGCTCCTACCTAGCCCCTGGCTTGCTGTTACCCCCCTACCACGTTGCAGAAACATGGATAATTGCTGAAGTCCATTAATTCTCGTAATTATGCTTGTCAGTCTTTTGTTTGAGTGATTCTTGACAGATAAATGTATGTATTGATTTGGTGATATGCAGGCAGCCTCAGACTTGAACTGTTCTGCTGTAAGGAAGAAAACAGACCTGCAAGACTCTGCTTCGCAGAGGTTTTCCGTATGCAGGTTCGGTTCTGCTTGAGGTAATGTCCTTGCAGGACCGCACTGCCCGACGGGTTGATCCTGCCTTCCCTGAGAGCACAGCAGCCTTTTAATAACTCCACTGGAGTTCAGCTAATGACTCCAAGGGGCATCTGTGTACCGGACCCAGCAATCCATGCTTTTTGCAGAGTTGAACTATTTTTGTTGCCACATTTCCGTTCAGCACGACGAGGATGTTTTACACAATGATCTCCAAAAAGCCACTGAAATTACCCCTGGAGTGCATGAGTTACAACCCACAGAGCGATAAAGCAGAAGAGAAGCTGTCCCATGAACAGATCAGTCCCTCTGGGACACTGGCAGCTCATGTTTGTTTTTTTCAGACAAATTATAGCTCTGATGTCATCAGTGACATGATGTAGGTAGGACATCTGGGCCAGTGAACTGGTTTCCCAGAGGAACGGGTTCAGAGCACAGCTTGGGTTCGCTCAGGTCAGGGGCTGGATTTGAAATCACACACAAATCTGAAACAGCAACAGCGTAAGCATTTCTGTTCACTTTTAGTCCATCCAAAATAGCAATGACCGGTTCCCTTATTGCCTGTCATGCAAAACAAATTCCGATAACAGACCATCGCAACTCTTTTGCTTCCTGATCCTTAAGCATCTGTACATGCTGAATCATTCTCACAGCACAGATCGTTGCTTGCAGACCCCCCCCGGTCCTCCCTGTGCATCAACCTCCCACTAAATTCAGCAGTAAACTGACATTTTCAGCTACTCTCTAGACTTGATTTGTAAAATTTTGTGAGAAATAAGTTTGCGCAAGTCTAGCCGTGAGTATGAATCTCCATCTCGGGGGGAAAAAAAAAAAATCGCCACCACACAAAGGTTCCTCTGTTGCGTGTGTAACGGAGACGGTGCTGTGCAGGAAAGTAGGAAGTCCAACAAGCTCGAAGCAAAAGGGAACTGTGCTGGGGACGCGGCTGGCTGCAATGCAGGAACCAAAAGCACCAAAAATAGAGAAATGCACATCACATTCTTCCCCCTTACAATCTTCTGCGGTGGCATTGCCTCTGTGGCAATAGATATTTTGAAGGTGACTTAATTCATGCCTTTTTCATGAGATTGAGCACCACCTTCTCTGTAGTGAAATGCTTTTAACCAAGATCTGATCAGTAAGTAATGCCCATTTATAGTGCTGGCTTTGGAAACACAGCTTCACTCCTCAGTTCACCGCAGGAAAAACTCATTCCAGGCATTACTGAAGTTTTGCTTAAGTCCTGTTTGGGGGATTTAAGCGGGCTGGGCATTTTGTGTAGGTCCTTCCCAATGTCAGATGCATCCTGCACGTGTGGAAAAGGCAGCATGCACCCAGGCAGCCTCGCATGCAGCTCTGCGGTGCGCAGCCGGGAGCTCGGAGGGGCCAGGGACAACTCGGGTGTTCAGAACAGAGCACAAGGGCAAGGCTTTACACTTTTGAAAGGAGGCTGTGAAGTGGTGGAAAGGTTTAGCAAGTCCTGCATGCAGTGGTGGTTCTTGGAAGGGAGACATTTGGGGAGTTCCTTTGCTCCTTTATCTCGAGCAGAGTTTATTGTAGGAATTTTTGAGCCAAAGGGCATGTTCCTCCTGCATCCCTTGGGCATCATGGCTTTCTGCTCTGCCTCGAACATTGTCATCCACCCTTCGAGAGTTCCCCGGCTCTGGCAGGGCTGTGCTGCACACCCTGCTCTTGCCAAACTTGCTGCTAGATGGGCTGATCTCCGGTGGGACCTCTCCAGAAGACGCATTTTGCAAGATCCTCCCATGAAAATTATTGATCTATTAATAACAGCATGTAGTGTGGCACCATGTTGTTCAGGGGAGAGGGTTTGATTCATCCGTTCACAAATCCTCACGTAAACACCACATACATTTTTCATTACTCGAGCACACAGCCCTCCAGAGTGCAGAGCTATACGATTAAATCAATCAGTTCCATGTTTTTTAAATACTTTGTGTCACACAGGAGAGCCTGA
Organism: Haliaeetus albicilla; assembly: GCF_947461875.1. Classification (NCBI taxonomy): domain Eukaryota; kingdom Metazoa; phylum Chordata; class Aves; order Accipitriformes; family Accipitridae; genus Haliaeetus; species Haliaeetus albicilla. The sequence continues at coordinate 4,364,430 of NC_091484.1, forward strand.
GTCATTTTCCAAGGCACACAGCTATCAGCCCAGAGGTCTGCTGGCAATGTTTGCCTCCTGGGGCTCAGCATGTTATTTTGCTGTAACTGGAAATCCTCAGCGAGAACAGAGGATTGCGTCACCCGCTGCGGGTGAGCACCCGGGAATCCAGGGGACACGGTCACTGCACCCCAGTAGCGACCAGGAGAAAGCAGGACTCCCAGCTGGAACCGACTGCAGGCAGATTAAAACCGTTGCAGGTCTCACGGCTAATGCACCGGTGGGGCCAACAGCTTGAGTCAAACCTGGCTCACGGGTTTGGGATGCAGGAGGAGGGTGATGGAGATGGATGTCCCAGCGGAGAGCAGGAGTGGTCCAACACGTGAATGCGGTTAGGAAGGGTTTCATGACGTCATCCTCCCAGGCTTCCAGAGACCACCCTGGTCTCCCGTGAGGCCTCTTGGATCCCCATCCACACCCCGCTTAGGCTGGAAAAAAGCGTACAGAAATTTCTGATGCCTTATCTTAATACTAGCAGTTCCTCCAACTGGAAGGCTGTTCTCCTGGTTCCCAGCCTAAATATATTCATGACCTGTTTATCTTTGCTTGATTTTGGGCCATGATTTTGCAAAAAGAAATAACACCCAGCCCACATACATGCTTTAAAATGCTTTCTCATATCAGATGCTTAGACCAAATCCAGCAGTACTTGCATGTAGAAGAATCCTGGTGACTCTACTCCCCATATAATATTGGAATAAGGGCTTGGAGGCTTGGTCCACTCCACACCAGCTCCTTATTCCAGCAGCCCCTGACTGCTCAGACACGTATTCACACAGCTCAGGGCTTCCTTTAAGGTAGAGCAGGAGCACCAGGAGCAAAATAAGCGTGAGTTGAGTATTGGAGATTCAGAGTAACGCTGGACATTTGTGCAATAACACTGTTGTAAATGCAGAACTGCCTGCCTTCCTGTCTGTCCAGGGGTTTTGCAGAGGATAAGATTGGAGCGTGCTTCAGTGCAGAACTTGAAGCTGCTGCGCAGCAGCACCGTGATGAGTCCGCCTTTCTCCAAAACAGCATCCCGTTGTATGAATCAGGAGCATCTCCAGTCAAAACAGAGCTCAGGTTCCCTCCATCCCCCCACTGCGGGGATTCCCTCTTTGCAGGAAACAGAGAAAAGGTTGCTAGGGGTTGTACCCAGCCGTTGTCTTTTATGGAAACAATGCTGATGTGCCACCCAACTGTTTTAGTGGCAGATTCCTTGAAACACAGCAACATGCCCACTGTACTCATACATCGTGAGCTAGTTTGCTTGTCAGACGTAGATGAAAGCTCCCCAGCATTAACAGCAGCAACATTCAAACCACTAAATTCAGCTTTGAAGTTAGCAACCCACTAAGCTATGGAGGCTGGCTTCTTTCTGCTTCATCCTGCACTGACTCAGTGGGACAATTTACATCCTACAGCTGTTTTTACAAGGAAAGAATGAAAAAAAAAATTTTAAAAAAAATCCTTTCTTGTGTTCTAGAGAATCGTTTGCAGCAAGCCTAGCTATGTTTCCGTGCCCATTTATCCCTTGGCTTATTTGATGAGCTTGCCAGCAGGAAGGATTTTAATTCCTTTTTATCCCAAATTATTTTTTCCACAGCTGTGATATGAGATGATTCTGCCAAACAATTTAGGCTCAAAATCTGACCTATATTGAGTAGCATAAGATACTGAGGATGTTCTCGGGATTTTAAGGGAAGAGTTTATATTTCACTGTAGGCTTTTTAATGGAAGCCTACAAGAAAACATTGTCTTATGGTCTCCTAGCCTAATCCTGTTATTAACTACTATTAATACTATAAGACAAGTGTTGATGTCCCGCTTGCAACAGTATACAAAAAAAGATCTTATGGAACAGCCATATGAAAAGACGTAGAACCTATATGTGTTATAGGACAGTTTCAAAATCCATCTTTTATTCAGTGCCCATATTTCAGGTCACATCATCAGACATCGGTTTGATTGCTAGTGTAAACTGCAAGCAATATTAAGAGTTGTCATGTAGCTTCTTTAAACATATTTGGCAAAAGCATTTACCTTTCTAAGAGTCCAGTGTTGCAAATACATTAATACCTGCTTAATTGTAAACATCTCGGTAGTCCCTCGTTAACGGCAAATTTGGTCTGGTATGTCCATGTCTATGGGCAAAATCCCGCTTGGGAGCACAAGCTGCTTCGGAGCACGTGAGGTAGGAAGCATGGGAGTCTGCAAGGGCCAGTTTGGTTTCAGAGGAGCACAGAGGCCACCAGCACCCCACACCCTGCTGTTCACAGCGCCAGAGGTTTCATCACGCTCAGCAAAGCTCCCAAACCTCCTCTGCCAGGTCAATCGCGTGGACATCGTCAGTGCACTCCAATGTCCTCCAAGGACGGCGGAAAGCGCAGAGCTTTCTTACTTGGCAAACGGTCAGAGCATCATGCCGGGATGTGGCAGACATCGGTTCAAGTGCCTAAGGGGTGTGTTTATTCTGTGCAGTATAAACACACCAGTCTGGGAAGTGGCGTGCTGCGCAGAAATGCCTTGAGTCACTTTGTGGAGATAAATACTAAGTTTATGCTCTCCCAGATCTGGGTCCGCCTTGCCCATATACGGCCCACGATCAGCGCTGCCTCGACTTTGCTTCAGGGGCCGGGAGGCGTGGGGATTCATCCCTCGGCACGGGTTTCGGGGGCTGCCGGTGAGTCTCAGGGCCTTGCGTGGGTATCCATGCCGTGCATGGGGATCTACGCCCTCGGGGACGGCGAGTTGGGGTCCATCCCAGCCCTGCAAGCCGGAGGGCCAGGTCCCAGGCTGGAGCAAGAGGAGCAACTGCCTTCATCTGCTTTTGTGGGAGCCGCCTGATGCGCCCAGTCGCCTGCCGATGGTTTTAGCAGACGTGTCCTCCCTGCCTGCAGGAAGGCCAGGAGACCTCACGAGCGGGTGACCGCCAGAGTCACTGGGGCTTTGGGCGGGGAGGTGGGGTGAGGACAAGTTTTGCAAAAATCATACAAAGGGGCAGGGTGGGTGTTTGCGTGGGGAGGTGGTGGGTGGTTGGGTGGGGACACGGTGGGCTTGTGGCTGTGGGAGGGGAGGACTGAGGGAGGAAGGGGCTGCCTACGTGACGGCCCCGGGGAGAGGGCCGGGGGGCGGGGGGGGGGGGCACCGGGCCACGGCCAGCCCGGCCACCGGGGGCAGCCCCTACTCGCCCGGCGGGGGCACCCCCGAGCTACTTGGGCCCACGGCGCCGTTACGCGCCGGCGCTAGGACCCGGCAGAACCCCCGACCGGCCTGCGAGAGGAGGGCGTGGCTCCCCGTCATAAGCACCCGAACCAATGAGCGCTGGCCCTTTGCCGGGTTCATTTACATTCCGGCGCGACGCATCCAATGAACGTGCGAGCCCACCGGCCGCCCTGCCTTCCCCGCCGCCCCGCCCGGGTTGCCGAGGCGGTCGCGGCTCATTCGGAGAATGGCCGCGGCCACGGCGTGCGGCTCCCCGCCTCCCCGGGAACAGCCGCCGCCGCCGCGGAAGCGGGGCGACTCCCGCCGGCGGCAGGCCGCCCTCTTCTTCCTCAACAACATCTCCCTGGACGGCCGCCCGCCCTGTCCTCCCGCCGACAAACCACCGGCGACCGCCGGCCCGGGCGAGGCGGGGGAGGAGGCGGCGGTGGAACCGGCCGGAGCTCCTCCGCGTTTGCTGTCCCCGCCGCCCGCCTGCCAGCCGCCGCCGCCGCCCGCCCTGCTGTTGCCCGGCGTCTCCCCCCTCGCCGCCGCCGCCGGAGGCAAAGGGGAGGCGGACCCCCCCCGCGGGGGTATTTTTTTGCCGCAGCTGCTGCTGGGCGGTCCGCTCTGCCCGCCGCCCCCGGCGCCTCCAGCCTTACCGGGGATGCTGGCGGCGGCTAAACCGGGAGCCCCGGGGTTGTTGAGCCCCACGCAGAGCTCGGCGGGTGGCGGCTTGGCGCTGGAAGCACAGCGGCAGAGGTGAGTGAGGGGAGCGGGGAAAGCGCCGGGCTGGATCGCGCATCCCTGACCCCGCGGGGCGTGGGAAGCGGCGGGACCCCCCGCCCCGGGGAGGGGGGGGGGCTGGGAAGAACCGGACTTTCCCAGGGCCCTCGACCGGCTGGCGGCGATGGGGTGGCGGGGAGGGGGGCGACGACGGGGGTTGGGGAGCGGAGCATGGGAAACGGCCGCCCCCGGGGAAAGCGGCCGTGGGAGGCGGCGCCCGCCCCGTTTGTCGCCTGGTCCCGGGAGGGAGCACCGGGCCCGGGGCAGCCCCGGCGGAGGTGGAGGAGGGGGGACACGACCGGGGATATTCAGCCTCGTAGGCAGCCCGGGGAGCGCTGCCCTGCTCTGCCCTGCTTTGGTTGTGGGAGCGCTGGGTGTGCGGTGAGGGGGATTTGGGGGTTGTAGGTCACTCGCTGAGTCTCTGGCTGCAGTTCTGCGGTATCCTGAACCCTGCCTCCTGCTTTTCCCTAGCCTGGTTTTGGTTTTTTTGTTTTGGTTTGGTTTTTTTGCATTTTTCTGTTTCCAGATGAAGCCGACAGAGTCCTTGCTGGGTAGGACTCTTCCTCCATGCAGCGGCCGCACTGCTGATGTAGTGCCTTCTCCTCATCTCTGCTGCTCGTCTATGCAGTAACTCTGTATATTAATAAATGCTTGTACACTGGGAACTCGGGAGTCAGCCTCAGGGGAGGATGTTCTGGCCTTCAGTGCAGGATTACCACTGTGTTTCCAAGGGACTTCCATCAGCCTGAAAGTGTTGGTTTTCTAATCAACTGGAAGGCGGGCTCTTGCTCAGATCTTGGGGATTTGAGCTCTGAAGGAACTCTTTTCGGGCCGTTTCTTGCATAAACAGCTTTGTAAAGCGAGCCGGCCCTCTGAGCCTGCAGATAGGCAAAGCAGCATCAAAGGCTTTAAGTCTCTGTGGTCTTTATAGTGGCTTCCAGAGCTTTGTTAGTGAGCTGAAATAGAGATGTTGTCTGTGCTTTAGAGCTGGGGAGCTTTGCTAATGCAGTTGATGGGTGTTCCCTTTTAGGGTACATCTCGCAGTGGAGGTGTCCTGCGTATCCCCACGAAACGGCTGCATAGAGGCTCAGGTGAATTTAAAGAGTAGTAGCTGTTTGTCAGTAAGGTGTGGGGGTCCTCAGGTGTGTCATCCCTCCTGGGTTTTTTCCTTCTTGGACTGTCATTTACCACCCGTTGCTTTTCTATGTGTAATGGAAGAGACCTTTCTTTCCTTACTTCTTGGAGAAATTGAAGCTGGGCCTGCTGAATGGATGCCCTGTATGCACAGATTGCACTGTTGTGTACCACTTGTGGAGCAGGAAAGCCTGAAGTGAGGGTGTTGCTGTGGCACAGCTCCTTCCTAGCACTCCTGGTCCACAATAGCTGCGTACAGCCGTGCTGTACGATTTCATTTCATTGCTTTAATATTGCAGGTGGAGCTCTCAAAGGCAAGTTTTGCATCAAGAGCTTTACAAGCACGGTTACCTCTGTGGGTGCGATGCTAGGCATGCCTGTGCCTACTGAGTTCTGGACTGATGGAGTTTGTGTAAATGATTCAATCCTTCCCCTTCCTGTGCCAAGTCAATAGGACACTAAGAAAACATTCCTAGGAGCTTCTCATTTGATGTCCTTCCTACCTCTTTCCTTGGCATCTGATTTTAGATGTTATGTTCTGCTATAGTAATTCTAATCAATCCAGCTGAAAAGAACGATAAATCAGAAATAAAAGGTAGAGAGAAGTGCGAGGAGGTAATCGAGGCAATGAAAGGGCTTCTGTCTGAGGAATGACAAAGCAGGCCATGATTTTTCAGCTTGGAAGAGGTGGCTGAAAGGGTATATTGTATTGCATTAATCATTTTGTATACTACTTACGAGGGTGATTTGGAGTGAGAGTTCTTCTACTTTTTGTCTTTAAAGAAGAAAAGGGTGGGTGGAGAACATCCGCTGAAAATCTCAGGCAGAAAATCCACATCTTTACCTGGCAGTACACACATCTTCTGACAAAAGGACAGTTTTAAGCTGCCTGGGGGGATGTGTTGGGCCCAGCGTATCTCCTCTCAGTCACTCTGGGCACAGGAGTGGGTGATATGGACCATCCCTCCATAATTACAATTTCGCCCTCAACTTGCAGGGTGAGGGACTTGGAGCACTTTATTTTTTCGCTGGATGGTTCCATGGTTTGCTCTATGACAAAGCAGCCCTTCATCCCTCCAGAACAGCAGCTTCTCCTCTTGTTGCAGATACATGAGGAGTGATTTGGGGGCTTTCTTTCCTGCAGAACGGTGGTGGTTATGCTGCTTCCCTTTCTGCGTGTGGCATGCTATTTGCAAAATAAGATTCAGAAATCAACAAACAATCGCAAAATGGGTTTCCTCTTACTGGGACTCGGGAATCTGGGTAACGTTTTGCCATACAGTAATGTTGCTACTCTAGATGGGTTAACTGCATGCGTTGTGCAAATATACAGGCATGTGAAGGCATCGGAGGGAAGGGGGACGTGGAATCTGCGCTGGGACTCGGGGCATCTCATCTTTGGTGCCTGCTTAAGGCAGCTGCTCTCCTCAGAGTCCTTTTTTAGTCACTGTCAAGAGCTGCTTTGAGTTGCCCTCAGCGGAGCCTCCCTTAAATGCACCAGGAGCACGGGCTGAAGGGTCTCCAGGTTCGCTCCATCCCTGTTCAGTGACCAGTGCCGCTGCGGTCCTGTGCCGTGCCCCAGGGATTTCATCGTGCTGGGGCTTGCCCCGATCAGTGGAGATCACTTTATCTAGAACTGGAGGTTTCGTTGGGCAGAGTTTTATTACAAAACTTGATCTTGAGTTGATTACGAAGTTGCGAGAAGCTGATGAGACTGGCCAGCGTAGCTCAGAGCAGGTTGTGACAGCACCTCTGCTAGGGTCGGTGGTTAGTTATTACCAACAGGCAGGATCTTTAGTACAGCCCAAGGAATCGGTGATCTGCTCAGCTGATGTACCGTGGAGTTTCTCGGAGCTGCTCGGTAGCTGGCGGGTCCTTTAGGATGGAAACTTCAGCAGCGCACGCTCCCTTGGAGGCACCCTTCGATCTGGATGCTTGGTTTCATTGTGCTGCTGGCTGAGCGTTATGAACTTAATGACTTTAACCTTCCACTTTCGTTTTCGTAAGGAATCTTCTGTTTACAGGATCTTAAATTGCAATGCTGTGTTATACCAGCTTGCTTGCTTAATCTGCTTGCCAACCCTTGTCCCTTCTCCCTTTCCATCTTGCTCTGTTCTTTTGTTCTTTCAAAGAACAAGCCTCACAAAAAGCAGTGGCGGGAGGCAGCAAACAGTGAACAAATCGCCATTCACAGATTTTTTTTTTAATGAATTTCTGCAGATGGGTCTGAAACTGGCAGGGCTTTCTGGGGAAATGCAGATAGCAGAAGGCCCTGAAAATAGCCAGGTTATGAAAGCATGAAGAATGGGAACAGGCCTGAATGTCAATGCTTGTTGTGCTTCTGAGGTTTCGGTATAGCGCAATGTAAAGCGGCTGGTTTTGCCGTAATATTTGCTGCATTTTGCTGAGCCCAAGAATAAATACGGAGACTACATTATTTGCAACTGATGCTTTAATGTCCTTGGTGTGCAGTGGTCAGGGAGCTGAACTGAATGCTCATGGTTGCTGACGAATCAGGAATGCCTGAGCTAATTTAGGTCATTTTAAGGGTGGGAGTTTAAACAATAGTTGATAACAGTAGCACTTTGGACCAACTCTGCTTTTAAGTGTTAATTGGATGCTGGATTGCTGACATAGGTGTGATCAAATTAGTTGGGTGGAATGGTGGAAATGCTTGGTCAGGCTTTTTATGCTTATCATGGTTAATGTGTTGTTTTGTTCTTCTGTCAGCTTAGTGGCTGTTTTCACTTCAAGAAATAAAAATATTTTTAAAAAAACCCAACCCTCTGCTAATAAACAGGTTTTGTTGAGATGGATGAAATACAATGTTTAAAAGTCTCAGTTTTAGTTTCTAGCCTTATTTGGAATAACCTGAGCCCACATGGTACTTTTCAGGAAGCAGCAAGATCTTGTCAGAGCCGGCAAGCTTTGACCTTTCAGGCATGAACAGTAGACTGGGATGTGCTGCTCAGGGCTGAAAATGAACGTATTCTAAACCTGAACTTTATTTAAAAGTCAGCTGAAACATTAAGGCTTCTCTTTCTTGGCAAGCACAGTTTGCTTTGACAGCTTTCTCTCATATTTGCAACTGCAGGTGAACTGCATGTGTCTAATATTAAATGTTTATAATTTATAGATGCCTGTAGTATTTATACCTGGCTGGGGATGTCAGATAATATTAATCAGAAGTAGTAAGTTGTATGCCTAGCAGGAAACTTGGAGATCAGAAAATCCATGTCCTTGTATCCCGCATACCTCGCAAATGGGTCTGGGTCAAACAATCCTAAACACTGCTAACGCCAAGGTTGTTTGACCTCTTCATTTAAAAGAGTCCAGAGGCTGCTAAAGTAACTTTGATCTCCAGCCAGAAGGAGTCTGTACAGAATGAACTGTGCTTGCAGTCGATTTCACCAGCTTTTCCAAGCAATTGTGCAGGAGCCCCAGCAGCGAGTTTCGGGATGCTGTGGGAAAGGGGATGCTCTGGAAGCACGTTTCCACCTTTCCTTTTCCCTCGCTGCCGGCTCGCAGCTCCCCTCTGCAGGAGATGATGAGGGTGGTCAGAATGATGTTGTCTTGCTGCTTCAAGTCAATGAGTCATCAGCTGAGAGGGAAAATGCTACCAAATGAAATGTAAACAGCTGAATAGCTTAACTTTGGGGAGGCGTTGGTGGGGCCCTGTTTCAGGCATCCAGTAAGCAAGTCCTGTAGGAGTGTTACGGTCGGTGAGGAGGACGTGTTTGGGTTGTCAGGACTCCTTACCATAACTTTGCTGAGCCCCAAAGTCCTTCTTGATAACTGCAGAGACATGGGCTGCCCAAACTTGCATCTGCTTTGCCGACCGACTGGACAGCTATCTCATTTACCTGTAGGTGAAGCTTCTTCGGGGCTGTTGTGTGCTTTTGGCACCATGACTGAACCAGTTCAGAAGAGTTATTAGTGGTGGTGATTTTTTTTTTTTTTTTTGCAAGCTCCTGTGAACTGTGGGATGAGGCAGGCAGGGAGGGAGGGAAAGATCTCTGCTTTCAGTTTTAAAGAGTAGTTCTGAGCTACAGGTGAGCTCTTCTGCTCTGGGTTTAGGTGTGTTTTGTTTGATTTAGAAGGGGGAAAAAAAAAAAGTGGAGAGAGGAGAAATGACTCTTGCAAAATTCTCTATCTTTTTTTTTATTTATTTCCTGCAGTATGTGTTTTAGTTATATTAAATCTTGAAGCTGTCATGTGTTCCTCCTTTTTCCATCTGTCAACCAGTTAAAGCTGTGAGGCTGTCAGGCTGAGCGAGCCTGAAGATGCTTTTGAGCCTTCTTTTGAAGATTGTTCTGAAGTCTTCTGGCTCTGCAGTTTGAGTTTAAAAATGCGTATCTGACATGCACACGAGCATAATGAAATTTGGATTCTTTAATGAGCACGAGGTATTGTTGATAAAGCAGGTGACTGCAGATGGAGGGTGCTCAGCTAAAGCCACTCTGTCATGCTAGCTCTTCAAATGCAGAGCTTTAAACTCCTAACGTTTGGTTTACAGTAAATTATATACACAACAGCTGTAAGTTATTATGGTCTAACCTCTGAAAAAAGATGTTAAATGAAGAACCTTTAACTGGTCTCGTAAGTGCGAGCGAAGCAAAAGCGTTTCACGAGATGGCATTTGTGAGATGTATTGAATCTTTAAAACTAAAAGCTTGCTGCCAGCTGACCCTGCTGCCTGATCCCAGCAGCCCTTCTCCTGGGAGCTCTGAACACCCGCGCTCCGCAGCCACCTTCCCCGGGCAGCGTTCCTCTTGTGCCAGCTCTCGCTCAGCATCGTGGTACCCGAGCTCACCGTAGCCTGCAGACCAGCCTCAGACCTGGGTAGCCGTTTCATTTGCTAGCCAGCCACAGGACAGGCTGAACTGCTACCAGTCAAAGCTGCTTGCTTGACAGCATGGACGGATTTGCGTTTGCTCTGTTGTGGTCACTACAATTTAAGCATAAAATTTTGCCCTGGTTAGGCTACAACCTCTTGATTGTGGGTTGGAGGGGATGACTGATGTTGTGGTGGAAAGAACCAAGTGCCCATAAAAACACCGGGAGACCTCTCTAAACCTCCTTCAACTGGGTTTCCTCCAGTTGCCTGTTTTGAATTTTCTTCTCCCCAGTTAAAAGCTTCTCTCTTTTTTTTTTTTTCTTTTAACTTGGGAATTTTATTGTGCTGAAGGCTTTTATTTTAACAAGGCACATGATGAAATGACAGCATCACCTCTCAGGGAAGTTCATGAATATTTCTAGCATAATGCCCCCTGTTATCAAGGACACACTTTGCATTTCACTGGCCTGTTTTGGTCAGCAGTTCAGTGCTTAGTGAGCAGAGCACAAAGCACAGAGGGAAGCAGGTTGATGAGCTAGGAGTACCTCCAAAAACTGGTAGAAACTTGGAGAAATACAGTTACTGGCTGTGTCCTGGCCAGCACACCGAGTTTGCTTTGTGAGAAGCAGCAGGGATTTTAGGAGTGGGCTTTAGAATTGGGCTCTGGGCACAGCAACCCTTACATCTGGTTTGGTGGTTCTGTTGCAACAGATGGCTTTCATACTTACTGGAAGGCCTTATTTTATCCTTGGATTGTCTAAACACTCTTAGCACCAAAACAATGTGATTTATGAAACGCAATGAAGACAAAGCTCATTTCCTAGTAGCATTAGGTCTTAATCATATGTGGTTGTGAATCAGCAGTGAAGCAGCAGCCACTGTGAAGAGTATCTGATTTCCTTCCTTGTTAGGATTTAAAACTCTCCATGCTTAGAGCTTCCCACTTACTCTGCCTCCACCTTCATTCAAATTATACTTAATTTCTGTTCCTTCTTGCCTGTCCCATAGGCTGCATGACACATTCTTTTCCTTGCATGTGGCTTTACTGGTGTTTGAGGAGTGCAGGATTTTCTCCTGGCTGTTTGGGACCAGCAGGAAAGCCCCTGGTGCCCCTTCAGTTTTGCAAACAATCCTTGAATAAGAACACAAAGGTGGAGGAATGGAGCCTCCTCGTCATCCTGAGGTCTCGCAGAGGGACAGGCTCTGAAGCGTAGAGGTATTTTCCATGCTCCTGTGGCTAATTTGGGTTTACTCTTTAAAATGAAGACTTGTATTTATTCTCTGGCAGTCTGATACTTAAACAAATGTTAGAACGAGCTCCTGGGACGGTGGCCTGCAATCCAAATGGCACATTTGCGGTGCCATAAAACAGTGAGTAGCTGACTTTGTAAAGAAGGAGCGCTTAGCTGTATGCTTATTATTGGTTATGCAGGGTATCTTCTCTGCTGGTGCCTCTCACTGAACATCAGAGCTGAAACCATCTATCCATGAAAATGGCTCGCTCGGTGCCAGGCACTTCATGGTGTTGATTCTTCATTGAAGTCATTTCTTTCACCACATGTGTGGTTTTGATGGTGATTCCATATAAATGTGGTCTCTGACTTCTTTTGGCTTTAATTACTGAGAACTTGTTGCTACTGGTGAGCTGTACTCAATCTGCTTTTGAGCAGAAAACTCATTAATTTGAGCGCTGAGGGTGGTAAGGCACAGGGAACTGATACGAGAATAGGGATGTTCACACTCATATGCTCCGAGATGCAAGCCTGAAAACAGTAAATGTCCCCTGGGCTCTATAAGTAATGGCAGTTGTGAAAAAGTCAGCTTAAAAACTGGAACTGGTTTTCTTAATCCCTTGATGCCAGTATTTTACCTAGTTAAACTGAAGCACAGTTCATACCTGGCTGTTGGCTTGCCTGTAAGGAAGGAAAACGACACAGCTTAATCTTTAAAATATGTCTTGGCAAAACAAATCTGGCAGGTATGTCTTCCTATTGTAAACTGGATTTGGGATCTGGATTTCTTGTGCAAATTGCCTTAGACTGTTGTTACTAAGCTGGTGCTTCCAAAAACCAATAAATGATTTTTGTCCTTGTTACATTAATAACTCAGTCCCTTGACAGCTGTGATTATACTGAGGCCTGTAAAGGACCTTACAAAGGGATGTCCATATTAAAATAAAACTCTTTCAAGTGAGAAATAGGAAACCAAATTTTATTAGTCCCTAATTTTACACAGTGATTAAAAATCCTTGACCTCCCCCATTCCAGCCACCTATTAGCAGTACGTATTGCTAAAGAGCACCAGAGGATACAAGCCTTGCTGCTAATTTTAGCCCAGAGCCTGGGGGGTGCGTGCCTGCGTGGGTGCATGCAGCAGGGCATCCTTCCCCAGCAAAAGGACTCCATCCAAAACAAATCCGCCCTGCCAGTCCCTTTGGCTGGAGGAAATCTCAAGTCGCATTACTGGCTTTTGCAGCATCTTTGAACGCTCATGTCGCAGGGCTTTTGGTGATCCTAGAAAGTGGTGAGGATAAGAATTCATGGCAGAAGATGGATTCCAGGTGGTCCTCACGAGAGGTGGGTTTAACTGGGATGGGAGGAGAATCCCAGTAAGATTGTAGAAACTTCTGATTTAGCCCTTCAGGAAGGAGCGAGACCAGCCAGTCCGTTCACCTGCTGTGGCAGAAATGCAGGAACCAGAAGGGCAAAACGGAGAGAAGCTTCAAAATCGCCAAACGGCGGCTGTGCGCAGGGGCTGAAGCAAGATCTTTGGCCGCTGTAAGGGCCAATATTAGGGGTTAAAATGAGATTCGTGAGGGCTGCTTGTTTCCAAGCCTGGAAGCGGAGCCTGGGAGTGCTGAGCAGGGACACGGGTGCCCAAAGGGCTGCCCCGCTGTCCCTTAGAAGAGGACACAGTGGCCCAGGAGCAGGCGTGGAAGAGGTTTGCATGTGCCTGAAGCTATGTCTGATAGCACAGGGTTAGTATCTCTTTTGCATTCAACTATCGTATCTGCTAAAGAATGGGCGACTTGGACGTTTCCAACTGCAGCAACATCCTAAAACTTCACCCTGGTCCTCTTGGGTGTCTGCAGGTAGCCCAGCCTGTGGGTGGGAAGGGGGAAAATACTCTTGGCGAGCCATCGGAAAGGTCACTGTTCTTTAATCTGGAGCTGTGACTTAACCAGCTTTTTCCTTTCAGTTTGTAAGAGAGGACACATAGGGATTACCGGTGCTATACATAGATTGCTCTTAGCTGTGTCCTGTTCTGCTGGGAACACTTAAGAGCTGTATCAGCCTCGGGGCTGGGGATCCTGCGTGCTGCTTTGTGCCTTGTCGTTTGCCCTCTGCAGAGGGTTTCTCTGCCAGCACGTGGTGGGGCACGGGCAGGACGAGAAGAGGGCAGTTCTGAAGCTGGAAGCACTCAGAAGTTGGGTTTCCTCAGTGGGAAATCCATCAGAAAGAATAAATGTGTGGGCTGGTTACCCCTTCCCAGGATGGGAGTCAAAATGCGACTCTGAGCTTAATTTGATGGGTTTTTATCTGAACACAAGGGGGTTTGTGGTGTTTGGTTGGTTTTTTTTTTTAAGTGTAGGTTTAGATCATCAGGGATTCGGCAGCGGTGTTGGATTGTGTGTGTATCCGTGTGTGCACATGGAGATAAGCTAAGGCGTAATCCAGAATTCCTCTGCTTGATAGCCCCTTATCTCTGAGCATGTGCTCTGTGTGTTTTCTCTCTTGGTGGGTCCCTTCGGAGGCGCTGGCTGCGTAAACACAGATGATGTTTTTAATGTTAAAGTTCTGGGAGGGTTGTGCTTTATTGGCTCCTAAATTAGTGGGGGGAAGCACCCAAAAGTGAGCTCCTGGCCAAGGACGTACAAGCAAGCAAACCGTCTATAGTTTGTCAAGGAAATAGCTGGTATTGGCTTATGGGCGTGTTTGAACTTTCTTTAGGATACTGTTGAAATTACAGCCTGCTCCACAGAATTCATTAACACTTTAAGATTGGATACTTCGATTTCTAATTGTCAGGTAGCCTGTCGGTGGGGGGGTGTGTAAGGTAACTTACAGTTCGTGTATAGATTTTAGTATTCTGGTTTAGCATTTAAGTTGCGTTTGGCAACAAATGCTCAGTGTAAACTACTTAAAATCCTTTGAATTCCAGTGGATCAGAGCACAAGCAAGAAGTGTTATCGTAGATGAAGCTGCTTAGCACAGGATACGTGACTCAATGTTTTTTCATCAAAGCCACCACCCACTGAAGTGCTCCTGTGCTGCCTGTTGAAGTGTGGATTGGCTGCATGAGAAGAGCACTCAAACTAAAGAATATATATATATATGCGTGTGTGTTTATATAACAATAAGTGCAGACTACTCAAAGTGTTAAATTTTGCAGCATGCTCCAAGTACTGCACTACCTAATAAAGAAGTTCTGTACGTGAGTGGTACTAAGGAATCTAGCAAGTCTCCCTTGGACTGCAGCGAGGGAGCTGTGTTGCTGTAAAACGTTGGCTTGAGCATACAAACTGTTTCGGGTAGTCTTAACTGGATTAGTGAGAACTCTTTATGTACACCTTGTTTTGAGATTTGAGGGAGAGTGTCTTGCTTAGCGTCTGGGATTCCTCCAAAGTGACAGCTTCACTTGAGGACAGAAAACATTATTTACAAGCGAAGCTGAAAATGAAGTTTCCTGTTGGCAGAGTGGGGATGAGTCATTGTGGTTTTGAGTCAAGGGGCCGGATCCTCCCTTCACTGCGGCAGGTTTTTGCTTCCAGATATGCTCTTACAGAGCAGCAGGTTCAGGTGTTTGTCACTTCTGTCCCCGCTACTAAGAAAACGGGACAGTGTTCAGAAGGTGTGATGCTCCAGATGGGTCTCCAGCGTGGTGGCCGAGCACACCTTCATCGACCCTGAGAGCAGTTCCACCTACAGCACTGGGGAGTTACTGGTGAGGGTCTAGCCGTGGCTCTCCCAATCCATCCAGTTACGTACATCGGCATCCTTTTACAGAACTACAGGATTTTTTTTGTACCGATGCCTATTGTCGTTGGCATTAGCTGTGTTTTCCCTTTGCTCACCACACGTAGCGTCTTTCTGTCTGCATCCAGCCAGGTCTGCCCCAGGAGGGGAGGAAGGCGGTGGATGTCACCAGCTGTGTTCGTGCCAGGAGGTTTGAGATTGGCCTTGACATTTCATGAAGCGTTTTTTTTATTGGAGGTTAGATGCCAAAGTAGACTGGAGGACCGTGTGTATGTGAAAGCATTCAACTTTCCTGTGCAGTTCTTGCTGAAAAGCAAAAAAAAAAAAAAATTTTAAAACTGAAGTGCTGGTGAAGGGTGTTGAAGCTGTGCCAGGAATGTTCTTTAGTAGCATCCTTAATAGCTGTTGATTTGTAGGAGACAGTCTCTAACAATACTGAAGGTGTTAGTCCTGTGGGAGGATTTACCTCTCTTGTGTTTACGGAAAGGGACGCTAATTTTTCATCCTCCCAGCTGTTTGAGTTGTGGTCTTTTTTTCCCTCTTTTAAGAATGCCTGAACAGTGCTGCTGAGAACCTGGAGACAATCTCCTTTTGGGGAAAAAGTAAAGTTTTATATGGGAATATAAATTATTACAAATTCACTGGAAAAGGGCACTAATTATATTTTATTAAGGAGATTGTAAGGAGACTTTGGCATTCATTCTCTTTATGTACTTGAAGACACAGAGAAAATGGTAAATTGTTTCTCTTGAACTTGTGGTGAGGAATGAGGAGCTAATCTGGTTTCAGGAATACTCGGGTTGAAGTGACATTTATGGCAACGTATAAGGAAGAATATCAGAACACCATCTTTTCTGAAGTGCTGTATTTAGTGTTCATGGTCTAGCTTGAAGCAAGAGGGGCAAATGCCACTGTTGCTAATAATCTGCTTGTTGTGGAAATCTGTAATTTTATAGCAAGTCTTGTGCCTTGGGGATGCTGCCTGTAACAGCGATGTGCCATGTAGAGGGAAACTGCCACGTCTCACTGGCACAGGTTTTGGCAGGCAGCTCTGGCAATAGCTCCAAGTAGCTCAGAAGAGAAGAAATAACTTGCAAGAAGGGGGGGAAAGGAGGTGAAAGCACCTGCTTAGTCACTCAGGCAATTTGCATTTCTAGACACCATGCTTAAGAAAAAGCAGATGGATTTTGTTCAGGTCCAGAACTCTGGTGTATCTCTTCTGTAGCAACAAAATAGCATGGTTTGGTTTCTTACCCAAACTCAGGCTGGAGAGGAGGAAAGGCAAAGTCACCAGGATTAGCAGATTGACCAGCTGTTTCAAAACCAAGTGCTGGGCTTCAAGACCAGACTTAATCCCAAGTAGCTTTTTTTGATCTTCAACTTGAATCAGCTGAAGCTACAAATGGCTTTGCTGTGTAAAAACTCTTCCATAGCTGTTAATGATTAATAAATGCCAATTTTCTTGACCTCTCCCCCACCCTGCCCCTTGCACCCACCCAAGGTGCCATGCTTGTGCTTTGGTGTTGGATGTTAACGTCCAGGCATGAGAGCCTGGCCTTGGTCTGTCCAAGTGGTTTGGCTGCTCATGGGTGCCAGAGCTCTGACGCAGTTTAAAGTTTGAATTTTTTCCAAAAGTAGGTCTTGTCAAACCAGAGTCCTGCAACTTTTGTCTTGTATGCTGCTTCTGTGTTGACTTCCATGGCAGTATTGTCCATTGAGTTGCTGTGTCACTTTGGAAGAAAACCTTGAATGCATGTGGCTTGTGCTAAAAATGTAGCACAATTTAAGCTTAAACAAAAGCAGAAAATATGGAATCTGATAGTTGTAGTGTCAGCTTTTTGCTGGTGGCAGTTGAATCTGAGTGCATTGTTCCTATGGAAATTGCAGTCATAGTTACACAATTCATTTGTAAATCTCTACCAACAAAGAATGACTTGACTTCGACAATAGTAATGTATCTTACTTTGGCAAAGTCTTTTTTTTTTTTTGCTTAAGTGTAATATCCTATTACTGTTACACTAACTCACATGATTCCTACTATTATTCTTGTGCGTTCCATTCTGGGATTTCAAATGGGTACCAAATACACTTTGCTTCCTCTAATAACTCTCTCTATTGTTTTCTGGAGACATCTGTCAATTTTATTGAGCTACCGTCATAGACTCTCAGCCTGCTGACTCCTGCAGCTGGAGACAACTATGTTCTGAATTGAGAGTGCACACAGATGTTCGGTCGTCATATAGATATACCTGTACCTGTCTAGAGATTGATATAAAATGACTTATTCCCTTGCCTTGATGAGTGGGTGGCTTTTTGTGACATTTCTTGTAAGAATTTTTTAAAGGAGTGTTTGGAAGCTTTTTAGGTGTTTAACTTATAGGTAGGTGTTCTTATGTGTTGAAGATAGTGAATGCTTTTATTAATGAAGTTGGTATAAATATGTATTTCAAGGGTCCTAGAGGGGGAGACAAGTTCTTGGCCTTTTTAGGAACTTCAAACTCTTAGTTAAGCACTCTTCATCAAAAAAATCAAAAACCCCTGCCATTTGTCCTAAGAGTTCATAGATCTGTTGCAGTTCATAAACTCAGAGGCCATGAACTAATATTGTTCACTCTTCGTGGTGTTGTACATTTTACAGAAGGCGTTTTATCTCCCAGCGCTGCTCTCTAGACTTTTTAGAAGACATAGTGGAATATGCCAGTGTACGAAGGTACTTTTTTTCAAAAGCAGCATTAATCTCAACTCGTTGCATGCAGTCCTCTCCTCCCACCACCCTCTTCCACGCCAATATCTGAGGTCCTGCATGCTAGTGCTGCCATCTGATCATACAACTGGCATGACTTTTTTTTCAGAGCACTTAACAGGTTTGGTGGTTGGTTTTTTTTTTATAATTGCAGAACCAAGCATATATCTGGGTCTCCAAGACACAAAAGTTTGAAGAAGATGCACTTCATCAAGAACATGAGGCAGTATGACACCAAGAACAGCAGGTAACTTTCGGAGATCGAGGTGCCTCCTGTACCCAAGTAGGATGTGCTCGGCCGTAGACTCTAATTCAATGCGATTAGCCATTTAATATATCAGTGGGAACAAGGTGATGTCCTTGAGGTCTTGTTAGTTTTATACATCTATCCAAAGCAGTAGGTGCTCATATCTGCTACATCTGCAGCAATATTCTGATGGTTCTGCCATCCTACTTTGAGGAGGTTAAATCATTCTCTTCTAAGACCCTCCTTATCTCTAGCACACAGACTGCTTAGAGCTGAGGAGGATTTAAGGAGAATGGCTTGGTTTAGCCAAATTCTTGGCTCATAGTTGCTGGGCAGAGGAGAAAGGCGAGGCTGCATTCATATTTATTATTAATAGAGGTGTGAGACTTCATCTAAATGTAAAGTATTATCTGCATCTTTTCACAAGGTTTATGTAAAAATTGCATAAATATAGATATGTATTTAAAGACTAGGATCTCCTTTGAGGAGCTCCCGAGGTGACGGCAGTTTCAGAATGCTGGGGTTTGATACAGAGCTTGGCTTTAAGGACCTACAAGGTCAGCACGAAACTTCTGCTTTTGTGCTGTTTTCTGAAAACATAAAATCCATAGCAGCATCTATGTGACTTTTAGAGCAATATAAGAAGAGTCTTGTGTTCATGTCCCATAAAAAGCTGCTTTGTAACTTTGGAGTCTTAATTCATATCCTCATCTTTTCCCATCTGCTTACAGGATAGTGTTAATCTGTGCTAAACGAACACTGTGTGTGGCTTTTTCTATCCTACCTTACGGGGAGAGTTTACGGATCAGGTGAGTCATCTTTAACTGCTTTGTGAAATGTCTGGTCTATTGTTTGCAAAAGATCTTTTTAAATGAGCGTGGTTGGTGTAGGTATCTTGTTTTGATGTGGGTGAACTTACTTAACTTACCATTTATGTGTGAGGACAAGAGCTTGCTATGAGAGCACTAAAATCAGACATTGCCACAGTGTCAAAGTGTTCATTCAAACTCCAAGAGAAAAACAGTGGAAAAGGTAGACTTTTCTTCAGGTGTCTATTCACATTTTAAAGCACTCCAGTCCTGTGAAATCCCTGAAACTAAGTTTGAACACGTGATGTGGCTTGTTGCTGTGTACGATTTCCTGTATTCCTAAAGTGGCCAGAAATCAAATGTCTTTAGTGCAACAAACAATTGTGTCTGCAAAAAGCATACAGGGCGTCAGGGAAGGATGCCACAGCCTTTATTGGAAACAGTCATGGTCTTATAGTGAAGTTACATCTAAATAAGTTTAAGATGCTCTAAGCCATGAATGTCAGTATTTGCAGTCTAAGGAAAACAGAAGCAGTTTAGACTGATTGAAACTGCTGTTAGTGTTTGTACTGCATTTTTGTATAGAACTGTCAATATGATCACTTACAAGAATCAAAACCTGCTAACTGGATTTCCCTGCAGCTTTGCTCAGTCCCTTGTGAAGTCTTAAGTTGATTCTGTGAGGGTCTGTGATTTTACAAGTATACCATAGAAAATACTAATTTTATTCTAATCCACTTTCGGCAAAACAATTGTGTTGTCACTTCTGTCCTGTACATAACTTATGGATGAAGGAAACGGATGTTTAGTGGTGGGAACTGTATTGTATGCAAATATACTTGCCGTAAAAATAGTTGATGGGAAAATATTCTCTCACTTAATAGAACAGCAGCAAGGTCACTGGAGCTACTTTACAGCAGTTCTGAGCACTGTGTCGGTCTGCTTGTAAGCTGGCAATACAGTTCTTCAACTGAAAGCTGCTTTTTCGCATTGGAATTTAGGTGACAAAGCTGCATGCTGCTGTTGCTGAAGCAGAGTTCTGCTAGCGGCCTTAATTCTTAATTTGGGCCTGTGTGCACAGTGGTTGGAAAATTGCAATTGAAAGGCAAGTTTCTAATCCTGGAAAACTAGTAATATAAATCATGTTTGCTGTTAAGTGTTTGAGCATTAGCGTGTTTACAAATGGTATGGTCTTATGCAGAAAGACTATATTAAAGTTTACATTTGCTAGGTATATTGTTACAGATTCGAGTTAAAATTATATGAAATCTGATTCTTTAGTTAATGAACATCTCTGCTTTGAAGGATACTTAAAAATTAATGCTTTCTTGGAGATGGGATTGAGGGATTGCACTGTCCTCCATAGAACTCTGACCTGGTGGTGTTGGGTGTACCTAGTGGGGTGTTTACTGTAGAGGAAGCTGGGGTTATGCTCCATTTTCCAATAGTGCATTTTCTTATCTATATTTAGTGATCTAAAGATGGAAGGACAGAAGCAACGACATCCTTCTGGGGGAGTTTCAGTCTCCACTGAGATGGTGCTTGGACTGGAAGGAGTAGAGCTGGGTGCTGATGGCAAGGTAAGGAATCTTTTTTTTTTTTTTTTTTTTTTCTTTTCTCTTGATCTTTAATGCCAATGACCAAACCACTGACTGGAGCGGGGGACAGCAGGTGGGTAAGCTGGCTGCTTTTGCCCAAGGACCATTTCATGCTGGGGCAAATCACTTAATTTATGCAGTGCTTTGCTATCCATAAAGTGAAAGCTGTAACTTTTCAGAGCAGTGGAAGTTTGTTTTGATCCTTAAAATTTGAAACATTTGGCTTGTGGTGAAGCTGCTTCTGAGGAGGCTGTTGAAGGCCATGATCACTTCTGCCTCCATTTCTGGAGAATTGATTTGACTCTGGTATCTCAGGCAACACGTGAGTGATGTTTTGATAGGAATATGGGTGAAATTTGTACCTCTTCAGTTAAATTTATATACTGCCGGACTTGTACTGATGTGATTCTCCCCTTTTCTTTGCCACCACACCAAATCTTCCACAACACTTGCATACTGAAGTCATGGAAGCAAGGCATTCCTCATCCAACTTTTCCCTTCTCTTCCTGTCCCACAGTTTCAGGGTCCCCACTCCCAAATACAAATGCCAGGGGACTCTGAGTTGGAAAATCCTAGATGTCTGGAAATAAGCTTTTCAATAATTTTTTTCCCTATAACTACTACAACTTTCTTTTCTTTAAGGTTGTGTCCTATGCAAAATTCTTGTATCCCACCAATGCCCTGGTTGTTCGCAAAGCTGACAGCCATAGTGCTGTTCCCTCATGTCGAGCTAGTGCTTCACGGAGTCTTCCTGGATCGAGATATAAACCTGTGACAGCAAAAACAATACCAGCAGGAACAGACATTGGTAAGAACAGCTGCCAGCTTTGTCACCACTTGTGCACACAGCAGGAAAGTGTAAAAGGAATATATTTGTCTGAAACGATTGCAAGTGGTAAAGTGCATTATTAAGAAGGATGTGCTGCAGCTGGAAAGAGACTGGTTTTAGCACAACCTAGTAAAGAAGCCTTGCTAATGAAATATAAGCGATGAGCCTTAGGACTGAGACTTGCACACATTCCTTACATCCTCTGTATATCTGGCCTAGTTCTGTTTATGCAATTCAAGGAGTGCAAAGCTTTTCTGTGGAAATGTGAAGTTTTATATTACTCAACAAGAAACATCTGGTGTACATGGATACAGGTGGTCCTCCTTGCCTTCTAGCACAGTAACAGTGCATAAGCCAATGATTTTGTGACAAGAATCCCTTCTCTTGTGTAAAAGAGCAAACCTGACAACTCTGCTGTCTGTTAGACTAGAGTATAGGCAAAATAATTCAGTCTTGTGCAGTTGTTTTCTTTGCATATTTGTGGATGACAGTTTGTACTAAGTCTGAAATGGTGCTTCAAGCACATGCTGGAGGAAGAGCTTGTGTGATTTTTTTTTTTATAATTCTAATACTTGACTGGTGCATTTATGAAATACGAACATGTGACTGTAGCTGCAGTTTGCCTGTACTATGGGATCTGCTGACAATGTTTGCTGTTTGAAAACTTTTTTAAAGAGGAAACGGGGAATTTAAAGCTCTGTATCTTGTGACCCAATATGTTTTCCTCCTTCCCTCAGGAGGTGAAGCTGGGGAAGCTGCAGAGTACGATCCAAATCTTCTAGATGATCCTCAGTGGCCCTGTGGAAAACATAAACGTGTTCTCATCTTTGCCTCTTACATGGTGAGTGACTGACATACCTGAACAGAGTGAGTGCCTGAAAGATCCTGATAAAAAGAACTTCCTCTGGGAAGAAAAAGTTGTGGCTTTTTGAGAATTGGTTAGGAAAAATACGAATAATTGGGTTTGTACACTCAGCTTGTCAAGGACCAACCCGACACATATCTACATGTTGTTATTTGCTGCTTGTAACCATGTGCTTACTAGTTTTTTAAGACTTTGTAGTTGAGATTCAACATGGTCTATTACTTAGGACATTACAGAAATGTTAAATTGTGAATAATAAAACTGGGGTTTGCCTTTGCGTTAGTGTCTTTGGAAGACTTGTTTGTCAGTACTGTTCACAAGAGAAATGATAAATTTTGCCTCTTGTGTTTCAGACTACAGTTATAGAATATGTGAAACCCTCGGACCTTAAAAAGGATATGAATGAAACCTTTAGAGAGAAGTTTCCTCATATCAAGTTGACATTGAGCAAAATTAGGAGGTAAGAAACAAGCATTGAATAATGAGAACGTCTTCTATGCTGTACGAGGCTGCTTTTATCTTCCACTTGTATGGAGCAAATACTAGATCTATTAATAGTATATATGATTAAACACTAATCTCTTGTTGCCAGTTGAGCTGACTGTAGGATGACAGCCCTGTACAGGAATGTTTAGGATGCTGAGAAGGGGTAACAGTTGGTTTTCATAGTTCCACCTAAAAGGGTTTTGTTTCACCAGCCCTAGTGTACTAACACTAATAGCCAATTAACAGTGAAGCACCATTAGCCTTGAAACAAATACTTGTAACCTGATTGTTTGGCTGTAGTGCATTCCCACTCTAACTGGATTGTCTTTTTGGACCTTCTGGCTATTTTTGCCTTTCAATTACCAGACTCACTGATGACCATGGACTCTTAACAAGATTCTAGGATAAAGAAGAGTGTTAGGTTTGGGGAGTCTTGGTAAAGAAAAGCATTTCATGAAGGCAGGACTATACCACACAGAATTCCTCATCGTCCAGGAAACACGTCTGGCCGCTCATCAGCAAGATGCGCTGTTGCGCCTTCAGAGAGCTGTAATCTTGCTGGTATTACATGGCGGTTAATGCAATCAGGGCCTGCTGAAATAGCCGGCTTAAACACAATTCTGCTGAATCACCAGGGCTCTGTGTAACTCAGCTCCAAGTGGAAGGCCTGCTCAGGCAGAGTCTGTGTTCTGCCAGTGTCCTGCATACTCCTCTTTGTAGCTGTTTTGAGTAGTGTGGTTGCACAGCGATCTTCTTGCATGGGTGGCAGCCGTGAGAGGTAGCATCCACCATAAAGTCTGCCTTAATGCTGAAGTGAAGGGCTAGCTGTTGTGGGAAGCAAGTAAACCAGTTTGCCTTCCCTCTCAGACCTGATTCTTCCACGAGGTGTGTAGTAGACAGGTCTCTGTGTAGCAACTGCTGCGATCTGCACAGCTTTGATGTGGTATTCTGTAGTAGGTCAGGGTGGTTCAGTCTTATGATATGAATCACGAACCAGTTTGGGAGCCCAGAGGGAATCATACAGCAATAGCCTGTGTGTCAATAAGACAGCTAAGCCCCTGATGTTTATGGGCAGATGAGGAACTGTTTTTCTACAGTAGATGTTGTCAGCCAGGTTAAATCAGTTCGTGCATCAGCTTCAGCTTGCTGCCAGCTGGATTTCTCCAGTCTAGGATCATACTCATTATGGCTTTCCAAATCAAAGTCTTGCCTCTCTGCTCTTCTGAGTTCCCATGCTGCAGTGTTTCTAGAGCATTTCATGAAAGGCTGTCACTTTTTTTTCCTGTTCCCAGTTTAAAGAGAGAGATGCGGAACCTGAGTGAAGAGTGCAATCTGGAGCCGGTTACTGTCTCCATGGCTTATGTTTACTTTGAGAAGCTTGTCCTCCAAGGCAAACTCAACAAACAGAACCGCAAACTGTGTGCTGGTGCTTGCGTTCTGCTTGCAGCCAAGATCAGCAGTGATCTCAGGAAACATGAAGTTAAACACCTTATAGACGTAAGTACTATGAGGCTTGTTTCAGGTGTTGTCAAAACTTTCTCTCTAGCTCATAGAACAAGACAAAGATTAAAGCCAAGATTTTCACCAGTGCATGCTTGCATTTAAGACCAGCTCTTTCAGTCAGTTTTATGTCTCATTAGGGCTTTTCCTTGATTTTTTTTTTTTAATTCCTTAAAACTACCCGACTGGTGCAGTCCAATGTCCTACTGATCCCACAGTGAGGTTATTTTTGCACTTACTGTTTCTCGGGCAAACATATGTAACTGTTGTGTGGGTGTCACAGCTGGGCTGATAAGCTGGTTTACTTGTCTGATCCCTGGCAACCCTTTTGATTCTGTAGGTACAGCTCAGGCCATGCATCGGTGACTCCTGTTTTATGCTGACTTAATCTAACAGTGTGTTAGTATCTTGTGGATTAACTGATTCTGTTTCTTCCTCTCCTCTTTTTTGTTATTACTATCATAGAAACTAGAAGAGAGATTCAGATTCAACAGAAGAGATCTCATTGGTTTTGAATTCACCGTCCTCGTAGCTTTGGAACTGGCTCTCTATCTTCCTGAAAACCAAGTTTTACCTCATTACAGACGGCTCACACAACAGTCTTAACCAAAGCTGCGTTCCAGCTGACAGCCAGTGGTGCTGGTGGATCGCATCACTGAACGCTGCTGCTGGAGTTGCCGCTGGCCTTTCTGTGCCGCTGTGTGCGTCCTGCCACGGCCACAGCTAGTTTTGAAGTCTGCAGTGTGTTACTAAACTGTCGAGGTGTGCATTATGGACACGTATGCCAAGTCTGGGGGATGGTACGAGAAGAGTTATTGGACTTTATTTTCTTTTGGACATCTAAAGCACAAATATTCACCAGTCAGCTGTCATGGCTGCTTATTATTCCTTATTTAACTTTTCGGTTTTACTAAAACTGTTCTTCCCTATGAAGAATACTATGGTATTGTTTGGTTTTGTTTTGTTTTTTTTTTTTTAAGCCTTTGTTGTATCCTTGAGACTAAAGGAAGCATCACTTCCATTCCAGTGCGCCATAAAGTTCAGATGTTTCTAAGAATCTTCTTGCATTTTTACATTAATGAAATGCATACTTTATTTTTTTAAAGATGTGCCTAAAACTGGCTGGTCTGGTACCAGTGCTTTTTAAGTTAGTTATGTTATTTAGCGGGGAATCCTGAATTTGTATAGCCATTTATTCTTTACCTGCATTGGCCTTGCATATAAGGAAAACAATTCTAGTATATCTGCACTAATGATACACAGGGCATCTATTCTATACTATACTATAGACCTATAAGTAGCAAGATTGAAATTACTCCGTTCCAATTTACTTAACTATTAATACCTTAAGCGTATACACTTTATTTAAAAAAGAAAGATTGTTTGAAAATGTCATGAAGTACCACGTTGAACAAGGTAGCTGCAGCAAAGTGATTGCCATCCTAATTCACTCTTCAGTGGAAGATGAGTGCTTGACTAAGAGCAATTTGCTGTTAATGTATCATTTATGACTTTATTTGTTTCAGTGTTCAATAGTCTGAAATAAGCACCTTTTTAGTAGACTGTATTATATATGGTCTTACATGCTCTGAGCAAATACTTAAGTCAGTAGAGCTGCTGCTGCCAAACTAAGCCAATGTAACAAAGCATGCTCAATATTTAAAATGCTACTTTTTTACTCTGTTCTTCCAAGCATCGCATCACTGTGATGGTCCTCATAAAACTGGCATTTGTTGCACATCTGAACAGCCACTTAATGGCTGGTGCCCAGCAGCACTCTAATGCTTATGCAGAGGTTAAATAACTTCTCTGACCATTGGCTAGTCTTTCATTTATTTTTTTAAATATCCAGGTTGGGAATGAACTCTTATATGTGGAACCTTCTGTGATATTGGCTCTTGGGTTTATTTTCTGAAGCAATATTATGATACAAGTAACTGTGTGTCCATTTGCAAGGAACAAAACTGATGCTTGGCTATTACAACTGAGAAATTTGTAATTTAAGTTTGACTTCTAAATGAAATACTAGACCTCGTACTGAGGTAAGGGACCTGCTATCTAATATGTAAAGTAATGTAAATTCCTGTTCCTTGTATTAAATGTTGGTTGTAGCCAAAACCAAAGCTGAATCTTTGCTCTTCAGCTGTGTATTGTCTGAAGCTAATTTGGCTTCATTAGAATTGCAGCAAACTTTAACGGAGCCCTTTCCTCTTTAAGGCTCAAAATGTATTTTTCATATATAATAATTACAGTGACTATCAAATCTTTTGTAACTGTGTTCAGCTGTATGTAGCTTCAAGTTATTTGTGTAAAATTTAATATGCTTGTGATTTTTCTCTAACACAGAAGGACTTTCCAGTCTCCATAAGTGAGGTGGTAGCTAATAAGTTAGACAATAAGCTTGCCAGTTATCTTCCAAAAGGTTTAAAAAAAATTGCCTACTAGTTAAACATTCTACTGAATATAACTGTCATTGCATGCAAGAAATAGTGATGCACTAAACAGCTAGCATATAATGAGCCTTCAAATTAGCAAACAGTGGTGAAGACAAGTGGTCCACCACTTCCTAAAATCATTAGGGGAGGGGACAGAGGTAGAACTGAGTGAAGAAATTTTTCACATGGTATCTCTGGAACGAGTAAAGCACTTTGGTTAGTATGAATGAAATGAAATCGGAAAATGGCTTTCTCTGGGAACTTCTTTATTTAGCGTATAAAGAGTTTCCTGTGACAAAATTAACTTTCCTTTCTTACCATCTAAGAAAAAAAAAAAACAAACGCATTTTGGTTTGCAACACTTTGCAGTCTCTATTCAGTGGAAGTTTGTCTAGTTGCAGTGGGCATTACACTCCCAGAATCTACGGTTTGACATCATAAACCGGCAAGCTTTTGTTTTCTCTTTCAGAAGAACAAATTGGGATAAGGAGCATTAAATTACAGAAACCTGAATGTTGTCTAATGGTTACTCTAAACGTGGGCTTGGGCACACACGGTGTTCTTGAGCTCAAAGGCTGTTTGGAGCATGGGCCAAAAACGACGCAGTGGAGTGAACGCTGCGCCTGTGTCTCCGGCGGAGCATGGGTTTGGGGCTGATGCCGTCCAGAGGTGTTGTCTGCAGCTCGTACATTGGTACCTCTGTTGTGCTATCTGTGCAGAAACAGTCCTTCTGCAGGGATACGGTGATCTCTGTATGTGTGTGTATGTATAGGTGTCGATTTTTCTGTTTCTAAAGTGTAGCTTGCAGTCCTGTGTGGGAATATTTATCTTTTCACCTAAAAGCTGCCACCATGTGGCAAAGGAGGCAAAGGACTATTACTACGTTATCCATTAATAAACTGAAAGCGGGATGCAAAACAGGACGTGGATGTCACCGGCTTGGCGTTTTCACAGCCCAGCTCCTCTTGCTTTGACGAGGAACGAGGTTTCGAGGTTTGTGCCGAGGGGGGGTTCTAGCTCTGTGTAACCGTGTAAAGATGCTGATGGGCTGACTCCCTGACGGAGAACCCTCTTGATAAGAGGCTGTACATTTTTATGTAAATGATACTGTTACATTTTTGTCTTAATCCATTATTTAAAAGTCTGAGTTGTAGCCTGTTCCATTGTTTGGGGTTTTTTTTATGTTTGGTTGGGGTTTGTTTTTCCCCTTTCTGACCTTGTGAAATTAAGATGCTGTGAAATAAACACTGGTTTTGGTACGCCTTTTGTAACCAAACGTCTTGTTTCGCAATGGTCTTTCGCTTTCCCTCAGGGCTGCTCCCGCGGCCTGCTCCGCGCTCCGGTCCCTTCCCCTCAGTTTCACCGTGCCCTCACTCTCCTTCAACGAACGGCGGTCCCCGAGGGGGGTGGTGTCCCGTCCCCCGGGCCGAACGGTGCCGGTGCCCTTCTCCCGGGGCCGCCTCAGCGGGAACGGGGGGGGGGGGGGACGGGGGACGGGACGGGGACGGTGCCGCCATGGCGACCGTTTAACGGCTGCGCGCCCTCGCAAGGCCACGCCGGAAGCATTCCGCTCCTTCTGGCGTATTTCCGCTTCCGCCGCCGGTCCTCCTTTTCCGCCGCGGCGCACGCGAGGTAGGAGCGGGCTGGCGGTGCTGCTCCGGAGGGAGAGGCCGGGGAGGCCCGGAGGGGGGCCGGGGGATGATCTTTCCTCGGTTTACTGGGCTGCCGTGAGGCTCGGGGGGAAGGGGCGGCGTGCTCCGGGTCTGGGCCCGCTCCCCGCGGGAGGGGCCCGGGGGTAGCAGCACCCTGGGTAAGCCAGGCCTTGAGGGGACGGCCTGTGAGCCTTGCCTTGCTCCTTGTAGGTGTTAGTTCTCGGCGCCTGTGCCTCAGCGGCAAGCCGAACGAGATGCAGAACGACGCCGGGGAGTTTGTGGATCTCTACGTCCCTCGGAAATGGTGAGCGGTTCCCTTCGGCGGCGAGGGTGCCGGTGGGGGCGGCGGGTCTGCGATGTGCGAACCCCGAGGGGCGGGGACCGTGGCAGTGAACCGCGCCGGAGGCCGATAAACGGTCTATGCAGAAGCAGCTTTTTCCGTCGTAGCGAATATCTGGGGGGGGAGGCCAAAAAAAAAAAAAAAAAAAAAAAAACAACCAAAAAAACAAGCCCCCAAATCAACCCAAACGCCTCCGCCTGTTTTCTGTCTGTTTCTATATTTCTAAACGCCTTAAATACGTGAAGCAAAGACCAAAGTTTAGGGGAATACTGTGCATCTTCTGTTGAGTAACTGTCAGCCCTGCAGTCACAGCTCATAGGTGGTTCGTTTCAGAAGTAAATGTGCACGCTTGTAACACGCTCGGGTTTCCGTGCGACAAGCTCTCCTTGTGAACCTGTTAAGTCATCGCTTGTTGCTTTGGTAGCACATCTTGAGTACAACTTTGAGGTTCTAGTAAATGGATAGCGAGAAGCTTTTTGTGAATGTGTGTGTTAAAAAAAGAAAAAACACTAAAAGATAAACCATTTGTATGCACGTTATTAGATTTAAGTTGAACGGTTTTTACAATGTGATTTTTGAGGGTTTGCAACCTGAGCGTCTTTTGACAGCTGTAATGGCTCCGAATGAAAAAGGCATAGGAACTGCATTCTCACAAATTACCTTGAGAGCTGTATTTTTTGCACTTTAGAAAAGAAAAGCTTTTTATTCTGTGTGTTTTGAAGGTGTGTGCTGCTGTGTGCACTGTGTAGGGGTGAACTAGGCATACAAAAACCAAAGTGAAGGGATAGTTGGCAACTTAGCATGATGCTACCAATTGAAAGTCTCCTTTAAATGTACTTAAAACTATTTTAATTTTCTGAGCACTGAAAGCTTAAACTGTTACTGTCTAAACTTCTTGTGCGGCTTTAATTTGCATGTAGATTTGGCCTTAATGGTTTTCTTTTTCATTGTCACTGTCTGTTTCCTTTTGTTTAAATTTATCTTGTTATTTTATTCCTTAGCTCTGCTAGCAACCGAATAATTGGTGCTAAGGATCATGCTTCTATTCAGATAAATATTTCTGAGGTAAGTTTCATAGCAGAAGAACGTGATGAGAGAACTACACCTATAAACTTTTGATAGAAGTTAAGAAATATAACAGCTTGTGCTGCATCTCCAGATAATTCACTAGAGACCATGTAAGTGTAGAGCTTGAGGGCTTTCAAACATACAAATATATTACTATGTCACCCCTGGTTATTTTTCAGCCCATTGGAAAATACTCATTATAGGGAGTTTCATAAAGCTCTGTATAGTCTGTTAACTGTTTGACTAAATAGAAGTTCCTAATTAGATATTTAAAGTTATAAATTAGGAAATTCCTTGGCCTTCTGCCTTCACCTATCTGTAAGAAAGTACTGTTCTTCAGGCTGTCCTTGTGCACCATTTTTTAATTTTTTATTCTTGTTGATCTCTGTGCTTTTTCTAGTTTGTCCAGCCTTCAAGAAAGATACAGTTTGCAGAGCAGAACTCTATTTCTGTTCTGCTTTGCCTAACTAAAATGCCATCTTCCATGTTTTGCTTGCATCATTTCTGTTAATTCTTGATACTGCTGCTCTTGATAGGTGACAAGTGAGATTGCTTGTGTGTTTTGTGTGCAGCATTATCATTTCATTAACTCAGTGCTCGGGATATTATATGCTTAGAATTTTTCCTGAGGCATGCTGGTTATTTGTATTGACTTGGTCTTGTACATGTAGTTTTCTTTCTGTAACATAAGGAATTTGTTCTTGTCTAAGTTTAATTTCATCTTTTCAAGGTAGCATTATTGTGAATCCCTCCAAGCTTAACATAAATGCTGAGAAAACCACAGTAGACTTGACTCCTGCAGGATCTCAGTTAATGCACGTGGGCTCCAGTTAATTTAAACTCCTTTCAGTGTGCTTTTTTCCCCTCCACTTGTTTATTGGTATTCACCTTGCAGGAATTCTGTGGACACAACGTTCCTATAGCTTATGAGCTATGTAGCTTGATTTATTTGTTCTTGAATGGGAGACCACAAGACTATGTCCCGTGTTTTTAAACAACTGAATCTCTTGTGTTATCTGTCTGACTAAAGAAATCATTTTAAAAAATGCTCTGTTTGCGATTTCCTGTAAATGTTAAGGCGAATACTTTTCTTGTTCACCGTGTTTCATTCCTTCAGTCATCCCTATTCCTTGTTCTCAAAGGATCAGAGATTAGCAGAACTCAAAAACAAACCCATGTAGTATTACAGGGTTCACTACACTGTTTAAGTTCATGATTTATATTGTTTAGTCTTTTTTTCCTGTTAAATTTCTCAGCAACTGGAGGAAGTGAGACAATGTGTGTGCCTCAGCTTGGGCATTTTTCTACCTGTGTAACAAGACTGTCTCCTTCCCTTTTTCACTTCAATTTTCCTTAATACTGATCTTAATGAAAAGAAACATGAAAAAATTAACAAAGGCAGTAAAATCCACAAGTAAACTTTACATTGAATTCTTACATTTTTTAAGAACTCAAGCATTTTCCTTTTTTTAGCCACCATTTTCTGTGGTGTTCTTGTTACGCTGTCTGATCCATTAAACTTTATAGCTGTGCTATGTAATAAACTATAAATTTGCTGGGAAAAGATATTCTATAGCTGTCTTTCTAACTTCAATATTTGCCTTGGGTTTTTGTAGTTTGCAGAAAAACATTTGCAGAATTTTAACAAACAATTTTTATCTTTGCGTGCTTGGCAAGTGTGATGTAAGAGTATAAAATTTTAAAAGAATCTGTGTGGAGTAACTTGTGTGCAATTACAGGTTGACAAGGTAACAGGCAGAGTAAATGGCCAGTTCAAAACATATGCCATTTGTGGAGCAATTCGTAGAATGGTAAGTACTTTCTTGACCTACAAAATGATTGTGCATCTTTTTATATTGATTAGTAATTTTTTAGATTGATATTTGGCCCTGAAAACACAATGTGCCTTCAGCTCATTCTAGAGGAAGAGCTTTTGTGGGGATAATGAAGACAGAGTGAAGACATGAACAAATTCACTTGCAAGAATCAGTTTCTTCTGTTTTTTTCCTCGTTCCTTTGGTTTGTAGAATTATGGGGGGGGTGGTTGGTTTTTTGTTTTTTTTTTTTTTTTTTTAAATCAGTGAAGGATGCAAGTGGATTTTTTTTCTTCTAAGAATGTACCAAGCTACTAACATCTGGCTTTTATCTGTTGTTTACAATTATTAGAGATGATACTGCCATAACTTAAATTTCTTAAACATGGTGTGAAGCTTCTTAGAGTTCATCAGAAGTCTGCTTACCCAGAAATATATCTTATTAAAGCAAGTGTATATTTTATCAAATTAAAACTATTTCTTACCCTAAAGGATGACAAATAATTAACAGCTTGTTTTGAAAATGCTAATCTGTGCATATAAAATGTAGTGATCTGCAGAAAGCGTTCTGCATTTCACTACCAGCATTAAATGCTGCAGCTGCCTCTCTTTTTAATAGTGTATCAGCAATTATTTGGTCACTTTATAATCATCTTTTATTTTTTTAAAGGGTGAATCGGATGACTCCATTCTGCGTCTGGCAAAAAATGATGGAATTGTTTCCAAGTACGTATGTTTATCTTATCCTCTAACTCTTAAAGGAGTAACTTCCATACCCAAATCCAACTTCTAGGATGAAAATGTATACACTGTATTTATAGGATCACTACATAGTCGGTCAAAAATATTTACTTGAGCTGTTGAAGCAAACTGGTTTGTAACAATGTTTGTTTCATTTTCTTCTAGGAACTTCTAACTGAAGAACCTCTGGTATGGAACATCTGATATAAAATAAACAGTTCAAACCTGTATTGTGCTGTGTCTTCTGTTCAACTCATAAACATCAGTGGATTTATTATAGCTAGTCTTAAAAGACTTAGAAATGTGTGTTTTCAAAAGATACACAGATTATGATTAGGAATCTTAAAACAAATCAGCTTGTAAAGCAGTGCCAGAGTTGAAAATCAAGAATTTCCACTTCACTCTTTGGTTCCCTATCACCTTTCTTTTCCAGATTTAATAAGTTTTGCAATTGTAGCTCAACTCCTTTCTTGATCTGTAACGGAACATTTTGCAATATAGCAGTCTAATTCAGCTTGCTGAATTAGACCCTGCAGTACTATATCCTGACACCTCTGCTTTGTGTGCCAAAATATGCCAGAAGTATGTTGTTTCAAGGCCTTTTTTTTTTTTTTTTTTTCTTCTTTGATCAGCTCTTCACATTCAGCTTTGGTATTGCATTTGGAAAGTGCTGTGCTCAAGGTGCTATAGCTGTGCTAATGAACCTTTGGGATCTTGCGACTCATTCTAGTGGGCCATAGTGCTTTTGGCAGTATTACAACTTTGTGAAGTCTTAACAGTGTTAAGCTGTGTATTAAATTGCAAAAGCTCTACACAATCTTTATTTTCCTCTACTTTCTGCAGAAATTGAGAAACTGAATGCAGTTAGTGCTAAGCTAGGAGCAACTGCTGGCACTAAGATACAGGTATAAGAAAAGCAAAGGGTGTTCAGAGACGAGCAGACACTTTTTACTTTGTGTCTTAAAGTGTCTAGTTCAAATCATTGGCACCTCTATTGGGAAAAGAGATTTCTGACTTTGGCTGTAATTCCACAAGGACTTAAAAGCGTGATGTCTTTCTAGTGGTATAATGTCTCTCTTTTGCAGGAGGGATACAAGGGCTATATCCATTCTTCCAGGTGCTGCTCTTGTGTTGGTAGATTTTGTTTGCACACAGCAGGTTTATTTGTCAGTTGGTGCTTATCACTTCAATAGAATGTCATGTATGGTTTTGGTACTTTTAAAATATGCTAGTGTGATGTCACTAGTATTGAAAATTTCCAGCCAGCCACATTTTTACCAATTTCATAGTATCTACAGCTATACACAGGCTGGCCTTCAGTTGGTGTGTTCTGATCTGTGCGTTCTCAAGAACTACTGAGAGAGGTTATATCGAGTTTACACCATGTTCACTGCTGTGGGATCATCTCTAGGCCAATGTTTGGAGTTGTCCTTACTCAAATCTCTGCATAGGCCCTCTCTCAAAGTTTTCTTAAGTGATACAAACTGTTTGGTGCTGCTTTCCTGTTTATGCTGCAAGCTGTCTCCATGTAGAGCTGGTTACCATGTGGCTGATTTCTGACTTACTTGCAAGTTACTGTGAACGCGTGTGGGTGTGGTAAACTTAAGCCTTAGGCTTCTCTCAGGAGAGCCTGGAATAGGGATGCTATCACCTCTGAACTAAGGAGAAGGATGGCTGAACTACCCAAGTGTATTATCTTTCTCCTTACCTGTATTTTTCTTACTTCTCAGACGTGTCAAAATGCAGCATGTTTCTTTGGAAGATCTTGTCTTGACACCATGGATGTTTATTGAGTGTAAGCAGAGCAAATCAGGCCATGTTAATGTGTAGTTGCAGTGTGGTGTGGGTTTTAATTTTAATCTTTTTTTCGAATCATTAAGTGAATTAGGATTTCAAGTGTAAGCCACTGTGTGGATATAATGAAGTACGTGACTAAACCTTTGTTTCAGAAGCAATTTCATCAGAAAAAAACAAAAAGGCTGTTAACCTTTTTTAGCATAGCTGTAAACTAAAACATCTTTGGTTGCACATTCTGTCTTCCCACTGACAATGCTTGAATTTACTAGTCCTCCTCCAAGCTGATAGATCTTTTAAAAGGTAAACTCCTGAATGTTTCAAGTAAGGGGGAACTCGGCTAAAAAGACCCGAAAAAAGGCTTCATACGTTGAAGCCTTTTTCAACGTGTTGAATTCATGTTGAACTTAATAATACAGAAAGCACATGAGATATGTTTTAAATACCACAAGCAGAAAAAAAATGAACCCACACTTTATTTTTGAGCTATTTTCTTCTAACATCTAAGTCAACCATGAAAGATGCATTAAAACAAAAAAAAAAAAAAAAAGAGGAGGACTGTTAGTTGTGATTCTCCTGGAAATAATTCATTTTTCCAGTAGATAAATCTCTGAAAACACTTTCTGGAAAGACAAATACAGTCTCCAAACTGGAGAGATTTTGGCTTGGCTTATGTCCAATCCTCATTACTTTCCTTTGCACACAGTAAAAGGAGATAAGTTTTAATTTGACTTGATGTTTCTTTCTGACATATCTTAAATTAGCTGCTTCTGCCTTGGCATTAGGGTAGAACTTTAAATAAAACCAGTAACTGTTTGCTGCTGGTAAATCCCTCATTTACCAAAGAGTTTAAATATTGTTGACTTGCTTCTAATCCCCTGCGACTCTGTTCATCCATGTGGATTTCAGTGGAATTCCTCCATAAGGCAAAGTGAACTGACAGCTTAAAAGCTCAAGATGAACTTGAGGTCTCTCAGATGTCTTTTTAAGCAATAAAACTCCATATAGCATACAGCTATACCAAATTTACACTTCTGCTTTGCTTTGTGATACTGATTGTTGCCATTTGTTTTTCAGAATTTTAAAAAATTGAAACAAATTATTTTTTCATTAATTTCTTGTCAAAATAAGCTTATGAAATGTTATGTGCCATACCCTAAACCCTAGTTCAATTGGAAATGGATTAGTGCTGTGCTAAAGACTTCCTGAAGTTCACACCGTCTTCACCAGCAAGACTGCATGGCACATGAAGTCTTACAAAAATTCTGCAGAATCTTAACAAGGGAGAATGTGTCCCTTTAAAAAAACAATTTTGAGTTTCATTTTCTAGTATTGTGATGTAAAATGTTCCTTGTTTTCCTGGGACAGGAATAGTTCAGATCTTCTAGAGCCATGAAAGGGAATGAACTGTACTTGTACTGTACAAGATGGACAGAGTTGCCCTTACATGGTTACATTGCACCAAGTCGTGAAATTCTTTTCTGTTACTTACAAGGACTTGGCAGTGGCATCCTAAAGACATCTGATTTAACTGGGGCTATTTTAGTGTCTTTGGCCAAAATTTTGCTGCTCAGACAAGCCTATCTACTCTGTAAAACACCTGGGGCTTTTTTGGTAGGACCTTGTAGATGCCTCATAACACTGATTTTTTTTCTTTTGAGCCTTGACATTCTTTTAATGAACTACATGGTGCTGAAAAGCTTTAGTCAATCTCAGCTGTAAGTGTATTGTGATCAGAGGTCCAGGGTTAGGAGGCCACTGCATCTTCTATTGCTGGGGCCACAGAATTAGCAGCTTTGGTAACATCACACTTGCTTGCAAGGTGCCAAACAGGCAAAATGCTGCCAAGGCTGGGAAAAGACAAGAGGCAACAAGCTTCCCTGGCGTCATTCGTGCTTCACTGAAGAAAGGAGCACTGTGACTCAGAAAAGGAATAAAAAAGGCCAAAAGTGTCTTTCACCTTCGTGTATATCCATTACTGCTGCTTTCTTCTTCCCAGCTTAAGCTCCCAAGGAGTGTGTGGAGCAGAGGCTGTCTCACTAGTGCTCCTTACAGAAAGGAAGCTGGGACAGCTTGTGAGGGATATAGTTTATTTTTCTAAAGCATGCAGTGATGCTGGAGGCTGCTGAAAGCCTACCTAGAGGACTGAGCTAAGCTGTTAAACTAGATTTGGCAGCAATTTTGGTTTTCAGTTGTATGTTAGGGAGAGCTGTCTATTCCTATCTCCTGTTTTGTTCAGTTGCTGTCAGTCTTCTTGATACACAGAGAGAATAACACCTCTGCTGCAAACATTAATTTGAACAGGTTAAGGGAGGTTTTGATTTTAGTTAATTCATTGA
The DNA here is from genome assembly GCF_947461875.1 of Haliaeetus albicilla. Lineage (NCBI taxonomy): Eukaryota > Metazoa > Chordata > Aves > Accipitriformes > Accipitridae > Haliaeetus > Haliaeetus albicilla. The sequence goes on from NC_091484.1 coordinate 4,400,645, forward strand.
TGACCGTTTGTGTTGAGGCATCACAGGGGAAGCAGCTTCCCCATATGTATGTTGGACTAATCAGCCACGGAAAAAATATAGAAAACTAATCAGGCTTTTTTTCCTGCTGGGAAATACACTATTGTTTAATATTAGCCAGGAGTTCTTGACTAAATCCTCAACAGGAACTGCAGGATTAAGAATTAAGAACAATTAATAAGGTCAACAGGATTTTTTTAAATGTATTGTGATGAAAAAGGTATTATTTTAACATCTATTCTCACATAGCCAATAGCGAGTAAAACAAATGTGGCCAGGCTGAACCAAGCATATTATTCTGCAGCGTACGTACCTGAGCTTTAGTGTGTTAATAAATCACGTTCTGTGGTTTCTTTCTACTGGACTGGGACTGTGAAGAAAAGCAGATACATGCCTCTTCTGCTGAGGATGCGGGACCCTCAGTCTGGGAGCAGAGCGTTAGCTCATTTTTGCAGGGCTGTGGCGGGTTGACCATGGCCGGCTGCCAGGCGCCCGCCCAGCCGCTCCCTTGCTCCCCCTCCTCCACAGGACAGAAAATGAGATGGAAAAGCTCGTGGGTGAAGGCAGGGAGATCGCTTACCAATTAGCGTCATGGGCAAAACAGGAAAATTAATTTATTGCTTATTAAAACGGAGCTGGATGGCGAGAAACCCCTACCCCCTTTTCTTAGGTTCGGCTTCAGGGCAACACCCGCTCTGGCTCCCAGAGCTCCCCATCCTCCCCCAGCGCTCACAGGGCTGTCTCTCACAACCATTGTGGTTTTTTTTTACCTCACCCATTTTGCCCGTTCTCACACCCGTTTCCCAGCCACGGCCCGGCACTGCTGAGGCGCTCGCCTGTGCCCTGTGGTGAGGCGGCTGGAACCGGCCGGAACCGGCTGCGTCCGGCATGAGGCGGCCCTGCTTCTCCTCACAGAGCCCCTCCTGCCGACGCCTGGGCACCCACACCCGGCACAACTCTCGTCCCGATCAAAAGGGAGTTAAAATGAAAACCTTTGGTGCTACAGCTGGTGATGGCTTCAGAAATGCCTCGCTTTTGTGTTGCTCTTCTCCTGCAGCAGATCTCCACCGGCTCTGTGGGGGGATATGTCTATTTATCCAGGGGAAAGCAGCGGTGCTCCGAAAGTGAGGCATGGCCATCCGTCAGCCATCTGATAGCGCCAGGAATAAAATGCAGATCTTGGGAGCCCCAGAGCTGTACGTATATTATCTGTTAACCCACAGCAGATGTTCTTCTGAGAGGATGGAGGATGATCCTTGCACAGGGAGGACGGGCTTGCTGGGTGCTGAGTGGGGTTTATTGCAGGGATGGAAGTAAAAGTCACACTTTGCATTTTGATGCGCCAACTGTAAGCTGTGCGCTAGGGCATGCCACATATATCAAAATTGAGTTAATTGCTTATCTGGCTCTAAATGCAATAATCTTTTCACTGCTTTCATAGGGCACCAGAGTCCTGAGAAGCACCTTGATCTATCTATTGATGCATACCAAAAGGCAACACACTGGCGTCCTGATGTGAAGTTACTCAGACTGTCGCCCACTCTTATGAGTTGCAGTGCCTGTCAGGTAAGTGAGGTTGAGCAAAAATGCTAAGATACTGCGTGTTTTATTTCACGAAACAGCGTTTCCCTAAAGTGTTCAGCAAAACTCTATATGGGTTGCTCATTGAGCTGGGAAATGTGATAGTTCATGCTCTAGGCAAAGTGTTTCAAATGTCTGAGGCTGAATAAAAATAGCACTTCAAAATAAATTGGGTAGTGCACTGGGGACGTGGCAGAGATCATTACTTGCAGCTTGTCCCTGGTTCATTCAGTTCTTTCCTCTACAAGGGCTAGAAAGGCTGGGGATTTAATTCTCCCTTTGACTAGTTTGAGGCTAAAAGAAAGGAATTTATACGCCTGATTTCTGTTCTGACCAATGGAGCCATGCTCGCAGCGAACTCCCTCTGCATTCCTGGGAAAATGGGGTCATTTGTGCCAGATCACTCAGCCGAGCGCACGAGCCGGATCTGTGACTGTACAGCCCGCAAGCCAGCTGTGCTGAGGAAATAACGACCTTAAAAAGTCGACACTGCAGTTAAGTGTGGTATCTGCTGATGGGTCATTTTTGCTGCTGTCTTGTGTCGGCTCTCAAGTGCCTGGAACCGTCATCCCAGTGTTCAGTGCATTAGCTGGTAATCTCAAACTTTGAAGAGTTTCCAGGCAAGCTGACCAAAATCTGAGGATCTAAGACTCCCTGTACCCAAAAATAAGTAAATAAAAGGAAGCTAATCCCAGATGGTGCTGATTAAAATGTGAACTACAAAAGGCAGATTAAGGAAGCAGCTTTCAGGCTACAAAGTATATTACCTGAGAGGGAGCTTGATCATTGTAGCACAGAGCTCATATTTCTGGAAACCCAGCACATCTTGACACAGTGCTGCCTTTGGAGAGCCTGCATCCTCCTGCAGAAGGTAATGGCGCCAAGGTTTGGGTCTTTTGATCACAGAGGGAATTGATGTCTCAGCAGTCACCTTCTTGCCAAGTGATACAAGCGTGACCACGTTAGGAACAAACCCTTTCAGGGTAAAGGGAGGCAATTTTATAAGATTTTTCTGACCTTCTCCCAAATGCTGCACTGTCCTTGGGAACGGGAGGCTTTGCAGGTGTGGGACAGGTGGCAGTGTGCGTGCCTGCCAGTGATACTGTGGCCAGCGTTCCCTTCTGGTCTTAGCTACTGAATGGTTGGTATCAGACTTGGTTTGGTCTTGAGGCCCCATATGCAGACTTTTTATTTTCCAAAATGTATAGTTTGTCATACACCTCTGTGGGATTTCTTTTTCAGGCTGGTTTGAGACTATCCTGACAGCAGAGTTAATCCTTGCCTCAGTGGGAACCAGTGCTGACTCACTGCCCTAAGTCTTAATTCCCTGAAAACTTTAAATATTCAGGAAAGTCTCATATACATATATGTATAACAGCTTTCCATGTAGTTATGTAAAAACCTCAAACTATGTCACTTCATCAGATATCTTGTGGGTCATGTCTGTTCTGTTACTCAGCCCTCATTGATTTCAGTGCCTTTAAAAAAAAAAAAAAAGGGGAAAGAAAGAAAAAAGTGCCATTTGCTTCTGCTGAGCAGAGAGCTGTTCCTGGCATGCTTCCCATGAAGTTTGCATCACAGGCATTCAGAGAAACTAGAGCACTGGGGCCAGGGCTCAGGAGACCTAGTTTCTACTTCTGACAGTGATGTTTGTTTTGAGCAAGACCTGTCGACTGCTACATCCTATACTACAATTTACCCATCTCTAAAATGAATCTGATGAAAAAAGTAGGAAGCTTTGAATTGATTTGAGGAGTGCTCAGAAAATGCAATATGAGGTGGCACAGTTCTTTAAATAACTGTTATACAAGGAATATATACTTTAAAGTAGATCTGCAGTAAACTCAGTAGAGTTGAGCTAGAGGCAGGTGTCCTAATTTACTATTTTAAGCCCTGGTTTTATCCTCTATTCAGCTGGGAAATTTTACACCATGAATTTTCTGGACATGCAAATAAAATAATCCAGGTATCTTTTTTCTCTTTTTGAATCCAGTACCATTTATGGAGGTAGGACCATTTAAACATTTTTTTCTTCCTTTTAGGGGGTGGGTAGTGAGAGGGAGGGTCATATCAAAGTTGACTGCTGGAAAGAGTGACTGATTTACAACGCTCTGCAGCTTAAGATAATGCCTCTGGTATTTGGAGACTTCAAAATGCAAAAAGCAATGCTCATGGGAAGCCTGCTCTCAGTCACCCATTACTAGTATCAGTAGCTGGGACCCAGGAGTCAGGAATGGCACAACAGACTGATCATTGTACAGTCCACTGCTACTCCAAGGCACGCAGTTGTAGCTGCCATGTTTTCTCCTACTGCTCTGGCCTAGTCTAAACGCTTCTTGGATCTCTGAGGTCAATGGAGACTTTAATGCAAATTCATAGGGTACCATTAGACTTAGATTCCCATCTTCATGAATTTGCAAAAGGCAGAGCTACACCCGAACACTCTCCAGAAGTGCTCAGAGCTGGGAACAGAACAAACCAAGAGAAATTCCAGCAAAGGGAGTGGTAACTGATTCTAGCTCCAGATAACAGTTGTTATCAGAGAAGCTCATAAATCCACCCAATTTAAACAGAGTGTCAGGCAGCATCCCATTCTGCATTGTGTGTTGCCTCAAGGGATCTACAGCTGCTTGTTCTGATCAACCACTTACATTCTATCTTTCGGGTTCCCAAAAGTCGCTACTTCCTGGAAAATGTTTGTGGGGATGCTAGTTCTGAGTGTCTGTGTGGCCTTAGGGAGAAGGAGCAGAACCTGTTACTGTTCCAATAAACAGACCCAAACTACTGTTTGGCTGTCACTCGGGTGGCTGGGAAATGCACTAATGAGTAAAACAACATATATTGGCAAAACCAACGTGCCAAAAGTATGGAGATTGTTTAAATGTTGACTTTGGGATCTGATTTTCTAATCCAAAGTGTCTGTTGGAATACAAAAAGTCTCCAATAAGAAACAGTGCCAGTGTCTCTCCTGGGACTTGTCATTAAACACCTAATACCCTCATGCTCCTTGAATGAAGCATGAACACATGGGTAGCATCACCTTCACTGCATCACTGTCACCCATTTGGTGTCATCACTGGAGTTGCAGAGCTACTCTGCATCTTGGCAGATGAAGATTACTTGAGGAGGACAGGAGACCACACCATGGTAATCTTAACTCTGGTTTTGCCTAAAGCATTTTATGGCTTAATAAAAACAAGCAAGACCTTTGGGAGAAAATTTATGTTTACTGTTTGGAAAAAAAACCATAGCTCTGTTATGGAAAACTATGGATTTGTTGTTAAAGAACGATGTAGATGTGAGAGGATGAGCATCCCTGGCAAGTAGTTGATCCCAAGTAGAGTGTTAGGCTGCCTCTTGTGTGCTCCAAGTGGTTTCTCAACAACTCCTTCCTGCTGCATTAAAAAAAAAAAAAAAAAGTACTGTGGTAAGCCATCCCTTTTAGGGGATGCTGCAACAATTATTAGAAGCAAGAGGTAGCCATAATCTTGCTATTATTCTAGCAATTCTATAGGGGAAAATCTGTGGATTTATTTCAGCCACATTTAGTCTTTTCCAGCAAACAGTTCTGTAGTTTCCAACATGTCAAAAAGAGCATAAGGGGATTTTGCCTCCACTATCCTGGCTTTTGAATGACCTCGTGGAACAAGGACTAGATGATGAAGTAACCTCATAAAATACTCTTTTAGGAAAACATCACATCATGCACTGCCAGGATGAGTTGTCCAGAACATGATGCTGGGAATAACTGTGACATCTTGGATGAACCTATAAAACAAGACTGTGGACTTACCCCACAAAGTGGAGAGAGGGGTATGAACCCATGGGACTTGGTGTCAATCAAGCAGATGCATCAAATCTCTATGGCAGCCTGCAGTGTAAATGGGGGTATGGAGAGGGGAAGGTTGTTTCTTCTGCTTATGAAAAGGTTCAGCATTTGGCTACCTTCACAAGTATGTAATATCGCCTCCCTGACTTCTGCGGTGAGGAAACTTGGGCCACAAAAGCTGTGTCCTTCTATATAGCCAGGTAACTTCTAAATAGGCTGCTTGTGCCGAAGTAGAACAGTAGCTGTACGCTGAGATCCAGTGCTGTAACAGCTCTGGCACCAGGGGTGACACAGTGCAAAGCAGTATTCCCAAAGAACAGCTCTGGGGAGCAGCATTTGGGAGAAGAAATTGATAAAATGAGCACACGGTGACACAATCATCTTTTTTTTTTTTTTAAACTATTCTAAAAAGTCATTTAAAGAAAGGAGCAGATGGAAATGTTTTATGTTTAGTGAATGGTGAATACAGGTTGGGCAGCAAGCTCTTCTTACTGTCCTGAAATGAGCTGCTTACCTAAATGCTGAACCTGTGATCTTGCTTTAAAAACCATCCCAGTACAGCATCTCACAGTATGGAAGAGGCAATACGGTGATATGCATTTCTTCCTGCACTGTTTTGAAATGCATTGCGCAAGGTGCATGAGGTGTTTTACAGATGGATGCAACCCTCTCTCATGGCCCAGAAGGGAGGGCGAACGGACCGTAACAGAAAACAAGAGGTGAGATGTGAAGAGAGACAGAGTGGCTTAGTAGTTAGATAAAGAGCAGGGAAGCCATGAAACTGGAGCTGATGCCACCAAAACAGGAGATCTGCTGAGCATCTAGAGTGGGTCTGTTGAATCCCTATGCCTGGCCTGCCCTGCTTGTAAGGAGGGATAAAGCGGGATAAACGCAGGAGCAATGGACACATTCAGGCAGGAGTGGGTGAGGAAGGAGTGAGCAGCTGACAAGACTGAGGTGCTCAGTGGTCATGACTTGGGGCAAATTTCAAGGAAAGCCACACTGAGATCTGGAGGGAGGTACTGCTGCCTGCTGGAAGAGATTGGGAAGGGAGAGGTTTTGTGTATTTATACGCTGTGTGAGGCCCAGACATTCAGATCACTGTGCAAGCACTGCACTGCAAGGTGTTCTTTGTAAATGTGTGGGCAATCACAGCTCAATGTGTACTTTCTAACCAGCAGTGCCGCATTCATCTGCACTGTCTGTTAGTGGTTAATCTTGAAAACAAGTAGTACTTCCCTGTCTGCTCATTAGAAATGACCTGAGCAGCAACAGCATAATCACTTGCACTGAACGCATGGCTGGAATCCTTTTGATAAAGCCCAAGACACAGGATAACTTCCTATGCACGCTTTCCTAACGGCCTGGCTGCCTCAGGGCAGACCTGACCGTCTGATTCCCATTGTAGTGAAATTTTAGAAGCAATTTTATTTGTTCCGGTTGGCTTTAATCAAACATCTGGGTTAATAACAGGGAGATTCCCAAGGTTGGCATCAGAGTCGGGAAGGAAAAGGAGTCATTTTGGAGTCCTTCCTTAATCCCAGCTTCTTTGTTAGAAATGTCGGTGTTATTTAATTGACTGTTAAATCCTAATCACATGAGCACCCTCCCTGGGTGTAATCTCCTGTGATAAATTGCCCAGTACTCCCGTCAGAGGCGCATTCTGGTCTCCAGCCTTTGCGAGACTGAGAGTGCCCTGTGATTACAGCTGGTTTTTGGAGAGGGAACAAGGGAGGAATGGATCTTATTTCAGTTTAAATTGATTTAAAAAGACAATTGACTCCAGATTTGGATAAAGATACCGTTCTCTAGTCTGCTTGAGGTCTTTGTAGATGTAGCTATTTCTTCCGTGGTTTTCAGCAAATGCTTACAGGGTCCAGGTGTTATCAGATGATGGCAAGGTGGTACAGCCAGCCCTTAGGGGGGAGCAATCAGACAATTGCACAAGGTCTCATCTCACAAGCAGGAGAGAAGGAAGGAAATGGTCTAGGTTAGGGTTAGGTAGGAGCTAGTTATCTGTTGGAAGCGGCCTGCACACAGTCAGATCTCTAGGATCAGGAAAGAGAACTTGAAGGTGGAAATGATAAGGATGTGAAGAAGGAACTGAGCAGATAAAAGGAGGATGGGAAAGAAGACCTGTAAGTCTTCAAGAAAATCTTTCTTGTCCTACAATCCTCTAATATTTCCCCATTGGATTGTGGCCATTCTCCGCCTTCAGAGATTTCACCCTATGTCTTGGGATAGTCCAGAGTCAGAGCAAGGTGCTGGCATCCCTGAGGAGCACAGATGCTTGCACAGGGTGAGTATGCAGGGGACAGTAAGTGACTTCTGGGGTGCTCATGACTCTACTGGCACTGCATTCCTCAAACCTTGGGAATTAGGAAGGTGGCAGCATCTGTGAGCTGTGCACCAGAAACGTCTCTGATCTCAGACCTCCGCTCTTGGAAGAGGGGAAGAATTGGATGGCTCTCAGATGCAGATTTCCACCCCACTGTGAAGCCACTTACATTTATACCCAGCTGAGAGGGCAGGTTTAGCTTTGCTCAGACAGTCTCCATTTGGAGATTCCTCACCCAATGTTTTCTTAATGCTCAGGGCAGCAGCAAAACAGCAAAAGACTCCATGCCTGCCTCTGGCGAGGTGGTGGTGTGTAGCAACAGCCTAGAAGTTCGCTGCGAGCAAAGCCAAGAAACCAACATTCTGCAGCAGGAGAGGAGCAGCCCTGTGGGAAGCAGCTTGCGGCATGGACACATCTACGTAGGTAGGACAAGAAGTCTGGCCCAGCCTGCTGCACATGTATGCCAGATGCAGGCAACTACATCTGGCAGAGGCATGGTCTGGAGTGACTGTCCCTGGTGTCAGGCATCTGTCTCCTGTCTGGAATGCATGGCTTGTGCTGAGACCAGTTTGTTGGGTGCTATTTTCCCTGTAATTTTAAAGCTATAGCACTAAGGGAAATGGCAGCATGTATTGTGGTGGGCTCAGGAAACACAGCCCCAGCTGAGTCACTGGACTCGATGCACCCTATCTTGGATGCCTGTTCCCAGGTGTGCTGCCTGCGTCCAGCCTGGCAGCAGCTGTGACAGGGCCCGATGTCCCACCACACTCCCAGCACATCCTTTGGCATGGCTCTGCTGATAACAGCATGTTTCCTTAGCCCATTGCAGGCACATCACAGGGCATTTCATTTTATCCAAATACCATTTCCCTCCCCGGCCCTGAATCATCACTAGGCTAATATCAGTGCCTGTGTGCCAGTACCAAAGGAATGCTTGATAATATCCCTTTTTCTCCTCAGCTTTCTCCTAGCTCCCTTTAAATCCAAAATAATTTGTACTTCCTTATGACCCCAAAGGCAGTACAAAACAAATGTATCAACATGAAAGTAAGCACTTTAATCAGCAAAATCCAGGATTTTTTTTTTTTTTTTAAATAATAACAGGACCCTGAAGGGAGAGAGACTGAGAAAGGAAGAACAAATAAAAAGAAATGCTATGTATGTTCTGGCTAGGAGCCAAAGGCCCTCTGGGCCAGGTTTGGATAAAATAAGGCTTAATTTCTGGTGTGAGAAACCGCTAGAGTGAATCTGTAGCAAACAAAGGCCAATTCACAAAGGGACATAGGCCATGGATGGAGGAGGAGAGGGCAGCCTGCCAGTTCTGCCAGCTCTTGTGATTTTATCATGTCTTGCAATATCAGATGTTTTACTTGCAGCTTCCTTTTCTGCTTGCATTTTTTTAAAAAACTGCATTTCTACTCACGTATTCTGTAGGGGAAAACTTGAAGTACACCCCAAAGATGGTTCGGAAGCCAAAAGGTAGATGAAAAACACCAGAGCTCATTAACTTAATGAAAATTAAATTGAGATTCTTAAACAAGACTCAGGGAGAGGAGGGGTTTTTTTAAATGTTTGGGCTGGGCAGTGTGAAATGCTTTCTTGGACCATGAACAACTCTTTACATTTGAAAAGAAATGCTGTGTCAGCAGTCCTAGTGGACTCATCGCTCAGTGACAGCATTATCTCCCTGGAGAGCTTCCAGTGCCAGAACAGTGTGAGATCCCCCTGAAATGGTGGGGCTCAGCACTGCCCTCTTCCAGACCACCAAAAACTCTGCTCTGCAGATCAGGAGGGTCAAAGAGATGACATAAAGCCAACTATAGTAACAGGGTAGGACAAACCTACCAAAGGAATTCTCTCCATAATGGGAATCGTGCCCGATTCTTAAAAGGAGTTCAGTCCATTTTTTCCCTTGGGAGCATACCACAGAGCGTGTACCCAGACCTGTGGCATTTCCATCGCAGCCCACAGTATGGGTGGTACCGATGGGAACAAATTGCACTTACGTCCCGTTTTGTACTCAGATTCTTTCCAATAAACGGAGCAGAGAGAATATCTTGTTCTGAAAATCTAAAGCTTTTCTATTAGTTGCACGCTGTGCTTAATACCCTTGATAATTAAACAGTTGGCTGGCAGAATATACGTTTGGGTTTTTTTAATTGCTCAGGTCTAGGCAGTGTGTTTGGTAGTTGGCTCTCAAACAACAAGGCATTTACTGCAGTTACAGAAACTAATGTTATTATGTGCAGTGAAGACAGCTTTAGATTCACTCTCAAGAAGGCTGTTGGGGATACAGGATTGCTTCCCCCAGGGGTCATCCCTGTGTTTTCCCATGGTATTATCTGATTTTTGAGGCCAGTTGTGGACTCAGGAATTCTGCCCACGCACATTTCTTCTCGCTGTTGTAGGTTCTGGGATGACAGTAGGTCAGCCCACACAGGGCAGCCTGTGGCCATTTACCAGCCCAAGCCAACATAAGCTCATTCCTAATTTTTCATTTTGGAAACACCATTATGGGAGTGTAGGGAACACAACTTTTGGGTCACCATGTCCACTTTGGGCTTACCTCAGGCAACCATTACTTGGGCTTTCCCCATAAGCTTTGTGGTTGAACACAAGCGGGTGTGAGGTGCATCTGTGGAGCAGTTTTGGCTGTTTTGAGGTTCAGTCCCAACAGAGGCACTTCTAGAAACTGCTGCTTGAGTTGCTGCCACTCTAGCAGACCAAATCCATTAAGTTTTCAAGCAGAGATTGAGCTAAGGAGCTGAGGCGTCATGATGTGGTTTGTTGAGAGGAGGTTGGAGGAGCTTACATCTAACCCCACTTTATGTTACTGAAGCATTCAAGCCCTATCCCAAAAGTAGGGCAGCCATATATACAGCGGGAAGGCGAGGGATGAAATAATTCACTGCAGTTTGCATGACAGCTTGTGGTAGGAATCCAAACTGCTCCATCTCCTCTGTGCTGGAGAGGCACTGCCAGGCATAGGCATATACAGGCTTTTGTACACCCGAGGCACAAACTTCAGTGACAGCCAGTCTCGTAGCATTGGTGACAGATGCATTAAGTTACCTTCCAAGACAAATGTACTGGGAGTGACTGATGGGCCAGTAGTGCTCTCCCAGTCTCCTGGTGCCATGCACAGGTGTCCCTTGCTGGGGAAGGGAGCCATAGCCACTGCGTGCTTGGCCACATGCCACCGCTTCCAGCCTGCCCATGTCTGGACACCGGCCCCGGCATCATTAAGGACCCCTCTATGGGCACTGCTGTGCTCAGTGCCTGGAGGTGGGCAGGTGCAGGTTTTCCACTGTGTTACACAGGCTCGATGTGACTAATGGAAGGGAAACAAGGAGCGTTTGACCCTCGTTAGTATCATAATTTCATGTGATGCCCACCCATTGCCTGAATAGTCTTTTACACTTGCAGGGCTCTGACAAAGAGGGCTGTGTTCTTACTGTATATGATTAACTAAATCCTGTGTTAGATGTAGCAGGCTGAATGGGGAGCTGAGGACGCTGTTTGCAAAGATAAAGGACGTGCAACTGTACTGGCACAGGCAGTGCCTCTGCAGTAGTGTTTTTTGAGTGGAGAGAGAGGCTGGCTCCTGGTTTTATCCTGTTAGTAGCTATGGTACATACTTGAAATTTGACAAGTCCCTTTGTTTGGCCTCCCTCGGGCTTCCCACGTGGAAAAAGGGTGTGTGGGGATAGGAGTTTATATGGCTGTGAACACAGTGTGCTCTCTGCTGCTTGCATCGCCCAGGCTAATCAGGGCAATAGTGAGGGAAGGAAGAGTCACTCGCCTGCGTAATGGGAATTGCTCAGCTACCACGGCTGTGGAGGAGAGGCTCTGCATGTCACCCACCAGGGAAGCCCCCCAGGGATCAGGTTCTCCTGTACAAAAACTGTTCTCTTCCCTGCCTCCACCCCAGTGTTTCCCACTGTTTAGGCATAGACTTGCTGAGACACCACTTTGTCCCCACTATTTCCACTTGCCTCTGTTCTCCTGAACCAAGACCACATACATCAAGTATTACAAGGATCAGCTTTTTGCAGGATGAGGAGATACAGATAAGTCCCCAAGAGTTTACATGCTAATTCATTTCAGCATCACCTGTCTCCGCTGCTCATCAGCTAACACTATTTATATTACTCATAATTTTTCAAATGGAGTAAGTAGTTTGGGCAGCTCAATTTGACTGCAAATGCTTTTGAAGATTGACAGGAACAACACTTAAATTGTTGCATTCCAGGATGAGCATACCTTTCACATCAGTGATTGGGATAAAAATGATATATTGTCATGGTGTTCCAGGTTTAGTTTCACCGACAGCATCTGTATATTTTATGGCAGCAGCTATTAGAAATGAATGATGTCAAAACCAGACAGAGCCTGTGCTCTTAATTGTAGGGGCCATTTGCTCTGCTGATGACAGACAGTGATGGCCTGTGTACGCTGACTTCACCCTATTCATGTGTTTCTATGTTTTTGCTGCAGTGTTTGGTATGGAGGCAAGTGAGAATATCGCTTTTTTTACCATTTGCGGTGGGTTTTTCTCCCCAAGCGTTCTGAAAGATTAACTTGTGCTCAGACAAGTGTGGTGTCTTTGAACTGAATGGAGAGATGCCCACAGGAATTGATGCCAGCTGCAGGAACTGCTCTATGGGACACCATTCAGAAATATTAGAGTCCAAAAGCTTCTCCACCTCATCCTGGTATTAGCTGAGATTGCTGCCCACAGCACAGCCCCTTCCAAGTGCATTCACTCAAGGGAGGAGCAAGTGTGGAGGCAAATGTGATACAACTGCCTATGTACTTTATTGCCCAAATATGAGTCCTTTGCATGTGGAAGTAGCTCACTACATCATGGTGTGGTGTTCTTAACACACAGGGCATCATTTTTAATGGGTTTACGTTGGTGTAAATATTCAGTTGGTGTAAATGGGCTAGGGTAGCCAGTAGGATTGGTGGGACAAGTGTGAGATCTAGTATAGATGCTTTCTGAAAGTGTCATTAGGACAGTATATTTCATAAGGTTTTTTCTGTTTGCAAATATTTGTGGGTCTATGTATGCACATGGTGAGTCTCTTTTGTAATGAGTCTTCACCTGTTTGCTAATTGCTGCAATGCAAAGCACTGCTGCATTTGGCATCTGGTTTCCTACGAACACCTTCACTTCTGGATATTACTTTGGTAATCCTAACAAAAGCCATCCTGATAGCTCTGACTGATTGTCCCCATCTATAAAAATGCATCTTAATACCTAATCCTCACCACCACTGCCAGCCAGGCAGTTTCATTGTTAAAAAGATTAAACTATTATCCCATGCAAATACCAACCTCTAATTTTTAAATGTTAGGCTAGAATCTTCCGATGATGGAAAATGCCAGGATGCATGGGACTTTGTATCCTCTGGAGTTTTGTGGCCAACATGTTTAAAACTCTATGAAATGTAACCTACTGTCTCATTCATTATTTCTGTAGGTGAATTAGTGTCCCCTCCCCCAATCCAAACTCAGCTGGTTTGTAACTCAGAAATGAAAGTGAAGCATCTTTTGTTTTGCTTTTAAAATATTTTTTAAATTCTGCTTGAGTCACAGGCTAAAATTATAGTTGATTTTGGACTATTTACAGCACAAGGATTTTAATAGCAGGCGTTCACCAAAACTCAAAGAACAGTCCCCAGACATGGACAATTTAAACTCTTTGCTACTGTGTCTTGTACTAATACCAACTTTTTCCCATGGATCAGTATCAGACAGAGACATGATCTAACTGAGGTGTGTTTTGAGTCAGATTCCTGCTCTCTCAGAAGAGCAGACTGCTTGGCTTACATATTTAGGAGGCTTTCATGAAAAGTCATTTTTACCGCGTTGGGTCTTCAAGCACCTTTGGGTTTTATCGAGTCCGCTTTGAAAGGTGCAATTACACCCCAACATATGCTTTAAATTAAGCCATTTTGGCTGACGGGAGTCTAATGTAGAACAGATTTAAGTAGCTTGAGTTACAGTCAAAGATCCCCATGAGATTGAGTTTGGCCAGCTGAGCACTTGCTAAAGGATGACTCATTTAATCTTTGTCAGCATGGTAGATGGTGCATGTTAAACCGCACAAGCGGACATATCTAACAGTAAACCTTTGTCCGGGCCAGCTCTTGGTGTGGGGCACTGCTGTAAAACAGCCCTACTGCAGCTCACAGGGTTGTTGCAGATGCCTGTTCCCGTGTGTGAACGAAGGCAGCAGCAGCCCGAGCCGGGGGGGGGGGGGGGGGGGGGGGGCGGTCACTTGCTGGAACTGCTGAGCTATTGCATGCAAGATCTGGAAAGTCAGCATGGTCTAGAGAAAGAGATTAAGCAAAGATATGGGGGCCTAAGGAAATGCCCTGGTTAGCTGAGATTTATGAGCCATGGTCGGATGTGTCAGTTGAAACTGCCAAAACAGAGGGGGGTGGGCCTTGGCCCTTCCTGGATGTGGCGGAGAGCTGCAGGCGATATTTTCCCATCCATTTGGTGTCCATGCTACAATACAGCCATCTGAGTGATGCCTGTATCTTCAGCTGTCTAGGCTCTTCCTCCGTGTTTCTTGCCTTGTCTACTTCCCTTTAGTAATTCTGCAGTCTCACTTACTTTACATCTTTGGTTTAAAAAAAAAAAAAGATATTTTTCTACTGGACTTGGATTTTTCTGCAAATTTTTTTCTGAGCAGGGGAGCTGAGGTAAAGAACTGTGAAGCTGCATGGTGGTGCTGTGCGGTACTTGTGTTGTGATGGCACTGCACTACACTCAGGACAGGATCCAACACTGATAGAGCTTCAGTATGGGCTGAAGAACAGATCTCTGGGTTTGATCCATAGCTGCTGATGTGGTGGGGGAGTCTCCTGCTGACAGGAGAGTGCCTCTGTCCATAGCAGAAAGGGACTCTGAAGGGTTATATTTTAATAAGGCAGCATCTCTCTACTTTGCCTGAAGTAAGAGAATGACTGGAGTTAATGGCTTGTGTTTCAGTGATTTCTGCTCCCACCAGTTCTGGAAATGAAGGATAATCACCAGCCTCCAGAACAGCTCCTGAGGCTTCTTTTCAGAGATAAAAAGAGCCAGTGTCCAAGGTGGGAAGAAGATAAAGGAGATACCCACTAACTACAGTGCCCTGAAGAACCAGGAGTGACCTGTGGGATGAGGATCTGTCCTATCCCTCCACATTGTACAGCAGTGAAAGGGGTGAGAAGATGATGCCGGGTCCCCTGTGGCAGTTGTCCCCTTTGTTGCAGCCACCTTGTCATGCCAGGAGGTGACTGGGAAAACCACCAGCCACGAAGCATGGAGATACCTGGAGTTTCAACTGTCTTCATCTCAAGGAGGGGATCTTCTCCTGGTACCTTTTATCATTAAAACAGCTTATTAGGGAAAAAAATGAGCTACAGGGGCTAGAAATGGCAGTCAGGCAGGGGAATGATTTCAGAGGAGAAAAATGCTCATGAACCTCTCTGCTCCTCCCAGGCAAAGAAGCTGCCAGCCTTGATGCAGCATGTCATTCGTCAAGCCGTCACCCCCAGGGCCTGGAGATCATTCTGCCGACTTTGGTTCACCCAGGAGGGGAGCGCAGGGCACACCTGTAACCTTTGCCTCCCAGAGCTGTCTGCAGTTGTCCCCAAGGCTTGCTTTTGACTGCAAATGCAACAATAATAGGCTGCGGGGGAGGTGGGGAGGGGCTGTGGATTTCAGTGGGTGCTCCTACCTGCAGGGGTGGGAGTGGGGAGCATGTGGAGAGTGCCCTGGAAACCCTCGGCTCCTCTGTTGCAGGGGTTGTTGTAGCTGAAGCGGCACTCTTCTGTTGACAGTGAGCAGCAGCACAGCCCATCTCTGCCCCGGGGGTCCCAGCATTAGCTGAACCCCAACCCACAGAAGATTCATTTTTGGGGAGGGATCCCTAAGTGCTGGATTTGCTCTTGCTGAGGGTGGTTGAGAGCTGCTCCAGAAAATTGCTGGTCACCTTTCTGGGATGCAGAGCTCCTCCCAGACCCAACTTCCTGCAAGCAGACAGCTCCTGTCTAAAGGTTGGGGCTGTCAGGTTTTGTTTTGAACTAACTCTTCTTCTCCCCATCAACTAAAGACCTGGGCGTGCAAATTCAGATTTTCTTTTTAATGCTAGTTTCCAGATGTTATGGCAGCTTAGTCCGTGTGGCTTATCTTACAGCAAAGCACAAAAGAAGAGTCCTGTGCCCATTCCCCGGCTGTGCACAGGCAGGACAGCTGCTATGCAGCCCATTGGAGTGATAGTGAGCTGTACAGGCTTTGTGTTTGCTGAGGATATGAGCTGCAATATGCTAGCAGAGACAATAGCTAGGCAGGAGATGAAAAACACACCTGGTAGGAAAAATGAATGGATGCCAGCTTTTTTTCAAGTAACATGCAAGTATCTGTATAGAGGGAGTGGTCTTTAAACGAGGGTAAAGGCCTATCAGGCCAGTAAGTCCCACTCTTCTTGGTTATTGTATAATTTATATAGTACTTCAAAGGTATCAGGGCACTCTGCAAGCAAATACTAGGGGAGAATCCACTCCCCAGAAAGTCTGCAATATGACCTTACAAGCATTAAATCCCCGACTCTCCCTTTTTGCCATAACCCGGAACATCTTCCTGCTCCAAAAAGTCTCCTGAAGTCCCTTTTTCTTCCCTTCATCAGTTGCTTTGCTCTTATTACATACAAGTTTCTAGATAGAGCAGACACTGTTCTTCCTGATATTTAAGATGCTCTCATGCATCAAGGAATCAATTTCATTTCTTAGCCACTGAATATTTACAAATATTTTATTGACTTTTTTTAAGGTCTTGCTCCTTTTTTTGGTTTTGGTTTGGGTTTTGTTTTAATTTTTTTCTTTTAACCTTCCAGCTCAAAGGGAAGTGGAAGCTGGGTGATACCACTTATTGCTTCAAAACAAAAGCTGCAGTATTTCTGATATCAGGGCTGTAATGTTTGCTGAGGATCAAAGGAACGTTTTCAAACATCATTGTTACCATTAAGAGGTGGCAGCCGCATCTTAAATAACCAACTTTTTCATCCAAGAGAGTAGGCATTGGTGATTGAGATACACTAAATCCAGCAGCGTGGGCTGGACTTCAGTTACTTTCTGGTCAATTTGGGCAGCCCAGTTCTTGTAGCTAAGCTTTGGCCCCAGCGAGCCCCCAGGGGATGATTTGGCCTTTAGTATGAATTTAGATCGGCACTGTGACTTTTCTAAATTATGCCCGCCAGAGGTCTTTGGGTCACAGCGCTCTATCGTCAGAGCACTTCCAGCTCCCAGCGCACTCCCGGCAGTGCAAGAGAAGGGATGTAATTATTGATATTAATTTCAAAAAAAGCTGGATGGAAACTGTGTGTAAAAATGACAATCTGCTTGGGGTGTGTGCTTGTTATTTGTGACTGCTATGTATTTAGAGATGCTTCTGCTGATATAAATGGCACCACCTAAATTACTGGTGTAGGACAGCAAATTAGCTTTGCACATGTCCCAGATGGTAATGTTTCTGCCACCGTATAAATGGTTAAAGTAGAAGGGCTGCTCTCTTTGCTTAGATAAACAGGGTCCCTGTGTGAATAGCTTGCAGCCCCTGGTCATAATCCCTTTCTGATCTCTGGTTATAAAAATGATAGATGGAATGTAAACTCCATAAAGATTAGTAATCACCAAGAGAGTAGAAAAAATATTGGGAAGAGTTGTGAGGTTTTTCTGCATTCCTGAGGAATTCTGCAGGGATTCCTTTACTTGGTGAAGCTTGTGCTATTCCCCAGCTCATCTCCTTTCAAACTTGCTGTCTGGAGACAGTGGAGATGTTTGTGGAGGATTTTCAACTATATTTAAAGAAGTCTGGCATGGATTCACTGTGACATTGTGTAAATGACATGACAGTTGTTTGCCTTAATTTCTGCAGTTGTAAAGCAGGGTAACAGGATGTATGTACTTGTCAAAGAATTTGGGGATTTACTGCTGGCTCAGATAGTGCTGTGGTGTTCTCAGAGAAGGAGTTCTGATCGTGAAGCGTTGTTGTTATATGGCAGAACAGCAACCCTCTGTCATTCTATATATTTCAGTGTATTCATGTGCGATCCTTTTCTTCTAATCTTTTGCATGTAGGGCAGCACTTCTGAACACAACTATTGATCTTGAGTGTCTAGTGTAGCATGTCTGGTTTTTAGAAGTTGATGGTTTACCTTAAAATGTAACCATTTTACAGTGTACAAATTTGGATTGCAAGTCACATCTCTCTCTCTCTCTCTCTCTCTCTCTCTCTCTCAAAAAAAATCTTGAACCTTTAGTACACCTTGTGAAATACTCTGGGGTTAAAAAGCGTGATGGCAGATCTTCCCAAAAGCTGAATAGTTGGGAACTGGGTTATGACAGATGCAGCCTTTGAAAAATCCAGCCCATTGCACACATGGAGGATTTGCTGTATTTGAAATAAATTTCTGCTAACTGGTGATAGTAATGTAATTTGGAGGAGGGGGAAGTGCATTCAAACTAGTCTTTATCCATACCTATGAGTTAGGATATTGCTGGTCTTGAGATCCATCTGTTATAGTGTATTAGGAGGTTTGTGATAGATTGGAGGAGCTTAATGATTGATTGCTAATGCACAGCAGGTGGTAAAACAGAAGATCTAAACCTCTGGCTGGCTCCTGCTTACCGTTCCCTGGGTGTAAACCACCGAGCTCGATGGGGGTCCTGGGCAAACTGCCAGCAGCAGTTCACCAAGCTTGTCATTTCACAGAGCTCTGCTTTGGGGGGGCTTTGGATGCAGTTCAACAAGAGAGATGTTCCCATCCTTTGGAATGGGATGGGGCAGGGGGGGTGAAGGTCCCAAGTCCAGTTGGTGCAGGCGGCTCAGTGGGGCAGGGAAGATCTGCTGGGAATGAGCCCATTGAGCAATTGTGGTGTGGTTAAACCACCAATGCAGAAGCTATGCCTGGGCTGTAAGCTGGGGGATTTGGGGGAATTGGGGAGGCTGTTTCACCTACACTTCTGCAGGGTTTTCCCATGTACCTCCCACCCTCTGCAGCACCTTTGGACTGTGTTCAGAGCAGCTGTGTCAGGTTGAACAGTACGCTCCAGGGACAAAGTTGGGCTTTCATTTAGTAGGAAGGTGTTTGTGGTATGTTGCCAAGATGGTGTTTTATTGCAAATTACCAGTGTAAGCTGCATCAGAGACCACCCAGATCTCTTCCTGAGAACATGGCTGTGCTTTGAAACTCCTGTCAGGAGATCCCATTGCCATCTTGTCCCTGCAGTGGGTACAAGCTGCCTGTCCACTGCTGATGCCATTTGCTTTTACATGAGTCTTTTTTTTCAGTTACCTTAGGAGAGTGTTTTACCTCAGCGACTAGTGTCTCATCTGCTGTGTCTGCAGTGCTATTATATCTGTTTTACAGCTGGGAAACTGGGTGCAGGCAAGCAATTCTTCCAAGACCATGTAGGAAACTCATGAAAATCAAGGCCTCAATCCAACACCCAGATATGCACTTCAATTTTTTTTTTCCTCTTTTGCTGCTGATTACTGCAGCTGATTTCTCTTTCCTGACTAACTCTGCTATCCCTATTGCAAATCTGGATTTGGCTGGAGACTGCTTCAGCAAAACATTTGGGTTTTTGCCCTAACAAGATCTGTAAGGCTAGCTGAAACAGCACAACTTATGTGTGGTCAAGGAATTAAAAACTCTGCTTTAAGTGCATTGACCTGTCTTCCTCTCCCGCAAAATGGATGGATCACTTTCAGTTCTGGCCTATTGACACTCTGCTTTGCTAATATTGCTCTTAATACTAGGAACTGCTGTCTTAAATCAGCAAGAGCTGGATGTCCCTTTCAACAGCTTCTAGGTCTTACCTGTGTTAACAGCGTCTTACAGAAATAGTTGTGCTTCCAGACGTCTGACTTGTGCAGTCTCACAGAAAGGGCTATTTCTTAAATGGCTTAAGATAGCTTAAAAAAAATAAACTGTGAAAAAATTGTTTACACCCCTTTTTATAGCTGGGTCTGTTCCCTCTTCTGGTTCATAGCCTGGTTCCACAAATGGTTCTGTTGGCACAACCAGAAAGGGAAGGAGAGCAGAAACAGATTAGGTCTACGCTGCTGCCAAAGACAACATGTTGTCAAACCACAGCCTTGGTCCCTCCTGTGTGGGTAGCAGGCCTCCTCCATTCTCTCCAGCCCTAAACATGATCAACAAATAGCAAAAGAGAATCTGACGCTTCCTCTCCCAAAGCCAGCGAGTGCCTGTAATAATAAGGATTTGATAAACACCCCAAAGCACTTAATCTGCTTTTTCAGAGAGCTGCAGGCCAGGGAACAGCCAGAGAGACATTAAACAGTAAAAGCAGAATAGATTGTAATTAACTTTAAAACCCTGTGAAACTCGCACTGCTGTGTGTGGCAGGCTCACTTTGGAACAAAGTTGGGTTTAGTGCAAGTTCTAATCTTCGTATCGAGTCAAGGCTTGTCCAGAGAAAGTGTATGTGCCTTTATTAGCATGCAAATCACATACCCTCTTTATTACACTGTCTCTGTATCCCTCCCTCTAGAGCGGTTTAATAGAAGCAGGCAAGAACTAATTAAATTCCTTTATTCGTACCTCATGCTTTAAGTGCAGAGCTCAAGGCAAGAATGCCAATGGGCACACGCCCATACCCTCTCGTTTCCAGAACGAGTGTGGCATGCCTGACCTTCACCTCATTAGGGAAGGAATAAATCCCCTAGCATGAAGATGAGGATGTCAGGCACTGTATGCATAAATCACATAAGGAGTTTCCAAATGGCTTTCATCTTGGGAGTCCTTAAAAGTTCAGAGCTATGGATCAATCCAGAGTGGATACCTTTCAGCAGTAATTCCACATCTGAAGCTCTTTAATAATGTGGCTCCTTTAAATAAAATTCTAAAAGCCCAAACCAGCTGAAATGGCTGTATACAATCAACTTAATGACTTTAATTACTATAAAATTACCAGACAATGTATTTGTAATTTTAATCTTCTAATCCGCAAAGTACCTTTTCCCCTTTAGTGTTCCTAAAGAAAGTAAAAGCGCTTTTGGTTTCCTTGCCAGTTTTTCAAGGATCTTTGAAAACTGAGGAGAAACCTCCCACAAATAGCCCAGATATGGTGATGAGGTTTCTTTTTTCTTTATTTAAAATATTATCCTTGATATTAATGTGAAGTATTTAAAAGCAGTAACAGGATCTATCCCAGCAAACCAGCCATTCTGAGTTTTAGAAGATTTCTCTGGTTACCTGGGTGACTGTACAAAGGTTATGCACAGTATAAACCTTCCTTAAAGTGCTGAGGAAATTGAAGGTTATTGCAAGGGAGGAAAATTTCATGGTGAAAACCAGTAGTCAAAGAACTAACCCAGGACTAGTCTCTGTTATGTTTCCAGCTACCTTATTTGATGTGTTATGGCTGGAAAAACCGCACTAAAATTTTTGCACTGAAGGATCCTGAAGTGCTTCCCCATGCGTATAAACAAGGGTTTCTGACCTCCAGGGATGCAGCCATTCTGCACACCAGCTCATCCTCTGGGATGAACTTAAATCCTCTAGCTTAGCAGGGCAGTTTGTAGGGAGGCTGCTGTAGCATCCTGCCGCAACTTCCTGAGCTCATGGCCTTGGAGAATACCTCAGGCTGCCCTGTGTATGAGAGCTGGTGATGGCTTTTCCATTCACCAGCCCTTGGAGCTGAGTTGAGGGACCGTTGTGTTTCTGAATTGTGTAAATCCTGACAAACCTGTCAGGTTTTGTGCTTCCGGTTTAATCTTCTGGAAGGTGAACTGGAGAGGCTGTGCAGAATGTGTGGAATTTTCACTGAAGTTTATTTGACCTACAAAATCAAGCAGGGCTTGGCTGTTAGATCCATTTTTTACAAACTTAAAAATACACCTACATTTGATGATTGAGCTTTTAGTTCAAAGCTTTCAGCTTTTATTCTCATCATACCCCACGACTGCTACTTCTTTTTGTTTTGAGTTGGTGAAGAGAGGCAAAGAGAAAGTTAAGTGATGTGTCCAAGGTCATGGAGGAAACTAGGAGAGAAGGGATTTGAGCCTCAGATGTACCTAGGTTCTTGGCTGTGGCACCGTCTGTGATGTTAGAAAGAGTCTCAGAGCTCTTCTGTTTTGGAAAAAGCACCTATTTTCCTATTTGCTTTCTCTTCCTACTTGGGGGCGATTATTTTTAAGCACAAAATAGCTAGCTGTTCCTATTAAGCTACTGTAGGAATAATCTGCATGGAAAAAACTCAGATGCTTTCCCAAATAGGAAGTAATTTAGATCTCAGATTAATGGCTGTGACAATGGAAATATGTAAAATCTTTTCCTGATATGGAGCCCAGACCATGGCTATTTCTTATCTATGGCGGACACAGGTGTGAAAACTCACTTGTGCTGCACGCAAGGGACAAACGCTAATGAAAGGCATAAATATCCCCATTACCGCAGTGCACCCATACTGCGGTGTGCATTTAGAGGGTGAGTCAGCTGGTACTGGTGAATAGCTTAAGAGTGGGCAATAATATGTTTTCCTGTATCCCCTATAAACTGATTCTTAAAAGCTGGGTCGTATGCAATTTAGTGCAGCACAAAACCAAACTGTGAGTCCCTAGTGCCAGGAGAGATTGTGCTGCTATATTTATTTTTCACTTGTTGTTAAAGCAGCTTTTTTTTCAGGAATAGGCTATGCTGATCAGAGTCCAGGGCAGGCACCAGGAGGTTCGAGTACCCCTTGCAGCGCAGCTGTCCTAGTTTTTACTAGCCGGTCAGGCAAATATTGCAGCCTGAAAGGGGCTCTGCCCTGCAGCGGCTGTTCTGTTAGTGAATCTGGTGCTGCTCGTTTCAGACCTCAGCCAGGCACGTCTGCAGGAACCACAGCTGCAGACTTGCAGCAACACATTTTTGTGCACCTTGAGCTGTAGGAAGGATCTAAAACTTCTGTGACCTTTTGCTTTCACTAGGAAAGCAAGGCCGTAGCTGGCTGAGGCTAATCCCTGCAGAGGATATGGTTATGGCTCATGTCCCACTTGGAGATGAAAGCTCACAGGCAAGTGTGGAGAACCAAGTGATCTCGTAGCCGCAATAAGATATAGCTCAGCGGTTACCTTGTAGGAGCTACACAGTGCTCGCTGAGCTGTGCTTCGTCTTTTAGCTCAAATCCTTGGACAGCTACTAGCATCTCCCCTTATTTAGCTGAAGTGAAAACATCACAGTGCATATTATCACCCTAACTTTCTTTGCCTCTGATATTGCAATTGCCCTCTCTCATGTCTAAAGCAGGAGTCTTGGAAGCTTGGTGTGCTGGACAGCAATAGGGGGCTCTGAATTCTGAGATTGTCTTGTCAAAGGAAATTATTTTCTGCATTTCCAAAAAGTTTTTAAATAGTTGAGAACTCTGGATCTTGCAAGTCTTCCTCTCTTGCAGGTGCTCTGTGTTCCCGCTCAGGGAAATGAATAGTACTCTTAGAAATAAGAGAAAGACTGAGAAGTAGGGAGGATCAGGGCACTGAATCATTCTCTCTGGGACCTATAAATCCTCAGTCCTGGCAGTGAAAGGAGCTTTGCAAAAGGAAAATTAAGGGTTGGGTGGACAGCTGGGATGGAGGGAGCCAGGACAAGGAATGAGCCCAAGTTTGGAGTAATGGTAGTACTATGCTGCTGTCAGCTGCAGCTTACAAAGGAACCACTTAAGCTTCCCCTGCTGTCACAGTCCTGTGGGTGGAATGGTGCCAGCCTTCCTGGGGACAGCAGGACTGCAGTCTAGGGCTTTCTTTGCAGGCTTCTGCTCAAGCAGAAGAAAATCTTGCTTCTGTGCGAGGCTTAAGCTGTACATGGTCAAGGGCACGTACCTGAGCAATTCAGATTCCACCCAGCAGAACGGGAACGGTGTGCATGCAGTGCCAGGGAGCTTGTGGGGAGGGAAGTTACGGGGGGAGAAGGCTTGTTCAGGTCAAGCAAGAATCGCTGTCAGTGCCTTTCCCTGCGTCCCATGGTTCTGCTGGTTTTCTCTTACACCAACAGTTTTAAGTTGCTGAAAATTGCAATCTGGATTTTGCAGCAGAGGGGCTGGCAAGGCCTGTACACGGAGTGCTTCTTGCTTTGCATTGCATGAAGGCCCTCCACATTCCCCACATGTTACGCTCACTGATAAGGTTAACAGGATAAAGAAAATGTTACCAAGTGCATTTTAACAGATGACTGCAATTTGCACTCAGCTGTTAGGCTGCTGTTTTTTCTGTCTTAGGATGTGCAGAATGGGAAATCCTAGCTTGAATTAGCGAGAGGGGCAAGATGAAAGTGAGAAGCTAATGATTGCAGAGTGAGGCTCTGCAAATTTCTCTTGCACTCGGTCAAACTACAAAATAATCAGATTAAGCCATAACTGTATAAATGGCGCTTGAGTGTGTTTGCTCTGCTGACTTGGTCATGCATTCAGGACGTTCAGAGTGGTGTAACTACAGCCCAGGAGGTATTAGTCACGCTGGGAGAACTTCAGTGAATATAAGAGGGCTTCATCTGAGCAGTTACCAAGGCAACTCTTGCTAATATTTCATTACAATGCTTTCGCCCTCTGCAACTCCCATGGATTAGGACTGGGAATCTCAGAAAGAAGAGTTTATTGTCAATATTGTGCTTGGACTGAGTGTATCCCAGAGGAAAAAAAAAAAAAAAGTAAAGCATTCCCCATAGGCAGAGCCCAAAATGTGCAGCTGGAGCTAAGCTCTGTCTGTCATCCAGCACTGCCTTATGCCCTGTGGAGAGTCTTGGGTAGTAACTAGTTTCCCTCTTTCCAGCTCTGAGATAAGTAGAAAATGCAGATATGAACTCATCCTCATCTGTGTTGAGATGATGCTAAGACACCCTGCAGCAGTGCTGTGCCAGTTTCCATTCAGAGTGGCTGCAGCACAGCTTGCACCAGTACAAGCTGGTGCCCTCAAACAGAGTGGCCAGCATGCTCCAGATGAGCCAACTTCACACCAAACTGCTGTGGCTGTGATCAGCATGTTTGCTGGAATCACGTCCCCAGAGCCAGCATGTGGGGGTATGCTGTTTGACCCTTCCCGGTCATGGGGGCTGAGGCATTGCACACAAATGTCTGTTGACTTTTCTTCTTTCCATTGCAGCTTCTGCCCTGTAAAGGATGGGGACTACTGGGCAGAGTTAGTGGTATCACATTTATGTCTCCTAATGTGCTTAAATCAAATAATGCAAACACGAGGGTGTTTAGTGTCAATGGTTCATACCTAGGATACCAGCTCCTTCTGTTTGTCTGCATTGATATTTGTTACTCCAGAGGAGTTATCTTCTCCCTCACCTTTTGTTGCCCTTGCCCTATCTGAAGTAAGAAGAAAACACAAAACCTGTATGTTGAGACTGGTTTTTGCCTTGACAGCTTGCACGCAGAAGGTTCCAGTAATCGTCTTCGTCTATAATTCTGACAAGTAATGCACGAGGCAGGGTGGTGGATGGCTGATCTTTGCTTCCTGTCTTGCAGCCAAAACCCTGTGGCTGCTTGGTGACCCCAGCACAGCCTGCCTGTGTGGCAGAGACCTGGCAGAGACCCCACGTACTCATTATACTAGTGCTCCTGGTATTGACCATTCAACTTCATGGACATGGGGAATGAGGTTATTTCCCACGTTCAAAAAGTGCTTTGAAAGGGAGGAGGGAAGAAACCTTTCATTTTTAACATATTTTTTTTCAAACTTTGCATCTAACTTCTTTACCAGCTGGCACTCTTTATAAAACCCACAGTTCTCATTTCATCTGGGAAAATATGTGCAGCACAATTAGAAAAGCTGCTGGGGAGCAGCAAAAACTGGAGCTTTATGGCTGGAATGTGTCTCCACTGCTTCATTCTGTTTTGTGCATTTTTAAGTATCAAGCTAAGCTGCAGATTGGAGGTAACAGGGAAATTCCAAATTTAAATGTTTGTTCTGCGAAGTCCAACAAGTCCGTTGGCTTGCTGGGTCTGTGCACCTTCCTCTAACTGTATTCCTTGTGACTGACACAAGAGCTGTTGCTGATTCCCTTGGGCAGCCACAGGCACTGTGTGTTGGGCTGGGCATCCCCTTCAGCTGGCAAAATGCACGTGAAAACCAAAGGACATCTGCTGGTGTGGGATTATTTGTTGAGATGAATCTTCCTCTGGGGCCAGCTTGGCATTTGTAATGTTGCTGGGGTCTCCTGCTTGTTCCTAATTACACTTGTCATTAACTATGTGTTATTTCTCATTAAAGAAACAGGACTTAATAGGAAAATGCCAATACTACTATCCTGTATGGCAGAGAAGATAGTGTCTCCATGAAGTCCGTGTGCTAGAAATTGATAGTGGAGGGGCTTTAAGGCATGATTTAGGTCTCATCAGTCCTGGGGAAATTGGCTTTATATAATATGGTAGTGTAATTAGCTCTATCAGGAACCATTTACATTCATACTGGGTACTTGAGTGTGTGCCCCACCATCTCATGACTCCAGTTAAATCTAGATTACAAGAAGAAAGATTTCCTATGAAAAAACAGAAGAGTAGATTTGGATCAATCTGATTATAGGAAAGGAAAAGTCTGACCTTAAAGTCCCTAAGCCTAAGTGACAAAAGTTACTGACAAAAGACCAGTTTGAAGGTAGAAGTTGTTTACATAGTAGCAGCTCCGTGCTTGCCTAGGGAGCAGGTATATCTGTATCAGTACTGTGTTCCCTGCAGACAACTGTGTTACTTACTAAACACAGCGCACAAGCTCCGTTCTGTGCTGGTTTAGTAGCGCTAATGAAATCAGAGCATTTCCCTGATCTAAGCAAACCCATAGCTTTCCAGCTGAACAGATGCGCATTTAATGAAAACGCAGTCACATGAACAGGGCAGGCAGAGGCAAACTGTGCAATGGTCAGCTGGTGTCTTGCCCTTCTGATCTGGATGAGATCTTCCTTTTGCCATGTTAGCTGCTAACTTTCTCCAGGACCTATTGTTTTCAGAGTTATTTGTGACATTAGCACCAGCTTTCAAGAATGGCAAGGAGAAAAGAATGGAAACGCAGTGGATGATTTAACCCAAGCAATCCTTACTGGCGTGAATCATTCCTTCCCCTCCTTCAAAGAAATGTGCTCATTTGCATTAGAAGTGCTAACTTTTTTCTGAAATCCCTGAAATTCCTTGCCACTAATGATTTCCACCTAGATTTAGAAAAATTGGATGTGATGTGATGTGATGTTTGTGGAAGCCAGCAAGGGTCTGTCATGACCCCATGCCTGAAGAATATTGGTGCACATAGCCACAGGGTACAGAAAGAAACCCGGGTGAAGTAATCTGTGGGAGAATGAACTTTCCGGTATTCAAAGAAGTTATAATGACATAGTAGGAAAACTCTTATTCTCTGAGTCAGGCTTGAGTCAGTGTCCCATTTGCAGTGCTGGGTATGTCCCACCTTTCAGAAAAGAACTGAAAGCATGTTCTGTCTATGCGTCTCTAGCTTGCCCCCACTGCTCTTTCACACTCGAGCGGCTGCATTAACTCCCATCATTGCACTGGTTTCCATCCCGAGCACATTCGCTCATCCGCCTGCTTCCTCTGTGGCTTCAACTTGACACAGCAGTCTTCGTTGTCCTGCGGTGCTAAACAGCTACCATGTCTCACCCTAGAAGTAGCTGCACTTTTCTGGTGGGTGAACTGATCTCTGTTGACATGTCAGCTCGTTAAATCTGCAGGGCCCTTCTGGCTGAAGGGAGAGCTGTGTGGCATAAATTTAAAGCATGATTTAGTTATTAACATGAAAGCAGCTGTGTTCCTGTTTGATTTGTGCAAAGAAAAACACGTAGCTAATGATGACCAAGCCTGAAGCGTGCCTAGGAGACAGCACATACGTATGTTTTCGGTGCGCCCCAGAATAATACGGAGTTTAGGCTTTAAAAGAAAGTATTTGGGTCCTTGCCAGGTAGACAGACAGTATGAATGAAACACCTGTTCTGGCTTTGGGAGGGTTTTGGAACCATTTGATTACAGGGAAGGTACAGGCTGACCTTAAAGTGAATTGAATTCTCTGGTGTAGAGTAACATGTCCTGCTACATTATAAAACTTCTTGATCTCTTCATGAAAATGTCCACAGCAGACAAAACACAGATGCGTGCCTTCTTTTGTTTTTGACTAAAAGGTGCTGCCTGGACATGGCAAATCGACCAGCTGTGTATCAAAACAGTCTTTTTCAAATTTGAGTAAATGTTAAAGGGGGAACACTATAAAGGAAACAAAGATTAAGACACATTAAAGTAATTTTACAGGGGTGGGAAAAATAACTGTTAATGCCAGACGTGTCCTAATTCAGGTCTTGCTAATGCTCATTTGGCGCTTGTCAGTTTTAGGGGTTTGCATTTTCACATGACATAATTCAATTCTGAAAAGATATAAAGGATGCCGTCCTTCCTAGAGTTGCTTCCCGTTGCATCACCTTATCAGTCTCGTCTGGTTTGTCCAGTTTTAACTATTTCTGTTAACATTGCAAAACGGGCATCAGGAGTAATTTTAATAAAAGCAGAGCTGTGCCGGGTATAACACTGTGGTGGGGTAGAAGTTTATGGCCTGTAGTAGACAGTAGTGTGATGACTCCGATCATCCCTTCTGGCCTTTGGCTTTATGCGTTCGTAAGAACCAGTCTGAGAAAGCAATGCAGATCCTGGTCAAATTCCTCATGCCTTCAAAAAACTCTTCAGTCATTTCCCACTGTCAGTTCAAACTGTGCCCTAGCTCCCCCTATGCAGAAGGGTTTGAAAAGCTGTAATTGAGCTGTCAGTTTGAAGAACAAACAGGGGAAATGTACTTTGGGTCTCTGTTTGCAGAACTGTCTGTATGTGCATGTGTGGGGGGGTCTGTGTGAACAGGAGGGGAACTCCTTTCCATGCCTCTGTGAACTTGGCAAACTCAATGCAAGCCTCACTTGAAACCTGCCTATGTCTTTTTTATTTTGTTTTACAGTCTTCTCAGGTACAGCCCATGAAGTTTGTAAAATTATAAAGCTGGAGATGTGCTTGAAGAATATTGATTGCTCTTCTGGCTCATGTCGGTTCAATTTCAGCTAAGGTGGAACTAGTTCTTAGCTTCTAGTAGCTGTTCTTGACACACTTGCGTCAAGACACAACATGCTTATGAAAATGGTGATCTTGGTATAAAGTTCTTAGGTCACCACAGAGCAAAGCTCAGGAAACACTTTCCTTCACACTGCTTGCAGCAGGGTAGTAGAAAAGTAATTAAATCTTCTGTAAGATAACATGTTGCTGACCCTATACAATACATGGTACAAGAACCATATGCTCGCTTACTTCTCTTGGCTCAGGCACTGCTTTTTCTGACGGCTCTGACTGGTGGTACCTTGCTAGGAAATACTGCACGTGAAGGCAATGGTTCTTTTTCCATTGGCCATATGTTGGTTTCCCCAGAGTGAGGAGCACTTCTTTCATTTCTCTATGTAATAGACAATACAAAAGCAGAGAATTTATTCACAGCAAGCAGAATGTGTCTGCATTGCCACTGAATTACTTGACAGGCCTTGCTTCTTCCCTGCATTTCTGCAGCAGGTTAAAAGGGTCTGTGTAGACAGGAAAACTCTTGCTTGTGATTTGCTGAATCTTTGTTCAGATTTAGGAACTGAGTTCCCTCATCAAAGTAAGCTTTTGGGAGCCCCAACATTAAATTTGTTCTCGGATCTCTTTTAAGTTCTTCCTGTCCCTCCACGCTCCCAAGACCCTGCTGTCATTCTACAGCTTGCTTGAAGAAAGAGCTTGCAGTTTCTGACGGCAGCTCCTGGCAAGCTCCTCATGGTTCTGCAGTTTTCAGGAGGGCAAAAGTAAAAACTTCAGTGGAACTCAGATGCCTTTAACGGTTGCAGATGGATAGCAGCATGGCTGAAGTCGTGTTGCCACATGTAGGTTCAGGGAAGATTGGAGTAGGATTGCTACAGGCTGGATTTTTTTTTTCAGTTCTTTCTGCATTCACTGGTAATGGATTGGTTTTAAATGGAAAAGGCTCTTCTGCTTCAACATCTCCCATTTGCGAGTGTGTCACTATGACCAGTAGCTTTGTGAAGCTGAGCCAAGAAGCGCCATTGCTAGGCTCAAGGAACTAGTAAAATTCAAAGAGGGATCAAAGCAGATAATAACATGAATGGTGAATGTCCAGGGCTGTTGAAGTTAATGCTTAGAAAAGCTTCTTAAATGGAAGAAAGGCTTCACTATTCAAGCTAAGTTCTAGCTGTTATAGATCAGGGGACATCTTTTTGGGGAGCAGAGTATTCCTTGCCAACCCATCACGGTTTTCACCTGAAATGTTTGCTGCTGGTGACTCTCAGATGAGATGTTGGACTAGATGGGACTTGTGTGTGGTCCAGATTAGCAAATACGTCTTGTTTTCCTGAGTGGCTGATCGGAGATGGAATCAGGATAGAAATTCAAGCTGTTAACCTCAACTTTTTGGTTAACCTCTGAATTGGATGTTTAGCTACATTATAAACCCTCTGCCCCTTTCTGTGCTGGAAAAAAACCTCAGAACCCTCTTTCTTTAAACCATTTCCATTGCTTCTTGCAAAACTTCAGATCCCCTCATTATAGGTAGCCTAAGTATGTTTTCAGTCTTCAAACTGTCTTTGCAAAGTAGCTCTGCAGTTGACTACAGGCTAGTTCGGACTGCAGAAGGGTCATTTTTTCTGCATGGTGCTCCTGAGTCTGTGCCACAAAACCCACATGCTAACTGTGATTTCACTTCCCTTAATTGCATTTTGGAGGGGTGATTAATTACGTGCCACTACGTTACCACTAGAGGGATTACAGATATTAGACTGGCCCAAAGTGTTTTGCCTTGTAACTCTCTTGTGGGAGTAGGAGAGGTTTTTTCCTAATCTGTGCCCTGCTTTCCTTGTTAACTCTTTTTGCATGTTCACAGGTGCCATGGGGTGTAAGTAGCTAATTAAACATGGTATTTGATAAAGTTTAAGGAAGTTTTAATTCCTGTCCTGTGGAGTATTGGTCTCCCATATATAAACGTTAGTTAACGATTACTGCAGAGCACACGTATTTTCAAAGTTGGCTGTTCCACTTTCCCTGGAGCAAGCTACCCATTTTCAAGCACAGTTTAAAGGGCAAAACTGCCTGTCCTCTTCATAAGAATTTGTTTTAAAAGGTTCTATTTAGCTTTTAAAGGATACATTCATCTGCTGAGTCACAAGATCTTGCATTAAGTGGGGAAACAGGGGGAAAGATCTCCAAAGAGCAGGACAAGCAGGAAGGGGTTAAAAGAGGTCTGAAAGCCCTTTAGGAAGTCTTTCTAACTGAATAGGCTTGGCGGCTGTGCTCCAGTGCTTCCTCGCCATGTGGAACCAAGCACTTCTCACCACCACTCTGCGTTCACAAGTCCTGATGTCATGCTAATGCAATCTCGATCTCACACTGCGCACAGTGCCAGGAGAGAAACAGCTGGCACTGGATGGCTCCCAGGTTCGTGACGGCATGTGGGTCTGCAGTCCTCCACCTCCTATGTTGGGACCGATCAGCTTTCCCCAGCAGCACCTGGGCAGAGGGCTGCGAGTGTCCCACTGCCTGCAGCACAGGGCACTGCGGTGACCAGGACTCCACTCTCACCATACGGTAATCTTACAATCTATCGCTATATGATAGGCCACGTACATAGGCTTTAGATACAGTACAAGGGATCTTTCAAAGGCCCTTGAAAGTGCTGAAATGAGTGTAATTGCATAGCCTGCCAGGTACGCGCCAAATGCAAATGCAGTCTGTGGAGCTAGGTATTTGAACTACACACATCACAATGCTTTTTTTTTTTTAAAAGAGCTTTTCTTATTTAAGACAGTAACTTTTCCAAGAGGGCTGGTTCCTGCTAGGCTGTCCACAAAAGAGAAACAAAGAGGATGATGTGAGGCAAGGAGCAAATGCCCAGCAGCAGCCTGTGAAGACCTGGACACGCTTAAGAGCTTGTTTTGTTTCCTGTGGGGTTCAAATACCGTAGCAATCCAAGTGTATGGAGTCCAGACCTGATCTCTGTTGCTCTACTCTGTATCTTCTTAGTTTAAAGAAACAGTATTGGCCAGTTCAGGCACACAATTGTGTGTGTATCATTCAATTCTTGGATTTAAAAAAGCCTGTCTGTGCTAGAAAATCAAAGTAGAGTTTTGATGAGTTAATTTACGTATTGCTATATATAATTTCCTGTAATATGTTCAGTTTCTTATCCGTAAAGTGTCTTCCCCCAGTAGTATGTAAAGACCTGACAGCGTGTGTGTCCTTGCAAGTCACACCACGGGGGGACTGTGCGTGGGTAGCGGAGGGATGGGGAGAAGGTTGGGTTATCGCTGAGCTGCTTCTTTCCCTCTTAGGTGTGAAGGCAAAGCCTTTCCCCGGCAGTCAGTCTTTCTGGGGAAAGTGGAAGCGAATTTTTCACTGTCCAAATTCAACGAGAACCAACGGCATACCCCGAGGAGAGTAAACGGGATTTTGTGGGTCCTTCTACTGTTTCGTTAATTAGTAATAGAGTTTTTCCTGGAGATAAAGCGATCTATCGGTTAATGGAGTTTAACGTACTAAAATACCAGCGAGCTCGACCAAGGCAGCGCAGCCCCGCAGATACAATAGGCACATTGTTTCCCTGAGGATCCTATCCCCCTTTTATCGGGGGAGGGGGGAATCACTTCACCCCACTTGGCCTCTCCTCCCGCAACGCTGCGGCTGCCCGCGGGGCTGGGGGGGGGGGGGGGGTTCCCAGGGCGAGACCAGCTGTGGGTGTGGGTGCGTGGGGTGTGGAGGACCCCGGCGGCAGCGCCGAGCGAAAGGGTTAAGGGCGGCGGGGCCGCGCAGGGGGCGGGCGGTCCCTCCCCGCCGCCGGGGCAGAAGTAGCGCGTCCGCGGCGGCGCGGCGCGCAGTGCCGAGGCGGCGGGACGGGGGAGGCCGGTGCCGTTGCCCGCCCCCGCCGCTCGGGCGACCTCGGTGTGAAGATGGCGAGGGCGGCGGAGCGGGGCGGTGCGCGGCTGGGGTTGTTGCTGCTGCTGCTGGCGTTACCCGCCGCCGCCCGCCCGCCCGCCTCTTTTCCCAGCGATGTGAACGGGCACAGCCTTCACCCGCCCTACTTCAACCTGGCCGAGGGCACCCGTATCTCCGCCACCGCCACCTGCGGCGAGGAGGCGGTGGGCACCGGTAGCCGCCGCGCCGTGGA
Organism: Haliaeetus albicilla; assembly: GCF_947461875.1. NCBI lineage: Eukaryota > Metazoa > Chordata > Aves > Accipitriformes > Accipitridae > Haliaeetus > Haliaeetus albicilla. The sequence continues at coordinate 4,433,641 of NC_091484.1, forward strand.
GGATCTCTACTGCAAACTGGTCGGGGGGCCGGTGGCGGGGGGGGACCCCAACCAGACCATCCAGGTACGGCCGGGGAGGGGACGGGGGGGGGTACACCCGCACATGGGCAGCTTGTAGAGCCTCGCCGGGGTGGCAAAGCCGTCTCCCGGCCGGGGGGGGGGGGGGTTGCAGAAAGGTCTGACCCCCCCCTTTGTGCTTCCCCCGGCCATCACTGCCTCGTCCCATCCCTGTTTTTCAGGCGTTGGTGCGAGAAGAGGCAGAACCTGGGAAGGGCAGAGACCGCAGCAAAGAGCAGGGCAGCTCAGAGCTGGGCGAGCAAGCGGTGTGCAGGGCCCCACGGCCCCCACTGCCGCGGGTGTTTTCCCACGCATCCGTGCCCTCAGCCGGACCCTGTACAGAGCTGGTGTGCACCAGCTGGCAGATGGGTTAGTGGTGGGGTGCTCTGGGAGGGGGCAGAGGACAGGCAGGATGGTCCCCAGGGCATCTTCCCCTGCCCAGGCCTGCATACTGGAGTCGGGAGCCCATCTGAAGCCCCTTGGAGCAGTGGGGCGATGAGACGCACGTGCTCGCTCTCTCCCAGCCTTGCCAGAAGTCGCACATGTGAAACACGGCTTGCTGAGTTCCCGTGGCATTATTTTTAAAGTTGCTAGTTCTTTATGTTTATAAAATCCTGGGCAAAGCAGCTCCTAAATTCCTCTGAGAGTTGGGGAATCAGTACGATAGATGTAGTGTTTATCTTTATGGGTCTTAACTCCGTCGTTCCCTCTGTGTTCAGTGGGGCATTCGGATGAGCAGAGGAGAAAGTTAAGAGGGTGAATTTTACAAGCAAATGTCAGGTGACTTATCTCAGGGGTCCCATTTTAAGTGGACCAGAGGGAGCTTGCAGCCAGGAATGTAGATGGTAAAAACTGCTGTGCAGCTATGGTCCTCTTGAAAAGAGGAAAGAACAGTTGTAAACAGGCTTGTAAAACATGAGTTTTAGTTGCAGGAACTCCAGACCCACTGCCCCCCTCAGGGCAGCCCAAGCTGGGAAGAGCAGCTCTGATTTGAAATGCTTTACAGCCTGAAACCTGCCATGGAGCAGCCAGCTGCTGCTCGCCACCGTTTTCTGCTTGTTGCTTATGAGGTTCACAGGGCCAGTTCACCTGTTGCAATGGAGCAATAGGGTTGACCCTAACAGTAAGGAAGACCAAGGGAAAACGGTCAAGTTTCTCGGATTGAGCCTTTCTTGGCCTTTTGGTAGGGGTGGCTTTGCTATAAGATGATCTCTGAAGCATTTTTCTCATTCTGGCTGCATTCTCCCGAGTTAGTGCTGTACTAGGAATTTTCTGGCTATTGTGTGGTTATGACATGGAATTTTGCTCCATATGTAGTAGAAATTCTTGAAGATGTTACCGGATGGCAAGAAGCTGACATACCCTTCTCCAAGTTTTGCCACCTTTTAAAAGTGATCTGTTCCACTTTGCACTGTAAAATAATGTAGCTTGAAGAAGCTTTGCTTTAAGTACTAGTAGCAGGAGTCTATAGGGACTTTGATGTAGTAATTGTGCCTACAGCGAGGCAAAGGTAGTAAGGAAAGGTAAAGAAGTAACTGCTGCTATGTGCACTTGCAAACAAATGTGAATGATCTGATCTGCTAAGCAAAACTGGGAGGATAAGACTGCTTGGAGAAGCTGGCAGATGTGGGTATGCATTTATCGCTCTACATCTGCCGACCTGTGCTCCCGCCACACCACTAGCTTAGCATGACACACTGCACTAAGGATGCTGGTAACTAAATAAACCCTTCAGGCTGTACCAGCTCTGCAGGCAGTTGTAACTCATCCTGCAAGTGCAGCCCTTCCCTGGCACCTCAGGGTGTGCACATCCTCCTGTCTTCCCCCTGCTGCCAAACGGCTCCTCAGCTGCAGATTTCTGCAGTAACCTCCTCCCGTCCCCTCTGCAGCTCTGGCACAGGGTTGCTTTGATCTGAGCACCACTTCCCAAGCCAGTGGTCTTCGGTCAGTCTGAATGCTTTAGAAAAATCCTTTTGTGGTAGCTCCTTTCCATGACCACAGGCAGAACCTAAAAGGGAGGGGAGGAAACAGGAGGCATCAGAGCAGAGGTCAGAGTTCCCAATTCATCCCCTTTAGGGGTTTCGGCACCACCTGGTGACTAAATCATTGAGGGAGGTGGGAGGGAAGTGTTCAATTTGAGCCGACTGAAACAACAATAATGAACTCCACATGCATGCCCTTGCTGTATCCCAACAGACAGAGTCCCTTCCCTTCTCTGTTCAGCTGCTCAGTGCCGCTCGTGCGTGGGGCAGCTGTGGTGTAAAGGGGGTTTTGGTCAGGAATTCTGGAGGAATGCCTCTTGGGACCCTCCAAGAGATTTCCACGTGCTGTGGTGGTGAAGGGATGTTTGCTTGACTAAAGACCTAGTGTAAACATTAATACAATCATCTAGTCAATGAGTTCTGTCAGTTCTCTGTTTTCTGCTTATTTTCATTTGACATTGTAGAAGACATTCAGGAAAGGGAATTCATTGACTTTAAAACATGATGGTTTTAAAATGTCAATAATCATTAAGCTTTCTGAAATAATGCTGCCCTAAAGACACTTGCAGTGTTTTTGGCACAGCTTGTGGGAAGGCTGTAAACCTTTTCAAGGAGTTTCCTTTGGTTTATTCAGGGCTCTTTGGCAGAAGACAGCATTTCTAACTGTGGGGGGCTTTTCAGTCTGCAAGGATGTGATGCCCAGCGATGCTGAGGTGTGCTGAAAGGACTTGTGATGGAGGTTTGCTTTCCTTGTCCCACTCGCCAATGAGCATGGGCAATCCTACCTTAATGATAATGTCTTGAAGATGAGCCAAAAGAGAGATTATAGGTTTATTTTTCTGGTCAAGCTTTATTGAAGATGCTTGTAGCTAGCTGTCTTCCAAGACAGAGACAGTTCTGCAAAGGCATAGCTGTGTGCTCATGTTCCCCAACCCACCCGGCTGCCTGCTGGCTGTTCCAGAGACCTGCCAAAGCCGGCAGGGATCATACGCTGCTCTCTGAACGAGGCAGGGTGGTAGACGATTACTGTATTTCAGGAGATTAGTTGTATAACAATAAGGGAAGTTACTAGCATTAATTGAAGCAATTACAGACCTTAGAATTTAAACAAGTGCAACAAACCTCACTGATTTCAAGTCAGTGCTGCTTTTGCTTTGTTTGCACATTGAATTGCAGTGCTGAGCTACGCTTGCCTGAGCAGCGCTGGTGCTTACCAGAGGTCTTGTCTTCTTGCTCTTCTAGGTGTTGGTAACAGATGAGGTCTGAAGCCGTTTCATACCTGAATGTCTCTGAATTAAGTGGCATTCTCTTTTGATATCCTGCAGCAGTCAGTGACCATCTGGTCCGGTGCTTCTCTGTCCTGTGCCGTGTCTCTCGTGTGTGGTGCTGCGTGGCAGAGGCGAGCTGGCTCAGCCCAGGGCGCTCTGGGCTTCGGGTGACAGTGGTGCTGTACCTCTCTGTATGTGTCTCTTCTGTGGTTACATATATGATAGCATTGGACTTTGGTGGTTTAACTGCAGCTGAAAACACACAGTTTTTAGAACAAGTTGCTGTTGCCTGCAGAAAAGACACCTGGTGAGATAGCACCTGCTTAACTCTGTGTGAGCAGTTACCTGATCTGCAAGGACAGCCCCTGTACCAGCTTGCAAGTATGTACTTTCCTTGTCTGAAATATTACTTTTTTGCCCCCCATTTCCTGCCTCTTACCTCATCCCCAGCAGCCCAGGCTGCCCCACACTCCCTGTGGTTTTCTGATAAATTAGGTGAGGAGAGCTGAGGCTGGGTCATGGCAGGGCCAGATAAATGGGGACAAAGCCATCTGCTTTCCCCCAGGCAAGCCGTGCCAGCAGGGTGCCAGGCTAGTCTTTATGCTGAAGGGAAACTTCAAAGTTCCCATTGACATGAGCCGGAGCAGGATCAGGCCTTGCAGGTCTCTGGAAGCTGCCCTCCATTCAAACCTCCTCCTTATCTCTTTCCCTTTGCAGTTTGCTCTGATTGTGGCAGTTTTATGTTCTCTAAGCTGCCTTCCAACTTCTTGCATTGCTGAAGTTCGTTCTTTGGTGTACCTTGGTGATGTCCATGCCTATGCAGTTCTGGCAACCTGCCATCTCCACTAGGCCTGTGGCTCACAATTGTTTTTTAATTAAAATCCTCTGCTGATGTCAGAACTTCTCTCTTCCCTGTAGAGTCCTGATGTGCTGTGCAGGAGCATGAGTTGCTCTAAAATAGGAAAGCTGGAAATGAGTCTCATCAGGTTTAGGTCTGGCTCTAATGAAACAACTAATGAGCAACTGGTGCATTAGAGGGGCTAATTGTACTTCTAACAGCAAACTTAGATCAGCTGTTGATATGTTTACCAGCCCAGTGGCAGCTAACGCATGCAGGCTGCACAGCGATGGGGAGGGATAACAGCAGTGTTACACATGTGGAGCAGCAGATCCTAATTTTTAGTCCCCTCTTACTGAACTTGAATTGCCTGTCACCCATCAATGGGAACTTTGAGTTCAAAATGGCTTTCACATCTGTGGCAAGAATTTAAAGTATGAAAACACTTTATTTTTTTGTTATTTATCCCCATTTTGTAACCTTGCCTCACTTCTCTCCCCACCTCAGTGTTGTGTATTGTGCCGCAGAAATTTCCACACAACCTGTTGCACCGGTTCCTGTTAAAGGTTTGAGCTGAAGAGTTGGGTCAGTTTTATCTGGTCTGCTCTCCCTCCTTGCTCAATGCATGTTAAAGTGAGCCTTGTTCTGACCTCTCTGTACAGCAGGAGCTCCCTGAACGGGCATCAGGGTTACCTGGATGGTTTCAGCTGCCCTTTTCTTTGGCCTTTTGCTTGCCCATCTGCTATTTTCATATCTCTGGAGTTAAATAAAAGGTGTTCTTGTTCAGGATAATTTGTGTTGCATAATTGCCCACAAATAACATAGCACATGGCTGTGGGGAAGAATGCTGTGAAATCTTTGTTTCCTTTGCACTGAGATTACTCCAGAGTTTGGGGCATCTGGAAAATCACATGCTCTGTGGTGGCTCTGCCTGGCCTCAGCCCTTGCAGGGATCCAGATGCAGTAAGCAGGAAGGAGATTGCCTCTCTTGAGATCATGTACCTGGTATAATATTAAAGCTGGCTGCAGCTAGGACAGGCAAGGGCAGATTGCTTGACTGGGGATAACTGTGCCTTTAAAAGGAAAACTGCCTGTACCAAGAGTCCCCTTCTACACTGTTTGTAGCAGCAATTCAAGTGACAGAACAGTGGCTCCACAAAACAAGTAACTTGCCAATTTTCAGGGCTATTTGCAGGTTTCCTTAAGAGTGCGTCAGATTCATTTGTCCATTAAATGGGAAAGAAAGAATTGCCCCTAACAGCTCAGGTCTTTGTTTGATACTGCTCAGGAGGTGCTGTTAAAGTTGCAGAGCTGTTTTCTCTGGCAGCGTGTCCATAGTGCTGACAAAGCCACCCGCACCACAAAAGCAAGGCAGAAAAGTGATTGCAGCTAGGTCCCTGGCCAGCTGGCGGCAGGGGCTGTCCCTTTCTGGCCTTGCATTGCAGCATCGCTAGCAAAAGGAGCTTGGCTGCTAGACTATTAAGCTTGAAAATGTAGCTGGAAGGACTATGCTTGTGAAATGAATAGGTTGACAAGAAACAGATTGCAGGGAGTTGGGCAGAACTGCCGGTCTGGGTCCATAGGAGTGACTGAATGGTCTGGGTCAGGATCTCTGAGTGTCAACAGAGGTGTGAGTGGCAGCCTCAGCAGAGGAGCTGGTGGCCCTGGAGCTTGAGCTACTGCTCTCCGTTGTGGTGCGTGCGGCTTCTCCCTCTGCATATTCTTCTGCATCTGGCAACCAGTTCTTTGTGTCCGGGTCCCCTTTGTCAATGCTCAGTGCATATCTGAAATACAGACTACTTAGAGCAGCCTAAATTCTACACTGGGTGGTTATTGTGGGTTTTTTGAACTTTTTCTTGTTCCTTTTTCCATCCATGCTCTAAATTGGTGCAAATGAAAGGTTTATATATTGATTTGCATTAGCAGGCTTACACGCCATATTTTCTGAATTGCTTTGATACCTGTCTGCTTTGTGCCACATTTTTCTGGCTACAGTTAAATGTTATTTTTGTACTTTCCAACAGGGCCAGTACTGCGACATCTGCTCCTCCGCAAACAGCAACAAGGCCCACCCCATAACAAATGCCATTGATGGGACAGAACGCTGGTGGCAGAGCCCTCCGCTTTCCCGGGGGCTGGAGTTCAACCAGGTCAACGTCACTTTGGACCTTGGACAGGTAACCCAAGTCCTTCTTGGTTATATTGTAGACTATGCTAGCAAGGACCTGCTCCTCTGCTTCTAAAATCCTTCACTGGTCCTTGCTGGAAGGGCGGGACAAAGCCTGCTCATTTAATGATAGGGCAGGAGGCTCTGGTTAAAATGTGGAAGGGAAAACCTCTTGTCTGTCTGTTTGTAGTATTAACTGCAGTCTGTGCTGTTTGCTGTTGCTATTTGGGCTTTCCCTAAAAGTTGAGTCACTCATGGAAACCTACCACGTGCTATGCAGATGCCATTGCCCTGAAGAGGGTACCTGCCTCCCGAAAGGGGATGGTTAGCAAGGCTTCACCCCAGAACATGAAAATACAGCCCTGAGGAATTTAAGGTTGTGCTGTAAAACTTCAACTGGTTCGTTTAAAGCTCTTTAAAATAAGCAAGTCCGTGCTGAAGATCTTTTATACAAAAGACAAAGAATGACAATAGATGTTTGGTCTCTAATGCTGGCAAGTCAAAGGGAATTAACATTGTAATAGCATGGCTGCCAGCCCTCACTGCCTTCTATTCATCAGCAAAACCATCCCTCTGGAAATGGGTTATTCTCCAAGACTTTACTCAGCTTAGAGGAAAGCAGCAGCAAAGATGTCCTGCCTGAAGCTGCAGAGGCAGGAAGGTGTTGTAAGCCAGAGACCTGAAGGGCTGTGGGTCTGCTTTCTGGTATGGGGCCATTGCTCTGGCTGTTGGATGGGGCAAGTCCTCGGCTCGGGGCAGGGGGTGCGTGAGACACCCCTTTCTCTGCAGTGCCATGCAGCCTTGTCTCTGGGAGCAGCCCCAGCTCCTCGCTGGCAGCCGTTAGCCCTTGTAATTCAGGATTTGGGGCATTTGCTCTGTAGTCTATGACAACTTAGTAGTTGACTACTGAAGTGCCCCCATGAGCAGGTAGGGATGGGCTTTCACCTCCTCTGCTGTACTTCCCCAAGCTCTGCTACCGATCCTACAGCACCAAAGGCCAAGTTTGGGTCCTCCTTGGCTGGAAGGTCTGTGGGAGGGGGGAGTTGTGCAGCTGTGGACAGCTCGCCTCTTGCATAGGGAACTTGCCTGCTGTGATTGCTCAGGCAGCCTTTCAGGGGCTGAGTGCCCTGGCCCTTTCTTTGGGAGTTTGCACTGATTGTAGCGATTTCAAGCCTTGTCAGGCACTGAAGCTTTGCACTGACCTTGCAGGTGGCTATTTCACCCTCTTTGGTGGAGTAAAGGCTCGTTTGTCACTGCTGTTTGCAAGGTCTCTGACTCCAAATTTACAGCTATAGATACCTGGGATGTATTGATGACATACCCTTCTGTTAGATGCTTCAAACACACCCTTTAGTCCCCAGGATTGTCTCTGATCCACTCCCTGCCCTGCTGTTGCGCTCGCTCGGAGCCTCTCAAACACCCTCCACAAACTTGCTCTCTCCCGTGAGTGCCAGCTATCTAAAACTGTGCTATACACAGCACCAGCAAAATATCTCCTAACGCCCGGGGCACATCATGCATCGCATAATAGCTGTGTGGGCAAAGCCTCCCAGGGCTGCACACAGTGTGCCGATCCCGTTGGCCAACGTAGGAGGCATCTGCTGTGTCTCTTAGAAACTTCCCAGCTGGCAGGGGTGTGCTGGGTGGGTGGATCGCTTGTGTTCCCTCCTGTGACCGGGGGCCAGCCTGCAGCATGGCTTTCTGATCACTCACCACTACTCTGGAAAGGGATTTTCAAAGACCACCTTTCCTTGAGAGCTTCTCCTCCTCTTTGTTATTCTCTGTGGCAACTTTCTGGCTTTAGCCCAGAGCTAACCCAGCCACGCTGTGCGCTTGCAGGCTGCTGCATTTGGCTCACCTGGGGATTTGCAGCCTTCAGAGCTGCAGAGCTGGGAGCCAGAGCTAGGAATAATTCTGGGGAGCTGCAGTATTGCTAAAACTGAGCTGGTGTAAGTTTATCTTGTCTTTCCTGCCTTCCTCTCCCAGGCCTCTGTGTTTGCTCTTGGTACCCTGGGGGGTGGGATTGCACCATCATTTCTGCAAGGCTGGTAGCAGAACTTCCATGTGTGTGCTGGTTGTGGTTGCTTCACCTGGTGGGGAGTTTCTCTGGGCTCACAGATCCTCTGCTTCCCTGCCACCTTTGCAAAGTAAGTGGTTGCCCAGCTGGTCTCAACAGGGGCAGAAACCTAAAGCTTCAGCCCATTTTTAGTGGCTTCCTCTTTATACATGCCCTTATTGTATGTAATTGCTATAATAACCTGTTTATGCTCCTGGTGAGAGTCAGTTCTTTGCTTTTCCCTCCTTTGTTTTGTAAGGTCGGGCAACAGAAACAAGATGAAATGTTACAGAATCACTAATTTCCTCCTTTTGAAGTTGAGGCTGGTTGAAAGGACGGAAGATAAAAAGAGGAATTCTTGGGACCCAGCAGGGTCTGCAGGGCTAGTGCAGGATCAGGCCGGCGTACCTGGCAGCCAGGCTTTGCAAATTCCTTGGATACCTGTGAAACAGCGCAGGTAACACCCTCAAAGGCATGTCTGAGAGCAGGGCTTTTTTTTGGCTGGCAAACAAGGCCTCTCCTTGCTCAATATAACCCTCTAGGGAACTCTTGGACCAATTAAGATTTAATTTAAGGGGCTGACGGCCACTGAAAGCTTTTTTCCCTTTGGGGGATCATGAGTGCCTGGTGCTGATGGTATGGTGCTTTGGCAGGAACATGGCAGGGGGTGGCACAGGAGGTTGTGGTGTCAGCCCCCTCCCTTTGCTGCTGTGCTTCCCTGCTGTCTTGGTCCCTCTCAAGCCCTAAGTGTTTAATTACCAGCTGGAATCAGGTTTCTCCAGCATTTGGCAAGGCTGTGGCAACTGGGAGAGGGGTGGTTAATTAAGCAGCCTGTTGGTCTTTGCTTTTGCTGGCTGGGAGCTTGCTCTCCTCACAGGGATGTTAAAATCCTATGGGAAGGAGAGAGGGAGGAATATTCACAGCCAGCAAATAAGTTAAAGAACAGCTCAGGCTGGCCACCCAGCTGGTGTGAGTATATTAAACGCTCACATCATGTCATCTTAGTGCCAGCAGTGGCCTAATCTTAACGGCTTCATCAGCAAGGCGGATCGGAGCTCCCACCACAGCATGGGAAGAGATTGTGTCTGATTATCTGCTGGGGGGTGGGGGTCGGATCTGAATTGCTCCCGCTGGTCCCTTGTCTATTCTTGCCTCCTTGGGGAGGAGTAATTTTTCTTTTCAGAATTGGTGGGGGAAAAAGCTGACAGAGGAGGAAAAGTCGCTTGAGGGTTTCCATGTCAGACCTGGGTCTGAGCACCAGAAATAAGGCAAACAGTTCCAAGGAGGAAAGTTAAATTCATTTTAGGAGCTGCTTGGGAGGGGGCTATGAAGAGGGAATTACTTTTTTTAACTTGCTTTTAATCCTTACCTTGTGCTTAAAACTTTAGTATATTCAGGATAAATGACTTCGCCACTTCATGGATTTGCTGCAAAATACAATGTCACGGCACCATGTTGAAGCACGGTTCAGGTTTTGCAGGGTGGAAGAATTGAAGGGTGCTGTGGGCTGGGAGGACACTGTTGTGTGTTCTGGTATTGCTGGACAATCTGGACTTGTCCCCAAAACTGGCCATCCTGCCTGGCTTGGAGGGCAAAGGCCCATGTTGTGACCAAGGGTCCTAAGCCTGCTCCACTGCTGCTTAGCTCCAAGCTCATTCCTTTCCTGCCTGGAGCCTCAAGACCAGCTGGAAATGGGAAAGTGCCTCTGCTGCAAAAGGGCTGTGTGAGGAGTAGAGGGACAGGAGACCATGACTCACTGCCACCATGGGAATTATTGTCCCCTGTGATCCTGCTGTGATTAAGTGCCACAGTGGGTGGAGGGGAGGAAAGGGTGTGATGGAAGATTCTTTTTTTTTTTTTTTTTTTTTTAAGAAGGTCGTTTGAGTCAGAGCTGACAAAAATCAGGAGGTTTAAAGAAACATGAATGGCTGGCTTCCTGCCAGGGCCTGACATCTTCCTTGCATGAAGGTGAACCCAGGCCAGCCCTTCCAGAGATGTTTATGGATAGTTGGTGCTTTATGATAAACTCTGGAGAGGAATGCTTGCAGTCATGCAAGAGCAGGAGCTTCGTGCCAGTGCTTGCTTGAGGTTAATTACTGCAATGAGAAGGTGACTGGATAGCATCCCCCGTCTCCCCCCATATTCCCAGAGTCTGCTAGCCCCGGTGACACTAGAGAACAGCAGAATTTCCGACTGAAGCTTTGCAGGGAGTTTTGAGTTACACCCCAAAGGTATTTACTTCGGCAATGCCACGCAGAGGGCACGCAGCCTCATCTACACACTGGTCGCTGGCAAGAAACACTTATGTCCATTCACCTGCCACTGAGGAAAGAGATACCTCCTCCTTTGGAGAGCTCCAGGCTGTTACTGCTTAAAATGCAGCTCCCTTAAGGGTTAGAAAGAAAAAAAAAACCCATTGCATTCATTGGTAACTCATGAAGATAGAAAGGAAATGGAAAGGAAATGAAAAGGATTGTGAGCTGAGCTCCCGAGCCAGTCTGAAGGTGTGTTTTGTAGTCCCTGTAAGATGTGTCTGGGCAAGGGAGTAGATCAGTAGCTTACCGGGTGCCTTGAGAAGTACCTCTTGAGTTTTCCGGTAATTACGGTGCGATCTGCCAAAGTTACCATTTTTTCTGGCCTCTGTTGAAGTTAATCAACTTAGGCTTGCCAGGCTCCTCTAGCTTCACAGTAAAGGTGTTCATTGGCACAATACACACTGGACGCTTCAGTCCTTGGCCATCAGGCCGTTATTCTTTCAGTGTGAAACTTCTCTCAAAAGGAGGTAGGTGTTTTTCCTGTGGTGGATTTCCAGGGCATAAACCTACTTCCTTTCCCTCTTGCACTGCAAGCGTGGCCCCTCGGGACTGGCTTTGCACAACGGTTAGACGTGCAGGATGCTTGCAGGTTCTGCGAATGTGGCTGAATGCCTGACTTGCATGAACACGTCAATCCTTTTTGTGTGAACTGATTTCTTGTTAATGAATATTAAATTCCTATTCATCCTTGGTAGATCTGGGCTGGGTTCTGTAGGTGAAAATGCCACCTGGCCTAATGCTAAATGAACACTGTTGAACCAGAGCATAATACCTTGTGTGTCACAGTGCTCTGAAAGCTTCTTCCACCTCAGTTTCTAGCCTCCCATTTATTTTCATTTAATTGAAACGGTAATGGAAGCTGCTGGTAGAGATCTTCAGGAGCCCTCTTTGAAAGGCAGCTGGAAGGAAAGACTTGCAAACTGGTGGGCTGAGGCTTACCTCTCTGTCCCCAGCAAAAGCCTTCAGCACACAGATGAATCTGATGTTTATTCCCTGGCTTGCTTAATTGAAAAATCCTTCTTGGTGAGTAAACTCATGAAATCCCAAGAGAAAGCCCATGGTGGTTCTCGACTGGAGCTGTTGTCCTAGTGGCTGCTTTCCCTAGGCTTGGTGTGGGATAGGGGTGATGGTCATCCAAGAAGAATTTTCAGCTGAAAACTACTTAAATTTCTCCCTTCTTTCACCTTTTTCCTTTTGCACCTTGGTTTCAGTTGCTGTGAGAGGTCTTACCGCCTCTGGGTGATGTAGCTGCTGTTGATGTTTCCCTCTGAGGCATCCTTGTTCATTCTTGCTAAACACAGAGGGAAACTTGAAGTGAGTCTCTTCGTTTCCTTCCTCTTGGTGGGGGATGTCTTCTGCATCATTTTCCCCAGCACACATAGCTGGGAAATTCACAGCTTCCAGGCCACAGGTTGCCTTGTCTGTCTGGCATGTGTTTTTCACTGAGCGTTGCAAGAATGGGTGAAGATTTAAGGTTTTTTGTATGTAGTTTTTACTTAATTTCTCTTACTGTGAGGACTACTTGGTCTTCGCTGTGCTTGGGCACCAGTGTGGGAAAGGGTAGTAGGAGGGCTTAGTGACATTTATTGTGAGCTTTTGCACCTTAAGTAAAGGGCTGGGGCGTAAAATCTCTAACAAAGACATTCTTTCTCCAAATTGTTCTCTAGCTCTTGGAGCAAAAGCAGTATTAAAAATAAAGCATGTTAAGCAGGCTGAGCGGAAATCCTTTTTGCTCTCAACAGCTGAGCCTACAGTCTCTTCTCTTGTGTAGAGTCCTCTGCAATTGCCATAAAATGCTCCAAAAGTAGATCAAGATCTCTGTTTGTCTGTTTACAGGCTTCAGAATCCTAGTTCCCTGATGTGAAATGGCCTGTGGCTCCCCTTTAACTACAGAGCCTGTTCAGTGCTGCTGTATTTCAACGTGACTGTCAAGTGGAAGTGGGGTGCATATTTGTAGTGCTTCTCTGGAAAAAGCAGAAAAGGTGTGACTGTGAGAGAGTTCACAGCACTGGGAGCTGGCGCAGAGCCCAGGTGTATGGATCTTCTCTTCCGTCCCAATATATTCTCCCCTTTATTGTTTGAAAAAACTTAGCTTTTGAAGACTGTCCTGTTTTCTTCAAAGTTGCAGTTCCCCTGACCCAGACCAGCAGCTGCTTGGGTATTTTTTTTTTTGCATTGTTTTTTTTGTGTGTGTGTGCTGATAAGGGGAGATTTTTGCCTTTGCTTGCCCCTTCTCAATCTTTTTGTGCTTTCTGCCAGCTCCCACTGGATTCCTGTCTCCAATGGCTGTGCAGGAGCCACTCAGGTGAGCAGGAAGGGAGTGCCTGATTGTTAATCAAGTGGGGATCTGTCTCCTCTGGCAGCAAGAGCAGACCCATCCTCTGCTTTTCAAAGAGCCTTGCCAAGTTGAATGCCAAGTTCACTTCTCCAGCATCCAGAGCAGCCAAGGCTGAGACTTCTTTCCTCTATATTACTGCTGTTATTGGTTGCTGTAAGGGAAAAGATGTGCAGAATATCAGTTTAGGGAAATCACAGATGACACACGAATTTTAATTGTATGTTATGTTTACTTAAGTCATGAACCAGTACTGCTTAAAATCAGTTTTCCAGGGCTGCAATGAGTAGATGGTATTTCACTTGTAACATTTGATTCCCAAAAGACTTGCCATGCCTCATGTCTGCCAGGCTGTGAGCACTGAGAAGAGAAGGCTCCCAGCGGAGCACGGTGCTCTGGGCAGATCACTCAGCATCGTGGCACCTTTTGTGGCCTCCAAGGAGGGTGTTTCTGCCTGTCCTTTACATCGTGTACAAATGACCCTTGTGCTTGAACAGCTTAATCTCCCCAGAGGCTGTGCTTGCTCTGCCTAGACCTGAACCAGCTCCCGAGAATTCAGGTGTTAAAATAAGCCTCAGCCTCCCCCCCTCCCAGAACAGCTCTGGGTAATGACTGATGAAAGGATAATTGCTCTGTTTCTAAAAAGTGCATGCAAGATTTCCACTGTAATTTCTCCTTAGCTATTGTTGCCTATTTTTAATTTTGGTGTGATGAGAAATGAGGAGGCTGCTGATGAGGTCTCCTGCCATGGAGCTCCCTCTTCCCTCCAGGCTGCCTGTTCCTGCTCAACTCCTTGGGATTCTTCAAAGATTAGGAGAAAGCCTCGGGGCGAGCACGAGCTGGGGAGAGGTCAGGAGAGCTGCAAGCTGGCGTATGGGAGGCTTTAGTTTGTAATGAATAGCTGGAAGGCAAGCCTTGTAATTTCTTGCTGTTCTCCTGGAAAGTGTCTGCTTGGCTGGGCTGGTAAACAAGAGCGTGCCTTGAATCTGGTGTGAATGTGTGCAGATACGTGTGCTCCAGGGGTCAGCTTTGGCCTGTTTGTGGTTGTATCAGGCAAGTTAAAACAGACCAGGACCATCTAGGACAGGCCTCTGTTTACTGGAGAGTTGTGTTTTCCTACTTCAGACAGGTGTTACAGAGAGCATTTTGTGAAGGTCAGTGTACCCAGTGGAACCGGAGAGGTTCACAGCTCTGACGTGGAGTGTGCTGGCATCCAAGTAAGTGGGTGAGCACTTTCTGCAGTTTGGCTTGTCCCATCTCCAAAATGGGAATACTGCTTCTATCTCCATCATTTTGTGTGCACAGCCTGTGTACTGGAGCCTGCACAGCACCAGACTGAGTACAGAATCGTTTGCAGAAGAGAATGATTTCTTGAGTCAAGCCCCCAGGACAGCTCGTGGCTTGGCCCTGTGCAGCCCTTCTCTTCTGTCCGTCGTCTTCCTCCAGCAAGTGACAGCATCCCTTACCACTGCAGCACGTGCTTTGCTGTCCATGAACTCCTGCCCTGAACACACACCTGAGTGCATGCTGCTGAAGCCAAGGGCTGTGAGCCTGGAGGTGCTGCCAGTCCTGCTCTTTGTGTGACCCATGCATGGGCTGGGAGACATGCTCATCCTGTGGCGTTGCACGGTCGGTTCAGTTCTTGATGCTTGTGCTGATCACAATGAGAAACCCCTCAAGTGGGCTGTTCCTGCTTCCTGGGGCAGCTTTCTGGGAGCCATTCTTGCCTTCCACAGCTCTGGCACAGCTATGTCCTGGCTCAGATCCACCAGTCTGGCAGGGAGGATGCGAAATACACTTCTGATCATCTGCCTAGTTGGCTTCTCTGCTCTTTCAAGCCTGTTCTAGCCCCCCGCACCTTTCTTTTGATGCGTTACCAAGCCTGGCTCAGCCCTGCTTTCATCTCTGCCTTATCCTTTTATTATAGTCATAAACGTGGGCCTCCGGGCTGTGCCCAGCCTTGATCCTCAGCCGTTTCCTGTTTTCTGGATTCAGTGCTCTTCAAATTCCAGACCTCCCCTCCTATGTGTGATGCCAAGCAGTGCAATAAATACTACACTGCTTCCCATTTGATGGAAAATAAAAGGCAGACCAGTAGGAGGATACAAGGTGAGAGGTGCACGCCCGGTGTGATGGGATGGAAGAGTCTTTCTAAATGGCTTATGAGTAGACTCAAGATCAGTGGCAGCTAATTAGGGAAATGTGGTCTATTCACACAGACCTGGTAACTGAGTTTTTGCTTCTGGAAGTGTGCTGAGGGGATCGTTAGAGAGAAGAGATTGGAACAGGGATTTGTCATACTGGGAGATCCAGGGAGGAGGACAGGCCTTGAGAGTGGCACATGGATGACTCTGCACAAGGTGAGGACAGCGCAGTGGTTTGCGGCTACTTTGGTCACCAGAGACTCTGACAAGGATGGGAGGAATGACTTTGTGCTTCGTGGAAGGACTTCCCAAGTATGACTATAAAAAAGGTCTTTGTTAACATGAGGTCACTGCTAATGGAAGATGGGTCTGGATGGTGCCAGCTCCCGTTTGTGCAGCACAGGAAGAAACGGTGCCTGTTTCCTCCAGGCATCCCAACCTGGCCCTGTGAACACTGTTTTGGAAAGGCAGCCACCCAGAGATAGGGAGAACAGAGGTCGGGCTGTTCACGTAGTTTGGGGACTCAGCATCAACTTCCCTTCTCAGTCCTCTTCTGAGATAGTTTGTTATGTTGTCTAGGTGGACTGGATATCACCTACTTGATGTCAGCAAGGGTGTGTAGCAAACTGCCTGCCAGCATGGTGCTGCCACTGCTAGGATGCCAGGTGGCTCTGGAGCAGCAGGGATGGGGACATGCTTCTTCCTGACAGGTCTGCTCAGAGGTGACAGCCTCTGGCAGAGATGACGAGCAGGTAACGGGGGCCAGCAATTGCTGCTGCAACAAGACTTGCTGGGGCTTGTTGGTCAGAGCTCCTGGAGGACAGTGTTAGGATGGTAGTTTGACTGTCTCGTCCTTCCCTCCATCAAGTAACAAAACATTCATGGGAGATGCGAGTCTCCTGGATGTGGCAGGAAGCGTCATACCTCTTGTTCCCAGCCACATCTACCTTGAGAAGCTCTGACTCTCTGCTAACAGGGTTAAATTAGCTGAGCTCCTGTTGCAGGGGTATGTTTGCTGGTGTTGCATGGTGTACATGGTTAGCTGGAAGTTAGAACAGTTTCCATTAGAATAAGTTGCCTTTATCCTAGAAGATTTGCATATCGTTGATGGCTTTTACCATTGCACCTATGTGTGCTGAAAACTGTATCTTTGACGGAGCAGATTTACTGGCAAAGCCTGTGTGTATAACTTGGCTCTGGTTGGTGTGCTGTGCCTGAGAATACTTTTGTATCTTCTGCTTGGCGTCCTGAGTCTTTTCAGTGATAAGACTCATGCAGTGACAAGCGAACAGCCAAACCCTTGAGATTTGCCACAATTTTCCACACATGCATTTAGTTGCTCTTTCCCGTTTCTTTCTTTGCCTGCTTTGATACAGAGCTCTCCCTCACACACACATGCTCAGCTGAGCTCTATTTATGGGTTCCTACAAGTTCCCGTCACTGTGGATCGGAGCATGCCCTGTGACCAGAAAACAGTTGGCATGCTGCTGTAGGCATCTCTTGGATCTAGTTAAATGCATATGATGCCAAGCCCTGATGGGAAGGGGAAAAGAATGGCTTTCTGGTATTTGCACATAGTTGCCGACTGTAAACACAGACTCATGACTGCAAACAGAAATCTGTATTACTGGCTTCATAGTGACTTCACTGTTGTTGTCCTGGCTGTTTGCTAAAGCTGTTCCTTAATCCTTTTCCAGGCTTTTACAAAGTCTGCATCCACTCCAGGCTTTTACAAAGTCTGCATCCACTCCAGGCTTAGTGGGTATGAAGATTTTGGCTGGACTCCAGGGTGGGTTTTGTTTTTTCTTTCTTTACCAGTCATTGCTTTCTGCCTTGGAGTAGGCTTGCTTCAAGTCTCTGTAAATGGGACTGTAAATACAAGGGGGTTCTTGGGGGATTGTGAGTACAAAACCCGTGTTCTTCTGAGCCTTGTATGTCTGAACAGCAGCAAGAAGTGTCGCGCAAACGTTGTAGCTGTGGATCTCTGATGGTGTTAGCAGTGGCATTGGGAATGTTAATCCTGCTGCGGCCCTGGTATGCGCTGCTGTTGGGTCAGCTAACCCAGCTCTGAATGGCAGTGTCATGGTGGGGAAACTTGCTGACGAATGCTAACATAGTCGTGGCTATAACACAGATTTTTAGAAGAATAAACCTGCTTGCACGTGTCGGGTTTGGCTTTGTTGAAATCTGCTAACAACTATAGCTTTAAACGCAGTGTTGTCAAGGCTTGCAGTAACCATGCAGAAGAATTAGAGGAGCGATGTTGCCGAAATGTCTGGAAGCTTGGTTCAGTTGGGCTTGGTGCAGGTAGCTAATGCATGGTGCAAGGGAGACTCTCTTCCTGTTGGAGCTGGGTCTTCTCTGTATGTGTGGGACTTGGAGCTGCTGCCTGACGGTGGTCCAGGAAGGGACCTTCCAAAACTGCTTGACCCTGGGAATGGACAAGGTGGAAGTAAGAAAGACAGGGAATGGAGAGCAGAAAGGAACTGGCATTTGCCATATCCTAGAACTGGGTTCAGAAGCAGACAGAAATAAGGTGTCAGAGCTGGAACGTCCGTATCCTCTTCCAAATCGAACAGAGGAAGGATTTAGGTATCCTGCTCTTGGGTGCCAGAGGGCTTGGGACTCCTTTGAGGTCTGTGTGAGTCATTCATCTTTGGCATTTGGCCATTTAAAATGAAAAGCCTTTCAGTGGCTTTGGTGGCAAGCTGAGACCTCTCACTTTGTGCCAATTTTTAGCTAATTCATCCTCTTCCGTTTCCTTCCCTTCCTCACCCTTCCCATGCGCACAGGTTTGCAACAGGATATCCATTCCATTCAAGGGAATGGGGGAAATACTTGCTTGTAGTGTGGCCAGTTGCCAAGGTTGCTTTGTTCTCCTTGTTGCTGAAAGGACGGCCCAAGGAAACCCTTGGAGCTAAAGCTGGCATGTGACTTGGAGTGGATTTCCTGCAGCTCTGGAAGTGAAATGCATGACATTGGGATTTTTTTTTTTTTCCCCAATATCCCATAAATGCAAGGAAAGAGAAGACCTGGGTGGGCTACAGACAGGCTGGGTCTGAAATCCTCTCTTTGATGGGAAATTGCTGTGTCATAGCCATACAAGTTGTCCCTTGTCAAGGTTGAAATCGGTCTTTGGGTTTTTTTATGTGAATTAAGAGCTGAGCTTGCAACAGGCCTGGGTTTTCTAGGAGAATTCAGTTGTGTGGTTAAGAAGATGGTTGCCCCTGCACCATTCAGCATGTTGTAGCTGATGACTCTTCTTGGTGACACCCAAGTCCTGCCATGATTGCAGGAGGCCTCTTAGTAACAAATTCAGAGCTGGAATGATGGTGGCAAGAAAAGTAGTGAATTGCAGTGTCTGTGTTTTAACTCCTTGGTATGACCAAAGCAATGATGTCCAGGGCTCTGGGGTGATGGGGTTATGGGCTATATGCAGAGGGTGAGACAGCTCTTCCTTGGTGAAGCAGGTAGTGCAGCGGGCTGGTGCCTGGGCTGATGCTTTAACACCTTGCTCTGCCCACTGTGCCCAGATTTGAAGATTTGACTTCTGTTTGTCATAGTAGGTCAGGTGGCATTTATCTGTGTGCATGCTGTGTTGCGGTGGGATTGTTACATTGCCACCCCAGGCACCCCAGAAAGCTCTGGGAACTTCAGAGACATCTAATTCACTGTTGACCACAGAAAGAGCAGGAGCTGTTTGAAGTCTCATCCAGTGTCTAAAGCACAAAATCCTATTTGTATCCTATGGAAAGGGACTTGAGTGTTTCTTTTTTCAGCCCATGATTTAGCCAAGGGCTTCCTGAATAAACTTAGCAAATCAGCAAGGCTTTGTCAGTAGTGAAAAGGGTCTTACTATAGCTCTTTTATAGTATTTTTTTTTATTATTTTTAGTACTGCAGGGCCTAGAATGTCTGGTTATGGAGCAGGTCCCGGATTTGTATGCTTTGGAGAGCCCGTCCCAACAAGCTTGTGGTCCTAGCTGATGTAGCTGTGCTTGTAAAACTCTGGGTGTAAACCATCCTGCAAGCTGTCTAAAGCAGAGACAAATACTCTTTTGTCTGGCTTTTCCATTTCACTTGTAAACTGGCCCAGGAACTCCTAAGAATATTTAAATGGTCTTGTACAGTGAACCTGGATTGATATTACTTGCTGTAACTTAACTTGTAGAATGTACAGTTGGGCACATTTGTTTGCTCTGGATGGTAGGAATGTCCTCTTGAAAACGTGCTATGCTTTGGTAAGTATGAATAGAGGGTTTTTCCACCCCCGTCTCCAGGTTTCTGAAGGCCAAAGTCTTGAAACAGCTTAGGCTGCTAAAGCTGTGCTGATAAGATATGCAGCAAATGTGCTTGAGAGCCCAATGTAGGAACAGAAATGACTAAGCTGTTTGCTTTCCCCTTAACAGTGTGAAAACTTCATATGTCTTATTAAGGAGCCTGGGGAATTGTATGCTTAGAGTAAGGGCTACATCGAAATATTATTCCTGGCTTACGTTATCCCTGGGGCTGGCAGCTGAAATGCTTGGTTCAGATTTACTAGGTAGGAGACTGGAGCTGGTTTGGACTCTGCAGAGCCCCAGTTGTTGCAGTTTTGTTTCTAGCAGGCTCCCTCCAGCTCTCCGAGCTTGGTGCAAAGATGGGATTGTCTCTTTATACAGCAAGTCCTGTGTTGTTTGGAGATGTGATTTTTCTATCCAGTTAATTCCTTATTTTCTTCCCCCACCACTTGGTTGCTAGCCTTCTTCAGCCAATGAGCCAAGTTATCCCAAACAATTTTGGTAGCAGGCTGTGCAGCTGTTAGAAGAGCATGTTGGGAGCTTTTGGCGAGGCTGAGTTCATACCACCGTCAGCTCAGCTCAGAGGAGGATGCTGCTCTACACTCTCTGTTTTACAACAGTGTTCTTCTCCCAGTCCAGCACCCCATCTCTACCACCGTGTTTGTGATCCAGAGCGCAGCTTGAATTCACACCATGAGCACAAGGACTGGAGACTGTTCCCTGGAGGTGATCAGACTGCACAAAGAAATCACGAGTCAGTTGTCTGTTCCCTTTAATGTGAGCAAAGGACAGATGTGGGCCTCCTGCACTGACAAATGCAGCTGCGAATCCAGCCTTCAACAGCACGTGCTGCTCGCCCAAGCCATGGTGAAGGCAGGTGCTGTAGCCTGCTCAGCAGAGAAGCAGGTCTGCTTCCAGGGAGGGGTGGATGGGTGCTGCAGGCAAGACCCATGTGGCTTTGCTTCCCTCTTTGCTGCTTTTTCCCTGAAATGCTTGAGTGGTTACCCCAGGCCATGGGCCAGAGGAGTAGGGCACTCATTTGAGCTGTGGGGCCCCTCTATGCACATGCTGGGCCGCTCTGACATCCATGAGGCATCTGCAGAGAGCCACTTCCATGGAAGGTCAGTTGGACATACTTCATCAGACTGTGGTGCCGTGAGAATGACAATGCAGCTATTGCTTAAAAACTTGGTTTTAACCTCCCAAGTAAATGACATACCTGTGCTGTTCCCCCACCCTGGACACATGCCATTGCACATGCCCTTCCTTCTTTCAGAAGTGGTCTTTTTCAGTGGTGTGTGCTTACACACCCAGACCTTTTATCTCCACTAAATCACAGCTTTCTTAAGTTCTTGTGTTTTCTGTAGCACTCCCCTTATCTCTGTTCCTTCCCAGGGCTGGGCAGTGGGAGCAGGGAAGCAGGAGGGGCTGAACAAGCTGTAAATGCATGTTTGCCCTGCAGTGATGCTCTATGGCTTACAGCAACAGGCAAGACTGAGAGCAATAGGAGCACCTGTAGGACAGTTGGGTTTTTCCAAATTGCTGGGCAGTTGGGCTTTCTGCAAGGCAATTTTTTTTTTTCTTTTTTTCTAGGGTCTGAGCCAGTAGGATTTGCAGCATGGTTGTGAAGCACAAAGTTGCAGTTTCTCGTGTGGATGTCAGCTCATGGAAAGGGGCTGAAAACTGGCTTGAAGGTGTTGCTGTCAAGTATCTGTATGGTCTTGTCTCGGCTCTGTCCCCTTGTCTCTGCCTTGTCCTTCTTTCCAACCATCAGAATAAGAATACTGGGAAGAGCTTTCAGTGATTCCAGGCAGACTGTGGGACCAGTAAGCATATGCACTTTTGCAGCCTAGGGTGCTCTGGGTGCTGGGACAGGGCTCTACTGTCCATGCAGTCAGTGGCTCCAGCCAAGACGGGGCTGGGCAGCCCCACGCACTCTGCTCTGCCTTCCAGTTGCATGGAACGCTGTCTACGATGGTGTGGCTGGTGTCCTGCCCAGCTCGTGAAATGACTAATTCCGATGAGAAGTATTGTGGTTGCATCGACATTTTCTTTCCCTTTCCTACAGTAAGCATTCAGCAGTGGCTTCACAGCATGCAAACACCCCCTGGTAGCCCCCAGGCTCTGGATCAACCTTGCGTGTGTGTGTGCATGTGCAGGTGCATGTGTGCATGCCGGTGTGTGTCCATATGCGTGTATATGCTGTTGCCCTCTTGTGGTTGAACCTGCAGAAAAGACTGTGGGTTTTATGGCTGCCCCTTGCAAGGACTTCTTACTTGCTTGTTGGCCCTTTGAGTTGGAGAGTGCCAAGTCTGAGCTCTGCTTCCCAAGAGGTTTGTTTTCTCTATGGGGGTTTATGATCCATAGTGAAGGGCAGCAATTCCACAACTCAAACGACCTTTGCCCATTCTGTAGCCAGAGCTGAAGGTTTGGGGCATGGCACCAAGAGTTGCATCTTCACGTGCTGTTTTGGGGGAAACCTGTGGAACATGGGTGTGTCTGGATGAGGTATGATGCCTGCTGTGATGCAAGCAGTTGCGTGGATGTACATATCCTTTGAATAATTGGTTTTGCTCCGTTTATAAGGCATCTGACCTTTCTTTTTCTAAGGCTTTCAACAAGCCAATTTACAGTCTTCGAAGGGACCACCCAGAGTCTGGTTTCATGGCCAGCAGAGGGGGAAGGGAGGGAACTCTTCAAAGAGCAGAGGAGTTGAAATTACTACTGCAGTCTGTATATTGATTTCATGAACCGTGAGGCTCAACGTCAGATGCCAGTCTGCTTCACTGTGATCTTAGCAGAATGTGACCCCTGTCCCTCAGCAACAGAGGTATGGAGGCGATCACATTTCCCCAGGCAGATCCGATTTCTGGAGGCCATCAGGGCTATGTACCTTGTGCCTGGGAACGGTGCTGGGAGGCATTGCAGGGGAGGCTTTAGCTGCGCTGGTAGACACACCATCTAGTATAAACACCCACCACAACAGCTTTGGAGACAAGTGCCAAACAGTGTGGATTGCTTGTAGCTACCCTGTTTGCATGAATGGCTTTGCCTCCCCTCCTTTGAAGATGATGATTCTCTTTGAAAACAGGAGATCAAGAATCTGGTGTCAAACAAGTTGAAAGACACGATTTACAAATATTTATCCTGGGAAATATTTATAAGTCTCCCTTTGGGAGCAGAGCTGTACAGTATAGTGGCCTCCCTTGGACTGCAAAGTATAGCTATCTAACAGCTCGTGAGCCAAACCCACTCAGGTTAGCATTCATCCTGCTGAGGGATACTGCTTCTTCCCAACAGCCACTTATTATTGACCCCACGACATTTATGTCGCTGTTATACATGGCGCTGTATTCAATGCTAAATTGGACTCGCAAGGTCCCTGCCTCCAGAAGAACCATAAGTGTTCAGCAAAGGATAGAAGTTAAATGGCTGCTCTCTGCAGCTTCTCTAAAGGTGTTTTGGGATACTCGTATCAGGTTGTTAAAAGCTTCTCGTTAATCTCCTAGTAGGATGACATGCTACCGCAATGCTACTGCCGATTCCAAAATAAAAGCCTTGTGTCTTTGATGATCAGCAGTGGTGCGGGGTAGCATGCACCTCCCCGCGTGCGGTTGCTTGCTGCCCCTTTCACTGTCCCTGCCCGAACAGGAGAGCAAATCCTGGAGCCTGATGGAGATAAGCTGCCTGTGCCTGTGGTGCTCGTGGTCCTACTCCTCTCCAGTGAGGACACGCACCGGGTGTTCAGGGCACGCTGAGTTTGTAATCCTGGGCTTATGCTGTAGCCATAACTAATATTTGAATTGCGGTCCTTTTTTCTTGCATTGAGGGGTAGTAAATCCCGCCCCGGTGATGCTGTTTTCTGGGCAGGGATTTCTGCAGTGGTGGGACCGCTCAGTTATCATGTGCCTATACCACTGGGAAGGAGGAAACACGAGATGGCTGCCATGCAGACTTGGACGCTGTCTTTGGTGCCAGTGCTGGAAACGCTTTGGGGTTTATTTTCCACACGTCCCAATGTCCGTGTCTCACGTCAGCAGTGAGACCTGGTGCGGTTCAGCATTCCTGCCCCGCGTGCCTCAGTGTCCCCAAGGCTGGGACAGGATGCGAGTGCATTCGTGGCGTAGCTGCCCTGGGTCGGATTGCTGAAAGGGAGGGGGGGTGACAGGTGCATTGCTGGCAGCATGGCCGGGTGCTGCAGCGCAGCTCCCTGCGAATAGAAACTGCCCGGATTTGAAACTAGGTCAGAAGCATGACCTGAAACACACCGCTGGGCTTGAGGAGTTTTGGGCTGTGACTCTTCCTCCAGTCCCTGGCTGCTGGGGACTGTGCATGTCTCATCGGCCAGAAATTTGGTGTTAAAGCTGTGAGCAGGTGGATCAGTGCAGCTTCTGGCTTGACGCTGTCTGAGAAGAAGCGCTTACTGGAGTAATGTTGTTTGTAGTTGGTGTCGTCTTTGTGTGCTGGTACCTTTCTGACCAGGATAGCTAGAGGTGTGTTGAAAGCGTCAGTCCTCAGCTAAGTGAAGCTGTTGCTGCTGACGGACAAGCCCAGCTCAAATGCAAGACCCACTTTCTGCAGTGATGCACCTCCCAGGCAGCCCTGGGGCAGGTCAGAGAAAAGCAGGGCTCTACAGTAAGCAAAGCAAAGCAGCTGCAGATGTCTGAGCTGCGGGAGCCACTGGGGCTCGAGACCAGAGCGACCGCACGTGTCCGCAGCGTGCTTCGTCTTAATGCGTTGTTTATTTGATGTCCTGTTTGTTCTGGCAAAGCCTGATTGCCTGCTGAGATAGATAACTGAATGCTGGAAAACAGCATGAGCTAACTGTGTTTCTCAAAAAGAAATGTCTTGTATTGGCCAGAAGCGGCTTTTCTCCCAGTGGCTGGTACATGGCAGCCAGGGATCCAGTAAGGGAGGGGGGGAATCTCTTTGCCTGTCCCCAAGGCAGGGGAGGTGGCAGACTTCATTTTGGAAGTGCCTTTGGTGTCCAGGGAAGAGGCAACAAACCCAGACAAAGGCTTTGGGCTTCAGTTGCCCCACAGCTATGGGAGACAGAGCACATTGGATGGGGTCCATGGCAAGGCTTCGACTCTGGATTGTGCCTTCCCTTTTCCCTTGTATCTGCTGCTGGTCCTTTGAGGGGTGTCCAGTGCTTTTGGCAGTCTCCGCTACACAGCCAGCACGCAGGATACAGCCGTGGTGGGGACAGTCAGCAGCCTGCCCCAGAGGGACTGCCTTCTATCCCACCACATGGCGAGCTATTAATTTCCTGTTATTAGTTACAATAACACAGCACGTATTTAAAAACAACCCCACATTAGTCCTCCCTCCAAAAGAATTCGAACCTGTCATGAAATTTAGAGGAGAAACATTTTCCCAGACAGCCTGTCCAAAGCAGAGCATTTCTATTCTCACCAGCTGCTCGCGCTTCTGGGAAAAGCAATCGGTGCATCCAACAGCAGGGCTTTCCTGGAGGTGCGGGGGCAAGAAGCACTGTCCTGGGGAGTACCCATCTGGCATGACCTGCTGTAGCCTCCCCAGCAGAGGTGCCTAGAGAGGAGGCAGGTTTGGGCAGCCTGGCACGAGCTTTAAGTTGTTGTGGATTCAGACATGATGAAGGGCAAGGGGTCAGCAAATAACGCATAGCCCCGCTCCTTCCTCCAATGGCTCAACACCGCTGCTCTGCAATGTTTAATCAGTGACTGGCTCCAGACCTTGGGGTACACTCAGGGTGCAGAGAGCGATGGTGTAACAGCAGACAAAGAATAGGGGTTCCTTGGTTTTTTAGCGTGAGTATCTGGCCTGAACAAAGCAGTATTTTGCATGCATGCTTGCAAGTGTGTGTGCTGGTTGGCATTTCTTCTGCTGCGTTCATGCCGACTTGGGCTGGAGGAGCTGGTCCCAGGGACAGCTTGAAGCTTGTTGGGTACACCTGGGGGGGTGGAGGGGGGCTCGCTTGCCATCCCCGGGCAGAGGAACACCTTAGCCCAGAGTGTATCAGCTGAAGAGATGTAGGGTGGAGATTAAAGAATTCTCTGATATTTCAGTGGCTGATGGAAACCATACTGAAAATCTCTGCCTGGAGGAGTTGCTGCATTTCATTAAAAAGCAGCCTCTTTTCATCCTACTGGAGTCGAGCTGCCAGGGGCAGACAGAAAACAAGTTGTTGATATCACACTCGCGGTATGATCTTATCGGCTCCTGCCTGTGAATTGTGACCAAGTTTAATTGACTCTTTCCCCAGGTTGGTTTGGGAGGGTTCTTCTTCCTCAGCAAATGAGTTTTCCAGATGCTTACTTCAAAGAAAAAAAAAAAAAACAACTTAGGGATTTTCTTTGGCCACCTTTCCAGCTTCCAGCTGTTAAGTACTGGAAATGTGTTCTTCATTATGTCCGAGAGAGAAATGTTTCTTTCTTCTGATTGGGGTGGCAATAAATATTTCAAAACGTAATATGCTGTAGACAAGTGAGTTAGTATCATTTGTTTTCCGCACAGCAGCGTGCAGCAGGCCAAGCCGGCTGCAGTGGGGAGCGAATGCCAGCGTGATGAATGGGCCAGGGAGTTGCTGTGGTCTTGCCTCAATACATCAGCTGTCCCCAGGCTGTGCACAGTTGCTTTATTTGGGTATAGATTCAATAACCAAGTGT
Source organism: Haliaeetus albicilla (assembly GCF_947461875.1). Taxonomy (NCBI): domain Eukaryota; kingdom Metazoa; phylum Chordata; class Aves; order Accipitriformes; family Accipitridae; genus Haliaeetus; species Haliaeetus albicilla. The sequence goes on from NC_091484.1 coordinate 4,459,729, forward strand.
CTGGTTCTGCCTTCAGGCAGCTTTGCATTAATTAAAAAATAAATAAATAAAGCAGAAATCATTAGCAATCCTTAGCAGCCTGTTTGCATTAACCTTCCAGCGCTACCACTTTCAGCAAACGCTGCTACCTTCGCAGCACATCACCAGTCTACAACTCCTTTCTCCTTGTCTGACCCCAGAGCAGTCAAGTTCTGGAGTGAGCCTGGTGAGCCAGTGATGGGGCTATTTTGAATTAAGAGGAGGAGGGGTGAATTCCAGCGTTGGAGTATTGCCTCCTCTGCCAGTGTTGGCTTTGCTCTTAGCAAGGATGCTCCAGCTTGCATGCTTCTAGTGATCTTGGCCAGGCCAGCATGGCCAGGGCACTTCCAGAAATAGAAGGGTTGCAGGGCACCACCTTGCACTTACTCTGGCTAATCTTAGGTAATTAAGTTGCTGAAGTTTGGCACATAGTTTCCCTCTTTGGTCAAGAAGGTGCGTGGAGTTAGAGGAGAGAAATTCAGGCGTCTGCAAGAGTTGCTGTCTGTAGTAGCTGCGCCCAGCTGGGGCTCCTACTGAGATGATGACGCCAGGGACTGCAATGACAGCATCTAGATCTGAGGGGATCCTCTTGGAAAGACAGAGGTGGAGAGAGAGGGCTGTCACTGATGGTTAACAGCAACCCACGATCTAAATCAGCTCATGAAAGTGGTGTTGTAATCAGGGTGCATCCATGAATAAGCTCTTGGGGCAGAACAGCAGTGGCTGATGCTGTAGATGATAATTTGTGGTGTGAGAGGAAAATATGAAAATTTTGCTATGGCCTAATTGAAATTCAAATGAGTATGAGCCAGCATGAGCCCCAACTGGGAGATGAGATGATTGAAAGAGAAAGAACAGAGCTGGAAAATGGAACTGAAGTATTTCTCGGACAGGGAAGGAAGGAGCAGCCCAGCAGGCAGGAAGGTGGTTGAGCCACAGAGCTGAGGTTTCTCCCAGGTCTCTGATGCGGTCCCTGTTCTGCAGCTGGGATGGACGGCTCTCGTGCAGCCCATGTGTTGTTTGGGGACGTAAGGAGGCACAGATTCCCATGTGGGAATGGATGTGAATGCTGCCTGTAGAGTGGGGTGAGTTACTAAATGTTTGTGTTGTAACTGCCATCTCTGCAAAGGCTAACTTGTAGCCATTGTGCTCTCTCCTGCCTATGTACCTTTAAAGATGTCTCCATTTTTGTTTCTCTGCTGTTTTATATGGTAGCAGCCCAAAGCTAACATGAAAAGCAGGATGTGAGTGGACTTTTCAGACATTCTAGACCTTCATTCCCAATGTGGGAAATGCTTTAAAATATCTGTTTTGCCCACAAAGACTGCAGCATATTTTTCCTTTTTAAATAATGTTTAATAAGAACTTTTTTAAAAGAATTAAAATACCGATGAAAGCAGGAGGGCATAAGCCAAACATTAAGAAAAAACCCTTGAGGATAAAATGAGTTTGTGAGCAATTTGGTATTGCACTCTGTGGGAATTGGACTAGATCTGTGAAGTCTTCCCGGATATCCCTACATAATTTGGAGCCCTAAAAATAACACAAAACTTGAATAGCCTGGATGACCTCAAAGCCGCTTTGCAAGAAACTTGCAATGTAGCCAAAGTAGGTGAACACCCTGTAGCACATCTAGGTTTCAGAAACCCCTGATGAGGCAGTTGGAGGATTGCTAATTGGTTACTGGTCTTCGTTAGCATCAGGCTTTGATGGGTAGGGCTCCTGAGTTTGCTGCTGTGATGAGCAAATAGTGATGGGGGACAGTGGCCTCTTTTGGAAATGTGAAGCAAGTCTAAAGGGTCCAATTAAGTCAGTCCCAGGGAGGGCTGTTTCACAGAAGACAGCAGCCCTTGCTGCCACCGGCTGTGCTGGCAGGGAGCCCGCTGCAGTGATTTATTTTGGGGCTCTGCTGTTGCACGAGCCCTAGTGCTGACCCACTGGGCTGCGCGGCTTAGCGGAGGAGATGCAAGCGTATGCAAAAAGGTACTTACAATGGAGGTCTGGTTTGAAACAAAGCAGCCAATTTCCTTTCACCACAGACAAGCCTTATCTCGGGAGATTACGTTTGTCTTGAATGGAGCCTCTGGTGTCATAACCGCGCTCTTCCTGGACAGATACGGGCTTGCGCAAAAATCCCATAGTGGCAGGCTGGGCTCTGGTTGTGGCTGTGACTCATGAGCCCTGGCCTATGTGGGAGGTGCTGTGACCAGGGAGTTTGGGGCTTTTTGGTTTGGGTTTTTTGGGGTTTTTTTGTTTTTGTTTTTAAAAAAAAAAAAAACAAACCAAAAACGGCGGAGGAGTAGAGCTGCAGGGCTTGTCCTGCATATTGCTGAGTGGGGCAGCTCAGGTGCCTTTCAAGGCATCTTGTCGGTGCCCAATTGCTGCTGCGGGTCTGTGCCCCTGCAGGCATGTGCATCCTGCTGGGCTATCGAGGGAGAGGGCTGCCTGCCACTGGGATCCGTCTTGCTGGTCTGACAGGCATGGAGATTTCTCCCAGTAGTCATAAATGCATGTTGTCCATAGACAAGGTCTTTTCTGGGACATGGTCTCCTCAGCCAGACAGAGAATGTTGTTTTCTCTAGCTCCTTGGAAACACTTCTCAGTGCACTCTCACAAATACAACTGCTACATGATTTTTGTCCTAAAAGTGTTGCAACACAGGTTGCGGACAGGCTGCTTAATTAGTCCATCGTACCCAGGAGTAGACCATGTTTTACGCTCCTGGCACAAACGTAGCTGAGATGTGTTTGCCTTTTCCCCTCTTCTCATGAACCCAGCGGATGCTGCCTAGCTTCACATTAGTGATCAGCTGCAGATAGGTCTGTCTGGTTTGACCTGCGCTTTACCAAGCTGCGCTTAAGGCACTGTGGGAATTTCATAGTTATCCTGTCCTCCTCAGCTGGGGAAGATTGTTTCTCCTCATCTCTGCATGCAAAACCCCATCCTGCCTCTGCAAGTGTGCTGGATAGCCAAAGGTTTGGACTGGTGTATATATATGCTTGATATTTTTACTTTTTCCCCTGTTCTTCTGTGATGCTAAGTGTTCTTTTTGAAGCTGGGACAGGAAGAGGCTAGAGATAAGATGACAATAAAAGGCTGCAGTAAACCCTGCAAGCAGAGATAATGCACTTCAGAGAATACGGGTGACCTGGCAGACTGGAAAGTTAAAGGAAATCTAAACTTCTTGCCAGTCAGGATGCTTAACTTTTCTCACCAACTGCTTTGCACAGCCAGCTTGGCTTGTGATTTACCTGAAACAGCTTCTAGTATAACTTGGGCTACCTGTTAAATACAAGTTAGTTATGTTCAGAGCTGTATGACATCATGTATATTACTTCACTGAATTTTTATGTTTTTTTATCTTAGTCCATTTAAAGGATTTTGCTCTTATGCCTGGCCTAAATCACAAGGTCTCTCATGTACCCTCCTCAGCTTTTCCTCCCCTGCATTTTTGTTCCACGAATCCATCTTGTGATGTCTGACACCTCTACAAAGAGGAGAAATTCATCACTGTGCATTTTGTCTTGATTTTCCAGCCTCCCACCCCAGCTTGTTGGGAAGTCAGTGTTGTATCATTAGGGATTTGTTCACCCAATGGAGAGAGGTCTCCTGCCTGTGTGCATTGCAGGTTTTTTTCTCTAACTGCCTGAGTTTGGGAGGTGTTGAAGGCAGAGTGATGACGGGGAGATACAATGAGCCACAGGAACTGGTTGCAGGGTCATGCTGGCTCCGCAGGGTTTAAGACACTTTCAAACAAAAATCTTTTCTTGAAGGATGGTTTTAAAAATTGCTGAGCATTACATCTCACAGGAGCTTGAGAGAGAGCCTGGGCTATCTACCTTCCTGCTCAGTTTGGACCCAAACTGCGAGCCAAGCAGACTCTCCTTTCTGACTGTGCCAATTTCTTAGCTTGGCTTGAAATGCCTTCAGGGGTTCTGCATTGGTAGGCACCCTGTCTTTATTGGGGTATAATTTAACCACAAACGGTGTTCACTGAGCTTAGACGTCAGCAGTACAATGTAGGTGCCACATACTGTGCCATACAGTGATTTACTTCAGCACTCCCAAGCTGATCTTCAGTGGCCCACACTGTTTCCATAGAGAAATTGTGCAAAAATTGATGGCCGTGCAGTGCTGCTGCTGCTTTTTAATTGTGGAACAGAAGAAATGAAGTGGTATGAAAGGTCAGACCAGATTTCTCAGTGTGGAGCTGTTTGCTGTTCGGAGGAAGTTGAGGAATTTTGGCCCAGTGCATGCTGAAATTCCTCCTTGGTTGTGTGGGAGCTTTGGCTTGGGGGAGGCAGCTCTGCTCGCAAATCCATTGAGGCTTCGCCTAGACTTTTATTTATAAGGACACAAACACTTTGCATCTTGCGAGCTGTATTGTGCCTGCCTGAGTGGCCTGCAAGAGTGGGAATCAGAGGAGCTGTGCAGAAGGGCCCCTCTGCTCTCCCCAGCCTCTTCCCAGGAAGGTTCACGGAGAACAGGCTGCCGCATGGGCAGAGCCTGCAGGACCCGAGTACACCAGAGGCTTTGAGCTGTGCTGGACTGCAGACCTGCACTTTCTGACAGCTGTGCCCCTACATCTGGGTCTGGAATGTGCCATGTTTTAATGACTTGCTTTTGTTGCGATTGCTGCCAAAGTCACGGATTCCTTCTATATTTTTTAAAAGCAAACAATCTGTGATTGCGGACACTTTATTCTCTGTACCTCAGCATGCTTGCAGCTGGGTGAACAGTTAACCAAATTAACTGAGAGCTGTTAAATTATACTCAGAGGAAATGAGAAAGATGAGGAGCAGTGCTGAGCTCTGACTGGCAAACTCTTGGTGAAATCCTCTCATGGTGACGTTGTCCTTGGCTGGTAGAGGGATGAACATGGTCTTTTAATGGGATTCTTTCTTTTCCTCTTGCTCAAGGCCATAGTTTCTACCCTGTTAGACTGCATGTTGATAAACAGGAGGTACCAGGCGGGGCCATCGTTACTAAAAGTATTACAACTCTTGACTTCAAGCCCATTCTGTCTGTGTCCCAGGAGTGGAAGCCCAGGGAGAGGCCTTGCAGACTGTATCTACAGCTGATGGGACAGTTTGGCAGTATGTAGGGCCTGGGATGGGCTCTCCTCCCAGCCGTGCTAGTGCTTGCTGCGCAGAGATGGTCAGTCACTGGGGAAGAAAAGAGGGACAGGTTTTTCTCTAAAGTTGGACCTTCTCTCCTCTGCATAGCAAGAAGTAATGGATAGATGGGGTTTTTTTAGCCATGTGGGGAGAGGTTGTGGCATCGTACCATGCCATCCTCTCCTTCGTACATGTGTATTGTCTGTTTTTACAAGTCTTCCTTCACAACCAGTTGATGTTCTTGAAATACCAGTGTAAGATTGTCTCTGAGCAAAGGCAGCATTGGGGTGAGCTGCTCTTGAGGGAGGTTGTCCATGTGAACAGGAGCATTGGAGAATGACCCAGACGGATGCAGAGTGAAGTGGACTTAAAAGGTTTATTTGCAGAGCAGTGTCATGCTGGAGCTCACTGTGAGGCACTGAGCCCTTCGTCTGGGCATGGAGACCAGCCATGTCCTCCCAGGTGAGATTTGCTCGTTGTCTAAGATTTGCCATGGGAGGGCAGGGCACTCCAAGGAGGTTGTTTTTTTTTTTTTTCCCATTAGCCTCTTGAAGTCTAGTTGACATTAAAAACTGAGTCAGTTCTTTCCCATTAATTACAAAAAAAAATATACTCTCCCTACGTGTGAACTGACAGCTGCCTGAAGAGACTGCTGCTTCTTGCTGTCTCAAATAACTGCTGCCAGATTACATCCCTCAAGTCGTGCTTTTTCTTAGCAATTTCAGATTTAGGATGCAAGCACACCAGTTAGTATTAGCAAGCAGGAACTCCCTGATTTTTCCATTTATAGAAAAGCGCATTTTTCTGTATGTTTTGGGATTACTAGAGTTTTTGCTGGTATAGTTTTCATTTTGCTAAAATTAATTGCAAACTCCTGTTAGTTCAAGGGAGGAGAATTAAGGCAATGGACCAAGGACCTTTGAAAATCAGCCTAGAGAACAATGTGTTGTGGGTTTTTTTTTCTGCTCGAAGCCATCATCACGTAGGTGGCTGGATTTATTTAGCTGTCTGAATTTGAGTGATGTCAGTTAAATTCCTCTACAATACCAAGCGTTTTTGGGGCATCTGCTCATTGCTGACTTATCTACATGAAGCTACTTGCAGGCAGTTTGGCTTCTTTGCTTCTGCACATCAGACAGCACAAGCACATGTTACTTCACAGTGGGGGCCATTGATGCCTACCTGTTAGCGCACCTTGTGCCTCCGTGAGCCCAGAGACTGATGTTTATTTTCCATTTTTCTTCTTTGAACCACTTTTTTCCTTACTCCTCTTTTCAAGTAATACCATATTTCACTGGGAGAAAGATCCTGGTATGAACTGCCACTAGTCCTGCCAGCAACTAATTCTGATGCAGATATTTTCCCAGAACACCTGACTCCCAAAAGACATTCCCAGAAGCCTCCTAGAAGCATTTAATGGTCAAAGACAATTGACACCTCAAGGTAAATAATCTGAGAATCTGAAATCCGGACTATAGTTACTGTGTCTTATCTCTGAAGCATTAGGAAGCTGTAAGGGCATCTTTACAGCCACCACTGTGCTGGGCTTCCGCTGATGTTTGCAAGAGGATTAAAGCAACTGGGAAGGGTTGCAGTCCTTGTTGGTTGGGGTACCTGCTCCTCTCCATGTTCTGTGGCCTCAACCTGTTCCCGAGCTGGGCTGGCCTTGTGGGCCAGCATTTGTCCCCCTTTATGGGGTGCCCAAGGCTGTCTGCATTGTGGTGGCAGGAGAGTCTACTTAACCTTTCCCTGAGGGTGTGCTAGTTCAAGTTTAGGCTAAAAGACAAATATTTAAGTCTTGTCTCTAAGGGCTTACTTTACACTTCTCCCAGCAACCTAGAAAGTGCAAAGGCCATCTCAGCCAAGTGCAGGGTATCTCCTAATGCACAGTGAAAGCCTAGTGTGGGCGAAGTCTTTATCTGTAAGTGACTGAAGCCTCAGCCTGAGGAATTCCAGCCATCCCCTTCTGTCCTGACTGCGTTTTGCTCTGCTGTGACGCCTCCGGTTACTTGCACCTACCTTGGGCACGTCTGGCTCCACTAAGTGACACTTGGGTGGGTGGCTGTTGGGCAAACACAGAAAGGGCTGATACTGAATTCAGAAGCTGGGGTTTAAGCACAACCTCATGTTTGAGCGTGTACAGGTTGGTGCATCAACATCCCCTGAATGCTGCACATGTAGCTGTGTGGCACTTGATGTTTGCAGCTCCAGGAAGGCATGGATTTAACGGGATGCTTCCCAAACCCCACGTCCTGCCCATACTCCTCTGTGCCTCTCTCCTTGGTGTCAGCTGGCTGAACCTGCTGCGTATCAGGCTCTTGCTGCTGCCCTGTTGGCGGTCGTTTCTAAAACTTGGCTATCCAAATCTTCAGTTCAGCACTGTGCAGGCTCGTTGAGCCACAAGTGGTGGCACCGCTCTGTCCTGCCTTGTGCCAAGTGCCACAGATCTGGTCCCCCAAGGATTTTTGGCAGGAGGCGTGTATGGCACTGGCTGGGGAGGGACAACTCGCACAGGAGGATGCTGTGAAGATAAAGCAGTGCTGTGTGTGAAATTAGTGAATGAGCCAGATCCTACTCAGAAGTGGTGTTTAAAGAAAAAAGCCTTTGTGGAAAATGCTCTATCAGCTTTTCACCTAAGCCAAGCTGCTTAGAAAGGGAACAGGGCTGTTTAGAAAATAACATTGTAAAATGTTGGGTTGCCGTTAGTTATGACACTAAGCAGGTTTCGTGCTGGCTGGTAGTTCCGAATCTGTGGTTTCCATGAGAGCGTTTTCTTTGATCTCTCTCAATAAAACTCTTGAGTTTTGAGAGAAAAATTTGAAAATGGGTTGGTGCAAAACTCAGTCCCTTTCCTGTCAAGTCTCGGTGCTCACCTCTCTCCCCAGCCCTGCAGAGATCTTTGAATAGCTACAGCTTTGCAGCTCTGTCCTCTCCCCTTGGGCTTGGGTCTGCGCAGGGCTCTGGCTCTCTGGTGCCTGTCCTGGGCCAGGCAGGGGCTGGCTGTCACCTCCTGGAGCAGCTGCAGGCTCAGGGCAGCCTGGACACTGCTGTCCCCAAGCCTCTGCCTTGTCCCAGACTTTCTGGAGGAAGATAAGAGCTAACCTACCTACTAGGGCAGGCAGCTCTGGTTTCTCTCTGAGAGGCGTGGGGCATGCTGAAGGGTTTCTGAGCATGTGTGTGATGAGTTGCAACAGACTCTGCAGATGGTGAAAGGGGATGGGTGGTTGTTTCTGAAACTTGGCTATCAAAATCTTGGCATACAAGCATAGGGGACCTTCTCATTCAGAGCCCTGGAAGCCCACATGAATAATTTGGAAAAAAACGTCATTTTTAGGAGCGAGGACTTGACACACAGACATATGAGAACAAGGCAGGAGGTGCTGTGGGCAAAAGAGGGAAATGAGGGCAAAGTGTGTTTTGGTACATGCCCATCTTTCAAACACTGACTTTTGTGCTTTTTTTTGGGGGGGGGGGGGGGGCGTTGTTTGGTCTCAGGGACTTGAGTATTTTATAAAAAGTGACTGGATAAAAAGCCATGTGTGCTTAGAGGGGAAGCACCTTTTTTTGCTGCCTGGAAGGGCTGAAATAGTTCTTGTGTGATTGGAAATAAAAGGTAGGCACATACTTCCCAGCAGCTAAAAGTGAGAGATTTTAATAAAGGATTCTGATGTATGGGCTAGGAAGAAAGAAATCTGCTGTAGGACAGCAGAAGCTCAGCAGGGGGGATGGTCAGACTGTTAATGAGTAAATCCATTGCTTCAATGAGAATAAATGATTACAGGCAAAAGATACAAAAGGGGCAGATCACTGACCTAGAGAAATTCAAAGCAAGTCAGAAGCTCTCTGGCTTTCCACGGCTTTTTCACCTTCCACATACTTATTTGTGGGGATAAAAGGTACACGAAGAAGCTTGATCGCTTATTAGCTTTAGCTTCTGCCACTGCTGGGAAGAGCAGATGTGGTGCCAGCACTGCTGAGTGTTTCCAAGCCTGATGCGCGTTCACTGTGCCCACAGTAGCTGGGCAGCCACCTGTCTGAACACTGGTGCCTGGGCTGCGGACAGAGGTGACCTGTGGTCCCAGGGAGCTGCTTTTCCTTGCCACTGTGGACTGGTAACTCCATCCAGGCTCTGGCCTCTGCCACGTCTTCCAGGTGGGTTTGTGGCCACAGTGTTGGGCCAAGGCAGTGCCTGGGGGATGGATGGGCTTGGGAGGAAGCAAAAGCATTGGTCACTTTTGAAAGCTCTGGGTAAAAGAAAAAGAAATAAAAAAACCAAAACCCCAAACCAACAAAAAAGCACTTTCTGCAGTGATTCTGAAATGGTTCGTCTGGGGTTTTTTCTGCTTTCCCTGCTTCAGTCTAGGTTTTACGGCTGTCTGGAGCTGCTGCACAGTGACCCAGACTGGGGTGTGTAGTATGCCCCGAAAGGCTGCAGGTGCCCGCTCTGTGTGTGCCGAAGCCCTTTGGGCTGGCCACTGCTCCCAGCCATGCCGCACGTATCCAGGAGGCCTCATGTGCCCCTAAAGAGCGGGATTTATTGCCCATGTGCTGCACCGTTGGGCCGCACCTGCTCGCCTGGTCCATCTGATCCTTCCAGGAAATCCCAAGCAAGAATACGACAGTGCTGGTAATGCTATCCACACACAGGGATATTTAGCAGCAGTTAGGAAGAGATGAACTGCTTTGTTTTTACATGGTGCTATTTTAATAAGTCAACACCAAAGGTAATAAATCTGTCCTACAGAAAATTGGAGAGTGGTTGACTATATAAACTATTCCTGCACACTCCGGTGCTGGGAGTAGAGCTATGCATAGCTGCTGGCCAACATACCTTGCTTGTACTTTTTTGTCAGAGGACGAAAAAAGGGCCTCTCTTGCTGTTTGTCAAAATGTAGTTGCCAATATTACAACAATCTGAAGATTTATTTTGCTTCTTAAATGTTACTGTATGGCTTTGTGGCACCTTGGAAGAATATCAGTGAGACTTCACCAGAAATCCCTCACCAAAGAAACACAGGACGTGGCTGGGTCCAGCTTGCTGTCTTGTTTCCACACGTGCCTCCCAGAGCTGGAAAACTGAAATCGGTGTCTTGAGAGAGGGAATAGAGGAGAAATGAGCAAGTTTGCCATCATGCGCTGCTTATGCAGGAGGATAGATGGACAGAGAACGTGAAAAGCAGCTGAATTTCTCCTGCCTCTCTGGATCCTGGTTTGACTCTTCAAATCTTTGCACTGTCACACTGGGCAGTAATCAGAATTATATTGTCATGGGATTTTGGTGCTGAGTAAAGCTGCCCACTATCCAAACATGCAAAGGGATGGAGTGGGTGGGAGATGGAGGAAATGCCCTCATCTCCATCTTCCTCTCCTGCCTCTGGGACTTGCTCCATCTTTCCAGGCACTGGGGCAGTCACAAGTGATTGTTACTAAGGAAACGTGCTTCAAAACCACTAACAGCAACATCAGCTAGATGTAGGGATATTACTATTTTCAAAGAAAGTTGGTTGCTAATTAAAATACTCCTGTCAGAATTTCCTGGCTGAAAACTCGTTTCATGAAATCCCAGGCGGTGGTCGAAGGTTGAGTTGTACCTGGCGTGCATTCAGAGGTGGTGAGAGCAAGGGATCTTCTTGTCTTGAGACAAGTGTGTGCATCAAATCTGGTGCTTCACCTCCTTCATGGAGAAGGGAAAAAATTGCTTAAGAGCCTGGGAGCATAGAGGTTTTTATTCATCTGACTGATAATAGGAGCTAAATAAAGGCTTTGGAAAAAACCCGACCCTTTCTCTTGCAATATTGGTTGGGCAGAACTGCACTGGAACTAAACATGGAATGAAAAGTCTGGCTTTTCTGCCAGCTCTATTTTTAGAGCTACTGCTCCATCTTTGTATCTCTCTGAGTTTTCTCAGCATATGTACTTGAAGCAGGCAATCTGCCTTTATTTTTTCCGGCAGGCTGTGACATTCTGCAAGAGAAGGATGTTGGATGGAGGGACAGGGGACTCACCAGATTTGACAAAAATCCCTCTGAATACCAGGATGCAGGTGCTGTTTCAGGATTGGGTTCACTGTGGTTACAGACTGATGAATATTTTCTGTGCTCCTTGTAGGAATGACCCTAACCCTTACATGCTGGAGGGGAGTGGGTGTGCAGTGTTGGCTGGCTGCTTCGTATCCCAAAATTGTGGTCGTGACCATAATAAAATTCAGCAGCAGTTCAACAGTGTGCAGTAGTGCTAATGATAGGTTTGGGCATGGAGCAGAGGAATCATGTTTGGCTTTGAGAGTGGGAGCAGGATAGGAATATCTGAACTGGGCTTCAGCTGAGACACTGCAGCTGATCCAGCACTATCGAGCAAGAACCCAGAGTTGTTCTTGTTCTTTCCTGTGAAAAGAAGCAATAAAAGATAAAAAGTTAGCACTCTAGCTGTGGTCTTGGATATTTAACCCTGCCAGTGGGGTTGGGGCTGGCCTTTCAGAGAGCTCCCAGCAAGCACGGACAGTTTTCCCCAGTGCCCAATGTGCGTACATGCATGTACATGCACAAACCTACATCTCCCATGACTTAAAATGTACTGAAATGTCATTTTCTTTCAGCTAGAGTTGGCTCATGCAGGTCATGAGCCTGTGTCCTGCCTGACCCTGCTGCTCCCCTGTCCCAGGAGCACTTACGCCAGGGCTTACAACCAGCAGCACTAATTGGTTTTTTGGCTCTTGTTTTCACTTTGTAAAACACTGAGCCCTAGGCTTGGTTTTGTGTCAAGTTTCAGTGTTTGTGCAAAAACTGACTCTCACTGTACACCAATTTGGCTGGAGCATAACCTATGCTCTTCAGAGGCAGGGCACTTCTGAGAGCTAGAAGCCTGCGAGTTCAGACTTGAGGACATTTAATTAGGAACATTTCTTTCCAGCATGAAACTGGACAGTGAGGAAGACCCCCCAGAACCTCCAGGGGATTTACTGACTATAAACTTGTAGCTGGCTTTGCAAAAAGATAAATGCAGAAGATAGGGATGTGCCTTGCATTTCTAATTTTATGTTTGTGGTGGTGGTTCATTCAGAGCAGAGGCTCTGTTAGTGCCTGAGACCAGAACACATGCAGGTATGCTGGAGCCACAGTGAATTTTGTCCAGCTATACCAGATTCCAGCAGGAGCATTAATTTGTTCCCTGTAGAATAAAGCCAGAGGAGGATTTACAGTGGAGGGAAGGTGTAACTTCACTGGCTGGTACTCAGCCCTGTTCCCATGCCAAGTGGCAGATGTTAAGCTGTGAGAACTGGTCCTGCAGAGAAAGCAGCTGCCTGAGCTGAAGCCTCTTGAGCTTCACTAACGAATAACAGCTCTGCTGAGAGGGTAAGCGGACAGAAAATGCTACTCCTCCAAAAAAGCTTAGTCTCGTGTGCCTTGACAACACGTAGGTTGCAGAGGGGAATTAAGGCAGCATTTAGATCTCTTTTTCCTCAGTTTTTAGCAACTTGAAAAGGATGTCTGTTTCTCCCCTGATTGGGCTTGCAAGTCTTTTGGCAGCAGGGAGCTGTGTTGGGTGACCACTTTGATTCCTTCATTCTGGACAGCACCAGTCCTTACCAGTGCAAACCCTGAGAGTAGCGACAAATCCCACTCTCCTGCCCATTCACAGCTGGAGAATGGTCTCTGACCTGCTGTGCTTTAGGATCGTGCAAATTTCCAAGCTGGATCTAGTTCAATCCTTCCCCAAGCATCTCACTCAAGCCCCCTTAGCCTACACACAGGTGTAAGTTCAGGTGCCACCAGCCTGTGGTGGGAACCACAGCAATCCCTGATAAGTGGAGGAGAGGATGCCCTGGAGCCAGAGGAGCATCCAGCAGGAGCCTGAGGAAGTTCTTGTCTGTGTGTCCTGCTGAGGAGGAGACAGAGCTGGTGCCAATCCGCAGGGCTGCACCCGTCCTCTTGCTCCATACCCACACAACAGCGCTCAGCCCTCCTCGTCTGAATGACAATAATATGACATGTGCTTTATGGATGACTTGGTAGATTTAAATGCCTCTTCCTTGTCTCTTTTTCCCTTTAAAAAGTCTTCTATGGATTGTCAGGGCTATTTTGGAGGCATGTTATTATTAGTACTCGTTCTCCAGTTCAGCGACGTGTGTGGCCAGGGCAGGGCTGAGGTGCAGGCTGCTGTTCTGGCCCTCTTGCAGCTGGTTATGGCTGGGGTGGGTGGGCTGAGAAGGGCACAGAGCTGTCCTTTTCCTCCCCTTGTAGAAGTGTCCCGCTGGATACCTGTTAGTCTTTGGGGAATGTATGCTTATATAGCACCAGCTTTGTATGAGGAGGGACTCCTGAGCTATAAATCTCTGCTTTTCAAGCACTCGACTCCCTTTTGGGTTGTTTTTGACGTTAGGAATTTTCTCTGATAAGAGAACTTTATTTGCCTTTAAATATCACTTTGTGACAGGATGATGGAGTGGGGATTCTTGGAGCGAGCCCGTGCCAGCCGGGGAAGGGGAATTCTGCTGGGGCTTTTGTTTCTCTCTAGCACTGACATTTTAGCTCTTTAAAGAGTACGTTTATTTTATTTTTGGCAGGTGTGTGTGTACACATCAGTGTCCAGACAAATGGGAGCAGCCCAGTGTTGGAGCTGTGCTAAAGCCAAGTGGGTCTCCTGCTCTCCCCTGCCTGTGGCACCTGGGGAAGAGGAGCTGTGCTGGGGCTTTTCTGCAACCGACTTCAAAACACAGGTTGTGTGGGTGAAGCAGGGCTGCCACGTGGAGAGCCTCAAAAACAAAAAAAAGAAGGTTTTTGTGATATTGTGTGCAAGGTGCAGTCGGATGTTCCCAGGCTGGCAGTCCAGGGTGTCACCTGTTGCCCTAAGAACAACCCAAAAGCCAAGTCTCCCAGAGCAGCTTCATAGCTGGTTTATAGTGCTGCCTGCTCAGGTCAAGGCTAAGGCTAAGTCTAAGGTGTCGCCCAGCACAACCTCCTGAGTATGGCCTGTAGTCACAAAGTCTGTGTTTTGTTTGCATTCAGACTGGTGGGAGCTGAGCTCCCTAATCTGGCTCTCTCCAGCAGCCGTGTCATATCACGATCCTTTTAGATACGGAGGATTTTGTTCCCCAGGCTGCTTGTGAGCAGCAAGATCTGCAAAGTGCAAACTTGTTTATTCAGCTTGGATACCACTAAGCTCTCCCTGGTTTTTATGATGCCTCAAGCAGCCAACTAACTTTGTATTCCTTCCTTTCAGCTCTTCCACGTAGCGTATGTCCTGATCAAATTTGCTAATTCCCCTCGTCCTGACCTCTGGGTGCTGGAGCGATCTACTGACTTCGGCCTTACCTACGAGCCCTGGCAGTATTTTGCCTGTAAGTATGCCAGTGTTACAAGAGAGCTGCAGCTAGTGCCAGGTAGCGAGGCCACAGTGAAGATGGCTCTTCGTGCAAGTACGAGGCTGGGTTTGGAGTTGTTTCTGTGTCATTGCTGCGATGCGGTACGTGTCCTCTGTCTCTTCTGCCCAATAAGGCTGTAAGAGTTGAAGCTTAGATCAGAACAGCTGGGTGAAGTTGTGGTGCTCCTCAGGGCAGGATAAATTCTTTGCTCTCTGCGACTAATTGTATTTTTTAAAGTATTATTGGTGCCCACCCAAATCTATGTGGATGCTAAAGCTGGCACCAGTGCCAGTAGTTGAGCATTGCTGATCTAGGTCTGGAACATGAGATTTCTTCTCATCTCCTCCCTGCCCTCCTCTGTCTGTCTGTCTGTTTGCCCCATACTGTATCCAGACTGGTGTATTTCAGCTCCTCCAGAAGTAAACCAGCGGCTTGCTTCCAAGTTGCTGCTGTAACAGAAAAGTCTGGAGGCAGAAAATGGTCCCTTTGCACTTACAGTACCGGAGATCGGATACAGCCTGTGCAGGGCGGGGAACCGCTGTCCTGCCACTGTGCAAGGTGGGGCCAGAGACAGCCGGCTGGAAAGGGTGGCGTCCGAGATCCAGTCTGTGTTCTCTGATTAAAATCTGATCCCTTTAGAAACAGCTGGTTCTACAAAACTCTTCTCCCAAAGAGTCTAGGGGGTAGCCGGATGCGGAGGAACTTGTTAACCACCAGCCCCTCCCAGAAGCAGCAGCAGTAATTGGGAGAAGATGTGAGTTAAGATCTACAGCCAGAGCTTAAAACCTGGCAAGGAAGGACCTTGGGAGCACTCAGAGGCTTCGCCCTGGGCTGCCCCTAAAGGCTCATATTTCTGGCTTACCTGTCAGCCTATGCTTTAGATTTGCTGGCCTTTTCTTGTGCAGGAAAGAGCTGCAGACATTTTACCTGCTGTCTTGTCTTAGCATGGTAGCTCCTCTCCAATGCGGATGTTTTCTCCTCTGCTGTGTGCTAATGGGGAATTACTGCTGTCAAATTGCCTGCTTTGCCTTTTTCGATCTTCTCTGAGAATTTCCCTTCCAGCTCTGAAGCCTCTCTTGGGGCCTGTTACAGTCACGTTATTGCATGGTCTGGGGCTGAGTGGGGAGCTCTTGCCCTGCTTGCTGTTCCTGCATGTAGTGGCAACGCTATAACGTCTGCAGTCCGCTTCCCTCCTGCAACATCAGGCCCTGTTACCACCCCCCTTGGGAAGTGCCATGCAGTGACACAGCCCAGTGGAAAATTCCCATGGAAATAAAGAGGTGGCGGCTCCAAAACCTGCCAGATTTGCTAGTACAAGAAGTCCTTTGCGGAGGTTTATTTTTGGCATGGGGATTTCTGTAGGTGGTCTAATAAAAACACTGGTCAGTTCAGTAACAGAGTTAAAAGCAGTCAGCAGAAATGTAAGTATTCTCGAGAGACGCCAGCGAGCCTGGCCGTGGGTGACACCGACCCTGCCGGCTCAGCGCTGCCCCTCGAGCCCTGCTCATCATGGGAGGTGTTCAGTTCCCCAGGCTGCCCTGTGCCTCCCAGCCAGGCTGCTGAAGTGCTTTTGGGCTTAGCCCTGTGGGAGGAGGGAAGAAATGACTGTCGTGGAAAGCATCTGTCAGTGCAGCTGATGAGCTCTCTCGGGGAGGAGGGCCGAAGGGACCGTAGCAATGCGAATCCTCCGTGCATCGCGGTGGGGAGGCACCGTGCTTTCCTCAGCCACCAAAGGAGAAGCAGGACCTCTGGGAAAAGATTTATGGTGGTGTTTATCTACATGAAGGGCTCCCCACACAGCGTTTCAAATGGGGATAAGACATGAAAGATGCCTGGTCCCAGCTGGCCATCCAGGCCTACAGAGCCTTGCCTGCCCCAGCTCATTGTCTTGTGCAGGATCAAGGTGCAGGATTAGCCCGTTTCGTTTCGCCTTGCTGGGCAGTGCCACCGTGGAGGGGAAGGCAGCCATAGTGCAGAGCGAGGCTCTGTCCTTTTCTCCGCTGAGGGCAGGCTTCCGCAGTCAGCTGTTTCCTTAAAGCATTGGTGGGGTTTAAGGCTGATGGGTTACTCAGTTTTATCTCAGAGTGCCCAGCTTCTGGCTCGCACGGTCATGTACATTTGCAATAACTGGAGGAGTTCTTTGGTTTTCCTGAGGAGCTGCTCTTGCTGAGCATCCTGTTTCCATGCCTAGCCGTGGCAGTGCTCTGGAAATTAATCATCTTGAGCCAATGGTGACAGGCTCCTTGTCTGAGGCTTCAGAATAAATTGCCTTTAAAAAAGCATCTGGTGAAGCAAAGCTTGGCGGCCAGAGATATGATGTTAAATGTTTCCACACCATCTTCCTGTGGATGCAACTGAGCTCCTGCTGGTGCCAAAACAGTGTTTTGTGGAGTGAGGCCATGTTGCTGGAGACAAGGTGTGGGTGGGTGCAAGCCAGAGGTGAAGGCAGGGGAGGCAGAAGCTCTCTGCGCTCCCCCCTTCCTGTTCCTCCTGCCTGGCTTAGCCTACTAGTGCAGCACATGGAGTGAGGGGCATGCCTTCTGGAGGCACATTGCAACAGATTTTGGAGGATTATTCCCATGAATTAGGTTAACATTTCCCCATCAACTCCCTGTGTGAGCTGAGCAGCGCTGGCACAGCAGCAGGTTGTGCCGGCTGCCTTTTCTACCACCTTCTCCCTGTGGAAACACCCTCAGGAGTGGTGCAGCGGTGCGTGCTTTGGCACACGCTGCTTGAGAGCTCTTGGCACAGGTGAAACGGGAGTGGGAAAGAGCAGCAGCCTTTGTCCCAGGCTCTTCCCCAGGGGAACAGCCCCAGAGAGTGGCCTGAGAGTGGCACTGTGTAAGTTTTTGCATGGGTAGACGTGGGTGCTTGCCACTCTGCACTGTCAGGTCTTTGAACTGCCCCAGCACGTTCACTGTGGTTTGGTTGGCTCTGCCAGCAGAGGGATGCTGGACATCCTGGGGACGAAGGTGCTGGACTCGTAGGGAAGCCAGGACATTCCTACAGCTGCAAGGAGATTTTTGGTATGCGGTGTCCCTAAAGTAGGTTGCAGGGCCAGCAGTGTGACTGCCTGGTGGTGCCTGTCCCCTGGCTTTAGCCAGCCTTGCATTGCCACTTAGTGGCAGGAGCCCTCGATTACTGTCCCCAAGGGGTGGTTCTGGGCGGCTTTGGCATTTGTTTCGCAGTGTTGGTTTAAGGGCAATTGCAGAGTTCAGAGTAAGGTGGGAGAAGGAGACATCCTGCATGCATTTGCTCTGCCTCTCCCAAACACTGCAGGTCCCCACCCCACACCTGCATGCCCATCCTGCCTGGTGGGAGGTGTTGCAGCGGTGGCTGTGGTTTGTGGTTGCTCCCATTGTGTGGATCTGTGCTGGCTCACTCTTCAGGACTTACCCAAGAAGTTAAGGAGCCATGTGAACATGATTGTACAAGCTCCTATATCAGGAGCAGAGCTCTAGCAGCAAACAGCCCTTCATCAGTTCAGCAGAAGCAGTGTAGCAAATCCAGTGCCAGCAAGGCAACAAGTTCAGACCAGGGTTAGATCTCAAGCTGGTTAAACTGTGAGCTTAATGCCAAAATTAAGGAGTGGGTTTCTCTGCAGGTGGTTGCCATAGGTACAATGGCCATTGTCACTTTCTTCATTTATGTCAATGAGGTAATTTGGGGGATTTTCTGACCATGCCTATTACTCTCATAGTGACTCCCTCCCTTAGTGGAGTACATGTATGTTAGCAATGACAGAGTTAATGATACAAAGCAATCTGTATGTAGTAAATGCTTAACAAAGTGTATACACCCTTCTCTCCTGTTGGTCAGTGTGGGAAAATCAATACAGGGCTCTGAATTGTTCCTTTTCTTTTACTGCTCTCATCTCTGGTTGATGAACAGCTTCCAAGAGGGACTGCATTGAAAAGTTTGGACTGCAAACTGTGGATCGTATCACCAAGGATGACCATGCCATCTGCACTACTGAATACTCCCGGATAGTGCCTTTAGAAAACGGGGAGGTGAGCAATTACACGTTTTCATCCCCTGGAGTTTTCAGGATTTCTCAGTGACTGTAGGTACTCTTATTAATTGGTTCCCTCTTGACTTTTGGATGCCACTTAAACTACTCAGTTAAACCAAATGAGACTGGTAGGGAACTGATTCCGTTGTCCTGAAGGGAGGTAAAGATTGGGTTTGGCTGAGGGAGAGGTTAATCTCCTCCCACCTCACAGGATTATGCAGATTTGTTTTCATAGAGTCATAGAATGGTTTGGGTTGGAAGGGACCTTAAAGATCATCTAGTTCCAACCCCCCTGCCATGGGCAGGGGCACCTTCCACTAGACCAGGTTGCTCAAAGTCCCATCCAACTTGGCCTTTTCCCTCCTTGCATTCACAGATTGTTGTCTCTCTGGTAAATGGACGCCCAGGAGCCATGAACTTCTCCTACTCTCCTCTCCTGCGGAATTTCACGAAAGCCACCAACATCAGACTGCGCTTCCTGCAGACAAACACTCTGCTCGGGCACCTGATGGGCAAAGCTTTAAGGGACCCTACAGTGACAAGGAGGGTAAGGCAGGCCTTGATACCTCTTGCTAATGAGGTGGAAGTGTTTGAGGGCTGTGCGTCCCACCTCTGGGGAGAAGACATCCCTGAATGTTGCCCTTGGGGATTTTCTCTCTCTGTGCTTGTGCTCCCCAAGCTGAAGGCATCTGCAGCAGATGCCACTGCTGCTGTGGCTGGAGCTGAAAGCTGCTTGGGAAGAACTGTGCTTAGCACCAACAATGTGAAACTGGGAAACACTTCTTGGTGTCACATATGGCTTTCTGGCTGTGCTGGAAGACCCAGCTTGTAGCTAATGGACTCTGTTAGTGGTGGTGGATCTTAGCATGGGCAGATATTGCAGCCTACAAGGTCCAGCTTGTCACTGTAAGGGAAATATCCCAACACATCATTTTACTGGGTAAAGCCCTGCTGAATCCTAAGTAGGGCAGTTATGAAGCTTATTCATAAAGATATTAATGGCCAACTTTTCTTGTGCTCCCTAGTATTACTACAGCATCAAAGATATCAGCATTGGAGGGCGCTGTGTCTGCCATGGCCATGCAGACGTCTGTGATGCCAAAGACCCTAATGACCCTTACAGGTACATTTCTCAAAGTCTCAGTTCTGTGTAAAAGTGTTTGAATTGTTGTGCTAAGTATGAAAGACACCGGTGTGAGTTGTGTCCTGTCCTGAGCTCGTAATTGTGCCAACACTGTTGTTTGTGGCTCTGCCCTGAGAATGAATCAGAAACTGGTCCAGCCAAAGTAGCAAAAATTAAACATTTTGTCAGGCTATTTTTCAGCCAGATCAGCTCCCTGGTCTGGTTTCCCTGCCCGCAACTTTGCCATCCCCATGGGAACAGAGTGCTGGAATTAGAGGGTGCACAAAGCCAATACTGTTGTTGAACATGGAGGTTTCTTATCAAAGCTGAGGGCTGGTTTCTGAACTTGTTCAGAGAAGTCTCTTGCTTCCCATGTGGCTTCTTAACAACTGGGGCAATGCTCTAATAAATAGATGGTCTCCCAAGAAACCAGAGACTCTACTGCCCACTTCTACTCATTAGAACCATAAATTGGTTATGTATGTAGCTAAACAACTGCTCTTTGCCAAAGTACAAGAGCATGCAAAGCAGTTACATTTTGGCTCACGGGACTCTTCCCATCTGCCTTGGCAACTTAAAATGCCAAAGAGCTGCTTCAAGCCATGAAAGTGTTGCTTCTTAGCCATCTGTTTGCAGCCTGAATGTTGCCTTTATGAAAGGGATGGTAGATTCAGCTGGACGAGGGAAGCTTATATTTCTTTCTCATCAGGATCATGTAGAGATTTTGGATCTTCTAAAATAAAATTCCAGTGACTCCCAGCCAAGGTTAAAGCTGCTAAGTATTAAAACAAAGATATATTGGTAAGCAAGTCTGCCTTAGTGTGCCAAACTCTCTGACAAAGGGAAGTTCATAAATATTTGAATGTACAGTTCCTTGGTTTTGTTTTAGACTTTGTTGGATGCACAGTACACCTGTGTACTGGGGCAAAAGGGCTTCATGGTGTAAAGTGATTCATTAACATAGAAACACCATGACACTTCTCGGGTGTATCGATGGCTCGGGGCCCTTCAGGAAGGGAGGGAAAATTAAGGGAGGAGAGATGTGTTGGGAACCCTTGTTCAATGCCACTTCTGCTGATCACTGTCCCTGTCTCCCAGAATTCCCCTCCTCCACTCTCATTTGGATGCATTTGGCATTTTTGTTCTTGGCCCCAAGCTCTGCTGTAATGTTGCAGCACATGTTCGTAAGCAGCTGTTGCATTTCACCCAGAGCAGATCGCGCTTGCCTGGAGGAAAAACATTTCCTACTTGGGTGCTTTGTACAGTCAGCACATAACATCTGTAAAGCCTCTTGGGATACATCAGGACAAAGATGCCGGGTGAACAGAGTAACTTCTCATGGCATTGCTGTACCCTGTTAACAAGCGCAGGAGCGCGGAGAAGTCAGCAGAAATACGATACTTTCAGCTCAGAAAATGAGTAATTGGTGAAACGCTGCCATTCTCCAAGGCTCCAGCAGCAGCTGTGTCCAGCCTTCCCGCTGAAGCGGGCACTGCTGGGCAGTCATCCCAGCCCTCCTGCCCTGACGTAGCACAGAGCCAGCATAGTGATACCTGCCATAACGCTGCGTGACAAGAGGCATCGCAGAGGCAGCTGGGGCTCAGACACACTGTCACTTCTTGTCACGGGCCCCAGCTGTCATAAACACGTCATTTCTTCAGAAATCTGTGCAACCTGACTGAGTAGGAGGTGCAGTGTTGTCCCTCTGCACGTGTCCTGCCTCTTCAGATGCTGTTGTGTGACAGCAACAGGGCAAGGAAGTGCAAACAGAGGGAGGCAAGGAATGTGAATTGGCTGGGCCCTGTTGAAAATCCCAGTTATGTCTCAGCCTGTCTGGGAGGTCTCTGCTTCTCATTTTAACTTCTCTCTTCTGCACATGTCTGTGTTTCTTGTGCCTGTTGCCCAGAAAGGCAGGATGAGCACTTTGATAGAGCTGAGGTGAGCTAGAAATCTTGGCAAAGACTTTAGGACGTGATGGAGCATGTTCGTGAGCTGACTTCCTGGCCATAAATGATAATGTTTATCCAGCTTTGGAAAGTTTCTCTGAAGTGCCAAGTTACAGAGGCTGCACATCCAGCTGTGTTAAGTTGGCAGCATGTCTGGTCCCCGTGTGAGTGTGTATGTGCAAGGGCCTACAGTGTGGGGGCAGGTACAACCTCCTCAAGGGTCGTCGCACTTTTCACAACTGTCTCTCTGCCCCAATATTGAATGGGCTGAGTTAAGCAGAGGGAAGGAATGTTCTCCTGGTTAAAGGTGAACACCACCAGGATCAGGCACAAACCTTTCTGCTGGCAAACCCCATGAGAGCGAGATAAGCATCAGTGGGGACCTGGCACGTTCCAGATGGAGAGCCTAGACAGGAATCGTGTGTTAACACACGGCTGCTGTGTTGATGTGAGCTCAGAAGAACCCTGCAAGTGCTCTGCATCTGTCTGATAACAGCAACTGTTTCTGTGGGTTCACTGCCCCATCACGGATGCTACGAGCAAGAGAGGAGACAACTGGAGAGTCCAGCTGCTGCTTCTGTGCCTGATGCTAAAGATAATCAGCAAGACAACAGCAGCCTGGCTGGTCAGAAGCAGATCTGCAGGAGGAGATCAAGAATGCTTTCCCACTGCTGGATCCTGAATGCTAGCTTGCTCTTTCCCATTTTGGAAGGGAAAGCAGCATGTGTGCTGGTAGCTTTGTGCCCTCTGTGAGTCCCTTTCATGGGTGGTTTTCCCTCAGTACAGTCAGAAGCAGTTAGAGGAAGCGGCTTTTTTTTCTTGATTGTGCTACTCAATGTCCCACTCAAATCCAGATGCTGTAGCACTTGTGTGGCACTCGCAGCACTGACATACACAGCTGCTCGCTGGAAACTGTTTATAGGCTCTGTTACTAGGCATTAACTCCAGTGGGAAGACTGGTTTTATTTTTTACGACAGGACGACCAGGAAATATGTGCTATGTGAACACAACCGCTCCCTCTTCTTCCTTGTATATATTCAATCAATGAAACATGTAAATATTGTAGCTTATGCACATTTGTTCATAATTCATTAGCAGCATGGACTTGGCACAAGGTGCAGTAAAGCTGCCATGAATAGATGAGCTCTCTGAGAGGTCATTGCTAACTGGACAGCAGAGACTAAATAAATAGCTCCTTCTCCATCTGAAACGTGCATCTTTACTAATTGAGTGCCATCTTTTTGCATTCTGGGAACCAGTGCTTTTCAAACATCTCAGATGTTAAAGAGCCAGGGTGTGTGGCTGGAGCCATGTCCTCCAGCCAGGGAGATTAACACTGCTCAGCAGGTTTATAAGTTCCTTGACTCAGTGACCATCTTTCTCCACACATATGTATATGGACATTAATCTTGATCTCCAGCTGCTGCTGTGGAAAAAAAACGTAAAATTTTGTTTCCTTGTAAGTGCTGAGTGGTAGCCAGGTGAGAGGTCTGTGGCTGGTTTCATTACAGAGGTACAGCCAAGGTTTGCCTCTCCTTGAGTCTCCCCCTTCGGTCTGCAAAACACAGGGAGAACAAAGTTGCTGGTGAATGTTTCAGGGCTCATTTTTGCCACTTAGGCTCCAGCCAACCTCTCAGGGACTCGGTTTCATGCCTGGATTCTGCCGGCCACAAACCAGCCTGTCAATGTGAGTAGGGATGGGGCATCATGAGTGCTCAAAGAGCTGACTGCAGCCAAGCTTTCCGTGGCGTTTGCAAGAGGAGGACTGCCAGCAGGGCTGGGACCTCCTACCTCTCAACCCCTCTGGCTGAAGCAAACATGCTGAGTGTGGATCCTGCCCGCATTCCCCCAAACTTTCAGATCGTCCCATATTTCATTAAAATGAGTTCATTTGTCCCATGCCTCTGCCTGGCTATTCACTGTACATACACTTGCAGGTCCCACATCTTAAAAATACATGTAGGTGGAAACCATGATACTCAGCTCATTGCAGCCATGGAAGAGTGTGTCTGCATTCCTGCATTTCACCCAGAATGACTGCTCCATTTGTTTCTAATGTTTTAAAAAATTACATTTATTTTTAAACACTGCTTTTGAATGGAAAAGCATTGGAGGAGGGAGAGATGGGAGTGGCAGACCAGCCCTGAGGGGAAATGAGTAATTGCACAGATAAAAGCTGGAACATGCTGTATTATCCATAACTCTAATACAACAGAAAGCGTTTGTGTTGGATGGGAATCGCCTTCTGTTAAGTGGAAGTTTTGGAGGTGATGTCACTGATGTTAATGAATCACCGTTGCGGTCGAGCAGGGACAAGATCCATCAGTCGACCGGTCGAGATTTCTTGCCTGGCGCCTCTGGAGCCGCCTGTTTACCCAGCACAGCCCTGCCTGTGCCAGCTGAGAAAAGCAGGAGGTGCATTTCACAGGGAGCATGGGGCAAGCAACTGCTAAAAGTCTTAATTCAAATTTCATGGCCTTCCTCTCTGCAAGCACAGGTATACCTGGAGGAACAGATGGGATCCGTGTGGCCCCATCGCTCTCCAGCTCTGGGCTGTCATTTATTCCTTTCACGCTGCTCCTGCACAGTGGTGAGGACATCTTTGTGTCCCTGCTCCACACTACTCCCTCTGAAATAATTTGCTTCGGCACAGGTTTCTACTACTGCCACCTCCAACCATTTCACATTTTATTGGCTGTAGAGCTGGCTAGGTAGTGGCACACTGATTTTTCTCTAAGCCTTGTCTCCCTGTGAAGAAATGAGGAGTGATGGTGGAGGAGAAGGAAGGGAGAGAACGGCACTGGAAGAGCAAAGTTTGGGGTTTGGCTCAAAAAAAACCCCCAGCATTTCAAAAGTTAAAAAAAAAAAAGCCTTAGAAGCCTCTTCTCCAGAATATTTGGATTAACAAATATCACTCATTTGTGTATCTGGCTAGTGATAGTTATGCACAGCAGGGTTATGCTGTGGCTCCCCATCCTGTACATCCCTGTCCTCGCCACAGGCTTGGCTGTACCTCATTCCTCTCCCTTGCAGGCTGCAGTGCGACTGCCAGCACAACACCTGCGGCGGGTCCTGCGATCGCTGCTGCCCCGGCTTCAACCAGTTCCCGTGGAAGCCTGCCACTGCTGACAGTGCAAACGAATGCCAGCGTAAGTTGGAGTTGAGTTTTTCGTTCCTTTTCCAGCTGTTTTGCAAAGCATAGATTGACCACGCTTCACCAGCCCCTTGGTGTGCAGAGAAGCCATTCGCTGAAATGGTGGGGTTTATGGTGTGTGGCACTGGGTGAGGTGAAGATCACTGGCACCACAGAGAGGACAGTTTGCACAGTGGTTAATTGTGTTCAGCGGAGGCTCACACAGGGAGGCCCACTAGGTCTGTACAGGACTCTGATTCTGCTTATGTTCCAGTTCCTTCTCCATGTCTAAGGGTTCATGCAGGCAAGTCTTGTTGCTCAATTCTGTCTCCAAGATGAATTACATTTGGATGTGTTTACATACAGGACATCTTTATTTGTCTAGAGAAACCTTTGGTAAATGCCGACAGTGGAATTTATATTGCACTGGGAATGCAGAGCATGGAGTGTAGCTACATCACACGATCTCTTATAAATGCAGGGCAGCAAAGGACAGTTGGATCTTAATCCTGTGGGTTTGTAAAGAGCACCCTCACCGAGTGCTGAACTTTACAGCTCACCTCTATCCCGGGTGGGATAAAAGAGGCAAGAATGTTGCCCTCTAAACCAGACTACTTGAGGCCCCAAAGTTGGGTAATTTCTCTTTCTCGTCTATACATGCCTGCACATATTTTACTTCTGATTTTGTGTCTGCTGCATTTTTCTGGTTACAGACTAGACTTTGTGAGAGGGTTGCTGCTTCTGTGCTTTCGAACTGGAAGACTTCTGGGAGCTTGGGTGATCATATAATGCCCCAGATGCATTCAGGCATCTTTCCTCATTGAAAAGTGACCCATCCAATGTCAAACCCACGAGGAAGAGTTCATATCTTGAGATCCAGCTGGTGACTGAAGGACCTCTGTGGACTGGTGGCTTAGCTAATGTCTCTTTGTATTTTCAGCTTGTAATTGCAATGGCCATGCCTATGACTGCTACTATGACCCAGAGGTGGATCGCCACAAAGCCAGCAAAAGTAGCGAAGACAAGTTTGAAGGGGGAGGTGTTTGCATTGACTGTCAGGTAGGCCTGAAGAGCTCCCGTGGAAAAGGCTGTTGCAGATTTTTGTGTTTGTTCCCGCTGTCATCCTGGTGTTCAGCCTTGCCAGCAGCTCTGCCAGCCTCCTCACACACCCTCTGTTATCTTAATTAGGTCTCTCCCTGGAAATTTAGTCTCTTTGCCATAGATTAAAGGAGTGTGCAGCGGTAATGAAAACAGAACTTGGGTTCCCAGCTGTCCCCTGGGTAGTACCATTACCTTTCTGGTGCTTTAGGGTTAGGTCTGCTGAGGCACTGTGCACTGGGAGGGTCAGGTCAGTGTTGAGCACATTGCAAAGTTCCTGCCTAGCTCGCAGTGCTCAGGTGCTGCCATCTCTTTGGATCTCTCTCTGACCACCAAAATGCCAATCTCCTCAGTCTCTGAAGTTCCCAATGAGAGTGAGAAAGTAGCTTTTCTGCTCCCAAGGTGACTGGGAGCTGGTTAATTCATGCAGTGGCATGAAACTTTTAGCTATGCTTTCTTGCTGGGAGGAAACAGATTGCTCCCATCCTCCTAGCACAAAGTGGTCAGGACATTTTACCATCTGAAGCAAGTGAATTGGGCTCAAGATCAGATACGAACCTGAAACACATACTGCATTTATAGGAGGATACAGTTTGCAGGAAATGCTTTGTTTTCAAGTCAGTGTATGTGGAATTTTGAGCAGATTTAGGTCTTCTGTGTGCTGACGCTCCCGAGTTGCTTCCTTTGGACCCTGAAGCTGTTAGTAAATCTGGCAGATGAACATGAATCCTGCGGGCAGAGGAACTGATGCCCCTCTAACCCACTGTCTTTCAGCATCACACCACTGGCATTAATTGCGAGAGGTGCATCCCAGGATACTATCGGTCCCCTGACCACCCGATCGATTCTCCATACATTTGCTATCGTGAGTGTGATCTTCTCTACAGGTTGTAGATGCTCTCCTGGACTCGGTGACACTGGGGAGGGTGATCTGGAGGACTGGGCTGAGAGATTTTTCTGGTGTCGGGAGTCCAGCACCATGAGAGACGTGGCCACACGGGTGGTTCTTGCTGCAGCTGGTACTGCCCATGGAAATGTATCTGTGCATACAGACAGTATATGTGTCGGCAGCATCTGTGAAATCAGAAGTGGTGGCATGTTCCAAGGCTGGAATGAGCTGGAATGTGTTGCCCCCCCAGCTGTGCCCACAGGGAAATCCAGTCTTAGCTGTCATCTCTGTGCTCTTTCAGCTCGCAATTGCAGACCATTGTTCTCTACGCCCCAAGACAGGGATTTCTAGGCAACAGTGGGTTATATCTGTTTTGCTGGGGAGCCCAGCTCAGTCTGGGAGCTATGACACATGGGCTGCTCTGCACTGTGTCCTTGAGGCAGTGTGCCACCACCACCTCGTTGGGGCAACTGGGGTCTCCTGGAGAAGCAAGTTGGGGCTGTGCTGCTTTACTTGGGACTCTGCAGTGGGAGAAGCACAGTGGCAGTAGTTCCTCTAAACCAGACCCCTTCTGAGGATGCAAAATCTCACTTTTATTTTCGGAGAGTATTTGCAGCAGAGTCTCTTACAGAGGCTCTGTATCATAGTGATACTTCTGTGGTGCTCATGAGGGTCTCAGTCAGTGACAACCACTGCTGGCTTGTCCCTCTGCAGGCTGTAACTGTGAGTCTGACTTCACCGATGGCACCTGTGAGGACCTCACTGGCCGCTGTTACTGCAAGCCCAATTACACTGGGGAGCACTGCGATGCCTGTGCCGAGGGATACCTCAACTTCCCCCACTGCTACCGTAAGTAGGGTGTGCGGGACTGTGGAGTGGTCAGGTCTGGGACCCCTCAGACCCAGTGGGTGCAGGAAGGGCCAACAGCTCCAGTTGGGGCTGCTCTCCAGGTGCCTTTTCCCTGGGCCACATGGTACTCCTGTCCCAGGAAGAGTTCTTGCAGGTGGGGACAAGTCCACATTTGGCTTGGGTGGACGCTGGAACAGAGCTGAGCTGGACTGAACCCAGCTCTCTGGAGTCAACAGGAGCTTCCTGTTTGGCAGGAGTCTCATCTCTCACTTTCTGTGAAAGACATCTTTCCAGAGCCCTGGTTAAAAATGGTTGTAATGGATCTTTTAGTGGGATGTCTGCACTTTGTTCCACGTTCTACGTTTTAGTTCAGCCTGTTCAGCTTTGGGACTGTCAAGCCCTTGGTATCCTGACAGGATTTCTTCGAGTGTGTGTGATGACCTGTGCAATGTCTCTTTCTCTGCGTAGCCGTTCCAGCTTTCGCTCACAACGATACTGGAGAACAAGTGCTGCCTGCAGGGCAGATAATAAGTAAGCAGTGCAATTTTCCTTGATGCTTTGGCAATCACTGTGCTGTTATTTCTGTTATATCTTACCAACGAGTGCAAGATCAGGTCTTCAGCTTATTGGGCATGTATTTTGTAAGAGACAGCCCTGAGACAGAGTGGTTCTGAGCCAGGAGGCAGCTGAGGGGTGAGGGAAAGGAAGTTTTATGATCCCCTTTTTATAGACAGGGAAACTCTAGCCCAGAGTGACCGTGTGATTGTGTGCTTTTTTCTGGGGTCAAGGCCACGTGAGGATGTCCCTTCTGGCCTCCCTGTAAGGAACCCCCACTAAGATCACAGAGTGGCTGTGGTTGAGCTGGAACCCAAGCTGGGTTCTCCCAAATCTCAGCCTTTGTGTTCAGACACAAACCTGTCCTTCTGCCACACCTGCATGCCCTGTGTTTTCCATGTGGTGGACAGCACAGTGGGTCCATGCCGATGGCCCTCTCTGCACAAAGCTGCAGGTAGCACTGCTGCGGGCTCCTGGGAAGCATGCACAGGAGCTGCTCTCTCTGTTGTTTTGAAAGCTCACCCGTGCCTTCATCTCTGCTCCCCTCCGCCTCCTTTCTCTCTCACGCTCACTCCTCATGGTTCATCTCCTCCCTTGTGTTCTTTTTTTTTTCCTCTCTTTTTCCCACTGAGTCCTCCCCTGTCTCATGCTCCCCAGTGTGCTCCAGATAACCTTTTCCTTCCTTCTGATATTTTAAACTCTGTATCTTCCAGGTTTTTCTTTCCTGAGCTGGAATTTCTCACTTCCCTTCTCATTTCCCCACCTCCCCCTCCCTCTGGTTCTTGGATGATTTTTGCCCTTCTCTCTCCCAGCCCAGCACCCCACACCACTGCCATTGGTGAAGGCAGGGCTGGCCAAGGGCTCCACCGCTGCCCGCCTGGAGCGCCCGCCTGGAGCGCCCGCCTGCCCTGGCAGCAGGAAGGTCTCAGACATAGCTGAGCATGGAGTGACCAGAGAGAAAGCCCAAATCCCTCCCTGAAGGCTTTGGTTATTCCCGCACAGCTCTTGGGCAATGCTGCACCAAATCAGCCCTGTCTGGGCTTGTGCAAACAGCATTCGTCTGCCCTGTGCATTGCCCTGCTGCCCGTCCAGCACCTTGCACGTGTGCGTGATTGCTGAGGTCTCCCAGCCACCCTGCAGCCCCACGAGCCAAGCATGCTGCTCACTTGAGGAGAGTTTGGTTAAAACATTTGCATCTTGTAGGAATGTTATTAGGAGGGAAATGCTTGAGCTGTTGCCTCTCATGGTAGCTCCTTCCCCGTCCTTATGGGACCTCTGCCTAGCAGCGGAAATAGACTGACAGCCGTGTGTGATGTTGCTTGTTGTATCCCCCCCACTCCAGACTGTGATTGCTATGCCGGTGGGACAGAAGGCAACGCCTGTCGCAAAGACCCTCGGGTGGGGATGTGCGTGTGCAAACCCAACTTCCAGGGAACACACTGCGACCAGTGCGCCCCGGGCCACTACGGACCTAGCTGCCAGCGTGAGTAACTCGGGGTTAGAGTAACTCGGGGTTAGCGGCCCCAGGCTCACCCTGCTTGCCTCCCTGCTGGGGAGGAGCATGCCTCTCCCCATCCTCCACTCACACTGGGGAGGAGGAATTCTCCAGCCCCACTTCCAAGTGACAAATTCCCATGACTTCTGCCGATAGTTTCCACCAAGCCCTGACCCTCCAGCATCCTCCCAGCCTGCGGGGGGCTCTTGAGAAATTCCCTATGGATGTGAGCTATGGGCCAGGCATGCCTGCTGTCAGCTGTGTCCCCCATGGTTTCTCCAGTTGACTGCATTTCTACCCCAGAGGAACAGATGCTCTGGTTCCTTTCCTAGGAAGGGGAAGGATGAAGCAGCTACTTATTTACTAGTGCCCTTGTTGCTTTCCAGCCTGCCAGTGTTCTGGCCCTGGTCAGTATGATGGCACCTGTGACAGCGAGACAGGGCAGTGTCTGTGTCGAACGGGATTTGAAGGGCACTTGTGTAACCAGTGCGCTCCTGGCTACTTCAGCTACCCTCTGTGCCAGTGTGAGTATCTGTTCTCCTGTGGGCCTGGGTGGGTACGCACAAAGCCAGAGTCTTCTGGCAGGGTTTTGAAGGAGGACTGGAAAGTTGTTTTGTGGGCGTTTTGGAGGACATATGCAATGGGCAGAGATTGACAGTTTGAATGCTTAGAGCAGCACCTAAATGCCCATCTGAGAACCTCAGAAAACCCCCCCCACATATTGCCATGAGCTTTGCCCGTGCTCCTAGCACAGGACAAACAGTTTCTCTCTGTTGCAGTATGCGGCTGCAGTGCAGTTGGGACGCTGCCGGGAGGCTGTGACTCCGCTGGGAGGTGTTTCTGCAGACCTGAGTTTGCTGGGCCACGGTGTGAGCAGTGCAGTCCTGAGCACCACTCCTACCCCCACTGCTACAGTAAGGACGTTAATATTCAGTTCCTGCTGGTCTGTCACTTTCTGAAAAACATGCCTATTTTTGCAAGGCTTTGGTGTTTCTCAAAATCAAAACCCACGTGGTTTGCACTGTGAATTTGGCAGGCTTGTTCTGGAGGTCATGGATCATGCCAAAGGCTGGAAGACAAAGCAGTTTTTATCAGTCACACTTCCTCATCACAACGCTGCTGTGACCTGGTGTCTCAGCTCATGCCTTTTTTTGTCTCTCTTTTTAATGCATTAACCTACTAAACTACTGAGGAACGTTGAACGTGCTGTAAAAAACCCTCAGTGGCATTTTGCCGGTGTGTCTATAACTCTAGCTGAAAATATTGCCTGTTTTTCCAGGGGATTAAGAAATTAATTTAGTTCTGATGCAAATGGCTAATTCCTGTGGGCCTGAATGACAGTTCAGACCAGCAGTGGTTGGCCACAGATCGCACATCCATCAGACTATCGAGAGTCCTGCTCTTACAGCTTGCTCCTGCGATTCCCGGGGTGCGGTGGACAACAACTGCAGCCCAGCTGGCCAGTGCCGATGCCATGTGAATTTTGCAGGACACACCTGCAACCAGTGTGCCCTGGGCTTCTACGGGTACCCCAGCTGCACACGTGAGTAACCACTGTTAGATCTCAGGGGAGGGAAGCGAATAGCTGCTGCTGCTACTGGTTTTGTAATGATTTTTCCTTTCCATAACCCATCTCCCAGGGTTGTATATGAATATAGTTGGATCTTGCAGCAGGAATCAGTTTTCCTGTGCACAGTTCACTGGGCTACGTC
Organism: Haliaeetus albicilla; assembly: GCF_947461875.1. Taxonomy (NCBI): domain Eukaryota; kingdom Metazoa; phylum Chordata; class Aves; order Accipitriformes; family Accipitridae; genus Haliaeetus; species Haliaeetus albicilla. Next base: position 4,491,038 of record NC_091484.1, read on the forward strand.
ATCTGACAGGCACGCTCTATAATGAGTAAACATCTCGAAGAAATGCTTCCCCAAAGCCTGTGCGATTTGTCTCCCCCAGTTCATTCACAGTCACTAACAGCAGGAGCTTGGGTCTGCCTGCTCATTTTGGAAATAAAACCCAGTCTGGATGAATGGCCTCTAATCCAGCGACCTATTAATTAACAGACCTACAGAGTATGACTTGGGAAGCAGCTGTGGTTCGGACTGTCTCTCTGAAAGCATTGGGTGCAGATGCACATAAAACATGCGCTGAATTGCATCTGCCTGTCCTCAGGCTTGAGTGCCTGCAGCCAGAGAGAGCAGGGCTCTGAGTGGGGTAAGCGAAGTCTCAAACCACATGTTCAGATTATACCCTGGTGCCATGAGATGCTCAGATGTGGCTCACATGACACATCCAGGCTCTTCACGGCTTACTCCACCTTGGTTCATGCCAATGCAAAGGAGGAGCAACTGTGCTGAAACCAACAGGACTATGGTTGTACACAGGGTGAACAATGAGGATCAGGATTTGAGGTCTCATGTCAGCCCTAAATTCAAGGTATCTGCTGGCATGGTGAGAGCTTTGCATCAGGAAATGGTAGAGTTTTTGATTCTTGGAGAAGTGAGGAAGGGGGTCAGCAGAACTGCCACCTTGGACTTCTGGAGGGCAGAGTTTGGCCTGTTTAGGAGACTGTTGACAGAGTCCCTTGGGAGGCAGTCCTGAAGGGCAAAGGAGTCCAGGAAGGCTGGACATTCTTCAAGAAGGAAATCTTAAAGGTGTAGGAGCAGGTGTCCCTATGTGCCAAAAGACAAGCTGGCGGGGAAGAAGAGCGGCCTGGCTGAACAGAGAGCTTTGGCTGGAACTTAGGAAAAAAAGGAGACTTCATGACCTTTGGAAGAAGGGGCAGGCAACTCAGGAGGACTACAAGGATGTTGCGAGGTTATGCAAGGAAAAAATTAGAAGGGCCAAAGCCCAACTAGAACTTACTTGGGCTACTGCTGTAAAAGACAATAAAAAATGTTTCTAGAAATACATTAGCAACAAAAGGAGGGCTAAGAAGAATCTCCATCCTTTATTGGATGCGGGGGGAAACATAGTGACAAACGATGAGGAAAAGGCTGAGGAACTTAATGCCTTCTTTGGCTCAGTCTTTAACAGTAAGACCAGTTGTTCTCCAGGTACCCAGCCCCCTCAGCTGGAAGACAGGAACAGGGAGCAGAATGAAGCCCCCATAATCCAAGGGGAGATGGTTAACAACCTGCTACACCACTTAGACACACACAAGTCTATGGGGCTGGACGGGATCCACCCAAGGGTACTGAGGGAGCTGGTGGAAGTGCTCACCAAGCCACTTTCCATCATTTATCAGCAGTCCTGGCTAACTGGGGAGGTCCCAGTTGACTGGAAGTTAGCAAATGTGATGCCCATCTACAAGAAGGGCTGGAAGGAGGATCCAGGGAACTACAGGCCTGTCAGTCTGACCTTGGTGGCGGGGAAGATTATGGAGCAGATCATCTTGAGTGCTATCATGTGGCATGTACAGGACAACCAGGTGATCAGGCCCAGTCAGCATGGGTTTATGAAAGGCAGGTCCTGCTTGACTGACCTGATCTTCTATGACAGGGTGACCCACTTAGTGGACAAGGGAAAGGCTGTGGATGTTGTCTACCTAGACTTTAGTAAAGCCTTTGACACCGTTTCCCACAGCATTCTCCTGGAGAAACTGGCTGCTCATGGCTTGGACAGGTGCACTGTTTGCTGGGTAAAAAACTGGCTGGATGCCGAGCCCAAATTGTGGTGGTGAATGGAGTTAAATCCAGTTGGTGGCCGGTCATAAGTGGTGTTCCCCAGGGCTCGGTATTGGGGCCAGTTCTGTTTAATATCTTTATCAATGATTTGGACAAGAGGATCGAGTGCACCCTCAGTAAGTTTGTAGATGACACCAAGCTGGGCAGGAGTGTTGATCTGCTCGAGGGTAGGAAGGCTCTACAGAGGGATCTGGACAGGCTGGATTGATGGGCCGAGGCCAACTGTATGAGGTTCAATAAGGCTCATGCCAGGTCCTGCACTTGGATCACAACAACCCCATGCAACGCTACAGGCTTGGGGAAGAGTGGCTGGAAAGCTACCCAGCAGAAAAGGACCTGGGGATGCTGGTCGACAGCCGGCTGAATAGGAGCCAGCAGTGTGCCCAGGTAGCCAAGGCAGCTAACAGCATCCTGGCTTGTATCAGAAATAGTGTGGCCAGCAGGATTAGGGAAATGATCGGCACTGGTGAGGCTGCACTTCGAATACTGGGTTCAGTTTTGGGCCCCTCACTACAAGACAGACACTGAGGTGCTGGAGCGTGTCCAAAGAAGAGCAACGAAGCTGGTGAAGGGTCTGGAGCACAAGTCTTATGAGGAGCGGCTGAGGGAACTGGGGTTGTTCAGTCTGGAGAAAAGGAGGCTGAGGGGAGACCTTATCGCTCTCTACAACTGCCTGAAAGGAGGTTGTAGTGAGGTGGGGGTCAGTCTCTTCTCCCAAGTAACAAGCGATAGGATGAGAGGAAATGACCTCAAGTTGTGCCAGGGGAGGTTTAGATTGGATATTAGGAAAAATTTCTTCACCGAAAGGGTTGTCAAGCACTGGAACAGGCTGCCGAGGGAAGTGGTTGAATCACCATCCCTGGAGGTATTTAAAAGATGTGTAGATGTGGCCCTTAGGAACACAGTTTAGTGGTGGACTTGGCAGTTAGGTTAAGAGCTGGACTCAATGATCTTAAAGGTCTTTTCCAACTTAAACAATTCTGTGATTCTATGATTTTATCCACTTCCCTGGGCACTGCATCACTCCTGGAGCAGAGCTGCTGGTGCCTGGGCTGAGCAATGCCTGTGGCAGGTGCCCATGAGCCCAGATACTCTGAATAGCCCTCCCCAGCTCTGGGCAGAGTGTCCCCATCTCCCTCCCTGTTGGCAGTCCAACCGGAAGCCAGATGTACTATTATGTCTCCCAGTAAGAATTTACTGCTCATTAAAAAATAATCTGTGATACAGTTTCCCTGAAGCAACAAAAGAGCATCATCACCCTCTTGCACCATACTAAATGTGGACGCCTAAGCCGCGGCCAGCTGGCAGAGCGCTGCTTGCGAATGCTGATGCCGGCAATATGCCTTTGAAGAGGCTGCAGGCATAGATGAAATGGTCTCACAGGAGTTCAGTAGTCACTTTTTTTTTTTTTTTTTTTTTTGGACTCATAAAGCAGCGTCCATTGCAGAGCTGTAGAGGAGTTATGGCAAGGAAAGAAGAGGAGAACCTGATTTTATTTTTTTTTTAAAAAGTGTTGTTTTATGAACAATGTTTTGCTGTTTGCCAGTCTGGGGGTGTCAGCCTAAAATGTCCCCTTAGGTAGGGATTTGAGGAGTGCTGGCTAGCCAAGGAGGGCACGGGCAACTCCCTGACAGCTTGCTGACCTTTCATGTGATACGGCAGCAGGATCTCTACGTGCGTTCACAGGAGGCAGGTCATTCAGGAAGCAGCAGAGCCATTGCCCTGCCCTCACCCTCGGATGCTGGCAGTGCCAAGGCTGCGTTGCTGGCCCTGAGCTGCAGGCCTGCTGCCCACACGCAATGTCCACAGGGCAGATCCTGATGGCCAAATGCTGCTCTTGGGTGTTTGGGTGCAAATGGGCTTTTGTAGGGTCTGATCTGTCACTGGTTGCTGACCTTTTGGGAGTGAGATCACACATTCCCCTTTTCCTTAACCAAAACTTCTCCTTGCCTCCAGAAGTACACATAAATGTATGTGAATAGGTGTGATAAACATCGCAGCTTCTATTGTTTTTCTTTAAAGAAGGGATGTTTTTAACCAAAGGGAAAGAATGAGTGTGTATGTTATTTATAACCCATATTTCTGGCTGCTTTGATGGTGGTGAAGGTCAGGCGGACGAAAGAGATTGCTGATGAGAAGCCTTGAATGCAGGAGTCCCTGTGCCCTGCAGCTCCAGCGGTTGCTCTCCCCTCTTTTGCAGCTTGCCAATGCTCCCGGGAAGGTTCCCTGCACAGCACCTGCGACCAGGAAACGGGGCAGTGCAGCTGCCGGCCCAGAGTGACGGGACTGCGCTGTGATAGCTGCATGCCAGGCGCCTACGGATTTCCGCACTGTGAAGGTAGCCCCCTTCTCCCTGATGCGGGGGGACTCCGGTGTCTTGGGACATAGTGGTGCAGTGCTGGTAAATGGGCTTATCATCCCCCAAGAGCTTTGCAAGGGAAGAAATAACTGCCTTTAGGGACAGCTGGGGTGTGAGCTACCTCTTTAGAAATCCCTCTTTGTGCCTCTCTTTTCTAGTGGGCTCCTGTAACCCAGCAGGGCTGGTGACTGCAGATCCCTCGCTGGCCCCGGTGAGTATCAGATGAACCCACCAACCCCTGCAGGTCATTTTTGTGTGATCCCCTTTTTCTCACTTTGGGCCAAGTCCTTCCTTAAGCACAGCCTGAAAACAGCCATTACCCATGCTAGAGTAACAGACACCGCGTTCAGCCACCGTGCTGCAAATTCTTACCTGCTCTTTTTTCTCTCTCCCTTTCCCCAGGGCTCCTGCACATGTCGGGCATACGTTGAAGGCCCAGCTTGCGACAGATGCAAGCCCTTATACTGGAACCTGACTCCAGAGAACCCCTACGGCTGCCTGAGTAAGGAAATGGCATTTGCACAGCCCCAAAAAGTCCCCTCCGTGCTGTAATGGTGCAAGACCCAAACCCAAGCCAGTGGGGACCATCATTGCTGGATGGAAGCAATGCCCTTCCTTCCATCTTCACCCTGAGGTGACATGTCAAAGCTGGAGTCGTCTGAGTAATGCCACTTGGACCGAGGAAAGGCTGGAGCCTGGAGGTTTTTGCTTGGAATGAAACACAGAGCTCATGCAATGAGTTGTGCCATTCTCAGCCCTCCCTGCAGACTTTGCACACTTAATTTTTCATGGCCAAATGTGCAGAAAAGGCAAATGTCTTTGGTAGTTGCGTCCTCAACAGTAACTGTCCAAAATTAAATGTGAGCCCTTGTGCAGCACTACGCTCTACTTGACCAGTTTCCAGCCTCTCTTATCCCTGCCGGTATCCTCTGGTGTGGTGGGTACTGTCCCCCATTGGGCTTCTTCTTAGAGGCTGATTGATCTTTTGGCTTTCTTGTTCATCTCCCTGTCTCCAGGCTGCAAGTGTGATACCAAGGGCACCGTCAGCGGAATCGCGGAGTGCCAGCAGGTAGGTTTGCTCCTCTTTGCTTTCAGGCACCTCTGAGTGTGTGCTGTGTTGGGAGTGTTTCAGCTCCATCTCTCCCAGCAGCTGCTGGAGAGGCCTGTCCTGACGCCGAGTTCTCAAAGGTTGCACCACAATCTGGGCTTGCATGAGAACATAGGATTAAGACCTGTCATAAATTAAGCACCTAAATATTTCAGGGTCTGGCCCAGGATGCCTGGATTTTTGTTTGCTTGCATTGTTGGATAATTTAACTTATCTGGCCCACCCACGCACAGGAAGCAGTGTAGAGCATGACACTCAAAATGCTTGTCCAGTGTCTCAGACTAGGATCCAAATAACTGAGAAATGGCTTGGCCGTGACGAGCAACGGGAGGGAATGAGCTTCCATGCCTGCTTCTCCTCTAGGGTGACGGGCAGTGCTTCTGCAAACCGAACATCTGCGGCCAGTTCTGCTCGGCATGCAAAGACGGCTACTTCAACATGGAGAATGCAAATTACTTTGGCTGCCAAGGTGAGCCCCCGTCGTGATGTGTTGGGTGAGGGAGGGGGCCACAAGTGGCTCTGCATATACCAACTGACTGTTGGCCTTGGAGAAGGGGCAGGAGATGTCCCACCTCTTGCTTTTGATCATACCATGGCCCAGAGCAGGGGCTGGGTCTTGCTGTGGTTCTGGGGACCGGAGTTCACACTTTTAGTAGCGTTGGACATGGGTCCATCAGGCTGGGGAATGGAAGGCCAGGAAAGGTGTCCCTTTGGGTGCTAGAAACCGGTGTGTTGTAACCACTGGCCATGTGCCTGCAGCTCTACCCCTTCCTCCTGTTGGGAGCAGGTGGGCATGGACATGTGGGGTCGGCTGCTCTCCATCGTGCCCATGGGAAGCAGGGAAGGAGAAGATCCGGCCATTCTCAGCTGGCCCACGCAGTCCTGGCAGGGCTGGGAAGAGGCAGCAAGGCTGCTGCTGGCGGCAGAGCTGCGGCACCCAGCCATGAGGGTTTGCAGACCTTGTTCCTCCCGCAGCCGTCAGCTGTCTGGAAATAACTCGGCACTGAGGTGGAAGAGGAGCAGATCCAAGTGGGGCCGGGGCCAATATGAAAACGGATACAATGGAATAAAAATAGTGGCCCCGGCCTCCCCACCCGCTGGGGTGCGCCTTTGATTAGTGACCAGGAGTTGTTAGTGCGGCGGGAATGTAAACAGGCGCTTCCTGCCCACAGGCTGCCAGTGCGACGTCGGCGGGTCCCTGGGGCCATCCTGTGAGGAGCGGAGCGGAGCCTGTCGCTGCCGGCAGAGCACACGCGGCCCCACCTGCACCCAGTAAGCTGCTAGCAGGAGATGCACCTTGGAGCACTCTGCCTTCCCTTCGCTCCCTCGGGGATGGTGTCCTCTGCCACCACAGGGATGGGGACCTCATCGTCTGGGCTGCTGCCACATCGGCCGCGTGCCTGGCGGAGGTGTCCTCTTGCCTCTCCCTCCAGGTAGCCCAGCAGGTAACGGTGCTCCCTCTCTTCCCCAGACCTGCGCTGGACCATTATTTCCCTGACCTTCACCACTTGAAATTCGAGCTGGAGGAAGGCACCACGCCGGCTGGCCGGGCTGTGCGCTTCGGCTACAACCCCTTGGAGTTTGAGGGCTTCAGCTGGCGAGGATACGCACAGATGTCCTCCATCCAGGTACGCCTGGTGTCTCCAGCCCAGCCCAGCTCTCCCTGGGGAGGATGCAGCTGGTGGAGGACTGACGTGCTTTTGGCACATATCTTTCACCCCGAGTGCTTCTCAAACCCCCAAAGTCACATGATGGCCAACATAAACAAGCACAGTGTATATATAGCCTGTTTGCGCAGATATTTCCTGTAGTGCTGGGGATGGCATAGACTGATGAGGGGAAAGATCCTAAATTGGGAATCCCCTGACATCCTAATCCATTTAGACAAAGGGGGTAGCTTGGTGATTACTTACAGGGATGTCTATAAACACTGTCTCTGGGTTTCCTTGTGGCTCTTTCATCTGACTCTGCTCTTTCCTGCAACTCTCTGCATAACCTTCCCTCCCTTTTCCAAAAATAAATTACCTCCTCCTTAGCTGCCGTGTTCAGCTTGGACCTCTTGTTACCATTCTGCCTCTGCTCTTGCTCTTAGCTGTTTTGCTGTGGCGATGGTTTACACTAATCTGGAGTTGTCTAAGCACTAGAAGTGAAGCTATTTCGTCTGTTGACCCTTTTTTCTCCTCAGTGGATTCTTCCTCTGCATGGTCCCCATGGAAGTGTTGCCTGTGTGTGCGTTTAGGAATGGGGTGCAGGGCAGCAATTCTCGGACTGTTGTCCCATGTAAGATGCTCCTTATTCTGGTGCATGTACTTTCAGTTTTCTTCACTTTTTCATGCTTAGGTAAAATAGTAGAGGGGCCAAATGCGTTAGCCATTTCCCATTGAATTTGTAGGTAGGAGCTAAGCAATGAACTCCTGTAGGCTCCTTTGAGAAAACCCCAGCCTTACAGCTTAAGGATGGAGCTCGTGCTCAAGCTCATGGCTTTTGTTTTGCATTCAGTGTTGGCGTTTGAGATAGAAATAGGCCTTTATAGAAGGGCTAGGACATGGCTTTTTGCTGGCAGGTCTCGCCTGTAGTTTGCTCTCTGCAGGGTCCTTCCAGTTTGCTCTCTGGTAGGAAGCCGGTGTGTAACTGGAGCTTTGAAGAACACAGAGCCCTCATTAGGAGTCTCCCTGGGCAGAACCCAGCTTTTAGGCAGGAGGGTGTTTAAGCAGAGGCTTAGATCTCTTTGAAATGGGTCAGACTTAAGCATCTCCCTAACTGGGGTCTTGCCGAACAACATCCACACAGATGGAGGCCTGACAGCGCCCATCAGTGGCACACTCCGTTAGCACCACTAGTCCTTAGCATTGCAGGTTCCTGAGGACAAGGCATCAGCTCAATTTGCAGCCTCCTCTGTAGGCATCTGGGCAGAGCCCCGTAAATACAAGGGCAAGCGCTTCAGCGTTTGGTGCCTGCTGGCTGGTTACGGCACACTAAGCCCAAAAGCAACACGCCGATAACAAAAGCAAGAACTTAAAACCTTTCCTCTGGCATGGCCTGTGCCCCAGGATAGCCGAACCACCCTGCTGTGCCACAGTGTCTTCCAGATGTGATCAGAGCTCTTCCACCTACTTCCTCCAGGCAGGTCGCTCCCTTGGTGTCTGGCCCCAAAAGGGACAGCGTCGCAAGGCACCCATGCCATGACTGCAGTAGGGCCAGCGTGCTTGTCTCCTCCTTGCGCTGTGGCATGTTGCTTTGGGAGCAGTGAGCCGAGCGGCTGCGCTTGGGCTGGTAGCTGTCGGCGGTGGAGGTAATTGAAGGTGTGCTCTGCTTCTCTCCCCTTTCTCTCTCCCACCAGCCCAAGGTAGTGGTGACTCTCAATGTGACCTCCCCCGACCTCTTCCGCCTCGTCTTCCGCTACGTCAGCCGGGGGCCCGCCAGTGTGGAAGGGAGGGTCTCGGTCGTTGAGGAAGGAAAGTTTAATGTTTGTGGCAACTGTAAGTGCATTTTTCACTTCTAGACTAACTCAGAGCATCCCACACTGCAACGCTGCTCCTCTGCCCCTTCTCCTGCCCCAGGTGTGCCCGTCGCAGGTGTGCCCATCTCAGGTGGCCGGCCAGTGCCGTGCCATGGGATGGCAAGGGAGGGGGAAGAGAGGCAGGCAGGCAGGCAGGTAGGCAGGCGGGTAAGGCTCTCCCGCAGAGCAGGTGAGCAGCCAGGAGCTGGCCCCCCAGTGACATGTGCCCCGTGTGCTTTTTTGCTTTTTGCAGAATAAAATCAGAGTCACTGTAGACGTGAAGGAGGCAGAGCTCTATCTGTTCCATGTCATCCTGAGGTATATTAATTCAGGAGGGGCCACTGTGTATGGCAAAATTACAGCTTATCAGCCACGAAGGAGAGGTAAGGATCCCAGACTGCTCTGCTCCCCTGCACCATCGCCACCTCCTCCCCATCCCAGGCAACCTTCTACATCATCCTTTCCAGAAGATACTTCCATATGGCTTTACCCCATTAGTCCTGCCCTTCCAGTTGAAAGGCCGATTTGAGTTTGCAGCTCCCCCTATTTAACAAAGCAGCAGCAAGCTGGCCTCCTGTCCTGGGGCTGCACACTGAGGACTGTTAGCAGCCAGGCTGGTGTGAGATAAGACTGCTGTACGATTTGATACAGCCTTTCCAGCATGGGACAAGATCACCTCAGTGTCCCAGGCAGAACTGAGCTGAGTTTCCATGAAATCGGAGTGGGCCATGTGCTGGGAACTGGATCCAAACTTTGGCAGCTGGACGTGGTTTTATTTCACAGGTGCCTTCATGTGGCAGTCCTGCCCTTGCCTTGTGCTTCTCCCAAACCAGGCTTCTGGCTTCACACGTGGTGTGGAGTTTGGAAGTGACATGGAATTGCACGTGTTATACAGGCATTGCACTCTGGTGCAATGTCTTCTCATCAAGCCATGAGCTGCTGGAGAAGAAGACCCACCAAAAGATGGCTGAACAAGCCTAGAGATGTGGACAACAAATATTCTGGGAATCAGTATGAGCAAGACTGCATGGGGACAGACCTGAGGCCATGCAAGTGCCCTAAGTGGGTGGTTGACTGATTGATTTTACCCCTTCTGATGCTACAGCCGCATCATCCTGCTGAAGCTCTTCCTCCAGATCATACGTGCACAGCACAAGGCTGTCAACACCAGCTACCTAATTTATCAGTGTGTGAAGTTCTCTCCTCTGTCTTGAATTGACATAGAAGGTGTTTTGCCTTTGATGTGATATGCAAGGTTTGAAAAGCCAAGATACTATTTTTCTCCTTTTTTTTTTTTTTTTTTGAGGGGAAAAATACCTGGTTATTTTTATAGCCAGTCATATTACACAGCAGAAAGACAAGAGAAGCATGAGCCATGCTCATGCTTCAGGATCCCACCAAAGGTCAGGAAGTATTTAATCTGTCCTATCCAGCAGCAGAGCAATGTGCTTCCCTCCTTGCTCAGAAGCAACATTTGATTTTTCTAGCGCTGAAGGCAAGCTGCCAGACTGATGCACCAGCAATGAGATCCAGGAGGGCAGCTTTCTTGATAGGCCAGATTGGCTCCAGAAATACTGAGCCACGTTCTGCCCAGGTGGAATGGGCTTCACATGGTAAAGGACAAGCAGCCTGGAAAGAAGATAAGTTGGAAGATGTGGCTTGCAAAAAGAGAAGCGTTTTCTGAATATATGCTTTGCAGACTGGTTTCTCCCACCCCACCTGCGGAAGCCATCTCAGTTTGAGTTGTGTCTCATCTCAAAGGGATGTGAAAATTCAGCTTGTCAAGAAATCTACCCCATTGCTTGTTCAGGGAAATCTCTTCATTCCTTGCATCCTCACCTCTGCTTCCCATCTGAGAAAGCAAGGGCTCAGCCTCAGCTGATGCCAGGCCTGTTGCAGAGGGAGCACACCTGGGAAGGGGCCGACCCATCCCAGCAGTAGCGCAAGCCCTTGCTTTAGCTTCTGGTCCTCTGCATTATACCTTGATGTCCATGTACCACACCAGGATAGTCAGTGTGCCACATTCCCCACTTCTTTCTTCATCTCATCTGCTCGCCTCGCAGCCATACTCAGTGAATCCCTCTCACCTGTGCTCTTCAAAATGCTCCTGAGACTGCTAGACAGGCAGACGGTCTGCTTCTAGGTGCTGTATCATTACTGCATCCATAGTTAATGAATTCAAAGGTTATGGGACTGTGTCAGCTGAGCCAAGGAGCTGTTCAACAGCAGTAGGATCAGGCCTTAAACCCATTCTGTCCTGTCAGTTAAAATTAATGTCTAAATCTCAGATGCAGAGAGTGTGGCTGGCAAGAAAGACAGGAGCACAGGTTGGGGCTTTGAGAGTTTGCCAGAAGACAAGTATCTCGCCTGTGGAGCTGGGGTCAGAATATCCCTGAGGAGGAACGTATCTCAGTGATTCTTTTTGTCTGTCTCAGAATAAATTCTTCACAGATGAGTTCCTTCCTTCTCTAGCTAGCAAAACACTCCTTGGCATGCAATACTCCCTGCTTTGCAGTCTGGGGATACAGAGCACACTGTGAGAGCTGTGGATTAGCACTAAGGATTGTAGTGATTTATGTTTTTTCTCCCATTAAGCTACTGAGCAGATTCAGAGTGGATATCTCTGTTACGGGACAGTGTGGGATTGTGGTGCATCTGCTATGACAGCGCCAAGAGAGCAGGAGCCCAAGACTCCTCGCTGCACTACAGAGCTGCTTCTCTGAACGTAGCCTCCTATTTGCAGCCCCAGGTTTTCCATCCCAGTCCCTTCACAGCCTCTCATCCCTCCCGCTCCAGGTACAGAGCAGACCAAGCAGATTGTCTTTGCTCCCAGCACGGAGCCAGCCTTTGTCACCGTGCCCCAGAACAGCTTTGGGGAGCCCTTCGTACTCAACCCCAACACCTGGTCTCTGGTTGTTGAAGCAGAGGGTGTGCTGCTGGTAAGGACCAGCCCCCATGCTCCATCGACCATAGGGAGCTTCTGCAGCTCCCTGGGGGCAAGTGTCCCAAACATAACGAACTCTCCCATCTCTCCTCCTAGGACTATCTTGTTTTGCTACCCAGCTCATACTATGAAGCTCCAATACTGCAGCTAAAGGTCACGGAGCCATGTACCTACCAGCCAGCCCCAGAACAAGCCACCCAGAAGTAAGGATCTCCATGTCTTTGTGCTGTGTGGGACCTACTCAGCTCCTCTTGGCCTGGGGTTAAGAAATATATACAGTCCACGCTCTGTGAGGGTCTGGATGCAATAAAACCGCTCAGTGGAGGACTTTGCTGTGATTGATAAAGCCCACTGAACCTATGCTGTCCCAGAAAGCCAACACATAGATCTCATCCATGTCACAGTCAGTCTGTGTGTTCATGGACCTGGAGGGCCAACTCATCCAGTAAGACCATAGCCCTCTCCTCTGCTAGGCTGGGGTCCCAGTGCTGGGTTGTATGTTAGTCAACAGCCCTGGAAAATGGCTATAATAAGTTAGGTCTTGCTGGACTATTTAAAGTGAATGGGCAGAGCATGGTAGTGTGTAGAGCATCTCAGTGCATCTGCTTGCTCTGCCCAGAACCTCTGTCCGTCTTGGCAGGAAGGCTGGTTGGGCTCTGGACACCAGTTGTCCCTTCCACTATAGCAATGGTCCCCAGGATAAAGCACATTGCAAGGAGAGAAGTTTTTGGGTTTTACTGCCATTGTGGGTCCTATAATACAGAATCTCTTGCTCCACACTAACTAGAGATGTTCCTTTGGGCGGTGGAGCCTTCATGTTGGACTAAAGCCTTTTGCAAATCTTGCTGGTATCAGGCTGCATGGGTGCTCTTGGCTCTTAACAATTGTGATGTAACAACCATACTTTGCAATTTTTTTCTTAATGTTTTTAGCTGCCTCTTGTATAAGTACCTGTCTGTAGATGGCTTCCCTGCTGCGTCAGGCGTGGATGCGGTGTGCAGGCTGGACAACCGGTTACCCAGAGTGTGTCCCACAGAACAGCTCACCCCCTCCCATCCGCGGATGGCAACATGCAGCGGCAGTGATGTGAGTGGCACTTCTGTTTCATCCCTCTCGTGGGCACTGCGGCACTCATCCCTCTGCTCCCACCATCTGGTGCTTTACATACAACCAGGCAGGTTACCAGAAGGGCTTTGCACCCACGTGCACCCCGCTGTTGCCCCATCACTCTTGCAGCTGTGTGCTTGTGTGCCCTGTTGTTCAAGGCACCCAAAAGCAGTATCTCGCATGCAAAGGGCTTGCAAGGACATGGTAAGAGTTGTCCTGTTGTCCCCTGAGCTGCAGAGGAGGCTGGTTTGTAGTACAGGCATCCTGCACAGGCTCGCTATGGGGAGTGGGACAGGAGACCCTCACTCAGCATCTCTCTGCCCTCCAGGTGGAAGTCCAGCTGTCCCTGCCTATTGCCCAGCCCGGGAAATATGTGCTGGTGGTGGAGTACGCCAACACCAATGCTTTGCAGACGGTGGGCATTGCTGTGAGCTCGCCGCACTTAGCCATGCAGCAGGGCACATTCATCTTCTACCCGTGTGTCTACAGGTATGGTTATCTCTGAGACAGGGAAAGGGACAGGCAAGGACAGGCTCCCCCTGGTTGAGTTTTTTCTGCTTTATCACATGAACAAAGCAATGCCTCAGTGTTGTACATCTAAGCTGTGTATGTCCAAACTCATTCTAGCTGGACATGGATTTTAGTGACAGGCCATCTCTGGGAGATATGTACCTGTGGCAACATAGTCCTCTAATGCCTCTGCCAGGAGATAATCTGTTGCATCTGTTTACAGCTGGATACATTGGTAGAGGTCCTTGATTTAGGGAATGGCCTACAGGCAGGTTTATTGGAGCTGTTGGTGCAGGTCAAACCTTGTCCCTTACTGTGGAAGTGTCTGACTTCAGACTGCAACCTTTGCAACAGGAAACAAATGTCTGGGGTGTCCTTGGGAAAATTCACTCTTATGACTTGCCAGAAAAGGCATCAAAAAATTTCCAGGGACTTTGTATAAATACCTTCAGGACATACAGCTGGCAAGACAAGAAATAGGTCATGACCCAGCTCAAGGCTGGCTTCAAAATCTGTGTTTCTCTTACAGTTTCCTTTGTCGAGGGATTGCTGTAGATTCCCAGAGCCGCATGGCAACTTTTGAACTTACCTCTGAGGCCACCATTCGGTTCACCTCTGATCTGGCTGACTTCTTTCTGGTAAGCCTCCTTGCGACAGCAGCTCTGTTGACGGGTTGCAAGGAGGAAGACAGGAGCGGCATTGTAGAAGGGTTTTCTAGTCCTGTTTGGACTGGATACTAGATCTTAGTCTATGTCATTAGCAGTCCAAGGTGGAGACTGGTCAGTGCTGTGTTTTGAAGTAGATCATGGGACTGGGATTTAGGAGAAGATGGGGAGAAGAAGCTGCTCTGGGCGGAGGGAGCTCTGCAGCAGTGTGGTAGTGCCTCTTCCTATTTTACCTTGAAGAAATTCACAATTGCTTAGCCAAGGATAGAAGAGTCCCTGAAATATTTGGAGCTCCTAAATGCCTTAGGGCTTGTGCTAAGGAAGAAGGGGCAGTAAACAGACATGTGGCCTGCCATGCGTTAGCTGAAGTGTCTGTATCAGAGGTGCTTAGTGTGGTCAGCCTGATCGGTGGCGGGCTCAAAAACTGCTGTAGGCTCCCAGTGGGAGAAGCTGTCATGTAACGGGGCGTCTCTTTCTTTCACGTGTGGCAGCACAAAGTGTACCTCATACCCGCTGCACAGTTCACCATGGAGTTCATCGAGCCAAAGGTTCATTGCATCAGTGTTCATGGCACATTCTCATCCAACAGGTAAGAGTCTCAGGTCCCTCAGGGTTTTACCATGAATGTGGCTGTTTCCAAAAGCAATTGCTTCCCCCACTTCCCTCAGGTTTGGAGCCTTTTCAGTTCTTGACACAGTAGAAAGAAAGCTCTGGCTGAGGTGAAGCGCCTTGCCCGTCTCCACCAAGCAGGTGACAATGGAGTAAGGACTGGAAGTCAGGCTGCTGGTCCTTTATCTGAATGCCACACTGCCTCCTGTGGCAGACACTCAAGTGTCATCCTGAATAGCCTTTCCTGTGCCTTGGTCGCATACAGCAAGAGACGCTCGCTGTATCCGAATTCTTGACGCTGCTTTGAATCAATATTTGCACAGGAATTAGCCTGTGCAAGATTCCTGTTCATCACACCGAGCCTGTGTCCCAGAGCCTGAGGGGTGCTGGTAGAAAGCTCTCCCTCGGCAGGCATGCTTCATAATCTGCTAGGTGTTACAGGGCGTGCTTCTGCCACCACGACCCCCATAGCCTCTCTTTTTCCTTGTCAGAAATCTTTACATCCCATTTTCTGCTTGTCTTGCAGCAGCTCCTGTGTTCCCTCAAGGTTCCTGAAGCTTTCTCAGTCGATCATTTTGGAGGGGGGCCAGGCTCTGCCCATTGCTCCTGATGTCCCCCTGGCTCAGGCAGTCCACGTGGCTCCAGCCGGCGTCCCAGTGGAGCCTGCACCTCGGCCTCCCACGGCGGTGGACCCCACCACAGAGCTCATCCTCCTGCAGCCACCACAGGTAGTGGCATGGGTATGGGTTGGGGTGGTTTGCTGGTGCTGTGACACCAGACACTTGGGGCATAGAGGAGTTTTCCTTCTCTATTCAGTAGCTTTAGCAATTTAGCAATTAGCATTTTCAGAATTTAATCGGTACTTTAAACTTGTCTCTCAACCTGTAATTCCTGTGGACTCTCCTGTCTTAGCTCCATCCTGCTTGGTTCTCTGGGCTCCCAGGAAAAGCCTTACAGGTGGCACGGTTAGAGGGGGGGAGTGTAAAGAGGAGGGGGATTGATTCAGCAAAAGTCTTAAGACCTGACAGCTGTGCAAGAAGAGCACAAATTTGTGCAGTAATAAAAAATATTCCAGCTGCGAGTGCAGCTGTAAGATGTGGGGGTTTGTCTCTTTGTTCTCCTGTTTCGGGCCAGGCTGCTGTTGTGTTTAACAGCCGGATCCAGACCCTGGGACGCTATGCTTTCATCCTACACTATTACCAGCCCAACCATCCCACCTTCCCCGTGGAAGTGTTAATCAACGGTGGGCGTATCTGGCAAGGTGAGAAGAGCGGGGACCTGGGGGAAGCTGCTGGTAGGCAGAAGCCCTGGAAAGTTCTTCATGCCAGAGGATAACTGTGGGTTCTCTGAGGAGTGCAAAGATGAAGCAAGACTGACTCATCTCTTCCAAGCTGGGAGGGTGTGATGGGGACTACAGGGGAAATGTGGGACCAATACATTTGTTGTCTTTTCAGGTCAGACCAATGCTACTTTCTGCCCACATGGCTACGGCTGCCGGAGCCTGGTAGTTTCCGAGGACCAGATTATCCTGGATGTTACCGATAATGATCTGACTGTGGTTGTTCGAGTGCCAGAGGGCAAGCAGCTGTGGCTGGTGAGCCTCTCTCTGGGAAGCTCCCAGGGCATGCTGGACCAGGCTCCAGCAGGGCTAGAGTTTGTCCTTAGGGATTTTTGTCACTGTGTGACCACAGGAATGTTTCCCACCATCACTCAGTTTCTGAATTGCCCTAGAAAGTTGCAATCTCCAACCTTAGTGGTGTAGAATTGAGGGCAGAATTCTCAGAGACAGGATCTCTATATGACAGTTATTCTTTGCTGTGTGGTTTTGATACCAAAACAAGGCGAAGCTGAAGCTGTTGTTTTGCGTACATAGCTTGTGAAAATCCAGAATAAGCCTTATTCCTGCCCCAGCAATACTTTGCACTTGCATAGCATTGTTTGGCCAGGCAGGCCTCATCATGGGAGCAGGTAGCCATTGTTATCCTCAGGGAACAGGACTAGAGGATTGACCAAAATTCAGATAAATGGCTGAAAGACAGAATTGGAACCCAAGCGCCTTAATGTCTAGGAGTCTGAGATGACAGTGACTGCCTCTGTGCTGAAGCACAGCCAATGCTGCCCTTTTGGGGTATCCTGACTTTTTTTACTCCAGTGAATTTGGGCCACTTCTCACATAGAGCATTAGAGTAGATGGACCCTGATGGAAAGACCCCAACAGAGAGGTGATCCCTGCTCTTCCAAGTACTTGGGTGGTTTGTGTGCTATGTTCTGTCCCAGCAAGGGATGAGCTGATGAGAAGTTGGTGCATTTGGACTTTTGAGTGAGCTCATTTTGGACTGCATCTGTCTGGCTCAGCTAAGGAGCCTGGCTCACCCATCTCATCCTCGCTTTGCAGGATTACATCCTTGTGGTGCCTGAGGACAGCTACAGCTCTCAGTACCTGCAGGAGGAACCCCTGGACAAGTCCTACGATTTCATCAGCAGCTGTGGCATCAACAGCTTCTACATCAAGTGAGACCCTTGGCTTTGGGTGGCTGCTCTACTGTCCATGGGCTGCACACTCCTCAGGGAGCAAAAACCCCTTCCCTTCTTGGGCCCTGTGTGTGGCAGGGGAGGCATCTGGTTAAGGCTTTCCTTATCTAATGACCAAACCTGTGGGTATTTGGGGGATCTCAGTGTCACAGGGCTGTCCCTACCACTAATTCAGTACCCGTTGCTGCAGGATGTCCTGCTGGATCTGGGGGTGGTGAGGAGGCTGTGGGGAGTGTGCAGCACAGTGATTCCTCCTGCCTTCCCCTGCAGCCCCAGCACATCGTCGAGGTTCTGCCGTGACTCTGCCATCTCGCTCTCCCTCTTCTACAACAACGGGGCACAGCCCTGCCGGTGCCATGAGGCAGGGGCACGGGGCAGCCAGTGCGAGCCCTTCGGCGGGCAGTGTCCCTGCAAGTCTAATGTCATCGGACGAGAGTGCTCCCGCTGTGCCACCGGCTACTGGGGCTTCCCCAACTGCAGGCGTGAGTTGTCCCATCTCCCACTCTGCTTTCCCAGCACTTGCTGTTTTGCCTCTTACAGGGCTGAGGCTGGTTTGGGAAATGGCTGCATTTTCCAGCCCTGTAGTGGCTCCATTTGCATGAAAACAGCCCAGCTGCCCGCAGAGCAGTTGAGCTCTGCATCCATTGCCTCATGCTCTCCTTGGGCTGCCTGGGTCTTGCTCCCCCAAACACAGCCCCTTTTCTGCGCCTTCCAGCATGCAACTGTGGGACACGTCTTTGCGACGAGGTGACAGGGCAGTGCATCTGCCCTCCACACACCCTGAAGCCAGAGTGTGTCATCTGTGAGCCCCAGACCTTTGGCTGCCACCCCCTCATCGGCTGCGAGGACTGCAATTGCTCTCGGCCTGGCGTGCAGGAGCTGACGGAGCCGGGCTGCGACGTGGACAGCGGGCAGTGCAGGTGAGGGAGCTCTGTCCCAGTGCAGGGCACGTCTGGCAGCATCCCCAGTCCCTGCTGGAGTGATGGGACTTGTTAGCAGGTTACAGGGAGGAAACATGCAGGATGGGGAAATCCTCATCAGCACTGTGTCCCTGCCAGTGTGGGTGAAGCTCTGAAAGCCCAGCTTCTCCCCACACAGCAGCATGAGACAGGTTTCTAATGCTGCAGCTCTTGCATCCCATCCAGGTGCAAGCCCAATATCATAGGGAGACAGTGTGACCTCTGTGCCCCTGGCTTCTACCACTACCCCAACTGCCAGCGGTGTGACTGCCACCAGGCTGGTACCGAAGCAAGCGTGTGCGACCCAGTCACAGGGCAGTGTCACTGCAAGGTCAGTCCTTCGATGCCTTCACGTGATGTGTTTCTGTTCAGCTCAACTCTCCTGCTCTGGCAATACAGCTGGTTCAGCCTAGGGGGGCTGTGGGTGTCTGGCGTGCTGGGAGGGAGCATGGCTTGAGAAGGAGAATACCTGTGTGCTGAGTTGCAACCAGCTCGCCCCATGTGTTGGTGGGTTCGGAGCACCCTGGAAGGCTCCTTCTCCCATCTTTCCTGGCCATGAAGGCCTACTCTGGGCTGTCTCTGCAGAGACAGACAGTCTAAGTCCAGCCCCGTGTCAGAGCCTGTTGCAGGTAAAGCTGTCAACCCTGTTGACAACCTCCTCCTGCTTCTGTGTGACAGCAATGACCTAAACTGCTGCTGAGTTACCTACTCCAGCCCCTTTGCAGGGTTTGCAAGTGCTTTCTCCAGGTGAATTTAATGTTTGATGGGTGGTGTGCAAGCAAACCTGTTCAGGGACTGCTTAATCTATCTTTCAGCATCACATCATTGTGCTTTGATCGCTCATATGGCCATCTCTGTCCTCTACTAAGGTCTAGTGAGGAGCTGCTGACACTGTTGAGCATTGCTTGTCTTCCAGGAAAATGTGGAGGGCCCGAGGTGTGACCAGTGCCGCCTGGGGACGTTTTCTTTGGATGCCAGCAACCCCAAGGGCTGCACCAAGTGTTTCTGCTTTGGTGCGACAAATCGCTGCCGCAGTGCTGAGAAGCACCGAGCTGAGGTGAGAGGGGCTGGGCACTACCAGAGCCTGCAATGCAATTGTGTTCCCATCCACCTGGCTCCCTACTGCCCTCGGGTCTCTGTCCTGCATTAATCCTAACCCTCTGGAAGATACACTGTGAGAAGGGTTAGCTTTGTCTCCCTGTGCCCGTCTCCCACTTCCAGTCCTTTTTTCTGGTCTCTGGGGTCTCAGTCATGGCGTGGGGGGACTGTGGCAGGTGGGGGGCAGGGGTAGTGCTCAGCTTTCCAGTGGCTTCGTCAGGATGCATGTGAGGTTGTGAGCCCATTATCATCCCTCCTGCTGCTCTGGGACTTGCTCTTCTGAAGCATCAGCACCCAAATACATTCTGTAGCTCCACCAGAAGATCTGTGGTTGCTCTTCCCCCACAGTTCATCGACATGAATGGGTGGCTCTTGCTGAGCACTGACCGCCAGGAGGTGCCGACAACTCTGAGCCTGCGGGAGCAGCTCCTCCGTGCTGATCTCAAGAACCTCCCAGATGCCTACCAGGAGCTCTACTGGGTTGCACCCAGCTCCTACCTTGGGGACCGGGTAAGAGCACAGTGGCAGCTGAACCAGCAGTCATGCACATCCCTGACCCCACTGACTTGCAGGAACTGCTCATGCTTTGGTTAAACATGGACAGCTCTGACCCAGCTCAGTGGTGTGGACTTGCAGCAACACATGCAATTTGGCTCTCCCTTAGGTTTCCTCCTACGGTGGACACCTGCACTATGAGCTTCAATCCGACCCACGGAGGGGTGACGTGTTCATTCCCATGGAGTCCCGTCCAGACGTGATCCTGAAGGTGCAGTCCAAGAAATTCCCTGGTGCCCCCTGCTCATGCATGAGCAGGATGAGGTGGTGACTGACACCTTCCTTGCTTTTCCCAGGGCAATCAGATGAGCATCATGTTTCTGGAAAGCACCTACCCTTCCCCAGGGGAGGTACATGAAGGCCAGCTGCAGCTGATGGAGGTGAGTTTGCACACACAAGAGTGTACCAAGTTAAGTGCTCAGATGCTACTGAGAGGACAAGTCTAGTGTGTAGACAGAAGGGACAGTTGCCTTGAGGCCAGTATTTTAGGGGCTGCCTATTGCAGCAGAACTGGCTGTGAAGATCCAGGGGCTTTTTTACCTGTGCAAAGGGGAGACATCCCAGCTGCAGGGAAATGAAGGCTGGGCTGGATTTTCAGGTGCCTGTGCTTACTGCCAGTAACATCAGGTTTTCTCCCCCTAGGGTAACTTCAGGCACACAGAGACACACAACCCTGTGTCTAGAGAGGAGCTCATGATGGTGCTGGCAAACCTCGAACAGCTGCAGATCCGGGCGCTCTTCTCCCAGATCTCTTCATCCGTGTCCCTGCGCCGTGTGGTCCTGGAGATGGCAACAGATGCAGCTACAGGCATCCGTGCCAGCAACGTGGAGCTGTGCTTCTGCCCAGCTAACTACCAGGGGGACTCCTGCCAGGTAGGGGTGAAAGGGGACGTGCTGCTTCAGGCAGAGGGAGGTCAAACAGCCGCCGTTTGGGACCTCAGCCACCTCTTTGTGCTCAGTGTGGGTGGCAGCCGTGGGGTGTGGATGTTTGTGCAAAGCAGTGGTGCTAGAGTACCAGCTTCCAAGCAGACCCCTGAGGGCTTCAGTTGAAATTACAGTTTAGGTTGCGCCAGGGGAAGGAACAACATCTCCCAGGCTCCCCTACACCAGCCTGCTCCCAGCTCCCCTCCCACCACAACACAGTGCACCTGGGAGAGGTGCTGTTAGCTGCATCTGCCTTCTTGGAAGAGGCATGATGAGGAAGTCACTCAGGTGTTGCAGACCAAAATTAAGTGTATGTGGTATCTTGGAAGAATAGGTCCTTCTGTCTGGCCAGTTATCTCCTATTGACGAGGAGCAGGAAGAAACTGCACTGAAAAATCTTTATTTTTGCTTTTAATCTCTTCTCCATCGGTACAACCCTGTGGGAATTCTGTCATGGAAACTAAATTAGTCTCTTTGCCTGAATGTATCGGGCTGTTTTTCAGATCTCCATCTTTTTCTGTCTCCTCAGGAATGTGCTCCAGGTTACTACAGGGACACCAAGGGGCTCTTTCTGGGAAAATGCATCCCATGTCATTGCAACGGCCACTCAGATCAGTGCCTGCCAGGCTCTGGGATATGCCTTGTAAGTAAACAGTAAAACAGTGTGATATTTTGGAGTTGTAAGGTCTGTAGTGTGCAATTAAAAAGCTCTTCACATACTAACTGAGCTAGCAGGACCGTGACTGAATTGGAGCATTAGCTACATTTCAGGGGTGGCCCCACTTGGGGTCAGCTTAGGGTGAAAGACATTTTTGGGAAAGAGGAAGGACTGAAGCATCCAGAGATCTGGTGAGGAATTCTTTGTGCAACACACCATTTCTTGCTGTCAGTGCTGAGCCTGCATCCTGCCTTTTCCTTGCAGAACTGCCAGCACAACACGGAGGGAGACCACTGTGAGCGATGCAAGGATGGCTACGTGGGCAGCCACTCTGCCGAAGAACGCCTGCAGTGTGTTGGATGTCCGTGCCCTCTTTCAGTTGCCTCCAACAAGTAAGGACCCTTAGATGGGATTGCCTAGTTGGCCTCACTGCTTAACCACTGGGAACCATGCTGTGCCACATCGGGGTACTGGCTTGGCACCGGTGGGTGTCCCAATGCCAGCCTTGGCCATGGCCTCTTACCCAAGGCCCCAGCAGCCCACACCAAATGATCAGCGCCCCTGGCACCACATCAGGGCTAACTGCACCTTCCTGTTTACCCCTTGTCATTTCAGTTTTGCCATTGGTTGTGTCCATAAGGGCTCCAACACACAGTGCCTCTGCAAGCCCGGCTACGCTGGACCCAACTGTGAGCGGTAAGGGTCATGGTACCCATGTTTCAGGGGCCTCAGACACACTAGTCCCCTGCAGCCACTGCTGTGGGAGGAAAGAAGTTGTCCTAGTAAAGATTGCAGAGGAAATGGTTGGCTCTGCTCCCAGTGTGCTTAACTCTGGCAGGGTTTCTTTCAGTCCTTTTCAGCCTGCAAATGCCCTATTGCTGTCTCTGCTGCTGATATATTGTGTTACCATGGGTGTATTCCTTAGCTATGCTTTGCCTTAACTTGCAGTGCGTGATAAAGGCACCTTTCTGAGGCATCATGAGGCAAAACACAAAGTGCTTTGAGATCCCTGAGGGTTGCAACAGTTACAAGTCTTGGATGCTTGCACTGTTATAATTGCACAACTCAAGCATGGTGCAGGCATGAGCTGCAGGGATCACCCCAATGCCCTGACTGTGTTTTAACTTGCGATATTTTTCCAGGTGTGCCCCAGGATACTACGGCAATCCCTTGGTGATAGGCAGCTCGTGCCAGCCCTGTGACTGCAGCGGGAACACGGATCCCAACATGCTGTTCAACAGCTGCGACTCCCTGACGGGCGCCTGCACAGGATGCATGCACCACACAGCTGGCGTGCGATGCGAGGTCTGCGCCTCCGGCTACTACGGGGACGCGGTGGCAGCCAAGAACTGCACACGTGAGTGGGGCAGGCAGCAAGCGCTGGGGTGGGGGGAAGATGGATAGACTGACTGTGGATGTGTTTAGCACCTTAGCCAGGCTGTGCATTGCCCCAGTGAGTCACGCGCTTGATTGCACACCTTGCAGGCATCCTCTAAACATGACAGTAAGAAAAAAAAACAACTCCAAAACCCTTCCCTCCAGCATCACAACTCCATAACCTCCAATCTACCCCCAAATGCTAGCTGCCAAACCACACCCAAGCTGGAACGGTCTTGCCCTGAGAAGCTACCACCGCCGTGGTGCTGGCAATCCCTTGGGAGTGTGGGTTTGCACAGCCCACTCCCAGCACTGCTCATCTCCCGCTGAGGAGCAGGAGCCAAATTGCAGCTCACAAAAGGGCATCTGCCCTGGGCAGGTATCGTGGGAGTAAGTTGTTGGGAGGAGCAAATCCAAGAGGAGAGAGGCTCTATCTTCGCTCTGACTGTAATAGATAAGGGGGAAATGGGATTCCATGTTGGGAATAAGGTTTGTGAATGACTGAGAAGGCTCTTCAGTGTATAACTGGGTGTATTTTTCCCTGGCAGAGTGCAACTGTTCACCTTGTGGGACTGACTCATGCCATCCACAAACTGGGCAGTGCTTCTGCAAGACTGGAGTGACAGGCCAGCACTGCGACCGCTGCGAGGTAAGGGCCACCTGTGTACTAGGATGGTGCCTTGTCCTTGGCACAGCACCGGCGTGTCATCCCCAGGCCTATGAACAGAGTGGTACTGGTAGCCAGGTGGTTAAGGCTGGATTTTCATGACCTGCCTATACATGGCAAAAGTCTACTAACGATCTGGCAGCAAGCAATGGAGGCGGCAGCAGCATTCAGCTGCACCCTGGGCAGTAATGTGGGTACCCTTTGGGAAATTGCAGTAAACCCCATTTTCCTGTATGCGTCCAGCATGGGCGTTGCAGGGCGAGGGCAGGTTTGCAGGGCAGTGCTGTGGTGTGTCTGGGTTCTTACTGCAACTCCACATCTTTGCCATGTTGTTATGAGTTTTGTTGTGGTGAAAACACTCCTAGAAAGCAAGCTGGGGTCCAATGTCACCTCAGCCTGCCCCAGGAGGGAGGCACGCATGCCCTCTTGCTGAACAGGGCACCCACTGTCCTGCTTTTCCCTAGGAGGGATACTATGGCTTCGAGGGATGCTCTGGCTGCCGGAGATGTGACTGTGATGTCGGCGCTGTGGGGAGCAGCTGCCATGCACAGACTGGCCAGTGCAGCTGCCTGCCCGGTGTCAGCGGCTCACGCTGCCAGCAGTGTGCCCCAGGCTACTGGGGCTTCAGCGAGAGCGGCTGTACAAGTGAGTCCTGCTTCCTGGGGGTTGGGTCCTGCATGTGGAGGAGTGGGACAAGGCATTGGTGGCATGTGTGCCTGTCGAATTGTTAAAGGTGGAAAACAAGTGACTGCTATCTGGGATCCTGTGCATGTTACTAGGTTGCACAGGGAAATCCCCAGCAGTGGCATGTAGATAAGCAGAGATGCAATTGCACAGTTGGAATAAAACCACTCCTTCCCCTCTGTCTGGGGTGGTGACAGCACAAAATGATGCCGTGGGCATTTCTCTGTTTTTAAACTTGGCAGAGTGCGAGTGCAGAGGGGGCTCCTGCGACCCGCGCACTGGGGAGTGCACTTGCTCCAACGGACTGACGGGGAAGCAGTGTGACGTCTGCATGCATGAGTATGAGATCCCCGTGGCAAACGGCCCAGACAGCATGAGGTGTGAAGGTCTGTATCCTGCAGTCCTTGGGAAAGAGGCAAGGGAAGCCACGGGAAAGGCCCCTGTGCTGACCGCTCCATTACCCTGGCAGTGTGCGACAGCTGTGTCCTGCTTCTGCTGGAAGATCTACAGAACATCGAGATGTCCTTCCCCTCCATTCGCAGCCAGCTGGTCAACCTCAACGCCAGCTCCATCGCCTGGGCTCGCCTCCACGGTCTCAACAGCACTATGGCAACTGTCGCTGTACGTGGAAGGCTTAACATCACTTTCGCCCACGTTTCCCAGCCTGTTGGCCTGATTTCATCTCTTTTTTTCCAGAACCAGCTCCGTGAGTACCAGAGAGCCATGAATAAGGTCAGACAAAGGGCTGACGAGCTGGAGGACGAGAACGTGGACCTCACGCAGGACCTGAATGCGCTGCAGCACAAAGTAGGGTATTTCTCCATCTTCCTTTGCCAGAGCACGAGTCCCTCCTTTTACCTAAAATGTGGCCTTTGAAGGCTGTGAGGAGCCTAGTTCAGGCAGGATGGATCTCCTGCCCAGCTAGCACTAGGCTGGGGGACTGGGGTCTCTTACTTAGATGCTCAAGGTAGATTACCTGCATTCTTGCCTTGGAGTGCTGTTGAATGTCTTGTGATACTGATGGTTGTTTCTCAATTACTTGCTTTTGAGGTGGCTCCAACTTCAACCAGTAAAAATAAATTCAACAAAATGTCATTTATAGAAGAAGCGTACGAGGAAGGAAACGTAAACATCCAGGTCCATCCTGGATGTATCCATGCTGTGACCGGGAGAGCCTGGGCCCTGTCAGCAAATGAGTCAACCCTTTTTATTGTAATAGTCGTTGGAGGCCTCAGTACAGTAACACCTTTTGCAAGATGCAATCTCTATACAGTCTAAAAAACACCAGTTCTGTCTTCAGAGAACTTAAAAACTGAGCAAGATTTGATCTGATTTGATTTATAAACTGCCTGCTCCTAATCTAAAGGAGAGGGAAAAGTCTGTATTTGATGATGCACGTCCTCGGGCAGCTGCATGGACAAACTGCCTCTGTGTATACGTACATCTACACACATCTACGCTCTGAACGGTCAAACTGCAGCCCTCCATCTCTTCTTGTGTCGTGATCAGGACTCAGGTGGGCCTGGCTCCAGGCTCTAGGGCTTGTCCTGTGTTAAGAGTGCAGGATAGTGCTGTCCTCTGTGGTCTTAGGGCTGTTTCAGGATCCAGAGCCTGTTGCATTGGAGCTGCATTTATTGCTTTTGCTTCTCTGAAGGTACTAAATAAGATCATCACTAAACGCATTGTAGGTGAGCACCACAGGGCAGGCTGTTGGAGGAGACATAGTTCAAAGGCATCAAAAGCTGTACATTCCCAAGCCTTATGTGCCTCTGGGGAATATCTTTCATGCTGACAGATCACATAAAACATAATCTCATACTTCAGCTAAGCCAGTGTTTTTTGTTGTAGATGACAATGACTCACAGAGAAGCAAACCAGATTGAGCAGCACACAAGAGAGACCTACCAGAGGGGGGAGCAGCTCCTGCTAAATATCCAAAGCATTCAGAAAGGCATTACAGGTAGGTAAAGAAGGGTCTCTGCTTTGTGGGTTTCTCCTGCTGGGAATGCCACGCTCTTGCTTTCAAACAGCACTGAGTACTGCATCACTTAGAGCCGTGGAGAAAACAAGGGGAAGTACAAATGAAATGGAGATCCCTGCAGAATTCTGGCTGTTCAGGTAGACCAGGCTTATTGTGAGTCCCAGCTGTTTGGCTAAACAGAATCTTCAGAAAAAACACATTAAACTTGCACAAATGTTATTAAAATGCATAAAACTGGGGCAATCTGCACTACTGTTTCAGGAGAGATTTAGCAAAACAGGGAGTGACTGGGTCTAGGAGAGGAGGTAAAGCCACAAAAAGATGCTTAGGATGTAGCATGTGTTACTGTAACAGCCAAGGAGACACAAATGTGGGGCAATACTTCTGAGTGATCTCGAGCAATTTGGGTGCCTGAGTACTGCATGAAAGCTGGCTGCGGTTTGTTGAGGGTGATGTAAGAGAGGAAGGATCTTGGGGGATTACAAAGGGCTTGGGTTGGTCAATACTAACAGGGGATCTGGATTTCTCTGCAGACTTGGTGCGGCAGATGGCCAGGTTTGGCGCAGCAAACACCAGCACCACCTCCACTGAGGAATTTCGGCAGAAGATGGCTGAGGTGGAAAGAATGCTGAGGGAGATGAAGGAGCGGAGTCTGGGCAGCCAGGAAGAGCTGGCAAGGCATGAGCATGAGGAGGCTCAGAAGTGTGAGTCCACTCAGTGGCATGGGACAGGGCTGCACAGATCCTGCTGGGTCTAGCCATTCCTGATAGCCTGGCTTGGAGCCCATGCAGATGCTACACATCATGGTCACATTTGGAGAGTGCTCTTTATAGGCACCCCCAACAAGTTTTACGGTAGTTTCAGAGTCCCTTGTGACACTCCAATGGTATCATTTGTGGTTCCTTTTCCCTTAAGGCAAATTTTAGAGCAGATTGTACTAATGGAGTAGTTCTGTTTGATGACCAAAAATGACCACACTTCGAAACAGGAGTTACCATTATTATGTGATGTCTTCACATCACATGTGGATGTGAATAAGTCACCTCATGTTTCTTCATATTCACTGTGCCAGGAAAGGGTTTCAGAGTAACAACCAGCAGCCCACCACCCACAGTAGCTCTGCTGTCCTGAGAACATCCTTTGCAGGAGCGAGGGGAGTGAGTCCCACTGCATAACCAGGCATGCTGGCACTGCTGATTAGCAGGCAGTGGCAAAACATAATTCAGCACCTGAAAGCTGGAATTATAAACTGGCTCTTGCTAGCAATAAGCAATTTTTCACAGCAGGAGTAATCAAGCACTGGAACAGGCCTCAGGTGGGGTTTCTCCATCATCTGGAGCCTTTCAGGCATGGTTGGGTGTCTTTCTGAAAAAGATCCCATCCCTCTCACCAGCACTGGGGATTTGGAGACAATCTTGGATGAGATCCTCTGCTATCCAGGACATGGTTTAGTGGGCATGGTGGTGTTGGGTTGACGGTTGGACTCAATGATCTTAAAGGCCTTTTTCAACCTAAATGATTCTGATTCTATGAAAGAGGGAGGGAGGGAAGACCGTCACGTCTGGCCTTGATACCTGCCAAGTGAGACCAGAACCAGGCTTTTCTGCAGCCAAGCACAGAAAGAGCCCTTTAACACAGGAGGATGAATTAGCAGTAGTTCTCATCTCCTCCATCCTCAGTGCTGCATCGGGTGAAGAATGAGCTGCACGCCCGCTGGCAGTCCAACCAGGACCTGGTGAGCAGCATCCGGGACCGGCTGGCACAGCACAGCTCCCAGCTGATGGATCTCCGCGACGCCCTCAACGAGGCTGTGAACAAAACCAGGCAGACGGAGGATTTGAACAGCCTGAACCGCAACAACCTGGAGGAGAGTCAGGTAGAGCTTCACGGAGTGGTCCTGTAGTGGCATGCAGTGAAGGGGCAGCCTGCCCCAGCCCTGCCAGTGCCTAACCCTGCGTCTATGTGTCTAGCAAAAGAGCCGGGAACTCCAAAAGCAGCATGCACTGGTGCAGGAGACCCTGAGGATGGCTAAGGACTCCCTGGCCCACGTCTCTGACTTCCTACAAAAGATGGAGACTGCAAAGGAGGTGAGCGATGGAGGTGCTTCAGCATGGGCAGAGTGCAAGGGGGTGGCAGGCCTCAGGAGTGACGTGTGTCCTTGCAGGCATACGAGAAGCTGGCAGCCCTGCTGGATGGGGCGAAGCTGCCCCTGACTGAGCGGGTCAAGAAGTTCTCCCCGGCCAGCAGCAAGATCCCTATTGTGGAGCAGGCGGAGGAGCATGCCCGGCTCCTGGATGAGCTTGCAAGGAACCTGTCCAGGTGAGGAACAGGTCCTGACACTCAGTAGTCAGACCATCTCCTGCCAGAGTTGGATGGGAAACTGCAGCCCCACACCATGGCAGGGGAGCAGCCAAATGTCGTCTCCAAAGCTTTATGCTGGAGAACATGTTGTGATGAGGAACCCAAAGGGGTTCCCCAAAGGGAACACAAAGGCTGGCAAGAGCAGTCTTCGTGGACGTGACGGCTTCATCTTTCAACACAGCATTATCCAGGGCACAAACCAGGATGGCTTTATCCAGCGGGCGATTGATGCCTCTAATGCCTACGCCAGCATCATTGAAGCTGTGAAAAAAGCCGAGCGAGCAGCCCACGATGCTGATGAGGCAGCCAGCGAGGCTTTGATGGTATGTGCTGTGGGGAGTCCCGTAAAGATGAGCAAAAGCCAAACTCCCTCGACAGTCCTCCAACTTTTCACACCCTCACGTAGGGCTCTGCTGCCCCTTCCCTCTGACACTTGAGCGCTTTGTTTTGTGCCAGTGAGCAGAGCTTCTGCCACAGCTGGGGCCAGACTCTGGGGGGTTGGGTCTACCCATCACACCCCAGCCTCACACGCCACTGCAGTTGTCTGAACGAGCATTTTTGTGTGCAGTTGGGACCAGAGACTGGAACTCCTCTTCAGACTCCCAGGCAGTGCATGTTTGTTTTACAGAGTGTCATATCAGAAAATCTCGGGGCCATCTCTAAAGAGCTGAAGAGGAACAGCAGCAACCTGGAGGAGGCTGTGAGGAGAGAGCAGAGAAAACTCAACGGGGGTGAGAGAGGCTCCTTGTAGGGTGTGATGTCCTTGGGGCTGGACTGAAATCCAACACACAACATATACGTTTCTTTAATTGCAGCTATTAAAGGCGCTCTGCAGACAGCAAAGGACAAGCTGGCTGACCTCCGTGTGAAGAAGGAGCAGCTCCTGAGCCAGCTCCAGTCTGTGCAGGACATACTGGGCAGGGAACAAGGTTTGTCCTGGGGTAGCTAGGCTGGTTCTCTCTGCTCCTTTCCTCACACCCAGGCTGTGATGCAAGGGTGTTTCCTCCCCGCTCCTGGCCATCACAGAGATTTTTGTCTTTTCTTTCCAGAGGACACAAAAGAGACAATCCAGAATGCCAAAGCAGCAGCTGCCGAGGCCAACGAAACAGCTGCAAGAGTGGAAGATACCCTGAGCACCATGAAGAAGAATCTGGATGAGTGGAAAGACCAGTATGGAGACCTTCGAAATGAAGAACTGAACCAGGCAGTCCAGGATGCCAGGAAATCTGGTGAGTGCTGAGCCTGCTGAGCTGCCAGGGCTGAGTCTGGCACGAGCCCGTGCATGGACAGATGTCCCCAGAGAGCTCTGTGCTTTTGGAAGCTGTGCTTTGCAGCTCCAGGTCAAGAGTAGAGGGAGGTGGCAGCCAATACTGGGTGCTTTAAGTCCTGTCCCTTAATTTTTTTTCTCTCCCTGCAATGTCTATATCGCTTACACCTTTACTGCAGGAAATTACACGCACTAGAGCATTTTCACAGTGCCCCATTAAGGCTTCTGGATTTAGGGGAACATTCTGTGACTCTGCTCCCAGCTGCCATTGCTTTGACTTGCATGTCTCAAAACTACTTTGGCTTTACATCTCCCTTCCTCACTAACCTTCAAAACCCCTGGCTCCTCTCCAACCCCAGTGTCCAGCCTGGAAAGCACCATCCCGCTGTTGCTGGGGAAGCTGAGCAGCCTGGAGAACAGGAGGAACAAGAACGCGACCGTGTCAGAGAACATTGTGCGGATCCGGCAGCTCATCACGCAAGCGAGGAACGCCGCCAGCAAGGTAGGTTCGTGGGAGGGTGAGGGCTGTGCACAGGGTGCTGGGGACTTGGGGTGAGTGAGGGCTTACCTGAGGGCAGTATGCAGATGGCAGGGATATCTAGAAGAGCTCTGGGGTCACCAGGCAGGGTCCTTTTCTCATGGGAAGACTCCAGAAAATGCTTTGACTTGGTAGAGCTGGCAGTGACGAGAGAGGCAGCAGCAGTGGTTTCAATGCCGTGGGTTTGGACTTCTCTCCCTCCAGGTTAAAGTCCCCATGAAGTTCAACGGCAGCTCGGGTGTGCAGGTCCGGATGCCCAGCAACCTGCAGGATTTGGCAGCGTATACATCCCTGAAATTCTACATCCAAAACCCCGAGCCCAGGAGCCGGCAGCGACGGCAGGACGGGACAGAGGAGGGGCGGTTCGTGTTGTACCTGGGCAGCCGGGAGGTGAGATGGGGCTGTGCGGGCAGGAGGAGGGCAGCAGGAGCCCATATTGGTAGCATCAATGAGGGATCATGCCTGGACGTCAGCCCCTCGCCCTTTTCCTGCTCCCTGAGTGTCTTTTTGGGGAACATGAACAGGCTCTGGGTGCAGCTGTCAGCCTGGATGGGGAGAACAGTGCGAATGGGGGTGCTTTGTCGGTGCAGCCCTGGGAGCATCAGGGAGAGCATCACTTGGCGCTCCCGTCTGTCTCAAATGCCAATGCGTGGTCCTGTCTCTCCCTGCATTCAGGCCACTGGAGACTACCTGGGCATTGTGCTTAAGGACCGCAAAGTGCAGTGGATCTACAAACTGGGCGATGAGGAGCCAGCCTCCCTAACCGTCGATGAGGATATTGGAGAGCAGTTTGCTACTATCAGCATCAACAGGTAGGAGACTGATGGGATGCATCCTGAGGAAGTTCAGCGGGAGACTGTCCCTGCAGCAGATGTAGGTAGTGCTATGCCCAAGCTCAGATGGGTCCTGGGCTTGCAGGGTTGCTGTGGACTCCATCATCCAGTCATCCCTGAATGATCAACACTGAGATACCTCAAAAAAAACTAGCAGGGAGATGGTGTCTTACCAGGTCATGGAGGGTCTGGGGGTGCCTGTAGGAGAAGAAAGATGAAGTTCATCATGGAGGGTCCATTCAGCCTTGTGGCAGTGCTGATAACATGAGTGCTGAGTCCTTTCAATGCACTGCTGCTGTGGGGGTCCCCAGTGGGAGATGCACTCCTTTTTGGTGGGGCTGTGTGTGGGAGGCTCTTTGCTCAGGGAGGGCAGGGTTTGCTCCTCTTTTGGGGTCTCCCCTTGTCTTGACCACCACTCCCTGCTGCAGGATCCTGCAGTATGGGCACATGTCGGTGATCGTGGAGAGGCAGACGGTGCATGAGACCAAGGGAGACAGTGTGGCCAAGGGGGAGCAGGGGCTGCTCAACCTCGACCCGCGCAACGTGGTCTTCTACGTGGGTGGCTACCCTTCCAGCTTCACGGTGAGACAGGCAGCAGGGAGGGAGGCTCGGTTTTCTAGGGGGTATCAGTGATACCTTTGGAGCTTCTTGGAGGGGAAAACCCTTGATTTCATTGGAAAACCAGGATGCTCTTGCCCTAACTGTCCGGTTTCATTCCCAGCCTCCTCCCACTTTGCGCTATCCCAACTACCGTGGGTGCCTGGAGCTGGACACACTGAACGAGGAGGTGGTGAGCCTGTACAACTTCCAACACACCTTCCAGCTGGATACCACTGCTGAGAAGCCCTGTGCAAGGTAGGGCACTGTACCCAGGCTGGTGGCAGCTCTGGTCCATGGCACTTACCTTGACCCTCAGCTGCCCCAGAGCATGGCAGCTGGCTTTGGAGTGATGCCTTGTGCCTCTTCTTGTGTGGCTCAGGTCCAAGTCCACAGGAGACCCCTGGTTGACTGACGGCTCCTACTTTGATGGCACCGGTTATGCGGAGATCAAGTTTGAAAGCCAGTTTGGCACGACCAAGCGCTTCGAGCAGGAGATCCGGGTGGTCTCCTACAACGGCATCCTCTTCTTCTTGGAGAACCAGGCAGGTGCTTGCTCCCCTGGGGAGCCTTCACGCCTCAGCTGTTGGGATGGGACAATTCCAGCCCCATTTGTAGGCATTCCCAGTTCAGGACACTGGTGAGAAGAGGGCTTTGGAGATGGCAGGGCTGCTTTGAGCAATATTTCTGCACTATTGTTAAAAGCCACAAGAGGGCTGGACCAAAACCTCACAGCAATCACTTCTCTGGTGCTGGAAGGACTCCCTTGAATTTGGAGAGCACCCAAGCACAGACCCTCCAAGCTGGACCAGGGTTCACTGGAGCAGGTAGCGCTGCAAGGAGCATTTCCAGCTTGCAGTGCTATCCTTGTGCTCCAGCGTCAGGGCAATGGCAGTGGGAACATTGACAGCAATGTGTCAGGGCACTGGCAGTAGGACCTGCTCCCACCAGTCCTAAAGGACGGGTCGGGCTCAGTACCACGACTGCACACTGAACACCAGGATGTGGGGCTGAGTGTCCATTCTGCCTCCCCCAGGGTCAGTTCCTGTGTCTGGCCATCCGGGATGGGAAGCTGGTGCTTTACTATGACTTCAGCACCGGCCTGGAGGTGGCAAAACCCAGCAGCAACTCCTCCTCTCTCACCATCAGCAGCACCACAAACAAAGCGGTAAGGGGGAACAGCCGCCTGCCCGGCTCGCTTAGAGGGCTCTTCATCTGGAGGGTAGAAGGGACACCTGGACCCTTGTGTATTTTTTTGGTGGGGTGGAGCTGCAAGAAGTTCTTTGGCTAAAGCCACGAACTGGATACCTCCTACTGCTCTCTGTGATGGACCTAATTGCCCCAGGCTGGCAGATCATTTTTCTCCTCTGTCTCCAGATCCAGATTTTTCTCCTCAAAATGAATAACAAGAAGCGCATCCTGGTGCGGCTGGAGCGCCTCACCATCTTCATGGTGGAGCAGGAGAACTCCCTGGAGAATGCCGTCTCCTACTACCTGGGTGGTGTGCCCCCAGCTGCGCTGCCCCCCAGGTGAGTCCAGCCAGTGGTGGGGTGGGACAGTCCACATCTTCCCCTCCAGTGTCCCTGGTGGTGGCTCTGCCCCTTTCCCAGCCACATCCAGGGCTGTCAGGGCCCTGCTGAAGCTCTGGGGGGGAGATTTCCTCTTCTTGCCCATCACCATGAGCTTTTGAGGATGGGACATCTCCATCTCTGGTGAGGGATGAGGTGCTGGTGGGTGTCACTGAGTCCTCATTTGCCATGCTGGGTGTTTTGGAGCAGCCGTGTGCCCGAGGTACTGGAGATACCTGTGGCCATCACACGTCCTTCCCAGGCACTCTGTTTGAAGGGCTGCAGGGCCAGATCCTGCCTGGGGCTGGGCTGGCCTGGTAACACCACCTGCTTCTCCTGCAGCTTGAAAGCGCTCTTCCCCACGGGTGGGCCCATCCGGGGCTGCATGAAGGGCTTGAAGGCTCTCGGCAAATATGTCGACCTGAAACGCATGAGCACCGTCGGCGTGAGCTACGGGTGCACCTCAGATCTGCTGGTAAGCACAAGCCCTGGCAGTCTGGCCAGCATGGTGGGGAAAGGGTCTGTCAGGGAAAGGGAGTACAGGACATGCAGGACGGGCTCAATCTCCCCTCATTCATCTGCCCTGAAACAAGCATAAAACCTCCAGGTCCTCAGTGCAGGGGGGTTGTGGCAGGGTGCTCCACGCAGCTGGCCGTAGCACTGGCCAGACCCAGCGAGGATCTGAGCATCTCAGTTACCCTCCCAGCACCCCTACAGTGCCAGGGCTGGGCTCTCGCCTCACCTCCACGGTGTCCCTCGCAGGTGGCTCGCTCAGTCAGCGTCCATGGCCACGGCTACCTGACCCTGGCCCTGAAGGACGTGCCAGGGCTGCGGGACTTCTACAGCGGCTTCAGCTTCCGGACGAGCCAGCGCGAGGGGCTGCTCTACCACCACACCACCCAGGTGTGTACCTGCAGTCTCCCCCGGATATCCCAGCAGCAGGACAGAAACATCTGCTCCTGCTCTGTGGATGGTGCTTGGGAAAAGGAGGGATTTTGATGGGGCCAGAGGGTGAATCCACAGTGAAATCTGTACCCTGAGCTCCTGGAGGGTGGTGAGGAAATGGGGCCTTCTTTGGGGGTTCAGCTGCTGAGCAGCAATGGGGTGATGCTTTCTGCAGGAGGGGATGTGCCGGGTGTCCCTCCAGAGGGGCCAGCTGGCCTTGAACCTGCTGGAAACCGAAGTCACCACTGAAAATGCCTATGCAGATGACAGGACCCACTATGTGGCCTTCTACAGCGATGCCCGTGGGTACGTGTCCTGGTGGTGTATGGCGGATGGGGTGCCAACAGCCACGGGGACCTGCTCAGCTCGTGCTGCTCATCCCCCACAGGGTCCGGCTGTACGTGGATGATGAACGGCAGGACACTGCGACAGGCGCTGGGCCTGGCCGGCGGCAGCGACGGCAGGACGGGCGGCCGCTCTTCCAGCTTGGGGGTTCACCGGAGCCGGGTGCCCTCAGCAACCTCACCGGCTGCATCGGGAATGTCTTTGTCAAGCGGTGAGCATCTCTGTGCCACTTCTGGAGAGCAGGGCTCAGCCCCTTCCCACCTCCTAGCTGGCCTGGTGACAGGGACCTCTTCTCCCTGCATGTAGGATGTCAGAGCCACAGATGGTGGTGGACCTGCAGCAGAACGTGGAGAGCATCAACGTAACCATGAGCTGTGCCTGGGGTGAGCAGCCACAACAGCTCAGAGTCACTCCGAAGAAGGACAGGCGGAAACACAAGGTACCAGCTGCTGCTGAAACTCCCCACATCCTCTTTCCCGTCCTCCTCAGATGCCACTGTTGCTCCCTCACCAACCACCTCTGCCCCGTGACACCCGCAGGGATGCTCCCCTCACTCCATTCCTTGGTGCATCTTCTGTAGGTACCGGGCAAGCCTGCCTCGAAGGACCGCCGCCACAATCAGAACAGGCTCTGCCGGCTGCACCCACAGCCCCGTGCAGCCAAGGGAACCTTCCGCTTTGGGGGGACCCCGAGCAGTCGCTGGGAGTTCGAGGAGATCCCAGCCTC
The DNA here is from genome assembly GCF_947461875.1 of Haliaeetus albicilla. Classification (NCBI taxonomy): domain Eukaryota; kingdom Metazoa; phylum Chordata; class Aves; order Accipitriformes; family Accipitridae; genus Haliaeetus; species Haliaeetus albicilla. Next base: position 4,526,263 of record NC_091484.1, read on the forward strand.
CTTTGGGCAGAGGTGAGGCTCATCCCGTGTCCACCCCACCCAAGCTTGGCCCCAGGGACCATCGCTTGGAGGGCAGGTGTCCCTTGCAGTTGTGGGCAAGCAGGGTGCTCCCATCACCCCCTCCCTGTCCCTGCAGGTCCCACTTCTCCCTGGAGGTGAAACTGAACTCCTCCAGTGGGCTGCTCTTCTACGTGGCAGGCGAGCAGGGTGCCTTTATGGCTCTCCTTGTCTCCAACGGGCACTTTGTCTTCTTGGTGAATGTCGGCGGGCGCCGGCTGCGCATCCGCAGCAAAGACAAGTACCGTGACCGGCAGTGGCACACGGTGAGTGGAGGGTCAGGGCTCGGCAGGACCTCCCCGAGCCACATCGCTCCCCTGCAGGGGTTAGCTCGGTGCAGCTCTGCTCTGGGCATCGCTTCCTAATTGCACCCGGGACACCCGCGGTCCCATGGGAGCAAAGGGGACAGCAAAAATACAGCCAGGGCTGGCTGAACCTCTGAGCTGAGGTCTCCCTTCCCTGGGCACAGCCCTGGGGCTCCTCCCGACCTGGGAAGCCTCCAGCCCTGGCACTGACCTTTGGTCCTTGCAGGTCTTCTTCAGCAGAGACCAGACCCGAGCCCAGCTGGTCATCGATGGGCTACGAGCCCAGGATGCCTCAGTGACCACTGCAGGGCTCTTTGTGGCCCGAACCCCCTTGTATGTAGGGGGGGTCCCAGCTGGAAAAGCCAAGGCTCACATACCGGTAAGGGCTTGGTGGTCCCACAGCATCGGTCTATCTCTGCCAGTTCCCAGTCCCGTGGCATCAGGCCATGCCTGCCAGTTTTTAGCCCCTCTGCGCTCACTCCCATGGCCTCTCTGCAGGTTGTGTCAGCCTCCAGCTTCGACGGCTGCCTGAGGAACCCACAGCTGGATGGGAGGCCCTTGGGTCCCCCTTCACGCACCTTCGGGGTGACGCCGTGCTATGAGGGCGCACTGGAGAGTGGGGTCTTCTTCGCTGCGGATGGCGGGTCCATCATCCTAGGTACCCCACGGCCCTGGGACTGGGAGGGACACATCTCGGGGGAGGTCCCTTGTCCCTCTCCTCACCAGTGGCATTTCTCTTCCAGCTGATGCAGTGGTGACTGAGCAGGACTTGGAGGTGACACTGGAGGTCCGTCCCCGCAGCGCCTCTGGCCTCATTTTCCACATCGGCACGAGGAGAAGCCACCATCTCCTGCTGTACATGGAGGAGACAAAGGTAGTGGGAGGATGGCTTCCCCACAGGTTTTCAGAGGCAGCGGCCATCTCCTGCCCATCCCGCTCAGCTCACTGGGCTCTAATGCATTTGTCTCACACACCAGGTCACTGTGAGAGTGAACACTGGGGCTGACGAGTTCTCCGCATCGGTGACGTGCCCATCTCTTTGCGACGGGCAGTGGCACACTATTGCAGGTGAGGTGACAGCCCGCACTTGGCTCTGGGACGCTGCTCCACTCCTGCTGCTCAGCCCACATCTCCTAGGGGAAGCCTGGGGCTCTTCCTTAAACCCCAGCTCCCACCTATATGCACTTAACTTGGGAGATTGTAGCTTCTATTAAGTCATTTCCTAATTAATAAGAGTCCTTGCCTGATCTTGTTAGTGCTGTCAGATCTGGTGGACAGGAGACAGGGTGTTTCCCCAGGTCATGGAGCAGCCAGTGAGGCCAGGGATGTCGTGTCCTGCTGAAAGTGAAAGCCCAACTTGCTCTGGTGCAGTGTGTCCAAAGGGCTCAAAGCCCACAGCTGGGACCAGTGATTTGCAGGATTCACACCTGTACAGGCAAAACTCAGCCTTTAATGTAGTTGCCATCGAGCAAGTGCTAAGGTTTTGCATCAAGCCCTTTCTGGGGATGGGGGGTCACAGCTACAGCCCCCATCTTGGCACAGCTCTATTTTAAGCCCTCATCTTGCTTGACCCAGCACTGGGTGAGAGCCATCGTGTGCTCCTGGTGCATTTTCAGCTACAGGACCCCTCCCCATCCGTGACTGGAGCCGGTCTGAGCTGATCCCCTTACGCTCGGCATGTGCCATCCTGCCTCGCTGGGAGAGGGCAGTCCTCTTTGCTAGGGCAAGACACGGTGCTTTATGGGTGGCTGCAGGACAGATTTTGGGGAGGCTGTCCAGACTCTGGGTGTTTCCCAAGAGCCAGGCCAGGTCCTCTCACCCTCCCAGTAGTTTTGCTCTGCTCCAGCACTGGTCTGGGCCCAAGGGTGGACTTGCTCTGCGGGTAGGGAAGCAGCACTGACTGTTGTTTTCTTTCGAAGTTACCAAATGGAAAAACATAATCCAGATTGATGTGGACACAGAAGGCAACTACACAGTGGGACCCAGCCAGGCTCCTGCACCCAGCACAAGGGCAACCTTCTACGTGGGAGGGCTGCCAGGTGAGTTGGGAAAGACATGCTCCAAAACAAAATACCCCAAAGCCAAGAGATACTATTCCTGGTGCAAATAAGAGGTACTTAACCCCCTGCCCTGTTATTAGCCAGAGTAATGCTTGCTTTTACTTGTTCCTTTTGCAGAGACAGACAAGGCCAGCACACCGTTACCTCCCCTCCCTCATTACGTGGGCTGTATAAGGAACCTGGTGATTAACCGGAGCCACGTGGACCTGCCGCAAGCCAGGACTGTCAGGGGCTCCGTTGGCCTCAAGGGTTGCCCTGTGCTGTAAGTAAGTGCACCTCTGTGTACAGCCTGACCGACAGAAAGCTGCACTGCTCCCGGGGCCCCAGACGTCACCTACTCGATAACATTAACTGTGGTCAAACATACTTGATCTCCAGTGACTGCAGGCGCAAGTCTGGGGCCAAAACCAGAGAGGGGCCACGAATCCAAGGGGAAGGAGGGCACGGGAGGAAGGTGGGGAGAAGGGGGCACTTTGGGGACATCTTTCACAAATACAACCAAAAAGTTGGAGCAGGATGTGGAGACAGGTCGGAGTCCTTCCCCGGTGGTCAAGCATCTGCAACAGGACTCAGCGCTGCCACGTGCCTTGTGGTAAGAGCAACTGTCCTCTGTGGAGCGTGGGCTGAAGCAGACAGCAGCCGTACATCATGTCCTACCTAAATCCTGTTCCCTTTACCCCACACTTACAACGCACATAGATTTAGTTCACGAACACTGAGGCTATTAATAACAGTCACAGACTGTCTTCTGCTAAAGGCTGTAGGCAGTTTCTGTTTTATAATAAATGCAATTAGGACAAACTGGATTAATTCCGTCACTTTTGTGTTTTTATAAGCAAGGACGCATTTAACCTCCCCGCAAGGGCAGTCTCGGTTCACCTGCCACTGCTATGCAAAGAGCTCTGCAAGGGGGAAATCAGACAAAATTCTGTTCACAGAATTAGCATCTTATCAGATTAATTTATAAGAATCAAAAAAAAAAAAGAACAAAATAGGCTAGGAGAACTGCTGAGGGCAAGCAGAAAGACACAAGTACCACTTTGACTCTCTGCAGTTGCATTCAGCGCTGGTAGATACACTGACAAAAGTCCTGTTGCATGAAGCAAGAAACTGTTGCTTGAAAGGGAATAAAGAAAGGTTACCTCTGAGCCTGGCTGGGTGTGGGAGGTGTCGCTCAGCCCTCACCCACCCTGCCAGCCCTTGCCTTCTCCTGTCCAGCCTCACTCATGCCTCTCGTAGTGCAGTCTTCACTTGAAAAAACCTTTTTCTCCCAAGACACCTAGTTCACTTGTGCACTTACACGTCATTTATATATTTGTGTGTATATATATATCTAGCCACCTGGGGACAAAATCTTGCTTCTGAAATGGACTTATAACTTATATCATTATATTGTGGGGTTTTTTATGAGGGGTAAATATTGTAAAATGGGTTTTTAACATGTCCATCTTAAACAAATGTAATTATGACCTGTTTTTAAGTTGTAGTATTAAAGGTGGTCTTTGTAAATCACTGGTACATACTTTGGAGTCGAATAAAGTTTTATGTTACTTTCTTTCACTTTACTGGTGAAGAGCAAGTATGAGGCTGACGTAGAACTGGAAGAGGAATAAATCACTGCCTCAGGTCGTGGCACAACAGGGACCTTAGAGCTGTATTTGCCATAAGCAGCTCCCTCCTAGTACAGCAGCTGCAGCGGTAGCACTTGGGTGTTCATGATGGTGAACCTCCTCGTGTTCAAAGGTGAAGTCCTGCACCCAGGACAGGACAACCCTTGCAGCAGTACATGTGGGACAAGGACTGGGTGAGCTGGCAGCCCTACAGATCGCAACCTGGTGGGCCCAAAACGGGATGGCAGTCAGCAGTATGTCCTTGAGATGCTCGCTACTCCTATAATCATGGGCTCAACACTTATCACAAGGAAAAAATCAGAAAAATTAGTCTAGCCTGATATCAAAAGCATCAAAACTGAACAGTAAGCAACTCAACATAAAGAGCAAGTACTGCTTAAGTGCATGTTAAATAGACTGAGAAAGAACAGTATGGCAGATAAAGAAAATTCCTTTATTTGTAGATTTATATAAGCATAATATGAAGTTAGTAATCCTACTGCAGTTGCTTAAGTTAGTATCTAGGAATATCTGTAAGGAAGAGCAAATAACTTAATCTAAACTCATATCTTCCTCTTCGTCTTTCTTGTCCTTAGAGTCTCCCTCCTTTTGGTCTGACTTGACACTGTTCTGCATTGCTTTGGCAAATGCTTCTACATCTAGAAGTTAAACACATTAGTTATTTCACTTTGCTCTTTCTGGAATGGAGTTCATTGCCCACATGAGGTTAAGCTTCATTACTTGGAAAATAAACAGTTGCTTTAGTAAGAATCTGTTAGCAAGGAAGAAAATTTTAACACTCCTTTATAACACCCATTGGGATTTCCCTGACACAGCCAGCGTTTTCTGCTCTTTAACTCTGTGTGCAGGCAGCCTAAGACCAGAATTACTTCAGTCATGGAATGGATGCTAAAAGCTCATCAGGGAAAACAGATACCCCCTCGCCCCAGTGCTACAGGCCACAGCTGTGCACTTACTTATTTGAAATTACTCTTTAAAAGACTCCCACAAAAAAGGCATTCCTGAACAAGGACACTGACATCTCCAGAGCCTTTGGCATCTCTAGCAAGAAACAATGCCAAGGCTGCTCAGCACATCTCTTTGCAGAACCCCGACTTCTCTAAATGCACATATGACATCACGCTGTGTCTGCTGGACAACACCTGAGGCAGTCGCCTTTTCAGTGTAAAAAAGAACAGTGCAAGAATCAGCTACTGACAGTTACTCAGCAGCTAATCATTACATTCCATATTCAATGGCACACAAAAAAAAAAACCACAAAAAACACCCCAACAAACCACTTCATCATTTTCCCAACAGCACCAATACTTACCTCCTTTATTTGCTGCATCTACTGCCTCTGCGGGTAAGCCAAACTGACTCATTAGTGGGCCAAGCTGTCCTGAAGCTAAGGCAGCACTGAACATGCTCAATGCCTGTGAATCGGAGTCAACAGCGTCAAAAAAAATGTTTGCATCACGTTTCTCCAGCATCAGGTGGCTACTGTGCGATACCCGCGTGAGGAGAGCAGTGCGGTTCCGGCACGGTGACCGTACGGCCAGCCTGGGAGCAGCCACTCTCCTGGATCAACTACTGCGCTGTGGACTGGCTTCAAAATGCCGTGGGCTGGCTTCAAAATGCCGCTACACCACAGGCCCTGTGCGGATTCTGCAGTCGGGAACAATGTCTGCTCTTAACCAGCTAGATGCCAGTAAGCACAAACTGGTAAGCCTGCTAGACTGAGCAACACACCAAACCACAGCGACATAACCTCCAGTTGGTTTACTGCATGGACAACAACTTAAACTTTTATCTAGAGGCAGATACTCTCATCAAATCACCAATTAAAAACACCCCTCGCTTCCGAGTCTTGCCTGCACAAAAGAGCTGCTGTAGTTTAAACTAAAAACAGTCATCTTAGCCACTGAAATTTTGCAAATTGACAAATTTAAATCAATCAGTGTAACTAGTTCAAATTGGCCTGTAACACTTCAGCTTTAATCATCCACAGACGCTCCTGGAATTAAGTACTAGTGTTTCAAGAAGAACAAGGGATGTAGTGCTGTCAACATCAGCATCTGTTCTCTTCCCTTCCATATGTTTAGTCACTTGATCTTTAAGGAGACTGCTGACAAGCCACTCTCTGATGGGGAATAACAAATTTGCTACTACTCCTGTCATTTGCCAGAGAGCATTTGTAATAAAGAGAAAGGTAAAGCCCAATTCCAAAAGGGAAAAAAAAAAGTAAACCACATTCCGATCTGCCCTCAGGTGACTGCAGGAAGGAAGAACTAGTGCTCCATTAAACCATGTTCCTCCTCCTTCCCACTTCTATTAAGCAACTCCCTACTCTGAACAGTGTCAGGAACCTGAAAAAGCAGGGCAAGGCGAATCATGCCACGTGGGGGAGGAGGGAAGGAGAACTGCACTTCCCATGACAGCTAGGCATCTACCTGCTGAAACTGAGGAGACGTCAGGGTATTCTGAATCTCTTCTGCAGTCTGCGGCAGAGATTCCCCTGAGGGAAGGTAAGGCATCAACCGTTCTTGAACTTCAGCGTTGGCCAGGATGGGAGCCATTATCTCAGGTGTCAGAACAGTTGCCAGGTCAACTAGGAAGAAAAATAAAGGATTGGCTGTTAGACTATGCACAAAACCCCATGTTTTTGTCACGTAAACCAAATGATCTAGTCTGAGGAGTACTGAAACGTAGTTAGCACACTGCTAAGCATCCTTTCTCCCTCCCTCAGTTTTGGATTGAGAATAAGACTCTTGAAGCAACCGAGAACCGCATTCAAATGAAAAAAAGAAGCCCCCCCCCAAAAAATCTAAGAGACCTTTCAAAGCAATTTGGAACAGGACAGGACAGTAAAACAGCTCCAAAGGACTCCTGGATCCAACAGCTGTCAGGTCAGAACACCGTTACCTTGCTGTCCTCCTGCTCCAGATGGCACATTCATAGTAGCTAAAATGTTCTGAAGGTCACTCAATTGAATGGGCTGGGTTGGGCTTGTGGCTGAGCTGGTTCCATTACCCGAACTTGGTACGGGGCTCGGACTGGTCACAGACGCAGCCGCAGGAACGGACGGGGCAGGCGTTACACGTGTAGAAGAAGTTGTGGAAGATGGCGTCACAGCAGCTGATTGGCTGCGAGAGCTGGAGAAGATAATTAGTATAATTAATTCCCTGAAAAAACAGCTTTGCCTCTTGTATTCTGAAAAGCTTCTTTTCAAGCCCTTACAACGTGAAGAGCTCCCACCTCATTTTAGAGAGATAATAAGCAGTCTTAATTCCCATCATATTTCCTGCTCAGTAGGCCATGATTCCTCCCACAGAGGTGGCAACTTTACGTTACAGAACTATGACAAACCTAAACCAGACAGGTGTCCTACCTTGATGATGAACTGCTGGTCGGGGGTCCCCCACTTCCAAGCAGACTGGCCAGCCCAGGACCCGTCAGTGCACCCAGCCCACCTTCCGTAAACATAAAAGAAGAACAGGTTTATAAATTTATTTCTTCAGGTTTTTTGCACCTCTCTGCTCTAGAGAGGTCACTCTTGTACCTGAAAGGTTTTATTTGCTAAAATAAAGGAGGAGGGGGTGAAAGAGCCCAGACCAACCCCCCCACCCCCTTCTATAAATTAACAGCTCTCGTTTTCTGATTTTGCATCCCTATTAGAAAACTGCCTTATAGAGTTGCACATCTTAGAAATGACTCAATTTCTAGATGTACACAAGGTTTGTGCCGTCCATACACGATCGCTGTAACACAGCCCTCTCTTCTATCTACTGGTTCCCCAAAATCCAGCTTTTCTCTAAAGCCAAGGCCCTCAGCAGAAGATTACAGAGTCAGCCTTTGAGTCACCACCACTGTCTCCCCATACACCTGGGGTTTGCAGCTTCAAACCTAACGCAGAGATGCAGCAGCAGAACCAGCTGAGTCCTTAAACGCTTCGTAGGCAAAGTAAGGACAACCCCGCACACAAACAAAGCGCTCCCAGTAGAGCAGCGATCAGGAAACGCAGCAGGAAACCAACACTCGGCCTTTCAGCCAACCACCATATGCAAAAGAAATCAGAATCGGCCTCCTTCATCCTCACATCCCAACCACCAAGGACTTATCACAGCATCAAGAACATCAGCTAAGAAGAGCTGGGGAAAGGCCTGGCTTCTAGGTCCACTGGAGCAGTCAGTGACTGACTGTCCCCCTACAATTCCTTTGAGCCACACTAGCGAAACGCTCCATTTACCACATGCTTCCCATCCAGTGGTTTCTTGTATCACGTTTAATTAGATACACGTCCCTACACAAGCACCTGCATTCATCACCCACCTCTTGGTAACCACCTGCAAGCAGAGGACAGAACGACAGCGCTCCATTAGCAAACACGTCATTAACCAAAGCTGCAAACCACTGGAGGTCAGAGCAAGCACCAGCCACCAGCTCCCTCCTTTGTATAGAGCCCACTCCTATGGGCCCACGCCCGTAACACTTCTGTTCACTAACCACAGAGCTTCCCCAGCAGCAAGAATGGCAGCGTGAAGCTAACCGGGCTGTACCACAGGCTACTCTACTCTGTTTGTCCTTGCTAGGAAAGTTTATCCAGGAGCAAGAAAGCTCCCTTGTTGCAGGAGCTCTGCAATAAAGACAGAGTCCCGAGAGAGATGCAAACCAGATGCAAAAGAACAAGACGCTACTGGGGGAAGAAATCAACACAGATTCACCACAACCACCATTTGCCGGCAAGCAGATGGTTGTCTTTGCGTTACAGTAGTGAGCTTCATGACAAGCTGTCTTATGGCCAGATGTAAAGGCAAAGAAAGAAGAGCTGCTGAGAAAAAGTGTTGAGAAGAAGAGGAAGACAGTCTCAGGAGTCACGTGAAGCTTCAAGAAGGAAGATCTTTTCCAAACACATCCTAAAAAGCCAGAATCTTCCAACAGTAACAAGAGATTTCCATCTGAACATCCCAGCAACATGAGATTTGCATCTGAAGCTAAAAAGACGCGAGCTAGATCCGCAAAAATGGACTTTGGAGCTTAAGCACAGAACCTTAGTCACTGCCACCTGCCAAGCATTCCTTTGCCTACTTCCACTCGAGGGTCTGACTGCTCAGAAAATGCTCTATTGGGCTTGGAGCATGGACAACGTTAAGAACAGACCACAGCAGGGACTCCAAGACACCTCTCATCCCCTTCCGAAAAACAGCGCGGCGATTCAAGCTCTCCCCAGCGTGGCGCAGGAGAGGAAGCCCTAACCTGAGCCTCACTGCTCTGACTAGAGAGTGCTGTGGGGTGGGTACGCTCCAACCTTCCTCTTGAACTCTTTCTACTGTGCACACAAATATTCACTGGACCAGAGACAACACGAGCAACTCCACAGCTTAGTAACTGGGACATTCACCAGGAACGAATCCCTGGTTTTCAGTCCCTGCTCCAGTGAATATTTAGGAGGAAGAGGAGGGGTAGAAAAAAGGGGGGAAAAAAAAGCAGAAGATTCAGTGGAGCAAGGAGCAGAACCGTTCCTTGCAGACCAAGCCCTAAGATGAGTGCCGTGTAGAATCTGGTACCCTTCGTTTCCTGCATCCTTTTTTTGCCCCTTAGCTCATCTTGGAGGCAGGGCCTTGCTTTCTCACGTGAAAGAAGCGCTATTCAAATCAATAGCACTACTTGAAAATTTTGTCAGGTAAGATTTAACCTGGCAGGAGAAAATACCATTTTGGCATAAATATATTAAAGCATTTTACCAAGTCCTCCTAAGCCCGTTGGTCCGATCAGCTGCATGAGCTGGTTATGGCTCATGTTTCCAAGAAGGCTTTGCAAGCCACCCTCACCTAAAAACAAAAACATTCTGAAACACAACATATTCACATAGTTTTTTTTCACAGCACTCCGGCTCAAACAGCAGGAGATTAATTGGCATCACATTCTGTATGGAAAAAACAGTTTCAAGTGTTTACTGATTCATGATGCTCATAAAAGATAAATGCAACTTGGCTTCATAAAGAGGTAAGACTCCAGAGAATCTACTGGAAACAAAGAGAGATTTCTTCTGGCAGTCTTAACTTTCAGCCTGCACCTATTGTAACAGCACAGTTATTTTGCTGGGAGCACGTTTACACTTCTGGTATTAACATAGTCCCCAACTCACCCTCCACAGCCATCAGGAATTTCTTCCTAGGGAACTACAAGTGCTTATTCCAAAAACAGATTTTTAAAAAAAAAGCCTCTCACATGAAGGAGCAGAGAATGGACTGTACCTCCTAACGCCGAGAGCTCGTGGCCTCCACTTGCATTTCCACCCAAAGCACCAGGCATTGGTGGATTGTTGAGATACTCGTTCACTTTACGGCAGTGTTCTTCGTCCTTGTCCGTCTTCGGCTCCTGCAAGAAAGTTGCTCTTGGTACGAGTCAAACTGGAAGTATTTTGTTCCAAGACCTTTTGTTATTGACCTCCCACAAACCTGCATCCAGAAGAAGAGTCGTTTTGATCCCGCCTTGAACTTCAATACATACACGCGGCCGGTAGTGCACTGAGGTACCCTCTTGAATTCACAGTCGTCAGGAAAAATGATCAAATCCTGGAAAACGGGGCAGTAGGAACAAGCGTGTGAGAAAATACCCAGATATTCCTTTTAGCCTCCCCAAAACCTCTGCCCTCCTCCCCAAACCTTCCTCCATCTGCTCCTCAGAGCGGAGAGGATTTGAAAGCGCAGGTCTGTCAGGCCGCAGTGGCGTTCTCACCCTAATTTGTCTTGGAGAAGCTCTTTCAGCAGCACCAGCGGAACAAAGACAAGACAGACCGCGACTTAACGCCTCAGCACTGAAACACAAAACCGTACTCACATCTTCAACATTGCCCGAAGTCCTGTCCTTCCAGCAGAAGTGAATGAGGGAATCGTCAGTTTGCTGGATGTACACGAGGCCTTTTCTCTTGTCTGGGGTTACAGTGCTGCCTTTCAGGGACATCTTCCCTGCCCGAAATTCCACCAGGTATTTGCTCGAAGAGCCACGGGAGCCTGGCACCAGGCTTGGAAATAACGCGCCCGATGACATCCTGGAATGAGAGAGAGCAGCAGATGTGGTGAGAAACCTTCCCATATTCTCTCTTCTCGATATCAAATTTCAATCTCTATCCAGTGAGTTCCACAAAAGGAATCTGTCTCGCTGCCTGCAGGGTTTCAGGGCAATCCACGAGAGCTAAAGCAGAACCCGGGATGAAGACAGGATGCTCCGCAGATCTCCCCTAATAAAGAGAAGCCTATCTGCCAAGGTCCTGGAAAACGGAACCACCGTCCCCCTGCCGCTTCCTCCTTCGGTTCCTATCGCGGTTCACAGGATCGGGGACGTTTTAATTACCAGAAGCCCTGCTCGAACGCCGGTCTTGGGACTCCCGCTTCAGCCTGCCGGCAGAGAACGGCAGGCTGCCGGCTGCCACCGCACCCCCGCACGGGTGACCCGCCTGGGCACCCTCCCCTCTCCCGAGGAAACCACTCACCGGCCCCGCGGGCCGGGCCGGGCCGGGCCGTTAATGCCGGGACACCGCTCGGCCTGCATGACTTGGCAGTTGTTTCCAAGCTCGCACTACCGCTTAAACCGCGGTCCCGGTCCGTCCCCCTCCACCCGGCGCCGGCCGATCCGAGCGCACCCACCGGTACCGGCCGCTCAGACCCGGCACCGCCGCGAGGGATGACCGGCCCCGGCCCCTCACGCTAAACCGGGAGCGGACCGGGGCTGCCGGCACGCCGGGCCGCGGGGGCAGGCCGGCACCACGGCACGGCCCGGCTCAGGCCGCCCGCGGCCTCCTCCTCCTCCTCCGCCGCCTCCCGCCCGGAGGCCGCGATCTCCAGCCGCCCCCCCCGCCCCGAGGCCACCGGGCCGCGTCCGTTTCCCCCCCCCCCCCCCCGCCCCGGGCCTCCCCCGGCAGCAGACCCCGCTCTCCCCGCGTGGGCCGGCCCCCAGCGAGCACGGAGGCAGGCGGCGGGCCGGGCCGCCGGGAGCCGCGGAGGCACCGGGCCCGCCTACGCCCCGCCGCTACCGGTACCTGCCGCCGCCGCCGCCCGCAGGCCCTGCGCCGCCCGCTTCTTCCTGCCCAGCGCGCCGGAAGCCCGCCCACCGCCGGGCGGAGCAAAGCGGCACGGTCACCCCCCACCCCCCCCCAGCTCCGCGGCCGAGCGCGATTGGACGGCGAGGCTGTCAGTCAAGCGGCGGCGGTGCGAGGCGCCCTGCTGTGTCACGGCGGCGGAAGATGGCGGCGCTCCCCCGCCCCGGCACCGATCGCCGGGAGGGGCAGCGAGGGTTATCAGAGACGTGACACAGGAACGAACCCGGGTTCCCCGAAGCGCCGCCGGTCGTGAGGGAAGGCGCCAGGCGGGAAGACCCCCCACCCGGTGCCGGTGCCCGGCGGGGCCGGCCCGCTCTGTGGGGCCCAGCGAGCGGCTGCCTCCCCCCGCCCCAAGTCTTCGTCCTGTTTTTAAAAAAACAGCGTTTTTAAAAATAGTTTTTCGTTATTAAAGGCTGCTGATCAGTTCTGGTGTTCCTGGGTTCATTCAGGGTACGTGCTTCCAGCCCGCATGAATCTGGGGACCGATAATTACACGAACGCCCCATGTCCGAACACGCCGCTCCCAGTTCGAAGACACCAACGCAGACGCCACACGGCGACGGTCGTTTTTCCCTTCCACCACCTTCTCCAGCCCAAGCCCCCTCGCTCCCCGGCTTCCAGCTAACGCCCGGACCCTCCGCCGTCGGGCCAGAGCCGGGCCCCCACGGCGGGAGGGCTCCCGCAGCCGCAGCTTTCCAACCCCACATCCATCGCCATCGCCACCACGGCCTCACGCTTCTCAGCCCCCACGTACCGCAGGGCAACGGGCTGCCAAGGGACCGAGGCCACCCGCGGTTGGGGAAAAAAGCTGGGATGGCGGGGCGGGAGGCGGTCGAAGCTCCGGTGTAAGACATCTTCGTCTAAGAGGCACGGCGGCGAAAACCAAGCCCAGACCCAGACCTGGCTGAACAAAGCCAGGGTCATCTCCAGGCCTCCCCTTGCCCTACCAGACAGCTGCCCCCGTACAAAAGTCTCACAAAAATCGCTCTGTCACCATCTAGAGGCCCAAAGGGTATTAAGTATTTATTATAATTTCTTTCTAGATGGTTTCTCTACATAGCTGTATTAACATATACTAACACAGTTATCTTATATACAGTGTTTAATCAAGTTACAAAAGTGACATTCTTTCAAAAGGTGCAAAGTTATTCATGTTTTGACACGTAAACTACTGAGGCGAGATCTGCATCGAAAATAAAACTTTTTCACTTTCAGAGCATTAGGAGTCCCATGGCTAGCCAAGCATAGATGTGTCGGCAGTGAGGGGAAAGTATTTTGTAAGTGTCGTCAATGAAGAACAATAAATTAGAAGAATGGATTTGGAACTTAATCTGAAATTCTACTAAAAACTTTACACTAAAGGAAGGGGAGAAGGGGGTAAAGACATAACTAATGAAGTGTTCTTACTTTAGAAACCTTCCCCGTTTCTTTTTAAATCCCACGAAGATTCTGTACTGAAGTTTGGATTAAACACGTTGTTACAATTTTTTCATGCTTTCACAAAATGACAAGGCTTTAGGTCTTTGAATTTAAATCATAACTTAGACGAGAGGGATGCTAACCTGTACACTTCCTTCTTATAAATAGAATATTTCTTTAGCAATTACTCCACAGTTTTTCCATTCAGGCAATTTCTATCTATATGTATTGTTTTGAAAACACTACTCCAGCATTAAACATGGTATTTAGTTTAAGCAAGTTTTAAACTCCCATGAGCTGTTAAACTGGCTTAATACACAAATCCTTTCAATCCTCACCTAACAAAAGGTTCCCTATGCTGCTTGCAGCAAGTTTGGGAAGGGGGTTACAGTGCCCAGCACGGTCACCGAAGTCCAGTTTTTTATAAAAAGTATCTTTATGCTGTCCCATATGGATCAGCAATGTCTTTTTAAGTCAGGTGTCCGTGCACTTACGAGGAACAAACACAACCCTACTTATTGTCTGCACCGTATTACCAACTCTAGCTCGTGAGTCCTAAAGACTTGCAATCAGCACAAAGTACCATATCTGGCAACAGAAAAATGTTGCCACGAGCACATTTCAGATTAGGCTTTTACTTACTGCCTTGAAGTTTTACAGCTTCTCGTATTTTTCCAATGAAGACAACAACTAAATTTCCCCCAAATTTAAAGTTAATCCACTCATCAGATGCATGATTTGATACAAAAGTGTTTCTCCATGAGTATGTTCATTTTCTTTTGCTTTTTAATCCTGTGGCCAGGAGAGAAGCCCTTCAAAAACCTACTCTTTGGATGAAACCACAGATGTGTTTGGACATCAGTCATTCCAGTTCTTCCACAAATTCCTCAAGTTACTGGTGCTTAACACCAGCAATTTCTGAATTACTGTAAACTTCATAGCAGTGTAGCCGCTCTCCGTTTGTGCCTGGTTACTCAATTAAAAACTTTCATAAAAGAAGCAACATCAGGGTTAGTTTTAATTACAGGACCTAATTTTTCAAGCCTCTCTCCCCCTTTACCCCCCCCCGAAGTGTACCACTTGAAAGAAAATGAATGCATCAATTCAGTAATTGATTATTTCCAGTATTATAGGGCTTTGATGGTTTGATATGGAACAAAAAAATCCCACTTTTTGACATCACATGCTCACAGAAAACTTGTAATAGGTATAACTCTGCCAAAGCTTTAAGTTGATTCTGCTTTTTCACAACATACAAAACAGACATGACCTAATAATGAAAAACATGCAAACCAAAACTTCCCCAAAATATGAACCTGTGTGGATATACATACCAAAGTGCTTCCAAATAAAAGTTTAGTCTAGAAGCATACATAGTGCCAAAGCTGCCGAAGGTAGTGCAGAAGATTTAAGCCTCCAAGTGGTAGCAAGCAATATATTTTACATTGTAACCACCTCTACATTCCTGCAATTGCTTCCGAAGCTTCTCCTATTTTAAGAACAGCATTTGACTTCAGAAAAAGCACACTGTTTAATGCACCCTTCCCTTCTCCTAACGTATGCTTTATGTAATTTTATCACAGGTATACAGTTTAATGCTCACAGTGTCCAGAAGTTGTGAAGACTCTAACAGACAACTACAGTTTGAGAAGCTCAGGTTGGTTTTTGTTTCCCCGAGTCTCTCCATTATTGAATCGTATTGAGAGAGAGGGGCCAGGAGCTCCAGTCCCCACGTAGTGCTACATACCGTATGGAAATTCACATGCATCTCTTCACGGGGAGTATCGACAGTACTAGATTTGATCCTGTTGGTACCATATTAGCTTTTCATCCCTGCTCCGAGTTCCAAAAACTTCAGATTCTTCACTATTGTACTAAGTAACAAGGATATTATCTCTATTTTATTTAAGTTACGTAGTTTTCAAGGATGTTATGTGCTCTACCGGATACAGCGTATCTTCCTGACAAAGAAACTAGGGGGAAAAAAATGAAGAACCAAAGGTCCCTTTGATAATTAGTGAAAACATGATGATTTCAGGTGCAGCTTTATGGAAAGAATGCAACAGTATTTAAATATTTGGCAATCCAACGTTAGTGATAATTAAATCCTTGATTGTTGACCGATAGAATTTTTGTTAAAATTTACTTAGAAAAGCTGGTTTTTGCTATCAACATAACCAGAGTAACTGGCTTGGAATGAAATCTAGTAACTAGATGTCCAGATGAGATGAGCAATTGGTTCTGTAATTTCAGTATATGTCTGGACAGTCTGAGAAATTTCTATCAAAATAGCCACCTGAGTACAGCCAATCTGAAGTCCCAGTGTATGGGTTAGTGCCTTGATGAAACCATCTGGAAAAAAAAAAAAAGGAAAGAAACAGTAAAAGAAAAAAGCAGAGTGAGCAGTTATTAATAGGGGAAAAAACCCAACTTTGCTTCTTTCACAAAACATTGTAAAAATACACTGGTATTTCTCATCAGAAAAAAATCACCTTGTAAAGCATCTTTTAACATTTTTTTTTTTACATAAAGTCAAGGAGTATGAAATGGATTTTAAAATTGCTGTCCTATTCCAACTAACATTGATACTCTAGATTATATATTGATTACATATATTAATTTTTACTTCAAAAGAATGCCAAATCAGTTACACAATCCTTTTTGTAAACCTGTGCAAACAGAAAACAGTTTTGTTCTATGGAGCTGTACTTTGCACAGAACATTAACAGATGCTCACTTTTTAGCCACGTTGACTGAAAACAATTTCATGTTCTCTGGAAGAGATTTTCAAAGGCATTAACTGGAATTAGTCTGCAGCTGCTCCTCCAGGCTTTGGGAAGAGAGATGCTTTCTCTTCTGAATTTCATGAAATCACAGGAGCATCCCAAAGTTCTTGCCTTTGAAGGAAGCACCTGCAGTAACTGGCCGTGAGCATACACTTGACTGCATAGCATTGGCATCTGTGAAAAGCAACCAGCAGGAGCAGGAGCCAAACCACACATTACTCCGTGATGCATTCTATGACTGAGAAGTCACTTGAATATGCAATCAAAAAAGCAATTTCTGAAGTATTCAAGCCAAGAAGTCCTAAGAGTGTGAAAACAAAAGGCCCTAGAGGGCCGCAATGTCTTACTGAACTGCCAAAAGCTGGACAGGAATTGGTTGAAAGAGAGGCGAGACTTAACATTTTAGTCATTCTAACAAAAAATATGACCTTTGTAGGTTTTAAAAAACAAAACCAAAAAAATCCAGCATTACCACAGTGGTTAATTACGACAGGTTTCAGCATTTATTATTAGATAATTTCTCCGGGACAAAGTAATCAGCAATTTTGGCTTCCAGCTACATTACTTGTTGACCCAGCAAATGCTTTAAGTGACACTACAAATTGTACTGTCACGCAGGAAATCAAACACAAAATCAAATGCTGTCTTGAATAAAAACATTTCAAGCAGTATACCAAACCATTCCAAGCATTAAACAAACGCCCAGCTTCCTTCCCCCTTACCGTGTGTGCCACTCCACTTCATCTTTTGCACGCTCCTTGCGAGCAGCTCTTTGTTTCTCTTCTAGTCTCTCTTTTTCTTTGCTAGCCACATCTAACAAACATTTCAAGAGAAATTGGTTACTTAGCAAAATAGAGACAAAAATGCAGAAAACAGAAAAGACTGCAGAGAAATGAAATATAGTTCATTTAAGCAAGAGAAAGCATTTGCTGTACACAATCCCACTGAACAATGAAAATCTCAGGCAACAAAACCCTGTCATTTCAGAAAAGTTGCTACTACAAACACAGAGTCAAAACTGAAATTTTGGTGTTTTATCTATCAGAAACACTGCACCAAGACAGCAGGAAAGAACTTAGATTAGGCATAATAGAGAGAGTGATTTTTTCACTATTTGGCCATGTGTTTTTTCCTGACAAACACCAGAGCAACAGAGCATGTCTGTTCACCACATGTCTTTCCAGACAAACTCCAGAGCAAGAGAGCATGTCTGCCAGTTCCCCCCAGGTTAACAAACATGCAAATACACCGTAACATAGGATAGCAGTCTTGGGATCCACCTCAGACACATTTGCTCTCCCAGACTTTTCTGGGGGAAAACAAATATCATACATTGTTCAAAAGCATGTTCATTAACACAGGATGAAAAAGAGTTAAGGCTGCTCTGGGAATGAGAAACTGAAGACCATGTTCCTGTATCAACCAACCTCCCTTCAGTCACCCCCTCTCAAAACTTCTGAATGTGAAAGTACTTCCTCCAGCAAACACATACCCATGTTTCCGTTTTCCATATTTCTGATATCTGGACGTAGCCGACAGTCAGTGGGAGCTAATATTGCTTCCATGCCCTTTTCTAGCTCATTGAGACTCACAGCAAAACTGGTGAAATTGTACATCTTAAAAGCAAATTAAAGATAACATACAAGTTATTTTGGCAAAGTGGCACTGGGTTCCCTGTACCGAATGGATACAACGGAACTTCCAAGAGAAATTACCAAGTCAAACCTTCTCCCATTGGCTACCCTGAAAGCAAGGTTAGGTTCATACAAAACTAGGTTTTTCATTGGAGGGGAGTGACAAAGAAGGGCAGAAGTGGATGGAAGTCCCACCTTTCATTTCTTAAGCAGTCTTTGCTTCAGAGTATCAAGACAGATTTTCCTCTATATCTGATATTTAACATCATGATTTTTATGAAAAAAACACCCAAGTCTAAAAGACCAAAAAGTCTTGTTGAAACTACTGAAGTTCATATCCAGCTTCCCAGTTACTGCATTTTTTGGAAGCCTGCCTCCTAACAGCAGGGTCAGAAGGGAAAGTGTATCTGTATTTTAGCCACTCTAAGTGCAAAGATCTCACAGGCAGGTTAACCTAAGACGCCAGACTCACACTGAAGCAGCTGCAGTCAGAGCATGCATTCTTTCTACCAGCTTCAACACAGCAGTGATGCTTTCAGCACAGGAACAAAGCAGAGACCTTGCTGTAGTATACTTTTACTGCTGCAGCAAGAACTGCCAGAGCCTGTCAATACACATGCTAAGGGCAGATGCTTCAACAAGGTTTCCCTTGAACATTACTCATGTTCCCTTGGGTAAGCCACTAGTGATAGCAATACACAGACTGATTGAAACAGTTACCTGTGATGAGTTTGGTGGCCTACAATTTATTCTCCAAAGCAATTTACTGCCTGGTATGAACTGCACCGTGTCTTGAACCTCTGGCATATCATCAGCCTCATCATTTTCAGATTTAATAACTTCTTCACTCTGAAACAGAGATAATATTTGGCAGAGGAACAAAGGGAAATTGGACTGTTTCATCTAGAGTTCTACAGTGACTGTTGAAGAATTTGTTCAAATTTGAGATACTAAACACTCTCCTGTACTTCTGCCTCACCCCTCATTCACTTTTCCTCACTCTGTATACTGTTCCTCTCATTTTTATCGTGTCTTGCTGCTGATATCTCTGAACAGTCTCCCACCACCTATGTACAACTTGAATGTCTGTTTAAAAAAAAACATTAATAATAGTAAATTAATGTCTTTGGGAAATCTTTTCTCTAGCCTCCCTTCTATCCCGTGCCATAGCTTTATTTCACCTAACATGACTATTACTTCTTCAGGTTGAAATGAGCCAAGACTGCAATTTAAACCAATTCCCATGATGGCCTGAGAAACATAAATAGGGCATGCCTTCTTTTGGATATTGCTTCATCTTTTGCAAAAGATTTGGATGTGCAATTAAAAAAACAGTTTCAGTCTGATTTCCTATGATCTAGATCCTAATAACTATTATCACTGCTAATTTTCTCACTGTGAAGACTGTGTATTGAAGTTTGTAAATACGGTGTCTTTCCTTCCAAGTTCCTTTGTTACCAGATGCACTGCTATAATGCATATATATAATCAAATGCAGTATTCTTCAAGAGGCTGCTCTCAGAATCTGAGAGCATCTGACTGTTGTTGGACACAGACAGCTACATGGTAGAATTTCAGAGGGTTTTACCATGAGAAACTATTTAAAACCACAACAACCGGAAGGGAAATTTGAGGCAGAAACATCCTAGAGTGATAGTAACACAGTTTTCCTCCCTCCCCTCACTCCCACTCCTCTTCTATTTTCTTTCTGCCCCCTCTGACATGCCTCATTTATTTTACTCAAAAATACCCTATTAAGTTAAACAGGGCCTGTTTTATACACTAGAAAAGAGCTCCATATGGTTAAGAGTCTAATTTCAATCACTTGGTTTGAATATGCATTATTTAAACACTCTTTTAGACTACTTTCCATGTCAACATCTGGTTTACTGTTAAGACAGTTCACCATCTAAATATAGATTCAACAGGAAGGAGAGAGAGAGTTGCTTTTCATAAGATGAACAGAACCTTATTATTAAAAAAAAAAGAAGTCAAAATATAAGCCTGTAACATGACAGAATCCAGAGGCAAAAGCAAGGCCTGTTGCTGCTCTAGATTCTTCTAGTGTGAATACTTTTTAAAAAAAAAGTTTGAGCCTCTTAACGCTAAGAGCGATTAGCTTCTGTTTAACTTATCATTTTCATTTTCAATGAACAGCAAGGGTCTGCAAGACCCTGTTGATATCAGGAAACCCAACAGTCCTCTGCTTCACCATACAACATTTTGCATTTTCCATATAACACTGAGGCTTTGGCAGTAACTCACCTGATACTGCTTACGTGTGACAAAAAACCCCTGCATGTTTCCAGACCCCTTTGTTGTCAAGGCTATCTACTTCATGAATTCTGAAAGGCTGCATCACCAAAAAGCATAACCAACTTCAAAACATGTAATTACTTTTTTTTTTTTTTTTTAAGCCCAAATCCTAATATTTTTACATCTGGAGTTGGCAGTAGAGCCACTTTCCTCATTCAAGGAATGGACATCATCAGCTTGGGGGTCAATATTTGATGCATTCTCTAACAAATCTCTGGCATTTCTATGAGCTCTCTCCAATACCAGCAGCTCACAAAGAAGTCTACACAAGTTAAAAGTGCAATGCCTTTTCATGGGACTAACACTGCCCATCTCTGACCCCCACCAAAAGACAGACTGTTTTAACCCTCCATTCGCTACCACCTGACCATTTCTGTAAAGAAGATGTTTTCCTTTAATTTCTCATATTCCAGTATCTTTTCTCCCTAAAGAATCCTTAACCTTACCGGCTTCAATTTCTTCTGCTCACCACCTCTCTTTTCATTCTTTTTGTAAGTCTCATACGTAGTGGGATCAGTGCACCATAAGCATTCTGTCCACTTGCCATAGATCACGCACAGCTTCTTTCTGCTGCAGAGAAAGCAGAGGAGACTTGGTTTTTGCTTCTTATAAAGCCTTCTAAGCCAAGTCATGCAGATTCTAGTCTATATTAAATACGCAGCTTCCTACTTTGTTGTATTTTATGTTTCTTTGCATACTTCTAAGAAGTCAGTTATTTGATAACGCAAAGAAAAGGTTTCAGTTTATTCCAGTCTTTCTGGCATCCGGTCCTGCAGAACACATCCTCATGACTTAGTCACATGCTTTTGCCACTGTTAAAATGAGTGTGGGTCCAATAAAGCGAATAGTTTACAATATAGAGATTCAGAGTCACGAAACAGGTTTGAGGTTGATTAAAAATTCCTAATTACCATATTTCCGGTTTTGTAAACTGAAGACTGGACTTGTGAGTGTACAACAGTGAAATCAGTTGCGACTACTCTGCATTTTCCCTGGATACCTTTATTTCCAAAGACTAGACTGGAGAGTTTTTCTAATAATGCTTGAAATGATCATCCCAGAATGAAGGGGTTTAACACTGACACAGAGAAGAGAAATGGGTTACGATCTGCATTGCCAGCAACTTTGCAGTCACATCAGTTGTGGTCACTATGCCAGCACTAAAGAAATGCCACAGTGCTCAGAAACGGAGAGGCCAAGAGGCTTTTATCACTTACTTTTTGTCCTGAATGTATCCCTCCACTCTGTGAAGCTCTTTCCCAAACAGTCCACACGGTTTAAAATTAAGGACACATTTATCTCCAGTACTGTATAGGAAATAAGTATTTGATTAAAGAAGCAAGCCCCTAAATACATTAGTAAGTTTACTTTTTTACCTTATTTAGCTTTCCTTCATACAGTTACAGTTAGCTGGGGGGTAGTTATTTATATCATTATTTTTCTTTAACTATGGTTTATTACTTGACCAGGACATTAAAAAAGGCACACATTTCAAAATTCCACAAAAAGGACAAAAAAGAAATCAAAGTGCACATGAAAGACCACTGAAAACATGACCATACTTCTGAGTTTCATGTATTTCTAAAATTTATCAAAAGTATTAGGAATAAAATGGAATGCAGTCTTGCATACTACTTAACCCACACTATTAACACACTGCATTTCAGATTAATACCTATTTACAGCTAAATGCAATGAGAAATAACTTTTACAAACGACCTACGCAGGAAAATCTAGTTAAGGGCATTCAAAAGTTACCTCTAAATTGCATATCAAAAATTCTGAACTAAACATTTTACAAACATAAACCAGCATTGTATTTCAGCATCTTCCTTGCACTGAGATGTAGATGTAAATCATTTCTCCCTGTGAGGCACCAGGCCAAGTTTCTATGTCAAGCACAAAGCATACAGACACCATCATGGGTCTTCTGTGCCAATATAGGAGACAGGATTGTAGATTTGATGCTATGAGAAGTACCAAAACAGCAGCCCTGCTGGATTAAAGCTCCCATTTATTGACAGAGAAACATGTGCAGAAGTAATACAGTTTTCACAAAATTCTCTCCCTCATCATTACAAGAGGTAATTCATTTTATATAAGGTAAAAAGCTTTTATATAGGCAGTTGGCAGAGCAATTGACATGCTCGAAGTTCACGTTATCCTACTCTGCAGTCATTCTTCTGTGCTGTACCCTTAATTTAAGACATTCTCTATTTTCAAAACTAAAGAGGGCCAAATCACAATCAACATGACAGAGGTCCACTGCAAGCCTCCAACGATTATTCCACTTAATGGTTCTGGAGTTAAATTTAATTTCTGTTCTCTGTCAATAAGGCTGAATTTGAACAAGTAACTCACAAATGTAAAATCTTTGTATCCCATAAGCCATCTAGCCCCGTGCCTTTTCATTAATATTACTATGATACTAAGCTCAGTCCAACAAATAGTTTGCATTTGTCAGAAGGGAAAAAAAAAAGAAAGAGACAAGACTTTGGACCTACAAAACAAAGCTTCCTATGTAATTTGACAAAAATCAAAACTCTCTGCTTTGTAACAGAAGTGACCATGCACCAGTCCCTATAAGCCAACCCTCAGTTTCATAATTAGCATTACCTGTGATTTACAATTTCTACCGTTCCATATTGTTCTAACCACAGTTTACCAATAATTACATTATGTACACAACAGGTTGGATTTGTCCATGTGTAAGCTTCATTATGTCTGTAAAGAAAATAGAGAAAGAAATAATTTTCTTGAGTTTGAGATGGAATGTAAGCCTGTTTTCAATTCTGTTCACGGCAGAGCACAATATTTAGCACTCCTATGAACAGCCAGCAGTTAACTTCAAAACAGAAAAGAAACAGACTTTTCTTTATAAGCCAACAATGTGTTGCATCTAAACATTAGTGCAAGTTAATACAGTGATACCGCCTTTATTCTTCTTCCTTCTCACAGAGCTAAAATAGTGAGTTTTACAGTTGCTGTGCTTTTGATTACAAATTCCAGCCCAACATAAACAGCAGGCCAGGAATTAATCTTTTTTGTTTGCACTTTTAAAGTTCTATGTGATAAAATATAATACTTGCTGGAGAACCAGGCTGACAAACTCATGTGTAACAGCATCTTCTATTCAACTACCATGGCAGCACTGTAAACTTCTTCCTAAAGCTCACTCTTGTAAACCTCTATCATAATCTAGAGAGTACCTTTTTGTGATTAAAAAAACACTGAATGTAAGTATTTGAGTCTTCTAGCAGAGAGGTTAGTCACTACCTGTTCTGACAAAGGTCGGACATGAAGACACTCCTCCTCAAGGGCTGGTCAGACTAACCCACTTAATTTTCCATTGTACAAACACTGAGTGGTAAAGGCTTTTGAATCTGAAGAGAGTGACACGAGCCAGCAAACTGCATAAGTGGTTTCCACAATCACGCCACAAGTTTCCACATCGGTGTATGAGGCCTGCTCCAGTGTCACTGAAGGCAATTGGGGGGGGGGGGGGCTGTTTTTAGGGTTCTTTTGGCTGGTTAGCACCGGTAGGACATGATAACACTATATTCAAGGTTCGTAAACGTGACATGTAAAAATCCAATTTATTACTCAACTCCATCTTTTTCCCAAAGATTTACTGGGAAGAAGGATAAGTCCTAGAAGTGAAGAAATTTCCACTTAGTTTAATTTTGGTTTTAATGTTTTGTGAAAAACTTTACAAAGATGAGTTAGCAGATTCTAAATCCTTGAAAGACATTATTCTAAAAGTGATCAAAATGTTAAACAACAAGTTTCCTATTATCACTAGCTCAGCAGAGTCAAAGCCATCTATTCTCACTCATCTTTCCATGCTGGTAAAAGAAATGCTGAAGTTACCCAGCTGGCTATCAATCCATCTTACGAAAGCTTGCAAACTCTATTTTAATACAAAAAAATTACAAAAACAAGCAGTGTCCTCTTTGTAACAAATGCCTTGAACTTCTACTTCCAGCAAGTATGGAGAGAACACCCTTATTTAATGTTTCCAACCAGTCTGTCATTTTCCAGCACAGAGAAAAACCAGATCATTGAAGTCTGACTATTTTCCACAGTGACTTGTCTTCAAGCATACTTTAGAACAATGACTACTCTTTCAGTGGGGAAAAAATACCAGAACCCCCCCAAATCCATCCCACCAGCCTTAGCATACATTTTTATTCATGAACTACTTGACACCAAAAGCTGTATAGCATAAAACAAAACACAAGACACTCATGGCCAGTGCTGATAAACTGAAATACTTACTTGTGCTGGAGAAGTGAGGAAGAAGTGCGTTTTCTGATGTATGTTTTGAAAACTAAGTCATGGTTGACATAAATGCAGTGCTTAACATTGACTTGCAATTTTGCTTCCTAAACAGTTGTTCACTCAGGCCCTGAGCAGTTCTCACGACTACTCAAACCAACAGAATAGTATGAATCACAACACTGAGAGGCTCAAAATTTTATTTCAACTTCTGCTGCTAACTTGAAGCAATTATTTAAAATAAATGCTTTAATCATTTATATTCCAGTGTAAATCTGTGCCTGTAATTTGATTAGGCAGAGCAAGAACTTTAATAGTCTTCTAAATAAAGGCTCTCTCTCAAGCAACAAACTTAATTTTTGTCATGTCTGCATTCTACACTAACATTCATAGTTCCTTCTACATTCAGAAGAAATTTCCTCTATTTCCATCACCATTTATATCCAAGACCAGTTCATACTTTTATAAGCTTTGGAAGATTAGATGCCAGCAGCTTGAAAATTAAACTATACTTTCAAAAGAAACTACAGGAAAAGTCAATGCTTGATATGGCAGGCAAGTTGACTCTTTATTGAAACCAAATGTCTAGAAAGTTCATAAGACAACATTTCAAAACAACCCCAGAATTAGGCCTGAGGAAAGCTTTTATAAAAGCACCTTTAAGTATTCAGTTGCAGAATACTTTTTCTGCAACTATTATCTAGTGCATCCTTGTGTCCTACTTGGGAAAGCTCAAGAGTCTTTGTGCCACTAGGGCACAAAACAACTTATGGAAAGTCACGTAATTTACGAGAGACATACGCAATTAGAGACAAGCCTCAGAGTAATCTGGAGAGGCATTCTTGATTTTAACAGGAAGGTGATCATACACAGGAAGTGTTAAACAGGTGACAAGGCAATCCTGACAAGTTTCTCACATTCCCTTACCACATAGAACAGCTATTCTGAAGATGCAGTTCTTTCCACACAAACATATGCGCACAAACAATCAAAACCAATAACAATATTTAAAAGCAAGATGAGCTTGAATAGCCTGGCAATATAATTTTATCTATTTAAATTTTACATGCCTTCACAAAACAAGCTTTCAGTAGCATTCAACTTCTACGAAACATTAATTTTCATCATGGAAAGACTGGGTCGTACAAGCATGGCATAACTTAAAAAAAACAGAGCCCTGAATTAAGCAGTGAAAATTAACTTGTAAATAAACTCTTACAATCTCTTCAGCAAGAGGTTTATAGATAATAACCTATGAAGAGCCAATAGAATGATTATCACCTATGTTTTTATTCAAGTAAACGTTAAGGAGATCAACATAAAAAAGGTATTTACTTCTCATACTCACTTCAGAAGCTCCAAAGTAATTGTTCCTCGAGGCTCTGCTTCTATACTCTTTCCCCAGAATTTTAGTTTGGGATAGATTGATCCATGAAAAATAAAGTCCTTATTGAGGCCTTCAGAGTAAAATGCACTAATAGGTGGGTGGTGGCTGACTTGCTCAGATATAAACCTAAATCCTAAATCCTCCCTAGCAACAACAAAAAAGAGCATTAAACAGTAAACATTTTTTTTAACATTACAAAAGAAAAGAGTTACTTGATACTTTAAAAAATTTTGAAGGATTTTTAGATTAAACTGAAGGTGAGACTTTTCCTTTTCTAGTCCCATGACACATTTACAATTTATGAAATGAAAGAATTTGTACTCTGAACACTTTCTCTTTATACCCCAAACCAACCCACATTCAAACACCTAAATGACTTTCTGCCCAGAAAGGCATGAGAAGATGTTTCACTGAAATAACTTGTGAAAATGCTGAAACTCTTTGGGCAGCAGCAGAAGGTCTGACTGAAAATTCTTTTCTCCACTGCAGACATATCACCCATTTATTTAAGCAAGCTGGAAGTCCTTCAGACTAACTACTCTATCTGACATGACCAGCAAAACACTATTTATAAATTAATTGTGTCTGGTCAGGAAATGTCTTTGGTGGAAGAACAAGGATGAATTTTTCTCTGAATAACTCAAAGAATACTCTGCCTAAACTTAGAAATAAAATTATTGGCTTTTATAACAACTTCTCAAAGATTTTGAGATAGTTTGGGGAAAAGAATTTTAGCTATACTCAAAAATATATTTTAGTAGATTTTTATTTATTTCACTGAATAAACAACTAAACTAGTATGAGAGTCTGCTAACTCAAGAACACAAATAGCTCCAGCTCCCAAAGTAAAGTAATTATTACCTGGTTAATTCATAGGTTTCTCCTAACAGCGGGTTAAATGGTTTGCCAGTTCTCTCCCACTGAGAAGCTACAGCAGAAACTGCAAAAGCAGCTACAGCCTATAAGCAAATTAAGAACACATTGTTATGAGAACAATACATTAAAACTCTAAGTTTAATATATTGTATTTGTTGCACATTACAGTACTTCATTATTCTTCCAGAAAGAAAGCGCTATATATCGCTTAAGGCCAAAACATTTGTAAGCCATGGGATAAGCGATATAGAAATAGGGAAATACAAGCAGTTAATAAGAATCTCATTTCCAAAAGGAATTATTTTCTGTAGTAAATTTTGTCAGGTTACACTCTGCCCCATGTTTCTCCACCTACCTCTAAGAGTTCAACCTGTTTTTTAAAATCTACTTTTCCCCTATTTTGACTGTCCCCCACACTAAGCTCATTGGGAAGAGAGTCTTGCTTTTCTTAGTGTCAGGCAAGCATTATCTCTAACACAGATGAGATTTCTTGAATCATACCAGCAGGTACAAATGACGCTTAGAAGCTTCTGCAGGCTGGTAAGTAGGGGTATGTACTACACAAACACAGAATACAAGACATATATTCCAGTTTCACTTAAGTAAAAACACAGCTACGAGCAATACCAGTATAACCTAATATACACAGGCCTGGTTTCACCATATTCAGGTCCTTGTTGTGAGACCAGCCGGGTACTATATTCTATTCCCAACAACAACTAGTTTTGGAGAAGAGTGGTAAAGCTTGTCTCCATCACAACAATTTTTCATCCAGTAACTTAAAAATCATGGAGCCACTCAACAAATCAATTTAGGATGACTTAAAGCCAAGATTTCACCTTCACAATGCATAAAACCACAAAAAGAGTCACAGTTAAAGCAGTCCTGGAAAGGATTGAGGTCCTTGGGCATCATCAGTTGTGGCACTCTTCAGCACTACACTTTTGGCTCAAACTCTGTGCACAACATCAAGTGTGAAAGTGTCACAAATATCTAATACAGCCACTATGAAACAAGAAACTTGTCTAGACAGACAAATATGAGCATTCTTATGATAGCCCCAGAGAAAGAAATACAGTCAAGTGAGAAATTGTCTTCAAATGAGAGACTCTAGGAGAGAAAAACATCTTCCGAACTAACCAGAAGGTGGTAGCTGTTACTTACTTGCATTCTTTCCAGGGGGTCTGCATGACTACAAGCCTTATTAATGAGGTATATATGTTCCATATATTCTGTTATCCGTTGAAGAAAACTCAGTGGCTCGTTGAAGACAATAGGCATCGTAATCTTAGACAGCTCCTAGGTAACAAAAGGATAAGTTAATTTCTTCGACATAACACTAAGGTAACAACTGACAACAACAAGAATTTTGAAAATAAGTTGTGGGTTAGTTTATTTCTAGCATTCTTCAAAAGACCTTTGACAATCCTATAGTAGACCTCTAAGTGCTACAGCTGAAAGGGGCTAGAAGCACTACAGAAGCCTACTAGCAATCTGAAAGAATAAACAACTTCAAAAATTGATCCAGCTAACCTTGTAAATTCAAGAAAAGGTTACCTTCTCTTCTGTGGTCTACACAAAACAGAAGCGGTTAAGATTTCCATAGATAGCAGCAATAATGTGCCAACCAGCTCATTACTGATCTTTAAGTACCACGCATTCCTTTGAAATCCTCACATACCTATTTGCGTAAAATCTAACTATTTTACTGCAGTAACCACAAATTATTTTTTGAAAGGAACAGTTACATAAAGAACAGGATTTGAATTGCTCTAACAAATTTCAGTGGCTTTATTCAAGCAACCTGTTATTTGCGTCAGAATGTTTCTCATTTCGCATGTGGATCCAAGACAGACATGAAGTTCACACAGAGATTTCCAATTCCGCAGGTCTTTTACTATAAACAGCCAAATTTGCTTGGATAATTAAAAAGTGGCACTCATGACTGAGCACTACAGCATCATTTGAGTGCTTAAAACTTAGTGGAAAGGAGAATGCCACCAGATGAAGTTAATGAAACATTTTCCTTGCATTATCACAGGCAGTAAGGGGAAAAAAAACAAAAAACATTACCCCTAATTGACTTAAATTGATTTGGTCCAAGCAAAGCATTCTAGTAGATAGATCACTCATCCTAACAAAAGGAGTTTTGACAGTACAGCTGTGTCTCCTAGATGACATAAGTTAAGCCAGCAGAAGTGCTCACTGACTTGTCTGTTGCATTCACAAAAGACTGTACTGGCAGACCTAGACTGGACATCAATGTAATTACTTAATGCTTCTAAAAAGAGGCTATGGCAGCAAGGTCCTCCAGTGTAGAATATCATTTGCATTCCTAGTAAGAATGAAGTAATCAAACATGTAACTGAATTCTTAAAGGATTAAAAGAAAAGAGCAGTGATGGCCAATAACGATGCAAGCATCGGGGTCCTTTAACAACACAGAGCAATGCAAAGGTCTGTGTCTCTGAGTCCAAGAACAAATCTAGGACCCAATGACATCACACCGTTAATACCCCAAGCCTACACTGGGCTCTCCAAGGAACTCTTAACAGATCCCAAACTTTTCTATCCCTTCAATCAGATGAAAGCAATTTTTTTGGCACAAACTGCTTAAATTATGCAGGAGGGAAACTTACCAGTCCAATGCATTTTTTTAATATGCTCCACACACTAAAATCACTTCTAGAAAACATTGGGGCAGGTAATGATGTCCTGTAATTGGAAAAAAACAACTGTCATTATCAGCCCCTTAAACAACAAGACATTTTCATTTGTAGGTATTGAAGTAATTTATAAAGGAAGCAAAGCATTAACCTTGAGTTGACATAGGAAGCTGACAAGTCTTTTCAGTTCCAGAGAATTAGCCTCTTCCAATGAGAAGAGTAATGCCCCAAAAGATAACGAGCCAGAACGTACTCACTTCTCATTTACTATGCAGTACTTTGTGTTTACCTGTGTCTCTTAATTCCATTTTCTTGAATCTCTGACTCTCCATTATGCTTTCCAGTCCTATTGCTTTGGTGTGGATCTAGATCAAGCATTTCTGCAACTTTATGATTTGCTTCTGAAAAGTCTCCTGAAGAATTGTCAGAATCAAAGCCTGTATAAAAACCATAAGGCAACAGTTTTCTTAGGAACCTTATTACGCCACAGAGTGGCACTCACATTTTGTAACTCTTACAGCATAAGTATACTTATACCAGGTTATTTTATTTTAAAGAATATCAGAGTGAAAACCCTTTATTAAGTGACCTGATTTCCAAGAGTATTTAGAGCCAAGTACTGCATTAGAATCAAGCATTCTCAACTAATTTTTCACACTGCTGAATAGAAAACCATTTTAGAATCTTACAAGTTCTTCAGTAGCTCCTGATTAGATTAGCTGTATTGTCTCTTCTTCAGAGCTGCAACATGATTACAATAATTTTGTTCAGTTATGTAGTTTTCCTCAAAGACCTTAAAAAAAATTTAACTTGGTCTACTTACACTGCTTACAGGCAAGGAGCAAAAAAAAAGAGAAAAGGGCCATTTCACAATCCAGCTGCAAACATCCAGACTACTAGAGCAACAGAAATGCCAGATATCTAACTTTTTTGCCATCCATGTGTGCAAACCATATAAAATTCCCCTAATGGTTACAGCAAGAACTTGTGGACACCAAGATGAATCATTCCCTGAGCCTACAAGCAACCCAAAACATGACCTACAACAGTTGGTTCCATTTCCTATGACCCAATTCCATCCACTTGGGTAGATAGCTACCGGAAACACCATTGTAACTAAATGCCAGTGCCCCCAATAACAACATGCTTTGAACAGCTTTAACCATCAAAAAAAGTTAAACCAACAGAAATCTACAGGAACACAAGCTTCTGTAATCAAGGTGCCCTAAGTACAAGTTGGACTAAACCAAAAATCCAAGATTTTAGTCTAATGATTTTACTTTTTTTAAGTCACACTACTTACACGCAAACTAAGAATAACAACAATTTCATTTTTGCATATACCTTTAAATAAGAAAATTGTAAAAAACATTTTACGCATACACACACACTTGGTCACTATCAACAGCAACAGGCCTCTTGTCAATGCTGCTACACAGACTGACTGCAGAAACAAAACAACTGTTAACAACACATAAGGATCGGTTGCAGCGTCAATACCGAGCACCCTAAAACACTGCATTAACACAATCCCTCTTCACAACTGTCACAGTATCACAATAGAAAGCATTGCTGATCATTCAGTGTAATAGAATCATAGAATGGTTTGGGTTGGAAGGGACCTTGAAGATCATTTGGTTCCAACCCCCCTGCCCTGGGCAGGGACACCTTCCACTAGACCAGGTTGCTCAAAGCCCCATCCAGCCTGGCCTTGAACAATTCCAGGGATGGGGCAGCCACAGCCTCTCTGGGCAACCTCTTCCAGAGCCTCACCACCCTCACAGTGAAGAACTTCTTCCTCACATCTAGTCTAAATCTACCCTCTTTCAGTTCAAAGCCATTACCCCTTGCCCTATCTCTACATGCCCTTGTAAAAAGTCCCTCTCCAGCTTTCCTGCAGCCCCCTTTGGGTACTGGCAGGCTGCTGGAAGGTCTCCCCGGAGCCTTCTCTTCTCCAGGCTGAACAACCCCAACTCTCTCAGCCTGCCTTCACAGGAGAGGTGCTCCAGCCCTCTGATCATCCTGGTGTGCCTCCTCTGGACTCGCTCCAACAGGTCCATGTCCTTCTCATGGTGGGGGCCCCAGCACTGAATGCAGTACTGCACGTGGGGTCTCACAAGAGCGGAGTAGAGGGAGAGAATCCCCTCCCTCGACCTGCTGGTCACGCTTCTCTTGATGCAGCCCAGGATACGGTTGGCTTTCTGGGCTGCAAGTGCACGCTGCTGGATCATGTTGAGCTTCTCGTCAACCAACAGCCCCAAGTCCTTCTCCTCAGGGCTGCTCTCAATCCACTCATTGCCCAGCCTGTATTTGTGCTTGGGATTGCCCTGACCCATGTGCAGAACCTTGCACTTGGCCTTGCTGAACTTCATGAGGTTCGCACGGGCCCACCTCTCAAGCCTGACAAGGTCCCTCTGGATGGCATCCCTTCCCTCCAGCGTGTCGACCGCACCACACAGCTTGGTGTCGTTGGCAAACTTGCTGAGGGTGCACTCAGTCCCACTGTCCATGTCACTGATAAAGATGCTAAACAGTGCCAGTCCCAATAGTTCCCTGAGGAATGCCACTCATCACTGCTTTCCACTTGGACATCAAGCCGTTGACCGCAACTCTGAGTGCGACCATCCATAAAGGAGTATTTTTGTTGAAAGTAATTCAAAGAGCATGAAGCCCTTTCTTACTGCCACAAGGGTCAATTCTTCATCAAGAACCACAAGACAACTTTAGTTTCCAGCTTCCAATTTTAGAGTCAGAATCCAAAAGCAACATGAAAAAATGTGTATTTGCTGGCATACAATTCTTGCCACAGTTTTAAGGAATACACTAACATCATTTTTGTATTCCTTTCATTCCAGCTATCACAACCTGGGCAACCACTTGTCTATGTGCTGACAGTTACCACCATGCTCAGCTACAGCCTATCTCAAAGTCCAGCTGTAGGTACAGAAAGATTCTGAAATATTACAAAGCATGTAAGCACTCTAAATGGAGTAATCAGTTTTGACAAAGATTATTTCAATTTTAATTAAAGTGTTATGACCCTCTGTCATTAACTTCTTAAAAAGAGAGAGTATCTATCATAAGTAGTACTTCAACTTTTCTTTTTATTAACATCTCCAACAGGGTGTTCTTACTTTATTAGAGTAATTCATGCAAGACACACATTCAGAAACAAAAAAGCTGCATTTTTTTCAGGGATCAAGACCATGACATTAACATCCAAAACTGCACAGGGAAGCATTATTGATATGATCTTATTTGGTAAACAGCAGGTGTAATGGGTGATGTCATGTATTAAACCATCTCCTACATTTTGATGTCACAAGCATGCAATTATACAGCAATAACCACACCTTAGCAGTCTTAGTACTAAATTGGAAAGTATGATAGTCATATACATATTCAGGTCATTAAAATGAAGACTACCCTGAAACACCTGTCTTAAAAAACCACATGCCTATCTTCAGTCAACCCACAACAAAATATTTATAATTTAAAAACAGCATTTCTAATCACATCTTAGCTTTTTTTTGGAACCTGTTACAGTACAAGGAGATGGAAAGGGCAAGTACTGTAGGGCATAACAAAATAACTTTTATTAGTTTGACTGATGAAGTTGGACAAAACAGATGAGGTTTTTGGTACATGTGCCCTCAGCTAGAAAGCTGATCAAGTGCACACAACATAAGGGAAGAGCATCACATTTAATGAGCACTTCAATGAGATAAGCACACCTAAATGTAGAAGTAAAGCTTCATAACAGGAATAGTCAACTGGCTTGTAGGGGAATAGTTATGAAGAATATTACTGGAATTACAGCCTTTACATCATACTTGAAACCTTGCAAATTGTATCAAATGCTCATTGTTTTTATCCACACTAGTCTTTCTGTTTCTCCAATGATTCAGAATTGTTTTACCTTGTTCCTGTACAACACAATGGGAATTTAGATTCAGGTATATATATAATTTATGGACAACAATATGTCATTGGTAAGTAAATAAACGCCAATTCAAACGAGCGTCTCACATACAAACAAGAAACATTAAATCCCTGCCCCAGAAAAATAAGATATATCAGAAGTGTAAAGTCTGCTTTATTAAAGTGCATCTCCACCTAATTAAAAACAAAACAAACCAACCAACCCCAAAAAACCAAACCACTAGGGTACACAGCTAGATAATCACTAGACTTTCAACTATACTTTCAAGTATCAGCTGGCTTGTCTACTACAATCCCACTGAGAAAGTTTTAAAAGCTGTTTCTCAATGAAGTTCCAAGTATTACAGTTCTGTGAAGTACTATTCAGAGAATGTTATTCACAGAGGAAGTACTGATCTGAAATAAGAACAGTTTACTGAAATTATTTGGTTTAGTTTTTCTAATATACAAAAAGACCCTTTCTCCAGTTGCTATTAAAGCCTTGAATTTGCAAAACTGAGTAGGTAAGTTTTACTTACAGGACAGTTTTTACAGTGAAGAGCCACTGGGAGTGAGGATAAAAATGGGGACTTAAAAGGGGAATAGGGGACCACACACAGAAATAAAATGTCAAAAATTAGCTTAATCAAAAGTTCCAACTTACGTGTGTTAGGGGTGAAACAAAAGCTTTTAAAAAGTCTTAAATTTTCAAAGTCAAACACTTAAGTTGGATGCCAACATTAATCTATTTCAAGAGCTTAAAGAAAAGTGACTTGCCAGTAACTCTAGTTTTCTTAGCCTTCTTCTTCCACATCCTGCAAACGAAACAAGTCCACTCAGACTATGCTATACATCCACCTATGAGGGAGCAGAGGCACACTGTTCTGAGTCATGTACGAAGACACAAGACCGCCCCTTTTGTACAGTGAGCAACTTCCTTAAATACTAATTAAGCCTTGTGCCTCAAGACAGAGAGGGAATCAAAATAGCGTAGTACTGAGAATCTTCAGACCTAAAAAGGGCATAAGGAATAGGGATAAATACACTGGAAGTGTAGATAGCAAGTGAAGCAAGAGGTAATTTTTTTCTTTGCCAGAAGTTACTATTCTCCACTTTTCAAAACAAGTCCATCTTCACAACACATAGCCGTATCACACTGCTCCGACAGGAGGCAGGCTGGCCTTTCACAAGATCTGCAGTACTTAAACATTATGGCAGAATCCGCTGATTGTATTTCATCTAGATATTACGAAAATATATAAATTTGGCAGCAAGTACCTCACTCCCTCATCCCCAAATGAAAGCAATAGTTTACAGTGAACAACAGCTAAGCAACAGGAAATAGAAGGGCAACATCCTCATAAATATACCAGGCTGGATTAACGTCACGGGGACAGAACAGATTTCCACGGAACTGCAGGGTAATATTTAAAAAAGCAAAACTAAACTATTCATGTTTGTCAAAAATAAATTACCATGATAATAAGCCAAGCATTTTCCTGTTCTGTGGCAATCTTTTCACAAAACACTTTGGCAAATGGATATCTGACAGAATTAATGAAGGATACAGTTCTGACAGAGCAGAACCTGATGGCACACAGTCTTTAACAAGTCTGCGATGAGATTAATAAACCCATGGTGACATAGGCTAGACGCAAGTGATCAAAGCTATATGCTCCCCATCTCACATAAAATTTCAAAGAGCCTGAAATTCATCAAAGGATTGACCACTTTACCTGATCCAGTCTCAGAGAAGACTACCTCCTGTATTTGAGAAAAAGCAGGTGCTGGGCTGTGAAGAATTAACTGAGACCACAAGTAACATTCCCAAGAGATTCCCAAGGGAAGTACTCATTCATGAAGTAAGGATGTCAAGCATCCAACTAATCAGCAATGCTAAAAACCTCTGAATGCAAAGAAACTTCTCTCCATGGAAACTCCGTACTGGTCACTAACTCAATTCATCACCTATACAACACAGTCCATCCTGCACATTTACAAGCGTAATCATCATCCAGTCAGGGCCAAATCATCTACCAGGAGGATGATTCCCAGCCATGCAGCATACAATTCCATCACATGAGCATGTCTTTTGGATGTGATGGGGACAGTGTCAGAAGCAGGAAATTTCTCAGCCAGAGATGAAATCCACCACAACAAAAACCAGGGGTCTCCTTAGGATAGATTCATGTTCTAGAAGTGGATGTCATCAATTAATAATACAGAAAAGTTGTGGCTTCCTCAAGGAGTGAACTCATAGTATCTTAAAGGAGGCAGCATACTACTTGGGCTGCTGCTGAGACTGCTGTGGAATTCTAAAGTGTAACTTCCCACAGAGTTCAAGTGCTCTGCTAAGCCTGGTTTGCTACTTATAGGACACAAACCACAGTACCCAATTACTAAAATCAGGAAACCTGGGGGAACACATTGCAGCTCCCTCTGGGGAAGCCAGGGCCCAGGACTCTGGGGGAACAAGAGGAGAAGAGTACGGTGTACATGCTGTTTTCATCTCAACATGGAGTTAAGATACAGCTGGAGAATGTGCTTGATCCTGGTAGCCATGTCCCAATCCTAGACTTAGAGCAGAACAAGCATATGTCTAAAGGTGGCTTCTGCCCACCTACTGATCTGACCTAAAGGAAGGAGAATATCCTTGGAAAGAACAGACCGAGGAGTCTGCCAAGGGCATTTCATTTTTTTTATCAAAATCTGTAACCCCAAATCCTGAAGTTTTCACTGTGGAATCTGAAAGCTCACCTTGGCTCAGAAAGGACCTCAGTTCTGAACTTTAGCTCCTGGGAGTACTGGGTCTACACCTACCATGTCCAGACCATACAAAAACTAAGAGACAGGCAGGCATAATCTGGATCCATTAGAACCCAAAAAATTCAGCAAAGCACCGTCTGAAAGATATACAGTCCATGGTGCTAAAAGGAGCAAAGAGTTGCTACTGCCATCAGGAGTTGGGCAACGTGAATGCAAAAAGACCTATTTACAGTTGTTCTTAGCATCACATTTATGTATTACTTGGACAAGACACAGCTACAAAGAACTACGTCTAGACTTCACTAAGTTTGTGCAAGGAATCCATCAAACTGTCAGCATCTTCTAAAGCACCTAGCTGGAGAAAGAGACTGAGCACCTGTCTTTAAAGACAGTCCCAAGGGAGAAAGAATCTGAACCAAACTATTGCAAACTTAGAACTCCTCTTAAACCAAAAGGGAAAAGAGTTCCAACTTCATTCAGTTCCTGGAGTGGCTGCTGCAGACCAAACACCCTCCATCAGAAGAGGGCTGTGCTGAGAGCCTACAAAGACACACTTTTGCTTAGAAACTTCTCTCCTGGCATCACACTCCTCCCTGTGGAAGAATAAGATTAGGACCGGACAAGGAGTGCTCACAGAACTGATGCGCACCATCCCACTTCTGAGCTGAGCCAGCCAAGACTGCAAGGTACAAGAACATCTCATGCACAATAGCTCAGAAGTCATTACCACCTTGAACACTTGCTGAGACTGAAGAAAGGGGAAAAAGAAGAGGAAAGAGGACAAAACCAGAGTGTTCAAATGCAGATGACTCAAACACTGAGGGCTGTGTATTTCTGCAGCAAGACAAAGGAATGCATCAACATCAAAGCTGTACAACACACACCTCATACTTGGAAGCACATTTCTGTTCACCTTTTTCAGAAGAAAAAAAAAATCTAGTTCATTTATGGCCATGGTCCTGAGCTCTTGGAATTGAAAGATTACTAAAGGCATACAGGAACAATCCATTGTGTTTTCAAGATTTTTATGGTACAACGAACTAGCCCCTATCACTCCTAGTTAGCATGAATGCAACCCAAACTTCCTTCTCTGTGACTTAATTGTGACAAGTCCTATACAGCCTGCTGTCAGTCACGTTGCTTCACCCAGCCCCCTCTGTTTACTCCTGATATGAATTTCCAACCAACCATGTCTAAGCCTACCTTCCCCACTTGTACCTACCATCCTATTTCCATTCCTTCAGCTTTCATGCTTCCCATTATTCTCTTTTCATCCCCATGATTCTACACTAAGCATTCTACACTCACCATTGGCAGCACTTCTCATTTCACCTCTATTACAGGATTTCTGAGGAGACATTTAAGTGGAAGGCTTTAAAATTGTTTGAGCTCTTGGAAAGGATTTTTTTTTTTTATTAAAATACTTTAAGTATTTTATTTCACCACTAAAACCATGTAAGGCTCTTATAAATAACCATTCATCCTTCTTAGTTCAAAGAAAAGTACTATTTGATACACTGCACAAGTGTGAAGTGATTCATATTTGCTTTTCTAGAAACAACACTGGATTGCAAAGACTTTTGGCTCCCTATCTTGAA
This sequence comes from Haliaeetus albicilla, assembly GCF_947461875.1. Classification (NCBI taxonomy): domain Eukaryota; kingdom Metazoa; phylum Chordata; class Aves; order Accipitriformes; family Accipitridae; genus Haliaeetus; species Haliaeetus albicilla. Next base: position 4,564,042 of record NC_091484.1, read on the forward strand.
AGCATACTTTTACAGTAATTTGTTTCTGACTAGAAAAACATTTTCTACTTCAATTCCTCATGCTAAGTTTCCATTAAAATAAAGAAATGAATAAAATAACAATAAAAATAACCCATGGAAGATATTTCACTTTTCAAAGGGTCTTAAAAGCATTACTTCTCAAGCTGCTATTAAATTACCTGCATTTTACAGAAAATTAAAGCAAGACTTGGCCACTAAAAGACTGTTATAGTGATAAAAAGATAGCCAGCGTTAAGCTTTAATAAAACCCACCTCTTTTCCAAGTCTGAACCTGAATTATAATTCTTCCTTTCTTCTTTTCAGAAGACAGCACTACAAGTTTCACAAACAGCGGTTTACTTTATTTATTAACAGCAATATATTACTAGCCCCTCACCACACACAATGCAGTTTATAGCTTTTATTTATTTTCTTGGCACTGTGCCCATCACTTACCCGTAACGGCATCATAAAACTCTTCTTCACTATTCATCCTTCAGTATGAAATCTCTGTACAGCCAATCCAGCTTCCTCTAATGCATCGTTGAACTTGATTTAGAGATTAAGTATCTGTGTGCTGTCGAAGTCGCCTTCTGCAAATACCCAGCTGCTTTAGATGATCTATTTGACAAGACAGGGAACAGAATTAGCAACTTCCACTTTTTTTGTGTGCACAAACATGCACACTTGACAAATACTAATTTTCCTATTTCTTCCTATGGTAAAAGATGGATTTTTGCATTCATAAGCAAACAGCCTTCTTTGATACCAAAGTCATTCTGAAGACAAATACTACCTACAACAAGAACAGCTGATGTACTATGCCACACTTCTCTCTATATAAATACATCATATACATTACTGTAAAATAGATCTTATTTACTGCAAGTTAAATTTCAGGCAAGTACAGCTAGAAGGAGCAGAGAACCAAAGGAAGAAAAAGACAGCTGGCAAAACAAAAATTCTGCTCTTCAGCAAGAGGATCAGCCTTACCACATCCTTAACCCAGAAAGCTGGGAACAGGAAAGAGAACCTTTGTATCTCAAAATCTCACTGTTGCATAAAAATGTTGGACTTCACTGTACATCATGCAATCAGTATCTAGTGACCATTAGAGAAGTTTTGTTAGGCTACTGTGTGAACTCTTGAAGAGACAACTGGAGATTTTTCCCTCTAGAGGAAGAGTGTAAAGAAACAACAAATTTTTTTCTCAGTAAAACCAAGCACACTGCAAATAACTTACAGATTTATGAAGCATTCCAGCTCTACTTCATGGATCAACTAAATCAGACTTTTTCCAGATGGTTGGCAATGGTGTAATGTAAACATTTTTACTTCACCCAATTTTAGTCTAAGGAGAATAATGATAAAATTTTGTTTCCACTCTTACAAATGTTCATCAGGTACCAATGACAAGCCAAGTACACAATGATAAACGACAGCATGGCAATGCTATCAATATCTCCTCCAAAACAACCTCAATCTGTCAGTCTCAATTTTTTATGACCCTTGAAGATCCCACTGCTTTTGTGACAGTAGTTTTTCCAGAGTAATTATAACTTGCACAATACCATTCCAATTAAGAGAAACAAAGCCAGCAGAAGAGCTTGCCATGTTTGAAGCCAATTCCTTCTTCCTCTGCAAGAAATCAAATTGCATGATTCCTCCTGTGTTTCAAGTCTTTTTACCTCACTGCCCAGAACAAAAGCTATTCAGATGTGTCACACACATACAGTCCTTCCAATTCCCCATTCAGAAGGAAGAGCTAAAATAGCCCATTTTGGAACTTATCTAAGTTAATGAATGTGGCGTTCGCCTTGAAGCATTATGTCTGTCAAGGCCAGGTATTTCAGTTTGTCACTTTTCCCTTAGGAACTCCCTACTTCCTTGCCACTATAGGATTTTTATATCCATCTGTGCATCATGGTGAGTATCTGAGCTTCCACATTATATTCAGCAATTTCTTATTCACAAGTCCTCACCTCCACAACGACAAAACTATATACAGCTGCTTCTCTTGACTGTTGCTACAGCACTGTTGCAATTGCTCTCAGCTGGATGGTAATTTCCTTCCCTTTTTCCTGTGCTGTTCTCCAGTCAGAGACCTTTAAACCTCCTTCAGCTTTCTTGCTCATCAGTGACAAGCTTCTGACTTACTTTTGTCAAAATGCTGCATTCTCCCAGGCAAGGATACAAGAGCTCAAAACATTAACAAGTCAGATACATGTATGTCTGAAGACTTCCAGTGCAAGGCTATCAGCAAGTGCTCTGCTTACATAAGAGAAAGGAGCAGCAGCTTCACTTCAAAAAGATACAGGCAGTTCAGGCCACTAGCAACCATGCTGCCTCAGAATCAAAGAAAGGGAGAAATCCTCTTATCTAACAGTTGGTTCAAGAGTAGCAGCTAGCTCAGGTTTCTGGGTGAACTAAATAGCAGAATTGATAACATTGTTCTAAATCTGTACTGTAAGTTCAAGTCAGTGTACCTATCCCTGTGTTATCTTGCCTAGTAGGAGCCAGTCCTTGACTCTGTAATAAAAAAAAAAAAAAAAAAAAAAAAAAAGCTTGTTCATACCAAAGCTGCTGTCAGTCTTAAGAGTTTCTACAAACTTTCCAGCCCCACCACCAGCAATATATCTGGAAGCATCTCTTCCAAGGTCTCCAAATATGTCATATCTTTGCAGAGAATCTGTCCTTGAGGATGCTACTATGTAAACCTTTCAATTGAGGCAGAAAGAAGGAATCCAAAGAAAACTATTGTTACAGGAAACAGGAACTCGACATCTCATGACAACTGTTCACCCCAGACACCATTATCACCACGCTGGAATGACTCCACTAGTTTGCCAAAAAAGAAGTTGCATTAGAGGGCTTCTTTAACCCTCCAAGGTACTGTATCCTTGAAGATGCAAGACATTTATGCCTTCAATTGTCTGCAAGTATTGCATCCTTCTTGCAAAACAGCAGCCAGTATTTCCAGAAGGAAACTTGTATATGCATAAGATACAACCTTTACGATCAGGACTACAATTCCCTCATCTTCTCCATGTCTTCTTGCATCTCCCCTTTTTATGTTTAGTCTCTATTTTTTATTTAAGCTCTTGCAGCAGGACTATCCTGTTATTGCATACAGCTCATGTGGTGGGATTCTGTTCTGAAACAGCCTTATATCTATCTGCAACACATAAAAACAAAAAAAAGAGCTAGTTCAAAACCCACTCCAGTTCAAATGCAAAGAGCATACTTCCTCAGGGTCCCTATCCAAACATAGTCAGTTACGTATCAGCTTGGAAGCTTCAGAGATGCTTTGTAACAGCAACTCCAGTATGCTATCTGTAGTCTTGTATAGAAGGCACTAAGAAATAAAAATTACGACTTAAAAAATTGTCAGTTATCTCAAGAGCCTTAAACTAAACACGGTCATACACATGAATGCCAGTTTCTCCTCCCACCCCCACCCCACTCTCCCCCCCAATAACAACTGCATTACAAAAGGACTTGTCAAGTGGAACTACAACACACAGCATGCAGTTTCACTACAAAGACAATGAAGCTTTCGTATAAAAACACTCACCAAGTATAAATGAAGTAACTAGAATCAAAGATTTGATTTAACTGAAAGCAAGAGTTATGCTGTGTTCTCCTGATATGCACCTCATACCACACCTTAAGTTCATTGTTATTTGAAAATGAAAGTTCAGTCATATCCCTGTAAATTATATACAAGCTTTGTAACTATTACCTAAAGAACAAAATATTAATGAAGTCACTTTAAATAATAGCCACAAATTCTCCCAAGATGGTAGGAGCATTTTTAAAAGGATAAAGTAATATATTTTGCGTCAGAGTTACACTGGCAATAACTTAATGCTCATATCACTTCTTTTGCAGTCAGTTCTTCTATTTAGCAGAGATTAACGTGAATTTGCATGTAGCTCAACAGACAATGATAACAGCATTTAGCTATCATGAGCCAAAAAGCTAGGATTAAGTCCTCTTCTCTTACTAAAAGCAACTGCAAAAAGCTACTTTCAACTAGGCTGAAATGCCAGAAGACAAAAACATCCTATTTGCTTCATATTCAGCATTTGTAATCTGTATTTCCTCCTCCATGTCCATGAAGTACCAAAAGAATTCACTTACACACGACCACCTGTAGTTAACAGCTTTTATCAAAATTGCCATTCAAAAGAGGGTGCAATATTCCTGTGTCAAACAGACCTTCAGGAGCTTAGGACCAACTGCCATCATGGAAAACCTTTCATAAAGCATAAACACCATATCATGTTCACATCTTTTATTCCGACAGTGCAGAAGGAATAAAAAAGTATATTTAGATATTTTCTTACATACATAGTAATTATTAGGAATGTAACAGTTTTCCATACAGGACTTCACTTGCTCTTTGTTGTAGAGAACACTATTTCAGCAATCGGGGTTTGATGGTTTACAGGTTAAAATTATCTTAGTGGGCTTCTGTTTAACAGCCAGTGCTTACAGGCTGGGTATGGGTACTCAAGACACAGACACTCAGAAAGGTGCTTTTGCCTAGGGATTGCAGCCCAGCTGCATTGCCACACTGATGACCAAAGAGGGACTGATATAAATCATTTTATAAATAACAGGAAAAAACTGCAAGTAGAGGTATCTTAAGAGAACTGGAGATTCATAATTTAATGATGACAACACACCCTGGACCACAAGCAGCCCAGATTTTGTGGTTTACAAGATAAGCGACAAAGCTCATCTATTTCCTCATATTTTAAGGCTACAGATTGCTATATACTAATTGGATTTATTATGGGATTTGTGTGCATGAATAAAAACTGCCCCATTTATTTTCATTTTTGTAATAGATTGATTTCCCTACAGGAGAGATGTTATTTTTGAAGCTCAAACTGAAAGACAACAGATAAAAACATCCAAAAAAAGAGTAATACCCATCCCAACAGTACAACTTCATAATGGGTTGGTAAATCTGTACTGTAGGCTGTATTATCTTATATTCTGCTCTGAGAAATTCTCTGTACTAGTTGTCCAGAATATTCACAATAAGATTTTACTCCTTGAAATTACATTTAAAGTGAGTGCCAAAGCAATTAACAGAAAACAACGAAGCTTAACATAGTTTACTGAAGCAAATCTTGAACAAGTTACTTGGGCAGAACCTAGTTTTTCTAGTCATTTTTGCTTATTTGCATGCCAATGCCTACAATATACAAAACCAGACTAGCAAGAGTTAAGCTAAGCGTAGCATGTGAAGTCAAAAACTTGTAAGACCTTCTGGTATCTTCTAATCAAAGGACTACTATTTTGATTCCTCTGAAATAAGCTTTGCACATTGGTGATGTTGTAAAGCCATCTACAAACAGGATAAACAATATATTATGCTGTCCAATAACACAATTTAAAAATGCAGATACCAATGCTGAAATAAAAATGCTATGTTTGTCCCAAGCAAGTAACCCCAAAACCTGAACAGGTAAGGGAGGGAAATATAACTCCTAGTCACATGGGCACAAAGTCTGGTTTGTACTTTGGTTATTAAAAAGTCTCATCGGTGCTGCACAACTAGTCAAAAGCCAGTTACTCATTAAAACCCCTTTAAATTCTCACAATTTATCAGAAAAGGTTCACACATTCTTGTATGACTGATGACCATAGACAGTCCTTTTCTTAAAGGACAGGAGGATGTTTTACAAAGGCAAAGGACGAAATAAAGCATGCATTTGCAATAAATACTGCGGAAACACAAGAAAATACCTGCACCACGTCCACAGCACACCTTGAAATAGGTTCTACAGAGAGGAGGTAATTACTAAGATTGACATACTGCTTTCCAGAAGTACATCTGTCACAGACAGAGAGAACAAACAGAAAGGGCTCTTCCTAAACACGCATGGTACACCAGTGGTCACAACACATACTAAGTCAGATCCCGAGAGGCTCACTCTCAGCAGAAAACATGCTTCTCTCAGTGATCTTTACAGCCTTGATGCAGAGATGTAACTATTCATACCACCTACACTATGGTGACAGCTAAGGTCCCGTGATGAAGGAAGAACAAAGTTGTATCGTACCTGTCAATCAGCTGGTTATGAATACTGTCAAAGTGTTCTGTCAAGCACTGTGTTGAACCTGGAACTCGACAGTGACACCTACCAGGTGATCTGGCCTCCGGTAACATACTTTGCTTTCAAAAACTTAACTCTGTGCAGATCGGAGGGTCCCGTACAAGCTCACAGGCCCCAGCAGTAGAAGGTACAGGGAACTCTTTTCTAGGGATACAGTATCAGTAAGATCAGTCCCAGACTTTGCACTGTTCCCACTTATTTTAAACCATTTCCTCCCACTTGAATTTATTTTAAAAACTAGGGCAAAAGTGCAAGACTTTCCAAATCACTTTATGAAGTATCTAATTTGCTCAATGCATTCTGTGACACACGTGTAAGCATCTATATGAGAAGAGATGCACACACACCTTGCAAAGAGAGGTTGCACCTTCATAGGCTTCTCTCTGAAACCAAAGGTGTGGAGATCCACTGCTGGCTGCGCGGTCAAAGGCTGCTCTCTGGCACCTGTACTCTCCACATTTATATGCCAGATGAGGCTGTGGAGGTGACCTGTAATGGTTGTCCATAACATCATTTCATTTGCTTACAGCTCTATCAAGTACTAAAAGTTGAAATTTCCTATGCCATTTACCTGGTTAGTAATCCTTCAAATTTGCCACCACACATGCTTTCTCCTTCTCAAATTCCATTCCTCAACAGAAAAAATTAAAAAAACCCAACAGCTTATGTCTCTGTCCCTAAGATCCTGGATCCTCAGAACTTATACACCAATTAAAGAACCCCAAACACTAGTACCTGTTCAAAACAACCTGTATAAGTTTAAACATGCAATTACTATGACTTAGTTAATTCAACATAACTAGTTACTCCATACTAACTTGTTCTTCTATGTTAATCCTCAACAAAGACCCAGCTGGTTAACCAAAAGTTACTCCTCCTTAAAGAAACATTTACATTTCTATAGAAAGGTAAGCGTTTACAGCTGGAGCAGCTAATTTGACTGGAATGCAGTTCAGCAAGATCAGTTTTGAAGTCTGACTGGCTGACTACAGCTGCAGTGTCTTATTCCTCCAGACCTGAAGTTGAAATTTCACATGTAGCAATTCTGGAAAGCCACTGCTTTATTGACACCATCCTGCTACCTTTACAAATCCTGGTTTCCTCGCTCTTAAAGCACATGTTCTAGCTCTATGAGACATGTATAAAACACTAGGTCATGTTCATTATACAGACATTGAATCTGCTTGTGAGACCAAGGAGAATTTAAGTAAAACCAAGTACAGAAACAGTAAGCTGTCAGGAAAATAAACACAGATGTTCACCAGCATGAGCAGGTAAGGTGTTAGAAGCTTAATACGCTGGAACTAGAGTGCCACCAAAGAATTAAGGAACTAGCACATTCATCAGCTTTTTTACAGGCATAACAAGGTTTTGTTGGATGTGCACTTCCACAGCAAATTTTAAAACAAATTAAATATATTAACTTGAAAGGAGAATACTTGCAAGGAAGGTGCGGGGGGAGAAAGTTACTTGAGACCTTCCTCACAAGAAAAAATAATAAAAACTTTCCGTCAAATGTCATATGATGAAATACTGCACAAGTATTGCTGGGGGGGGGGGGGGAGAGAAGGGGCAAACCCTATGAACTCTGAAAAGACACTCAGTTTCCAGGTTTTTGCTTTTCTTTAATGGGTCAAAAGGGCACAAGCTCAATTTAACAGAAATAGCAATGACAGAATTTAAAATTAGCTCGATACAAAGGAAAATTCATCCCATGCCCTGTTTAATCCACCTAACAGCATATGTTAATAAAGAGCAACATTTTCATTAGTTTGATATCATGGGTTCAGGATGCACCTTCTGTCCAGAAAGAGACTCCAAAAGAGCCAGTAGAAGATCAAATACACACACCCTTCATATTAAAACTGAAAATAATAAATAAATAAAAAAAAGGAGAACAAAAAAACCAACAGTCCTATAGTATGACTGGTGGAATAAGAGCCAACCCCATCTTCTCTTGAGTTGCCAGTTGAAATAAAACATAGCTGTAGTACTTCAAGGGACAGAAATAAATAGCTTGAACCAGAAGATAAATATTCATGTGTTTTTCCTTCATACACATCTCCTGAAAGCATCAAACTGCATCAAACTGCAGTGTTTCATCTCTGAATGAAAGCTTCAGCAAGGATGAATCTTAATTGACTCATGAAATTAGGTTACCAACAACACTGGATCTAAAACTTCTATAAAAATTAGCCAAGAAGTCAATTTAATTAGCAATTTAGATACCTGCTGTAATTATTATGCACTTAAAATCTCTTCAACGAGAGAACAGCCACACAGATGGCAGAATCCAGAAGAGAATTTTATTTACGAAGTTAGATTTGTCTCTTACTCCAAAGTTTGAATGTAATAGCATCTTCCACCAAGATGTCTTAGCAAGATGAAACTCAATCCACATCCACAGTAAGAAAAGGGCAATTTCCTTCTCAAGTCTGTTAAAGTGCAGAGAGGCTGAGTGAGGAAGATCAGCTGAAGATGTGGCCCACTGTCACTTTTCCATTTCTTTGAAGATTGCAGCTATCCTTATTGTAGGCCTTAATGAAGCTTGGGGTTATTAAATGCCCTAGCGGCAGTTGAGTACCTGTACTGGGTCCTGCTGGGATGGAGTTAATTTCCTTTCTAGCAGCCTGTACGGTGCCGTACTTTGGATTTGCGACCAAAGCACTGTTAATAACGCACCCATGTGTTACTGCTGGTGACAGCTTACACAGTGTCAAGGCTTTCTCCCTTTCTCACTCTGCCCCCACAGTGAGAAGGCTGGGGGCGGACAAGAGGCTGGGAGGCAACACAGCCAGGACAGCTGACCCAAACTGATGAAAGGGACATTCCCTACCATATACTGCCATGCTCAGCAATAAAACTGGAGGGGAGTTTTGCAAGGGTTGCCATTGCTTGGGGGGACTGGCTGGACACAGGTCAGCTGACAGCAAGTGGCTGCTTTCGCATCTCTTGTTTTTCTTTATTTCTATTTGGCTTCTCCCCCTGCCTTTACTTATTAAAGTGTCTTTGTCTCTACCCCCAAGTTTTCTCACTTTTGCCCTTCCAATTCTCTCCCACATCCCATGGAGTGGGGGAGCTGTGTGGGGCTCAGCTGCCTGCTGGGGTCAACCCACAACAGAACCAAAGCAGCAAAGCATCCTAAGCTGATAGTTTAGCTGAACTTATTTTAAAGCACTTGAAACAATGGTGGCAGCAAACTGAACATTTGAAAATTTAGCTTTGAACGCATGAGCCAAACAGATTTATGGCAGAAAGAATCACGTTCTGTTCTCTCAGGAATACAGATTTTTGGTGATACTTCACAAGAATTAGAGCCAACTGAAACACTACAAGCCTGGTTTGCAACAGAGTTTAGGCTACAAAATTTGTTTCTGCATCAGAACAAACCACAGTAATTGTCCCACACACTAAGTATTGCCCCCAGCACAAAGCTACGGTGCTGCTATCAGAAGTATTATTTATTGAACATAAAAATTGCAAAGATGAAACTGCACAGAAAATACTCTCACGGTATAGTGCTCAATTACCTACAGAACTGATGGCTGTCCCCAGTTTCACTTCAGCCAAAAATTCTGTTCTACAGCCACGGATACTGGCTCACAGAACTTCTACCAAACCTAACAAACAAACAAACAGACCAAGGAAACTTGATTCCAGCAGATTAGTATTTACGGATGCAAAACACTTCACTGAAGTTCCCACAGAATTCTGTAAATGTTCTCCTTTTTTAACACTACATCAATATTTGAGACATTTTTCCACCTGAGAGCATCTGGTACAGCAATCTTTGGACTTTGTAGCCTTCCCTTGGAAACTTTAATCGTCCCCAGTTGTAAAAGATCACAAAATTCTGTTTTACGTGGCTTCTCTACCCATGATGCATAATACTAGGTTTGATCATGACCAATAAACCCACTCATTTCTAGCCATACTGTTAAAAAAACCTAGTAACTCAATACTGTATTGTAAATCTAGTTACTTCTTAGTATTCCTGAGGACTTGTTTTATCTTATTGGTAAGAGACAAGGTGTGAAGTAATCAATAACTCCAAGCACAGCAGCTTTGGACACAAGTGTCAGTAGATACATAATTGATCATTTATGAATGCTTCTCTTTGAAACAAAACTTACTTTGAAGGTAAAATTAAGTATGCTTGAATATTTCTCATAATAATGTAACCAACCCTACAAATTGATCACTGAAGTTTATGAATTTGAAGACAATTACAGCATATAACATCACCGGAGAAAACCCCTAGAACAGTAAAAATAGTTACAGGTTTAAGTTTATAGATCTTCCTACTCAAAGGCACTTTTTAAGCTTTGTCTCTGTGCACCCATTCTCTCTGGGCAGGTGTAGTTTTACATTTATTCTGTACAAAGTATCTTACTAATCGTGGAGACTCTTAAAGAATCATGATAACAATCACATTGCAAATAAAGCAGGAGGGCAACAGCTGACTAACCTAGCGCAAAGCCCTACAGCGTAAGAAACCATATTTTTATGCCTACCAACAATTCCTCATGCATTCAAATTCTGCAGCATGAGCTCATGCACACAGCTAGCAGACAAAGAGTTTTTAGAAAGTCAGAGTTTCTTCTATGGTTGAATTTCCTTTAAAGCTACACTTACAGTAGATACTTAAATGGATTCCAGTGTAAGGGTGTTACTATGTTTGCTGTTGTCAAGAGATAAAAAAAAAAAGATAAACTTGTACTTCTCAAGACAGGACAAATATCTCTGTTTAGAGTTCAGTTTTAATAAAGAATCCACCTAGCTATCTGCTTGGTAACATTAACCCACTTGGATAGTAACACGGTCGCACAGCACTTAGAACTACATTTAAGACAAAATAAGACCATGTAAATAAAGTTATTTGCATCCCTAAAGATAGGTAGCATTTTTGTTTCACTATTAAACAACCACGCAACAGTTTCACTGACATTGTGCAAAACCTAGAAAGGTCACATTCACGGGGGAGAAGTTCTGTTCTTCTAACAAAGTTCCCATTTCGTCCAGTAAACAAACATGCTGCTAAATGGACCGTTATAAATAGGCTGGTGAGCTAACTTCTCTGTAGCCTTAACATGTACAAGTTTTATAATTCCAAGTTATTAAAAGGATTCTCGTTCTCACTTGATAGCACTGACACATTGTAGGGAACAGAGTCTACATCAGCCTCTGCCACTTCAGGGGCCGGAGCTGGTTAGGTCTGAAGTGAATGACGTGAACCACAGGCACCTCAGAATTCAAACGCTTACCATCTTCAAACTTTCCATATCATCATTACTTTTGAACTATCCCTAGAATCAAAACCCAATGAGATCTATTAACAGATTCTTTTGGGAGCCGTAAAAAAAACTGACTCGGAAGAGTAAAAATAATGCTAGTAAAAATATAATGAAGTTATCCATTCATGAAAATGCATTTCTTGACAAATAACATAAGCATGCAAACTTCTTTGTAATATCCCAGAGGTTCATAGCATCCCAACAGCCACAACCCTTATCTCGTCTAAAACTCTCAACAGCACAGCAAAGGAATTGAACTCAAACAGGAATGCCACAGATCAAGGCTTCCATTCAGTCTAATGCCAAGCACAGATGTTGCGCATCCACGAGAGCAATATACAGTTTAAGTTTTAGACCGTAAAACCAAGAGGGCCAAGATTAAAAGGTCCAGATGTATTTCTGCAGCTGCAGGCACAATTCACCTTTTGTGTACACTCCCACCAGATTTATAAACAATCACAGGAAGACAACACTACCCAGCCTCCTGCCTTTTCTGAATGGAGGGCTGCTGTAATTTACTAAAAATCTGTCTCATTAAATTACATGCATAATAAAATATACTGAAATAATCTAAAGGATCTGTCTAGACCAGCAAATGAATTTCCAATTGTAACTGTATAAAAAAAAAAGTTTAAGCAAGCTTAGTCTATTCTTGTAACTTATTGATCCTGAAAATTAAGACATTATGTTTGTGCACTGAATCAACGATAAATTTTTGAAAAGTATAACTGAAAGCAATGGTAAGCCACATTTGACACATTCTAATTGCTTACCGTTCTCATGCAACTTGCTATTACAAGCCTTTAAGAATACAAAGTAAATAATTACATCAACATATATTCTTCTGCATAGTAAGGACTAAGATAATGTATTTTTTAATTCCAAGTTCTACACTGGTCTATTCCATAAAGGAATAAAAACCATAAAAGAATCGGTATAATGCATAACCTGTATTTTTTTGCAACAGGAAACATATCAAAGTCCCCTATCTTCCAAAGTGGCAGGTACAGGGTGACCAATTTGTTCATTGCTCTCACTTTCCAATTTATTCAGCTAGGTGAAGATGCCCCTGTGATCAGTAACGAATGTATTTGCTGAGTTTGAATACAAGATGTTGAGCACTCCATATTTAACGCATATTCTTTGCATGACTGATTTTGTTCATTTCTTCTAAAAACGTAAGAGAACCAAACATTTTAGTTATTTCACAGAGAACAGACTAAACACTAAGCATTTTAAAACACCACATTAGCATCCAATACAGACATTTCTTATATCTTCATGACTCAGGTGACAAAATGATGCTGAGGGAAAGACTAGAAAAAATGCCAACTTGTAAACGGAAGTTCTAGTTATCAAGTAGCATGATGTAACGTTGCATTGTTCAAGGACAAGTTACTTCAAATACCAAAGCTAATGAATTACCTGCTTAAAAATTCACTGTACTTGCATGCGAGTCTTGCTTTCAAACACCACCACAAAAAAAAAAATCATCTGACTGGCACTACAAACAGTGATTTAAAAATATAGCCTTATCAAAAAAAAAAAGCCTGATTGGTATGTTTTCCAGCCAACACTAAAATAACAGACAGCTAAGCTTTCCACCTTTGTTCTAGGTCAGCATGTGTGAAGTTCACACAGTAGAATTCACAGGAAGAAAGACTGAAAGAAAGACCAGTTTCAATCATAAGACCTGTCAGCTTAAGCAAGTACATATCATACAAAGCAGTAACAGTACTAAAATTGATTTAAAAGAAATCATAGTGAAAATTACCCTCCATGATCAGTGACCAATCCAAGTACATTTGCACAGATGTGTTAGCAAACAAATAACTACTTGCACCACACTGTTTTTCAGTATTGCATCAACTGAAACCTTTAAGCTATCTAGTCTTCAACTACTTGCAGGCATAGAGTTTGTTGTCTAATCATCGTTGTCTAACTTTTGTCTTCTGTTTATAAGATTATATTGCCATGGCTGAAGAGCTAGTTTTGGAGAAAAATAGCATATTTATTCCTGGACAGCAGATGTCTCAGTGCTTCCTTTCAAGCACTCCCTGAAGTTACAAGTTCATTACGAAGTGCTGTTGGTTCAGGAAAGCAACATTGAGAATCACTTCTGATCTTATCCTAGACTGCCCTCAACTTTCTGTCACGTGGTCAAACATTTGTATGACTTGACAACTATTTTAAGAAAAGCTATGTTTACAGCAACTGAAAACCCAGGGGGTTACTTAGGGGAAAATCACTGCTCGGAATTTCTTGCTTCCACACCAGTTTAGCCAGTTCTCCTACTTTCATCCCATGGCGCAGTGCTTTATGTTTGGAAGTTACCCAAGTCACTGCTTCCAGAAATTGCCCTGAGGTTTTAGAAGTCCCAGAGCATACTGGTATAAAGTTTGTTAAGATGATATATATGTGGTTCCCCCCAGATGTCAACCTGAACATGGAGTTACTGAACTTTGGAAAGTTAAGTCGGAATGAAACAAATTTATTTTTTCTTGCATGCATAAGCTTTAAAAAAGGAGACACTGTGAGAAGAGTGGTACGGTAACGCTAATCTACACTGCAGATCCGCATCTCCTTTTTACTTTTCCTTTTTGAAATCTTAAATGTATTTTAATTGAGAAAATTCACAGCATATGAAAGCAGTATCTGCTTGCATTCAACATGCTTTGGCAGATACTTCTGAGGGGAAACACAAGGTTATGGCAGACATAAAAACCAGAAGACCATTACAAACCCACATCTGAAATCCCAGCCTGCAAGTGCTGCAGAGTAGCAAACAACTTCCAAAAGAAGTCCTGATTCCAAACATACAGATAGCACAAACATGATTTAATATCCAAATTAAGTAAGTGGCAACATAATTTATACCTTTGTTACCATGCAGAAGTTCTGGTGGCATGTTATTTAAAAAAAAGCCTTTTTTCCTGCTATTTTTCCCATCTTGCTTGTCTCCCTTTCAAGAGCTCTGCAAGAGAAACATTGAGTAGGTAACTGAAAAATAATTAAAAAAAAAAAAAAATCAAATAAATCGTGACTGCTCTCTGTGCTTCAGCTGTGGCCTAAAAGGCCCCTTGAGCCTGCTGCATCTTGCTGAAGCCGAGCTCAACACATTCCTCTTGGGAACTGAGGTGTCGTAGCCTCCTTTGCTAAACTACCCAGCTCCAAAAGCAATGGGGAAATACGATTAAAATGAGAAAAATCCCTACGCTAGGACCGACAGGGCTCCGCTGACCTGCAACTCTGCCCACCAACGTCCTTCAGCCCCCGCTACCTCCCCCCCGTCCCCAGAGGGGAACCCCACGGTCGCCAAGGCGGTTCCCTCACCCAGCCCCGCCGCTCGGGCCACCCCAGAGATCCGCCGCCTCCGCTGAAAACATGGAAGGGGAACACCCGTTTCAGCCCAACACGCTCTTGACTCAACCGGACGGGCCTAGGGCTCGCAGCTCCCTCAGAAAACAACCGAGCGGCTCAAGGATCCCGCGTCCGCCGGGGAAGGGAGCGCAGCGCTGGGGCGGCCGCGCTCCCCCGGCCCGGCCCCTCGCCCCCCCCCCCCACACACAAACACACCTCGGCCAGACTGACAGGACCGCCCGCAGCGCTGAGGGGAGCCGTTAACGGCCCACCGGCGAGGGGACCCCCGCGGCGGGCTGGGCCGCGACGAGGCCCGAAGCGCTCCCGCCTTTCCCTCAGCGGGGGGGGGCGCCGCTGCGGCAGGTGGGGGGGGGGGGGGGGAAGCGGGAGACGAGCCCCCTGAAAGGAGAGGCTCGCCGGGGAGGGCGGCGAGCCCCGGCTAGCGGGCCCGGGGCAGGCAGGGCGGCATTACCTGACACCGCGCTCCCGCGACGGTCCCGCCGCAACAACCCCAAACGCCCGCCCCCCCCCCCCCTCCCTCCCCGCCTTGCAACCCAGCGCCCGGTACCGCTGACACCGAGGCGGAAGTGCGGCCCTCGCCGCGGCGGAGGGACGCGCCGCTGGACCAATCGTAGAGCGCGGCCTCGCCCCGCCGTCGCCGAAGCGACGAACCAGCTTCTCCCACCCACTCTACCGGAGGCGGGGCGAATGCTAAGGAAGACGCCGAGCCTCACAGGCCCCCGGACCGCACCACTGCTGGGGAGACTGCTGGCCAATGGCGCGTCGGGGGGGCGGGTCTATGCAGACGAAGGCGGTACCGGGAGCCTCCGCTGCCCCGGGAGGGGCTCACCTGGCGCGTTTCGGGAGGGACGGTGAAGCCTCCGGTGCACAGACGCACACAGTCGTGATGTAGCCGGTATCGGCAAATTGTGCTTTGTGGGCCGCTTATATCGTCCGTCAGCTGCGAGAGTGAGCGCAGCTCACCATAACCTGTGTAGGACAAAGTGTCCTCCTTACTCAGCTGTGAGGAAAAGTTCATTTTTTTCTGCATCAGTACCTAGCCGGTCCGTGCGTGTTCTGGCCTATGCCATCGTTTGCTGTGCACCGGTATGAATTTAACCAGTTCTGTGGGTTTTTGTTAACATTCTAGCCAGCTTTGAGGCATGTCACACCTAGGCCACTTGGTGTGATAGTTCGATTTTTAGGCCTTGTCTGGCGTGTGTCTTCTGGGCAGCCTCAGTCACCTTGTCTGCCTGTCCAGCACTGCTGCTTGGAGCAGGTTAATGGGCATCTGGAAATCAAATCAAAATCGAAGTCAACAAAGCCATGGGCTGGTAGCTCACAGGTTAGAGTCATTCCCTCCCAGGAGAGAAGCTGGCAGGTGCCTTTATTTCTCTCGCCCTGAACTTGCACTTGTTCGTACACAACAGGTAACTGGAGGCAAGTTTGTAATCATCCACTTCAGAGTAATTACTGGCATGCTAAAGCAATTGAGACTATTCGTAGATGTTGATGCAAGTATCAAAACTGTGAGTCAGGAGTTTAATTTGACTCATAACATTTCTTTTAGATAACACCTGTTCTGCTCTTTTTATTTACCTTCTCATTTCTCAGTCTGCAAGGCGTTTTCCTTCACATACACTTAGACTTCTTCCACAATGAGAGATTTGAAACTCTTTTCCACCGAAATGTCTCCCTCCCTCCCTTTTCATACCTGAAAGCTAAGAATCGAATAGAATATCATTGGACCCAGCAACCATGACTGTAAAAGGAAAAAAAAAAATAAAAAAGATTGCAAAGCATGCACAGAGTGAGGTGCTTCAGGGCAGATCAGCCACGGAGGTAACAAGCATCCATCCTGAGGAGCTAGAAACCAATTGGTCTGGATTAAGTACGTCTCGTATCACTAAGACAAAACAACCCATTGATACAATTGCTGAGGGAGATCTCATTGTCCTAGGAAATCATACGGGATGTCACGAGCGTCCAGCACAAGAGTGAACAAAAACCGCTCGGGAACGACGAGCTGGAGCCTGAGTATGGAACAGTAGGGAGTGAAGGAGGGAGATGAGTCACAGAAATATTTATCCTCAAAATGATCTTCCCTACCACTGATACACTTCTCAATGCAAAGCAAATATAGGAATTGGCATATTAATTCTGCAGCGCAGAACGTGTTCATCAGAGGTGGATACAAATGGTTTTTAACGGCTGCCAGGCCAGTGGGGGAAATCATGGCTACGCCAGACCTCGGCCACCAGAACAACTCACCTGTGCAGGGGGTGGGAGAGAGGGCAGCCAGGCCAGGCAGGAGTGGACCTGTCCCGGTGGGGTGGCTGCGTCTCTAGGGGGTAACCCGGGTTTGGGCACCGCACGAGGGCTCCTGCTGTGGACCAGAGACCACCCGCAGATGTAGCACCATGAACAGTTGCCTGCTGTAGGCACCTTGCAAGGAATGGAGGTGGTCAGAGGTAGGAATGGCAGCAGAGACCCACGTCGTCATGGGATTTATTCCTCCACCTGCACTTGTGTAAAGTGTGTTTTCAGAGGTGCAGCACCAAAAATACGAACCACTCCTTTGCTGCCTGGCTCTCTGCTGCCCTCCCCAAATACTTTACCTGGCACACTGTCTGTTGATTCTGGAGTATTACTCACCTCTAAATGAGCTGACAGCTCCTGGCCATCAGCCACATGCTGACAATATACAAGACAGGAATTAACAGTGATAATGCTCCTTGCTCTGGCACAAATGCAGGGATTTAAATGAAATCTCCACTGAGCATTTCTCACACACATTGGGATTGAGGAGTGTTTTGGGGTGGGCACAGCTGGCTCGGAGGATGTCTCTCCATCTCTCTGGATCCAGTCTTGCTATACCCACATGTTGTTTCACCCCTGCAATCAACCAGATGAAGTTCCAAGGCAGTTGTTATTGGATTCATCTTTAGGGAAAACAAATCTTTGGGAGGACAGGATAATTTGTATCATTCCAAATCTGGTTTTAAAGTTTTCCTGCTTTGCCCGGAAAAGTGATTATTTTTTTCCAGTAGGCCCTGATTCAGCAACCCATAGTTGGATTGCTCAACATTATAGGCTCGACATTAAGCACAGAAAAGTTCCTATTGCAATGTTTAAGCAAAGGCCCACAAACAGAAAGTAAGCGTCAATTTAAATTATTTTCTGACTGAAAAAGCCTTTATTGTAAGTAAGCAGCTGATCTGGAAGAGTTCTCCAAAAAGATAATGAAAAGAGAAATCCACTGATTAGATGACCAAGGAATATTGAATCTGTGTAACTTTTGCAGATCTTAATTGAAGGCATGTGCATTCTGAGCCTGTCACAAAAATCATTCTCCCAGGCATTTTGTAGGCATTTGAACTAAATGCCCACGCTTAGTGAAAACAAGGCTAATTGATTATTTATTCTTTTATTAAATATTCAGGGGCTACTTCGTTAGCAATCTAAAATCACAAAAGCCCAAAATTGGACAGGGAGAAGAATCTAGCTCCGTATTTGTCTCCCTCCTCTGTTGGCAATGAGGGGAGAGAGCACTTGCCTTTTAAAGGAAATGGCATGGAAAATTTTGCTTTGATGGCAAAAGTTTTGCAACATTAGAAGTAATTAAAATGGGGTTTTACAGTAGAAAGTATTGAGCAACTCAGACATAGGTGTAACCATCAGCTCCACCTATAATAAACCCAACTGTTCCCCTCCTGCAGAGCAATGCAATCCGCTTAGAAAACTGATCCAAGCAAACCTTGTTACTGCAGCAGATTTACAAAACCTAAATTGTGAGAGAATAAGGAAGGGCAAAATGCAAAAACAAAACACATTGATCCTGTGATCTAGAGATAATGCAAGGAAATGTGGCACGTTACAGCAAAAATACTGATTGTCTTTCACCAGTTGTATGTAGGCACAGACAAATGCCTCTTCTCTCCTCCTCCAAATAAGCCAGCAGCCAAAGGCAGCCACTTCAGTCCCAACATGTGTGGGCAAGTGCTCACCTCTGCCATGGGAAGCTCTGCTCAGACAATGACTCCTTGCCAGGGAACTTCAAAACCAAACTTATTCGTTTAGTGAGCGCTCCAGCATCTTCTGCCTCACGTTGTGCTGGTCCCTCCTTCATGCCGTGCTTATCTGCAGCGCGAAGCTGGGGTTCCCGGCACACTGTGCCTCCACAGTCCCCTGAGAGCTGCGAGAGGGAATTTCAAAGACACAGCGTTGTCCTTATGTGCCGAATGAGCTTGGAAACGCTGCCGCTCCTGTTTGCCCATGGCTTCACCTCAGAGGAGTATGGGGCTTGTCCACACTTGAAAGCTAATTTGGATTAAGGGAGGGTGTGAGTTAAAAGCACAGGAGCAATTCCAAAATATCTCTAGGTAGATAAGCCCCGAGGTATCAAAACAATTGATTAAATGTACCATCACTAATTGCAAGATCAGTGGAGAAGGGAAATAAGCGTGCTCAAGAGAGAAGAAGGTCGCGCATCCCAGCACCGGCAGAGACGGGGCAGGTTTGGGTTTACCCTCAGCCATCAGCCACAGGGAGATGTGGACATGGAAGTGGGACGTGGGGAAAGAGCAAACCTCGTAAGAGGATGAGCAGGACTGTAGCCAGGAGCCCAGCCCACCTCTGGTTATTGCCCAGTGTGCGGTACTGGCTGTCGGGGCAGGAGCTCCCCAGCCCGGGGCAGGTACCAGCCTGGACAACCACGCTGTGCCCAGCTGGAGACGGTGGTTTTCACATCCTGTTCTCTGCAGCTTTCTTGTTAAATATTAATTGTGATTATTATAAGATGGCACACCCCTGTCACGCCATGCCGGAGGCTGTGCAAACACGGAATAGAAAGAAACTTTCTGCCTTAAAGAGTTTGCAGTGGCAGTCTCCCTCTTCCCAAGTGAGAGGAGGCTGCATCCAGATACAAGTGAGCTAGACGCCACTTTGCAAAATGGGAAACAGACAAATCTTTCACAATCTGAGTAATAAAGATTTCTTCCTACGGCCTGTCTCGTCTCAAAAGATAGACATTTTGAATTCTGTTGACAGTGACAGCGTATTTTGAGCTGCTGGCACTAGAAAAGGGAAGATACTGTGAAAGAGCTAGTGTCACATAAATTTATTTAATATAAAAAAGACATTAAAAAAAGCAGATGTTGGTAGCACTGATAAGGCTTCAGTGAAAAACATGGTAATGCTGAAACCACATGAATTTTAACCAGAATCTTGAAGCAAAGCAATCCAAGAGAAAAAGGAATCCATAAATAATGAGGAACATGGCAAAAGCTGAATAAGTAGAAATAGCCAGTCTGTTAAAAGGCTGAATAAGCATGTTCTTTGTAACCGCATGGAAAGGAAAAGACACAACAGCCTGTATCCTCCGCTTCAGTGATAATTTCCCTGGGAGCTGCACCCATTCAGCTGAGGGCAGCTCAGGGTCTGGGCCACTTCTCTTCAATATAAAATAAAGTTTTGAAAATCTCCACGGTCAGGGTTGTGAAAGGTTAAAAGCTGAATGCTGAGATGTACAAGGGGCTTTCCACAGTAAGCCAGAAAGCGTCTTAAAAACTATGCTTTCTCACAAAGTCTAGATGTTACCCTCTGCTGAATCCTGAATTCTTCTGATTCCAAATATGACTTCTGGCACTGAAAACTCCCGCTGCTGGAGCTGATTAAAGATGAGCAGAAGGTTGTACTTGGGATAAAAATAGTTGGGCAAAACCAAGTTGCTTCCATATCCCATCTCACCCTCCCTGGGATGAAAGTCCATGGTTTTCTTGTATCCATAGCAGGGAAGATGGGGACAGATCATCTTTGACTCACAGCTTCAATCCTCCACACCCTTGTATAGGGTTTGGGAGGTACCGTAGGGGATACCAGAGCCCCCGAGGAGCCTGACTTTTAGACACCCGCTCCCACTGGGTACCCACAAGCTTTGGCTGTCTCTGATTCAGGAGCAGATCTGAAGACACTCTATTTTCCCGGTCCCCGTGCACTATCATGCTGCTGCCACTTGATCTACCAGCAATCAATGATGCTTTATATCCTAATAGAGGTTTATGTGTCAAACCTGGCTACAAGAGCATCTTATTTAGAATTAATTACAATGGCTGGTTTTAGCTACGTGTACAACAGCATGTCAAGTTACCCTTGTACTCTTTGGACCAAATTTCTGTCTGTGGATGGCAGTACTTACACCGGAGATTAGTTCAATGGCTTATATGATGCTTTCTTTCTGGAAATTCAAGTCAGTAGAAGCTAATTATACTTATTGATGCAAGATCAGAATTGACGTGTGAGTAAAATTTAACCTGTCTGAGTGCTTCCTTGGTAACTTCTCTTGTCTCCAGGACGTCACCTGTCACAAGCGGCTGAGCAGGATGGGTGTGCATGAGGCAGGGCAAAGGGGTGCTCCTCACAGCCTACCGTATGAGGGATATTTTCCTTTGGATACTCCCCATGCCAAGTCAGAAAGTCAAACAGATATCTACTGCCCAGGTGATATGGAGGTGTTGCTGATGTCCGGTACATTAATTTCATTAAGTTTTTTAGTGAATTAAATCCTAGTCATTCAGTAGCGCAGTGTTCCCCAAGTCAGCACCAGTTCCCTCTCCATTTTGCTGGCTTTGTTTCCTGTGGCATGCGCATGTATTTTTCAAGTGTTCCTGATGACACATCTGCACTGTGCCCCACAGCACGGGGAAGAGCCACCGGGGCTGGCAGGGTCACAGAACGAGGACAACTGCTTTCATACCGGGGTACCACGTCCTCACAATGCAGCGTGGAGCTCAGGCATCTACCAATTCTGGGAATGGGCTCAGACCAGTTCAGCCCTGCAATTCTGTAAAAAAATCCCTGGATTTTAACCCTACCACTTGTGGTTGCCAGCAACACCTGCAAAAAAAAGAAAAAAAACCACAAACCACTGTGTATAGCAGACTGTAAGCTTTTTTTACTGATACACAATAGACTGTTCCAAATCAATTCAGCATATAGTTTTCTTTATCTTTGTAAAATTAGCACCTTTGATCCAGCAAATATTTATGTGCACATATTACTTGCTGGGACAGTGTCCTGTACTGAATGTAACAAAGTCCTGTTCACTGGTCCCTAGGCAACCCCTAGAACGAGCTAATTAGTAACTACAAATTCACACATATCCATCAAAATAAGATCCACATTAATTTTATGTCGCCTTGATGTCTTCTGTGCTTGAAAATTAGCATCTAAACTTTCCTGAAACAAATGATACTAATTTACAGATTGGTTTTAAAAGTATGTATAGAAAGGGTCTCATCATGAAATTCCACAAAAAAAAAGAAAAAAGAGTAATAAAATAGATAGGATATTTGAGCATGAACAAAAAAAAAATCAGATCCTGTCCCAGATCCTGTCCCAGATGGAGTTGGGAAGTTTGGCTCTGGATCTGAAGTCTGCTATACAAGCTATCCCCGACAAGCAGACAAACTAATGTGCCTCCCTCATCAGCTTCTGTGTCAGCTACAGCTGACTCTATTTACTTTTAGCCCAGAGGAAGAACTGGGAGCAGAAGGAAAAGAAAAAAAAACCTTCATTGATATTCACAATGATGTCTTACATGTCCAGCATTATTTTTGTCTAAGGGAGCTCTTTCAGAAAATGGGAGAAAACAAGTGATTAGGTAGAAGAATGGCCGTCAGAAGTGAAGAAAGGACCCTGTTGTGGAGGAAGGGGCTGTATTACTCTGCGTATTAAATTGCCATGAATCATTTTGATTACTGTGTGTATATTTGGTAACAGAAAAGTAAGGTGGACTCAGCCTGGGCACTGCGAAAAAACAGGTTTTTACCTTAAATAAGCTAAATGCCAAATTTGACGTCTCTAATGATGAAGGCAGATTGGTTGAAATTGCAGCTGGCAAGTAACAGTTCCCTCACCCTGATGGTGAAAGGAGGATAAAATCCCTCCTTGTCCCCATTTCCACGCAAAAATAAACGATGTCCTGAACCCAAAGCGCAACCCTGCTCCAGCCCAGGGAGCTGTGCTGAGGGTAGATGTTCACCATAGGTGAAAATAACAGCCGCTGAGCTTTGTAAAGAGAGAAATCATCCCCGGGTGTCTGCCTAGGCTGGGCTGGCGGCATTGGCATTTCCCAAGCGCCGAGCACGAACACCCGCATCTCCAGCCATCCGGCCCCACGGCCATGGGCAGGCAGGCAGGAAGGAGCCCTGCCAGCTGGCTGCCTGCTAAGGGTTTCCAGCAGTGAGAAACGGCTCTGCCTGCATCGCTGCCCAGGGCTTCTTTCACATTTTGAGTGATTCCTCATCACCAGGGTTGAGAACCTGGCTGGGAGAGGAGGAGAAGAAGCTGCTTTACCTGTGCTCGGCCTCTCCAGATGGAAAGCACACTTGCATTTTTCAAGCCCTGTCATTCGGAAGTGGATTTTGCAGGTAGTCTCTCCTCATTTACAGGGTTTCACCCTGGCTGACAGAGCTCAATTTTGGCTCCAAGCATGGCATTTACACTGGCGTGAATAACGTCCAAGAAGGCACAACTCACAGGAAACTTCTAATTGACCAAGATGTGATTCATTAGTAGGCTTGCACTGTCTGAATTAAAACAGCATCACAAAAAAAAAAAAAAATCACTGAAACCCCCAGGCTGTCTGGCAAGCAAGTGCCCCAGTAACCCTGACGTGCTGGTGGGGGATGGCCAGGACTTCTTGCAGGCTGCTGCGGTGCCAGAGCTGCTACAGGTTCTCAGGTGCAGGGCTGGCGTCTGCCGATGATGCAGCTCGAGCTGGGTCCAGCTGAACCATCCTCCCTCAATGGCTCTCCAGATGCAGCCACTTGGTTTTTGGCAGTGGCTTTACACGAACCAGAAACAGCCCTTCTCTGGAAGCGTGGAGGTAGCGGGAATGAAGGTGGAGGCAGGAAGGAGTGGGGTGAGGATGGAATAATGATCAATTAGCCACCGATTTCCTCAAGTTATGATTTCAGATGTCATAAGCACAGAGCATCCACTCCAGAAGCACAGAGCAGAGATCTGGGAGGATTTCAGGCAGCAGGAAGGATGGACCTCGAAGGGAACCCCAACTCCTCCCTCCAAATTAAAAGCTGGAGTGAGGCGTGTTGTGACTTACCATCATGCCTGCCTTGTCAAAACCCTCCACTCATCCAGGCCCTGCTGCGAGGTGGATCGCTTTCCCAGTCTATTCCTCTTCCCACCTATTCAATACAAACTCATGAATTTGGGTGCGTGGCCCCGTGGATATCCATCCCACCACTGCCTCGCCAGGCAGCACCAGAGGAGGGTCCCCTGCACACCTCTGCGTGAGCACAGGCAAAACCAAACACACAGAGGCAACTAGAAAGCCAGGCAAGTGATGGGCACAGTCAGGGAAGAAATTTCAGCCCACCAAGCGTGAGCACAGGAGTGGCCACCCACTCCTCATTTGGGTCGTGCCATAGATGGTCCACCTGATGATGCCCAGCAAGCTCAACCCTCTATCTGGCTGTAGAGGGGGATAGATACGCTCCCAGGAGAGGGACATTGTGAAATTGGGCTTTCCAGATTTGCAAACACCAAGGTGACAAAATGCAATGGTTGGAAACTAGACAAATAGCCATCCCTGGCAGTGCTCAGATCAGTGCTGAGTGTTTTTCTAGCCCAGAGAGGGATTAGTCCAGAGCGGCCCCATGCCAAGTGTCAGAGAGGAGCCACAAGTGCCCTTTCAGCCATGCTGAACTTTATCAGGTTTTCAGTAGGAAAAAAAGATCATCTGCTCACAACAGCAGCCTTGTGAGGCTGCACATGTTCTCACTGCTTCAGGCAAACAGAAGTGGAAGGGCTTTTTCCTATCTTTTGTACGTGCAGCCGCTATTTAATGTAAATGTACTTACCAGAAATTGAATAACTCCCACGTGAGTAATTTTATACCCATCCAACATTTAAATTATGAATGCAATAATCTGCAGCACCACAAGTTACAAGACGAGGCTAGAATTCCCGAGGCAAGAAAAGTCTATTTTTAGACCTTTCAAGCTGAAATTTTTACTAGATGTAGAAATTTGCTTCCTTCTGCTGCCTCGGGTGTTAATTTGCATTAAAAGTTTCTGGGGTTTGTTTTTCAGACTTTTGGGTGGTGCCTGGTCAAACACCAGCAAAACAAACCAGTTACTTTCTGCCACTCATCACTGGGGAAAGAGTCCAGGAAGGAAGCCGCTGCACATGGCTCTGCAGCTCTGCCCGGGTAATTGATTGCCTAATGGGGTTACTCTGAGACCACAGGGAAATGATGAAATTGCTGGTTTCCCTTGATGACATCCTCTGTCTGGGATGTAAACCTGGCTCAGGAGTTGTGTGTGTCCTCCTCGAGCAGGGACTGTGCTAAACCTCGCCGAATCACTCCAGTTTTAGTCCATGTAGCTGGCAGCAGTTGTACTATGCTGCTGCCTAGAGATTTCAGAAAAGATGCTCGACTCATATTTGCAAATGCCATTTAAATTCATTGGCTACTTTCTTCTCTAGTTTTTTTGAGGTTTGGGGTTTTTTTGTATGGCAGGGACTTGATGTTTTACTTGTTGCTCTTCTTCTGTGTGTGGTACCCAGGAGAGACCAAAACATGGTGCAGACCTCTTGTTACCCACTTGTGTGTGGCAGTAGCAGAAAATAAAGGAGAGAGAGAAAAGGACGGGATACACCACAATAACCAGAATCTCCTTTCTGCTGGGCCCCACGAGAGGTCTGTGTCATCTGGAGCACTGGTTCAAGATGAGCAGCTCAGGGTTGGATCACTTTTTGCATCACATAAAGGCAATTGTCAGCAGGGCTGATAATAACTGGTTGGCGAGATGTGATGCTGCTTCCAAATCAGGATCGTAGAGTAATGCCTTCCATGCCAAGCTCCGTCTGGGATTACAGCGGGGTGAGAAATCCCAGCCCTGGCACTCTCTTCTGCAGACAAATCACCCCATCACCATTTCTTCATCAAACACTGCCAAAATGTGAGTGCTAGTAGCGGCTTGTCTGTCCAAACCCAGCTGTGTGGCTGCTTGGTGGCAAGTGCTCAGCACTATTATTCTGCCTCTGAATATCATATATGGACCATGTACAGAAACAGATGCTAAGTCTCTGTAGGAGCCCGAGTTCCCCAATATCCCCTGAAAGGCTCTAGCAGAGTAGATGGACTTTAATCTCCTCCCCTCTGCAGAGAAGTGCACTGTTTTCCCTGATGTCATCAGGTTTTGGTTGTGCCTGGAAGAAAACAAAAAAAAAAAGATTGTGGCAAATGGAGATGCAATTCTTTTAAAATGTTGTCTTTTTTTGAGAAGTAGCAGCAACAAAAATTACACAAAGATCAAAGAGAAAGGAGGCTGTACTCAGGGACAACTCAAAAATAATATGGGGCAGTTGCTGAGCGACTCTCCAATGCAAAGTATTGCTATTTTCTGGTACCTCCCCCATCTGTACAAGAGGGATGGTGTCCAGTATTAGTCAAATAAAAAGTCCGTGTAATTGCCTGAGTACAATTAGATCTAAGGTCTTTGCAAACAGCTCCTATCATTCAACCTCAAGCCATTGATCTTACATCTAAAGCACTTATTGAAAAATAAATTATGCTTTTTTGATCTAATCAACTACTAAGGATTCTTTTCTTCCTTTTTGAGGCTGGGTAAATAAAATTCTTCCATCAGAACCTGCTTAATAGTTATTCTGGACACACAGTGGACCAAATCCTGAATGCAAAGCAAAGCGATGACTCAGAAACCAAAGGCTGATTTCTTTTTCTCTGGTCTTCTTTTTTTGTTGGAATAGCTATTCTTTAACCAGGCATTCACACAATTTGGTGCACAATGCTAAATGCATTCCCATAATCAGGGTATTGTCTGTTATCTGCCTAGAGCTGCTAGGCACATGTGCCACGGGGATCTGCCTGCTCCAAAGTGGTACCCAAGGATTTTACCTTTCTCCTCCTGCAGTTGATTCACCCCTGTCCTGCTTTTGTGCGGCTGCTCGCTCTCGGTTCCAGTTGCAAAAATGCTTTTGTCCTCTGAGGAGGGGCAGTGAATATCCATCCGTGGGGATCCTCCAGCATCAAGATTGCAGTGACGCTATCAGATGGTGCGTGGCCTCGGGAAGGGCCCGATGCCATGACAACTCCTTAGCAGGGCTGGGACCGAAGTCAGGTGCTCACCGTCCTTTGCTCCTGCTGGGGTCTCTGGCGAGGAAATATTTAGATCCCTGATAGCCATGGAAATATGTCTCTTCATCTCGTTTTGTCACAGAAGTGAATAAACTTGAGGCTCCAAAAAAGTGAGGAATTAGCAAGACTGCCTTGGGGCTGCTGCAGGCGAGCCAGGCAGGGAGGCAGGTTTGTGCGGTCAGCTCTCTGCCAACGCACATCTGGAGTACAATGCGATGGCCCACTGCCCAACCCCTTGTCGCACACAAAGCAGCACAGGGGAAAAGCCCAGAGCTCTCCTGATCTCCGCTCCAGCCCCCAGAAATAGCAGGACCACACTTTTCCATCACACTCTCCAGCGGGGCGGGATGGAGATAGGACTCAACACCACACTGTGCATCCCACTGGGAATGGTCCCTGTGAGCGTCCTGGGAGCGGGATCAGCCACAGGATCGGGGACCGGTTGAGCCCCCGCGCAATGCTTCTTCCCAGGGGATGGATCTGAGGCAAAACAGATGCTTGACCCACACTGACATCTGTGCGGCAGGGCTTGCCCTGCTATTTCCCAGTGTTTTTTTTAAAAATACCCCTTTGAAAGCAGCGCAGCCAGCTCAGCTCTGCCTCTTGGATGTTGGCAGGCTGCCACCCTTTAATTAAGTCTGCTGTTAATGTCTAACGCTGTGGCAGCGTTTCAGGGCGGCAGCGCGGAGGCTGTGGGAATAAGCGCAGGAGATCAGGTGGCTGCGGAGCTGTGTGATGACTTGGACATTCGGGCTAACAGGCCAGAGTAATAGTGTCGATATTACCACCCTCACTGATCAGATCGGCTGGTGAGCACAGATCCAGCCAGGGCCTGGAAAAACTCCTTTGCCTGCAGGGAAGAAGGTGGCTGGGAGCAGAGAGCATTGGTTTGAAACCCAGCTCCTCACTTCATAGCACAAACTGTGGGGAAAAGTGCTGCTAGAGCCCTCCCTAAGGTCCCCTGGTACCAAGGTGTCTGCCCGCAGCGTGGAGCCAGCTTAGCAGGCTCAAAGCCAAATTCACCTCTGCCCTGTGCGCGTGGGCAACCCGCACATCAGGGGCTGCCACTGGTCTGTGCCTGGCTGAACTGGGCCCAAGCTGAGCTTCCACCCCGGGCAAAAGGAGCAGGAACTGAGGAAGGAGCAGCTTTAGCATCTCTCACGGCACTGGAAACCAGACCGCAGGTCAAGTCTGGGTAGTTTTGCCTCCACTTCTGGTTGCTCCGCATGCAGCAGCTCAGATGCATGCAGTTTCACATGCACATTGGTAAAATTAGAGTCTGTGACCAGCCGCATTTCACTGTTACGGAGCCTCTTTCCTGCAAGATGCAACTTTATTTTGGTGCATTCTTCAACCTCGCTTCTCCTCGCACAGCCTCCCGGGGGGAGGGTCTGTTCCTCTCCCGTCCACCCAGCTGCTGCGGTTGTGCAACCCTAGGATTGCGTTTTTATGCCAGTGTGCAATGACCGTGCATGGGACACGGTGACGAGGCATGGCAAAATGTGTGCCCACCTCAAACCCAGGTTTCCAGCAGCCCCTGCGCTGCAACTCCCTGTCCCCACTGTCAGCCGTGTCCTATAGGGAGCGTCAAAGCTGAAGTGGATGCTTTGGAAAATCAGCCTTACGTTGCAAAATGCTTTGGGATCTTGACTGGGATGTGGGACTCTGCCTCCACCAAGTGATCAGCAGAAAGAAGAGGAGAGAAAAGCCTGCTCAAGACGGCACTTGTGTAAGTGCAGACTGGTGCGCAGCACCCTGGAATTTATATTCTGCCTCTTGATCTTCATTAGCTGTACCCCGCTGCCCTGGAGAAGCTAATCGCTCCCTTGTCCCCACAAGGCAGGCTGATTTGATCTGCTCTGCTTGCAGATAATGCCGTAGACAGAGCAGTGTTGCAATTAAATATTTTCCCTGCTCTATGCTAATGAGAAGCAAGAAGAGCTAACAGAATGCACAATGGCAGATAATTACAGGCGAGCAATTACAGACACAATCCTCTCTCCTCCTTGTCCTTGCACTGCTTTTTCCACTGCTCCACACTTGCCATGAGCCTGACACAGCGACCGGAGCTGTGAACACGATGAACAGAGCAATAGAAAATCTCTTTGAAGCACATCCCCTGAAGCTCCATCGGCCCTGATCATCCCTTCACAGCATGCTTCTGCAGGACTGCATGGCCAGGGCACGGAAGGGGAGGTTGACTTCAGCTGGTCTGAGCTGCTAAAATTAGTGTCGTTATAAAAAAAATAAATCTTAATAATGATAATTGAATTAAAAGAATATTATGGAATATTTCCTGCTTGTTTTCAAGAGGGCCTATAACTTGCTAAAACTTTTTGAAATCTAGCTGCTGTAAATAGCAACCCATGTGCTTTCCCAATCGCTTTCATTTCTTGCTCAATACCAAGTATCTCTTTAGGAACTGTTTTTCAAAATACTGTGCACTTTGCACAATTAGTTTGGATGTGAAAGCCTGCCACTGTGTCCAATGCACAAAAAAGGGCTGTGACAGGCTGGGGAGATCACACATATAATGTTGAAGCACATTTTTATACAGGCGAGCTCTGGCAGGATTGCTTTGAAACTGTGAAGTGCTTTAGAAAAATGCCATAACGTTCTTAAATGCCGAGTGTCACATAAAATGTTACTCAGAATCACCTCCCTCTCCTTCCCAACCTGCCTGCAAACAAGTGGGATCCACAAAACCTGGCTGTGGGCACTGGGAACAGCATCAACTGCGTGTGATGCATTATTAACAACTGGAATTATCAACTCTTTTTCAGAAAACTGCTCAGAACTGACCCCAGTGCCCCTACACACAGTTGTTAGCAAAATGACAGACTGTGATTTGATTTGGACCATTCATCTTGTACCTGAGCAAATGCAATTAATTTATCGCTGTGCTCTGCGATCCCTCCCTTTTTTTATCACACCTTGTCATGCCATCAGACAACACTGACAGCAGAAAGCAAAGAGAAGAGGAAATAGCATCTGAAGTGACAGGTGGAGCTTTTCCTGCAAACCACCTAACTCACAGAGTTAAAGCGGAGCAAGAGAAGGGGAAATTAAAAGAGAAATTGCACTGGCCAGGAGGTGGTGGCAGGATGGTGGCACCTGGGCCCAGGTGAGAGGTGGGGAAGGTGAATATCCCAGCTCCTCACTTTCTGCCAAAGCTTTTAGCTACCAGGGAAATACTAAAGGCAACCAGTCCCAGTTTGCTCCCCTCCTCCATTCCCCGTTGCCCTGACTGTGCTTTTCCACCCAGACCCAGTGTCAGCAGCAGCTCCAGGGAGTGCCCCTCTGCCTGTGGGGAATTGTTGCTTTTTCTCTCCTTCATCATCTGGTTGGGAAATAGGAAAACCAGAGTGGTACCCCCAGGCCCCGTGGGAGCTGTATAACCACAGAAAACCTCAGTGCCCTCACGCCAGATGCAGCTCTGCATTTCATTCCTATTTTTGCTGCTCTCCTCTGTTCTCCAAGCAAATTCTTGAGGAATCCTCCACTCGCCTAGCACCAACCCAGCCTTCATCAGCTAATACCACCTGCAAAAATTGCACAACAGGCTTTTGTGTCTGGTTGACATTCATTTTCAAGTTTCCCGTGTCTTGTAGGCCCTGTGAAAGAAAGGAAAGAAGAACAAGAGACAGGTGGGCAATTATTTCTCACTTCCCCTTCCCTGCTAACAGGTGATGTTTCACAGCCTGCACGCAGCAGAGAGGTGTGGGAAGCAACAGAGTAAGATGAGTTTCTGTGGCCACTGGTTTTGGGATAAGCAGGTAGGGTTTATCAGCTCCTGGCTGATATCAGACCTGATATCAGACCTGGCTCCCAGCATCTCCCTAATTCTTGCTCCTGTGGCACACACTCTTGCACTATACCACGCAGGAAAATCATTCCTTGACTGTCACCCCCTGGAGCTGCAGGATCCGATCAGCTACCCTATGCATTACCAGCAGTGCTGAGGCAGAGAATGACCAGGGGGGTGATGGCAAAAACCCTCCAGAAGGAAGACCCAGCTCCTGCACTACTTGTTTTCCTGCAGCTCTCGTGCGATTCAGTCCCTTAATTCACACCAGAGGTGTCTAAAGTTGTTCCTTGTCCTCGGCTTCTCCCAGCATCCCACCTCCCATGTGGCTGCACCCTGGTTAGGCAGAGGCCAGCACTGGCAGGACATAATTCCTTATTGCAGAGGAGAGGACTTTCAGTTTTCCTTTTTTTCTCATTATTTGTTCCAGGATGTTCTGAACTCTGCTAAGATCACAGCAACTGTTACATTCAGTGGCAGCTGTGTAGCATTTGGAGTCCCCTGAGACAACTTAGCTGAGTGGTTTCACAAGAAGAGGAGTATCATAAATGCAGTCAGGAAAATGAGAATCCTGTTACTTACAGCAGCAGCAAACTCCCTCTCTTTACAGCGGAACAGGTCAGAAACCTCAGCAAACACCAGGCTGGGTGGTGAGATGGATTTTGTTGCTAAAATGCTGTTCACTGCCAGCCAGCCCAATAAACAGACCTGCTGGGGGTTTCAGCTCCTCTTCAGACCCAGGAGGGCTCTGATTTCTTTGCTCCGTACTAGTTCTCTCTGCACAAATCTGACTCCAGATGACTGGCTTGTCTAGAGGCAAAAGCAGCTCCAGGAATGGAGATTTGGGCTTGGAAGGGGAGGGCGGTAGATAGCAGCACAGGCAAAAGCATCCTGAGCATCATTGCAACTTCGCCTGCAGTGAGCTGATGCTTCCTAAATGCTTTGTCTTCCTCCTGTCACCATGTCCCTTTTAATCCTTTTTTCCCATGCTTTTCTAGTTGGATGCCTGACAAACTCTCTATTAGTCTCTGCTGCCTTGTAACAAACATCAAAAGGAAGCCTGAAAAGACGAGGAATCACAGATCAGGACCTATAGCAATAGCTAATAGAAGAGAATACATTAGGCACACTGAGGCTCAATATGAAATACATTTTCTATCTGCCTGTGTTAGACAGATCTAAGGGCAGGCTTGGTGTTGTCACAAGCAGCCAGGGATGGAGTTGAGACAGTGCAGTTTGTGAGAGAAGCCAGGAGTCAGGGAAAATCCTTGTACAGATGAAGGTCTTCCTAAATTAGAGTGATCTGGAGACTGCAGGCGACCGGGGGTCAGGCTTTGGAAGGCAACGGGCAGGCGGGGGAAGCAGCATCCCTCTGCTAGCAAACTCGTAACTGCAGAGCTGAGCAGAATCCCATCTCTTCAAACATGGAAAAGAAGGGTCACGGTGGCTCAAAGAGGGTGGAACAGGGAACCCAGCAGAGCTGATGAGGGCTGGAAGAACAGAGGACATGTTCCCCTCTCCCCAGGAAGGGTACCTTCCTTCGGAGAAAATGCGTTTGATAACCGACTATGAAGATGTTGGACCTTTGTCACGATCCAGCCAAGCCAATTCTGCCTACATCTCTGCTTGTATCTCCCCAGCATCTCCTCCTTGCCCTCCTGGGCAGCAGAGCAGAGTTGTCCTATCCTCCCCGCTCGGGGACAACCCACAGGCTTCAGATGAGGTCTCCAGCCAGCACGGAGGTCACTGGTGAGAAGCTGGGTACCCATCCCAGGGCTCTGTGAGTGCGCTGTCGGGCCGTTCTCAGGGGCTGCATGCAAACAGGAGCCTCTTCTCTTTCTCACGGCTGGCTCAGGTGAAGCATCCCCTACCCTAAAGAGGGGCAGCCCAGGCTGGAACAGCGGAGATTGCCCTGCCTGCATGGGAGAGGGACTTCTCCTGGAAAGGGTGTCTTGGAGAATGAGAGTACTGTCCATAGGACCTGGACAGATGCCACTGCATCATTTCACAGGAGCCACTGGAGAGGGAGAGAATAGCAACAAGTTTCAGTCCCTCTTGGCTAGACACTGTCCAGCAGCCTGGAGACACCAGGCTTCATTGTCAGGGGCTTTGCAGAAGTCAAATGATCAAATAAACAAGTTAAAATGAGCTAGACTGCTGATTTTCCTAATCTCAGCAACAAAGATCTTGTTTGCCTTGTCCTCTTCAGAGAAATACCTTTCCTTCTATGCTGTGTTGCTTTTACAACCGCATATGCTTGGGGAATAAGTACCAGACAGCAAGTCCAAGCTTTGACTTGCAGAAAAGCCCCACAAATATTGTGCCTGAAGGACCCTCCAGCCTGTAAGACACTGAGCACCTGATGGGAGTGTTTGGGGACAGCTTCTGCTCTCAACTACACTGGCATGACTCTGAAGGAACTCTCTTGGTTCAGTCAAGTTGTGCAGAGACAAGAGAAAAGTTGTCTCTATATTTCTTCTTGGAGATGATCTGGCAGAACGAGGGCTACATTGTCCTCCCTGATGCACAGTATGAATTAACGCAGTTGCATCTTTGTAAGGGAGAGGAGAATCGGGCCCATGTTGAGTGGCAGCAATGAATTAAACTGAATTAAATTTTGATACATATTAGAGATATGTTAGTTACTATATAAAGTAATATACTTAATTAGCCCAGGAAGTCTGTTAAATATTACATGAGGTTACCAACGAGTTCCCCACCTCCAGGCCCCTGCGGGCCAGCGGGAAGCAAGGGAGCTGACATTTGTAGGTCTTCTCCCACGAGAACCTGGTGGTAGCTCTGAAGAAAACCATTGGCTCCATAAGTGGGTTTAAACTCTACCCCTCTAATTGCTTAGTGTCATGAAGTTTTATAAAGTTCGATGAAACGTTAAGGAGCACACTGTGCTGCAGCTTGCACCAAAGCCCAGGGAAACCCAGCTCTTTTCTCTACAGCTGCTCCGTTTTTCCACCTGCGTGGGAACAGCACTGGCTTCAACTAGAACTTGTTTAGTCCTTCCCAACTGTCCTCACGTCACTCCTAACCTACACCACTTACTGCCATTAAGAATATTAGGTATGAAGCCCAGCCCTGCTTCTTAAACCGTCCCCTGATGGAGTACCAGATTTAATGGATGCCTTTTCAACAGAGCTTTAACGTTTACTCCTCCATGTGGCAAAATGCTTCCAAGTGTTGTTGGTAGCAGCTCTATATGGATATCATGTCTTTGTTATTCAGACCCTGCTGTCTCTCTCTGAAAACACGTATTGGTCTTAACAGCAGCTGCCAACTTGGTCCAAGCTGACAGATGCAGGATGCCTTTTGTTTCTATTCTCCTTGTGCTCTGAAATTTTCATTTCAAAGTGCAATATAGAATTGGCCTTGACAAGAACCCGGTGTTAATTCTGATCAGACAGTTACTTCATTACTAACAGTATTATTCAACCTGCTCTGCTGTGTTTTTCTCCCCCAGAGTACCTAAACTCAGCATTTTCATGCTCACAAAAGTGCGGTTGGTCTGCAGAAGACTAGAAATGTGACTTTCTTTGATGACAAGGTGATTTGTAATTTTAAGGAGTTAGTTCCCAAGAAGCCAAAAACAGTCACGGTATTTTGGGACAGGTCCAACTCTGAACAGTCTCCCTGTGCTGAAGGATCTATTTTTGGACACTCTAGGAGTTTGGATTTGCAGGTTAGAGCTACAACTGGGAACAGAGAGAAAGAAGGAAGGAAAAGAAAGAAATGTAAAGGTGTAGGACTTGTTCTGAACACAGATGGACACATACCACGCCCAGGCCAGGAGCAATTCCTCTCCAGCCTTTGTGGTCCTCAGAGACGCAGTGGCTTTGGTGCCATTGGTGCTGTGCAGTACGGCTCTCAGCATGTGCTGCTTTGAAAGTAGAGATGTTAATGCTCTTCCTACCTTTTTGAAAGCTGGTTCACAGGGTATTTCATTGCATTTTTGAGGACTGTTCCTGTCATCATCGTCTCTGTCCAGCATCAAACTTGCCCAGTTAAGTCCTTTGCAGCACAGTAGGGAAAAGACCTTCTGCCACCAGCAGAAGCCATTTTGACATCTGGCTGAGCAGCAAGATGAAGTGCACTCAACAACTGATTTCATGATGTTCCATCAGATTTTGGATTGCCATGCTATTTTTCGGTCCTAATAGCTCCCCAAGTTTGAGAGACAAGTTGTTGTTGGGTTTGTTTTTAAAAGAGAAATATATATCAAAGAGTAGCATTTGACTAGAAAAGCATTTCTAGAATGGGAAATGCTCCCCTGGCATTTTCTGTGTCCTATCCTCTGATGCTACATGCAAAATATTTATATTCAGGGTTGGCTTCCCTGTTTGTGCAGTAGCTCGGTGGTCTGGCAAAGCAGGAGCTCCAGGACTCCTCTGGAGATTCCATCCTCAGCCACTCTGGGATCTTTTTTCTCTGCCACACTGCCCTTACCCTCACCCATGTGTGCTGGTAACTTGCGAGGGGACCTCAAAAAAGGGAATTTTCCAAACTGAATAAACATTTCCCATGATGAAAGGCAGAAGAAAAGGAAATAAAATGAAGGGACGGGTTTGATAGTGACAGATACTTGTGTGAATGCCAGAGCACTTTCAACCCTCATCAGTAAAGACGTGAACACAAAGAGGTTTTTTAATCATCTCATTCTTTAAAGTTTGTTTCACAGACAAGCTGGCTCCATGGGACAGAAATAAGCAATGGAAAAACTAGAATTCATGCATAGCAATAATAGCATCTCTCCTGGAGGTTTGGAGCTTGCACTGCCTCCAGCCCTGCGCAGCCTCACTGCCCCCAGGAAGAGCAAACACCTCGGTGTGGAAGCTCTGCCTCCATGGAAATGCAAAGACAGACAGACATCAAAGAGAAGGTGCCAAGAAAGCTCTCATTTTGCCATTAAATGTTACTGATGCTAATGTGTCTTCTGATTTCCATAACTTGATTTCGGGACACAGCTGTCCTCACTGTGTAATTGCAATGATGCCTATCTAAACCTGTACCAAAGTGCAAATTCCTCCACGGGAGGGTGGGATGAGGCTGATGAACATCTAGGGGACGTTACTTCTGCCACCACAGATTATTAATAACCCCCTCATCTTTAGCACCTAATTTACTAGTTTTATTTGATTTATTCCAGGAGAAGCAGGAGTTTCCATCTCTCTCCTTCGTGAAGAAGCAAGCAAGAGCAATGCCCAGACGGGGACACACGCGTGCCCTGGCACAGCTGAGCTCACCCACGGGTGGGATGCTTTGCACACACACCTGTGGCCCGCAACGGAGGCACTTCCACTAATGTCGAAGCGCTGTATGATTCCTGAGCTGAAGCCAAGCACATCAGTGCAAGCACTGAATTATAGATGCACCTGGAGTAGAGGGGCAACAAACTTTTGAAACTTTTCAGCCACCTGCTGCCTCATGGAGTTGGGGGTAATTGCAGGTAGAATTTGGCTGCGACCATCTCGGTTGGTTTGGACTGGGATGTGTGTGAAAGTGATTTCAGGACACGCCTCCCAGAGTGGGGAACAATCCAACTCCTTGCATCTGGATTTCTTGGTTCATTAGAAAGATAAGGAGCACCTAACAAAATCTAAGAACATGAACAAGTATCTAACAAAATCTCAGCATCTCTGCAGCACTCCAAAGAAGCTGAAAACAGGTTTTGTAGCATGGTTGTCTACATCCAGTGTTTTGGCATATGTCGTTTTGAGATTTTCATGAATTGCAAATAAATGCATGAGGTAACCAGTGACAGTGGTCCAAGACAAAACAGATGCATGTATAATAGGCTCTGATTTGACATGCACTACAGCACGTGCCTTGTAGCTCAAGGAATCCCATGAGTGTTAAAGCAAAAACATCTTGAACTGGGTGTTTAATACAACCATAGTATTTTTATAATATGGGAATTATGAGGATTTAATAAAACTACAGAATGCTAAATTTTAGAAAGAAGGAGAATTACACCTGACCTGTAGAAGGTGCCCCACTGGGAAGAGCAGATCCCAGCACTGTGTCTTCGGTGGCCAGCATAATCAGTCCTCACAGAAACTTTATTTATTTGGATGCGAGTTCTTGGAGAAGACAGAACTTCTCCATACCTCCTCTGTCCAGCTTGTAAATCTACATGCAGTTCTACAAGTCACAGGAGAAAACATAAATGAGATGCTGAACAGAAGAAATATATCTGTGCAAAGGAAAGTCCAAATTGGTCCCTCTAGGACCTCCAAACTAAAATAATAAACAACAGACACAGAAGCAAGTGGCACTAAGCCACATGCATACAAAGCATGTACAAAACACCCCATGAGTCAGACTGATGGCCAGTTTCCCCACAGTAACCAGTACCAAGCAGAGCGGCGATGGTCACCAGCAAGGCTTAGCTAAGCCAGCAGCAGTTGACGGTCCTCAGGCACTGCTCTGTAATGTGTCAATAAGCAGACTTTGCAGTGCCCAAAAATCCAGGATAGGGCCAACTGCTAAATTACATCCAAAGCTCAAGTTCCCTAAACACCAGGAGGCTGCAGAAGCTCTTTGTCTCTCAGCCTGCAGGCTTCACATCATAGAGAAACTAACTCCACAGAACAGCTGTCTTACAAGAGGCTTATTCACTTCTTACTCACTCTCTGCTTGAATGCGAAACAACTTCCAAGCGCAGACTTCTCTTCCAGTAAAAGCAGCCTTAAAAAAGCCACATATTATCCTTGTCTCTTTTTAAAGATACAGAAGTTCTGCAGAATTCATGTTGAAGCTAAATGCTTCTCAAAAATACAGTAGGGAAGGAAGCAGAGAGGGGAAGAGAGCTCCCAGCTCCTTGCTCAGGAGCTCCCCAGGAGAGGAATTGTTTTGCAGGCAGTGGCAGCAGGGCTGCCCCAAGCTTTTCACCCTTCCTGGGGGATTCTAGGACGTCTGCTCCTGTAGCTGAACCATGAGTGTGCGTTCAGGAAACACTGAATTACCTTAGCACCCAGGCTGTGAGCTGTGGCTCTTCCAGTGCCTCGCTGCAGCCAGCTGGGACATCCCCGCAGCAGGGCAGAAGCCCTCGAGAACGGGTTCAGGAGGGAGATCTGGGCTGGGACCTCTGCATCTGCCATCCTCAGTCCCTGCTTTTCAGTCACCACATTAGAATAAACAGAAACCAGGCTCAGGAGAGCTTATAGCTGAGCTATAGCTCTGACCCTCCAGAAAGGTCCCATTTTGCCCCCTCTATCTACACAAGGATTAAGCAGTATTCAGGCTCTGAGGCTCCAGAGGCATCCTAGCCCAGAAGCGGACCCCGTAGCCTGACTGCAGGGTGATCAATACACCCTACATGAACATATATAAGCACTTATGGACATATGGGATATCTACATGTGGCATAGGTACTGCATAAGCCAGGCCAAAACATTAGCTATCATACCACCTGCTTGCGTGTCTGTATGTAATCTGCTTTAACTACCCTTCTAGGTTGGGTGATTTCCTTTGTTTTATTACCAAGATAGCATGTTTCCTGAAATATATTAGGAGTATATTTGTCCTTCTGCTGAAGCAAGAGAGAATCAGGACCAGGGAAACTATAGTCTGCTAAGCTTTATCATCTCTTATTTATCTAACACTCCTGGCAAATTACTCTGGATATACAGTAATTGAGATTTGTCCACGTTACAAATTGCAAGTCACTTTATAAATTACCTTAGGTACAAACTACGGTTTCTGCTTTCTATCTGGATGGTGAAAACTCTGAATAATGAATGACAGCTAACAAACAGCAAACGGCTCCTAGTGATAGCACTGCAACATGCACAAAATAATTTGGAATTTGTAAATATTTCAATGAATACTAATGATTGCCTGAATAGCTAGAGATTACAGATAACACCAGATCACAAACAGTCACAGAATGAAAGTGGTCTGTGGGTTCATTAAACAAGGGGAAAAAAAGAAGCCCTTTCTCCATCACATCTGAGAAGATACGCACAAAATTCGGGTCCTCTCTGCTGTGGCCACGCTGCAGCTGCACAGCCGGTCTGCTCACCGCCCCGGTGGGAATTCAGTCGGGTGTGTTGTTAAATCTGATCTTCCTCCAATGGCACCCTCCAGCCTTTATCCCACCAACCAGGAGTTTCTCGCACACGCAGCATCCTCTGCTCTCCCACCCACGGCTCCCACGAGCCCACAGTGACATCCTCTGTTGGGACACGGCAGCGGCACCTCTGCTTCGTGGACTGGCTTGAGGACACTTGGTTCCCTGAAGAAGGGGACACACGGCATCAGGCAGCTGCAGGCCTGCCCGGCTGCCTGCCCATCAGGCACAGCCCTTGCACCAGCACCTGGAAAAAGCAAGCCCGGATCTAAACACAGAGCCAGCATGTTGTCTCAGTGCTGGGCAAGTTAAGGGACAGGATGAGGCTGGTTCTTGCTGGAGGCCACCCTTTGGTGGGTGCCATCAAGGGCCACCCCTGCGGGAGCGCTTGGCAGACTCCCTGCCTGTGCTGCGCTGAAAGGTGCTCTCACCTCCCAGCTCTGCTGGCTGCAAGTGATTTACTGTGATTTAAAAGAGCCCTTTCAGCCTCCTCCTGGTAGGATCGGCGTCTGCTATCAAGGCAGTGGCTGTGGTGGTACGTTTGAAGAGGAATTCTGTGAGGCTGTAACAGTTCCTGATGTGAAAATAGCTTTTGGAGTAATCAGAAAGCAGCAACCCCCCGGGCATTAGCTTCGTGCATACTTCTGGGTTTGCACAATTTTCTTGCTCTGCTGTTTTGATTTCTGGTCTTCAAAGATGTACACAACCTATCAGACTTCCCCAGAAAGAAAGGCGCTTGGCCAGGGTCTCCAGCCAGTATCCTGCTCTGGTTTCCAGTGTTGCTGTTCTGCGCGTCCCCATGCCGTTCTCCAGAGGTGGTGATTGTGGTGAGCTGATCCTACCCCGGTGACGGGACACCCGTGAAGACATTTGCACTCCTGCGGTCTGGAGCAGGCACTACGGACAGGGGTTTTACAGCTGCAGGTAACTTCATCCTAGAGTATCACCAACTGAAGAAAGTATTCAAACAAAAGTTATTTTGTTTAGCTTTATGAAAAGGCTTATTCACTTCTTGGACCTTATTCACCTCCCTGGAGCTGGGGGCTGGGGGCAAGGACTTCCTTGGTTTGCAGACCAAGTGGCATGGCCACTTAGTAAAGAGTTACCTGCTCCCAGGCAGCTTCACCCCATCCTCCTGGTGCCCGTGAGGGGCACGGGCAAAAGCGTCACCCTCCTCGCTCTGCCTGCCCGGAAAGCACTCCTGGGTGACCTCTGATTAAAAGACAAGTTAAGCCTTGACCTCCGCTCCTCTCCATCGAGGCAGGAACCGTAAGCAGTCCCCATGGCCTCTGTTTTTTGGGGGAGGGATCCTTTGGGGAGGTGCAGGAATGGGGAGGGATGCAAGGATGCTCTGGGTGAATCCAAGGATGCTCTGGGAGAATCCAAGGATGCTCCCGGGTTGAGGGAGCAGGAGGAGTGTAGGGATCTTCTAGGGGGGTGCAGGGATGCTCTGGGGTAACGCAAGGACGCTCCCGGCTTGAGAAGGGCAGGCGGGACGCGGGGGGAGGCTCCGGGATGCCCTGGGGGAACTCGGGCTCGCCCGGGGCGAAGGCAGGGACGCTGCGGACCGAAGCGCCGGTCCCACCGCCCGCGGGGGGCTGCGGCCCCCGGAGGGGCGGGCCGGGGCGGGCCGGGGCGGGCCGGGGAGGGGCGGCAGCCCCCGCGGTTTGCCGGGGGGAACGGGCCATGGAGAGCGGCGGGGCGCTGAACGGCTCCGCCGCCACCGCCGGGCGCTTCGCCGCCGCGGGGACGGCAGCGCTGGGCTCGTTGATGGTGCTGCTGATCGCCGTCACCGTGGCCGGGAACGCCTTGGTGATGTTGGCCTTCGTGGCGGATTCCAGCCTGCGTACCCAAAACAACTTCTTCCTCCTTAACCTGGCCATCTCGGATTTCCTAGTAGGTAAAGTGCAGCCCCGACGCGGGGTTCAGCGAACGCCCGGCACGGCCCGGCACGGCCCGGCGATCTTAGCGGCGGACTCCTGCCTCCTGCCCGGCTGCGCTGGGGTCCGTCCGTCCCTGGGTCCGTCCGTCCGTCCCTGTGTCCGTCCGTCCCCGACACCCGCTCCCCGAGACCGGGGAGAACGGAGCGGCGGCCGCGGGGCGAGGGGGGAAGACCCGACCCGGCGCCTGCGGGTCCCCCGGGGAGGTTTGTGGTGGGTAGTGGCGGGGGGGGAACACACATAACCACCGTGCAGAGTCCGGCATCTTAATGGAAACGGACCCCTCTGGTTGCAGGTGCCTTCTGCATTCCCTTGTACGTGCCCTATGTGCTGACGGGGAGATGGATCTTCGGGAGAAGCCTCTGCAAACTCTGGCTGGTAGTTGATTACCTGCTCTGCACCTCTTCGGTCTTCAACATCGTGCTGATTAGCTATGACAGATTCCTCTCGGTGACAAGAGCGGTGAGTCCTGTCATGGCAGCTGAGAGGGGAATAACTCTCCTCCTGCTTTGTTCCCCAGATTCTCTGCAATAATTAAAAGCTCTACGAATCCTCCAGAAATTGCGAATCTTTTGGCCTGGTGACGGAAGGCAATAATTATCCACAAATACGTAATTCAGCTGTGGCTTCAGATTAGTTTTCTGGGCATAATTAAATCATTTAAGGTTCAGACCCCATTGTGCAGGTGTTCCCTTCCCGGATGACAGGATAGTAGTGTACAAGTGAGTCAGTGAGGTAAGCAGACCTATTACTAACTTGCAGGGGCTTATTATCTCCAGGACAAACAAGCGGATTGCAGTTGGATTCCCAGCTTCTCCCTGGCTACCGAGGCAGTAGATTGCAGTACCAACTTCAGCAGGGCATGGCCCTGAGGTCTCTGGGTACGTGGCGAGATGAAAACGCTCAGCCTTTTGCAGGAGGTAACGAGCAATTCGCAGGCAGAGCAGATCCATTGCTGTTTGCTTGTTCCCCAACTCTAAGTACAACGTGGATTAGTAACAAGGCTCAGAGAGAGCCAGAGCTAGATGCCTGCCTAGCGCAGGAGTTTAATGCATGCCTCTCCCTGGGAGTTCCAGAGTAGCTGGGGACAACTCAGGTGAGTGGTGGGATGCAGCAGACTGCCAGGCTCCAGCCAAGTCAGTAAGTACATTTCCACTAAGTAGAAGCCACGTCTGGTTTTGGAGCTGCAAGATGAGGGTTCTAAGTCTTCCCTGCAGGAGTTTGATTTACCTAGCAATTGCTCCCATTGCCTATGGCACATGAATTTGTTAGACTGCTGGGATATTGCCTAGCAACTTTACCAGGAATGCTAACAGTTCATTTGCGAAGAGCCTCAACCAGTTGGGGTGCGCGACCATACTTAAGAAAAGGTTTCCCCATTGCAGGTTGCCTACAGAGCCCAGCAAGGCAACACCAAGCGAGCGGTGCTGAAGATGGTGATGGTATGGGTACTAGCGTTCCTGCTTTATGGACCTGCCATTATCAGCTGGGAGTATATATCAGGCCGGAGTATCATACCCACTGGGGAATGCTACGCTGAATTTTTCTACAACTGGTATTTTCTCATGACAGCCTCTACGCTGGAGTTTTTCACCCCTTTCATCAGTGTAATGTTTTTCAACCTGAGCATTTACCTGAACATACAAAAGCGTACCAAAACACGCCTGGATAT
The DNA here is from genome assembly GCF_947461875.1 of Haliaeetus albicilla. Taxonomy (NCBI): domain Eukaryota; kingdom Metazoa; phylum Chordata; class Aves; order Accipitriformes; family Accipitridae; genus Haliaeetus; species Haliaeetus albicilla. The sequence continues at coordinate 4,606,511 of NC_091484.1, forward strand.
TTTCCATGAAGTGCACAACCAGTCCTTCACTGAAGAGATGGAAATGAGCCCAGAAGCAAAGCTTTCTTTGAAATGCTGTAAGTGGGAGCAGAAGGAGCCAGCTGAAACCCTCGACCTCTCTAAGAACAAAGCGCAAGCAGCAGCCTCCACTGCCAGCCTGGGTGCCAAAGACCTACTGTCAACAAGCTCTGAGAGCTCCAGGAAACCCAAGTGTTGCAACAAAAACAGCTGTAAAAATTCAGCATCCACTCTCTCCTTGGAGAAACGGATGAAGATAGTGTCCCAGAGCATGACTCAACGCTTCAGGCTCTCTAGAGACAAGAAAGTGGCTAAATCACTGGCAATCATCGTGGGCATTTTTGGAATCTGCTGGGCACCGTACACTCTCCTGATGATCATCCGCGCTGGCTGCCACGGCCACTGCATCTCTGAGTACTGGTACGAGACTTCCTTTTGGCTGCTGTGGATCAACTCAGCTGTCAACCCTGTCCTATACCCTCTTTGCCACTACAGCTTCAGAAGAGCTTTTATTAAACTCCTCTGTCCCAAGAAGCTAAAGATTCAACCTCATGATCCCCTTCAGAACTGCTGGAAGTGAAGCCAGCCCTGTGTGTGGATGAGAAGAGCCTTGGTTTAATACACCTGTGTTATGATAAAGTACTGTAGCTTGCTTCCTTGGAAGAACCTGGCAGCACTGGTCTGGGGCATGCGAAGAAGGCAGCAGTAAGACCACTATTAATTTATCCTAGTCCATCAACAACATAATCACCCAGGATAAAAGGGTAAAGGGGTTTTTGACATTAACCACAGGCAGTGAAATCTGTCCCCGCCACTTGCAGGTGCCACAAAAGAGCTCTGCTGCCACCTAGTCAGCCAGAGCCGCACCAGCATTTTGCTAAAATAAACAGAAACTGAAAAATAAAAGCTAACAAGAATAAATATCTAACCTAAAACTATTGGACTAAACTACAGTTTACCTGTTCGCAGACCTATTTTTCCTGTAAATGGGAGCGCATTGTCCTTACACTTAAGATATTACACATATGTGATGATACAGAAAGAAAAGAACAAACCTCAGAAGGACACCACCTCATATATCGTGATTGCTACAGCAGTAACCTAGATCCCTGTTGCATGTGGTGCAATAGATGTCCCTTCCACTCCCCAAGAAGGGACAAACCTCTGCCCTAAGGAGTTTACAGCCAGACTCAAAGGCGCTGAGCATCCTGAAGCACCCTGTCAGCACTCCCTGATCCCTGCTTCAAAACTGATTCAATTTCCTTTGCGTCCAGCCACACACCGGCCAGTGCTCCCACAGCACATGGGATTGCTTCCCTCCTGCCCGGAGCTGTGCAGCAGGAGCAAGCCTGGTCCGTGGCCCCGCAGGACGTGGGAGCCCTGGCGGACCCAAAGAAGAGGGCTGCTGCTGCACCTACGTGAAAGGTGCCAGCAGGGTATCAGCTTCTCCACAGTCTCCCTCGTGATGACCCAGAGATATTTTAAAATCTCTTCTGCAGGATCTTAAAAATACGCTTTTGGCTATGTGTTAGAGAATGACAAGCGCCGAGAGAAGTAAATCTTGTGTTCCTTTTAAGTTAGTTTCAGACTTCTTAATTGTAACAAGTTCCAGAACTCTTGCATGCTTCCTTTTAAAATACATCATTTGAATGGAGACCTGGGTTGAGCTGATCCAGGCAACATAAGCATCTTTTTTTTAATTATTATTTTTGAATTTTTTTAAAGCAGTCATTACACAGATATGAGCACCAGATTCAAGAGACCAGGGCTCTAGCTTCAGTCTTAACATAAAATCTTGGGCATTTTATCGCTGCTTCCCATTTCGCGCTTCACCATACTTGCCCATTTATTCTGTAATCTCTTTGGGAACAGAGGTAGTATGACCATAAAGCAAAATACTTCCACCGCCCACTTCTGTTGGCACTGCTCAGTGATATAGTAATACAAATACGTAATTAGTTGCCATGGCAAATGCTCATATTTAACAGTATTGTACAGGGAAACTCAAGATCATAAGTCTGAAAACTACATTTACAAATAGAAACCTAAATGCTGTGTGGTAGTACCCAAAAGCTTATGATGTTGTGATTGCCAATTACACTTCGCTGTTGTAAGCAAACTGCTTTTTGGCTGCTGCTAGGAATAGAAGAAAATGCTATCCAATTTTATTCCAGCGATATTTGTTGAGTAGATCAGTATTGTCATCTGAAGCCAGGTTAAGTGATGTATTGTTTTGTGTATATGATATTTCAGTCTTGTGACATGTTCAGTCAGACCATTATATATGGGTTAAAATATAGCCTTTGAAGTGTACTAAGAATTGGCAGCATGTACTGTTGAGCCCGCTTGTACCTTTCCTTGTGACTGCTACCTTCTGAAAACCCGAATAAAGTATTTTTATACAAAACTTACAAAATATTTTATGGTAAACAGAGTGTTGCTGGAACTGATAAAATACAACTGAAAGCAAAACATCTATGGATTTGCCTGAGGAGACAGCTAAAGCCTATACATTTCACAAAAAAACAGCTCCCAAAACAGCTGAGTTTCTCATACCTCTGATTAGCAGGTTCCTGACAGGACACTAAGGATGTGGTTGGTGAGGGCACATGGCTTAATTCTTTCCAACTTTGGTTCTTTTCCAGAGTGTGTTATGTGCAACTTAGAGCTGAAAAGGTTACACTAACACTAACTCTTCCTGTGAATTACAAAATCCACTGGCCTGCCTAAAAATGACAAAGTCATAATGTGAACAAAGTACCAGTTTCCAGCTGTGGTTCTCTTTGTTTGTTCATAACAGAGATGGGGCTACTAGATCATTCAGTGTGATAAAAAGAAAAGCTACTGCTGTGTTACACCTTATGAAAAGGGTGGAGAAATGGTGTCTGTCTTTTTTTTTTTTTTTTTTTTTTTAATGTGGTATTGAATAGCAGTTACCTACTTCACGTTCTCATCCTCCAGAAAAAGGATTTTTTTTTCTTCTTTTAAAGACTATCCTGCATGATCTTCACTGGATAAGTGGAAGGTCTTTGAAATACAGTAGAGGCCAAGTAACCATTAGAATGATACTAAATTGGTTGCAAAAGGGAAATAGGCCCCATTTCACGTGGTCTTCCATCATTCAAATAGCCAGCTTTCTCCAGGAAGATTTTATGAGCTTCTGAAGTCATGCCCACAATACTTGCTCCTGTACCACTTCTTTTGCCCCTACATAACACAACAGTCTCTTTCTTGTACCTGTAGAGCACACATCCCTCTGATATCCTGATTTCTGCTCACCAGTCCTCAGCATGCTTGCAAATAAATGTTAATTGCATGCCATTTACTGCCACCAAAATGAGTATGATGCTACAGGTAACTACTGAAAAGTCAAACCAGGTACCAATTATTTAACAAAACTGAGTAAGATTACGCATAATGCACCTTGCTGGGTTCCTTCCCTTCTCCCTTTTTGGAGGGGTTGGTTTTTTACAGAAATACCCCAAAAACGTAACTGAAAGTCCAGGAATCTTGTTAGCACTCACACTTCTCCCATTTTAAGAGAGAGGAAACTTAACAGAAAAGATGGGAGTTCAGCTAAGCAAGCTCTCACAGCTTTCTGTGGTTAACAGCTGAATCTGTGACAAACTAGACCTGAGAATACCTTCCATACCACGGTTTTGTTACTTCTGACTGAAGGAATGAACAAAGAATTTATCAGTCTTTCCTATATGAGACATTTGCCTGAGCAGGGACTGGCTTTCTAGTAGAATAAAATAGGAAGATGACAGAGAGGGGTGGTTTTGGTTTTCTTATTTCCTCCACATTCCAATACACGTCAAGAACATTAAAAATTATTGTGCAAGAAGACCAGAGCTAAGAAACAGGGAGCATATACTGAGTTATTTTAGCAGGCTTTTTTCCCCCCTTTCTATAAATTTCCCTTTCTTAGAGCTTGAATTAATTGAATCAAATAAAAAAACAAAAAAAACCAAAAAAAACCCACAACACATTAACACTCCTTAGCTCCAGAAGTGGTTTTCCTACACATGACGAGCTGAGCAAGCAGCTATTTAAAATGGGAGTCGCAACTATTTAAATTCTGAACATGACTTTTTTTCCAGATAATCTGAGCCTCCAATCTCAAATTCTTAGCTTATGATAAAGTTTTTATGTACTGAAGGCAAACAGCAGGGTTTCTCCTACATCCATTGGTAGTAACTTTGCTCAAAAGTGATGAGACCAGCTTTAAATTTCAAGGTGACTTTGCAAGCACACGGGCTAGGAATTCCTTTCTTTCACATGTTCACACAGTCAAAGAGCTAAAGCTGTAAGCAAAATACCCAGTTTTAAGAGACTCATAAAATTCACGATACTCACAGACAGTTGGTGGAGACTGGTTCTGCTTTCAGTGATCCGTAAGACCATTGATGTACCTGCACTGAAGCGCACACACCATCTGTACAAGCACCGTGCTTTCTTAAGAGTCCCAACTAGTGACGTCAATATATTTCTGTATAAAGTCCTGATGGTACTTTTCTCTGAGCTTTCAGAATGTGCTTTTGCTGTTAAAGTCCTTTCCCAAAGAGTGAATAAATGGACACATTTCACTGCGAGCCTTTTGCACAGTGTTTTCATGATCTCTGACCGCCATATGGGCAGAGTTATATAAACTTAGCTGAAAGTAATTTTATTCATTGGTGGATTTTGCAGGGAAGACACTTGTATTCCTTCCTGAAATAAGAGCTCTTGCCTTGCCAAATAAAAAAGAAACATAACTAAGTTATGCCTGGATGCGAGGTCAGACCTGAGCCTGGGTTTCATACAGAAAATGTTATGAGCTGATTTGAAGTTTCAGAGTAGCTGATAACGCATTCAAATATGCTTAAAAGAGTATTTGAATTCTGCTGATTTTTGGTGTTCAGAATATAAATGCCTATATGCATTTGGACGAGGCAGGGACTAGGGAGCTTCTAGGCATAATCAAATATGAACTGTGAAAACATATTACCACTAGACAAGGTAGGGCTTCCTGCCACCTACCCTGCAAAACACCTATATATGTATTTTGCTACCATACCTGCTAACAAAAATGCCCCATTCCTATTGTCTAGACGTAAAGCAAGCAGGCAGGACCTGTTTTCAAAAACCATGAAAGAAGACCTGCTGTAATTATGAATATGAATTAAATATTTGCGGAAGCACATAGCCTTCACACAGAAAAGAAACCCAGCTATTTCCAGAGAGAAGGATCCAATTTATGCATGGACTAAACAATGATCAAGCAGCTGTAAATCATACCCAGGCGCTTTTTAAAGCAATGGGCTAAGTGACTTCCCATAAGACCTGTGCGGAGGTAATGCCAGTTCCCTTCTCTTAATACAAACCTACACTCCACTAACTCGAGGATGCAAAGGCCACGATAACAAGGTCTGTGGTCCTTTCATAGAGCAGCATCTGCATATCAACAAACTATCAAAGAATATTTATCAGCCCAGCTACTTTCTTTTTGGCTCTGTAATGCTTCCTCCCTAATCACCAATGATGAGAGATCTCTTTACCCAGAGGAACTTTGCTCCCACCGCCTCTCTTCAGCGCCCTTCCTCAATTACCATTCCTTATTTGTTCTCTCCAACCTGCAGTTATATAAATTGCTCCATTGTTCCAGAGACATTGCTGAAGCTTCATTAGCTCAAGAAGAAGGCTGGAGAAGAAGAGAGAATGCAAGAAGGAGCTTTTGTTGAAAAACACCTGTCTGGGATAATTAGTGAGATTTGCTGAGAGGGATGGGCTTTGAAATCAGGAAGATGTGATTGTATTTTGATTTGAAAGAATGCTAATGGTTTTCCTTCCGTGTTTGTAAACGAACATTAATTTTCAGAGCAGAACTAGGATAGAAAGACAGTAGGTTAGTATCCTTGCTAGAAAGAAGTTTAACAACATGATTTCTGTGAGGGAGGATTAATTTTTCATAACCCCAGCTCCCATGCAGTGACACCAGCACAACTTTGCAGTGTAGACCTGGTCTTGAAAGAGACCTTCTCCACTCTACAGAACTGATTCTGCAAATAGATGACACACAATAAGGAGTATTATCTTCACTTCTGATGTGGGAATTGTAGACAAGAATAAAAACACTTTGCTAGCCGCCCTGGATGAGTGCCACAAAAAGGAAAAGCGCTCTCAATTTCTAACACCACAAAGCTAGCCTTTCATGCAAGATTTCACAGGTGTCCTTGTGGATAGTAGGGAACTCACAGCACTTCTGTGTTCCCTTAACCTTGACTTAAATCTCCTCCTTTCCTCCTTACCATTGCACAACATACTTTTCTGCCAATATAGTTGTATTTGTAGGATTAAGGGGGGGTTAGAAAAGCAACTAGGAATTCTGCAGGATGAAAGGTATTATCTCTAACCTGGTACCATCATTTTATTGAGATATAAAACTATCATCGGCATTCACTTCAACAAACCCACTGCTACGTGGAAGACTTGTACATCCCTTAGAGGCAATAAAACCCAGGTCTGTCCCTAAACCTCTTGTTATGAGCTCAGGAGTGCTGATGACTCATTAAAGCAGCACCATTTTTATTGCTATAGTTCCAGGATGCATGAGCATTACTTGTTACTAGGTATTTACAAGCCCCTCCGTAATTTACAAATTGCACAGTCTGGGTACAAAAGCTAACTAATATCTAAACCAATTAGCAAACATTATAGGTAGAGCTAGGCATGCACATTTGTGGGGGAAGAACAAGACTATTATTTTTCCATTTGTAAAATTCTACAACCTGAAACATTGTTTTAAATGACTCGGATGCACCAAGCAGGACTTTTTGTTGTGGTATAAAGGCTTTTCTTAGACATCAAATACCTGTCAATAATTCCTAGGATGCCCTGCCATAACATACAATGATTATATATTAGACATGGCAAGGAAAGGGCATGAAGATAGGTAGTTGTGGTGCCTGTGTGTACAAACATCACAAGAAACCCTCCCGTCCATGTAAATGCACAATTCCTGACAAAAATAAGAGTTTTTGTAGGCAGACTGTGTCCACAACTTAGGCATCTGTTCTTTTAAGCACAAAAATACATCTGTGAAGCGACACTGACTTTTGAATTATTTTTAACAATTAACACTGAAGGAAAACTAATTGCAAAGTAGTTAATCTCATTCAAGATATCTCTGAACATTCACATACAACAAGCTCTCTGCTACAAGGGCAATAACAGATCTGGCAAATTTTTTAGCTGTTAAGTAACAGCTCACACATAGCTTTAGTCATTAGAAGGTGTTTATTGAACAACAAACAATAATGGGAGTTGCATATATAATTCCTTGAACATGAGGTTGCACATACACCCTGCAGTGTTCATGAATTGATGATGGATTGACAAAGCAGAGCAATTACCCTCCATTATGAAAATAATTTACACTCTAAGAAGCACAAATTTAATAGACCATCACAGCTACAGCACTGTTTAATATCTCTGATACAGCTTGTATTCAAAACATACAGGGCTAAAAGAATAATGTATAATACTTGCATGAAGCCTATGTTAAGCGCTCTGAGAACTAGGAATTAAGCTGTTATTCAAGAGCTTTCATGAAAGTAACAAGTGAGAAGATCCTTTGCTGCTGCTGTTAATGCTTTTAATTGAAATGAAGGTCACAAAGTACGTTACAGAACTATATAGACAGAAGAATGCTATACATATAGCTAATTCTGGATTAAGGGAAAGACTGCATGGATGACTATCATTGCAAGTATACAGCAACGAGGTAAATTAAAACCTCAGCAAAGGACCAAAATGCCCAACATACCCTTTCTGAAGTTCTCACTGGGCAGAACCCGTGCAGACTGAAGTACGCAGAACAGTTCATCTATTTTGGAAAGATAAAGAGCTGAAATCCCTTAGAAATTCCCCTCAGAAGTCCCACATCCTCCTGACCTCTGCTACATAGTGATCATCTCAAAAATGGTTTCTGAGAACGTGGGGTTTATACTAATTTCCTTTGAAAAAACTAGAAATACAACCTTCTTTCCTTGAGAGGTTGCCCCAGCTGAAGTACTGAACAGAAGACCAGGAACTGGGAAATCAACTATTTAAGGTCATTATGCTCAATTCATCTTAATAACCACATTTTCACCTCAGCAATTAATTATCTGAGTGCCATCACTATGCACCAGTAAAGTGCCTTTCAATCACAGTTGGTAAATAGGAAAAATTTCTAATCAGTATTAGTCACTCACAACTGTGGCATAACAAGTTATCAAATCAGCAGATAATACAAGAGAAGAATTGCCTCCTCCACACCAAAGCAACACAAAATATAAACTTTAGTTAGCCTAAATGCCACTTGTACAACAATCTCTGAAGAGGTATTTGTGTGCTGGCAGGATATAGCAAACTGCCTTAGAAAAACAGAAATATTAACTAAAGACTAGAACAAATATATTTTCTGAGAAAATCTGAACAAGTTCTTTCTTTATTCAATTACATTTGTTACCCTCTGCAGTTCTTTTCTCCATTAATATAAAAGCACTCAGGCTTTGCTAGCATGAAAGTGGGAATATAGATTTTTTTAGCTTGAATATTCACTAAAAGCAAATTTCCAACTGTGCACTCATTCATCAAGCAACCTGGTTAGTTAAATTTATTATTGGTTTCGTTCCAGACTAAATACATTAGGATATTAACTTCTGATAATTCTGTAAGCACTAACTTAATTTAGTCTTAATATACAATTCTAGAACTGTTCTGTGTTGATCAGTTTCATAAGCCAGTTCAATAGATTTAATAAGCATTAAAAACCCCCTATCTTTAGAACATTTAATTAGTGATAATTTACATGAATTAGTAGCACCAGTTAATAAACTGTACATGTTTCACGTGGCAATTTTCGTTATCCATCTACAAATCAAGTTTTATTTACTGTGATAAAAAAATCCTGAATGCTTTCAAAAAAAACCTAGGAAATAACCGAGTTGGCTCACAGAAAGCTCCTAAACACTAAAACGGACTGCAATACCGTGAAGAGGGTAAAATGGATACTGGAGGATTTTGTGGAGGGCAGATGTGAGGCAGCATGCTGAACTGGGCATCTCTTCAGTGAATCGTGTATTTCTGTGCTTCTCTGCACACCCTTGGTGAAGTATTTGGAAGCTACAAATGCAAATACGACATATATGGTTAGCTGTAAGTTACGCTTGTACAAGGCACCTAGAAAAAAAAAAAGTAGTGTTACAGGACTAGCACTACACTAAATTTTTTCCAAATTCCAGGTCCTCTGCCTCGCCACAGAATTTCTATGTAACTCTGTAAGTCACTGGGGTCCAAATCCAGACAGATACTTAAATTCAAAATTTCTAAAATTCAGTGGGACGTAGGCTTTTCACAGCCTGGCTAGATTTGGACCTCAGCCTCCCGTGATTCAGTTTCCACCAGTGGAAGAAGGTTAATAAATCACTCTCAAATGTAACGTATTGTAATACTAAAAGAAAAAAAAAAAGAAAAAAAAAAAAAAGAAAAAGATATGATGTAAAACACATGAAATTTTCATCCTCAAAGCCATTTTCCTAATGCTGATAAATTAGTTAATGAAGCTAAAAAATTTCAGTTAATATAGAAACAGAGATGAGTTAGCTTGCCAAAATAAAATACACTTTTTACATCTATAGTTACAGGGGCCTTAAGGACTTTGCACAGCTAGCATGGGACTTAACCCATGGCATAGATGGGCAAGCTTCAAAACCACAACTTCTGGCATTGAAGTTACTAAATGTTACCAGTTTCTGGTTTTCTAGACAGAGCTCACTGTCCCAGTAATTGTTGATTTAAACTACTGTTTTAAACTTCCATTACATGTCTGGTGTGGGGGGTGGGTAAGTGAAGAAAATAAACATTTTCTAAAATAATGTATTAAAAAAATGTTGATTTAATACGGTGACCTTTTACCAGGTTGTTTTTTAAATGTGATAAATGTGTGTCCTGTCTGGACAAAGCAAACTAGCTGCCCAAACTCATCTTCCTGATTTCTAACAGAGGAAAACAACAGGAAATGAATAGCCACAAGACCGTATGATTTCATGAATAAGATAATCAAAATATGGATACTTCATCCGTAATATCACAGATGTCCTCTTGACAACCAGTGTTTTAGCAATTACATTGCCTCATGCAAATATTTTTCTTCACAAGCATTTTCCACTTTTAGTGGAAGATTAATTTATCTAGATTTAGACAGTGAATAGCTAACATCTATCAATGGTTGATTAGTGCATGTACAAAGGATGTACTGGGCGGGGATTCACATGTCTTTGGAAAACAGTGATGTTCCACTCTCAATGGTAATTAAGCAGAGGAACCAAATGTCAAGATTCAAAGGAGAAATTTTTAAAACTATGACCAAGCTTTTCCATATGCTAAAATTGATCCCAAACCATAGATGTTTTCTAAAATATTGACTCTTACCTACACATTAATTGACTATCGATTTCTCCAGTTACAAAGACAAAAAGGCACCCACTGAGGATCTGAATAACAAAAGATAATTTGTTCTGCAGCTAGTTTTTAGTCCTGCTTTTCAATCAGTGCTAATAAGTCTGGATCTAAATGCATTTCTAAAGCATGCATTTTAAAAGGTGATTTAGTCTGTATAAAACATCTCCAGCACATGAGAATAAGCACAGGGCTCTTCATTTTTTGTGCCTTATTTTACCCAATAACCATGACACAAAATAACAGCACTTGAGTATACTGCAATGCTACATTCAGGTTAAAAAAATAAACCAACCTGAGCCTGGTCACCACTGCACTATGCCAGAGTGACTCCAATTAAAATTAATGGAATGTTACCAGAATAAAATGGATTATAACAAACTACCCAGCCAGACCCATTACCTCTTACTGAAATTGAGCATGCAGACATGACTTAGTTATTAAACCAGAACTATATGGTTTAGTAGTATGGCTAATCTTTTGTCTTCACTCATAATTCAGGAAATACATATATAATACACAAATACTTCCACCTTGGTGATGTAACAGTATAGCAATAAGCAAAGAATAGAGCTTAACCAAGGAATGCACATTTTGAGGCATCAAAGCGATATTTCATATAAACAAGGGCAGAGAAAAAAATACCCCAAAACTGTGGATAAGAAATCAGACGCTCTTAAGGCCTCCTCGGACAATTCTATTTCAATCAGGAAAGAAGAGATGAAAAATTACTCTCAGTGGGAAAATGAAAGACAAACACAATCTCAATATTAAAACAAGGTTGATAAAAATCTCTCTGCCTTTGTTCTACCAGCTATGTTTTATGTCTCAGAAAAATGGGCACATACCACATAATAAATTTCAGAACTGCATAGAGAAAAATCAAGAGTGCAGCCTGCAGGTAGCTTTGTTCTATTATCAGGAGTTGCAAAATCATCCCTTACCATTATTGGCACACATATATAACCTCCCCTCCAAGTATCCTTAACTTCAGTATTTCCAGACCTCTGCGGTGCAGACACAATTAATCCCTATTTAACAAGATGGGGAAACTTATTAATGGGGAACAGCACTGGAAACTGCAGTATGGAAGACAGACAGAAGAAAACAAAGCTGTTCTTTAAAGGCCAGGCACACACCAATATTCAGATGAAGTTTAGCAATATCAGGATGACATTTTAATTCATATGAAAGCCATTTTCACAATGGTGATGAACTTCATTATTAATGGAAGCGGTCCAAAACCAAAATAGAACTTTCACAGGAATGACAGGGCTGTAGACCTGTTGAAGAGATGCTGAGCTCCAAAGTTACCTGTTCTTCCTACACACACTGTACAATGTACTACCTCTCCCAAAAAGCCTCATGTCTCATAACTTGTATGCAAGACAACAATCTCCAGATTATGGGCTACAGTGTCCCCCAAAATAAGAGCTCCCAAAGTAAAGGTAATCTTGCTATTAGTAAAAATCCATTTTTACACAACAAGGATATTCATAGAAAGATTAAGCCAAAGCATATATTCATTGTCATTTAATTTCTATGGCAGAGTTAACAGTTCAAACAACATGTTAGCATTCCAGCAGCCTGTCTGCTCCCTATTTATGTTCCACCTGCCATTCAATTAATAACTCATTAAGTTGCACACCTACAAGACACCTAACCTCTGGTCCCAACATTAACCTTACATCACAGGTGTCAGCCAACGAGCCCAGTTAGCAATATCCTGTGGAAGACAAGACAGCAAAGAAGTTAGATTGGTGTTCTGTATCCAGTAGCTCGTACAAACACGTGCAAAGGTCCTGTTCTACTAGCAGTAGCACCTCTGGTTCATAGCCACTCCTGTAATTCTGTAGTTTGAATCAGTATTTAAAAACAACAGGTTACGAGGTTTTAAACATGCTCGAGTACCTATTCACTTACTACAAATTTACTTAAAAATCAGTACGAAGAGGCTTAATGAATACACATACAATAGCGAAAGAAGTTTCCCTTGCGATGGAAGAAGAAACCAAGTGAGATCTGACACTTCTGGCAGCCTTCACTTTTCATTGCATTCGAGCAACTGGTGCCCTACCACTACTTTAATACCACAGCTCTAAGCATACTTATTATCAGCATGAATACAGGCAAACTTTACGTAGCATCTGGCATCATGTCCTGCATCTCCTGCCCTGTGCTGAGACCCCGATCAGTGCTATCTCCACAACCTCCCCAGTACTGGAAGCAGGGTGGAGGAAGGCTTCGCTCTGCTCCCAGAATGGTGCTGCAGCAGAGCAGAACCACTGAGTACAAGTTCAGCGAGGGTCTCAGTTTTACTGCTGTTAGTTCAATTCATTGCAAACGCATTCCGATTCACCTTAAAAAATATTATGTAATACCAAAAAAAAGTGCTTTACAAAACCATACAAGTAAAGCAGGTTGCAAAATATACTACGCTTAAACACACTGTTTCAAGGTTTTATTTAATGTACCACAATGAGTCTTCAATATCCATGTTTTAAAAGTGTGGTCCTTTTTAATGCTTGTTTTTACATTAACATTTCATTTTCTTTTTCTGTTCAATTGAAACCACCTACATTTTCCAAGAACTTACAAAGGGGGAGAGGATTGCAAATAAATATAAAAAACCCATCACAATTAGCACTAAAATACTGTTGTAATCATGTACTAAAAAAAATGTATTAAAAAGATGAGTACCAGAAGTGTAAAGTGCTAAACAAAATTATGGCTCAAGCTTCTCTAGGAAATACAAAATAAACTAGACTTCAATTCACATTAAAATGAGCTTATTGTCAGGATGACAAAGCAAATCCCCCATTTCTTCCCTCTTGTCCACTTGAAAAGCAAGGACAACATCAAAGGTTTCAGCAGAGGAAAGCAAAAGCTAGTTAAGGAAAGTCATGCAGAAGAAAGCCACCAAAACCTCTCCAAAACCTAAACCAAAACAAGCCTGCCCACCTCAACCTTGGCCAAAAAAAGAAGTGGGAAGAAGTCCTATAGCACATCATTCTTCTCTGAAACAATTCATCATTCTCTCTCTTAACCTGATCATTTTTCCTTCTGTTCCTAGACACAAAACAAGTTTCCTTTGTAAATACCCTATTTCCAGCAGCACCAGAGGTTACTCCTCAGTTCTGTACCTCATAATTAGAATGGGATGCAAGTGGATAATAATTAGATACTGAAGCAGCACTCCAGAGAAATGTGACCCAAGCTATTAACTCTGTATTGTGCTGAGCAGCACACAGCCACTCCTCTTGTTCGGCATTAGCACAGTAACCTCTATCGTGAGGTTACTTCATTTGGTATAGATGTATACTGAGGACAGCGAATTCAAGCTCATACAAACAGTTGTTCCAACATTAAAGCTGGGGCTATTCGACACTTTTCATCGATAGATGGAGTATGTGCTCCTTCCTCTAAAGCCTCTTTGAACCCCGTACGCGTGTGGTTAGGAACCTGGTACTGTCACCTCAGAATAGGCAGCTGAAATGGTAAGAAGGAAGAAACCAATTATATGATCAATAGGACATTCTGTTAAGCTATCTAGCACCCCGCTGTGCTTTTTGCACATCAGTACACCAAATACTCTCCACTCTAAGAGCTGATGTTCCATGAGCACCAGGAACTAAGGGTGAAAGCTCCTGTGAGTACAGAGGCTTTTAAAACAGCCTCTGTCATTCTCAAAGACTGCCAAACGCTACAACACTGAGAACACAAAGTATTTGTAGGTATCAAACGTTCTGCAAAGAAGTTGCACCTTTTTTTTGTTCAGGCAATCTTTTCCCAGTTTTATTAAATGTGGCTGAAAAACATGTAGCAATAGAAGGAAAAACAACAGCGAAGCCTAAAAATGCTGCACAAAACCAAACAGAAGGACAGAACTGAAGATTAACTTTTACCTCAGTTTGGTAAATCCCAGGGATGAAGCACATATGAAACAAAACATGAGAGCAACTTTGGGATGTTTTCATTTTTTCCTATTCATATTTATACTAATATCATAGCTTATAATGCATAGATTACTTTCCACACCTGCTCACAGATAGAAATACTCAGAATGTGAATTTAGGAGAGGTAATTACCTGTTTTGCCTATATTTTTATTAAATAAATTCAGGCATTTGAGTTGACCTTGCACTTCTTCAGAAAAAAACCCCTGCTGCTCATGAGAAGGGGTATGCACCTTCTTTCTTATACAGGCAAAGTTAGTTCTGATTCATAATCACAGAGCTGATCCCAACACTGATACAGCAGGAGGGTGTGAGTTGAGCTTTAATTTAGAGATTGAAGAAGACTGCGCCTTTCCAGCCATAGACAGAGAAAAAAGTCCATCATTCATGGAATCTGAGAAAGCCAGTCTTTTAAGGATGCAGCATTCAGAAGCATTAGAGTACAAGAGATGAAATCAAACAAAATGTGCAAAGCGATAGAAGCAGAGAAAATTACCACCTTTGCTATAGTGTATAGAAGTAGAGGCTACAGCTGAGCAATTCCCACTACTGCTGATACAGTAGAAAATAGCCAGTTTTAGTTTAAACATAATGAAATCTTTATTTGTAAGCTAACAAAGCTTAACCAAAGACAAGTGATAGCTGCATGTTTTATAACACACCTAACTGTCCCTAAAACTTAGCTGCTGTATTTCCTGAAAAACAAAGCCAAGTTTACAAACATCCCATCTTTCTATTTTATGATGGTGCTAATGAGTTTACATTGTATTTCACTGATGTGACAAAGTATGTGCAAGGTCTGTAATTCCAGACTGCTGGTTTGGAAAGCAAAGTTAATCTGCTTTAAAAATCAAGAAATGTAAGTAAAGGCTCAAGAACAACTGTTTCTCTTGACTTCTTAACTATTTGTGTCTCAGCATTCCACAAATCTGTTAGGGTCCCTTATGAAAAAGTTTAATAATATGCTTTGATAAATTTTTGACTTTTCACTATCAAGATAATCATCTTTTAGACAGAATATAACCAGAGCATATAGAAGCAGCATTTCTTTCAGTATAAGGAGAGGGCAAAGACCCACTGTTCTAAAGGAAGATTTCTGAATTCCTAGAGAACAAAATTTAAGAACAATATCCACAAAATGACATAGTAAAAAGAAAAGGCAAAAGAACTATATTCTTATTTTATTTGGAATATCTAAGCCTAGGATTTCTCAGAACATTGCTTGAGATTCCTCAAGGAAACTGGAGAAGAACTCAGAAGTGAGTCTCAAATGACTGTTCCCTGGCCAGTTTATACAGCTACTTACCTGCTGCCAGCCAGCACTGAACTATAGTTAATTATTTATACTAATGAGGAAATAATTTCAATCATTAATTGCAGCTGTTTCATGCTCCCCTTCCCTAAAAATACTGAGCAGCTGTGCCTCCTCTGAGAAAAACCAAACAAAACAGGAGAAAATTTTAAGAGATGACTGAAAGTGGTTATGGTATAAAAACAGATAAACATGGGACCACTTTATTTTTATTTTAGAATTTTGGTAAGTGAAAAGTGAGAAGTTACTTCACTCCGATTCAGAAAGCAAGCCAGCATCTCCTGCAGATCCTGAATTTCAGTCATTTCTACTAGATAGCGTTCTCTTCATACCATAATTAACTATCTAATGTCAAACAAGATCCAGGTTTCCAGTTGAACACCCATCATGACTACAATTTTCAAATTTTGTTGTAGAACACCAAAGACACCTCAAAGGTGAACAAACAAAAAAATCTTTGCAATGCAGCAGTCCAGAACAAATCCACGCTGTGCCCCTTGCATTTAAAAATAAACAACTCGTAAAAAAACCCCAAACCACACAGATGCAACCTAATCATATTATGATTTTTTTTTTCCCTCTTTCCAGTACAGTTCACAGTAGTTCTAGTTCCTACCACTTGACCGGGCTTTGCCCTCGTGATTGTTCTGTCTTCACATAAGTGTCATACAGTTCTCTCAAATGCAAAAACAGTTCCTCTAGGTTGTCTCCTGTCAATGCAGACAGTGCAATGACCCGGTCATCTATCTGTTCTTTAAGGAGTGGCAGATTGATCCTGGACTGAGCAAGGTCAATCTTATTCCCAATAACAACACAAGGCCTCTCAGACAATCCTTTTTTATATTGTTCCAGTTCATATTTTAAGTCTTGCAGCTGAATCCATGGCTGAGACACAGAGAGATCCACCACATATAAGAGAAAGCGGCAGCGTTCAATATGCCTTAGGAAGGCCATCCCGAGGCCCCTGTTTTGATGAGCGCCTTTTATTAGGCCAGGAATGTCAGCAACTACAATGAGAGAAATTCCACAGTGAATCCCACTTATGCAACAACAAAAAACCAAACCAAAACAAAACACAAACCCCCCACCAAACCCAGTCTTTTACTGGCCAGTGCAAGTACTTTTAAAATTACATCTCAATGCATCAATAGTAAAGCGTACCTCATGTTAAGTTTGGCTGCTATTATCTTTCAAACCCCCTAAATTTAGACTATTCCAGTGGAGCCAGAATACAGATTGCTAGTTTGATATTAAGGGCATATCTAAATGAATGTAAAATGGACTTTCAGTATTGTTTTGTTTGAAGTTCTTTAGAACTAGCAAGAATTCTACAGAACCACTAAACTTAGTTCTGCAGCTTTTCAAAGAATAACACAGGTGACAAAGTGCTATGAAGGTACACACAACACACTACAACTCTTACCTGCTACTTGTTCATAGTCTTGATAGTGGACAATACCAACGTGGGGATTTAGGGTTGTGAATGGGTAGGCAGCCACGGCTGGCTTTGCCCTGGAGATTGCTCTCAAAAGCGATGATTTGCCAGCATTGGGAAAGCCCACCTGGAATACAAACACTTATTAGAGCTACAGTTCTAGGTTAATCCTGATTAAAAAAACTGTTAAGCTTTTGCAGGTGTGGCAAGGTTCTTCCAGCATGAATATAACAACATTAATTTTGCATACTTGTTTCTGAAAAGCATCCTGGTTTCTCTTTGTTTCTCCTAAACCCTGTTTTATTTATTTTTTCTCATAAACATTAAATAGATCAAACATAGAAGGGTCCCCTTAACTCTTTTGTACCATCTTAAGTATTTACTTTGTTCAGAGCCAAAAGGGTAAATACCATAAGATCTTTTACCCTGAAACAATGTTATAACACTTTGTCCCGCACTTCCCATTTTATCTGCATTTTCTAACTCTGATTTATTATTGTCCAAAAGAATTCAGAATCAGCATTGTCCTTGATTCAGTAATATAGTTTGGCCTTTAAGTAACCAGAATGCCTACAAGTTTGGGATTTTACAGCTCTTCATAGACTCGACATCCAAGAATTAAATTGAAACTTGGCCTTCTGGGGAGAAGGCAGGAATTTAAGCAAACCTATCCCAGAAATGAAGTTACTCTGGGATATGCTACAGTTAACATATGATAGCTACATAGATGGTCAATAATCCCCAGAGGAACGTAGATCATATCCTAAATTCTCATATTTGCTGATGTCAGACACTCTGAATTCCTCTCAGAGTAAGTAAAGTACAGAACAGATTCATCTCAGATTTCCAAATTAGTGCCAAAAATGTGAGAAATGGACCAGTGTCCAGCTGGGCAGAGAATTAAGCATATTGATCCACCAATGCTAACTCTTTTCTTAGTCACTAAATAAATTCACAAAATTCTACTAGACTAGACAGTTATTCTGCAGTTGTTGAACTACAGCAACAATACTTTGCAGCAAAGCATAATTTTAACAGCTTTACCAGCTGGTGTTAAAACATTTCCATACTTAAAAATGAAAACCGCTTAAGCCCTAAATTGACTTAGCATTCATATTTAAATAGTATTTTTCATTTCAGAGGATGCTAAATCTGGTACTAACAAAGTCAAATGTTTAATAACTGTAAAAAGCGAAATATAGGGATGAAATAGAAGATGATTTGAACTTTATAAATTTTATTTTTTAAAAAACCAAGAAAACAGAAACTAATTTAGAAGAACTCTCCATGCCGTACTGTTCATCTGCAGAATTGGCAGACAGCCTGCTGTACATCATCAGTGAGTCTGTTAATCACTGATGAATCTTGCACATTGCTTTTCTATATATAGTGTTGATTTCAGCAAAAGTAGGATGACATCAAGGAGCAAGAGAGTGACAGCTCTGCAAATCACTTTGGGCACCCTTCTACCAAGTAACAGCAAGAAAGCATCGAGTTGCATCTCTAAACAAGCAAGCCAAAAGGCTAACAAAAATGTTATCAAACATTATCTCTTCAGTCAGTCAAGTGTCATCCTACAATGATAAGGAAGTTGAAGAACCACAATGACACTCACCAATCCTGCATGAGCTGTTGTCTTGAGTTCCAAATGGAGGACCCTTTCCTGACCTGGCTCTCCTGGAGTAAATAATGTCGGAGCTCGGTTTTCATTGGAAAGAAAAAAGCGATTACCTTTCCCTCCGGCTCCTCCATAAGCTGCAACATACTCTTCACCATGTTGAGTGAGGTCAGCCACAACTTTCCCATCCTCCTTAACCAATGTACCTACAGGGACCTCAAAGTGAAGAGAGATGCAAGCATTACACTGAAGCTCAAAGTCTGCAGCAGAACTGTCTTCAGTAGATCCTTTACCAGCTGATTTCAGAGTTGTTGAAAATTATTCCTCCATATTCTCCAGCTGGGGTGTCCAAAAAGAGAACGAGGCTCACTTTCTGGACCCAAACAGCACTGTCAGACATTTACAGTTCATTAAAATGTTAACAGTACTATAACCCTCTTTCTCTCCTTTTATGCAAAGAAGCCTAAGCATAGTAGTGAGCCAAGAAACATATTGTAGGTGTGCACCAAAACAGAAATGTTGAAGAAAAAAAAAGTAGGAAAGAAAAAAGTCTGCTCTTATTTAAAAAGTTCTGTGTTGTGATTGCTCTAGGCATATGACCCCTAAAAGTAAAGCAAATCAGAACTGTATTTGTTTTGGCCAGATGTACCTTCCACAGAAGTCTAATTTTTATAAACAATATAAAGCAGCTTGATCTGCCTGTGTGCCAACCAGCCCTCTCTCAACAGAGACAGCACACAAGGCTCCCTGAAAAAACACACATGAGATTTTCTCACAATAAGGTCATCCAGCTTGAAAATCAGCAATGCTAATACAAAGCTGACACACTAGCATGCAACCCTAATTTACTTACTTTAACATATACGTATGCACCATTAGCTCCGTAACAGTTTTTTCTTCCTCCTCTCTCTCCATGAAAACCCTGATAGAAGGGGAGGACTGAAGCAAGTGATTTCATTTGCTGGTCAGCTGTAAAGCAAAATACACATATTTTAAACACACTGTTTTAGTAGAAGAGGCAAAGAAGAGCAACCTCTTAACTGTTCTTTCCCTTTTTGAATATTGCATGAATGCATATCCTACTTATTGTCTCAACAACAACCTATCAGGGAAGGCTAATATTAATGTAAGTTGTGATGAAGTTTAACTACCTTTACTTATCTGCTTAAGTTTATTAACTCTGCACTTTATTAAGTGGTCATTCCAAAATCAACCATTACAAAATACTCTGGAAAATTCATTTGCTAGATGAGCAGATATTGCAGCAGGGGGGTGGCAGAAGCAGCTTTATCCATCTAAAGAGTAAAATTTGATCAGAACCCAGCCTTATCATAACACAGTCAGACACCAGCCACTACAATGTCCGCAAAATAGCTTGATTTTCAAAATGCTTTCTAAGGCTGTCAGTGTAATTTATGTCCCTGTTACTACAGCTCAGGACAAAGCTTAAAAAGCAGGCATCTTATACAGAAATAACGATTTTAACATTTTTGACATTTACATCTGCCATCTCCTACCGTACATGTAGGGGGTTTTTTGCTGCGGGGTGGGGTGTTAAGCAATAAGACAACATGAAACAGAACAGATTTAGTGAGTTTTACCTTTCAAAATGACATGACCCCCATCACCGCCATTTCCACCATCAGGACCTCCAAATATTTTTCTGGGTTCACTATAAAAAGAATGACCCCCTCCTCCTCCTTGTCCTCCAACCACACGCACCTTCCGGTGATCCACGAAATAGCGTGTCTGTAACAAGGATGCGTTTTGTACCCTTTAAGTACAGTTTATCAGAGTCATCTTCCAAGAAGTTGATTGTTCTGCAAAACTTAGTAATATGCAGACCTGCTATTTTTAGTCGTGATGAGTTCAACGGTTAAAAAAAAAATTTAAAAAATCAGAACTCTGCTGCTATTCACATATCAACTAAATACAGCGTACTAAGTATAATGTTAAAGAAAAATAAATCTAATTTTTCAAGTATTTTTTAAGAATCCCCTTAAAAGTACATGCCTGAGGCTATGTTGATGTAACCTAAGGCAGCAGCTCAGATACCGAAAGTGCAAAATTCACGTTAATGGAACTAGTAACAGGAAAAGTATCCTTATAATACAGTTATATAATGCTGACAAAGCCAAAACTCACTCAGTAAATGTGTTCATACTCATGAAAAGAAACATTAAAAAAAATTATATACATGAACTTTTTACTTCTTTAAATCGAACTGAAATTCGCAAAAAAGACATAGTGCATGTGTGGGAGGGATATTCTTGTACTGATTCACGCTTTCTATCCCTGGTGATGAAATTAAGGCAAACTTCAATCTTCTAACAATTAAGAAAAGTATTAAAGATGAAGAACAGAAAGTATTTGTAAACATATAAGCAGAGGAAATCTTAATATATGTCACAACCAGTTGCTCAGGAGCTAAAAAAAATATAGCATAAAGAGAATTCTAGGTCTTGACTCTATTTCTGACATTACCTTAATATTTGACTTCTGGCAAACTAACTATGGTGCACCATGTTTCAGCTTTTCTGTCAGCAAAACAGGTTTGATGGCATTTACCTATCTCCAGAAAGTAAGCTGAAATCCCCAAGGGAAAATATTAGAGAAGTACATTCATATAGGCAGGTGAAATTGTTTACATATCAGGATGAAAAGAGAAAGCACGACCTTGACTGTGGCAACATTAAAATTCTGTCAATTACTAAGGGACTTCATAATGACAATGAGCAGTCAGGGTCACTTTTAATTAAGTAGTCCAAATAGTATGCGAGGGAGAAAAAAATCTTATTAGTATTATGATACCAAGATAAGCAACTGAAAAAAAACCCCCTCATTTTTGATAATTAAAGTTGTAGTGATTTCTTAAAAAGCCTCTTTCAGAAAAGTATTTGGCACCACCACACGGTGAGACAGGAAACTATTGCTTTAAATGGGAAGCAGTTTATTGATCATTAGAAAACAAGATTTTCCACAGACGTGTAATTAGAAAGAGTATGAAGAAACAGTTCTAGGACACTGCAGTTTCTCTGACATAAAACGCTGTCTGTTTGTCAGCGGACTGCTATACAAGACTATAAAACCAGTGAGAAACAAGACACTATTTTAGCTTTAAAGCTACGTAAGCCTTTTTGCTTTCTCGACCTAGACATGCTTTAAAGGCACACTTACCGCTACCACAACTCCTATAAACACCGATAATGTCACGTGGCAGGCTTATTTCCCCACCAGCCAGAAAGCTTACCAGATTTTAGAAAAATACTTCCTCGCATCAAAAGCATCTATTTGATCACTGTGAGGAGGAAACGGCAGGGAAGAGGTAAGCTCTGTTTTCTGACGCGTGCCTGGGAGGTGACCGCCCAGCAAGGTAACTGCACCGCACACTAACAGCTGATTTACCTCAGGACTTACCAGCTTCCTTTCCGAAATGACTCTTTTTTGCCTCAGCCGCCTGTTCTTTGAGCACCTCGCGCAAGTTGTGGAGAAAGGCAGCTGCCGGCCCCCCGCCGGCAGCGGCACCGGGCTGAGGAGGAGGAGGGCCGGCCTCCAAGCCGGCCGGCCGCCCAGCACGGCCCAGGACGGCGGCAGCATGGCGGCGGTAGCCGCCGGGACAACCCCGGCCGGGCCGCAACCGCGACCCGCCTCACCGCTGGGGACCCGCCCCGCCCAACGGCCGCCCGCGCGCCAGCCCCGCCCCCGGCCGCTCCCCGCCGCGCGCACGCGCAGCTGCGCCGCTGTGGAGAAAGCGCGGGAAGGTGCGTTCCGCGGCCCCCCACCCCGGCAGTTTCTCTCTTGCCTCCCCTCAGCCCGCGGCTTTTTCCCCTCACACACCGACCTCCGGCCAGCCGTGCCTCACAGCGGCCGCTGCAGGGAGAGCGCCGAGTCTGGGCACCGGGCTACGCACAAAAGCCCGTGGTACTTGTTGTGTGCCAGCCGAGAATCCCCCCGGACGCAGCTCGCTCCCGTGAGGGTTAAGTTGGCCCGTGACAGCGGTCCTGCGGTGCGGCAAGGCGGCAAGAAGCCTGGGAGACCCGGTTTTGGGGTCCCTCAGGGGCGCGCCGAGTGTCCTGGCCGCTTCGGTCTTACGGCGCTAGAAGTCACTGTCCCCGCAGCGAGCCTGGAGCGGGCTGCGGCAGTTAAAGTTCAGCGTGTGCAGGTGCCGGCCGCCGGGCTGACTGACTGACAGGTTGACTGACTGACTGACTGACAGGCTGACTGTCTGACTGGCGGGTGTCTCGGCCCCTTGAGGAGTCCTGCGCCATCAGTCAGCGTGCCACAGGTCCCCTACTCCGCCCTACCTGTGAGGTGAGCTGTTAATTACGCACGTCCACTCTGCACACACAGAGCGTCTGATCTTTGCGTATCAAATAATTTGAAAGCTGGGACAAGCTTTTGTCATGTATAATTATCTATGAAGTGTATCGGAGAAGGTGCAACTCAAAAGAATCTCCCTTTATCGGTTGTTTCCGTTCAAAAGTCTGTGTCATAAGGAAAGTACCACCAACTTCATTTTCAGATAATATTTAACCTAAACAATTGTCAAGCATTCTGTATTACAAAACAGAAAATGATACAATTAATGGAAGAAGTCAAAATGCTGGCATCACTTTGTTTCCACATTAATACATAAAAATGGACAACACATTAAATAAACATTTTGTTATTAACAATTAGAAATATTAACACCAAAAATCATGTATAAATTAGGAAATAAATGTACAAACTATTTCCAAAGTGCTCTTTCAAATACATTATATACACAACATTCAAGAAGTTCTTAATGTAAGACATTTCAGATTGATGTAATGTTGCTGTTTCATTTTAAGTGTTGTTCATATTCTCTCAAAAGTATTTCAGCACTTTCAAAAACCACATAAAAGGCATACTTCCAAGCTGGCAAAGAGCAATACTGCATTCTTCTGGCTACCTGTAATATTAATATATTGTAAAGAAAACAATCATACTTCCTTTCTGTTCCTTGCTATTTGAGAGTACTTATTTGTATGAAAACACCAGCAGGAAAGATGGGAGAAATGAGGACTGACTAAAAAAATGTCTTCTGTTTTATCAGTAATTAAAATTATTAATGTAGCAAGGGCAGTACTTGGACAACATTTAACAGCAAACTCTTTCGTTGTCCAGTTAAAGACTTTCCTCTACAGGACAAAAAAAAAAAGGAGAGATCTTTTATTTTCCTTGTGGCCT
This sequence comes from Haliaeetus albicilla, assembly GCF_947461875.1. Classification (NCBI taxonomy): domain Eukaryota; kingdom Metazoa; phylum Chordata; class Aves; order Accipitriformes; family Accipitridae; genus Haliaeetus; species Haliaeetus albicilla. Next base: position 4,630,545 of record NC_091484.1, read on the forward strand.
TGGTTTTTCAAAATATAAACTACTAGAACTCGAAATTCCATAAATACACCAGTTCAGACAAAGAAAAGGAGAATACCCTACAGAGGCTGTATTTATACTGTAAATTTGCAATTAATCTCGTATTAAAAAATGCTCATGGAGTATAGTCATCCTAGCCTTTTGCCTCAGAGAAGTTTGGACATGGTGTTTTGTTCAGCACTTATATAAGCACTTTATAAGTGCTTTTTTTCAACACTTTATAAGAACATATAAAGCTGAATAGAAGTGACTTACGGTGTTCATACTGGCTTTTACATACCACTAGTTTTTATTTCTAAATTCTCCCTCTATAGGTATTCTCTCACTGGTTGACCCCACTAATAGTTCCACTCTCTATATGCATAATATTGTTTCAAAATTAAAGCTGAATTTAGTTGCTTATCTGCAAGATAAGCTTATATTTAAAGATGGATTTCTTTTACTTCTGAACTATTTCTGTCAAGCTACAAGAGAAAAATAAAAGTGATGATGAGCCGTAAGAACAGTTGACTAAAGGATTTGACAATATTTATGGTTATAATACTTGCTGGAAAATCTAAGCAAGGGCAATGGAAGAATCAGAAATAAAAAAGGATGCCAGCCACCTGCTTGTGAAATTTGGCATGAAAATGTATATGCGAGTTATAAAATTTGGAGTAGCATATTTAAGACTGGAGTTTTGCCAGATGTTTTTCTCAGCTAAGCAAAATATGAAGCAATATTGACGTCTAGTAGGCTGAGACTGCAGATCTCAGAGCTCCCTTCTATTTTTCTTTCCATGATAGAAATACCTTAGTTTACATGGATATATAAAAGGCGCCTCCAGTGATTAACATTTCCTTGAATATAGGTATTGATCTTCTTTCTGTACCTTTTACAAGAGAACTGTGGACTTATGCAGATTACTGAATTATAAGACTTAGGTAAGTAGGTATTACAGAAGTTGCAGTTAATTTTATTTTTATCATAGAGCATAGAAGTGTCTTCACATAAGGAACATATCCATCCCCTTACTCTTAAGAAGTAAAGTTAAGAGCCATTGGGCTGGCAGGTAATCTTCAATGCATTCAGAAAAGATCAATAACCTACCACAGGATACTTCCCTGGACTGAGATATGACTCAATGGCTTTGTATTGAGCCAGACTGCAGAATAACCTGGCTGTTTTTCAGAATGGGGCACAACTGTGATCAAATGATCCTAAAGCTATTTAGAAACATCAAGAATGGGGCGAGGAGGGGTAAATGAAAAACTTCTGCATTGTATCAACATACAGTACTATACACAGCACCAAATATCAAACCATTAAAGCATTGTCTTGTTACCAGTAGTGCACTGCTTCATATCCAGCATGAAATGAACACTGTTCACATACAGACGCTGCTTTGTGCTAAGGGGTAACCAACATATTACAATTAATCAAAACTGCCTGTACATCCAGTTCAAAAGATGGAGATACTATTGAAATGAATCTGACACAGGATCACATTCTTTTATTGCTGGTAATTTCCATATTGTCCCTGTAAAAAAGAGAAATAAAAACGTTGGAAAATAATAGATCAGAAGTTTACAAACAGTGAGTTAGACAATTGCTTTTGGTCTATGAATTCTGAAAGACCCACTGAAGTATCACCAATATGCCTGCACCAAATTATCAGCTAGATTTATATGTGGAGCTAACAGCCAAATCTGCTTTTTCACAGCAGTGATTTAGACAATTTACCTGCTCATAGCCGTAAGGCCTCTGTTGCTGAGCGGATGGGCCTGTCTGAGAAGCTCTGTAACTTCCATATTGCTGCCCTTGTCCCTGTTGGTAGCTGGAATACTGTGAAGAGGCTCCTTGTGCAGGACCTGAGAAGACAGTGAAATCCGTCACTACGGCTAGATTTGCTAGGGGGAGTTCTTGTGGTTAACAATGTAAAACACGATGGTAACAAAGTAAGCTCTGTGAGTGTGAACTGTGGGTAAATTTTGCCTAGACCTCCCGTCTAGCTCTACACTAGGAAGCATTAATACTACTAATGATCTAGTTGCAGCAGTGTAAACTTCAGTTCAGGTTTTAAACTTTGCTTAGAAAATCTGATATAGATTTAAGTGATTTGCCTCTCTGAAATCTGTATTGGCACAGCTCAATTATTACCTGTATGCAAGCTACGTGGCCTTTATTCTAGTAACAATTGCATGTTTAACTTCCTATTTAATCTGTCTGTGCCACCATAAGCACTGCTGACCAGGAACCTAAGAAATCTCTTGCACATAGAGATACTTTTAAAAAACATGTAAATCAGACACACGACTGCACGGGGGTATTGATTTCCTTTTATTTGGGACTGTATATTCTGTGTATAGACTGCTATGTGCACTTACTTTTTAGCATTATTGGTGGATTTTTATGAAGGAGAACCTTTAAAAAGAGGAGGCCAGATTTTAACATCATAAACTGACTTTTGGGTTTAATTTCACAGAATATGTCTGGTTTGAGTAGTCCAAGCTATCTACTGGCACTGCAGAGTCAGGTGTTAATAATTTAATTAACATTTTAGGCCTGTCAGTTCTATTTCATGAGATCTTACATTTCTAAAATGGATTTGTTGTTTATATCAACATCAGTTTATCAAGTTTAGTTAACATTGCCCGTTCAAGATCAAGTACCATCACATTTGGGATATGCACCAGAAATCCCTTGCCTTGAAGCTAGTATTTAGATTATTCCAATCTCCCTGTCCCCTGTTTTTGTACTAAATAACCTGAAATGGTTTCTTTCTCCCAAAGGCTGAGGATAGATACAGGATGCCTCCAATCTGTCAGGAAACTCAAAGACAGCCATCAAACTCAGATTCTTTTGATGGCAGCGGGGAGATCTATCTGAGACCTGGAGGGTTCAAAAGCCCGGCGCCAGTGTTAGCTGCATGTTCAAAGCACTTCCACTTCTTTCCTTTCGCCTCAGCCCCTCACCAAGGAATAAAATCCCTATGATGCTGCAAGAAGTCTAAGCGAGGGAGCAGTGACTCTCTGGACTGTTGATGTTATTTTTTCATGTCAGTTGCAGAACTATTAGATGTGTAGAAGGCCTAAGAGTCCAGGCAGTGACCTCCTGCCCACACTTACCAGGAGGTCAACATGAGGCAAAAGTGTATTTTCTAACTTTCTAACCTTCTCTCAAAAGAGAGGGGGATTCAGGATGCTGATGTAACAGTATGGAATGCAGTGCTATTCTAGTGTATGTTACTGCCCAGAATCTCTTTACATGCCATGCTCTTTGGCTAGTTTTGGTATGTGGATGTCCAAGGTTAATCAAGGAAATAGTTTACAGCATATTTTAGCTTAGAAATGGAGGCATCAGGATGAAGTATTGCCAACACTTGACTGGTCAGTGACAGTTTTCTTACCATATCCTTGCTGTTGTCCTGGGTAACTTTGTTGATTTGGGTATTGCTGCTGAGAATATGTTTGCTGTTGTGCAGCTCCCTGTTGGTATCCTGCCTGCTGCTGGCTGTACTGAGAATTTCCTAAAGAGGGAAAAATTGAAATAGTTTGGTTATAGATGAGGCAGGTATTTCACTGTACACGTGGATCACGAGGAAAACAAAGGTGTAAGGAGCCTTGGTCTAGAACTCATAGACAAGTACTCTTTTCAGAAGCAGATGATTGCATTTTTCCAGTCAGGATGTTTATTTCTTCAGTGATTTTTAGTTCTTTTGAACAGGAGAGAGTTGTTTATTTATACACATCACTAAACAAACAAAGAAACAAGCAACCTTCCCCAAAGGATTTTTTTTTACCCCAGAATTGTTTCAGAAGAAAAAGAGTCACAAAGATAAGGGTGCCAGGGTAAACAGCCAGTTTCTCGAGAAGCCCTCCCACTGTATTTTCTTCTATATCATGATGTTTATTCATATATCCCAGAAAGACCACTTATCTAGTTGTCACTGGTATTTTTTTAAATACCTATGACGGAATTCCATTTGCAGTATCCTGAAACAACAAAATGAATGGAGACTATACAGATGACATTGCTTTTCCTAAATGCCACCTCACTGTATCATAATTAAGTTAATAATTTAGAGTTCAGGTATCTTAACAGTATCACTGAATTTACTGATGTACTACTGTTGAGAGTTTTTTAGTGGTAGAATTGCAAAGTCATAGTATTAGTGATTTTCAAAGGTTAGTTTCATTTATCCCATTGTTTTTCACAATTTGTAAGGTGAATTAAGTAAGATTAAAAAAAGTTGGTCCTGGAATTAACCAGCAGGCTTTCTTAGTTCAAAGAAATTTCCATTTATGGCTGCCATTTTTTTCCAGCTCTGAACCCCATTTCTAACTGCAGCATGTTAGTTAACTTTCGTCAGCGTAACCTTTTACTTTAATACAGCCATTTTTATTTGCATTATAGAAAATGTTTGTTAAAGAGTTTTTTAAGAGTGGAGGATACTGATATCCTGGAAGTCTTTTCTCATACCGCAAAAAAAGTTCAATATCCATAGCTATAATTCCACCTGGCTCAGCTACGACCAAGGATCATTTTTCTAATGAATATGAGGCTATGCACAATTTGTTAGCGATCCCACGAGGCTGCACAGCATGACTGCCTCACAATACAGTTACTGACATGATACCGTGTATACAGTGTGATACAGTCTTGGTATAAGAAATGCTATACATAGCTAAATTCTATTTCCTGGATACTCCTTAAGTAGTGTCTAAGTAGCAGTTAGTGATGCAGAAATTGCAAGGCATATTTTACATTTTCATAAGCATTTCATTAGTATTTTAGGGGACTGGAGCTTTGGTTTACAAAGATTGCCAATATATTTTCCTACCTCCTTCATAATAGTGTTGTGTAGAGTCGTCAAATGACCTGTCATAGCTCTGCTCAGTATAGGATGACTGCTGATAGGCATAATCACCATGTCCTACAAGGAATTGCAAAGATTTATCAGATATATTGTTCAATACATATATTATGAAGCTGCTTATGCACAAAGATGAGGCTAAGAGGAAATACAGACTCCTTAGGTAGGAGGTTGAATACATGGCAAGGAAAGTCACACCTATGGATAAACCTCTTGCATTCACCAACCCAAGCTTGGCTTTGTGCTCTTTTTGAAGCAGTCTGGATAGCAGGATGCACTGATGCGTATGTTTGTGTACTAGGCTCCCATGCCGTGGGATTAGAATTTTCTAGCATTTAAATTGGAATTTGGAATTGGCAAAACCCAAAAATGGGGTTTACCATGTCCTTGGATGTGGCGGTCATGGTGGTCTACACTTTATCAGTATTACAGTGACTACAGCTGAGAGGAATTACCATCTGGATAGTATTGCTGATTCATAGGTTCTGATGAGCCTTGTCCATGACTGTACTGTTCACTGTAATATTCTTCCTGACCCATGTACTGCTGCGAGGAACCTGCAAGGCAAAGACAAGAGACAGCAAACTCAGCCCGTGGACTCCTAAGAGATGTTTTTTTCTTATCTTTTTTTTTTTTTTTTTAAGAAAACATTCTTTACATCTGGATAAGAAACAAGCTATGTATGTTGAGAGCTGTTTCAAAGATGTTTTGCTCACTAGAAAAAGGAAATAAATTTGTATTCTCAGAAAAAGCTGGTTGAAATTACGCAACAGTCAGTAGCATGTCCTAAAACCACTCACTTCTGTGGCAATACCTAAAGTAATGACCACATTTCATCTACTAATTTGAGTTATTAGAAAGCACGGGAATGTATTCCATGCTCAAGAACACAGTCAGAATTAAATATATTTTAATTAACGTATCAATTTGTTTCTTCGCAAAATTCAGTTTATGCCAGAATCTGTCTAGCAGCTTTATTACCTCTTGGAACTTTTTCCAAAGAGGTCATGGAACATGCTAGTTATCCTCTGTTTTTTCCTTTCCCTGGCCTAATTTTTTGTACTAATTGCTGGCAAACTATGTCTTCTTTGCAGAACCGTGTTCCTTGTTAACTATGCCATGTTACAGCTGATCCAATACCATTTGAAAGAACTGAAAAGATTCCCTTTGGATTGAGTGAGCTGTATATCAAATTGTTCATCTTTTCTTAAGAGATTTATGATCCCTTTTAGACAGAATTCTTTTTCTAAACACATGAAATAACTAAATAAATAAATCTTGAAAACAGATTAAAGTTCATCTGATTGTCATGATACTTCCACCGTTTGAGATTTCCTGTGTTCCCAGATAGGATTCCCTGTTCATAAATGTGACTTAGAAATTTTGTTGACTTACCTACCCCGCAGGATGGACTGCATATCATCAATCTAATAACAATTACATCAATAATCTAATAATAGATTTTACCTTGCTGTGACGCTCTGTAAGGGCCCATTGGTCGCTGACCCATCATGCTGTTGCCTTGGTTGCTCTGACTCATCATGGCAATGGAGGACTGCCCCTGGTAATGCTGGCTCCCTCCTTGCGCTGAGTTGTAATGTGACGTTGCTGCTTGCTGGTGCATCATGGAGACTACAATGTACATGGAAAATACTGTTTTCTAGAAGGATGTGACAGTTCTCTCCCTATTCTCTTTGGAAGCAAGTTAAAACCTTCAACTAACATGCATCCTGATAATTCTGTGAATTTTCCATAGGGGGAGATGTTTTCCTACTGCATGTATTTAACTCTTCTGCACTGTAATCCAGAAAGGTTGTTATTACATGGTCAGTTCTTGCCATTTGCTTCAGTCAGATACTTAAAAATATATCTAGCCTTGATTATTATTACTTTATCATTATTACAGTAAGATTAAAGAAAGAAATAAGAACTGATGCTTGTTCCTCTCTACCCCCTGACTAATTTATTGCTGCATTTCTTTCCTAATCAACTCTTTCTTCTACTTCCATCTTATATACCTGCTGATTATACAGTATAAATAAACTGACATTCTAGGATTTATTTGATCCCTAAATTTCATATTGTCAGAAAGAATTCTTAAGCATTGGACATCCCATTCAATACTCCATAGAAAACATTTTTACAAGTTAAGAGATTAATTCCAAGTTGTCTGCTAAACTCTCTATGCCCTGCAAGCAGTGTGAAGTATCAATAAAATAACAAAAATGGAGTAGTAACATACAAACAGGAAAGGTGTAATACCCTTTGGCAGGCTCTTTCAGCTAGGATAAAGGTGCTTCTCAGATCCCTCCCACAGTTGTGGGATTTGCTGCCAGGGGCTATCAGATAGTGCTCCTGCACTTTTAGCTAACCCTCTTTTCCACAACTCATTGCTAACCATAGCAAGCAGGTGTAAGTTAAAGCAAGCCTGAAACTGTTCTGACTTACACTGGTGCCTGACACCTTGAAATTCAGAGATGTCTTAAAGCTGTCTTTTCCTCTTGTATGTTTGTCGCTGTCTACAGAAAATGTTTACAGAACAAATTCATGTGTGGTAAACCTCTGAGGTCACTGAAAAGTCAAGTTGGCCCAGAAGGAGGAAGAGGGAGTTTACCTGGATTAGACTGCATGTTGATGTTTGTTCGAGAGACATAATTGCCTATTGACCCCTGGCCTTGCATTGGCACATTCTGAGATGCAGGCACTGTATGGCTATAACCAGGCCCAGTTCCATGACTGCTGACAGTCATACTCAGAGAGGTCGTGGGCATAGTGTTCTGGCCTGACTGCTGCATAGACACGTGATTAGGACCTAGAAAAATTAAAGAGAGCAACAAGAAAATCTGTGCTATTATTGGCAACGTACAGTGAGCATTAAAGCCCTCGCGGCCTTTCTAAAATACCTTATGATAAGGCAAAACAAACAAACAAAAATCCTCATTATTAAAATTCCCTGTTATCTACAAACAAATTAAAACTGCCTGCTACACAGTTAGAGTGATCCTCCTCTTCCTGGCAGCCAAATCCAGGCTGTACAGAATTGCAGACAGGAAGAACAAAACCAGCAGCAATGCCCTACAAGCAGTTCCTCACAGGCAGCAGGCAGCAGAAGTAACGAATGCCAGCAATTTCAGATACTTCAGAAAATATACGGACTCTGGAAACATCCTTCTGAGATTTGTGCTTTCCTTCCTCCTGTCCTGCCATTGACTACTCTTCCCCCTTCACACAGATGGTGACAATGGGAAGGCACAGGAGTGGCTGAGAAACACTTTGCACATTGCTGCATCCATTCGGTTCCTCTGTAACTAACTAACCTTCTTAGCTGGGGCTTAGGAAGTACTGTGGGACCCTCTCCTCAGAGGACAAGCCTGTCTCTCTCTGTCCTGAAGTTTGACTAAAAGCACCTCAAGGCTTTCGGAAGATAAATTTTCCAAGTCACCATCATAATCCCTTTTGTTATGGTACTCCCTTTCCAACATCACTACATGTAAGCATCACACTGCTCCAATTATATCCTGCGTTTAAGAGTATCATCCTGCTTACCTGGCAGTATGCTTATTTTTAAAATTCTATTGCTGTTGGGTAATTAAAATTGGGGAGAATCTGGTCCTTATTTTTTGTTGTTTGTTGCTGTAAATATTTTTATGAATGAGTTTTGGGAAGTTGTTTTCATTGTGTATTGTTACGATCTAAATTGTGATAGTGTGTATTGTTGTCTATCTAAATTCAGCTGTATTGTTGTCAATCTAAATTAATTTAGGTAGAATGGAAGACATGCAGAATCCCTAGAAGAGACAGAATTATGTTGTAATGTTTAGATAACAATATTTTAATTCACGGTTATTATCTACAGCCTCTGAAAAATGTGTCTAATTCTCTTAGTACAAACCTCATTAATTACTCTTAACGGTATTTATAGACATCAAAATGAGAAAAGATGCTGTAGATTATTATATTTTCCTCTGACTGAGGGATGCAAGCAGCATTTTCAACAAGAGATAAAGAGAGCCAGCTCTACTGAAATCAGTGGAGCCAGCTCAATATACCGCTACAGAGACCTAGCCCTGTGTTTTGCTCCAGTTTTTTTATGTTTTGTAAAGCTGATACTTCTACTTCTGCAACACAAGACCACATGGTGTTTGAATGGAGCTAGCAGTTGCTTTGAGTGAGAGATGGAGTGAAGCCAGTGTTGGTAAACCTTACCCTATTTGCATGGGAGAAGTTAGAGAATCTTGGCCTTCTTTAAAGCAAAAAAAAAAGGTTTGGCTAATTTGTGATTGTAAGGGAAAATATGAAAGCATGACCAAAAGTGTTTAAATAAAACCACTAAAACAAGAAGATAAATACAAAGCATTGAACCTTTTTCATACTTTCATGAATCTAAGGCAGTTGGGTTTTTCTTTGAAAGGCTTCATTCATGATTTCTGTTGATGGGGACAGAATTCTCAGTTGGGCCCAATTCTGTCCAGAGGCAGCTGAGTTTCACTGGTTGGTTTACTGAATCTAATGGGTTTGCCTGCAGGGCTGTGGCATGAAGAATCACTGACTTGTGGATGGTGGATTACTTGAAATCTCGGTGGACTGTTTTTTAGCTTGTCCCCATCAACAGAATTATCATTACAATTGACCTAGCTGCCACTACACAGAGTTACCATGTATGTAGGGAATTACCTAGTTACTGTCCTGCAGAGGTGATTCCTGTGAAGTCCTGATTGAGGACAATAAAGAATAAAATGTAGTAGCTGCTATGGCTTCTTCCCTTTTCTTCCCTCTCTTACAATGCTGTACCTGTACATTACAGACTTTCACCTCTATTGCCATTAGATGAGAAATTTTCACAAGTACTAGAGCCCATATATTTGAATTGTTTGTGCATATTTATTCCTAATTTCCAAAAAAAGCTGTCCAACAATTGTTGACCGATGTGAAATAGTTTCTCAGTCTCAAAGTCTACCTACACCTCAAGAATGCTGTGTCATACAGCACCACTGTGCTAACTTGATACTAGCTGGCAGAGACAGCAGCAGTAGAGGCTGGCAACCAAGGGGAGTGTCACACCTTCATTTTGGCGTGTAGCTATGTCCTCAGTCTGGTTCCCAGTGGACTAATATATTCCTGATAAAATACCTGGCACTACCCAGGTGACACAGTCTCAATGACTGGGCAGAGAGTGAACTACCCTGAGACCCCCACAACTCAGGCTGGATTTTAGTACTGGGTTGGGGCAACATGAGGTAAACTTGCAACATGAGGTAAACTGCCCGGGCTGCTTCTGTTCTGCAGATGACTCAAGACTTTAGGACTGCCAGTCTGGTTCTTTCAATCAGCACTAAATTACTATAAAGAACTGGAGGGAGGGGAAGGAGGTGGGGGGGGCAAATAAGAAAAACCAGCAACAATAACACTGAAAATGTAGATTCTTCATAACACCCAACAATGTTTTGACTGACTTTTATAATACTTATACTAGGTAATAAATCTTTTAAAAAGAAGGCCCAGATAAATTTAGTAAGTTCACTTTACTAGCTGTAACTGTTTAAAGTAGGTACCTCATCCATTAGTTTAAAAGGTACGATCAGCTTGACCACAAATGGATTTTTAAAAAGTTAGAAGTAATTCCATGGCTTGCATCTGCTCTTGAGTCCCCCTGCCAAGGCCTGTGATTTTACAATCAGATATTTCTATTTATAGAAACTGTTTTTTCTCTCTGTCACTCTGGGAAAGACCCACAGAAACAAGAACTGACTAAATAACTGTGAACTACAAAATAAATAAAACAGATTATTCATACTATAAAATGCAGAGTAAAAAAATATATTTTTGTCTTTCAATTAGTTTCTTTTCGTTGCACGAACAAAACCAAATAGACAAAGTATATTATCTTATTCATATGAAATGTCTGTGCAAACTCTTTGGCTATGTAGTACAATCTCTGCAAGCTTCTGTAGAGGACAAAGACTGTGGCAACACCAAATCATTTTTAAGAAGGCATGTATCCTGGAAGGTCTTTGCAATCTAAAGGCTTGCCTGTGTGGTTAGTCATGCAAGCAATTCCATTTTACCCTGGCCAACCCCACCACTTTCAAGAGAAAAATACCACAATATATAAAAAAACTTGGATGCATCTTTACTTAGTGATTTTCATTGCGCATTTTTTAAAAAATGTTTTTAATTTCCCCTATAGAAATACTAAGCAGACTGGAGTCCTTGCAGAAGTCAACATTGTTACTGACTGTAGCCATTTTGTGATGATTTCAGCATGTGCCTGAAATCCGCATATGCCTGAAAGGTGAGTTAGGAGAGGTCTTTTACAGCTCTGTAAGTATATTCTGCATTAATGATTTTGTTGCCAAGCAACAGCAAAGCAGCACAAAGGGGACCGAAGCTCACCATTGCTAATCTGACTCTGCATGAGGGAGGAAGGAGGAAGGCCCGTCCCAATTGCATCGCTGAGATTGCTCTGTGAATGGAGAGATTGGTTGGATGCACTCTGAGTCATTCCTCCTGGGCCCAAGTTTATGTTTTGCGTTGGTGGCTGCAAATAACAAGGAGGAGAAGCAAATTTTTGGTTAGGTTTTTAATTAGAAAAACAATACTCCCCAAATTAGGCTGACTATGACTAAAAACTGCCTCAATTAAATGTGTGCTTCCTTCACTTTTTGGGCTTGGTTGCGTAAACCTTTCTTCATTTGACTACTATGTGTGAATGACACTCAGCATGATACAGAGAAGCCGGCACGCAGCACAGTGAAGATCTTGAAACTGTGCTTATAATAGAGTCTGGCTTCTGTGCCCATTCTTCCATAGTTACATGAATTTCATTTTGTGCTGGTCAGAACATAACTGCTGAGGGGATATGCATTAGCAAAGACCACACAGAAATGTGTTGACAAATTGACCTTTGTCCAGCATAAAGCTATGATGTATTTTGTGTTATGTGTGATACCTCCAAAATCAATCCATTTAGCAAGAATAACACAATGTTTAAAGACAAACCAATGTCCAAATGCTGAATTACATTTTTGACGTAAAATAATGCCATTTTTTTTCCTGAGTAAAGAATGCAGTAAGAATAGGTAAAGAATAATGAATCTGGAAGAAATGGAGGCTGTTCAGATCTGTACCACAGCACCATTTATAGTATTTAGAAGTTGAGCTAGGGAGACAGAGATTAACACAAATGTCCCAAAGAATGTGTTTTAAACACAGTAAAAGTAACTTTAGATTTGTTTAGTGGTCTACTTGACCACCTCAAAACTTTTAGCTGGAAAAATACTAAAATATGGTTTATTGACAGTGATCAGTAACAGAATCAAAGAACATTTCCCTCTGGCACAGTAACTGTATCTGATGGTAGCAGTGGTACTTACAGCAGGAAGCAAGGACTGCATATTCTGGTTCGAATCTGCTATTGTTGCCAAGTAAACCAGGTTTCTGTGCAAGATTTGTTGGTATCTACAGAATAAGGAGTAAAGCTTTTTTGGAAAGGGTTAACACAGAAAATTCCAAACCTCTCTCTTTTTTTTTTTTTTTTCTATTTACAGATGATTAGTTAAATTACATTAGCCCACTTTTCATCTGTCATAATAAATAGCAATAATAATGACCTATATCTGTGCCGTCATGCTTTTCATCAAGGATCAGTGTGTTCAACACCTCTTTTACAAATGGTTAAACTTGGGGGAAAGGAGAGGTAAAATACACTCGCCTTTGAAAGCACTTTGAGTGAACTGTGAAGCTGGGACCTCAGTCTTTGAGTACTGACACCCAGACAGCTGCTCTAACAATTAGCCACTTTTTTCTTCCTCTGTTTAACAAGGGTCCTAGTAGTAATGAAATTTCAGAACTCCAAACCCCAAAACCTGTTTCCCTGCCAGCAAGCTGAGAACAACAAGATTCTTTTCAAGAGTGCTCTAACTGGAGTGTTTACTCAAGTAAGCACCACCAGAACCATTTATGCTTCTTCACAGTTCTCGATGAACTGGAGAAGCTCAGAAAAAGGGGCATCCAAAAGCAAACCAACAGCTGTGCCACTCAGCAAAGTGAAGAGTCAAACTTTTGGAAACAGGGAGGGTTCCAAGAGGGCAAGAGAAAATGCTCTTTTAGCATGGATTTTCTTCTGATAAGGGGAAAATGGCTGGAAAGTGGGAAGAGTGGCAAAAATGAAGCCAGAATGGTGACATGACTTCTTTAGCAAAGGTATCTTTTTTAGACAATTTCTTTGAACGTACCGCTTTCTGGGTTTGGCCCCATAACTTGACCTTTCATGGAGCAGATTGGCTGTTCTTCCTGACTGAGATTTAACACCTGAAGTTTATAAAAGCATTTTGCTTTCAAGATTAGGAATAGTAAGCAGTGATACAAACTGGTATGTCTACATGCATATTGTTTTAGCCATAGATAACCACGTGGCTGATCCTTAACATTTAAGTACTTTCTGATGAAAAGGTGTTACTAACTTTGTACCTGATTCTACTTGTATTTAATGAATCTGCGTAGAGCAAGTGGTCCAATAACCATAATTGTTTATAATTATTTTAATAGATGATCTGTTAAAAATACTGTAAATACTAAATACTCAAATACTTCAGAAAAAAACTCTGTTCCAAGAACAATATACATTTCTTAATACAAGAGAATCTAAAAAAATTGTCCAACTGTTTTCTCAGTGATCAGTGAACAGAACGGTTCATAGTACTGTTCTTGAGAAAAAGTACACCAAAAATTTCTAACATACTCCAAAATTCATAATACTCACTGAGTACATTCTGCAGTTTTCCCCTTGCTCTGATAATCCATAATACATTGTATTAGATGGTGATTTTCATCTAGCATCTGCATAAAAGAAATATGATCAAAACATGTTACTACGAGAACCATATTAAAGTCCTGTGGTTTTGTGATACTCCACATTCACCCGTCTTGGCAGTGGAGGGTGTTTTGTGCAGTTTTGTTGCCATGGGATATTACAAAGTACCTACACGTGACTTTATTGAGCCACAGGATTGTGCTTTTCAAATCACTCATTTATGAATGGTTATCTTTAAAGGAGTTAGTTGAAATACCCGACATGAAAGAATTAATGGACTTACCTTTTTTGCTCCTTAAATGGCAGATAGATATTTATGCTGAAGAAGGAAAGCGCTTTCACTATGAAATACCTCTGCCTCATTCTAAAATATCACCCAACCTTTTCCAAAACTTCAGATTTTACTAACATGCCTACTTTCAAATAAGAAACATACTTTCAAACAATTTAAACCTACTAGTTTTCCTGCACAAGACTAGCATGTGCAGACTACTGAACTCGATGAAGTATAAAATTTGCATTACTGGATCTACTGAAACCATATGTAAGAGAAATACAACCCAATATGTCCTTTGGGGTAGTTCAGTTCTAATACAGGGAGGACTTAAAATGAAAACACAGACTAATTATATACCTGTTAATTTATGTGTATCAGTGGCTGCTAGCCTAACTTCATTCAGTAAATTCTGACTGACTTGTACCAAGAAAATCAGGGCTGCTGGACAAAATGACAACTGACCTTTATTTAATTAATAATTTAATGAATTTGTAATACAATTAAAAGCTTAAAATATCCTTTGATAGGTTTTAAAATTTCAAATATAATAGTTTGTCTCCTTCCCCCAGCTTTCTTGTGAATGCTGCAAGCTTTCTTCAGGTGAATGAATGGAAAAATAACAACAGTATTTGTATTTACAAATTTAGATTCACCACTGGCAAAAACTCACTCCATAACGCAGTTTGTAGGTACTGCTGCTATTAAGTGCTTGCAAGACTGGGCCTTTGAACCACTGTGTCATCAGGACAGAAGAACTCTTGAGGAGAAAATAACATGTTTTCACGTGAGTTAAATGTGAATTAATCCATGTAGGTATGTGTCCTGATCAGAACAAATTCCTGACCCATTCAGATGCAAAGATGAGGCTAGATTATAGGAAGATGAGCAGAAGAGTCTTTCTGATGCGCTTGCAGTCTAGCTAGTCACTCCCTTAGAGAACTCAGCTTGTCCTGCTTCTTGCTTGTGATTTGCAAGTTGGTCTTAATTTTGCTGGACACCCTTGTCCATCACAGGCTCTGACTGCTGGAACTTGCAGTGATCCCCTGTGGCTGAAGTCAGCGAGGGTCTGAGGTACAGAGGCGTCGCTGTGGCCTGCCTCGGTGGGTCGGCAGGCTGCTCTCTCGAATGCTGACAGGGAACGTCAGAACTATGTCAGTCAAGAATCCATGTTCCTCCTGCATCCGTGCCGATGCTCACATGGCGACCCGGGTGCAGCATATAATTTTAAGAGAAAATACTCCTGCCTGATTCACAGTGCAGCAATTTGTTTCGTGCTCTGTACTCACTGTTGCACAGAATTTTCACTTGTGTCAGTGGAAATTCTGTATACAGAATTAGCAAAGAATATAAACTCGTCCTTTTCAGTTTCCACAACAGGTATCACTGACGATATTTTCACATTCAGTTAAGATACGTATTCAACAGCAAGAGTCCAAGCAATATTACAGGTATCTTCCTCAGAAAAGGGCTATGTTTCTACAATTAGTTGAAGAACATTTTGTTTACTGAACAAGGAATCGGGAATAGCTCTTTTCCTAACTTACTAAGAAAAAAGAACTGAGTTCTGATCTCCATTATGCAGAAGAAACTGAAGTTTACTGCCCTGCAAACGCTGTCTGATGAACTAGTTTAAAGCACCACCATCACTGCTCTATTGCCAAAAGCTCTAACTTCCTCCATGCGAAATCTGTTTTAGCAATAGTTGGTACTGGAGTAATAAAAGCTTTGAAAGACTATCAAAATTGAGTTAATAAATAAAAATGAGCTGCTTATGTATTACGAATGCAGCTTATGTATTACGAATGCTTATATATTTCGATATTAATCTTCTTTTTCAATGAAGTTGGTGTCTGTTCTAAAAAGCTTACTTTAATGAGGATTTTTGGAGTTCCTGGCCAAGCACCTGCTCCTTCTCTCACTGCCCGTTTCCATACTTGACTATAAAGCCCATCCAGTTTCTGCACCTGCAAGTCTCTTCCTTGGCATCACCACCTGTCAGAAGGAAAATCACTGCCGACAGCCCAACCCTGATGAACAGTCCTCAAGTAACATGCCAGCAAACGTACCTCAGATGGGAAATGTTTTTACGTGTTATTTGTAAAGAAATAACATTTTGAAGCTCCCGTGAAGTTTACCACTACGCAAAAAGGCAAGGGCTTGAAAATCAAACTGAAGATACTTCGGATGCCCTTTGTCTGTGGATACAGTCATGGTTTTAAGTACAAACTATCTGAATTACAAAATTCTGTCCTAACCCCAGCCAATCTGGAGGTTAGAGAAAAACTCATCCACCGAGTCTGAAATATTTCAGTCTTTAAAATTAACCGGTTCACAATACCACATGTGCTGCAAGAGCTCCACGAAATGGGATTAGTTTCCAAATTGCCTCCTGAGATTCAAGTCATCTCTTCAGTCCAGTCTCCCTTGTGGCAGTGTGTCCTGCCTTGATCTCTGTTCTGCCACAGTCTTCCACCGAGGTTTTTTCCCGTAGAAGTCATAAACCGGCACCAGATAACGGTTTGGCTGCAAAACCCACTGGTGATCGGTTAAATTGCTGTATTAGCAACGGCACTTCTTCACTGGTCACTACTTATGAGTGGACCACGTAGAACATAACACTGCTCACTTCCACCGCCACTACACGCCTCCGCATGAACAGAGCACCTCTGCGGTGGGGAAGACGCAAAAAATACGGTAGAAGTACAAATGACAAATAGCGGTCAAAGTGAAAACATGCATGTTCTTTATTGACATTTCCAGCCTCTTCCTTACTGATCGTTACCTTCTGCAGGAGGAAGGGGTGTCGGGCGCGCGTGTGTGTGCACAGTCCCTGCTGCCAATCCTGCGAAATGGGAAACAATAACTTCCCAACTAGGAAGCCTCTGCTTTGGCCTCCGCGCGAGACCCGCCTGGAGATCTCCTCCCCAGAGAAAATCTTTCAAAACCTTTGTTTGTCACTGAACATCAATAAACGCATCACAAATAATGATAATCGTATATGAAAAATACCAGTGCTTGGTGCTCCCTCTATCTTCTGAGAGGTTAAAATTCTGCATCCAAATACAAAAGAAAACCCTTGCAAATTCAGTATGTTATTTTTATTCATTTTTGAGGTTGGATTTTTGGGGGGGGGGGGTGCAGAAGCTGACACACCATCAGAAATCAATCACGTATTTGCAGATTTTACTGCAATTTCCCGCTGTATCACTGGCAGCTTTTTTCCCCGTTGCGAGCGGCAGAGATAACGTGCCGTCCCAATTTTATTCCCCGCGTCCTCCTCTCCCTCTCCTTGCAGTGATCTGAACACCTTTGCTTTGTTCCACCTCCTCCTCCTCCTCCTTCCCCCACCTCTCTCTCCAGCTGTCCGTCTCCGCAAGCCCTCGCAAATTCACTGCTTCTCCTGATCGCCCTAGAAATAAGCCTCCTTCCTCGGCTACAGGAGCATGGTCGGAATAAATGTCTAAAATTGTCTGTATAAAAGCATGCTTTTTTACCTTCTGGATAGTTTGCTGGGTGACCTCCCCTTTGCCTCTTGGGCGAGCAGAAGCAAAGGCAACCGACATGGTGGGGTTTTTTTATGTGCCTATAATATATCGGTTCCGGGCTCTAATAATATTGTTATTATCTGGCCGCTATTGCCGTGCAAAGATTCTCCGCAGTGCATGGGGAGGGGAGCCGGCGCAGATGGTACGATCTGCGCCCCGCAATGAGCCATGGGCACCGCACCACCAGCCGGCACGCACCGCCCTCGCCCCGCCGCCCGCGCCGCCGGCTCGGGGCGGGGAGGCGGCGGCGGGGATTTGGGGAGGGGGGCGGGAGGCGGCCGCCGTCGCCCCGCCGCCGCCTCCCCGCCCCGCCGCACATGGTGCGTCCCTGCTGCCGGGCTTCCTGTCGCAGCCGAGCGGCGGCTCCCTGCCTTCGCCGGCAGCCGCCGGCTGCGCCAACTGCGTAGGGCGGCCGCCCGGGTACGCCAAGTGCGCCGGCGCGGGGATAGGCGGCCGGAGCCGGCCGCCTGCGCCGGGTGCGTAGCGCGGGCTCCGTACGCCGAGAGCGCTAGACGGAGCGGGGACGCCGAACCCCGCCTCCTCCCGCCCCTCGCGCGCCGGGCGTTGCGGCTGCAGCGTACGGAGTTGGCGCAGGGGGCGCCGTCGGCGTGCCGCCGAGAATGGCGCGCGGCTCCGGAAGCGGCGGGCGCGGGGCGGGGGGATGAGTGTGCTGTTTTGAGGGAGGCGGCTGGTTCCGGCCCCGCGGGGACGAACGGGCGGCAGCCATGAGCTACGACCGGGCCATCACCGTCTTCTCCCCGGACGGGCACCTCTTCCAGGTGGAGTACGCCCAGGAGGCGGTGAAGAAGGGCTCCACCGCGGTGAGTGAGCGCGGGGAGGCGGGGGGGGGTGTGCGCCGGGCCGCCTCGCTGAGGGAAGGAGGCCCGGAGCCGGGCCTGACCCCGTCGCCGCGCTCCCCGGCCTGCCGGCCCCACGGCACGAGTGGGGACGGGCTTGCGGGGAAGGGTGGTCCGTCGCGGTGCGGGCCGCTGCAAGCGCGGCCTCCTTCCAGGGGAGAGATGGCCGCAGGCCGCAGCAGCCGCCTTGGGGCTAAGGGCTGGGTTCGGAGCTGCCTAGGGAAATCTGCCTTTTCCTCAGCGGGGACGATGCCTTGCTGTCTGTAAAGCGCTGGCTCCGTTTCAGGCCGTTACTGTGGTTTGTTTGGGTTTTTTTTGGGGGGGGGGGAGTTTTTATGCCTTGAGCCGTCGAACGCGAGGCCCAGCACAGGTGGGTGTCCCTCAGCCTTGACAGCCATGGCAGCGGCTGCTCGTCAGCCTGCAGAGCCTGGAAGGCCGGGTTAGCAGAGCCGCCTCCTCAGGGAACCGAGCTGCTGCCGACCTGCAGCGGAATAGTCATCCTCTATTTCATTATTCTGCGTCTGGTGAAAACGGTGGTATTTTATGCTTGGGCACAACGCAGATTCCCAGTGGATTGGGGAAAGTGTCGGTAAAGGCGTGTAGAAGTAACTTTCTGGCTCCTAGCTTCCAGTTGTCCCAAGCTTTTGCTCAATGAAGGTTTTTTTCATTTGGGGGAGAAAAAAACCCCTGATTTCCAAATAACAAAATACCCGTGAGAAAATTTACTGCCTTTGGGATGGGAATAAATGTAACAAGACTTCATGCCAAATAGGCTCTTCTTTTTTTCAGAAATGAAAAACACTGTAAAAAGGCAATATAATCTACCTCTGTCTTGTCTCTCCTTGAGTAGTTGGTTGAGTTTAATTGTTTTGGTTTTTTTAAACCTCTGTAACACACTAACAGTAGGGCCACCCCGTAAGAAAAAACGATTCCCATCACCCTATGAGAAACAGTGGGAATGAGTCTGAAAGGTCAACTCTTTTTTTTTCCCTCCCTGATGTTCAAAAAGGTATATTCAAAGTATGAATTAGGATACTGAGGCAGCAAGCTTCTGACAGGCTGCTTGTAGGTTTTAGTTGGCCTAACCTTCAGTGCTTTGGGTTCTGACTAGAGCAATACCAGGGGACCAGTTGTAGTGGTAGTTTTGTTGTTGATCCTGATCTGTGGCTACAGAAACACTAATGGTGGTATTGAGGAGAGTTGGGGAAAACACAGTTGGTAAGAGGAGTGGGAATATATCTCTTGGGAACCACACAGATTTAAAGTGTTATAAGCTGATGATGAAACTGCACCCTGGAACCTAATGCAATTTTTGTTACATCAGTCCCTTCTCCAGGTTGTGGCAATAGGAAATGAAATACTGACTTCAAGCTGAAATAATGTTTACAGTGTGGGGTTTTTCTGTGTGTTTGCTTTTTCCTACTCGTTTCAGTAAAGTCTACAACTACTAGGTTTTTTGGGGCCTAGCTTAACTTTTCTTTTCCTTCTTCTTTTAATGTGTTGAAGGTTGGAGTAAGAGGGAAGGATATTGTTGTTCTTGGTGTGGAAAAGAAGTCTGTGGCAAAACTTCAGGATGAGAGAACTGTACGGAAGATCTGTGCTCTCGATGACAATGTCTGCATGGCTTTTGCAGGTATATTATCCCTTCAGGGTTTTTGGCAGTTATTGGAGCACCTTTGGGTATGTTTATGGATTCTGAGAACATAAAATACTTAGCATAACTGGCTGAGGACTGTGGGGAAGGAGTATATTTCCATGGTTGCTTATTCTTTTTTAAATAAGAGTAGCCTACTGTATGGATAAATATATAGAGCAAGCTAATAATCTAATGATAGGAAGTATGTGTTAAAGTTACTAAGGTCCTCTAGGTTTAATGTGAGGATGAAGACTGAGAACTGATGTGTCATTGGCACAAATATATCCTCTTTAAATATATATATTTAAATTTATATGCATATTCACTATATTTTATATATTTAAAATATTTTAGAATTTACATATTGTATATAAAATACATATTATTAATACATATCACAGGAGCTGTAAGAGACATTTGTCAGTTACAGGGACCTTTTCCCATATGCATCAAGCCCAAAAAGCTACATTTTGCAGTCTTGCATAAAGCAAAGAAAAATCTCCTCTGTTCTAGTTCAGAAGACTCCTCCTGAATGAACTGCTCTGGATTTGAGGCATAGATATTTTAGTTCCACATTCTTCCTGTTCCAAATGCCTTAATTTCCATTGTTCAAAGCTTAAACAGGAGGTATGAAAGTTAAAAAACCCAACATAAATGGAGAGAAAATGTATTTCAGAAGGTTTCTCCTCTTTTCAAGTAGTTTAAAATCTTTGTGTCAGTGTTAGTAATGCTTTAAGGGGAGATCTGATTTAACCAGCAGGAATACTGGGGTTTAGATTTAGAGTGCAGGAATGATAGGATCAGCTACTTCTGCTGCCTTGCTTCCGTAGCTAAGGGTTGTGATATGTGCAGGTGGATTCACAGGCTTGAGGAAAAATTCTCTACAGAAACAAGGCTGTAAATTGGAAATAACATCATTAGCTAAAAAGTAAATTAAGAAATAAATTTCCTGTTAAATTTTTTTTCGTAGGGTCATACTCATTTTTGTCAACTAACATCATGCTGCTGTAGCTTTGTCAACTAGACGAGATTTGCTGGGTGGATAAACCTGGCTTATAGTTAGGGTGGCTGCATAAGAAATAAAATCAATGTGTGTAAGAATTGAGATTGCTTTGCTCATTTGCTGTTAGATGGAATGCTGTCAGTCTGTCAGTAGTATTCTGATGACTTGGTTCAGAATTGCATGTGTTGCCTAACTCACAGACATGAAAGCTGTAAACTAAATCCTCTACTTATTTTGGTACATTAGCTTCTTTCTGTTGCCTTAAAAATGCTCAGCATATTCTTGCTCAGCAAACCTGAGAAAGCGTGATCTCTCATTTGCTTTCTTCATTGCTGTTGACACTGACCTTGTGAGCCTTTTGGGGCAAGACCAGTTGTTTTATTCGTGCATATGGTACGAAGCATGGATCTGAGAATACACTGTCATTTCAGGGCTGACGGCTGATGCCAGAATAGTTATAAATAGAGCTCGTGTGGAGTGTCAAAGCCACAGACTTACAGTGGAGGATCCTGTTACCGTGGAGTACATCACGCGTTACATTGCTAGCCTGAAACAGGTATGTTGGACCGCACAGAGATGCTTAAAAATGTCCTGATGAACAGCGCTTCAGACTAAGTATTTAAAATGTCTGTGCTGGCCTTGTTCTACTCAGCTGGTGAAAATCAGCATAACAAAACACATTGTGGCTGTTTATTGGAAATAGGGATGTAGTAATAGAAGAGGTTGATTAATTACTGTTTGGCTTTTTTTCCCAAGATTAAGAAATTAATTAGTACTTGTAAGGACTGCATAACTACATTTGCGGTATCATCAGGAACACTGCTAATCTACAGCTCTAACTCGCTCTCATAACAATGGTGCTGTGTTATTGTCAAAATGTCTTTGTGGCTCCTGTTTGTTTTTCCTCCTGCTGAGCCACTGCAGGGAGGGGTAAGGAGGGAGCAAATCAGTGCAGTGCTTAGTATGTTTTACATTTGATATTCATGAATTTAAAATGAATTACAGGGTCAAAACGCTCAACTGTGATAAAATTATTTATTTGCTAGTGTATTAAACTGATTTTCAGCAACTAGTGGGGATTAGAAAAAGTCTAATTGACTTGGGCACAGACATGTGTTAGTATAGTGATGATGATAATAGTGTAGTTCTTGTAATAATCACTAGCCTGCCAGAGCAGAATACCACTTTCCGAAGTTTCACTTTGTTCCTTTACAGTAATCTCACATTTGTGTCTTTCATTCTGGCACATTCACGATTTCTATAAAACTGTTACAAACCATAAATCTCGCACAGTAATCCCGCTGTGATAACGCTGCTGGTGTTCGTAGGCACTTCTGGTGTGTGACATGGTAACGACTTTGCTAACTCGGTGTCAGCAGGAGGGCTGTGTATAACACCGGGTTTGCTGTAGCCTGCTTGCCGCAGAGGGTGCTGTGCTTTCTGATGGAATTGTTGCAAATCGTTGGTGAAAACATGACTTTGTGTTCAGGTGCCATCATCCTCTTTTTTTTGGCTTAAGAGTGCTTGTCAAAGCACGGTGTTACACCTGGGCTTGCAGACTTAGCTCTGTTTGCCTCTCGGCACCACCCAGCAGTTGAGGGAGAATCTTCCCAATAGCTATAATCACGCAGCAAACTTCAGTGGGTGTTAGGAACAGGGGTTAAACAATAACCACCTCTTCCTTGTCTTGTTTGAGGTCTTCTGTAAGATATGGAATCCTAACTTTAACAGGTAGGTTGGTAGGAGAGCCTGCTAAAAATATGCCTTTTCTGGTTGTAGCTTCTACAGTGTCTGCTTTCCACTCTAAAAATGCTTTTAGAACTGCTTCTGAACTAAGTGTCTCTTCTTTCTGATCAGAGATACACACAAAGCAATGGTCGCAGACCTTTTGGTATCTCTGCTCTTATCGTGGGATTTGACTTTGATGGAACCCCCCGGCTGTACCAGACCGATCCCTCTGGTACATACCATGCTTGGAAGGTGAGTTGATTTTGCCTCTTGTGGAGAAGTAATGAAGAATTTGTGAGTTAATGTCTCCTTTAAAGAGAGACTGGTGTAGAAGGAAATCTCACTGGCAGGTGGTGCTGGCTCACAGCTGCAAAACTCCTTAATGATCAGATTTACTGAGAATGGCAGTCTGCAGTTCAGCTTTACTTGGGAAATCTTGTCCTGTTTTCCAAAAAAAACCCACAAGACCAAACCCACACCAGTTGTGCCTGACAACCGTCTTTTTGTGTGGCATGTGGGAAGTAACATGTTCAGTCTCCTGAAAAATACATGGTGATCACAAAATGGTTTCAGATTATGCAATTGCAGAACTCCTGTTTCTTGCTTTTCTAAACTTCTGTTCATTATCTTTTTTCACCTCAATGTTTCCAGGCTAATGCCATTGGCAGAGGAGCCAAGTCTGTGCGTGAATTCCTAGAGAAAAACTATACTGATGAAGCCATTGAAACAGATGATCTAACTATTAAACTGGTCATCAAGGCTCTTCTTGAGGTGAGTCTGCTTCAGATCCCTTGGGTGACTTCTCACTGTGTGCCTGGATTAACTTCTTAAAGGTGAGCACGTGAAAATCTTTGTGCATGTCACAGGAAAGTACTGTAAAAGGATCTGTGAAAACTGTTCATTGTAGGCCATGGGTGTGGGATTAAATTAAAGGTTCAGAATATTTCAGGTAACAATTTCTGTAGTTTACACAGAAGAATTTACTAGCACTCCTCTGGGGAGGAAAACAGACTTCAGTTCTGGGCATTAAAATAAATGCACCAAAGATGTGCTAAACCATATGCAGAATATTTTACTTTTGTATTGAAGTTTAAGATGCAGAAAATTTCAAAAGTCAGATGGTGGAAATGCAGTGTTCTTCACGAGCCACTGGGTGCATTGATGCCAGAATGAAGACCTGTAGTTTTTGAGAGTTACACTGCTACTGGAGTTGAGAGCTTGGAGCTAACAAGCAAAACACTCCCCATCTGTATCTGTTCTCCTCCTAGGAACACTTTGAAAGGGGTTTGTTAGAATTAATTAATGGACATGCTTCTAATACCTACATCTAACTCTTGTTAAGGTTGTGCAGTCTGGTGGGAAGAACATTGAGCTGGCGGTTATGAGGCGAGAACAGCCGCTAAAGGTAAGGTCTTTGTTTTGGTTTTTCTCCCTTTCTCTGATACTGTCCTTGTTGATCTGCATTAACTTCCAGCCCTTAATCTCACATTCTGCCCTGGCAAATATTTCTGTTTATTATTAGTGGCCAAGGAATGTTATTGTGTCTGCACAATGTACCCATGTCTGGATAAATACCAGTTAAGCAATTTAGTTCTGACATGGAAAGAAAGTTAAATAAAAGCCTCTAAGTTGTATTAGTATCTTGAGGGTTACCTGTGTTTCTGTTTTAGATCCTAAACCCTGAAGAAATTGAGAAGTATGTTGCTGAAATTGAAAAAGAAAAGGAAGAAAATGAAAAGAAAAAACAGAAGAAAACATCATGATGAATGAAATTCAACTGCTTAGCTGCTTCTTTTTAATTCAAGTGATGGGTTACTCTGTATAGACAACATGTAGGCATTCCACTTATTCATACTGTGCCCCTCTTGAGACCTACAATAAACCTACTGATTTTTTTTTTTAAAGCTGTTATTTTAAACAAATCTGTCTGTTCCTTGGATTTTAATTACCTAGGATTGTTTGGTTGGCTACAAAACAGCAGTAGTGACCCATTAAAGGACAAAGACTTTGCATTTTTTTCCTCAGACCCTTCACTTTGTTTAATGATTCTTTTCTACACTGTCTCCATTGTTAGCTTCTCCCCCCCCCTTTTTTTTATTTTTTAATAAGTAGCTGTCTTGACAGAACATAACTACTGTGGAATTACACTTTTTCTTCCCTCACTAGCATCTTCAAAGCTAAATGGCTGGGGTCTGGGCATTAGCCTCATGCCAGCTGTGACAGGGGCTGTTAGGTTTACCCCCAAAGGACTGTACAGAGATGGTGGGTGGTCGTGTTTTGGGAGGTCAGCATGAGAACTGGCTGTTGCAGGCATGTCATCACAGTAGAGGTGCATGACTTAGTGCTTACATAGACAGTGCATGATTCATCTGGTTCAGAATAAAGCATTGCTGTTGTGATTGCCCACTGGTGGAGTTACAGACCAATAGCTTCCTAATGCTAGAACTAACTACAGTGAATGTTACATACAATGTAGTTAAACCACAAAGCTTTCCTCCTTTTGTGTTTACCCTCACACTGCTTCCTCTGTACATCTTACCCACAGGAGTTGGGTTTAACTCGATTTCTGGTCCAGCCTGTTCAGTGTTCCCAGTCCCAGCAGTTGCATGAGCCAGTTCTCTCTTCCCTTCAGCAGAGGGAGATTGCTGACATCCTGCAAGGGATGCAGAGACATGCTGCTGTGCTCCACAGTCACGTTGCTCTTGAGAGGCAGGATCTGCTCTGTGCCATCTACTCGCTGCAGACATTAACATGTATAATGTAATAAACTTAGAAATACATGCATTTGAAGGTGTCAGGTGACAACTGTTTACTCAAATGCTTTAAAACTAGCCCAAAGGAGATGTGAGTGGGAATAAGGAATTCTTTTTCAGAGAGGTATTTGCATTATGGCATCTCCACTGTCCAGTTCTGGCCATGGAGAAGCTCTTTCCAGCTGATCCCGCTGCCGTTGCCATCTCCCTGCTGTGAGAAGGCCGATCAGGACAGTCGTCTGGTGAGCCCAGCCCATGCTCCAGGGCCCTCTGTGACACAGAGGAGGCAGAAACGGGCTGGACTCCTGCTGTGGCCAAGGCCCAGCTCTTCCTGCAGGCACTGGGGAATGCAGCCCTGCTGTCCTGGAGTGGGGCACAAGAAAAGGCTTTATCCACCTGGTCTGGACTCCCAAGGGTATCTCTCTAGTCCCAGCTTTCAGGGAAGAGAGAAGCCAGTCACTTCACTAGTTGTGCTTAGGGTTGGCTTTTCGCATTGCAGAGAAGCCTCAGGCCTCTCCCACACCTGAGCTCTTGCCCACAAGGCTCAGTACCTGCTTGCAGTAGCAACAGGGGCCCTTTTATTATACAAGTTTCCCTATTTATCTCCAGCAAGGGGGTGGAACTGAAACAGCCCTTGAAGGCAGCTCTTCAGGCTGCTGCTGACAACCAACACATGGTTTTACAGGTATAAAGCAAGACTCTGCTGGCAGCAGGCACAGCAAGGACTGAAGGAGTCCCAGTGCCCTGCAAGAGGCAGCTCAGCTAGAGGAAACCCCTGCCCCAGGACACCTCACCCCCCTGAGGGTCCTGAGGAAGGCTGCTCAGAGATGGCCTGGACTGCTCCAGGCAGCAGACACAAACCTGCAGTAACTCTCACACACTCCCTGGCCTCTTGCACCACAACTAAGCTGTTTACAGCTCAATGCAACACAGCAAGAGTGTGGGCAGAGTATCACACAGGAATCAAGGACAGGAAAGCTGCAGTGCTGCTTCTGCTCAGGAAAGCACCAGACTACATCAGCCCGAGAAAGCGAGTTGCTGGAATACAGTGTTGTTTCATTTATCAGTCCTTGGGCTGGAATGTTGAAGTCACAAGAGCTGTGTTTGGTTCCCTGCACAAGTCACCACAATCACTCCCTCATGTTGTGAATCTTCCACCTGGCAGCTGACAGGGCTGCAGCAGAGCCCCAGGGACCACTGCCTGCCCCAGACCCAACAGGAATGAGCATTCCCAGTGGAGAAGGGCTCACCATTAACAAGTCCAGGGGCTGAGCCACAGCCATCAGTGCCCTCACACAGCAGAATGAGCCAGGTAGAGGGCTCAACTCTGCAGAGGCTGGGACATGTCCCTGCTACAGGAACTTCAGCAGTGTCAGTAGCAATGACTGTGTCTTAAGTATTAGATCAGAGGCTTTACTGTAGAAACAAGGGGAATCACTGCCTTAAAAACTAATAAAAAGGCATTACACAGACATTAATGATTATTTCTTGTTTTGCCACAGCCACCTCTGACAAGTCAGTTGACTCTGGCAGTGCAATTCCATCTTTACACTTGATGTCACACTGACTGTTTTGCCAGCAAAGAAATTAGAGGCTTGCAGCAGCTTCCCAGTAAGCTGTTTCAGCACACACCCTGTTTTGCTGGTGTGAGCCCAGATACTGAAGGCATTTGTGGCTACTGAACCAGCAGCACTGCCACCCAAAACAAACTCTAGTCAAGCCCCACAGCTCAGGGCAGTTTAGGCAACAGTAACACTCATAGGCTGATTCCTCAACAAGAGAGCCAGACCCAGAACACAGGGGAACTGTGATGAGGGAGGTCAGTGCCTGCATTAGGGTTTTAAGCCCTTTTCAAATACTGTGTAAAACTTTGCAGACCGGCAACACAGTTTTCTCTGACTTAGATCTGAGCCCTGCTAGGACAGGCACCTGACAAGTTGTACAGACTGATGTTACTGAGCTACATACAGAACAAAGTAGGAGGGAAACATTAAACATTTACATGTTTATTATAATTACAATTTACATTACTCCAAAGAGCAGCCCCACTGCTATGTTCTAATTCTTAGCAATGAAGTCCTACAAAAATAAATCCAAGCTTTTACAGTAACCTAGGTCAATGCATAACTAAAAAATTCTAGCTATGTAAGGGGTTCAGTCATCAAGGTGCTTTTTCAACAAAATTCCCTACCAACCAAAAAAGGGACACATGCCTACAGCAATTTAACCCACTTATTCATGCAAACAAATGTAACCCCTCCCTCCCAGCCCCTTTCCCCACATACAGATTCTTAAAAAGAAAAACAACTAAACTATTTACAGTATGGGGGGTATAGAGGAAACAAATTAAACATGCCCATCTGTTAAGCTTCATTATATGGACTCCCATCCCTAGTTTAATGAAAACATTCCATAGTGTTCCACCACAGTCTACTAGTGTACAGAGAACTGTTTGCATTTGGTACTACCTATGAGCAAGGTACAAACTGAGGCAAGAAGTTGGAGCTTCAGGTCTCCTTCCCAGACAGCCAACTACTGCCAAAAACTCTATTCCGAGCACACGAGCAGAGACACTTGCCGCCCCTGTCCTGCTGAGGACACAGCTCACTGTGCCCCCACACTGCCCACACCCAGTAAGGAGCTCCGAGCCTCTGAGGAACACCCAGCACCCTTCAGCTCGAGGGAGAGTCACAGTTCTGTGTAAACCTGCAGTACCTCCACATTAGTACCAGCTGACAAACAGTTGTACAGTCATTTACACTACTACATGATCAACAATCCAGTATTCCCAAGTGACAATATACATAACTCCTCAGCACCAGGAATCCATTCTTCCAGATACCAAGTGCTACTTCACACCTGCTGCCAAGAACAGTGAGACCAGCAGCACCAAAGAATCCATTTGGTTACTCAGAACAAACAAATTATAGCTGGTTTATTTCAAGTGAGCTTTGGTTCCATGTTAAAATAGCATGATTTATCTTCTTCAGGGTTCAGAAAAGGAGTCTGACTTTAAGCTTAGACTATAGCAGCCTTTGAGAGACCCAGAAAGAAGAACAATGTAAGTTAGTCTGCACTTAAAAAAAACACAAACAAAAAAGACACCCTGAAGAAGGTACCCCTGAACACATTCCCTCTTACAAAGAATATTCCAGCTGACAGTTGCTGGTCCAAAATAAGTCCAGAATATAAGCAGTAGTACATGAAGTTCTGTCACTTGAGCTGAGACAGTAAACAATATGAACCATTTTCCCACATTAGTGCAGCAGTTGGTTGTTTTCTTTCTATATACAGTTTCATCCTCTCAGGAGAGATGTTAGAACCTATTCAGGAAAAAAGGTAGAGTTAGATTTGATGTCATGGGGATCTTCTCCCAAGAAAAAGAAAAGCAGCAAAGTTTACACCCATGTATCAACTGAAATGCTTAGCTAGAGCCTCAACTCAAACAAGCAGCTCCTGCTTTCTCAGAGAGAAGGCTAGCCCAAGAAATAAACAGAACAATCAACACGTTAAAGAACATGTTAAAACCGCTCACATTTCCTTCTACCACTAAGAAGGATACATCAGGTACAATAAGGAACAATTCTTGATATATCCATGAGACTGGAGAGCAAGAGAGGTTGCACAGACAGTTCAGGCAAGGAAGAAGAGACAAACCTGGCTCAGAGACAGTATTTGTTCTCACTAAAAAACTTGCCTCTGAAGTTACACTCTGCCAGTACCAGCTCTGTGAGTGGTTTGGTTTCGCCTTGCTGCTCCGCTACCCCTTCCACCTCGAAATCCACCACGAAAGCTGCGGCCACGAAGGAACCGTCCAGACACTCCAAATGTCTCTGTATTGAGCTTCCTTTCTTCAGCCCACGTGGTACGCCTAGAACTGAACAAGACTGCATTCAGATTTAATATAAACATTAAATAGCCACCAACTCATTTAGCTAGGAAGCTTCAAGCACCCTATTTTGTTGAACTAAATTGCAACAAGAACCAACTGCAGCATATACATGCTCACTAACACAATTCCTCTGCTAAGCATGGATTTGAAAGTGACAGCTGTTGGCTTTTGTAAGCTACTTTCATACTGGAAAACTAAAGATGGGCCTAGAAAAGGGTTGAACATGGTCTTACTAGCATCTCAAACCCTATCTTTTTTTCTTGAAAACTACAAACTCTTCACTCCAGTAAAGCATCTCCAGAAACACAGGAAGCCTCATCACAACTGAGGTTCAGCAGACTGCTACTGAGGTAGCTCCACAACCAGTGTGTTTCTTCCTCAGCAGAGCCTGCCTAGCCCTGAACACTTTACAGCGAGCACTTGGAAGAAAGCTTTGCTAAAGAGAAGCAGAAACATTACCACATACTGGCATTAAGGGGATGTCTGACCTCACCAAGCAGTTGATAACATCAGTGTCAGCAGCAAAAGATGAAGCTTTCTTTTAATATTCACAACATTTAGCTTAATGCATTTCCACAGACAGACCTGACCTCTCTGCCCAAACTCCAGGCTTAGCTTGCTCCTGTCTGCAAGTTGCACCATCTTCAGCACAGCATGACCCTGACACCTCCTCCCACAAACAAGATAAGAAATTTGTTTAAAATCAATGGGTTCAAAGTTGGTACTAGGAAATAGAACGGGAAATTCCTGTGTCATAGTTTAGGCAAGTGTATCAGTTGAAGTCCTTGCTTTTTGTTTGATCCCACTGCGTGAAGCTTGGTTAGTATCACTTGTGAGCCATCAAATGCATGCCAATACTCCCTTCTAAAAGACTGTTGTGCTGACTTTCTTGCGTTCTAAGATTTTTAAAGAATTAAACCATGTGACAATTATGTCTAGAATTCTATGCCTAAAGTTGCATTAAAAAAAGCAAGCTTTTAGAAAGTGCTCACCTAGATTTCAGTTCTGAAGAAATGTTGTCAAAGAAAGACTTGGATTTATCATAATAGCAGTTGGGTCCCAGAAGGTCCTCCTCTGCATTACCGTCATTGTTTTGAGTTGCCACTCCAGGGTCCCCCTTTTCTTCCCCCGTCTCGGCTTTGTCATCTGAAGATAATAAAACGTATTACACTTCCTTGACGCATACTGAAGAGCCATCTGTTCTCTTGCTCCCTCAAAAAAGATTTGAGATGCTGCCACATGTAATCATGCAGTTTCTCAGAACGAGTTTGTCTATGCAGTGTTTACTACTAGCTCAGCAATTCATATTTAATGAAGTCACAAACCTTTAAAATTTAGTTTCTTCTTGAATTCTTTATCAAGTTCCTCTCTGTTGAATTGTGCATTTGCACTTTCAAAGTCAAAGTCACCTTCAAACTTTATTGTATTTTCCTTCACAGTAGTTGGTCTGTTTTGTCCTCTAGAACGGTTTCTGGTTCTCCTGTTTCCTGAAAGCAGGAGAGTTTAAAAACTTGGTAACACAAGGAGGTTAAACAACTTGCTCAAAACCAGAGGAAACCAGGGTTAGAACTCAGGAGTTTCTGGCTTCCAGTCCTGTGGTTAGGCCCCACCTCTTTGAAAGTAACTTCTGAACTTGGCTGTGGAAGACATATTATAGCAACAGTTTAATTTTCTGAAAAGCATTCCTAGATGTCAGTCTTACCATTAAGACAAGAGTATACCCAACTTTCCTTCCAGTGTGAGGAGAAGAAATCAGAACAAGTACTACACCAAGAAAAGCTGAGGGAAGCAGGGAAAACTATCTTTCCTGTCTGCTGTTCATCTGCAAGCATGGTACTGTAATTAGTCTACAAACCTGTCATGATGGCAAAGAGAAGCCAGTCACTGGTTTCAGAAAATCCACCCAAGACTCATCTACCCACAAAGGGAGCTTGGACTTTGCATAGTTTCCGATTTCCAACTGAGATGCTATCAAGCCCTTTTTGGAAAAGCTAGAACCCCTTCTACAGTGCTGCCCTCAGGCACATTAATTTGAAGACCTGAGAGGCTGAAGTTTTGTTTCCTGACTTTTCACATTTTGCTTTGGCAGAAATACCTGTTTGAATTTAATTTCACTTTCTTTTGACCTGTACTTGAACTGCAGTCTTGAGATAAGAAGTCTGCTCTTTGGGAGCAAGGGCTCCATAATACCCCTCAGTTATAGGAGCTCTGAAAATTCTTAAACAGGCTGCCCTTCCCAGTAAAAATACTTCAGGTTTCAGAGAAATCTAGTTGCTGCTGCCAACTCATAGCATCAATTTTTATAATGTACCTTCAAGTTTTCTAGAAAAGACAGTAGAATTCTGCCCCTGGAGCATTCTGAACTTCTGTGACTCCAGAACCTATTTTGTCAGGGAAGCATCTCTGGATGCCCAAAGCTTTATCAAACTTTATTTTGCTCTCAGTCTTCTGTCCAATAATCCTTCCCTGAAGGTAACAGTATTTGACTTTCTAGGCTAATGCGACTGTTTAGTGGCAGGTTAACCTACCTGATCTTCTCCTTTGAGGTCTTCTGTTTTCATCATTCACCTGTCCTTGGGTTTGCACAGGTGCAGCCTGAACAGTATCTACTGAACAAGAAGGATAAACTTAATAAAGGAGCACAAGAACAAAGCCAAAACAGTTTAGTCTTGCTATGCACCTTTGAAGGATGCTTCAGAACAGGAATTTAAAGGTGAAGTGGTACATACATACCATTTGTCTTACTGTTGCCCTGTGGAACCTGCCGCCCATTGCGTTGAACCCCTGGAGTTACTTTCACCGGGGGTGGCTTTTGTGAATTCATGTTGTCAACTGGGCCAGTCTGAACAGCCTGCTCTACCATGGGGCTTTTGCGGACTGGGTGAACAGAAGGAAAGCCAGCACCTGGAAAAAATCCCAATGACTAAGTGCCTCTCAGAAAATGTGCCAATGCTATTCAAACCCTACCCACTTCTATGGAGAAACTGTTTTGTCAAGAATTACTCAAAGCCTTGAGTGTTTATCATTACATGCTCTCTTTAAATGGCATATATACTAGGTAAGGCACTAATGCCATACAAGTGGTGGCTCTCAAATCCAGAGCCTTAAAATCAGGAAATCTACCCATTTGTTTCTTAAACCAAGTTAGACACACATTAGATAAGCAAGCCAGGTCAGTCTCTTAGACAGTTTATACCAAAATCTAATTTCTAGGTGTATCCTTGGTTATGCAGGATTTTACTTTACATAAAACTTTAAATCTGAAGCAAAAATCCACCATTTTGAAACTGCTGAAGAAAGCTTCCCCACTTTGTCAAAGAAGTTTTGCAGCAAAAGCTTAACCACCTTTACTACATCCCATTTTGTAAGCTGCTTTTAGAAGTCCTTCAACCTCATTGCTTATTGTTAGCTTTCAGACAAAGAAAACCTGAAACCAGACCAGGATCTCAAAGTTACCCTTTTAAATTCCTTCTTGGTCAAGGCCAAAGTGTTACCAAGACTTCTGTTGCTCTTCCATCCAGGCTTATTTATTCACACTACAAAACATGTAAATACTTTTCATGGTTTGGTATACCTTACACCAATTATATTAAAAAGTGACAGTCTTCAGTACTCAGAAGAAACACTGCATTCTAGGTTTAATTAGAAGTTTTGGAGTACTACAGGTTTATGTAGTTATGCATAAGAACTGCTTGGAAGCAAACTTTAACTGAGTATACTTAAAGAGCAAGAAAAGTGAAAAGCTGAAGAGTACACAAAAACCAAGCCACTAACACTTCTGGGTCACCCAAGTCCACATGAGATATACCCAGTAGGTAACACCATGCAGGTTCCCAGTTAATGTACACCTGGAAAACTTCCAAGACAAACAGACATATCCTAAGGATTATTCAGTAGGACAAAGCTGCTGTGCAAGTTTAACATGAGAAAGTTTCAAAGCTTAGCCAGAATATTGAGAAAGTACGTACAGATAGATGGCCAAAACCAGAGAGTAAGTAAAAACAGTTTCATGCCAAAACAAGCATACATGCTTAAGTTAAAAACAGATGAAACTAATTACCATGTTTAAATGCAGGCTGCACCTGGTCTCTCTGCTCTGAGGATGGTCAGTCTAGTATCTCTACCTCCTTTAAAAGTTTTTGCACATAGAAGCAAGCACCCAGAACTACATTATCTCAGCTTACCACAACTCAAATTGCTTACTGTTAGTCATGCTTTACTACTTAGGAGTCTTGACAAGGTACTATGCCCCTCCATGCATGAAATCTATCCTGACATTTCCTCAATTACAGCAATACTCCTGAGTATTCTATTAACCTATGTCTCTAACAGCAAGGCCACCCACAATTTAAGCAGTGTGCTTGTCTTTCCAGGAAAGACTAATTTATTCCTTGCCCAGTCTCTAAGGTGACACATGTTCCTGGATAGGATGCAGCACATCCTAAACCTCAGCCCTCTCCTGATACTTACACAAGAGGATCCGCTGTCCTGTACTTTTTCATTCTCCTGTCTCTCTAATTGATACTTCTAGGACAGGAGGAATGCTTCATGTAATGAAAGGCAAAAATAGCTGAGAACAAACTAGTTCTACTAGCATTACCCATATAAGTACTATCATTCTAGGAGGGGTTAACAAGAACAAGAGTGTTTGCAAGTGCCATGCAGTTCTTCCAAATATTTGGAGTCCTCAAACTGCTGTTACCCTTGGAAGAGAGCTGATGGGGCTCTGAAGACATGTCAGGCTCTGAAACAGGTTGTGGAGACGGAGAAGAACTAGGGCTGGAAGCAGCTGCTGATGCTGGAGGGCTTACCAATTTCTCTAAAGAGATAGAGGGAAGAAGAGAAAGCAAAGATATATGGATAAGATACAAGGTAGTGAAACATCTGAAGGACTTGGAAAGAGATACAAGAATCTCTAGAACAGCATTAGAGCAGCTTATTTACACTCCTCTCTGGGAATACAAGTTCTTCTTACATGTGATGTGTATGTAAGGTATGTTTGGTTAGAAATGAACTGGCCTCAACTGTTAGGTATTCACATTACTTTCAGAAAGAAATTTCAGCTCTTTAGTTTGTTTCTTTCGTGTGCGTGTGTGTGTGTCTGCGCGTGTGTGTAAGTGAAACGCAGGCCTCCTTCCAGTAAGATCATTGCACAAAGTTGTTAACTACTTATTCACTGCTTGTTGCAGCCTGACACTTGGCAAGGAATTCAGTATTAGTTATTGTTATTTGGTTTCACAGTAGCTGCATACAAAGGACCGTACCTTTATTCTAGCAAGTGAAGTTTTTACTTACCTAAACCTAACGAAGCTGCATACTGCTGGCTAAGTAAAGAGCTGGCAGCAAGCTGGCTGTAAGGTGGCATACCTCTAAACGGGCTGTAAGGCACATGTGGCTGAAAGGATGATGTAGAGGCAGAGCCCAGTGAAGACTGTAACAAGACAAAGTACATTTCCATTTACAGTGTCCAGACATGACTTGCTTTGGCAGTGATTCTCTACTTCACATACAGCATTGCTAAAGCTTAAGTAAATACTGAGAAGGGTTAGTTTACCTCTATGATTTTCCTGCATTGTCAGCTAGGTAGACTAGCTCTGGCCTTTGCTGACTGAAGTCTTTAATGCTGCTGCTGCTATTTTTAACATTACAACAAAATTCAGGATGCTTCAATCTGAAGATTCCTGGAGACACTTACTGGCCTTCATGTTTGTAAGTTTATACCAAAATCAAGTCTTTCATCACCAATGTTCTATCAGAGCTTTCTATCAACACTTCAGACTAACTTACTTGAACAATGGCAGGATCTTGTGGCAGAGTATGTTGAGCTTTTGGAGGTTCACAGACAGTGATGTCTTTGATGTCACTTCCTCGAAAAATAATGTATTCATAGATTTCTTCTCTCGGAGGAGCAGGTCTGTCTGTGGGCCGGTCTTCAGTACCAAAGGATCGCACTTTAGCATTAGAAAGATTACTGTCAGTCCAGTGTTACCATTGCAGCATTGCGTTAAGTTATTTATGCAATTAAAAAGTACTGTTGTAATACTTGCCAAAAGTAACAAAAAAAAAGGTTACCTCCAGAACCCTGAATCTCCTATCAAACACATCTCTTCCCTCAAATGCCAACTTTTTGAGCAGCCTGCATAAACAGTTTTGTTTACATCAAGCTGTGAAGGTAAAGACCATAGACCAGCTGGAGTGAAGAATCTATTCCAAAACCAAGGACTTCCCCACAGTGCTATATTATCATATTCCCCTTCTCTCCCCAGCACCTGTCCCACGTAGGCATTCAGCTTGAGACAACTGCCACTGCAACAGACCACAGGAGAGACCCCTGAAGCAGCAGGGTAATAATCTTGGAAGGCTTTAGAGCTCAGATTTGCACCTTTGGTTTCATACATTTATTACACAGATAGAGGTGAAGTTTTATCAATGACAAGAACTTCCTATTAAAATTCTCTCTCTACTCCATGCCACTGGCTTTATGATTAATATTCCACTGACTACAAAGCAAGCTTTTACTGAAACATCTAAAACCTCAGTGCCTACCGAGGCTTTACTGAGTCCCAACTATCAGAACACCTGAGCAGGTACTAACCAGTGACATTACACATTAGAGTGGAAAAAAAGCTGCAACTGACTGCATGGCAGCTACCAGGTAGAAGCAAAAATTAATTTGAGCCATTGAACAGATCAGACTCAGACTTACTGGGTTGTCAGTGCAGGAAAATATGTAGCATAGTTACATCAGACACTGAAAGCTTAAAATGGGCTAGAGAATGAGCATGGTCTACATGCACGAGATTTTTTCAGCCACAAGTTACAGAAGCTCACTGAGTTTACTAGTCTAGTTGTTTTCCATCTTCTTGAAGCTTTGCCAGTTCAGATAGGCACCTGCACATACTGGTTTGATGCATGCTTTCTGGCAATAGAAGAATTCTGTACTGGAGCTGCATCAATTGCTTCTAACAGGTTAGCACAGAAGTACTCAACATCTCTGCCAGGACACACCATGATTCCTGCAGTACCTTTACAAATTACATCCTTAACAGACCTTTCACAAGCACCTGCCATGTCACAATCTGTGGTGATGTGCCAGCCAGCTGCCACTCCCACTGCACAGCTAGAAAGATATAAGCACAGACAGCCCTGTCACATGGATGATAGGGGACGGGGAGGCACCACAGCTTCCCCAGAAAGAGGGCAGCAAAAAGTGGATCCACTCAACCCCAGTGCTGAGCATCCCTGGTACACTATCCTATTACGAGCATTGATGGTTGTAGACAGGGCTACTCATCAAGAGTCCTGTTTGCAGAGGTGAAAAGTTTTATCCAGGTGGATCCTCCCACCAAGCAGCAGTTAGTCCTGCAAGCAGTCTTCACCTCTGTTCCACATGTATGGGAGCTCACAGGGAGCAGCAAGCCAATGCCAAATTTTGTCCCTACCACACTAACGCTGTTTAGCACCTCAGCTTACACCTGCTGGAAGGGAATCTTAACTAATGCAAGGACAAGCCATCAGTCACTTCCTTTGAAAAACCATCTTCCATTGGTTCCTAGGGTATATAACCTCTCCGAGTTATTTTAGCTCTCCAGCTGCTGTTTGATCATATTACAGCTGTAACCTAGTCAACTAGAAGCAGATTATAAACTGAAAGCAATGCTTGTGGCCTTTTAGACATGAACCGTACCACTGATATCCCTGCTCAAGATTAGATTATTACAGCACACAGCTCATGGCAAGACATACTAAAGCTATCCAGGGACTACTGCAGAATCTCACAGCTAGCACAGAAAGCACCACATCTTCTCTGAGCGCTAGGATCAGCCTGTCAGCTTCCACATGGAGAAACACATGACCTGCAAAGCCCAAAGCTGTCCAGGCAGCCTCTCAGTTGGCTGGTCCCAAGGTTTCTAACTGAAAAGGTGGAAAACTATGTCCTTGTTGTAGACAAAATAGCAATGAGTGCATTTGAGAGGGCTCAAGGAGTTGAGCGCGCCTGTCCCTGCATTTGAAGTTTAACGGCTTCTGGCACATCACAAAGCACAGCTTTAAGTTTTTGCGGAGGTCTGAAGGGCTGTCTCCTGTGAAGAGTTACAGTGACTATCGTTTACAGATGAACAGGAAATCAATCCCACACCATGCTGCAGCTAGTGTTTTACAATATAGCTTGTACTCATGTGTAGGGGTCTGTTGAGCTAGACCTCTGAAGGGTCAGGAAGCATAACAAGAATGACTGGATGTCTGGAAAGGAGAGCTTACACAGATTATTTCTTGCTCAAAAACTCTAGTTTCTTCAGACTTCTACAGAAGGGGGAGCAAGTTTCTGGTGTTCACTGCCGACAGGGCAGTAATGGGCTTAAACATCCTTTGTAAAGTTTAGCAACCAACAAGACAACTTTCCTGCAGTGCTTAATTAAGCACATGGAATCTCCTTATCCAATGTTAAGATATTCTGCATGTGTTGAGATTTAACAGGAACCAAATACAAATCAATTTAAGTTAGCCCTGCTTCAAGTAAGAAGCAGAACCAGATTCCTTCCTGAGGTCTCTTTCAACCTACATTTTTCTTTGTATCACTCAGATGATAGAAATCAAGAGAATAGCACTTACATTACATACTGAAGAAGTCACCTGAGCCTTCAACACTGGCATCTAGGACTTAATAATAATTTACTAGCTATCTGGACAACTTCAACTGCATGTCAGTAATTCATGGTTCTTCTGACTCTTCAGAGATCAAGCGTTTCAAACCGCTGTCCCCCCCCAAGCACAGGGTTGATATTGCTGTCACCGACTTTAACATTGTTGCTATGTTCATAATTCTGACACTAATTTTGATATAAAGTCTCTAAATTTAGAAAAACCCTCTGAGCTAAAATGAAAAGCAGGGTTTCTACTGTAAAGTTTATAGAGCAGCACTTTAAGTGGGGAAAAATGTATTCTTCATCTATTGTAACAACTACTTCTTAGGCATTCCAGTTCATCAAAACTGAACACTAAGAGACCAATAAATACAAGAACTGCCAGAAATCTTACGCAGAACATGTACTTTCTCACACCATAAAGCACTTTAATCACATATGCCTTTGAAACACACCACTTAAGCTCTGAAGCAGCAAGTACTATGTGGAAGCCAGAATTATGCGAGAAACCATTTCTACTGCTGCCGGGTAAAGGTGAAGACCTTCCTGCAACCTCTCAGTTACTCCGAGTAAAACACTAAAATAAATACCTCCATTTGTACATTTAAATAAACAGCTACATCCCTAGAACAAAAGTGAATTTGGGAAAACTTGCATTTTTAACTTCAGAATACAGACTAGTAGGTGTCAAATACTCATGTCCAGCATCACATAAACATCATTATAATGAATACTGTGGCACAGGCTGCCTTGAGAACAGTTGAGTATCAGGCAAGTCAGTGTCTCGTGCCAGCAGTTAGTCTTTCAAAACAAAAGATGTTTGGTTTGTGGGCAATCCCGATGGGTTGCTGAAGGCAACCAAGAAGGTGTGAGCTTCCCAGAACAGGGAAGGACAAAACTGAGGCAAAGAAAAAGCTGATGCACGTTAGCTCAGGTACCCAAGCTGAACATTAAAAGCAGTACAGAAATAAGATCTCGTTTGAGAGACTAAACAAGACAGGGCAGGTTTTTTGAGAGTAAATACGGGAGTTCCCAGCACAAGTGACAACTGAATCCAAATGACACCACTTAAGTAGAAGATAAAGATCACTATTTCTACAGGGAATCAAGACCCAGAGCCTTGATGAGCAGCCTGCAAGGTAGGAAGAGCCAGACCCACACGCAGATCCCCCACAGGGCTCTCTACACCAGCTCTCACCCTCCTCACCTGAGCAGAGTCCAGTTATCGATCACGAAAGGAACAAAGACACATCAACAGCAACTCCGTTTTCCCCAGCGCTGGCCTGGGGCCCTGCTCAAGCCAAGCACCGAGATACCGCCGAGCATCCCCGTACAGACAGGAGAGAGGAACCAAACCACCAACGTCGCCCTCCCGGCTCTGACAACAGTAAGAGGAGCCAGCACCGCCGGCAGCTCCTCTTCCTCTTCAGGGCACTGCTAACTTCCCGTGAAAAACCACGGGCCCCGCAGCACCCCGGGCCCTGCCCGCCCCGCCGGCTGGAAGCGCCCTCTGGGAAGGCACGGCAAGCCCCCCGCCACGGCCCGTCCCCGTCCCCGCGTCGCGGAGCGGCCTCCCAAATGCTGACTCACGGAAAGGCAGCAGCGCCGAAGAAGGCACGGGGCTCCAACCCCACCACCCCCCCCTCCCCCCCGGCTCCCCGCAACCCGCCCCGGCCGCCAGCGCGGACGAAGCGCGGGCCCCGCCGCGGCCCCTCAGGGCGGGCGGGCTCCGGCCGCCGCTCGCCCAGGCCGGGCTCATTGTTCCAGGGACGGAGGCGGCGGGCGAGGCGGGCGAGGCGGGCTCCCCGCGTCCCCTCAGCCAAGCGCCGGGCCGCGGCGGCGGAGCCAACCTAGGCCCGTCCGCCCCCCGCCGCCCCGGGAGGGCCCCGCCGCTCCGCCTCACCCTTAGCCAGCGCCACGGTGGAGTTCTCGGTGTCGATGGTGTAGAGGATGCCCTCATAGCGGATCTGCGCCTTGGAGATCAGGCTGATCTTGCTACCGATGTAGGGGGTTCCCGAACTCATGGCGGCGGATGGGCCGCTCCGGGCCGGGCTGAGGGGGAAGGAGGGAAAGAGGAGGCCGCGCGGGTCGCCGCACCGCCGCGCCCGCCCACGCACACTGCGGAGCGGGGAGCCCCGCCGCGCCCGCCTTTTATAGGGCGGAGGGAGACGGGCTGAGGAGGAGGAGGAGGGGGGGGTGTGCAGGGCGGGGGCGTGCTGCGGGCCCGCCGCGCATGCGCCGCCGCTGCTTGCTATTGACCAGACGGGGAGACGGGGTCAGACGCGGAGGGAAAGGGAGGGAGGGAAAAGCCCGGAGCCTGCGTCACGTGACCAGCCCAGGCGAGGGTGCCACGTGCGCTGCGGGCGGGGCGGGGCCAGGCGGGGCGGGGCGGGGCGAGAGAGCTCGCGCCCTTCCCGCGCTAGCACCGCCGCCGCGTTGAGGGGGTGAGGAGAGCGGGTGGCGGGCCCCGCCCGGCGGCGGGTTAACGGCAGGGCCGGGCCGCCTCACTGACAGAGGCGAGCCGTGTGTCACCGCCCGCTCACCCCTGTGGCAGAGATTTTGTCACATAACGCGGGGGGGGGGGGAGATCGCCTACCCCCCCCCTCCGCCCGCACTCCCCGCCGAGCCGGGCTCTGAGGGGAGCTTTTCCCGCCCCGAGGGCCGCCTCACCTCAGCCCGCTCCCCACCAGGCCCCCCTTGGGGTTCTGCAGCAGAGAGGCTGCTCCAAGGCTTCCCGCCGACGCCTGCTGCCTCAAGGCACAGCAGTGCTCTAAGGAGAACAGGAGTGGCTGCCTCCTTCCCTGAGCCCCTTTTCCTCCCTCCGGTGCCGTGGTGGTTGAAGAGCCTGGTTTTGGGCTGGAAGAGCCCTTGGTGCGTGGCGGGGGCTTGCCCTGTGAGGCATACACCGTGCCTTTGTTCAGCAGGCGAGACGGGACGTACCCGGTGCTCTGATGGCGGCAAGTCACATCGTGGCAGAGAGACCACAATACTAGGCCGCAGCTGGAGAATGAATCTTTCAGTGCAGTGTCTCCTGGGATTTCTCTGGCTCCCCAGCCATCTGCGGGTCAATGAGAGACAACCGGTAGCATCTGGCAGACATAGTCACAGGAGGTGAAGTCGCTAACCAACATGAGGGTGGATGGGGATCAGGCAAGGCAGTTACGTTTGGGGCAGCAGGTCAGAGTGCACAAATCTCACTAATTTGTGTGACGCAAATGAATAAGATTCAAAACCAGCAGCTGGAGACAATACAGCGGGAGCCGTTGTCTAAGGGTAAAGAGGTTTGCTGGAGCTGCATGAGCCCATGCCTTGGTTACATGTCTTCCATCAGTGATACAACAGCGACACAGTAGTATGCAGTCCACAGGTTTATCCTCATGTCACGACGACGTGCTTCCTTGTGCACCATGGCTCAGAGAGCTGTTTTCCAAATGCCTCAAGCTGTCCGCCCTGTGACCTTAAGTATTTTATGGTGCTACTCTTCATGCTGTTTATACAGCCTGGAGAGCAGATCTCCCAGTCTGAACAGGGAAGATGCTTTCCTTCTCTCTCTTAGGGACACACATGCGCAGTCCTTCACTTGTTCAATTTTCATCGTTCTAGCATGGAGAGAGCTGCTAAAAAAAAAAAATAAAGTCAGTGATTTCATATATATTAATTGGGCAAACTATTTTTGAATAAGAAAGTCAGCCCTTAAAGTCAATCTTAGATTTTTAGCTCAGCCTTAAGCATAACCTATGCAGAGCAAGAAAAGATTCCATTTTTACTGCAGTAAACACTGCCCTTTAGCAGGCAAATTACTGGTTAGAGACTTCCCTGATGAAAAAACTCATCTAGCTCCCCTGTATGAGGAGTGTCTAGTTTAAGCATGTGGAAAAATTCAAATGGAGAAAAATAGGGCAAGAAATAATAAAATGCTCAGTTTGGGGCAGTCACAAATAATTATTTTGAATGGGAAAAATGATGTCAGTATAGGCAATGCAACCAAAGGTAGAGAAGCAGTACTCCCTCTTTTGGTTTGTATTCTTCAGCTCCACAATATATTTAATTTGATGTTCCTTATTTCCACTCTTAAAATATTTTTTAGAAATGGTAAATGGGCCTCCAGGTTTTTCAGTTCAACTTGTTTTTTCTCTGTGCACACCAAAATGCCACTGATTCATAAGCACCTTTAGTTCCAGTATTTTGTTCTGTATTCAGCAAAAGTATTATGATTGTTTTATCCTCTCACTTCTTTTAAAAAACAGGAAAGAGAAAGGGACAATCACATGTACCAATACAGCAATGTGGATCCTGCAGGAAGACTAATTAAAGTGATGTGGAAAAAGAAGAATACACCAAAGTGGCATGAACTATACACTGGTAAGGAGAGATATGCAAAAACAGAGTTTTAGTTATAATCGTCATGGCCGTAAATCGACCTGCCCCTGGAAGATACTCTTTATTGTAATGAATTTCCTCAGTATCTTTTGTTTGACAGCAGTCAGAGATAACAAGTGATCAGCAAGAAGAAATATGACACCTGACATTTTAAATGCCCTGTTAGTGTTATTTATTCTGCTAAAAAATACAGTTCTTCATCCATTAAGTGTTGAAAGGGGGAACAAAAGAGCATCTTTCACTGTGTAAATTCATGACAAGTGTGCGATCCTGGGCATCCCTCATATGAAGAGGGAATATTTGGCTTCATATGAAGAAGCCAATTGCAGTTCATTGTGGTACTAGGAAAAAACCTAGCAGAGTTGCACCTTGTGACAGCAGCAGACGCAGCTTTCACAGAACAGCATTTTGGACCGCTGGCAACTGTGGTCTCTGGAGACTGGAGGTAGGGTACAGTCAGATAATGTAAGTATGTAGCTAGTTCATTTACAGGAAAACCTATGCTCCCAGAACTAAGGAGATTCCCATGGCAATTGGAATGCAACTAGTGGCATTTGGGATGGTCACCACCGATATATTTAATGACATTTCATAGCAGTTAAAAGAGAAACCTGTGACTTACAGCAACGATGAAAATTTGTGGGGTGTACGATGGTGAGAGAGCACTTACGTGGTGGCTCATGGCCATGTCCATGAACTGACATCTGGCAGAGCTAATGACAGATGGCAGCTGTTTGGAAAGACATCTGTAACAAGCTCCAACTGCTGTAAGAAGTGAGCCAGGCACTGGCTGCTGAAGCATCACCTCTTGCACCTGGGGACAGTGGGATATGTTTGCAGTTGGTGGCAAAGAGGAGGAGAGAAAAGAGACTAGCGTGGAAAACGGAGGAGGTGAAAGTGGAGCAGAGATTTGAATTTGGGTGTGGCAAACAAAGCAAATGCTACAAAGGAAGGGAGAAACATGTGAGCCCTAGAGGAAGAAAAGTTAGAAACACACCGGTAGTTTCAAAGAACAAAGTGGTAGCTGCAGGGGAGGAGGGTAAGATCACCAAGTACAGAACATGATTCTGTAGTGGTGCGGGGAACGGGTAGTAGAAAAGAGCCCAGGAACGAAGGAGGGACTAGAAAAAGATGGAGAAACTGAAAAGATCAGGAAAGATGAGAAGGAAAAAAAATGATCCATCTATGTAAGTGTTTTTATTCTAAATAAAGAAAAGCAGAGAAAAGCAGAGAAAGTAGAATAAAGAAAAAAACATGTAAAGTCAACCGAAGGAAACTAGAATAAAGGGAAGAGCGAGGGAAGGAGAATGGAATAAGGAAATTAAAAGAAAAAATAGAAACATGAATAAGTGGGAAAAAATTGAAAACTTGGTAACTTTTATTTAGAAAATGTGTGCTTCATATAATTGGTTTCTCCATTTCCCACAGTTTAAAAAAAAAGAGATACAATGATGTATGTAGGAAATAGTGCTTCATTACGTTAGTTTGTCTTGCATCTCAGGAAAAGGGGTACCTCTTCTGAAAAAAAATTCCATCAAAACAATAGGTGTTGTTTTCTTTTTTATTCAAGAAATAAATACAGAGATTGTAATACATGTAATGCTGTTCTGTCCTCTCTCCCCTTTCTCTCTTTCTCTTTTCCTCAATTTTGAGTCTGTGCCTCAGACATTTCAATTTTGACATCTTTCATTCCACCCCCACATATCAAATTTAAAGTCAGTTTAACTCCTGGATGTAAGTGAAATATTTTATAAAATGTCATAGTTTTAGGCTTGTGTGGGATTGGCTCTCCTAATT
Source organism: Haliaeetus albicilla (assembly GCF_947461875.1). Taxonomy (NCBI): domain Eukaryota; kingdom Metazoa; phylum Chordata; class Aves; order Accipitriformes; family Accipitridae; genus Haliaeetus; species Haliaeetus albicilla. The sequence goes on from NC_091484.1 coordinate 4,674,740, forward strand.
AGTACCTCAACTGTGTACTTGGTGGAACTGGCATAAATCTGCATTATCGCATTGCATTTCTCAGCAGTCCAAGTGCGTTGCACAGTCAAGACAAAACATATTTTACCAATAAGGATGTGATGGCAGAGAGCTTAAACTTCTCATCCAGACCCACAAAGTTTGTGAGTGCCAAAGCCAGACCACAATTTGGGCATTGCTGTTTATTTCAATGCTCTAACTCTATGAAATACAAATATAAGAGGAGGAAATTTTTGCATGAGTTTGGCTGAAAACAAACTTATTATTTCATACAGATACACAGTCTTTATACAGTAGAGATTAAAAAAGTAGCATTTTGAATTACCTACTAGATTTAAGGGGCTCTTAATCTATAATTTTTAAGCAGCTTTATTATAAATACACTCACATTAAAATAGTATATCTTTAGTTTCTTGTTCCATGTATGCTTTCAATACCACTTTTCATACTGCAGTCGGTTTACTCTTTTCCCTGCTACATCAATAATTTTCTATAGGAAAAGACAGTTCTCTGCTATAATGCAAAATGATGATTTCTTTTTGCATCCGTGAAAATCCAATGGTAAAATTACAAAAACATGCTAGAGAATTTTTCTGTTTGTGTAGCACTTCCATGTGGAAGATTCATATTACCATGTGGGCATTCAAATTACCAGTCTGACTTCTAAACTATTCAGTTTTTTAAGATAGGTTCAATTATCCACTTAAATTTATGGGATAACCCAACAGTGCCATTCTGACCTGCCCAGTCTTTGCTGTTTGTACCTCATAAATCTACAGGGGCCACCTATAAAAGTTGTGTTTGATTACCTGAACCTAAAGAGGTTAGAAGTCATTGGGACACTTCTGATGGAACAGAGTAAGGAGGGAACATACATTTACTTAATTTTTGTAACTGAAATATCTTGGATGTGCATAACATCTTTTATTAGAATGAACACAAACTGCTATTCCACACCTTTTTCACACTCACATCACTACGCTACAGTATCTACTTTACAAGCTGTGAAAATGAGACTAAAAAACCACACAGTACTAGACATAAGACCAAGAACACAACCCAAAATTCTGTCTGCTGTTGCAACTAATTTCATTGTTGAAGCACGGGGGGATGGAGCAGTTAGAGAAGCGCAAATACCTTTTATACTGAGGCTTTCTGAATCACAAATGGCAAGATGAAGTTATCCTGGCTAACTAGGTGGTGATTTATTCATGGATGTGGAAGCTGGAGGTAATTTTAAGATATTCTTTCATGAAGACAGGTAAATGGATAATGTATGTGATACAAAAAAGGTTGATGAAGCTGAAATTTGCAGTTTGGTCACAAAAATTGAAGGATGAAGTCTTACAAGCCAGTCCTAGATTCTAAAAGATGTGTTTAGACATTGATCTCCCATTCAAATGAGTCAGAGGATTCAGACCTAAGTTTAGAAATAATTAGGGCATAGAGATAGTTGTCTATCTAGGACAGTGGGGAGCACTGAACATAGCCTAAAATACAAAGTTCCATTAGTAAAAATCTCTGACTGTTTTGTTTGTTTGTTTGTTTGTTTGTTTGTTTTTTCTGCATAGGCTTCTTTTTCTTGGGTAATGTTGCGCTGAAGTGAACTGCAAGCCTCTGTGAATCCTTCTCACAGATGCACTGATGCAAGGGGATGGGATGAAAGTCAGATTTCATAAAGTTTTTTCAGGCATCAAATCATCAAAAAGGTAGAGTGAAGAGCATGCTGAAAGGCGAATAGGAGATAATAAATGGAGAAAGGAGGCAAAAACTTGGCTTTGAGGGATGAAATGCTGCAGAGGATTAGTCTGCAAATAAAGATTTTGTAGGGCTTTAATGCATAAGGTTTATGCATTAAATGGGAGAATAAGAATCTGTGTATTCAGCTTCATGCCCAACCTTCCAAGAGGCTCAAGAGCTGCAGTGATAACCAATGATCTAAATCCACTTCTAGGCTGAAAAGAGTCCAAGTTACAACTAGACTATCACAACTGACCTACTTGGTACACTTGACAGCAGTCTCAGTGGAGAGACTAAGGAGCAGATGGGAGTACAGCCTGATACATCACTCTGTGGACAGTCTTTTCAGAACAAAATCATATGTTTTGGAGAATACAAGTTGCATTCACTGCATACTTCAGACTCCTGGATGTTGCAGACTAGCAAATTTCATCATTCCCTGTACAGAAATCTATCTTTACTAATTGGGTTTGGCTAAAATTCCAGAAGGCTTGATAGCAGTGTTTCTTTAAGAGCTCCTCCTTCTCTCTCTGTACTTCTTTCTCTGTCTACAAATTATTGAACACATTCAGGCTATCAGTACTGAGCGCTATTTCATTGTCACTGAGGCTTGAATGGCGTTGAACCAAGACCCTGCTGCCCAGTTCTTGCTAGTGCAAATCAAATCATAGGACAACATACATAATTGGGCTGAGAATATAAAGGGAAGAGCTCCTTTATTAGATATTTTAGATCAGAGACCTCATTTGCATTAATTCTCTATAGTGGACTCTGTTCTTGAGCCAAAGAAATGAATCTCTCTCTCCCTACCTGCTTTACAAATGACTAGTAGATTCTGCTTCTTTCTGTTCAGCTAGGTAACATATCATTTTACCTAGACTCGGCAGTATGCTGTTCTTTCCCTGCATAACATCTGCTGAAGTTTTCATAGCTTGAATTGTTCTTGGGCTTGTTTTAAAAGGCATGTTTCAGAAATGTCTCTGAGGATGTCAATTTTTAGTCATTGTTTTATCCGCTAGGGTGTTCTTCTTCATTTATGTTTGTTATTTTACTTTTTAAAATAAGACTAAACAGGCTTTGGAGTTTAAAGTTTAAAGGTTTTAATTCAGGTTTAGGTTAAAGATACCAAGAATGGTAAGGTAATTCATAGCAATAGGATAGTAATTTATTTTTGTATGACAATAAACTGGCATTTAATCGCCTTCACATTTTAGAAGCTAAACTGTAAATTAATTTTCACATAAGACAGCAGTGTTTCTCTGGCTGGTCAGTTCTAATTTGCACTTCTCCTTACTGTTGTGGTATTTGTGTACACACTTTCCACATACACCTGAAAATTCTGACATTCACTGTTCAAAGCCTTCGTGTTATTTGTACTTCATGCCTCATTTCTCTATCACTTGATGTATGACAAGGGTTTTATTTGTTAGTGCACTTTTAAAGCACATTTTTGTTCTGTAAAGTAACCCTAATAACATTTGAGATTGGGCATTTCAATTTTCTCAATTTATATTAACACGCTTAACTTTTTCCAGAGAGCCTTACAGCTTCATCTTGGACTCTGCATTTTACTCAGCAGCATCCTCAGCATTTACTCTGCCCATGACATTACCTATGACAAACTTCTAAAGGCTATCTTGGCTATCTTACAGTTGTTAGTAAGACGTTTTGAAGGCAAAAGGTTTGTGCAATTATAATTCAGAACACAAACTGGTCTGAAAAATCTTAATTGTTGTTGGTGAAGCAGAAAGAACCCCAAGTAGCATTGAGGGTGAGGTTGTGAGTTAGAAAGAAACATATCTTCTTTTATTCTAAACTGAGAGAAATGTGATATTTGCATCTGCAAGAGAATGAACTGGAAGCCCACAGTGACATAGTACTGAATAACTTTTCAAATAACTATCTGAGCTGTAATAGGATAATAATGCACTCTGGTCTTTACAGGGCAAGAATTAGTGATTCAGTCTTTGTGTGATGCAGGTGGCTCACTGCTCCACCCAGGTATAAAAGAGGATGGTGTGGCTCCTGTAGGAGATGATCCTTCTGAATGAAAAAGTTTGAATTTAGAACACCTAAAAGCCATCAAACTGCAAGAGAAGGTTTAAGGCTTCTGTTTCCTGTGAACCTCTTTTCATGACAGGAAAGCTTTAGGAAGGGGGGAACTTAGCCCTGCACAGCCTTTTTTTTCTGAGTCAGTGGAAATGCTGGCAATAGTACAGGGGTAAGAGCTAGCATGTTGTATGATCATACCAACACATGTACTAGTATGCAAGTTTACATAGCTTTTAAAGTCACGAGGATGTTATGTTTGATGGGTTCTTGCTGGGGATGAGGGTGCAGCAGGGATGGCTTCAGGCTGCCAAGTCGTACAATTCTACTTAAATGGTTTCATGTCAAGGAATAGTAATGAATGAGTAAACTTACTGGCCCACTAAACTGTACAGAGGAGCAAAACTAGCTCCCTCTTTTGGTCTGCTGAAAATAATTAGGAGAAACAAGTTTCATAGTTTCATAAAAACAATTTGATTTTTTTACACAAGAACATACAAATTGTCTATTGGTTTCCTAACTAACCATCTTTCCTAAACAAGATGTTTTATTTGTTGCCTGCCATTTTGTCTGGTCATAATGGTTAGTTTACACAGATGGATGGGTTTACTGTCCTAGGTAGAAAACTAAGTAATAGTGATGGCAATGTTGTTATACTTCTGTGGTAATAGCAGAGTATTGCAAGTAACCCCATACAGACAAAATTGACAATAAGGAACAACTTAACATAAAAAACTTGGCCCTCCATCTGGGTGTGTCATTTCCTTTGGGTTGGAAGTTTTCCCCATCTTGTATTTGAGAGAGAAAATATTTGTCTGACTTGCTTGAAAACTTTTACTGGTTTCTTCTGTCAACTGTGGGAACACATCCCATATTTAATTGAGTTATTGGATTTGTTTGGAGTTTCAAAAATGAGCAAAAGCTCATTAAAGGAATAGGGGAAAGTCCTTGAACTCTGTCTCTTATAGTGAGAATATATTTTAGGTAGTGTAAGAAAATAACCTATAGTCTGGAATCATATCCCTAACTATTTTAGACTGCTGGAGAATTCAGAAAAAAACCTTATATAATAGCCTTTCGTGCTGTGTTTTCATTAAGTCTGAGGCAGCTCAATAAAGAAGCTACAGCATGATTTATTTTAATCAGTTATTACAGAGAAGTCATTAGAAAAAAAACTTGGCAAAATCTTGCTTACATACTTTTAGCATTCCAAATCCACAAAACGTTTAGATACAATCTCATTTCATTACAACCAAAACAAACCTCCTTTACTAGATTTCTTTCATTTTTTTCTTTAAATGATGATGTTTTCATACCTATTCTGTCTACACTGGCTTTCCAGTTCAGTGTCTTTTGTGTCTGTTTTCTTTGTAATGTCACTAAGATTAGTCAGGTTGCTGTGAGGAATCCTATCGTCCCATAAAGCTTGGTAAGAGCATTTGGCAGACTATGAACTAGAGATGGATTAAGGAAAATGATTTAGCCATTTTTGTCATCTGAAAATGACTTTCAGAAATGTTTGCACAGATGATTATTATTCTAGTTCAAATCTACAAGAATCTGGATTTTGACTTACGTATTGTACGTACGCTGAAAGTTTTACCAACTTTTCGGCCTGTTAATTTCATTTGACATTTCTTCTTGTTGAGCTAAAAAGTCTATATTCAGGCACACACACAATCCTCTTTTTAAATAGCTCCTCTATTTTAAAAGAGGGGTGCCCTGGGGCTATTGAATGATTTAGATAGGGGCATAGGGACAAAGAATGTGTCCGGCTCTGTTCCTATAACTTACGGTCTCTAGGCATTGTGATAAAACAAATGCCTATCAAATTCCATAGGACAAATGTTTTCATCTACAGCAACTGCTCTTTCATGACTGACGTGGCACTAACTGTACCTGTTCTTAGCACTGACCAAGAACAAACAAGATGAAGATTTATCTTCAGTTCTTTAATTTATTTTTATTTATGTATTTTTGAAGGTGAGTGAGTGGAGGGAAGCATATAAAGAAAGAGGATAACACTGATTGCCATAAGTGATCAATTGCTAAGTGCCCAGTAAAAAGTCTTTTTGATGAGGCAAAAAGGCAATGATCTAAGAATGCCGTATCATGGTGTTGGCTGGAAAAAAATCAAGCAGTCTTCAGTTCTTTAAGGAGTTCCAGTTTTAAGAGTGCATGCTGCTCTGCTCTTGATGCACAGAATGGAGAGTGTAATAGCATCACACCATCTAGGTTCCCATCACCTCTGGCTCTTCGCTTCAACTGATATACAGAAGAGTATTAGAGAGATGAGGAAGCAGTGCACAGCAGCTCATAGAGCATAATCAGAGACAAAAGAACAGTTAGTATATTGACATAGACAAGGAAATTTTCTGTGGCCTTTACATCTCAAGTTAAGTCATCCTAACTATACCTCTTAAGTGTATAGTTGCTGTATGTCATGTATGAAGCTGAACAGAGCTGTAAGCAGAACAGAAGCTACCTTTTGACCATAGCAAGCTACCAAGCTTGTGTCTGGAGGCAACAGACTGATTTGACCATTGTTTTTTAAATTGCTGGGAGGTGGAGAATTGGAATCTAAAAGAGGGGTAAAGGAAGAAGAGCACCAGTGATCTACACTGCTCAAAAAGTAAACAGTGAGGACTGGTGGAGAGAATGTTAGATATTGAATGATGCTGGAAAGCGCAGGGAAGAACTAGAACAGCTCTGAATCAAGAGGGCGCAGAAGAGTCCAGAACTGGAATATCTGTTGTATTAGTATATTGTTTAGGTTGTCTGAGGGTATACTGTTGATAAAACATCCCTGGCAGGGTAATACCTTGCTCACAAAGAATCCCAGAAGAATTGAAGCAGAAACTGCCAAAGTCACCTCTCACTAAAAAGAAATATTTCAAACATATTTTAACAAATCCTGACTGTAAAATGTGCAAATTGGATTTCCAGTAATGAGATCCATCAGTAGGCACATTTTCTCAACATATTCTGTCGGAGTATCACTTGAAAATAGTGATTCAATTTTTCAAAAGTTACTTTAATTTGCTCAGAGAGGAAAGCATTTTCATTTTGCCCAGTCAGTTCTAATAATTTGCTAAATTCAAAATACGTGAAATTATTGAAGCTAGTTGTAGTGACCAGAAGGACCACTAATCTTTTAATAATATTTTTTTTTCCCATGAATCATGTAGACTTGCACAAGAAATTTTTCAGAACAGATAAAACACAAATCTTTGTTGACATGCCTCCTTCTTGTCTCTTCCACAGACATAATTCTGGACATTTGCTAGTAACCTCCATTCAGAAGATATGCTTAAAAAAAATACCTGCTAGCTGCAGGGGTGTGTAGTTGGAAACTTCCATCTTCTTACACAAGTGCTCCTTTTTCTTAGTAAAGTTCCCTAGCTCTTCCCTGACAGATGAGTCTGGATATTGATACTTCCTATCTTGGCAGGCAGTAACAAGCATGATGAGTTAGATTAAGAGCAGTTGGGAAAGAAAAACAGTATTCCACAACTCTTTCATACTGTAAAGCCTTGAAAGCCTTTAAACAATAATCCTTTATCCCACAGTGTATCCTTTGGGCATCTTTTGGGCACAGGATGTTGAGTTGCATGGACTTTGGTATGCCTCAGTACAGCTGTACTTAAATAACTCCCATGTGAACTGCATGTTAACATGTATTAGTGACACAGTCTTCTAACTGTCTCAAAAACTAGAGAAGATTGCCAAGGCAGTTGTGTGCTCAGCTAACTTTTCTTTTTGAAAATCCAGCTCGTAAGTAGTCTAATAGGTATTTTCTACGTATTTCCCAATTAACAACTAGGTATTGTTAAATACCTTGTTTTCAAAAAGAAGATATCCCTTATGCTGTCGCATAATATATTTATTCAATCATATCTCACTATAATTAAATATATTTTATGAAAAGAAGAGTTTGTTTTTCTGCTCCACTTCTGGAGTTCCAGTAACTGTTATGCAGATATAAACACTTAAATAAGCAGGTGGTTTTCCCATACCTCTTCCATTACAGCATTATGCTACGTGTTCTGTCCGGAACACTGAATTGCATGCAGTCAAAGGGTTGGTGCTTTGTAGCTAGCAGAAACAGTCTAGTACATATCAGGATAGACACTGTCCTTAAGTGGAAATGGGAATGTAGGTAGGTATGATTATCGTAAAATAAAGAGGGACTGTACAGCTGCTTTCCAAATCTACTGTTCATCTCTTTATTTTACAATGCAAGGATTAAGACATTTTCCTGGAGCATACCATACTTAATTTTGAATATTAATCCCTTTCTATTAGGAGCATTAGACTTCTTCAGGGATTCACCTAAGGACAGCTGAAGTACATGGGATGATTTTAAGACCAAGACTTTAACAGTATTTTGAGATTTCAAGGAGAAGACAGTGAAGTGCATAAACTGCAAAGAGGCACTGAAGTTGTTTTATTTATCTCCACGTGCATATCTGTGGTAAGACTGCATTTGCCCCTAAATTCAAAGTAAAATACTTAGAACCGGAATATTTTTCCTACAGATTGTCAACATTTGTATCCAGGTGCACATGAAGTCTTGGTGGTTTTGCTGCACACGGTAGTGCAGACTGACACCTGTTTGGAGAAGAATCAGCACATAGACTTTCAAGGTTACCACCTGGGAGCTTCTGCATAGGACTGCATCATCTTCAACCAGGGCTCCATTCCTTTGTCTCCTCCTGGCACACTGTACTTAACTCTTGTACTCAAAAAAAATTGGAAATGGGGTACAAGGCAGAAAGGTGGGGTGGGATACCAGCTACAAGGACAGTGAAGCTTTCTTAATAAAACCAAAACTTGTGTGGATTTTGTCATCTTGTTTGACTGAACTTGTGGCATCAAGGTACTACTGGTAAAAACCCAACTTTCAGCATTTTAAATGATCAGTGGCTGGGTAAGGAGCGGAGAAATGCACAGGAGAAGAGAGCAAAAAATCACCAGTCAAAACTATCGCTATCCGTTTTTCATCTACTTATTGATGGGACTTTAATATTCTGACTGGTCAGTTAAGACTCATAGGAGCTGCGTACAGACAACCAAAAGCGACTCTCCTTCTCGCAAACCATCTGTAGGCTTCTCCGATACATCCCTTATCTCCACAATCCATGTTGCTCTGTCAGATGTTCTAGGCTAACTGCATTTTTAGAAAACAAAGAGAATTGCACTACCACTTGTATCTTGAGGCACAGTCTGTGCCATGATCTACATAGGCTAGTTCTAGGAGAAAAAAAAAAAGTATTTTAAATACTAATGTACTAAAAAGAGCAGGTTAAAGGGACTGACAGTCCTCCACTTTTCCTGTATAGCTCCTGCTTGCTTCTACTCTCTGACACTAGAGAATTCATATGTGCCTGTAGTGTTTGATATCTTTTGATGTAGTTGCCGATGGGTGAAATATGTAGCATTCACTGTATATTCAGTCTGACTATTTCGACACCAACACTGATAATTATCAGTAATCCATTACTAGAATTCTTATGCAAGTTGCTCTTTCATACAATTTAAAACAGAAGGTGAGCAGTACAGCACAGCAGAGCTGGAATCCCAGTCCTGAAAAATGCAGTCTGGAAAGTTACTTCCAATGTCAAACAAGAGGTAGAGAGTATGAAAAGATAAATTATTCAGTAATGAATCCTACACACTTATAATGCACAAGTTGTAATGAATCTCAGTTGCTTTGAGATTGTTGTTTACCTAATACAGTAGATATGCCATATGGTACAGTAAGGAGAGTGTTAGAACAAGGACATGAAGATTTCTAGGTTTTTATTTCTAGTTCTGTATGCAACTGTAAACTACATTCAAGCTGTCCTAGAATGCGAGCAGAAGAATATAGGCTGCTCTGACCCTTCATGCTGACTGCTGCTGCCACTTGATAATTTCATCGATCTCTCATATCACTCCTTCTTCCTCCATCACTCCTTGGGCATCACAGCCCAGCATTGGGCTGTATTCCTGGTTAGATGCCATGAAAGAAAGACTCACAGCCACTCTGAACCTTTGGGCTGTTTTAGCTTAAGTCTAGGTTTTTACCCTTAATAAATCATTTGAGCAGCTGATGTAGATGAACTCTTCCACTGTTTAGGGAACGTGACCAGACTTCTATTCTGGATAGTTCTTTGGTATGTTGCTTATAGAATTTCACCATAGCTAAAACTAGCGATGTGCTCGACTGTGGCAGCAGCAAACTGGTCGGGACTACCCTGCTTGAAGCAGTGTTCCTGCCTTGTAAGAAATGGGCAACATGACCTCCAATGATGTCTGTAAAATCGCAGCCACTTTGCAGCATTGTAATTTGGGCAAAACCTGATAAAATGGAAGTTAAAAGTCACAGAGAAGGACAGGGTGTTTTCTTTCTTTCCCTTGAGTTTTGAACGATGACCGAGAAAAGCTGCAGAGTACAAAATATTTGAAAAGACTAAAAGATTAATGTTAGACTTTTCAGAGGAGCAAGGCAGTCCCTTCTAGCGATGCCACCTGGTGAAGTGATCAGAGCCTTAGGAAAGGCTCAGCTTTGTCATTTTTACTCAGCAGCCAAAGTCTACTGCAGGTAACAGGAGGACATGAGAAACTAGAACAGTAATATCCCTTGCCATAAACCGTGAATTTCTAAGATTTTTGATTTAAAGGTATTTACTCACCCTATTATTCGAGGCCTGTATGTTAACAACAAATGCCTATCAGTATTAATGTTTCCCCTGCAAGCTTTCAGCAAACACCTTCTCCCTTGTAGACACATTTGCATATTTGGGGGCAGGGTAAGGCAAGGGACAGTACTTCAGCACTGTTCGCATCGCTCATGAGGCCAACTAGCGAGGAGAGCAATTTAATTCATGTTACAGTACTACAAGTTAAGTGATCACCACAAATATGTAACGCAGGAAGCGTTGACACCCATGTTTGGGCAGCCCTAAGCAGAGAATTACTTTGTCTCTGACCTATTTAAAGCAACCCTTTCTCGTAGATAACTCACAGCTCTTATTCTTCCAAGCCTCCACCTTCGCAGCCTTCAGTCAGCTCTCATCAGGCCAGTCAACGCTGGGCATCGTCGACCGGGGCATTAGCAGGTGCTGAGTCAATCCCACTGCAACGCAGTTCCAGCCTCTAATTCCACCCATTCCCAATACGTAAGAGCAAAGCTTATTTTATAATAGTGAAATAAGAGGTGCTATTTTAAGCTCGCTACCCCTTAACGCAGGCTACGATTCAGCTTTCAGCTAACATCGCCCCAACAGTTCAGTTTTCCGGCGAAACAGCGCCTGGCAAAAGAGAGCGCTGATTAAAAGGCAGGTCGCATTCTTACTTTAACTGTATTTACTTCCTTTACGATGGTTGCACAACAAGGTCGAAGTGCAGCTCCCTACTGTAAGGCCGGCGCTCAGCAAAGACGCGTCCACCCGCAGCCAGCGCCGGGCCGAGCACCGCCGCACCCCTCCCGACACGGCCGGGGCTCCGACCCGAAGCCCGGCTCCACGGGGACCCGGCGGCAGCCCTCCCCGGCAGGCGCAGGCTGCCCCGGCTCCCGTTTCGCAGCCGCACGGCTCTCCCCCCCAAGGGTTAAGCGGCAGCGGGGGTGTAACGCAGCCTGACACACACGCGGGGATCGTCCCCGCCGCGGCAGGCCCCCCCCCCCGCCTCGCAGCTGCGAGTGGGCCGTTTAAAATTACGATCTCCCTCTCTTTTTTTTTTCCTTTTTTTTTCTCCTTTTCCCCCCTCCCCTCTCCTCTTCCCAGCGCCGAAATCGCAGCCGCCCTCCCTCCTCGGGCGCTCTCTCTCCCGGGGCTCGCCCCGGTCCCCGCCGTGCTGAGTCAGGCTGCTCAGGCCGCGGAGGGGAAGCCTGCGGAGACGGCGCCTGGCACACGGCGGCGGCGGCGCCCGCCCCCGCCGACCGCACCGAAGGGCCGCTACCCGCCGCACCGAGGGGCTGCAGCAGCACCCGCTCCCGGGCGGGCAGCCCGCCTCTGTCAGCGGCGGAGGGAGGCGCGGAGGCCGGGGCGCTCCGCCTCACCCGCTGCCCCCGCCCGGGGCTGGGCTGGGCGTGGGGCCCCGGCCGCCAGCCAGCCCGCCCGCCCGCGGTGGATCAGTTACACGCAGCTGGCACAGGTGTGGGGCGCCCTTCAGACTCGCGCCGGCGGGGGAGACCCGGACGCAGGGAGCAGAGCAGGGAAACATGCAGCCATTTTGGGCCGAGGCAGACAAAGAGCCGCGGCCGGCCGGCGGCCGCCCCCCCGTCTCCCCGCCACCGCTCCGCCGGCCGGCCGGCCTCGCCCGCACCTACGGCCGCGGCGCCGCCGCCCCGCCCCGCACCGCCCGCCCCCTTCGCCCGCCGCCACCGCTCCGCTGCGGAGCCGCTGCCGCCGGACTCCCAACTAAGCGCTCGCAGCCATTTGCCCTGCCTTTTATAGAGGGCCCTCGGCCAATCAGCGGCGGGCGGAATCCCTCTCCGGCCGGTGATGTGAAGCTGGGCGCCCGCGCCTGCGCAGTCGCGGGGGGAGAGCCGAGTGTGTGTGTGTGGGGTGGGGGGAGGGAGGGAGGAGTGAAAGGGGAGGGGGGGGAGGAGGGAGCAGCTCACAGGAACCCTCCAAAAAAAAGATGGCGGCGGGCTCGGATCTGCTGGATGAGGTTTTCCTGAACACGGAGGTGGATGAGAAGGTGGTGAGCGACCTGGTGGGCTCCCTGGAGTCCCAGCTGGCGGCCTCCGGCCACCACCACCAGCACCACAAGGCGCAGGAGCCCCTGAGGGCCGCTGGGGGGCTGCTGGGGAACCATGTTGTGAGCAGCAGCAGTAGCAGCAGCAGCCCTAGCCCTAGCCCTGGAGGAGTAGTAGTAGGAGGCAATGCTAATGCCCAAACAGAGAGCAGCAGCAGCAGCAAGATGGGACTGAGTGCCCCAGAGATCACAAAAGCAGGTAACATGGGCAGGGGTGGGGGGCTCTGAGGGAGAGGGGCCCTCCCCTCCCCCCACTCCCCAGCTCCGGCTGCCTCCTTCCCTCACTGCTTTCCCCCCTTTTCCCTCTCTCCTCCTTCTCGCTGTGGCAGGAGCGGGAGTGCAAAGGGTGGTATCGATCATATGGGGGAGAGCCTCCCCTCATCATGCCCCCTCGGTGTGTATCCGCGCCTCTGCTCCCTCCCCTTTATTTTCCCTCCTCGCTTCTGCTTACGAGAGGGTGTTTTATCATGTGTGGGGGCAGCCTCCCCGCAGAATAAGCCGGCAGTGCCCGTCCGTGACTCTGCCGGTCCCCTCTTCTTTTCCTGCCCTTGTTGCTGGAGTGTAAAAGGGCTCTCTTAATCTCGGGGGCTGAGGGAGGCAGAGCCCACCCCCTTGGTAATGGCTGTGCCTCCCGTGCCGTCTGTGACTGCTCCCCTTCCCTTTCCAGGGGTGGAGGTTATGGGGGGGATTCCCTCTTGATAATGCCGCCTTAGCTGTCTGTGTAAATGCTCCTTCCCCTCCCCCTTCTCTGTTGCTGAAGTGCAAGGGGGTGTTATTAATCATGACACCTATTTCCTGTAGAGGAGGAAGCGAGGGGGGATTTCAAGGGGAGGAAGTCCCTCAAAATGCTTCCCCCCCATATCTGCCTGCCTGGATATTCCTCCCCCCCCCCTCCCTTGTTCCAGGGGCTTGGAGGGGGCATTCAACACCTCTCATTCCTCCTCTGCCCTCAAGGGGGTGTTGTCACAACACCAGGTCCCAGGAAGGGGGGGAATTCAGGCCACAACACCCCACCTTGTACAATGTCTTCTCCCACCCACCCACCCCCCGTAGATACCTGGGAATATTCCCCCCTTCGTGTTGTGAAGGTTGTAGGGGCATAGTGTGAAGGTTGGGACTAAGGGCTCACTATATGGGAATGGAGGGAAGCTGTTATTCAGGGGAATTAAAAAAAATGTCTCCCCAGAATCTCTCTGCAATTCCTCCCCTCCCCCCATTTTTTTTTTCCTTTCTTTCTTGTTGCTGAAGTGTAAGAAGATATTACAGACCTTCTGTTATGATTAATGAAGCTCTTCTAGGAGGATCTCGTTAACCCTTATAACGTGCATCTCGGTGTCTGTCTGTCACTATTCTTTTCCCATTTCTGTCTCCTTAGGGCCAGGACCTGGACTCTGTGTGATTGTACTTGTGATAACGCCAGGCCTCGTCAAGGGGCATGAGGATTATTCAGGACAAGAAGCTACATCATCTTGTCCCTTCTCAAAACCAGCTTTGCTTTTTATTTATTTATTTTTAACTATCTCTGGCTGTGGAAACTTCAGATCCAGAAGAACAAATTCTGTAATAAAGTGGAGGGGTCTTCTGGTAACCTACTCCAGGCCTTGCAGTACTTCTTATCTTGCCAGGCCGATGTTTTTCTTTCACTTTTTCATATTTTGCTGTTGTTGAGCCTCCTGATCTAACTGACTTACTCTGTAGGAGATGAAAGGATTAGAGGGTAACGTGTGCTGGGCGTAGGGAATATGTCTTATTAATGTGTCTTCTGTTGCCTTTTTTCCCTCCTTGCAGTTGCAGTCCTGTTGCTAAATGTGCTGTCAGGCTCTAGAATGGGGAAGAGGTCTAAGATGATCTTTCTCCTCCCTTCCCTTGGTTCATATCAAATCTGTTTTCCCTATTTTGTCTTACCGTAGTGTTGAAAGTAGGGGTGTTACAATTAATATTGAATCTGCCAGTCTTTGGTGGGAAATCAGGGGCTTCAAGATAAAGTCTTCAAAGTCACCTTTGGTTTGTACTCTGTCCCGTTTTCTGGGCTCCAGGCAGGCAGCCTGGGAGATGGAGAAGACTTGGCGATGAGGGAGAACATTCTGTCTTCGCTGGACTTCTCTTCTTGCCCATTCTCTCTGTTTAACCTTGTTGTTGTTTTGCAGGAGCAGGAGGAGTGCAAGGGGGCGTTATTAATCATAACACCAGGTCCCAGACTTCAGCTCTGGATGGAGCCACCACAACGAGCACCAGCACCACCACTGCAGCAGCAGGAGGATCTGAAGTCACTGCTGCTCCAGGGACCCTCAGTCAGGGCAAATCGGTGGTTATCAGCACCATGGCAACTGCCTTGTCCACCAGGAATGGCAAGATTGGGACCACAACAGTGCAAACTTTGAATGGGAGTAATGTGGTGATGAACTCTCACCATACAGGAAGTGCTGCTTTCTCTGGGACTCCTGTTACAGCTAACCCTGCTTCTGCACCTGCTGTGGCCCCTCTCGTTAACAACGGACCTGGATCTGTGGGGAAAGGAAATACTGTTAATGCTGTTTTGCCGTCAGCTTCCAACACTGTCATCCAGACTTCTTTCCTTAATACTGCTGTGTCCTCTGCATCTTCCTCCTCGCCCACAGTTATCTCCTCGCAGCCACCACCAAGCATCGGAACTGGGGCGTCCACGGTAACGCTTGTGAGGCCACCGATACACACAGCAGGACCCACAGTAGCTGCAGCTGGTGCAGCCACTCAAAATGGGAGCAATACTGTGATCAATTCAACCATCAGTGTGGGGAGTTTTCCTGCTGTTGCTACAGCCACTGTGGGATCTGGAGTTTCCCTGCAGACGTCGCTTGTGAACAGCCAGTCTGGTTCCGCTGTGCCAGCAGCTCCCGCCACACAGGTCATCAAATCTGAGTCTCCTAAAACTATAGTCCAGGCAGTATCCCAACAGCAGACGCTGGCCACTGGTGGCCAGCCCAGTACTACAGGGGGTAACATGATTATTGGGCAAACTATGCAAGCTGGGCTCTCCAATGTTGCTCCCAATCCTGGTGGGATACCTCCTGCAGCTCCTGGCACCCCCACAGGAATGGCTAAAGGCACTGCCAATACGGTGGCACAAAGTCTGCCAAGGACTCCAACAGCAACTACGAGTGGAATCAGAGCAACTTTGACTCCTACAGTTTTAGCACCTCGTTTGCCTCAGCCACCTCAGAATCCAACTAACATTCAGAATTTTCAGTTACCACCAGGTAAGTAAAAGGATTGAGGGGTTGTGTTTTGGAAGTGTATTTCTTGCAGGGAGGAAGGGATCCAAATAAGATTTCTTGCTGTTTAATTGTGAATTGTGCAAAAGGCATTACATTTAACAATGAGAATCGTCTGGTTTTGAGTAGTAGCGTAGTAGCACTCCACTACTTGGGATATGATTTTGGGTGACCAAAAAAGTCTTTTCAGCAGTAATCATTTGAAAATAATTCTGCCTGGTATCTTTGTTGCAATGTGAGTGTAGAGGAAGCTGCAAACTGCCAAAGCATGACAATGGAATATTATCAAATGAAATGTTGCTGTTTCATTTTCATGTAAGGCATTTTGACTTTTAAGGCGGTTTGTCAGTAGTTCGTATAACCTTCGTGTGCTGTTCTGTTCCTTCTCTGTCCCTGTGTGCCCCCAGTACCACAGAGCACTCATGAATAGAGAAGCAGCAGATGCAACACAAGACAACTACCTTCTTTTGCTTTAAATACCTTCGAAGTCTGACTTAAAAACTCACAGATTTGAAGCTTATGATCATCTTTTTAGTCACTGGAGTTCTGATACAAAAGGCAGTCTTCCTATGTCCTTACCTCACCCTGTTGTGTCTAGGGTTGCAGCTTTTGTAGTAGCTAGTCTCATGCTTAGTGCTGAGCATCTCTGGACAAGGAATCTAGTCCTGAACTCGGTGAGTAAAAAGCAAGATGAGAAGCATTTCTTTTCTGAGAATTGTTCTGTCCCTCCTTAAATATCCTAGATTTGGAGATTTAAGGTTATATATTTGCTATTATTTTGAACCAGACTTCATTTTTAACTGAAAATACTCGTGTGAACCTACACATAGTTTCCTGTCTTTTTAATAATATGTAGCAATAGCTGTATTCTTAACTGTTCACTGTTTTTGGGGCAGTGTGCAAAGAACAACTAATTAAATTTTGCTACTAGTACTGGATGAGATCAGTAGTGGTTGTGTATCATCTATTTCAGTTGGTCTTAGTAAAAATACATCTGTTGAAGCTCCTAACCGACCTTAAAGCAATGCACCTGTCCCATAAGGTAGATCAGAAACCGTACTGTGTTACTACACACCATCTTTTTGTGTAATATACTATCTATGGTATATGATGCTGTGTAGTTTGATGAAGCCTGTCAAACATCCTGTCTGTCTGAGTTCTAACTGGCATAATTATTCATCTTTTTTTTTTTTTTTGTATAGAAGATTATTCCCTATATGAGTAATTTGAATGACACATGTTGCTAATTTAAAAAATAGCAGTAAAACTCAGCCCTTGAAATCCCAGTGCTTAATTTGAAGCTTGTAAATTGATAGGCTGGAAGAGCCTTATTTATTTATTTATCGCCACAGTGTATCAAAGGATTTTTCAGGTTTACAGTCTATTGCCATGCATACCTACATTTTCACTAATACTGCATTATAAACCTGATTATGGGAAAAATACTACTGTTGAGTCCAGTGGGACCCTTTTTCCAGGTAGCTGATGTTTTCAAACTGCCATAGCATACTGAAATGTGTTACTCTCAGAAGCAGCGTTGCCAGTCCTTAAGCATAATTGGACCATAAATTGCTCCTTTGGAGGTCTCCATAGATCAAAGTAAAACAATATAGGTTCTAAACACTTGAGGTTTTTTATTAAGCACTTTTCTTGTCTGTCCTACACTTTAAAAAAATATTTATAACTTCAAAAGAATAGCATGACTCTTAAAATATACAAATAAGCAAATATACATGACTGAATACATAGAAATTGGAAATTGGGTTCTTGCATGGTAAGACAGACTTAATATTGGAAAGGATTTTTTTTTAGTGGAACAGATTATTTTTTTTTAAATTGCTTTGGTTTACATTTTTATACTTTGCGAAAGTAGCCAACTTTGAAAATGTTTTGCATAAAGCATTTCTTACAGAACACTTAAGAACTGATGAATGTTGAGCTTTTACAAATGCCTCATAGGTGCAAGGGCTAAGAAGTACTGCTGAAAGTCTAGCCACATGCAACTGTTTTAATCTTTAGTAGAGTGCATATACGTTCATAGTGAAAGGAGAATAGATGACTATGCTTTTGAAATTGTATTTCAAATTACAGCATCATAGGCCAGATTTTTAAAGGCACTTTTGGTAGTATGAACCTGCAACTGCAGTGCTTGGGCATCTACTGTATGCATCAAATTTGCATTCACAAGTTCATGTTTTTGAAAGTTAGTAGTGTGTGCTAATAAGAGTTTGTAAGACTTGGTGCTAGAAATAGCTTGAGATCATACACTGCACATGTCACTTTTTACACCAAGATTTACAAACACTTAGGACGAAAATTCTTACGGAAGGTTTGACGAGTAAGCAGCACATGTTTTATAGTTATTTTCTTACTGCGAGTTACCGTTTCTAGCTCTCCAAAATACAGTTACAGTTTCACATATAGGGAAAGCAGAATATAAAATGTCAGTAAGTGTTATTAACCTGGGACTTGAAAATTAGAAACCTTGAAAGGTTTCAAATGTTCTCTTAAAAAGAGCATGTGGAAAATAAGCTCAATCAACGCTCTTTAAAATATATTACTTTTAGAATAATGCTTTGTATTCCATCAAGGCAATTGTGCAACAAACATCGACTGACCAAATTAGAGATGTTTGAAGAGCTAATGGGCCATAGTTGTTGTGACCTTACTTGATTCTGGTATATTGTTTCTCAAAGAAACCGGACTGTTTGGAGGATCTGTGCATTAATAATGGTTTTCCTCTACTGATATCTTTGAGGAAAAAGACTATGGCGCTTAGTCTTTTCTTCAGGAGCCCGTGTTTGGAAATTTGTGGTCCAATTGGACAGATCAGGGTAATGAAGGTCCAAGAATAACCTTATTTATAGCTTCTTAGAAAAGACATGAAAATATTGTCAGATGATTTTCTAGGGGGCAGGAACACGGGTTTCTCTTTATACAATGCTGCTTTAAAGATACAACATCTTTTGAAACTGTGACTGAAAATACATTGTATGACGTTCTTTGTTTCTGAGTACTTCAAGCAATAATGTGAAATGTGTTGTGTACAATAATATGGTAAGAGGTAGGAAAATTGGTGAGTTTAAAGCCTTAAGTCAGTGTTCTGCTGTTACAGATGCTCAGAAAAGTCTGCAGGAAAGTGTAACTGAGATTATGCCCTAAGATTAATCTTTTGCAATGTAAGAGTTCGTAAAGTGTTTAGACGTCATCGCTGACACATGGTAGAATCATCTTGTAAAATGACAACACTTGTGTACTTTAAAACCATTTTTCAAAATACTATCTTTTCCAGCAATGCTATAATTCAATTTCAAAACCAATATCTATGAGCTCATGCTTACTTTAGTAGTATTGTCAACTGGGGGTTCAAAGATTTGGTTTCTGTTCTTGCAGATGCTTTATGTTGTTACTCTCTTCTGCTTTATTTTTATGTACAAGCATCTCATAATAAGCTTTTAAGGTGCCTGCTTAAAGAAGAGAGCAGATTGGAGAGAGTGCTGTAGGTATACAATAAGAACAATATAGAGCTGGTAGGTCCGGACAGTTTTCTTCACTAGCTTAGGTGAAACTGAAATCTAGAAACCTTCACTTCCCCCTGTTCCCCTCTTTTCTTTTACCTGCCAAGTGAATGTTAGTACTTATGAAAATTTGCTAGCTTGATCCTGAAGACTAACTTTCTTTTTTCCTGAATAAACAAGATTCTGTGACACTCAGTCCTGTGTGAAGATAGCAAATAGGATAGGTTGTCTTAATAGTTTATGTAATTTTTTTGCTTCTGCGACCATGACCAGTATTCTCATTACCAGTAATGCGGTTATGTAGCTGTAGTACAACTGCTATCACAGATTTGTTTTCTTTGTATCTAATAATAAAACTTCTTTATTGCTTTCACAAAACGCATTTGGATCTGCCAGTAGCTGATGATAGGGGATGAGAGTAAACTTCTTCATTGCTTTCTTTCTGGAGGGCATCTCATGTGCCATTTCTGTGGTGACTACAGGATGGGCAGTTTCCTGACTGAAACTGATGGGGCTCCTTTAAAAATTGAATGGTCCACAGTTCTGAACAGTACTAATGCAAATGACCTCTGCAGTTGGTTTAAACTCACTGTTGGTGCTTTCTCGAAGTAAAGGGTACCTGGAAGAACATACACATTTGGAGACCCTAGACGATGGACTACATCTATTTGCACATTCAAGATTTTCTTCATGGCCTTAGAGGCTGGAAACTTCACTTGGTGTTAAATAGAAGCTTAAGTTTTGTAGAAACCAATGATTTTTAGCTTGTGTTAGCTATCCGAGAAGGATTCTAACTTAGGCCTTGATTATAGGATGGATTATAGGCTTTAGGATGGGAAAACTGCCTGAACACATACTTAATTTAAAGCATGGGTTCAGGTCCTTTTGACTTGAGCTGTCATACTCTTTGGAGCTGGAGTCACTGAGAAATAACTTCCGCAGGAATAGTTCGGTTTCCTTCAGTAAGGAGTAGGGTGCTAGGCTGTCAGGCAAAAGAGAGTGGATAGAAAAAGGAGAAAGGCAGCAGGCTGAGAAGAATCAGAGAATCTTTCAATTGTAAAACAATTTGTGTTATTTTTTCATACTGAATATGGCATTCTTTGGATTACTTTGTACTTGAAACGTGTACCCCCGAAGTGCCTAAAGTAACTGGGAGTATAAATAGGAAATCCACAGACTTTTGTAATATAAGAAATATAGAAAGGAAGAGAAGAAATACTATGAAGTAGTGGAATGTAGTTGTTTCTATTTCTCACTGACTAGCAAGCGAGTTCAAACATATCCTGATTATAGTTTCCCTGTATGTTGCATGTGCTGCCAATATTATGCCTGTTAACTGTGTTGGCATGGCTCTGTTTTGTTAAAAATAATGTCTGTAATGCACAACGATAATAGGAGCTTCTTAGAGTACTTATAGTATGTTTTACTTTCAAAGCATTTTACAAAACTTAATCCTTGAAACATGCCTGTGTGGTTGGTAAATAAAGTAGTATGCACTCTGCTTTAGAGCTGGGGGAAAGAGCAAGTTAGAAAAGTTCTGACTTGCCGAAGGCCATGAGGGAATCGATATTTTGCCAAGATTAGAGCCTGGGAGTCCCATACTTGGCGCATAAAGTGGTATCTCTCTTTCTGAAAGATAACCGTGGATCTCTTCTGCAGAACTCTTCTGGGTGAGGGGTGGATTTTATGTTCAAATCATGCATCAGCAAAAGGAACATTTTGCTTTATTTGAAATCTGCTACATCAGATCTGCCATATGTCACCAGACTGAAAGTTGTGTTTGTTCTTATTGCAACTTTCATAACTGAGGAATCCTGCATGCTTAGCTTTGTACCCCAAAGACCTTAAGACTCAGAGAGCTGTGCAATAGGATTTTTTTTGTTGTTTTTATTAAAATGAGTGTCATGAGATGTTTTGCACATCTGATAAGGGTGTCTCTTTTAAGTGATGGGATCTAATGAGAATATAATTGTGATTCCATTGAGCTACAAAAGCTATTAACTGTGACTACATTTTCTTCCGTTCTTTTTTGGAAAACACTATTGTTCCCAGCAGCCTTTGGAAGACCATGTATGGATTTGTTTTACATGCCTGTCTACCCTTCAAATTGTGGTCTTTCTGGGTTTTTTGGGTATCACTAGGTTTATGATCAAGGTTGTTGGTCAATGACCAGAAGCGAGCGATTGATTTCTTTTGAGCCGTTTTGCATTCTGCTACTCTAGAAGTTACATGGTGTTTCTATGTTCAGTGAGTTGAATGAGTTTTCCATCTCTGGAAATCTATGTGGGTTACTTGTAAAATGCAGCATCTTGGTTTGAGGACCACAAATTTGGATGCTGCCCAGGACTTGAATCACTTACTGACACAGGATGCTGCAGCAAAGTTAGCAATCTGAGATGAAACTGCAACAGTTTTGGGTACTGATAAGACACAAATTGGTAGGTATCACAAACTCTCTTCAAACGAAATGTTTTGGTGTATGAAAACCTCTTACTATTGTTTGTCTTCTCTGTTTTGTAAATAGAATCCTAAAAAAACATATGAAGTAGTTCAGGAACACAGTTGAAAATACTGATATTAGCCTAACTGGCTTTTAGCAAAGAGAAGATATTGGCTTGTGGAAAGCTTGCTTTCTGGCTTTCTGTTCTCATAAAAACTGTGTGATCAAATACTAAGAATCTGCTTAGTAGGAATTGGACATACAAGTCACTTAACGTGTTAAACATTTTTTTGTTATTATATGCAGTTTTTGTCATAAATACTTGAAATCAACATTTTTACCTGAAAGTATCTACTCTTGTCAGGATTGTTGTCTGTGTTGAAACTTTATGAATGTTTATAACTCCATTTATCTGTCTGAATCTGCTCCTTGAATTTGATGCCATTGCTTGATGTTAAAAAGAAGGCTTTTGCCACTTGGAAGACAGTATTAGCAAGTTTAACCTTTTTATGTTAGGCATATTAGCTCTCATGAAAGAAGATTTAAAGAGGTAGTGGCATGAAAAAAGAATTTTGAAAGTAGTATTTGTCCCAACTGAAGACAATGATAGAGAGGAATTTTAAATTGTACTTAGTAGACAGTTATTTCAGTTGTATTATGAACTGTAAAGCTGTATGTGAAGGAAGGCCAAACTCGAGAGAAGAGTATGTGGTGCTCACAAGTTAAAAGGGCTTTTTCTGTGCACGGCCACAGGGATATTCCTGTGTACAAATGGTTGTGTGATCTGTGACCGTTGCCGAAGTTTCCATGGTGCGCTTCTGGGATCAAAGCCTCAGTACGTCTCTATCCCTTTGACAGGTTGCACACAGTTGTTTTACAGAGACAGTGGCTGCAGGGATATTCAGGCTTTGTTCTTGTGTTGTTGCAAGTTGTTAATGCATTAACTTGAATTTGGTTTTAAACTAATTAAGGTCTTGCCTAAATGCAAGGAATTGTAGTGTATTTATACTGATACATGTTTCCTGAAAGTTGTAAAACCTCTCTTGTCTGGATACAGTTTTTGCTGTATCAGCTGTCTTGCATACTGCTTCCTCATAAGAGCAGGAAAATAGCTTATACAATAAGCATCTCTTACAATGCTATGGTTTTGTCCACACTGGAGATTGTACCACTAAATTGTCGTGGCAAAGTGGTGCCATTTCCAGCTCAAATGTTGAGAGAAGCATAAAAACTGTACGCAGACCAGGCTGTAATTAAACAGGTGTAAAGACTGTGTGATCACTCATATTTCGTATTAGATGACGCTTTTTTTGATTGAGACCATGAACACATGAATAGAGCAAATTTTTTTTTTTTTAACCTTTTAGGACAGTTTTACCTCAGCTTAATCTGGAAAATTTTACCCTGATTCTATTCTGTGGTAATTTCCTTCCAGAAATGCTGGTTGTCTTCTGGAGGTACAGGTGTCTCAAGGAACTGAAAGCCAAGTTTTTACCACAGAGCCTCCTGTCTTGGAGTAATTTTCTTCAGGTGTCTTTAGCATAATATTTAATATAAACTGAAATAATTGTCCTTGAGGCCTTAGTTATGCCTTTAACTAAGGGTTTTTTAAATATAGAGTACTTTTTGGTGAGAACAAAACCTTGATTATCATCACTATATAATGGTGTAGATTATCAATAATCAAGAAAGAGGTGACAATCATAAGGAATTGATACAACCGCGTTTCTGCAGTGAAATCTGTATAGGCAGAGTTCAGCACCTCAGTAGAGCTGTCTTAAGGCATTGTACAAATGTAGATAATCTTTGGCTCTGTAACTGTTGTCAGGCTAGAAATAACATTTGAAAAAGATGAGTTTCTGTACTTGTATTACCAGTGATCAGAAAGTTATACTTTGAGCATAAAAGGCTGATTCTCAGCAAAGTGCATAAATAGGTTATAAATCCTTTTACCCAGGGACAGTCCTTTTACTGTGTATTTGTACAGGATTTAGTGCAAGATTCGACTCAGTTGCCAAGGTCTTTTTGTGGGATTTGGAAAAGTATATTGATAAAAATTAACTTCTTGTCAGTGTAGAACTCTGTTTATAAATTTGAACTGTAGATTATGAACACCATGTATCTTTTAATTTTGATGCTTTTTTCCTTAAAATGCATTACTAAAATATTTTTTTCAGTGATGTGTGGTAACCAGTGCCTAGACAACTAGTAACATAAAACTTGCATCAGTATGTTATATTATTTTACATGGCTAGCATGACTATTGTAAGATTTGTATTGAATCAAGTAAGTCTCTCTAGTAAAAATGGTGTAATTTATCATTATAACTTGATTAATATATGCTTCTGAGAGTAGCTGAACTGTTAAAGGCCATCACAGTACTTTTGTACAGAATAAAGCACATACTGGATAGACTCTGTACAGACAACCAGTATAGATTCATTTGAAAAATGTGTGCTCTAGATACCGGAGTATAAACAAAACTAAGCAGTGAGGTGTGGTGCCATACTCTAGTCTTTATTAAATGGTTTGAGGGGGTAGCAAGGCTGTAGTAAGCTGTCTTCACACCTTCCTTTGGTTTATTAACCAAATATTTCTGTAAGGGAGGGTTAGATTTAATGCTTCTCTCAGAATGTAGTAACATCAGGTGCATTCAGTGTAAGTAGTGGTGTGGCAAGTGGGACCAGTTGTACTCATATGAGTCAGAAGTACCAACTCCAAGGAGTAGCACTGAGGAATTGCAGCACCTGTGGCAAAAGAGTCAATGTAGGTGACCAGAAAAGTGTTTGCTGAGGGATCAGTGGAGGAGGTCGGAAGAAGAGATCTGGAGCAGGAAGGCTGAGAGTGGCTAAACTGTGCAGAATTTTATAGAAAAGCATGAGGAGCTCGTAGTTTTTAATAAACATACATGCCGTCATGTTTGCAGTTAGTGTTAAGGGTAGATTGGAAGAAGAGACAAGTGTTGGTGCCATGAACTTCAACCTCTTATTTCCTTTCATTCTTCCTTTTTTCCAGTGTATCATTTGATTTTCTTTTCTTCCTCCCTCTCCTCCATGGGGGAGGGGGAGAGAAGGCACTAATTATTTATAAGTGTTAGTCATACCCAGTCATTAAGCTTAGTCATTACTCAGGACTGTGCATTTGATGGTTAGTAAAAATCAAAACGAGACTTGATTTTGTTTAAAAGCTTTGTGAATGCAAGCTTACAGGTGTGAAAATACTTTTATTTCTGTGTTCAGACTAACTGAAAAAGCAGTGCTATTTAATAAATGTTGCTATCAGCCAAATGACATGTAATATCATGTCCACGTTGATAGTTTGTGTTTGAACTCACAGGTATAGTGTTTGGCATATTCTCAAAGCAGAATAACTTCTGTATTGGCAGTGAGAGAGTCATAAAATCGCAGGCTGTTTCTGCAGAGGAGGATTTGAAGAGAACGTTTCCACTGAGGCTGCCCTGGGTAGCTGTCAGTCGGTGGAATTGTCTAACGTCGGGTCTCCGCAGCTCCAGGTGAAAAGGTGGCATCAGCAAAGGGTGTTGTCACTGCTGAAATTACAAAGGCTGTATGCCTAGAGTAGGGCATTCACAGTGGGGAGAAGTTAAAGAAATGCGTTTTTTATGGGGTTTCATGTACTTAGTTGTTTTAGGGTGTTGCTTTTTCAAGGAAGATAATGTGGATTTAATGCATTGCTCTTCGTTAAGTATTTGTGTGCAGACTGTGGTAAATGCAAAGTAGCTTGCCCATTTCATCAGGTGCTTGAACAGCACTAATGTTGATATACCTTGGTATAGACAAACTGCTTGCCAGAAATGAAGACTAGTTGATTTTTAAAATCTGTTTAGAATAACAGATCAGAAGAATTAGTGACATTTTATTTTGTGTCTGTCTTTCTCAAACTGCATTGTTGTTTGATGTAAGTATATTGAAATTAGTGGCAGAGCTAAATCCGAATAATTTTGAGATCAATAATTAAAGTAATTTGTTTAGCTCTTGATAGTGTTTTTCTTAGTTCTTTTTGCATCAGACTAAGGACAGATTTGGGTGATGATTGGGTTGCAGTTTGACAGAGCACTCTGGTGTTTTGGCTTTGTATGCTTGACTAGAAAGGAACGTTAACATGCTTTCAGGGAATATAGCTTTCCAGAAAAGTCAAAATAGTTCAAATCACATTGGTGTTGAATTGTTTGTCAATTGTTGCTGTATAAAATGACATATTTCCCAGAACACTTCTTGCGCACCTTTTCAAATGAGCAGGTAAGATTTTTTTCCATATGGGATCACTGTAAATACAGTGGCTTTTTGGCACTCCAGCATGACATTATTTCTTTAACTATATTCTTAAGACTTGTGAATCAGTAGTTTACAAATGCTTCTCTTCTTCACTTTTTAGACAGTACAGTTGAGCTCTGTAGTTTGAAACTGAATTCTTGCATAGTAAAAGTAAGCAAAAGCTTTTACTATGAAGTTGAGTTTCTTTTGTCTTTTGACTCTTTAGAAAGAAAAAACAAAAACAATTTTTCATAATGTGAACTTGTGTACTTGGTCTGTACAAAATACATTTCCTCTGCACTGCAGTCAGGATTCTTGATGATTTTTGAGAATGTACCTTTCATCTATGTTGGCAATAATAGTAAATCAGCTGTTCAAGAATTAGTATTTCACAGACCATAACGGTTAGTTATGATCTGGGATCTGTGTGTGCAGATTAGGCATGTGGGGAGAGTGATGATAGGCAAATGAAGTGGAGTGCTGTAGTAGCTAATGCTGTACCAGAACTTAGAGACATTTTATCTGGGTAAAATTTGACTTTATTCCAGAGTGACAGGAGTTAAAAAGTGAAAGGAGTGATGTGCTTTTGATGTAGGTCTGTAGAAAGTTCTTCTCCAAAACTCTGTGCCATGCCAGTCTTCACTATGGTGTAATGTTTAGTGCCTGTCAGGAGACACTGCAAGTGTTTTGTGTTAGAGATGCTCTGAAGCAACACCTGACAGCCACGTTTTTTCATGCCAAGTTGTAGCTCACCTTAAGCACAACAGGTGCTGAACGTTTAACAGGTACCTTTAAGATGTGTTCGGCATAGTGTACACTGTGTGCTCTCAATACAGTTGTGTGCAAAACCTCAGCATTCGTTGCTTTAGGGTACCCATTACTCTGAAATGAGATGTGAGGGAATCTGGTACAGTATCTCAGGTTGCTCCAGTGTGCTGGACAGCTCTATTACCGCCTGGCAGTTTTATGGTCTGTAGACCTGCAACTCAGCAGGGAACCTTTCTACTACTAACTCATGTTCGTACAGGCTGACTTCATCCATGCCAGTGCAGTGCAAGCATTTCTAGAGCAGGTGAAGCCACAGATGGTCATGGGTTCATTTTCAGCAAGCTGGTTTTGTATCTGTACTATGTAGACTTCTCCATAAGCACTATGGTTATCCTTGTGGAGCTAAGATGCCTTTATAGAAGTCACAAACCAACCACATTTGTTCGTGAAACTCAAGAGCCTGGATCGCTGACGGTATCAAAGACTTTGGCAAGAAAGTTCAAGTAAGTTTTTTTCTGGATTTTTTGTGCAGTGCAGATCACCTGAGGTTCTAAGCACCTAAACTAATTGCATCTAATGTGGTGGTGCACATCTCTCATCAGGTACAAAGTAGTGTGTCTTCAATAATATCTAATCCACAGCTATGTTGCCATTTAAAGTTCTGTGCTATTCATCTTGATTTGTAATCACTGTTTCTCATGACTTGGTATAGAGATTGTCCTTCATGACCTGCTACATGTCTGCTGGTTTATTACAGATGCTCTTCTTTGACATATGTAAATAATTCTAAATCTGCTAAAAGTTGTCTTGTGTTAGGGAAGATTCCCTTAATTACCCAGATTTTCATGGAGTTGCAGTGGACTAGTAGACTTCGATAGGTTCTCCCCTCTTTTCCTGGCCCTTCATTCCTATAGAGTGAGAACTTTTCCAGGTGGGTCAGTTATCATAAGAGGAGGCATGGTGGATTGTTGGACAGCGTTGATGTTGGTACCAGGTTATCATTTCCTTTTCTGCAGTAAGGGACCCTATTGTATATCACTTCTGCTGAAAGTTCTTCCTGTAGTTTATATAGGCAGCTATCCTGTTCTCCAGCTGTCTGTCCAGTATTATTATAGCTTTTTTGTATTGGGAAAGTCTTAGAAACTTTGTCCTTTATGAAGGTTTTATCATTCCAAGGTCTCCGTATAGCCTGGTCCAATCATCTACAGATCATTGTCTCATCCCCTTTGCTTTATATGGTTTTTGTGGTGGGTATGATATCAACTTGCATAACCTTACACACACTTGCTTTCCTTTTTGTTGCAACAGAATCTCTTCTGACAATACAGAAGGGATACTATTATAAAGCTTTCTTCTGCTAATATGGCACAGCCTGCTTATGATTACTGTCAGATTTTTTTGCCATGTCAAATGTTTGCAGCATCTTGCCACAAATGAGTATGTGCTTGAGAGCTTAAGGCACAAACTGCTTTGATGTTAAGATAACCTCTTAGTGAACTTCCCTTGCAAATCTAGTTAGGATTTGAAGATTTGTCAGATGTCAGTGGACTTTATGATCAATAACCCTCATTTCTAGGGATGTTTGTAAGGACTTTGATTTCCTACACCAGAAGCATCAATCCTCTAGTTATTCTTTTACGCTTGGACATTCTTTCTGAACATCAGTATGTGTGTGTATTGAAGGTGATTCTTTGCTGTCTAACAGTTCTCCCTGACCCTAACTGTTTTTTCTATGGAAATAAAGTTCAGTTACTTTTTTACTTTAAGGAGAGAATTTTCTCATGAGACTGGAAAAGGGTATTCTCCATGCAATTTCAAGATCATACATACATTAATTCTTCTGTCATAAACTTATTGAAAGTCTAGGTTTCTTAGTAATGGTTCTGAATTGATCTGAATTAGACAATGAACTACATTGTGGGTAATGAGCAGAATTGGTAAGCTTGAACCTTCTGTTCTTCTGTTCAGTATCTGCATCAGAAAGAGAGATGTTGTCACTTGTGATCTGATAGGATACTTTCTAGGTTTTAGATTTCACTGATACACAAGAGTTTCATTCTTGCATGCTGGTATGCCCAGTGACGAGCATGATACTCCTGTTAGGTGCTTGCTAACTGTAGATGAAGTCTTTCAGTATGTCACCTGGTGTATGAATCTGAGTCCCTGAGAAATGGAGCATTTATTCTGAGAGAGGGTGACACCTGGATATGTTGCTGTTGGAGTGGCTACCTGCTAGGTATGGTTATCAGAGGTGACAATTTGCTGGACTGTGTATTTCCTCAGAACAGTAATCTGAAGATGCCTGCTGTATCTGCAGAAAGTTTTAACTCTGTCATTGAGAAGTCCAGCTCCTATAAATATTACTAAACTAGGTTTACCAGCAAAAACTGGTAACAAAACAGGAAACTGTTTTCGTTTGGGTTTTTTGGATGTAGAAGTTCTCTGGCAAGAAAGCTGTATGTCTCAGGAGTTACACAAATAATCAGTGGTCTGCAAAGGCTACAAAATATTTTCTTATTCTTCTTCCTTTATTATTCTGATAATTATTTTTCTGTAGTCTTTGCTAAGGCAAGCCATGTTTCAAAGAAAGAAGGTAGAGGAAGATGTTAGAAAAAAAGCCTGGTTTGTGTTTTTCTGACTTGTCATATGTCTGGAACTCTTCACTTTTTATTCCAGTGCAAGATTTTACAAATTTTATTATTTAAAAAAACCTCAACCAACAAACAAACAAAAAAACCCCAAAGTAGAACACTTAGTATATGGAAATGCCATTAGCAAATGGAAATACAAATAGCAAGAGGCAAAGACGACACAGTGTAGAATCATGCAGCTGCTTCATATAATAATGAACTTTTCCATCCAAACGCTCTTGAAAACAGGAGAGATCTGGAAAGGTCTCCATAACAAGAATACATGAGATGACCATTGTACTAGTCAGGAGCACAAGTCTTTTTGGTGTAAGGAGCAATCCAATTCAATTTTGTTAATCCTTCATTTGGAGCCGTGATTAATTGTTTAATTCAAACTAAAATATGAGCCTCTTTCAGGATTCTCTTAAGCCTCTAACTTCTAACAAAAATGGTAATTAATTTTAATTTTAATTAGTTTTTTAATGAGAGACTTGGAAAGAATGCTTGAATGTTTGCATTTTTAATAGTGAATGTGATTTTAGAGTACATGTGATCAGACTTTCTAGGAAAAAGAAAGCAGAGAGATTTAAAATGGTCAAGTTTTATTGACACCTTTTCCGAATTGAACATTTCCAATGATCTTTATTAGCTGCTTGGTCTCAAATAGCAATTCATCCGTTTGTGGGACAAAAAAATGGATGGTAGACTTGAAATGGAAAGATATTTTTCATCCTTACTTTAAATATGTTGCTGAATTTAATTAGAGAAATGAGATACCTTGGTACAATTCTAGCTGTCTTCTAGTACCTGGTAGTCATTTCTGATCTGGTTCATACAGCATTGGCACCCTTATGCATTAGAGTTTGAGGTTATGATATTTATCTGTATTTATATACTTAAAATATAAGTTTTGGAATGTAAGAGAAAGAAATGTTAGGGTGTTTTGTGTGTGGGGGTTTTTTTGGGTTTGTTTTTTTTTTTCAGCTGAGAGATGGTTAATGTATCTGTGGAGAGAGGGGGCTGTTACAGTCCTACATTGACTTTGTTTAGAAGCAGGAAATAAATGGTACTTTCTTTTTAATTCTTAATCAAGTTAGCTCCAATGAGCTTTCTGAAATTCACTGAAAATCCACTTAATGCCAGCTTGGGTATAGTTTTGGGTTAGTGAGTTTCTTTTTTAGCTAATTGGGTTGGAAAAGAGTCTGTAGTTGGGCTGGGGGGAGAGAAACTGAGAGAGCAGCTCTATCTCCCTTTTTAAAGAACTCTTAGCAAGGCTGGAGAGGTGTTAAGTATTCAGTCAAAAATTACTTGCCTGCACACTGTATTACTAGTGAATTTCTGCACGGAAATTTCGGTAACAAAGTTCATTACTATCTGAATTTTTACACCTTCTCTGAAATCACCCATATACTAACAAGGTATAATTTCAAGCAGGTAAAATGTATTATATCATCATACCATGATTAAAGTTTATGCAAGACTAGTCTGATGTTTGTAATGTTTGATTGTCTTTATGTTTTTGTATAGCCCATTAAGTATGCACAGCAATTTATCTATTAATGGTAGACCCTAACTTAAAGACATGTTAGAAACTGTATAAATTGAAAATAACTGTGTATCAAATATGAGTGCAGTGTAAAAGAACTATTTAAATAGGGACAGATACGAATGTAGCTTTGTATGAATTACTTTTTTATTATGACTTAAATACTTAAGGGAAGGTTCAGACTTCCATAGTTAGAAATCTAGCAGGATAGTGCTTAGAGTCAGGGTTTGAATTCCAAATGATTGTTTCGTCTGTCTGCTGCCAGAAATTGAACTTTCTTGATATGTTTTCTAAAGCTCACATTAATACGCTTTTCAACTGTCTATTTCGGCAGTTGTGCTATGTTAATGTGTAGGCATGTTCTAATTTTGCATGTAGCTCAGGGAGACTATTTCGTTGTTCAGACATTGTGCTTGCTCTTCAGGGGTAGTCAACCTTCATTTTGTGGTTATTTCCCTCCTTTTCTCTCTTCTCTCATTCATGTTTTGGGGAGCAAACCAATGAGCTGACAGTACTGGTGTCCCGAGGGGTGGTTGTGCTGTTGCAGGATACTGATGCGTAGCATAGACCTGTTCTTGAGCCTGATGTGTGTATTGAGCTGGAGGCTGGAACAGGTAGCTTAGAGCTGTGTGCTGGTACCCGATGCTATAAAGGTTCCCATATGCAGGTCTGCTGCTTTGGGTTGGCACTTTCAAATAACCTTAGTCACTTTTGCACTGAGAGAGAAGTTTAAAAAACACTACACCACCCCCCCCCCCCCCCCCCCCATCCCAAACCTCACACTAGAGTTAGTATCTCTTATGTTGCTTCTGGAAGGAAAAAATATGTAACTCCTTGAAGAATTTGGATGGTATGCTAGCCCTAGAATATCCTAGGGAACCCCCACAATGGTGAGTTTTAAGAAAAAAGTTTCTTATGTGATGTCAATATAATTCTGTGACATTTAAGGGCTTCTGAAAGCACAGGCATGTATAGTTGCATTGGGCCTTTTCAGTTGCTAGAAACTAAATGGTAATCAACAAGCCTTAATATTTGACATTGACTTGAAAATAGCTCCTCTAATCAGACTTCCACTGTACTAATGTTTTCAGTTATAATAATATTGAAGATTTCCACTGATTCAGTGTTTAGCTTCTTCAGCTAATTATTATGAGAGATGACAAAAATGGGCAACATGAGTTCATTTCCCAAGATCTTATGTTTGCACATTGGAAGAGGGTGCCAAGTTCTGTTTGTGCAGGAATTAGCTTGATGTAGTAGCAGGTCACTCTCTAGTTTTTAAAATATTGAATTTCTCTGTTTTTTTGTTAGTAGCCCCCTCCCTGTAGCATGAGGCTAATGGTGAGAAAGTAGTAGTGATGGTTCCAATGAGCAGCTGACAGGATCAAGCTCTGTATTCACTTGTGAGGTTTTTAAATTTCTTGTAAGCTGTGGTGGTGGTGTATGGCTTTGTTGTTTTAATGAAAATGCTTCTCCCTACATAAGTTACAGGAGAAAAGACCTTACTTTTTGGGATGGCTTGGAAAATGTTTTTTTGGACAGCTAAACTAAGAGTATTTATTTCTACAGTCTGCAAGATTATAAGTCGTCCCCCGTCCCACCCCCCCCCCCCACCTTTCCTACAGAAAAGCAGTTTGAGAATATTTGTTTCTAGGTGTAACTCTTGTCCATAGCATGTTGCGGTCCCACCTTAACACTTCTAAATAAGTCGCAGTGGAAAGTCACCTTTTTGATGTAAACTAGTTTAATGTCTCTGTGTGACTCTGCTTCATTAAAAGAGAGTTAATGCAGAGAACGTAAGGATAAAATTAGGGGCAAATCAACTAATATAATCTGTTTTTTCTTTTGAACTCATTTTTGTAGAAATCGGTATATGGATTTTTTGCAGTTTAACACTAATTTTCAAACAGTCCAAGAAAACTGTTTAAGGCGTTGTCTATAAACGTTTCAGCACTTCATCTGAATAGAAAAGCAAACAAAAGCTTGATTCTTTTGAAGTAGTCATGCTCTGAGATGGCATAGACCAGATCTCCAGATATTGTTGGGGAACATGTATAGACTTTTTATTCATAGAACAACACTTAAGAAAACGTTCTGATTTCAGTAGTGCCTCTTGATTTTCATGGTGAAGTTTCCTCCTGTAGTTTGTTGCTCAGAAAGGCTAACTAATTTTGAGTGCCCCGTATGTTTCCTTAGGTGGCTTTTTCAGAGCTGATGAGGTCCTGAGGCTCTCGTAGACTGACTGAGGCATGCTGAATGAATGAGCTCTTGGAAAAGAGTTCATGTTGTCCAGATCCTGTTTGTGCCTTCAAGAAAGACAATCATCTGAAAATCTGCCTGTTAAAATCTGGTTCCCTATAGCTACCCTGTGGGGTTAAGTCTATTGATCTGAGTGACTGAGCAGGGAATGACTGCCTCATTTCCCTCTCCATTTTATTTTTCTTTTGGGGTGTAACATGGCACAATGCAGTCTGTTGCGGATGCACATGAGAAAGATTATGATTTTATAGCCACTTTCATTACTAAATTTGTTATGGGAAATTAATTTAGAACTTAGACAATTGTGTTCCTGTTGATGGTGAAGCCTATGTTTGATTCCCCCCCCCCCCCCCCTTAAAGAAAAACTAACAGGAATCTTGTCTAATGGCAAGATTTTATTTTATTTGCAGTGTTTCGTAAAACAAATTTCTTAGTAAAGAGCAGGCAGGATTTTTACATGATTGCTAATTTTAACCTCTAGTCACATGAAATTTTTTGGTTAGGGCGAATACGACTCATTGTTCTGATGCGCTCCATACCAAGCATTTTGGTAGAGAAAGAGTATTTCTGTAATTAAGCTATTCTGTACAAAATATGATAATGTAGCTGGATATTTTGCTTTATTCTAAACCACTTTTGTTAGCTCTGTAGTCCTTCAACAGTACGTTAATTCTGTATGTATCCAACTTGGATAAAAAAACTGAAAAAATATGTTCTTTCATATTTGAAAAGGATGTATGTTTCTTGACTAATTTCTTTTTTAACAGGCATGGTCCTTGTGCGTAGTGAGAATGGGCAGTTGCTGATGATCCCTCAACAAGCCTTGGCACAGATGCAAGCACAGGCACATGCCCAGTCTCAGCCTCAAAATACTATGACTCCTCGTCCTGCTACACCTACCAGTGCTCCTCCAGTGCAGATATCAACAGTGCAGGTTAGTTCAGTAATTTGTAGTGTTAAAAACTGTAATATTTTTTCCCTGTGAAGAATACAGCAGGAAGTAAGGTATGATGTTAGTGATTTGAAGAAACCATTGATCAAACTGGTGCTATACAGGCTTTTCCACATGGCGTAGGCATTGCGTTTTGTTCCTAATTCTGTTACAGTTTGGCTGTTACTCATCAAAAATATTTTTACCTAGCTGAATGGCATTAAGTTTAAAACTGATATAAAGAAGACCATTCAAGACCATATATGGTTAACACGAGAACTCTTTTCCCCAAAGAATCATTATTCTTTATAAAACCAAAAGAAAAAAGTGGATATGTATACTGAGATCATCACAGTTGCATTAAGTTAAGACTAAAAATCCTTCTCACAGTTTTATAGTGGTCCAGATGCATTCCTTTGTATCTGTAATAATGGCAACTATCCAGAGACAAAATACCAGATAATGTAGATACTATTTAAATGTAGGAACTAATGTGTTTGTTTTTTTTTCCTCTTCCCCAGGCTCCAGGAACGCCTATTATTGCACGACAGGTGACACCAACTACTATTATCAAGCAAGTGTCTCAGGCTCAAACAACAGTGCAACCCACAACAACGCTACAGCGTCCTCCTGTTGTGCAAGTGAGTTTGTAGAAAAGAAATGTATACATGAGATATATCAGTTGTTAAGATTAGCTGAAAACCTGCTTGAGACTGTCAGAAACACAGGAAATGTGATTGCTAAGTGCCTGGAAGAAATATCTTCTGGATTATCCTTTCTAAAACATTTGCAGATCTCAATTTACTCTATATTTTGGATGTATATGTATAAATTTTAATATGCGTATTATTGTTACTTCATATTATACCTATATGCATGTATATTTAAACATACCCTGTTATTAATTTGTATAATCTCAGAACTGACTAAAATAAAATACCTTTATGCTTTCTGCCTCAAGAAAGTGACACCAGTTCCCTTCAGATTTGGAACTGTGATGTTATTCCTGTGATGGATCTGTAGTCCTCTGAATTCTGCAGCAAAATTTACAATTACAAAAAAGACTGCCCTGGTAGCCTTCTCTTCCACAAGCCTTCTTTCTCCCTCTTTCACGAGGCTCTGCTTTGGCCTATATACTTAGGGAGATTCTGATAACTCAAGGATAAATAGTGGTGTCTTAGTATGTGGGCTCTCTTCTAATAGCCTGGCCTGTATTAATGATAGGCTTTCTTGTAGATTTTTTTTTTTTTTTTTGAGGGTTGATGGTGTGAGTTTAAAACACAGTGCAAAAGTGTGAAATTCTCCACATGGCTTCCAGGCAACAGTGATACAATATGATTGCTGTCGCCTAATCTGTTTCATTGTGCTTTCTTCATCCTTTGAGTAGGCAGGATTAGAGAGTTTTAATTTAAAACATGCAGGTTTTGCTATGCATCCAGTTAACCTTTTTCCCCTCAGAGAGCCTTTGCCTATGCCAGTGATCTTTCCAGATCTAAGAATTAATTTACCTAACTGAGTCTCCTTAATTTGCACTGCTGTTATACTGGACAAGAAGAATCATTCCATCTGCATATTTTTTGCTGTAATGAGCATACCGTGGACTTCATTTATCCTGATTTCAAAAAAATGAGACAAATTGAATCCTTGTCTCCTTTTCTGTCTCCCCAAATACCAATGAAAGTTAGCTTTGGCAGCACTGGAGTCTCTTTTCTTGTGCATCTTTATATAAAGAACAAGTTTACAAATGATTTGTTAAAATTCTGAGAGCTAGCTTTAGCTTGGTAAGAATTACTGTCTCTTTGATTGGGTTGTTGTTAGTAATTAGATTGTGTTGGGGAAGTCCATGAATGAACTGTGTATGTGAAAAGTTCTTGCTTACAATGTTGATTCTTTAAAGGTGGTATTCCTACTTTAAATTACCAACTTGTCTACAAAACTGGAGAAATGTTTTATCCCATTGTTTATCAAAAAGAGCTAGATAAGACCTGAGCTTTTGTGTCTGTTGTGCCTTTTTAGAAATTCCTCCCTCTGAAAGTGGCATTTAAGGGAACAGGCAAAAAAACCCTATTGCATTCACAGAAATTTAGTACTCATTTTAATTGTGTTTTGAAACCATAGTGTATGAGGTTATGTTTATGGTATTATTTTGCCATTTTTTTCGGTAACCCAAAAGCGTGTGATTCTTAATCAACTTTTAGGATTTCAGTTTTGAATGTGTAGTGTTTTGTGCCATCTGGTGGCTCTTTCTTTCCACTGCAACAGTAGTAACTTCTTTTTATAGTAGCTGTGAAAGGTGTTCTACTGTCCTGTGGCTCAGTTTCTGTTTGATGGTTCAGGAAAACAGGTTTTGGTACATTCCAAGTAAAATAATCTTATGTTTGTATTCTCTGCAGCCTCAGATTGTTCTGGGTGGTACTGCACAAACAACTACGTTGGGGACAGCAACAGCTGTACAAACTGGAACTCCTCAGAGAACAGTGCAAGGAACAACGGCAACCTCCACTGCTGCCACAGTAAGATACTGAGTGCATTTAGAACCTTTTTTTTGTTCATTCACATATACATGTGTGCATGTACGTACATACACGTTCATAAACACGTATCGGAGTGAGAGTAGTAAAGATGCAGTTCTGTGAATTATAGGTAAACTTTTAATAGAACCATATAATTTATAAAGTGTGAACACAGTTCGCTTGAATTTTGACAGCTGTCGACATATTAATTTTGATTTCTGTAACAGTTTTAAAGCACTCCTTTTTTTAAAGCATACTAGCTGTATCTTATAGAAAAGTGAATTGTTCAGCACTGCAGAGTAGGATCAGTATGAGAAGGGATAAAAAGCTGGCACTGACTCATTCAAGATGCATGTTTCCAGGACTGCAAAACAGGGAGAATCTGTGCCCTATGCTATGTACTGGGAAGGAGGAGCTTTGCTATTTGTTGTCCTGCTAAAATGCATATTTTCCCATAGCAATGTGCCATTCTTAAAATACTTGGTGTTTTCTAACTTCATTAAGAATCGTAATTTATTAAATTTTGATAACAATGTACAATACATATGTATATATGAAGCAAAATAATAATTTCCATCTGATTGTGTCTTAAGCAGTGAGGGACGTGAATCTATAAATAATGTTACATAGTGATGAACTAGAGAAGGACTATATTTTTCAGAGTATACGCTCAGATCATGTATTAAAAAGAGTTTATCTTCCCTTTTCTGTTTCCTTTCTACCCTTCCTCCTGCTGTAACAGGAAACTATGGAAAATGTGAAGAAATGCAAAAACTTTCTGTCCACATTAATAAAACTGGCATCATCTGGAAAACAGTCTTCAGAGACTGCAGCTAACGTGAAAGAATTGGTACAGAACCTGCTGGTAAGAAAAGTTCATTAAAAGCTGTAAGAAACAGTATCTGGACAAATGTAGACTCAAAAGTGAGGGTTTGGGGGGGGTTGAGAGGAAGGAGATTATAAAATCTGAGATAAATCAAATTGAAACTTTGCTTCTTATGAATTAAAATACATGCATAAATTTTCCTTTAAACTTGTAAATGAGACATTAGTGCTCATATTCATGCATGAGAATGTGAGTTAAATTGAAGTGAGAGTAATGTAAATGGTGACTCTTCAAATTCTACATTTTTTATTGATAAAACAGTGAATAAAAATATGAATTATGTACTTGAGGGAAGACACTACAGCTAGTGCAATAGCTGAGTGTAGGAAATCACAATTTTTTGCAAAAAGAAGTAATATTATCTGAAGCTAATGTAAAAGCTTGACATACTTAGTATTTATAGAATGAGTACTAGTATTGCTTAGCCTAGTTGTTAGCAACCTTTAAGTTAAGGTAGAGCTGTGTATTCCAGTTGTTATCACGTGATAACCAGTGGTTGTCCCAAGACCAAAATTCAAAGTGTATCTTCCCATAAGGGATAAACATTTAGTTTTGTGAGAGACATCTGCCTTTTGAGCATATGGTGGGCACAACTTTTAGTTATTTGAAATGGAGGAACTATAGTACCTTTGGAAAAGAGAACACCAGAGATGGGGCTGCCTGGCTGTTCTGAGCAATTGATAGTTGACTGATTGCAGGTCACATGAAGTATTCCTGTAGGTTCCACCTGGCCCTTTAATCTATAGATAGGACATTCCTGTAATGGTGAGAACAACTGAAGATGTTTCTTAAAATTGACTGAAAGACAGGATGAAGAAAAGAGAAGATGGCACTGTAGGTCTTAGTAGTTGAAATTTGTAGTAAAATTAGATACTACCATAAAGCTATTGACAACTAAACAGTGATGGATGATAAACCCACTTATTTTCAATAAATTGTTAAGTCTTAAATTTTTTTTTGGTGTTGAGTATGTGTAAAAGTTAATTTCTACAAGTTCATTCATTTGGATTTTCTGTTTTGAAGGATGGAAAAATCGAAGCAGAAGACTTTACCAGTAGGCTGTACAGAGAACTTAATTCTTCACCTCAACCTTACCTTGTGCCTTTCCTGAAGGTAACTTGTGTTTGCTAGTCCTTACATATTTCTGTGCTTATATATCAGCAGCAATGAAAACAAGCACATCTTTTACCAGTATAGATGGAATTCCAAAATGGTGTAAATGGAAATTTTAAATGGTGCCTGGTTGGACTTTTGCTCCCTTAAAAAATATTTCTGCCTCTTGGTTCCAAGAGTTTGCTGGTATGAATCATTGTCACAGTCAATAATGTAATTTCTACCATAGTGTCACATCATAGCTCTTTTGAGAAATCTGAAAAGTTTTCTTTCTATGACTTACAAGCAGTTTCTTTCCATAGCACCAAACCTATGAATTGATTTATTGTCCTCTTTTTAGTCTTGGAAAGAAAACAAAGGATTGAATGATACAGAAAACTGTACCTCCTGGACAAACTCATACTCTTTTGCCTGTGCTGTATACCTGTTTGTGTGGATAAACAGGAAATGTATCACGTCTCAATAATAAATCCCATTTGTCATAAATTTTATAGTAATTGGACAGATCTCAAAATAATGTTTATTCCAAAACATTTACCATCTGAAAATTGGAAAAAATACAACAGCACTGTATGGTAAGAGTATAAGTCTCCTTGACTAATATATGAATAAGGGATGTTCAGCCTTGAGCTGTTCATGAGGACAAAAATTGTTACCACAAGAAAACTACTAATGTAAAAATCTGGTAAAAAACTGTGGTCTCTGAGCTATTCTGAAATCTTCACTGGCGTTCCAGTAGGTCTTTTAAGCCATCACATGCTATAGCTTGGTATATACGTAGGAATACAACTGAGGAAGGCAGCATGGGTTTGGATTGTTAAATACATACCAGGGGTTTCACATAGGCTTGCATAGTCTAGATGCCCATGATACCAAGCTTCCACACCTAAAGGTACTGTCACTCTGTCTAGCTTTAAATATGAAGTAGCATGGTATTCCTGTGAGCATGGCTGTCATGTTTTTTCAGGTGCACTTAGGACTGATACAATGGACTGAAATGAAATGCATTGCTTTTTACAATTAATATTTTCTTGTGTGATCTAGGATTAAAATACTCAAGCAAATTCTTTTCTCTCCTCTTTTCAGAGGAGTTTACCTGCCTTGAGACAGTTAACACCAGATTCAGCAGCTTTCATTCAACAAAGTCAACAGCAGCAGCCAACAACACAAGCAACGATAGCAACGATTCCATCTGCAGCGGTGCTTCTAAGCTCCTCTGTTCAGCGCACAGCAGGGAAGGCAACTGCAACTGTAACGAGTACTCTCCAACAACCTGTAATCAGCCTAACTCAGCCTACACAAGTTGGTGTTAGTAAACAAGGGCAGTCTACACCACTGGTATGTAAGCTGAAGTGCATCATCTGTTATTGCACAGGGGGTTTTTTTGATAATAGTAACTTTTCTTCTTAAACTGGTGGTTAAGCTCAATCAGAGATCTTTGACCTCTTTAGAGAAACTAGCTACTAAGAAAAATAAGTCTAATTTAAAATCCATTTTTCCTTAAAGTACTATATTATTTACTCTTTCAGCATGGAATATTGGCAGATTGTCTCAATCACTGCATATCCATGAGAGTGCAGTGTTCTTGGAGGATCTTTCGTTTCATAAGTCTAACAACAGATTACCCCAAAAGAGGAGAAAGACTAACTTTCTCAGGCCTTGGACGTAAACCAAAGAAGAGCAGTATAATGTGCAGCACCTTTTTTCCTCTTCTCATAGCAAAGCAGTGTCTGAGTGCAAGCTTTTTCTAGGATGTGTATTAATTAAAATACATTATTAAATTACTAGGGGTTTTTTGCTACTTAGTACTTCAGCATTCCCTGTAGAATGTTCATCGTTCATCTAAGCTGCTCTGTCCATAAATTTTCATATAAAATGGAGAGATCTCTTCTGTCAATCCACAAATATTTTTCATTTACCTTGAGAGAAAAACTAGTGATTATATTGGTCTTACTGCCTTTATAACCTAGGTATTATAGAAAGAGGTTAGGAACCTAGGGAAGGAATAAAAACTGAACATTGACTAATTAGTGCTGGATTTACAAGAAAATAGCTTGGCCTTTAACTAAAATAAGTATATAAAATAGTGGCAAGAGGAGCAAAAGAAAGACTTGTCGAGTTACAGAAATGAAGCTTGCAAAACAGGCAGAGTTGGTAGATTTCTTTATACTAGTTTGAAAGTAAGTTTCTGAAAACTAGTTGAGGCCAGAAGACAAGTTTGCATAAATGGCTTTGGTAGCATTGCCACGCAACCCTACTTTTATGAGTTAATGTTCAGAAGCAGTATAGCTACAGTTGCCTGAGACTCAGTCTAACCTAACAATCCAATAGTACAAAGCTGCAAGGCTGTAGCTTATGCTGATTCTGGATGAAAACAGCATATGTAGAATCAGCTGGATTATCTTTATCATGTCTCTACTATTTTTAATTCTAGAGTTTGTTCAGGCAGATCCAGTTTGTCTCTGTATCTCTAAAGTAGAAGCCTTATGTAGAAAGTTTTAACTGGCCCTTTGTGATTATAGATGTTTGTTGGGTTTTTGTTGGTTTTTTTTTTTCTTTTTTAATAGAAATAGGTTACTGATTTATTTTCTGTATCGCAGAAAGTGGAATATTAGTTTTTCCTGTAAGGTATAATTTATCTAAAGAAACTTTTAAATACCTTAACATGTGCTGAACAGATGTGTTATGATCACAACTTACAAGTTGATTGTTAGGGTTTGTTCTTCCCACCTGATTCTTAGCCTTAGTTATTTCTTGGATTGTTTAGAGTTGTTTTTTTGTTATTATTTTCAGGTTATCCAACAGTCTCAAAAAGCAGGGGCATTGATAAGGCCTCCACAGGTAACGTTGACACAGACACCAATGGTAGCATTGCGGCAACCACATAGTCGTATTATGCTCACTACTCCTCAAATTCAACTGAATCAACTTCAGACAGGTAAGAGGTCAAGATACTTGGTATATGCCATATTTGATAGCGTTAACTGGAGTCTGGTTTATGAATGTCAGTTCTTAAGTGCCCTCTAGCTGTATGATGGCTGTTGTACTATTGCTAAAATCTTCAGTGCATGGTGCCATAGTGGCTGGGGATACACATATGTCAGGGCAGCGTTTACAGTCAGAGAAACTGTTTGGGTACTGGAATTGTGTGGAAAGTCCTGTTTTAGATGGGTGAAATGCTGACAGAAACTACTGAAGTAAAGTTTTTGCACCAGACCTATTGCCATTACTACCCATGACTGGCTTGTAAATCTGAACTGTGATACAAATTTGATGGAGTACAAATCTTGTCTTTCTTCTTGCAGTACCTGTGGTAAAACCAGCAGTATTACCTGGAAACAAAGCTATTGCCACTGTTTCGACACAAGTAGCCGCTGCTCAGAAGAATAAACTGAAGGAACCTGGGGGAGGCTCTTTTAGGTGAGGAACTGTATACTTATTTGCTGCCTGGGCAGCCTGCTGAACTCAGTGGGAATCTGTCTACATACTGCAGTGGTGCTGAATCAGGCTGGGTAAACTTGCAAGAACTAGAGGTGGATTTTCTGTGGGCAGACTATTATTAAAGACTAACAAACAGCTGTGGACCTAGTTGTGCCAGACTGGTTTTAGCATTTAGCTGGCACTAAGGGTAATTACCAAACCTCACAAACAAACAGAATTCATTCCTTCATTCTTCTCAACTCTGTTCAGGTTATTCAGATGTACAGCCTATCTTACAGTGATGAGTGGAGTTTATTATTGTTTTGTGGTAGTGCTGTGTCTGGTCTCTTGTTTCTCAAGGCGTTGAAGCATCACATAAGAAAGGATCTTGGGAAAATGGTTAGGAAGTACAAAACTGCGAAAATACTTTTAGTGCTCTTTGGAATCAAATTATGTTAGTTTCATTTTATCATATAATAAAAGCAAATAAAATGCAAAAATGAAATAAAGTATTCAGGTTTACTGTGGAATTCGTTATATGCAGCTGTGATATTGTAGCAGTGTGTGCAGATAAGCACTAAATGTTATGATTATAATGAGTTTTCCTTTCTTAAGGGATGATGATGACATTAATGATGTTGCATCAATGGCTGGAGTCAACCTGTCAGAAGAAAGTGCTCGGATATTGGCAACAAACTCTGAGCTAGTGGGCACATTAACAAGGTCCTGTAAAGACGAAACCTTTCTTTTCCCGGCACCTTTACAAAGAAGGATATTAGAAATAGGTATGTTGATTTTTCTTGAACTTTAATAAACAAATTTCACCAGTCTTGGGTTTAATTGAAGACATTTTCCATAGAAATCGTTTTGAATGGTGTAAAGTTGACAGAGTTGTTACCTTTTGTATATTCTGATGCTTGTCGGCAAGCATTCAGCTTATGAAGGTAGAATAGTGTTAAGGGACTGATAAGGCGTAACAAAAATAATTACATTTGTTTTTTAAAAAATAAATCCAGAAACACTTTTATCATATTTACTTACTAGTTTAGAATTGATGGTGGAACAAAAAGCATTCTTCAATAATTTCTTATACTGTAGTATGCAGCATTTATTAATAAATTTTAAGTGTCCTTGTTTCGGGCTGGGATAGAGTTAATTTTCTTTCTAGTAGCTGGTATAGTGTTATGTTTTGGATTTGATGTGGAAATAATGTTTGTAAGACACTGATAAAATGTTTTCAGTTGTTGCTGGGTGGTGTTTATGCTAGGTCAGGGATTTTTCAGCTTCTCATGCTCAGCCAGCAAGAAGGCTGGAGGGGCACAAGAAGTTGGGAGGGGACACAGCCAGGACAGCTGACCCAAACTGGTGAAAGGAATATTCCATACCATGTGATGTCATGCCCAGTATATAAACTGGGGGGTGTTGGCCAGGGCAGGGTGGATCGCTGCTTGGGAACTAACTAGGTGTCAGCTGGCGAGGGGTGAGCAATTGCATTGTGTGTCACTTGTTTTGTATATTCCAATTCTTTTGTTTTTATTATTGTCATTTTATTATTATTATCATTATTACTCTCTTCCTTTCTGTCCTATAAAACTGTCTTTATCTCAACCCACAAGTTTTAGGAATCCTCCCCCCCCTGCCCCCCCCCCCCCCCCCCCCCCGATTCTCTCCCCCATCCCACTGGGTGGGGGAAATGAGCAAGTGGCTGTGTGGTGCTTAGTTGCTGGCTGGGGTTAAACTATGACATTAAGCTAATGTAAATTTTCATATGTGTACCATTTCCTGTTTAATGCTTGTCTGAGAAATACCTGAACGCCTCATTTTTCAAACAACATTTAAATTTCCATGACTGAGATTAGCCACATGTTTAGCTGTATTGTAAAATCATTTTTAACAAGTGACTTCTGTCCTGATCATAGGCAAAAAACATGGAATAACAGAAATCCATCCTGACGTAGTTAGCTATGTATCACATGCGACACAACAAAGACTACAAAACCTCGTGGAAAAATTATCAGAGACTGCTCAACAAAGGAATATTTCTTACAAGGTAACTGTATTTAATTGCACAAATAAAATGGCAAATTAGCACAAATTCAGCAGGCTATCATGTTGGCTTTAATGCATGAGTTCAGGTGTTCTTCATTCTGTGAAGTTGGGTTGTTCTCTTCGACTGATTCATCTTACATTAAGATATTAATACACATGGATGACTAGAACTCTTCAGCTTGCATA
The DNA here is from genome assembly GCF_947461875.1 of Haliaeetus albicilla. Taxonomy (NCBI): domain Eukaryota; kingdom Metazoa; phylum Chordata; class Aves; order Accipitriformes; family Accipitridae; genus Haliaeetus; species Haliaeetus albicilla. The sequence continues at coordinate 4,719,073 of NC_091484.1, forward strand.
TACAAAATGTTTTTAAAACAAATGCAGAGAAACTGTGTCCTCCCCTTTATTTATTATGTCAAATGTTTAGAGTTGATGAGTGATTGTACAGTCAGATAGGCAGATAAAAGCACTGCTTTGAATTCTCAAGAGACTGCTATCTGACAGATGTGTGCTCTTAATAGAGGCAATTGCCTAAACAGCATTTAGAAAAACCACGCACCTCTGTGAAATACGTTTGTGAGGTTAAAGCTGTGACGATATTAATTTAGAAGTCAAAATCTGATGATTCACGGAATAGAACAAAATGCTTTTAAGAATTCTAGCTGGTTTGACTGGTGTAAATATACACTTGCTATTTGTTTGAAAAGGACAAAGTGAACATTTGAGCTTTAAATGTATATGTTCTACAGTACAAGCTAACAGCTTTGTTTTTAAGAAATGTAATGAGAAACATATTTGCTGTGTTTTCAGGATGATGAAAGATACGAACAAGCAAGTGACGTTCGGGCACAGCTCAAGTTCTTTGAACAACTTGATCAAATAGAAAAGCAGCGTAAAGATGAACAAGAAAGGGAAATTTTAATGCGTGCAGCAAAGGCAAGTGCTTGGATTTCACTCACGTTTGCTAAGTGTCATTTGCAGAGTTTCTTTTCATTCTAAAGCACTTGCAATGAAGGGGAAGACTAATCTTCAAAGATGGAGCTTGATGAATATGTTCTTTAGCTAGAGCTCTGTTCTGCTTTTCATGGTGAAAGCATGTGAGAGAGCTTCTTTGCCAGCCTCATTGCATGTTCCCAGATTAAAGTAGGTCTTAAAACTTAGTTTTTGCACTTTGCATTGTGAAAAAGATGAATTTAATAGCCTGGTGGTACTCTTCAATGGAATAGAGAGGTTACAGGTATTTTAGAGACTAGAAATAGAATTCAGAAAGATTCTTACAAGTTAGAGAAATTAAATAAATAGGAAGCAGTTGATGTAAGCACAAATCTAAGCAATAGACTTTGTGGTTTTCCTCAGGGACCCGAATATAGGATGAATATGACTAACTAGGCAGGAGCAGTCTCAAAGTAATTCACAAAACAACCTAAGGTTTCTGTTGCGTTTGTGATCTGGTATGAGTTGATAATGTCAAAATCCAACTTTCGTAGTGCAGTGTTTGCACATAGGTTGTCAACTAACACTTCCATTTCAGTTGATTCCTGTTAAACCTGAGCTGGAATACTCTATCAAGTTTTTTGACCCTATGCCAAGTAGACTTCAGAAGGAAAGCAATTTAAAGGTCTAGGAAATGTAACCTATGAAGTAAGGTTAGAGAGTAAATCCATTTACTTCAGGAAGGGAAAAGACTGGGGTGAGGCATAGGTCTTCATGACTGTGTTTTGCATATTCTTATAATTCCCTGTGTTTGCTGCACCTAAAGTGCAGCAGGGAAGACATAGGTTAATCATTAGGAGAAGCTTAATATTTTAAGGGTACTTGAGCATTGAATTAAAATAATTTATGTTGTTGGTGGTCTAAAGAATGTATGGGATTAACAACAGTCAAGATTTGTTTGAAGATAGTTAATCTTTCCTTATGGGAGATTGTGGATGAAAATCTGTCTTGAAGTTCTTCCTGTTTTCTGTTTGTTGACTTTTTAGAAAAACCAAGAAACTAAGAGAATTCATATATGTAGCACAAAAAATGAATTGGCAGATGTGTATTAGACAACAAAGTTTGCTAAATTACACATTCTCTTACTTCTGGTGAGGCTGCACCTCGAATACTGGGTTCAATTTTGGGCGCCTCACTACAAGACAGACATTGAGGTGCTGGAGCACGTCCAAAGAAGAGCAATGAAGCTGGTGAAGGGTCTGGAGCGGCTGAGGGAACTGGGATTGTTCAGTCTGGAGAAAAGGAGGCTGAGGGGAGACCTTAATCGCTCTCTGCAACTGCCTGAAAGGAGGTTGTAGTGAGGTGGGGGTCAGGCTCTTTAACCAAGTAACAAGCAGCAGGATGAGAGGGAACAGCCTCAAGTTGTGTTAGAGGAGGTTTAGATTGGATATTAGGAAAAGTTTCTTCACCGAAAGGGTTGTCAAGCATTGGAACAGGCTGCCCTGGGAAGTGGTTGAGTCACCATCCCTGGAGGTATTTAAAAGACACGTAGATGTGATGCTTAGGGACACACTTCAGTGGTGGACTTGACACTTAGGTTAACAGTTGGACTCGATGATCTTAAAGGTCTTTTCCAACCTGAATGATTCTATGATTCTAAAAGTATGATACATACAAGTAATGGTAGGTGCCTAAGTGAAATGGGCAATCGCTAATGTAAATGGTCTGTTGGTCAGTTAGCTGCAGTTTGTTCAAACGGGAGTCTGACTTGTATGTGTAAGTGTAGCGGAAAGATGTGTTCTTAGTAAGTGCGTAGTTACACAGCAAGGGGAGGAAATTTTCCAAAAAGTACAGGTCTGATTCCTTTTTTCATATGCAAAGTGTCTGTATTTCAATTCACAGATCTGTGTAATTTGTGTCTTATAATGCTTTCGTTTAAGGCATAAATGCTTAGCTCTTCCTTGGCTATTTTTAACAAAGCTGAAAAAGGGGATGCTTTTTCAAAAATAGATACCTGAAACTAAGAAATAGAAAACTGCTTTTAATTTCTAAAAATTATTTTCCCCGTTGCCTTCTCTGGGAGTGATAGGTATTCTCCACTTCCTGCTGAAGTTTAAGAAGAACTTTCAGATGCTATGTAAAACTTGTAATCTTTAACTGCTTTTGTAATCGAATTAATTTTTCTTTCTTTTTCTCCAACCATGCCATGTTCATCCTTTATCAACATAGTCTCGATCTCGACAAGAAGATCCGGAACAGCTTAGGTTGAAACAGAAGGCCAAGGAGGTAAGTGTTCACCTTAACATGAACTTTTATTTTGGAAATCAAAAGAACAATAATTAACTGTACTTGTTTTGGCAAATGCAGATGCAGCAACAAGAGCTAGCACAGATGAGACAGAGGGATGCCAACTTGACTGCATTAGCTGCAATCGGTCCCAGAAAGAAAAGGAAAATAGATTCACCGGGATCTGGATCAGGGACAGAGGTACAGTGTGATTGTAATGTTTGGTTTTGCTGCGTCAGTCTCTGTAAAAACCTTTCTGTTCAGAGCTTTTTTCCCTAGTTTGTGGAAGCTTTCTGAGTGGCAGAAGTGTATTTTGTATTCGGATAATTTGCTTGCTCCAAGATTAGGATCAATTTTTAGCATCTGTGTAGTGGCATAAGGAATAAAATTTGAGTTGTCATTCCCTGATTTGTGGAACTGGAGGAATGTTAGAAAAGCCATCTCTGTTCTCTCAAGTCTCTGCTTTTTTGGACCCCCACAGTTTTGGGAAGAGACTGTTGTGGTTGTAGCCAGCCTAACTAAATAAGAGTGCAGAGTAATGCTGCTGAGGTGGGTGCAGTGGTAGAATTGAATCACTGCTAAATTTGACAGCAGGAGCTTCAGGTTATAGGAACTTGCCTGATTTTCTTTCTTCACCTGTTGGTTGGCCTTAGTTTTAGTATCTCTACAGCAGATCAGTTTGACCAATTCCATCTGATTATGATGTTCTTGCATATCCTTTATATATTCTGCTGTTTGATGTGGCCTTTTAAAAGTTTCTCTGCAGACTAGTATCAGTATGCTCAGTATCTGATTAGTTTAATGTTAATTTAAATTCAGGTAGATTGGTAGATTTATCTGCTGTATTTCTAAACAAGTTAATAAACATGAAATGGTACAAAATTGCTTTCTACATGGAAGACATTCAATGTGGGATTTCTCTAGTGTTTAAAAAGAACAAAATCTTCTTGAAACTTGTCATTGACAGGGCCAAAAGCTCTCATAATTTGAGGATTTTTCCCTGAGAGTTCTGTGTCTGATAGCAAGTGACAGGGTAGTAATAATTTAATAATTCTGTTTATTACTCCCTGAGCATTCCAAATTTTCAGTGCTAAAGCATTTATACTGTAGAAAAGCCTCTTGTTTCAAAATAATTCACCTTGTTTTATACTGAATTGCTAGAAGCCATAATTTACACATGCTTGATATAAAATGTTAGAGAAAAAAATCTGAATACTAGTAAATATTATTTTTATTTAGAAAAAAAAATCAAGCCTCTTGAGCATCTTTTAAAGTAATTTTCAGTTTTGAAATTTACTAAAATGCCTGTTACTGATAGTAAGACTTTTTTTATATAAGTTAACAAATTACTGTATTAAAGGTTTATAAATGTAGTTTAAAATTATAAAAACTGCAGAATGTGGCACTTTTACAAAGATGTGTATATAAATGAAGTTGTCTCCAAGGAATACGCTGAAGTATCTCATGCAGCGTTAATGTTGGCATTGCTTACTTATGCATGCTCAACTATGCAACGTTAATGCCTGTTAATGTCACTTAGGTTATGGAATGTATTTTACATCTACTGTGAACACTTGTTTGTATTTCATCTAAATCTGACTAATTTAGTTATCCTAGATTAATCACTTACTGGTTAACCAATTAACTACAGGTTCCCTGGAAATCTAATCTTTTTGTCTGTTTAATTAAGAACCAGCTGCTTTTGATCTGATAGACTCACAGCTGTGCTTTTGCTGCTGTGTCACTTGACATTTTTAAATTGAGCTCCACTTGTCACCATTTGTATGCAGTTTGTAGTTAAGGCATATTACAAGAAGTGTGGAAAATAAGGTTTGTCATTACTTAGACACAGATTTGTAAATGTAAGCTTTTGATGTCTAGGAATGCTGCATCTTAATTACATGTAAAATCACTTCTAAGTAGTAATCATACTGTTTTGTTTCAAAACTCAACAAAACAGGTTGCTGTCAGTTTTAGAGTTTTATGTCCATGTGATTTTACTGAAAGTTACCAAAAAGCTTCCTAACTTATTCCATGCATGTAGGAGTAGCAGAGTTCTGTGTCTTTAAAGACTCCTGAAATTTTACCTTTGCATTTAAAGTATTATAGTCTACATAATAAAATCAGGCTTCAGCTTCTACTAAAGAATATTTAAAAACCAAAAACCCTTCCAACGATTCTTTCGATTGTCTTGTTAGTAATCATATGTATATATTTGACAAAATCTAGTTAGCATCCAATGCTCTCCTGCGTCTTCTAATTTCCATTGAGTTGATGGAAATTAGGCAACCTAAGTTGTGCAAGTGCCTTAAAATATCTTTTTGAAAATCCAGCCTTTAAACCATTCTAACTACAGGATTTCAATGATTTGATGCTTGCTAGTTCAACAGGTAACTTGCTTGAGAAACAAAAGTCTGACTTCACCGTTAGCAGTGTGGTGAAGCAGGAACACCTGCACTGAATACAGTATACTACTAACCCAGAGATGGTAATTTCCAGAGCAAGTTTACATTGGGGTTTCTTAATCAATAATGTACACTGATCATAAATACACTACTTTCAAATATCGAGAGGACTATATTAGTGTGAGCCTCAGCAGCTTATTCACATGACTTTTGTACTACTCTAAATTCTGGCTTTTCTCAAGACTAGGGTGTTCTTATTTAGAACAGTCATTTAAAATTCTCCAAACTCTCAGGCAGATAAATCTTTATTCACTAGTGGAGTGCGTTTGGACCTTCTTGTGTCATTAAGTATCAAAGTTCCATTAAAAAAGAAAACAAAACATTACCCTAGTAAATTAAATTGGAGGTAAAAAAGAATCCATAGATAAGCCACAGAAATATAACCTGTTTCCAGTCACTCGGAACATTATTTACATAAACACACAAAGATACAAGGTATCAGCAACAGGGAACTGCCAAAAAGATTCCCGACTTTAAAATTTGAGGTGAAAGTTGGCTTTTCGGTCTCTGCGTGCCATCTACTGGTGACTGTGCCTTACTGCTGCCACAGGCGAGGAGGAGCAGGGAGGCTGCTTCAGAGTGGTTCTGGTCGCTGCTGCTCGGAGCCATGCCACTCTTTAGCTGTCCTTGCTGGACTGTGCCCTTCTGCCAGCCTCAAGCCAGACTGGGCCACTCTTACTGCCGAAAAAGTGTTTCTGGTGCATGTGCACAGGATGGGATCAAATCCCAATCTTTACTGGCAGAGGCACCTTGTTGCTGGGTAGTGTTCCTGATGGCTGGTGACTTTAAAGCACTCTAGGATTTCCTTGCTTGTATAAAGGAGAGCACAGTAGTCATAGAAGAGTTGCATTAATTGTGTGTATCCTATCAGAACTGTGTTTTCTGCCAGTGAAAATGCATTGGAGTTAGCCCCAGAAGACTTGCTTTATAACTCACCAGGCAGTATACATATAAACAGCTGAACGATGTGGGTATCTCTAAAGATATCAAATGATTTTTTTTCTCCTGGACTTTTTTTTTTTTGAAGTGACAAATATAATAATATACTACTTGTTTATCTTGCCAGTTTGTGTGGAAAATTACCAGTGTGTACCAGAGGGATAAGTGTTGCTGAATGATGGAGAAGAATTCAGAGATCCTTGGAGAATGCCTGTGTCTAGGATAGCTACTTCTTAACATAATCCTGAGCTTGGTTACAGCTGTTGTCACCAAAAGGAGAGCTCATGGCACCCTACCATGAAGATCAGGGGGGATCTCTAGGACATTATTCAAGACCTCACGGTCCAGGGGATAGGACTGCTCCCCAGTTCATCCAGAACTCCAGGGCTACCCTTGGGATCTGTATGCTGACGTTGTGAAGAATACTGTCTCTTCCGTTTGTTTTGGTTGCTGGGATTGCCTGTCCTTAGTGCCTTCCTAAAGATAAGAGCAGTGCTTTGGGCTTGTTTTTGTCTATATTAAATGTCACTGAAAGTTCTAATTGTTCAACTATTGTTTATAAATAAGAATTAAAAAGAAACCTCTGATCTGGTAGCATACAGCATACTGTTTAGTAGCTTCCTGTACATAGTCACTTAATTCTTACCTTGCATGTTTTCTCTGAAAAGTTTTGGAATAGCTGGGAGCACTGACATGTTCTGATTTATCTGTTCTTCTCATTTGCAGGGATCTGGTTCAAGTGCAGCAGTCCCAGGCAGCTCTGGAGTTGGAACAACCAGACAGTTTACGCGACAAAGGATAACGCGGGTGAACCTCAGGGACCTCATATTTTGTTTAGAAAATGAGCGAGAGACAAGCCATTCACTATTGCTATATAAAGCATTCCTTAAGTAAAATGGAAAAGATCAAGGTATTTTTGACGGAGAGACGCCTGAGGACATTTTTTATATATTTGCAAATTACGCCTTTTTGTAACAAGCAAATGGGATATTGTTTAAAAAACAACCACCTCTTTACATGGAACAGTTTTATATTCCTGTTTATAAATAAACTCTTCAGTATAAGAGAAATACATTTCTGTAACAGTGAGGATACTTACAAGGCCTGTGGATACTATAAAAGGACAATTAAATTTTAACTCATCTCTTGATTGAGTGGCCTTCTTGCCAAACAAGCCATATATAAAGACTGATGGAATCGTTTAGCAAATAACTAGCTACCCTTTGTCAGCCCTGTAGCAGTTTCGACATTAATTGTGCATTTTAGTTCAGTTTTATTCAACTAAATCAATTATATAGGCATATGTCTACAGCAGATGACCTCATTTCATTTAGCTTTTTTTTAAACAGTCAGTTAGCAAAGCAAACTGATTTTTTAGGAGTATTTATCTTTCCCCCAAATGTTCAAAATCTAGAGGGATATACAGTTAATTTTAAACATAACCTCAATTTTAATCACATTATTGCTTATTAGAGGCCCTGAAATCCCATAAAGGAGGGTTACTTCTGAATGTTTTAGCAGCATCTGTAAAAATGCATTTTATTTGCTATAGTTTGTAAAGCTGTAAAGTTAAAAAAGGAAAAAAAGGAAAAAAAGAGAAACCTTTTCAGCATAAATATATTTTACTTGCACTGTGTTTTTTAGCTAAAGTGAAAGCTTAGATTAAATAAAATCAAAGTTGAGAGGAATCATCAAAAGACTGTTTCTCAGTGTGAATCAAGTGTTGAAAAATGGTTGGTGTATTTTGTCAGTAATTGTACATAATTTTTGGCACATAACATAAAAATGGCTATGTAAACTATAATTATTTTGCTAAAAGACTGTATGCAAGCTGTGGGCCTACTTTAAAGATGTCCAGAGCAAAGTCCCTTCTTTGTACCTATTTTTTTATTACAAATATACTAATTGGTTCTTTATATTTTCAGAGGTTATTGTATTAAATTGTCTATTGATAGTACTTTTATGACTGTAAATACTTTGGCTTTCTTTGTGTGAACTCTCATGGTAGAATTTAACTCTTGCGTGTAAACTGAATGCTGATCAGTATTTTTATCAACACCTGACAACTGTTACACCCCTTTTATTTTGTCTTTTAGGAAATCCTGTCTTTCCATTTTTTTTTTCATGTAAATTTTGCACAGTTACTTGTTCATATGTAAATATTTTACTTTCAAAAATGAAGTTTTTAATTGCTATTGTTTTATATAGGATTGAAAGAAAATTAACTCCTTTATTAAAAACAAATTTATCTGTATTTGCTAATGTATTTTTCTCTCTAAATCTTTTCTCCTCTTGGATTTATTTTTCTTGGTACAGTAAAAGATTAGTCTACCTGAGGGGATGCTGTTTCCTAAAGATGCACTTTGGGTTTTTTATATTGTTTTGTTTTGTCAGTGTTTTGAAGGTATGTAATGAATCTTGAAATGTCGTTGTTGTCTTAGGGGTCTTGGACTAAGATCAATGGATAGTGGGTTTGTTCTGTTTTGTTTTTTCAGCAGGGAAAGTTTCTGAAGAGCTCTTAAAAGTATTTTGGTTTTGTCTAGTGAACGTTTAATAAAACACCCTCTCCTTGAAGGCAACCTAATCCCTCAACCACAATTAACTACGATGGTTTTCAGAAGGTGTGACATAAAACACAGAATTTGGAGTACAACTATTAAAGAATATAATCAGGGACACACTTTTGATTATTAATGTGAAAATCGGCGAAGGTGTATTTCTGATGCTCTGTTATGAATGTTTAGCTTTTGCTTTGTTTTTTTAATTCCTCCTCTCATGGGCAACTTAAAAAAAAAAAAATTCCAAATCGTGAGGGCCTAATACTGCTATTAGATTAATAGAAAAATCACGTTAATTTGATAATTATTTCTTGCATATAGACAAATCTTATCTACAGGCGACTGCACCAAGCACACTACTATTGAACTGACACTAGGCCCGGCACTGGCTTGGTCCACGTGAGGAGACCAGTTGTCTCCCTGAAAAAATGGATTAGCTCCTAAAGAGGTGTACTCACCTGTCACCGTGTATGACACTTACTTGAAGATTTTAATTGTTTGTAAACTCCAAACTGTCTTTCAAATTGTGTAATGTATTAAGTGGAAAGAAACAACTTTGACTTTTGGCCAAAACATTGTCATAGCCTTCCTTTAATTGTAACAAGTGTTGGTTGTAAGTGTTAATCGCCACTGGCTGTCCAGCGACTGAGCTACTGGTATCTGCAAAGCTGTGGCAGGTAAGTTGGGAAGAAACTGACCTTCAGGTCCTGCTTCCAAGAGCAAGTTGGGGGTAAGGCATGTATGAAAAATTAGAGTTATTACATGGTGTGCTGTACTTTGCGCTCCCTCTTCAGTAGAGGTAGTAGCTTAGCGATACGCTGGAGAGGCCAAGGGATTTGGGAGGAGGGGGAGATCTGTAAGACCATAGCTCTTGGGTTTGTTTTAAGTAATGTGGTTTTATAGTGTGCAGTCAACCCTTCACTCCATATAATTTTTCTCAGCTTTTAAAGTTCCTTTTAGTCTGAAAAGCTGGTAGTGTCCATCTCCCTCCAGTAGTTCAAATTCATGTAATTTTTGACTGGGAGGTTGGTACTTAACTTTATTGTTGATGCTGGAGTGAACACTGCCTGGTGTGGCCATCCCATACTTCTGAGGAGGTGTTCTCATGGTAACTATTTTTGAAGGTGCTCAGAAGCTTTACATTTCAGAGCAAAGTCACAGCTGAGGAAGGGTGGCATTTACAGGGCAATGCATATGTACAACAGCAATTCTCCTGTGTGTTAGTGACCTGTGAAGAGAGAAACTGTGATTCTTTTCTGGCCCCTAAGCTTGCACAGCTCCACCAAAGAGCAAGGGTTAACGTGCAAGGGAATTTACTGTTCATTTCCTTAGTCCAAAGAGTGATGCAACTTCTTCGTGGCACCCTCAAAACTGGAGGTGCATGCATTGAAGATTGCTGCAGCTGGGAGGCTCTCTCTGTGATGTTTTATTATACCTTTTTTTATCACACTTTCAGCTCTGTGTCAGGGAGGGGTTGCTTCTCTCTTGCCTGTAAGTTTACCAGCATTTGTGTGTGACCTAGAGGTGGGCTCTCTACCCTGTTTTACAGAAGTCTTTGATGTCTGTAATAGCTGCAATGTTCCTGAACTATTGATACAGTTCTTGTTCTGTTGAATTTTTGTGCTAGAAAAAATAGGATATAATAAGGCACTCTGAATTCAGCCTGTTTTTTGTACTTCACACGTATATAATCATATATGCTTTCAGGGAACTATTGAAGTATGTAGTGAGAGATGCATGCATGAACGCTCTGATAAATGCTATCAAATTCACTAATTAAGATTTTATTGGAGATTTTTGTGTGATCTGAGAAGTTTCCCCATGTTTCTGAGATTGTTTAAATTACAAATAACGGTATGAGAAGTCTAATGCAATGATAATTTTAACCATATTCCTATGTTTACAGTTATTTGTCCATGTGCAGAGAAGAGTCTTAACTTTTGGGGGTAAGTCAGGTAGGACGGCAGCTTGGTTGGGTACACAGTTGTAATGACAATTTTAGCAGTAATGTTTCTCTGGAGTGTGTGTGTAGACCCATGTGTCCAGGTAAGCGTGCAAACCCTTATGCTTGCAAGTTCAGTTTGGGAGGGGTCCCTTCTTTAGAGACTTCCAGTGTTTGTGCAAGGATTTTTACACATCAGGGCTTCAGGCTAGTGCAGGTCAACCTACTGAATTAAAATAAGGCTTAGGTACTATGGGTCGATCCTAATTTTTAGATTTTGGGAAATGTCATGCGAGCAGCACTGTGTAGAAGACTGGCTTCGCAGTATTTGGGGATATTTTTTAGCAAGTGATGTTTTCCTGTTTGTGAAAGTTGCCAGAGAGATACTTGTTTGTTGAAGGGGTAAATAGGGAGGGCAGCACATTAACCCCTGCTCTGCCTTGCTGTCCTGCCTTTAATTTGCCCAACACGTGCGGCCTCTGTAGGCGAGTGTCCAAGTCCTCCCAGTTAGAATATCCCGCAGGCTGCCAGTTGGGACTGTACTTCAAATTGCATTTTAATAGCACAGATCTGTCCTGCCCCTGCAAAGCTGCGATGGCCAAAACCTTCTCTCTCCACATTCCCGTTGCCATCCTGGGCACGGTTTGCTGCGGTGACCCAGAGGGGCAAGCCAGGACTCCCTTATTTTGTGTGTTGTTATTATTGCCCAATGACATACCGAGCTGTGAGAAAGGGAGTAAGTTCTTTAAAACTTGCTTTTAGGAATTCAGTCACGGTCCTTGTATTCCTGTGGCTCCTGAGAGAAACCTGCTCCGTGCTGCCGCGGCCGTGGGAATGCGAGCGGGAGCTCTGGGCGCGCTGGGGGGAGGCTTCGCACTTCAGAGCTGCTACCTGATGTTACTTTCGTTCTGCTACTTCAGAAATAGCTTTCCTCGTGAAACACGGTATATTTTCCCTTTGTTTTCCTGCTTGGCTTATTTACTGTTATTTTCTGTAAGGAGCTGGCTTGCACCCTGTTTGGTTTCCTCCTGGGAGTTTCCCTGTTCTGAAGTCAATAGACAACTTGTACAAACAACACGAGCAACATTTGGTCTGTGATATGTACCACGCTTCTGTAAAAGTACTGAATAAATGCATAACAAATCTTGCTTTTACTGCACTGTAAAAGTACTATATGGTTTTACTTGAGCACTTACGTACTTTTCAATCCAATAACAAAATCAAGTTGCCAAAAAAAAAGTTGCAAGTGCTTTCTAGTTTACTGTGATGCATTTGGTGCTCTAATTTCAAGCAAACACATTGGAGCGTTGCCCGATTATTGCAGATTGGGCTTTGAAGAACAATATATCTAATTTCCCAGGAGACCAATGTGGTGATGTTTAGATACAGCGTCTTTAAGAGAAAATGAAAATCCCAATGTCATCTCAGGCATCTCACTGTTTAGCACCCAGGCTCCTTTACTCCACTTTGAGAGGGACAAGGGAAAAATCCAGGTAAGTCATGGGTAAGGCCCTTCACCCAGAGGTGGAATTGGTGGGATTGATCATTTCTATTTGAGACAGAAGAGTTAAGTACCTAAAAAAAAAAAATTAGATGTTCTCACTCTTTTCATACTGATGCACAGTAGAGGTGTGTGATTTAATGTGGTTTTTTTCCTTCGTATAGTAGCTTTTTTTCCCTCCTTCATTTTCTTCTTGAATGGTGGGAGAATGTTTTGTGGGTGTATGCTTATTCTTGATGCAGATATTTCAGGGTCCTTCTTTTGAGCACAGCCCTAAAACAGTTGTGTTGGCCGAGCTGAGAGTGCTGGGGGAGGCGAGTGCTGTTCCCATCCAGCCGCTCTCCCCCCAACCCCCCCAGCAGAGATCTGTCCCTCCTGTCCCTGCAAGGCCAGCTGGGCAGCGGCTTGAACTCAGCAAAACTCCCCCAAACTCCTCAGTTCCCTGAATGCAAAATGCCCAAGAGCTCATGAGGGTAGGGGCGAGAGCAGGAGCTGGTGGTTGGGGAGGAAGGAACGAAAGACCTTCCCCTCTCCCCAGCCTTGTACCCTCTTCAGCAGACTGGCCAGCCGAGAGGTGAGGCACCGCGCAGGAATGGGTAAACTGGAACTTCTGAGCAGCTTCACCCCACGGGAACGTGCCTGAGGCTGCCTGTAAATTAAAAAAAAAAAAAAGAAAAAAAAATTAAAAATAGCTCAACCAGGTACCTGGTACCTACACAACACCAAGCAGGGCTGTGCGAGCATCCCCCGTCTCCTTGGCAACAGAAGCAGGCAGGGAGCGTGGGGAGAGTTGTGTGCCCTGGGGGAGCGGGGCTGGACCCCACCTCGGTGCTGGTGTCACATCCCTGAGTCGTGAGCTGCTGTCTTGGGGATTTTATAGGCTTGGACGGATTCTTCTGTGAGTTCGGGAAGTTGCTTTGCCAAGCTCCTTACGGCACGGGCTGCACCGAGCTGCTGCCCCTGCTCCTAGCCGGCTTTATTTATTTACATATATACATACATACACTTCATATATGTGTGTGTATATATTTAATATATATTTATGTATAAATACATGCATACACACACACATAGATATATAAAAATAAAAATGTCTCCTTTATACGTATAGAAGTCTTCTCTGCAGGGAAGCTCCCTTCTCCCCGCAGCGGGGCCAGCTGTGTGACCCAGCAGCTCTCCTGTATCTCTGGTCCTGTCTAAAGCTGATTTTGCAGAATCGGGGAGTATAAGTTGTCACCCAAAGCTGCTTAGAGGTGTAAGAGGGAATCGTTTTGCAATTGTGCAGCAAGGAACCTCTCGCGTTTCATCCTGCGCGTGAAAGATGTGCAGTGGGATGTTCACTCTGAGGATGGGGATGCTACTTCAAGGAAAGCTACTTTTGGGTTGTTTTATTTTGTTCCCCCCCCGTATCCAGTGAATGTTTCTGTTGTAGAGTGTTTTGTGGCTGGATTTGGAAAGGGAGTGGGGGAAGGAAGCAGGAGAAGCTGAGGGGAAAAAAAAATAAAGTGTTGACAAAGTAGTTCGGCACTCAGCATGAGTTTAATGGGGTCCGTGTGGAGTCAGGTTGGAGAGAATAAAGAGGTCAGTGCTGGGGTTTCGGTGTTCCGTGGTTGAGGGAGGAGGAAATAATGATTTCTGGGGGGAAAAAAAAAGAAGTAAAAAAAGAGGGGAGGGTGATGGAGGCAGCGGTCCTCACTGTCCTGTGCCTTCCCCCATCAGAAGGAATTACACTGCACCCCATTCCTGCCGCAGGTGAATTCCTGCTGAGGAAGCACACAGAAACCCTCACCTGGGCAATGCTCTGTAATTGCTGTTATTTCATTAATAAGCTGCCATACCCATCTCTCCCCTGCACCCGGGCGGCCAGCTCGTCTGGGCGGGCGGCAGATGGTGCTCTGAGCCCGGCTACGCCGCGACCGAATCCTCCATCCCTCCTTCATCCCTCCTCCGTGAAACACAGTCCTGCTGAAATCACAGGCCTCAGTGGGGGGGAATGCTTTTCTGCTTAATGCAAAGTATAAATTATTCATTTGCTGAGTGCTAAATAATAGAAAGTGGGAAGGGGAGAAAGGGGGATGTAGTTTAGTCCATGTGCTAGGAAAAAAAAAACCACCCTCCAATTAAAAAAATAAATTAAAAAAAAAAAAAGAAACAAGGACAGCACTGTGTGCTTCAGCAGACTTTGATCAGAACGGGTGCCCCAGACTATTTATTTATGTATTTAAGTCTTTTTGGAGGGCACAGTCGCTGAGGGTAGCAGATGTCTCTGAGCTTACAAGTGCAAAGGCAGGTACAAGCCCGGGGAATTAGTCCAGGCGCAGAAGAAAGCGAGCTGCTGATTAGAAACGTTTACAAAACAGGACACAGATGTTCAAAGGGAACTTCTGGCGATGGCAAGATGTAAGAAAATCAGTGTCAAAAAGCATGGTACACACAGAATCAACATTTTAACCACCGCCTCTTAATTCCCCCCCTTCTTTCAAGTGCTGTGATTCCTACAAGTTACAAACCTGTAAGGCTTGATACGAGATGCGTTTGAAGAGGGTCGAGGTAAGCTGATGCCAGGAGCTGTGGCTGCTGGAAGCAGAAAATCCCAAATATCTCAGGAATGTGCTTTGGGAAGGCTCTCAGTGGGGGCTGAGGAGCAGGGTCTGTCCTGGTTCTTGTTGCAATTAACTTCACTGCTGCCTGGGTTTCAGCCATGTTCCCTGTGGCTCTTGGCCCTAAATCCCCATTAATCTGTGCTGAGCTGAGCAGCAGCGGGATTTTTTTTTCCCCCCTCATCCATTGCTGGGGGGACGCAGCAATGGGGAGAGGTGGGCGCAGAGCCAGGCTGCGGGGATGGCAGCGGGGGGACCCCGCTTCCATCCCATTCATCCATACCACCCGCAGCAAGCCCCTTCTGTCTCCCTGGGTGCCTGGGTCACTTCAGACCTCTGAGCTGCTCCCAAATCCACTCTCTAATATCACCTGTGGCTCGAGGGCTGGCTTGGCCCCAGCTGCCAGTGCCGTCATGTCCCAGCCCTGACTGCTGCATCGATTCCAGGTCAAACCACCCCACAGGCAATGCCGTGTCATGGAATTGCTATGTTTTCTAGTTTGTTAAGTCCCTTGCTCTGTAATTCTTTGCCTCCTGAACAACCCCAAGGTGTGTTATAATCACCCCAAAATGCAGCCACTAATTGTTCAGTGTCCCCGGGAGGAGGAAGAGCAGAGTTGCATTAAATCGCAATAATCAAGAGCTTCTGTAAGAAATTGAACTCGAACCTACTTGACAGGAGGAAGCAGAGGTGCTGCCTCACTCCCTGCGAAGGGCCGTGTTTAGTGGTAATCTTATTTGTAATCTAATCAATATGTTTACTGAAGGAGAGAATATCATCAAGTATTACTTTAAGACACTTAGGGGATGTGACACCGTTCACAACTCAAATGTAAACACGTTAGTTGACTGCTTTTGCTAATAGGAAAAACATGCTATGTTTTAGCAGGGCTGGCAGAGGGGTTTATTTAGGGATGTCGGGGATGAGCTACCCTGTCTGAGCCCCTCCTCGGCTCCCCATCCCACCATCTCCAAGCGAGTGTCCTGGTCCTCTCCTGGGCTCACGGGCAGGTGGTGACGACCGCCCTGAGCCAAGCCCATGTCTCCTGTCCCAAGAGAGAGATTCATTTCACAAATGTGATGTTGAAAGAGTTTATTTTTCCATAGGAGTTCAACAATTTGTTATAAAACCCCAACCAGTGCTTTCCATCGGGGAAAGACAAGTGACGGCGTCTTACCTTCAGCCTGTCTTCTGCTTTTGCTACTTGCTTTGCTTCACACTGATGCTGGGAGAACCCCTTGACTTGGGTCAACACCAAACATCGTGAACCAGGAGCGTTGCAGTGTCCTCATCAGGGTCACTCCACGCCGAACAGGAGTGGATTAGGCTACGTGGCCGGGGAGGACACAGGGAGGATGAGGAGGAGAGGCAGGAGCCGGTCAGCGCCATGGGCAGCTGCTGCGGCAGGGTCACCCACGTCAGAGGACGAGGTTTAAAGGAATTGCCTCTCTGAAGGAAAGGCTGCTTGTGTGTCGGTGAGGAGGAAACGCTTTTGGAAGTGGAAATGGTCCAAAGGAAAAACCCCGTTGGCTCTAAAAGTTGCTGGAGAGGGAAATGTTGGCGGCTTTCCCCCTGGCCGCAGGCAGGCAGAGAGCAGGGCTGGTGCCTGCAGGTGAGGATCCAGGGGCAGCCCGTTGGCTTCAGGTCCCTCCCTGGAGGTGTCTCCTCCAAAGACCTGCTGGGAGAACGCTCCCAAAATCCCAAGGCTGTGCCATTTGCTGCAGGAGCAGCTCGTCGGCAGCTTCCCATGTAGCTGCCAAACATCAGCCTGGCTCAGCAGAAGCACTGCGGGAAGGGAGACGTCCGTGGTGAGGGAGGCTATGAGGACTCTTTGTCCCAGCCCAGTGCCTGGGATGGCCACCAGCCACACATTTCTCATCCATTGGATGCTCTTAGTAAGGAGGTGTTGCTAAAATAACTAGGGTTTTCTGAGAATTGCTTGTTTGCTGCTTCTAGGGCTCTTGGAGTGGGTTATGACATGACTGGGCCGTCAGAGCTGCACAGGCACAACCTGCCAGCGCCGGCGATGGAGGGTGATGAGGGATAAATGATGAAGGTGAGCAGGGACTGCGCCAGCCCCGGCATTTTGGGGACGTGCGGCTGTAGTGGTGAGTATGGGGATGAAGCTGTCGGGAGGTGCATTTTCAGAGCTGTGTCCCCTGGGCAGCCCCAGTTGAGGCAGGAATCAGAAGTATGAAAAGTCAGACTTCTTTATTTGTGTGTGTATTCAAGAAAGTTTGGAGGTTTTAGCAAAAACTTACAGGGCAGCACATAACATCCATAACAAAGAGTTAGGCTGTAATGCACCTAGTGGAGGAGTTTCCCACTTATCCCAGGCAGTTAGAAGGTGCCTTTTATCCTGAAACATGAGGGTTACGTGTATAAAAGCGTATGATGTTTCCCTTATAAAATTTTTATCCTGCCTAATGTATCCCAAAGCTCTTCAACAACTGAAAATGCAGACTCTGGAGATTTGGCTGCAGTTGCAGGGGAAAGGGACAGCTGGTTGGTTCAACACAGCCCCTGCAGACTGGCAGCGAGGGGGAACATTGTGTCCTACCAGGGCAGAAACATCATCTGTGAGGTGGGCTGGGACCATCCGACGGGTCTTGGCCAGACGTGCTGAACTCCCGGAGCATCTTTTGGAATCCAGAGCCCAGGGCATCTCACAGGCATGCACCCACCCCGGCACTGCAAAGCACCTTAAATCTGAGCTAAACTGACAAGGAAGCTGGTAGGAAAATAAAAATGACACGAAAAATAAATGCTGCCTGTTTAATTATTTAAATTAAGACTTATTTGAAAGCTGTGTTTGCAGCAAACACCCCCCCCCCCCCTTTATTTTTTAATGAGCTCTAGTGCATTGAAACGGGGGAAAAAAAAAAAATCCAATAAACTCCCCCTTGCAGTTTCTTAACATGTTTAATTAAACAGGTAGGAAAAACCCCTCGATCCGCCACTGCCAGAGCAGGCGACATCAGCACTCCTTCCCCAGCATGTTATCCCCCACCTGCTGGAAAAGGCCCCAGGCAATTTCCAGTGGGGCTGGGGGATCCCCACTAAGCCCCAGGAGGGATTTGGGGGTGCGGAGCAGAGGGCTGAAAGAGCTTTTCCCTGGGGAAAGTGAGCGTCACTGCCAGCCCTGCTCATGCGAAGGCTTTCCTGCATCCCTAGCGCTGATGCTGCAGAGGAACGGGCTCATCCCTTGCCTAGACCAAAGGAAAAAATCACCATGGGGAACATATGTCATTTTTACCCTCCTTTTGTCATTTTAATTGAATTGTGTCATATTGCTTTACTTTGCTAAAAATGGTTAATTAGCAGCTCAGAGCAGCAGGCCAGCAGAAACGGGGAGGTCTTGGCTCACTGATGTTAATGCGGTAACAGTGGGGCTGAACTGGGGAGTCAAATAAACTGTCTTGGGGAATAAAGAAATAGTTGGAGACTGCTGTGCACGAGGAGGGGAGGAGGTCAAGCATGTGAGTTAGAGCCGGGGCTGTTTGCAAGCTAATTATGGCCAGTTATTTATGTGAGCAGAGAGGTGGGTTTGGGTGGGCTTTGAAAACAGTCACCCCATTCCTGCTGCAGCCCCGATGGACTGGCAAAAAGCAGCTGATGGGACACACTGGAAAATAATGTTTTTTGCTTGTTTGTTTCTACCTTTGTGTTCCTACCTGAATTGTGCTGTGGTCTTGTTTGGGAAGGGCTGTCTCTCCCTGTACGTACCTCGCAGGGTGAAGCCCAGTCTTGGAGGAGCCACCATTCATTGCTGCACTTCAAATTATTAGAAAGTTAAAAAATCAAAGGAAACCTTTATGCTTTAGTTCTCTCTCAAATACAGGAGGGCAGTTCAGGGGGAAAGGGGAATCACTGGGCTACGTAACAAGGATATTTTGCTTCATGTCCAGGAAAGCCTGCGTGCTCATAAGCTATTCGCGTGGCATGAAAGCTGTGGAGAAACGCTGTCTGCAGCCCTGCAACCCCAGCTCCGTCTGCGCTGCCTTTCTGCGTGCCCATCGCCTACGGCAGCCACCCGCTCGTCCTGCTTTCCATCGACCCGAGTGGGTAGAGTGCAGGGGACGGGGGGTCAGCGTCTGTCCCTTGGGCTGAGTCTGGTCCCACTACGTGCCAGGTCACCGAAGCGGCTGGAGCTGTTGCGTTGGTGGTCAGTTGTTTCCCATCACAGTCGGAAAAGCGTGACTGCAGCTCGTGTGCGCTTCTGTCACCCGTCCCTGCACGTTGGCCATCCCAGGACTTGGATTTGGATCCGTCCATCTGGGACAGGTGGGGATGGGATCCCACAGAGCTGGCTGCAGCCTCGGTGGGATTGCAGTGATTGCGGAGGGGGACGCACTGGGCTGGCAATCACAGCCCAAAGCCCAGCGGCTCTCGGGCATCAACACAGCCTCCCTGTGCAGCCACCGTGGCTGCAGGGGTTTGGCTGTGGCTTTTCCACCTGTGCAGCTGGAGAAAAACTGTTCAGGAAGGTGGGAAGGACTGGGTGAACCCATCAAAACATCTGCAACATGGCATTTGCTAAAGTTCTGGGAAGGTTCTCCGGGTGGTGGGGGCACAGGCACGCAGGCAGTGGGGCCATGCACACCCCTGGGCATCACCTGCGTGTCCGCTGCATATTGCTCAGGGTGAATACAGGGGCTGCTGTGCTGCGTGGTGCTGGCACAGTGCTCCTAAGGTGGCTTGCTGTGGTTTTTTTCATTCTGGTTTTTTTTTTTTTTTGACATGGCATATTTTTATTTCAATAACATAAAGAGAAATTAAAAATAGACCCAACTCACGGTAGATGACAAGGTAGTTATAAAATCCAGTCTTTCAGGAGAGAAATGCCAACACAACAGCCCCCAGGCAATTGGAAAAGCCGATGGGTAAAGAGTGGGCGGCTGTGCTGGGGCTGGTGCCCGGCACCAACCTGGGCTGCGAAACCGCTTTCTCCTGCCAGGGAACAGGGACGGGGAAGCAAAGCGGGCAATGGCGTGTCTGGCACACGGAGGTACGAGTCCAGGTGCTTTTGGCCACTTTGGACGTGGCTGTGGCCATGTTTTTCACCTCTTCAGCATCACCAGGGCCCGTGGGACAAGCTGCCCTGAGCAGAATGGGAGCGGAGAAGACCCACGAGCGGTGGGTGGGTTGCCACCGAAGCTCGTTGTACAGATGCTCTGGAGATAACGCCTGGGCTGGGGCATTCCCTGCCAGCTGCTGTGTCTCTCCAGAGAAGTCGGGTAAATATTTTGGCAGCTTGTCCCCCTGAGCACCCTGTTGCTGCTCTAGCCATTGGGAGCAAGCTTGGGGGTGCTTGTCCCTTAATTTAAGGGATACTGGAGGGAAAAACGCAGGAGAGGTGCGATGTTTCAGGGATGTCTTTCTAGAGGACCTGCCAGAGACAGGTAGCTCGTTCCCTTGTGCTGGCTCAGACATGCTCTTTCCTCCTCACCTCCGCTCTCTTCCCACCGACCCTCCCCGTGCCGGTGCGTCGGGGCCGTACAACCCCGAGGAAGCCGTGAGCAAGCTGCTCGCATCCCAAGCAAGGTAGCAGCGTGGAGCTTGTCTTCCTGCTGCCTGCAAGCAGGGAGCAGTGTCCCCACGCTGGTTTCTCTGCAAACCTTTGGCTGGTGACATTTCCACAGTCAGAAAGGTTGTCCCTGGATGCTCCGGCCACTGTCCCGCTGTCCCTGCCCATCCTTACAGTGGGGATGCTCTGCTGCTTCTGTACCCACTGACTGGGAGGAATTGGTCCAGGTCCGGTGTATCTGGACCTGAGCACCGCTGCTGTCTCCTGTGCAGGGAGAGGGCTTTGCTTTAATTCTCTTATTATCAGATAGACTGAGTCAGACCAGGATAAATACTGCAGATATTACAGTCTGTGTATGCCTTAAAAAGATGTATTTGGTTGCTAACATTGCTAGTTGTCGCCATGCTATGAGAAATGTTGTAGAAATAGAAATAGAGAAAATATAATACATAATTCAGATTTGCAGCCTTAATAGCTTTACAGAACATCCTAATTATTATATATCTATCACATCAGTATACTGTAGCACTCGTGGTATTTTTATTTAGCTCCATCTGGTGTATGATAACATACTTCTGATACCAAAATGAGCATGAATTGGAAAGAAATTGAATAGATAGTTCTGCAGAGAATTTCCTTAAAAGACATCCTAAAACAAGCACGCATCGTGTAAAAACAATGCTGCAGTTCGGACAAAGAAAGCACTTCTGGGTGAAAAGGAGGGACGTGAGCAATTGAAAGTACAAGCGCATGCAAACACTGGTCCAAGGTTCCTGCCTGTAGCCTGCAATTTGGATGTCGATGCCGTATTTGCCGACCTCTCGGCAGTTAGTGGGTACCCTGGGGTACAGGGGTGCAGGTTGATTTCAGGTTTTCTCTAGCTTTGCAGGAGATACAGGAGCGGAAGGGAGCGGCAAAGGGACACTAGAGACTGAGAAATGAGATGGGAAGGGGCCAGCAAAACACTCTGAATATGGGCAATGGGGAAAGGCATAAATATTGAAGAGTGAAAGAAATCCTGCTTGCTGTTGGCTCCTTTGCCACGAGTTGCTGACTTCCTCAGCTGTGCAGAGGAGAAAATGGCTTTACCCTAAATGGCAAAAACAACAGAATAAATTCCCTGCTTGCTTTCCCCCTCCTCCCTGCCAATGCACGCTCCCCTGGGCCACTCGTCCTCTGCCAGCAAGCGAGGGGCAGCGGCGTGCGGATGCTGCCAGCCATCGCGACACCATTAAGTGCAAATGGAACAAAACTGGGGAGTGTTGCAGGATGTCTGTTAAGAGGGAGAAAGGGGCTTTGCAGGGAGAAATCCCTTCCCGAGCTGTGCAGGGTGAAGGAGACGACACAGGTGCCTCACTGCAAGCATCCCTTGCTGGGGAAGACACCTGCAGAGCCCCGTGGATACATCAGAGCTGAAACCCTCTTTCTCCTACTTTTGCAAAGATTCACCTTCGTTCTCACAGATGTGCCCTAGAAAACGCATTTGTAGCGAACAGCTCCAGTAATGAACGACTGGATCTGCGGAGAATCCGTTTATAGCCAGGCTAGCAATGAGCAAGTATTAAATACCTGGCTCCACCTAGCCCCGGGTGCCCTCGAAGCGTGTTGGCACATTGCTTTCCAGGCTTCGAGACTGCTTGAATAAAAGGACTGAGAAAACAGTGGCTGCATTTCTGCTGGCGAAGAACCGCGTGAGGTTTTCAGAGATTGCTCATAATACGAAGTGCGATATGTACGTGATACAGGCAGGTGAGCTAAGACCTCCCTATTTTGGCATCTGCGAGTTCAAGTGGGATTTTCCAAGGAAATCTCACTCTGCCTCAATAGCAGGACATTGATGACTGCACAGACCCAAGCTTTGAGGTCAGGAAGGACAATTATGTCACAAGCTTCTACATAAAACTGACCCGTAGCTCCATGCAGCTGGTCCTGCACTGAACGCAGAGGCGTGCTTGACCAACCTGTACCACAGCAGACAAATGAGGAGCTGTGCTATATTTACTGGTGGACTACTTTTAATTGCATGTTTTCCTCCAAACAAAGGGTTGCCAACTTGGTACTTAGAGATCAATGCATTTTATTCATTACCTCCAGGCAGGCACTGTTTCCTATTAATGTTTTCCCCACTTTACAGTCTAATTAAGGTCATCCGACCAGCAGAATGCTGCTGTGTTTGTTTTAAACTACTCTACCTAATTATATTTTTTTAAACCTTGCATGGAGTAGCCTGTGTCAGACCACCATGTCCCTGCTGCAGGCTGGAGGCTCAGCATCGGCTCCCTCCTGCTGCAGGGCAGGAGCCAGCACACGTGGGGGACATTGCACGTGGTCTCTTGGGATGCTTTTCTTTGTTTTAAGATTTGGGAGCTCGGAAAAAGCCCTGGGAGCTGCTTGGCTTTGACCCAGCATTTTAGCATGAGTGGTAAGAGGGCACCTTGCTGTGGAGTGACCTCTGAGCGGTGGGAAAGTCCCATTTGAGCCCGGTGGTCCAGAAACCCCCGACCAGTGGTACATGTCCCGCAGTTTTCTTTGATTTCATCCCCACGCTCTCAGCACCGGTGTCATTAAGCTTGGCTCGGTGTCACATGTGATTTCATCTCAAATAACCTCAAAATCCTTTGAAGGGCATGGCTCCCCCTAAACAGATTGTAGGACCTCCACCTACCTCTCCGCTAAGTTTAAATCAAACTTCTCTGAATATATTACACTGCAGAGCCATATGTTTAATGCCACTTCCCTCGGCGTGTCATGTATTTTATCGGCTATAGGCTTCCTGAGATATATGGACATTGCCAAGAAAGGGAGCGGTGGACGAGCCCTCCTCCCGCTGCAGCAAGAAACACATTTTCAGCTGGCTGAGGAGAAGGTGGAGTGGGAGCGGGCTCGATAGGCAACCACTAAATGCCACGCACGAGCGAGTCCCCTAAATTTTGCTCTGCCGGCTCTGTTCCGTGAATGCTGCAAGGATAACCCTTCGGCTGGTGCTGGTGGTCCTCCCTTTCGTAGGAAAACTCCGCAGCTTTCTGCATCTCTTGCCACTCGGAGCTTTACGGTCGTGCTGCAGAGGTGGTTTTGCCACCCCACCGGGGCGAGCGGGCGCCTCTGCCCGGTGCCCTGCTCCGGCCACGTTTGCTGGTACCCCCAGGTTTGTTGGGTTTTTGAGTCCTGCTGTGCCCATCCTAGCTAATACCCAATGCCCTCGGTATAGCCCTGTCCCACTTGCTATTTTTCATGGTTTTCAGTTTGCATTTCCATGGAACACTCATCTGGATAAAGAAATTGGAGTGTGTCCGGCAAAAGGCATCATGGGCTTTAATAAATTTTTGCTGCCACGGGGGGACAAACGTGTTCCCTTCCCATCTGAGGAGAATGGGATCTGCTAAAGACTTGCCAGGTTTCATCTTCATTAATATTAGCAGCCTCTCAACGGGGGCCATCAGGTCCCCGTCCCCATGGTGGGGACCACGTCTCTGCTCTTCTCCCAGTGTCCCCACCTCGGGATGAGTCCCTCCCCAGTTCTATTTTACAGCCTCCTTTCCCCCGCCTTGCTCTTTACACCCTTTGGCTGTAACTACCCCTGAGAGGGGCTGCCAGCCCCACGGGTGACGCTGCCAGCCCCACGGGTGACGCAGCCACCGTCTTCAGGGATATTCGGTGTTGTACGGAGGTGCTGGTCCCCGGTGCTCAGCCGCGGGGGCTGCCTGGTTCCGTACCCGGCAGCAGCTCCAACGCAGGCAGGGCACTGCCAGGCCCCGCTGAACGGGCACCGTCGAGTGCAATTACGGCTCTGAAATGTACTTTCCTGTGAATACGTTCCAGTACCGGCTAATATATGCTCTGATCTTGGCACCGCTTTTGCTAATATTCGTGCCAGCGAATTCTCCGCTCTGCTTGAATATTCATGGGAAGTGAATGTGAAGAGAGGCACAAGCCTAAATGAGGTGAGTTCGTTTAAAAATTCAGGCTCAAAATTCAGTGGCTATTTCTTGCAGCACTCACCCACCCAAGCGTCAGCTCCCGCACTCTATTAATTTGAGTCTGTGTTTCGGACTTCTGAGCAAATTTTCTGCGTTTCTTCCTCACTGAATCTGCAAACTCTTCTCCCCCCCCACAAAGATCAGCAGCTTTGTATGAAAACAGCAACTCTCCGTGCTGAACTTTGCAGTTAAAGGATTTGTTTTCCCTGACTCTTATTTAAATTATTTTGCCTTCACCTCCTCGTGCATGGTTCAGAGCATGTGGTAGCTCTGTGCTGGGATTGAAATGATTCTTGCTTAGGCAAACTCTCATTTGAACTTGTCAAAGGAATTCGGTGTGTTTGTAATTAAATGCCTATCACACCTTCTTTAACCTCGCTTACATGAAGTCAAAGCGCTAGAAAAGCCTGTAAGAGGCAGGAAAGGCTCATTTGCACCTTGAAATGCCCATGTTTTCGGAGATCAGTGCTGTCTGTATAGAACAAAACTATAAGCAACTTTCAAGTGCTTTTTTTATGTAGTGCCTCTTTTACATATTGGATTTATGTCTGATTATATAGTGACTAAGGTGCAAGATAATAGGAAAGCAGCCTCTAATGCATTAACTCCTTTACACGTGCAGTGGCTCTAGCACAGCTCAGCTATGCTTTCTTGTGCTCATTCTCTCCTAAATATAATCACGCCCAACCGGATGATGGAAAACAAACGCTACCGTTACAAAGCCAAGCGTAGGAAGTTGAGACTGTATCAGAATTAGGGTAATTAGTGTTTGCATTAGGCTGTTTCTCAGCCGTACGGCTAATTCCAGGCACAGGAGTGGCAGGAGGGTCGGCTGCTCTCCTCCTCTTCCTCTCGGGAGATGCCGTCAAGACAGGACGACCGCCTGACCTTGTCCTTGCCCTCTGGCTTTGTGGCGGCTCGAACCACGCCGCATCCGCGAGTCCATGCTGAGCTGGGAATTGAGCAAGCCCCAGCTTTGCCCAGCTACCACTCTGCCCACGGTGCTGTCGGGGTCAGCTGGAAGCAGGTACCTCGGTAATCATCCCTGAGCCACTCGTGAAAAGCTATGAAATTTCCAATTAGCCTGGAAAAAGTGTAGATAAGCATGTAATTCTCAGTCCAAATTGAATCCAGCGTCCAAGCACGCTCTTCCCTCACCGCTGTGTTACATCCACCACCACCATCAACCCTCTGCATCGTTTAGCGTAGGACATTTTTCTTTTTAATTGGTGACAGACATTATCCTTGTACTTTAAACTTTGGTGGCGGATGGAAGGAAGGGGCCGTCTTCTTTATTTGATTTAAAGAAAGGCTTTGCTGTTGTGAAGATCTAAGCTTTTGGGGGGTTTCATAACCACTCCTATGCCAGCCTGGCTTTAGTCTGATGCAGCAGAGGAAAGCAGGACGCTTAGTTTGGGATATGGCACTGCATTGACTCGATGAGGGGAGTCCTGGACCCGGCTCATCGGGAAGCTCTGCTAAAGGGTTTGCACTAGAAATACGTTGACACGGCTGAACGTGCAAAACTGAGGGAATATTAATGGTCCATTTGTTAAAAATCTCAAAGACCATTTAGGATCCTGTAGACACCCTGAGTAAATTAGAGATCAGGAGACAAACTGGTGCTGTTGCATGTGCAACATGTAATTTGTGCAGCCAGCCTGCTCTGGGCGAGGGACATCCCACGCTGACGGGCGCCCACGAGGAGGGCCAGACCCCCAGGTCTGCTGTGCCGCTAACAGCTCCCAGCCAAAGCCCCAGGAGATGCTGACTGTGACACAAATTGGAAAACCTGCTACAAAAATAAATAAATGATGCTTCAGGCCCTGGCTTGCACCATTGGAGCAGCATCTCGGATGCTTGGAGGTGGCATTTATAGAGGTAGGTACCCAGTGAAACTGTCCTTACTCTCTTTGCTCAGTGCAGAGTAATCACGTCCTTCCTACCTGGAGTGAGCGCCCTTTCCCAAGGCTTTCTGTTGCTTACCACCTTTCAATATTTAGCAAACAATATCCAACACAGATCCTTTTTTATTTAATTCTATCTCAGTATGAAACTGTGAAAAATGTCCAAATCACAGGGATGGCCAGGGAGCCCGTTCCACCTCAGCTCGATTGCTTTCCCACCACTGGCCTCATCCGAAGAAGTACCGATCAATTATTTTTCTGTCTACGCAGCAATTGCTCCTAATTGCTGTCTCCATTGTGCGCCTTCTGGTTTCGAGCATGGCTAGTGGGAGGTTTGTGCTCGGCTTGAAAGAATGCAGGCTTTTAATGATCAGAGAAAGCACCAGTGAGCTGGAAGTTCACGAAGCGATGCCCTTATTTC
The DNA here is from genome assembly GCF_947461875.1 of Haliaeetus albicilla. NCBI lineage: Eukaryota > Metazoa > Chordata > Aves > Accipitriformes > Accipitridae > Haliaeetus > Haliaeetus albicilla. The sequence goes on from NC_091484.1 coordinate 4,745,772, forward strand.
TGATTTCCAATGTGAACTTCTCCCATCTGCAGCTCCTGCAATTTAATAACGTGGGGGAACCCAGAGCCGGGTGAGGAGGCTGCAGGATGGATGATGGTTCAGCTGTGAAACCACAGTGAGGGTGTTAAAGCAGATTTTTGGGGCAAGTGGGCCTTGCACTGGGGCTGCTGTTCATGGTAAAGCGCTTTGGGACGGTGCTTAGAAATCTGCACGCAAAAAGCTACGGTTCACCTGGTGAGTTCACCTGCTTGCTGTACGCAGCAATCCCACCACCCTATCGCCCAGATCCACCAGCTCTTCCCCAAGGATGTATTAGCAAATACCGGGGCAGGCAGGAGGGTCGGGCAGGCACCAAAATGCTGATGTCTACAGCAATCCTTCGCTCCAGCACAAACGCTGCCTGTGCGGTGGGACAGCGCGGTGGCATCAGCATCTCCTGCACTTACAGCGGAGGCTTGGCTTTGCTTCAGCATTTATGTAACAGCAGGAGAAACCGGAATCCTGCGAGAATGTGCCTTATGCCCATGGAAATTCAGCTTGGGCCAGGTGGGAGCAAGTGTCAGGTCACCCTGTCCTGAGGTGGCCTTTGTCAGCGAGAACAAGAGCCTTGGTGGGACAGCCCAGCGAGACAGCCAGCAGCGGTGGCCGTGGGTCGTGGCTGGGACAGGACTCCAGACGGATGCCTCGGTGGGTTCCAAGGGCGATGCGGAGCCGATGAAGTGGGATCAGCCAGTAACCTTGGAGGCAAAGCCCTGTGATGGAGGTAGAGGGCTCCTCAGCTCAGGGCTGAGCTTGCTGCTGCAGAGAGCTGGAGGAGAAGGTGGTGTAACCCACCTTCGTTACCAACCCGCCACCTCCAGCCATGCGTCCCGTTCAATGGGATGGATTTGGTCGTGATGCTTCGGTTGGTGATGCTCACGGTGGGACAGCGAGAGGCTGGGAAGGGCTGGAGGAAGGGACTGGTGGCCTTTCCCACGAGCCAGAGGGAAGCCCTGCTCCTGCGGCTGCATACCCCGATTTTCTTGTTTAATTCCATGGAAATGGGGATGATTGTCTGTGATTAACTGAATGGGGTTTGGTGGAGAGCTTTGATCCTGCCAGAGGAGATGCGAGAGTGATGGAAAGAGAAAGGGAGTGCGAGGAAGGGAGTGGGGAGGTGAGAACCACCGTCGAGATGCTCCTGGCAGACTGGGAGGAGGTGATGGGTGCGGGGGGAGATGTCTCCCACCGCTGCTCAGATAGGCAGGGGGAGGACAGGAGCTCGGTCTCCTTCTTGGGGAGAGCTTTCTCTTAAACATAAGCTGCGATTTCCATTGGTACTGTCAGATCAGCCCCCGAAATGCTGGCAGAAAGGGCAGTTTGACATCAATTACTGTAGCCCTGTCTCTCCCTGGTTTCGCAGCAGCCCGTGGAGTGCGTTTCAGAGACAGATGTGTTTGACTCGCAGACGTGATGTAGAGCAGAATATTAGGCAGTGTGTTGGGTTTGGTGGTGCTCCGGGTGTTTAAGTGGGAACTAAGAGGCTGAACGAGCTGAAAGCAATAGCCTCAGTGAGGGATGAGCTGCCCAAATCCCCTGTTCATGGAGCAGAGATCCATGGAGCCACAGGGAGCTCTGGAATTCACGACTGGCAATGTGGGGACAGAGCAGGCGGGTGCTGGCAGCCTGCCTGCTGCCAGCCCGTCTCAGAGCCGGTTGCCTTGTGCTTTTATTGAATCTTCCCCAAATGAAGCACCAGGTGACCACAGGCTCATGGTTGTTGAGTTGAAGGTCGCTGGGTGTGCAAATCCCTTGGGAGCTGAAGGATAAATAAAGCCAATGGGGAATAATTAATACCAGCTCTCCCTTTTGACCTTCCTTTCTTTGCAGGGGAGAGCTGGGGAGTGCTCTGCACGGGGGGTCGCACCCACATCTTCCTCCAATGCGAAGCCCAGAGTTATCCCGCAGCCACCACGGTCCCAACTCCCTCTTGGCTTCCCTGTCTGCGGTGCAGCCTGGAGGATAAAGCAAAATGTGCCTGGATCAGATCTTTTTTGTAAATGTAACCTTGAGACCCCCCACACTTTAATACAGCACTTCCAGCTCTCTGCTGCAGGTTTTGTAGTGGACGCTTCTAAAAAAAGGGGAATTTCTGGCATTATTTACAGTTACAAAGATTGGCACATATATGGCTGAGACAGTAAATATGACTTATGGCAAATCAATTTACTGCATTTGACTGCGACATCCTCACTGCCAGGGATTTGATTGAGAATTGACGGGGTTATTTGCCGGAGGGCTGGGAGATGCCGCTGCCGTCTGCATTCCGGCCATCCGGGATCCAGGCTGGAAAACTGTGACCCTCGCAGCGTGCCGAGGGCTCAGCCTGCCGTGCCTCTCCTGCTTTTCCCAAACCCTGGGTATCGCTAGCAGGGCTGGGGCGGGATGAGGCTGGAGCAGTCTCTCTGCGCTGAGTTGGCATTTTCTCAGCTTTGCCAAACTTTTGGGTTTGTTTTCCATCCCCCCCCGCCCTTTCCTTAGAGCCCATTTGGATGTCTGAAAACAGAGATGTTGAAAACAGAATTTATGCTACAAAGCAAAGTGGTATAGATAAGGGGGGGTAAGGGGGGAGATAGAAAGGCAGCCTTTTTATGTTTTTTAAAATTTTTTTGCTGATGGCAAGTGGTAAGCATGTTTTATTTATGTATTCAGAGATCCGCCAACGTTATGTTTTTCTCCTGACTGATGCATTGGCTGCAATGACAGCTTACACCGAACCGGCTGTGTACGAGGCTTATTTACCCTCCACAGATGCCTTCCCAAGATTGACAGTGAATTATTCTGCACCTTGAACTGCTACTCAGTTAATGCAATGCAAATTTTGCCTCTTTATTAAAAAATGATTTTTTAAAAACATGCAGATTATTTTTTCAATGAAAGGGGCTAGAGGCTTTTCCGAAATGGAAAAAACAAGCCATCTTCTTTAAAAATTTTAGTAAACTCTACCTTCCAACTGCCTCGCTTCTCCCTAACTACAGTGGCAGTGGAGTGTAGATGTTAGGTGGGAACTGAAGGATGGAAATGCCTCTCTCACTCCTTTCGCTGTTGAAGGAGAGCTGGATTTTGCAGGACTGCTTATCCTGCCTGCGAGAGCTGCCCCGTGCATTCCCAGTGCCCGCTCTTCTTTCCACTTACACTGGTGAAAAATCACTTGTCTGCTTTCCTCTGAAACACTTTTTCGGGGTCCTGGTGGTCAAAACCAGGTAAGAGCAAAGATCAAGGTATAAAAATAGAGAGAAATGCCCTGGGGAGCTCACGGGGCAGCTGCCAGGCTGGGTCTGCAGCTGTAGGAGATGCTCGTTCTCAGGCACCTGTGTGCACGAGCACACGCGTGTGTTGGGGAGAAGCTTTTACCAGCAGGCAAGTTTATGCCGATGTCGGTTTACTCGTGCCACGCAGCTCTCCCCGCTGCAGCACGGCTTCGGTCCCGCTTCCACCTCAGCTGGGAAAGTACTTTGGCAAAATCATCGCTAAACGAGGTTTTTAGCAGCGTGCGGTATGGAAGGCATCCAGGATTGTGGTTTTTCCAAGGTAACAGCCGAAGGAAAGAAAAATAAAAAGGTAAGACTGAGCTTTTGTTAAGTAATTAAAGAATTCAGGCTTGCTGGAAAGCCCCAGGGCTGTGCTTCTGTGGCTGATCAGGAGTCTTTGTTTGCACGAGGCTGGTAAACAATTTGCAGTTCTTGGCAATAACCTGAATTATGTTGTACAAAAAAAGAAGTTGAAAACGCTGGGTTTATATAGTTATTTCGGGACAGGGGGAGGAATGAGGGAGGAGGTTTCTGATGGGGGTTAGTGTTCACCAAGGTCGGTGTGAAGATGCCCTCGCTTCTTTAGCTCTGTCCACACGATGCTTTTAGGTAAATAAATAAAGTTCAGCAAGAGCAGAGAGCCCAGGATTAATCAGCGCCAGTGCTCTTTCCTTCAGACTAGGTCTAGCCACTGCTTTTTAAACAGCGGGGCTCGACGCACAAAACATTAATATGCTCTGTATGTATCCTGGCTGTATGCTTACAGCCCAGAGATTTGCATGCTAAATCTATGCTCCTGGAGCCTCTACACCCACATCTTTTTAATTAAGCAATGCCCCGTGTTTCTGCTCTATAGGATAAGTGAATATATGCAACTCCAATGCACAGGAGATAATTTTGTAATGATTTTGCTGTTTGTTTAACTGAGGAGGAAGTTAACTCGGTGGGTTAGCCTTACCGCAAGCTACACTTCATTGGAAAAATATATAAATAAAGCAAGCTGCAATTTCCCAGCTGGCACGAGCTGCCAAGACGGCGCTTTCACCGGTGCGTGGGGGAGATGTGGGTTATTGGGAGGACATAGTGCTACTCTCGTCTCCCCTTGGTAGGGCCAGCCGCTGCGTGGCCAGGGTTAGCCCACGTCCGATGGTCTGCATGGCTTTGGGTTGGGGCACAGTCAGGGGTAAGGGCAAACGTGAAAAATTGGAATAAAACCAAGAAGCGCATCTAAAATGTACACTGCATCGCCCAATCTACCAAGGGAGAAGTTTGCAGCAGAGGCTGGGGGTCACATCCACCCTGAGCTGGGGGCACCCCTTGGTGCTCCAGCCCCGCAGCCCTGCATCCCAGCATCCCGGCCATGCCATCTCCACGGGGTCCCTGCCGCAGGTACGGGATGGCAAGCGGGCGGACACTCACTTAAATCCCCTTCAGTCCTGCAAATGGATTGAGAAAGCTTTGTGGACACCTCTTAGGAGGAGAAGCTTCTAGGACAGTCTCATTTTTAAACACCGTTGAGTCTGCCCAACCTTGCGTCAAGTGGCACTTGATAGTGTGGTAAAGGACATGTACTCCATGGTCTTTGCAAAGCCACAGGAAGGCTTTTTTTGATTAGACACAACCACTGAGACTCAAAAAAAACTTATGGAAAAGAAGCACTCTTCCTTACCGCGCTGCAGAAAAGATCATCTGAATTAACATGAGCTTCTTGGCTATTAAATGGAAATTTTAAATGGGAAGAAAATTCTGCAGTGACTGCTAAATTGTGTGTCAGCAGAAAGGGAGAAAAAGCTACGTGTGTCATTCCTATTATCATCTTGAAATCCATCTTCCCTCTACACGCCATGACGGTGGATAATCCCCGATATGATGCCTGAATCATTAATATTTGCAGAGGCAGGATTCTTATTTTGGAAGACTTTTGCTCTGCATATCTCACCCTCCACCTTGAAAATATGGTTTGAGATTATCTGAAACACTGAACATGCTGTTCCTGGGAGGTGAGTTTTGCCATCGATGGCAGCAAACGGGCCTCTGAAGTCCAAGGTTTCAAGAGCTTATTGGAATGCCAAGTCAGTGCTGGCGTGCGAGGGGACGGGACCTTTCTGTGCTGAGGTTTGGGTGAGCTGTCGTGTCCTTACGTGCTGTGTGTCCAGCTGTGGGCTTAGACCTGCTGGCAAGGACATGGGACACTTTCATTACAGAAAAGTGGGGCCAAGCCTGGTTGGGATGAGGGTGAAATAACAAGTGTGTGTACCCAGGGCTGCAGAAGAGCATCTTCGAAAGGAAAATCTGTGCTGCTTCTTTCTCGCCTGTGAGCAAGCACAGAGATCAGATGGGAATGCCGGGCCATGATAAATTTTGCAGCACCTGCGTTTTCTTAACCCCTTGGTTGCACTAGGTGTGATTGCACGCTTTGCTGTGATGGGGTTAGATGCGAAATGCATGAAGGCAATGCAGTGGTCCTCGCTGCCAAGATAGGGCTGCATCTCCCACAGCTCCTCCTCAGGGTGAGGACCCCCGTGCTGCTGTTGCCACCTTGATGGTGGGACAGTCCAGCTCCAGGGCAGGCTCACCTCTCCGTAGGGATTATCATGGTCATTAGCCAAGTGGCATGGGGTGGGAATTCAAAGCAGGGGATCGTAATTAAGTGGTAATGCACTGTACGAGTCAATTTGCTAGCTCCGGGACTTAGTTATGGTCCATCACATCTGCTCTCCAGCTCATGTCCTGGTGGGTTGAGGACAATCACATGTCCTTGGCCTCCAGCTTTGGTTTTCCAGGCTAGACTTTGGTGCTTTCATGGTGAAATGGGGCTGTGTGTGCCAGGTATCACTCAGCAGGCAGGTTTTGGGGACTGGTGTGCCTGCAATGGCTGTGGGAGAGGGTGGCTTTGTTTGCAGTTGAGGGGTCAAGACATGGGAGTGAATCGAGTGGTGGAGAACCAGACCTTGTGCGTTCACATCTTTGCATGTGGCACTGAAAAAGTCTGGACTAACTCCCTCCTTCAGCAAAACAGCCTCGGCTGTAATAAATCTCCCCCCGCCAGCTCCCCATCCCGCTCCACTGACAGGTGGCAGGAACACAAAGATGGCCAGGAGGAGAAAAGTGCAGAGGGGAGGGTGATACAGGGGGAAAAAAAAAAACCCCAAGCTAATGATGTAGACATTTGTGCAGAGGTTAAAAATGAAGCAATAAAACCTTTACGCAAACTTCCAAATGCTTCTGCAGCCACATGCCGCAGCTCAAAGCAGGGAATAAATAAGAGAAAGCGCAGCCGGTTGCAGGCAGAGGGAAGCTGACAGAGCCATCACTCCTCCCGAGTGCAGCTTTGGCAGCGGGAGAAATACGTCCCCGTGGTGTCCCCACGGCCTCCGAAACACGTGGCTGCTGCTCCCCTTCCTCCTGGCTGGAAGAGGGGAGGCTTGGGGTTTCCTAATGCCTCCCGATGGGTTTGGGCCATTGGATGGGGAGCAGGAGGGATGACGATGCATGAGCTGAGTTTGCCAGGTCTCTGCGTCTCACCGCAGACTCCCTGACCAGCGCGGCAGCCCACGTGGTGAGCGTGGTTGGTTTTATGTTCGCAAGGGAGAAATTAAAGCTTGTGCGAGGGTTGAAGGATTTAAGTTCCAGCCTTTCGGAAAGCCTCCGAGAGGAGGTCTGTGGGGGGAGCAGCGTGGGGGGAGCAGCACGGCGGGTGCAGGTGGGAGATGTCCCGCTTGGATTTGAGGAAAGGTGGGAAGCCAGCAGGGACTTCTGGACTCTCATGATTTTTCTGCTGTGTTGATGGAGGGTGAAGGGCTCAGCTGGGGGCCGGGAAGGCTGCAGAGCTCTGCAAAAGGGATATCGGAGGCTGTCGGGTGGCCCGGTCCACTTGGCCAGTGTCCCCGTGGATGCTAACACCCCCTGTCCCAGTGATGCCCGGGAGGGGGGTCAGCAGCTCCCCAGTTATGGGGGGCTGGGGTCTTCCCTGGGATTTGGGGTGGGGAGAGACAAATTCAGCCTGTGTCTCCTCCACAATGATGCAGGGCTTGATGCTCGAGACCAAAGGGCTGGTGTATTGGCTTTGTGTGGCAAGGTTTTGGTAGCAGGGGGGGTGACAGGGGTGGCTTCTGTAAGAAGCTGCTGGAAGCTTCCCCTGTGTTCGAGACAGCCCATACCAGCCGGCTCTAAGACGGACCCGCCGCCGGCCAAGGCCGAGCCCATCAGCGACAGTGGTAACGCCTCTGTGATAACATTTTTAAGAAGGAACAAAAGTTACGGGACAGACAGAAACGGCAGCTGGAGAGAGAGTGAGAACATGTAAGAGAAACAACCCTGAGACCCCCAGGTCAGTGCAGAAGGAGGGGGAGGAGATGCTACAGGTGCTGGAGCAGAGATTCCCCTGCAGCCCGTGGGGAAGACCATGGTGAGGCAGGCTGTCCCTCTGCAGCCCATGGGGGTCCACGGTGGAGCAGATCTCCACCTGCAGCCCGGGGAGGACCCCATGCCGGAGCAGGTGGGTTCCCGAAGGAGGCTGTGACCCCGTGGGAACCCCGCGCTGGAGCAGGCTCCTGGCAGGACCTGAGGATCTGTGGAGAGAGGAGCCCACGGAGCAGGTTTTCTGGCAGGACTTGTGACCCTGTGGGGGACCCACGCTGGAGCAGTCTGTGCCTGAAGGACTGCAGCCCATGGAAGGGACCCGTGCTGGAGCAGTTCGTGAAGAACTGCAGCCCGTGGGAAGGACCCACGTTGGTGAAGTTCGTGGAGGACTGTCTCCCGTGGGAGGGACCCCACGCTGGAGCAGAGGAAGAGTGTGATGAGTCCTGCCCCTCAGGAAGATGAAGCAGCAGAAATAACGTGTGATGAACTGACCATAAACCCCATTCCCCGTTCCCCTGTGCTGCTGGGGGGGGTTGGTAGAGAATCCGGGAGTGAAGTTGTGCCCGGGAAGGAAGGAGGGGCGGAGGGAAAGTGTTCTGAGATTTGGTTTTATTTCTCATTACCCTACTCTGGTTGATTTGTAATAAATTGAGTTAATCTTCCCCAAGCCGAGTCTGTTTTGCCCGTGACGGTAATTGGTGAGTGATCTCTCCTGTCCTTATCTCGACCCACAAGCTCTTTGTTATATTTCCTCTCCCCTGTCCAGCTGAGGAGGGGGAGTGATAGAACGGCTTTGGTGGGTGCCTGGCATCGAGCCAGGGTCAACCCCCCCCCAGCTGGTCTTAAAGTCGAGCCAACACGAGGGGCTCTCCGAGGTGTGTGCAGCACGGCAGGAGTTTCGCGCAGGTCCAGCTCTTCCTCTTGCACAGGAACTGCCCGTGAAGCCGAGGGAGACTCTTGGGCAGAGGGAAAAATATGTGTACGGTCAGGGGTAAAAGCCCCACGAGCTGCAATCCTGCAGCACGTGCTCCTGGAATAAGGTTCAGTAAATGCAAAGGGGAATTCCCACCCGTGCGGCAGCCGCCTGATGGGTAGGAACCGCCGTTATCTTTCAAATGGCTTTAAGTGGCTCAGTGTAATGGGACTGTTTTTATCCTTTTACTCTTTGCCTAGGGGAGGTTTGAGCTTTATCCTGCCTCATGAGCTTGAGAAATTTATGTAGCTAACTTTCTGTTCTTCGGGCTGATTTCCTCCCTTTTGTGTGCCTTCAGGAGATGGTTTCCTTCATCTTTTCCTTCCCTGGTACCATTTCACTGCACTCTCCTGCCCCGAAGCGCTTCGGTCACTGTTGTGGTGGAGAACAATGATGAAAAATGATGTTTTCTGAGCACATACCCATTACTAAGGCTGATGCAGGGAGGATCCTTCAGCCCTGCCTTTGCTTTGGCTACGTCTGGAACGAGGATGCTGTGGCAATAAGCTAAAGCCCAGTTAAAGCCCCAAATTTCACTGGCCCACAGCAACTCTGCATTGCGGACTCCTCCACAAAGAGGTTATCCAGACACCGGGGGGAGCAGGGAACAACTCCTGGGAGGACAGGGATCACTCCACTTTCCATCTCCTAAGGCTTTCATGCTGTTTGCACCGACAAGAAGTGTCTTAGCTGTGTCTCTGATTAGAGGTGCCAAAGACGTTGTCAATTCATCACTGAGTTTCCACAGGTAGAGATCTGCTGCCGGGAAAGCAGTCGGACCTCCCCAGCTCCCTGTGCATGCAGCCTCCCTCTTCCCATCCTGCTGGACTTTTTTCCGATGAGCCGATGGCACCAGGCACCCCCCCGCGCTACGGCAGCACGAGGCTGCAGAGAGAAGGCAGAAGGTGAGGAAAAAAAGCTTTTTATCCAAATGAGCTTCAATGTAGAGCCAGGAGGTCTCTCCAGTCCCCGTGCAAAAGCTTCTCCTGGCAATGCAGGCAGGAGCGCTGGGTCGTCCTGCCCGCACCGTGCTGTGGCTCCTGCCCAGGAGCCGAGTCCAGCCCCGCTCCGAACCTCCGCTTTATAAATGAGTGTGCAAAAGAGATGTGAGCGTAACGCAGCTTTCCAGGAAGTTATTCTGCAGCCTCTGCAGATGAACTCACTGTCTCCTTCGCTTAAGGCCTGGGTAAAGAACTAATTATTTGAACCTAAGCTTAAATCTGTTTCCACAAAGATGGATTTGTGACTCTTGCCAGCTTCCCCTAGAGGATTGCAACCTCATTTTGTTCCTCATGAACTTCTGCTGAGGTGTAAAATAACAACAATCTTGAGAGCTAAAATTGCTGAAGGATGGATTAAATTATAATGCAATCAGTCCGAAAGACCTTCTGTCTGCAAGTAGCAGCATTAGGCCATCCTGGGAGCGGGCAGCCGTGTGCTGCCTGTGCAGGATTACCCAGCCTGTGCTGGCTGCTTTGTCTTCACCAAGAAACTGCATTTCTTGGGCAGCGAGATTACATTATCGGCCACCGAGTGTGTTCCTCGGGTGCCTTGGCATCAGCCTGCCTAGGCCAGAACTCACTCTGAAAAGAGCTATATAAACCCACGACAAAAAAAGACACAGATGGCAATGAATATTTCGAGGTCTGCAGCACACTCCCGGCAAAGGACTGCTTCTGACTTGCCGTCTCTGTGCGGACTTTAAATCACAACTTGAGAAGCAAGCCCTGTCTGGGATCTGTTAATATGCGTTTGTATGGGATTTAGCATAGCAGGGCTCCAATCCCCACTGAGACTTTCAAGAATAAGCCCCTATAAATAACTAGGTTGGAGCCCATGGGATGATTTTCAGGCATTTGAAATAGCCGGGGCCGTGGCCTCGCAGACGTCTCGCAGCTGGGAGAGCAGCAGCCGCCTGGCCATGACCGACCCTGCTGGGTCCTGCCCTGCTCCCCGTCCCGCTGAGCCCTTTGCCCCGGGGATCCGACACGCCGCTCTTCCAGACACCCCACGTCCCCGCGTCTCGCTCGTAGGGAAAACGGGGATTATTTCTCCGGCAGTGACTTGGCGCTCTGAGCGCCCAGTGGGATGCTGAACGGTAAACTTGTAAGAAAGAAACAAGTTGCTGCACAAGTGCCGATGCAAAGAGACGTTGGGTTCCTCGTGGTTCCTTGTAGCTGGCTGCAAGTCCTCTGTTCGGGGCAGGTTTAAGGTCTCTTTGCCATGGAGACTTTTTTTTTTTTTTTTTTTTCCCTGTATAAATTCCTTTTTATCTGCTTCTTGAATGAAGCGTCTGAGCTGACAAAGCTTTCCTTTGGCCCCTTATTTTTCACAAAAGGTGCAGGGACTTAATCATCTTTCTAGCTCTGTCCAATTTGGCTGCTCCTCATCAACAAGTTCAATGGTCTGTGTGGGGCAGAAGGGAAGCAGGGGAAAGGGATGCAGGCAGAACAAGGCTGTTTTTTCTTAAGAAACCCTGCTAAAAAGAAAGACATATCTCCTTTCTGGAGATGACCCAGTATTGCCCTCTGCTCTGTGCTCAGTCCACAAAGGAGCCTCAGCATTGTTCACCGTGCTTATTAGGGTGCTTGGAGAAAAGTGATCCTTGAGGATCCTGCCCCGATACACCCCTGCAGAAGGTAGGTTGAGTCTGGCCTTGGCCCTTTGGCTGTTCATCTGTGTTGTTCCTAGGCAAAGAACTGGAGAGTTTCTCTTAAAAAAACCACAACCCTCTTCTGCCTGGGCTGACGTCTGTAGGTTTACCACATCCTCCCTGAGAAGGAGGGAGCCCGGACAATAGGGACTGAGCTTCCATCTGCAGAGGGGTGGAATGGCCAGGGGCTCCCCAGTGACTAAACATCATTTCCAGTTTATCTGAAGTCTCACTTTTTTAGGTTTTTGCCAAGTCTGGTTGAAAAGGCTTTTTTGTTTGTTTTGGTTTTTTGGGGGGCTTCTGCTGTTTTTGGCTGGTATAAAGTTAATTTTCTTCATAGTATCTGGGATGGGGCTATGTTTTGCATTTGTGCTGAAAACAGTGTTGATAATACAGGGATGTTGGGTGGGGACACAGCCGGGACAGCTGACCCCAACTGACCCAAGGGATATTCCAGACCATATGACGCCATGCTCAGCATAGAAAGCTGGGGGAAGAAGAAGGAAGGGGGGAATGTTTGGAGTGATGGCGTTTGTCTTCCCACGTAACCGTTAGGTGTGATGGAGCCCTGCTTTCCTGGAGATGGCTGAACACCTGCCTGCCCATGGGAAGTGGGGAATGGATTCCTTGGTTTGCTTTGCTTGCGTGTGTGGCTTTTGTTTTACCCATTAAACTGTCTTTATCTCAACCCACGAGTTTTCTCACTTTTACCCTTCCGATTCTCTCCCCCATCCCAAGCAGGGGGAGTGAGCGAGCGGCTGTGTGGGGCTTAGTTGCTGGCTGGGGTTAAACTACAACAGGGCTGTTTTGGGTTGTTTGTTTTGGGTTGGTTTTTTTTTTTTTTTTTTTTTTTAACTTGTGAAGAGGTTGCTGTGCTGAAATGGTGCTTTCTTTGCAAAATGGCAAATTGAGTGGGTCCCCCCTCCTGTTGCACGTGCAATTGCCTTGGTGCCACTGAGGTCCTTCTGCAGCTGCAGGAGTGTGAGAACAAACGGGAGAGACAAGCAGTTAACCAAAGCAGGACAAATGGAAAATCAAGATGCTCAGTGAAGTACTTAGCAAACTGTTTTGAGCAAGGAAAAGGTTGTTCCTCTTCTATTTATTATAAGGTTTGGAAGCAAGGCACTGCCTGCTTGCAGAGAGCTGAATACCTGCAGTAAAGCCTTGCCTTCTATTTGCACAGTTCCTTGAGTTAAGGCAGGGAAGATGATAAAACGCTTTTGATCAGAGGCACTTAAATAGCAGAAGTCTCCTGTACAAGCATGTTTTCCTGCTCTGATCTACTTAAGAGTGTGTCTCAGCCCGGGCTCGCTGGCTGTGGCGATGCACGGCACATGGTCGTGGTGGCATCTTGCACTGGCAGCCCTGGGTCGGCCCCTCCTCGGGAGCAGGAGGTAATGCAGATTTCATGTCAGCCTTGTCCTGGGTCCCTCGAGCCAACGTGCCCGTGGCTCTGCAGCGATGTTTGGTTGTTCTGGGATGGATATTTGCTCTCGGCTGCGTGTCTTTTACAAGGGCACAAATGTAATGTCAAAAGAAACCACTTCAGTAATGTACTCAAAAGTAAATATTTTATATGGTACTATAGTAATGCGATGTACCGCCTTCTTGACATACTTTGCTTTTTGCCCAAGGTCTGGGATTTGGGGCCGTTTGCGGGGCTGGATTCCTGTGTCGTCTTCTCTCCAGGGCCTTGTGTGCCCTTTTCACAAGGTGCTGAATTTCTTTCTGTCCCTATAAAATGGTTAAGAGCAACTCAGTTGCAGTTTCTGGAAAGAAGTGAATTCTGATTATCTGATGGTTATTGTTTTAAGTTCTCAGGATCAATAGCGCTATATTAAAGCAAGGTACTTGCTCCTTTTCGAGGTGCAATGTGAAAGGAGATTCATGATGATAAATGTCCGGCAGCCCGCGTGCTGGGTGCCAGGGACCTCAGTTGGGGAACAGCTAGAAGGCACAAGCCAGTGAGTTTTCACATAAATGTATACACCTATATATCTAATTTGCACTTACTGATACCCCAGCTGTAGTAATTGGATGACTGACTGCCTTAGCAACTTCATCGTAGGCATTTGCAAGACAGTGCACGTTCTGGAAAGCTCGGGCTGCAAACCAAGGTATCTGCAAGATGTAAAACTTACTTATCTGATAGCTTTAAACAATCTGATAGCTTTAAACAACAACAAAAAGACAAAACAATTGTCTTTTTGACCAAACCCAAAGCACCTGCACAGCACCAACATCACCATCTCACTGGCACGAGACATCATCAGCGGTGTCTGGCACTGGTTTTTATCCCACCCCATCCATACCTCCGCCTGGGGAAAGCTGTGTCAGATATGGCAAGACACCTCAGCCCTGCCTTGCCTGTGCCTCAAAGGCTGGTGACAGGTTGTTAAACCCCTGATGCAAAGGGCTGGGTATCGTGTGCGGAGCAACGAGTGCTCAAAGTGCATTTTTGCAGAGGACTATAAATGCTCTCGCATTACCTGGCGGTTACGTTCCAATCAATATGGTTTTCACAGACCAGGATTAGTTATGTCACCTTTTGTACTCCAAGGTAACTCAAAGTACTTCATAAAGTAATGAGTTTAGCTATAGATAGCAGAGGTTAATGGCGTGGCCATTACATGCTCAGTGATAAAGCTTCCGTGCGGTCTCGGATATTATAAATCTGGTTTATTAAGAATGGAAATATTGACAAAGACCCAATTCTGCCTTATTCCTTCTGTAGCCTCCCAGGGATTTTTGACAAGCCACTTCTGGCAGCTTCCAGCACAGATAGAGAGAGACTTTAATCTCTCAGAGGAAAACTGCTACTTTAGGGTGAGTATTAACCCATTGATTTATATTTGCAAACATTTGCAAGTGTTTGGAGGCTAAAATGGAGCCAGGTTAAGCATAAACCAGAGGGGCTGTGCTAATTCTCTAAACCAAGATAGGTTTGAACTACTTTTTGAAATGATGCTGGCCGGACAGGGCCAGCTCAGCTCTCCATCCTTCCCATCTCACCTCCCAGCCTGAGCATCATGCCCGGCTGCCCGGCTGGGTCTAACAGCTGCTGAGCGTTAGATGATGATTCTTCCATATTTTTATTACCAGATCTAAAGGTAGGTTTTTTTTTTTAAAGGTGCAAATGACAAGCGAGCACCCAGCACCAGGGAACTCCACAGCATCAGCTCTTGCTCACCAAGGAAAACATGCCAGGAACCTCCTACAGAGAGTGATTTAACGACTAAAAATGCCCCTAATGGTAGCTGCTGCTTTAAATTAAATTCCTGTAGGAGATGATACAGGTTCTGCTGGGTGACCAGGCCTTTCAGCAGGCAGTCACATCCCTTGAGCCAGAGGAGGAGAGGTTGTTCGGGAGGAGGAGGAGGAGGAGAGGTTTTTCGGGAGGAGGCAGGAGTCAGGAGCAGCCTGACGGGGGGCTGCGGGAGTGACTTGGGCAGCCCCCCCTTTCCCCCTGCCAGGACAGCTTCGGGGCTCTCCCCATGCTGATGGTTCCTGCTGTTATTTGATTTATCGCCTTCAGAGAAAAATAGCTCCTGGGGGCGGATCTGACACCCACTCCCCGGTGTCCATCAAGTGGTGCCGGAGCCTGCCGGGCAGCACCCGGTGCATGAGCCTGCACTGGCACTAAAATATCTCATTAGGTCTTACTAATCCTTTTTTTTTTTGCCTTTCCCACTATGAACCATGTGTATAAAGCCCCCCACCCGGTTTTACTCTTGTCTCCAGGGCAGGGACGGTGTGTGGTTTGGGGTTCATGGCCCCGCACACAGCGAGACCCCGGCCCCAGGGTGCGAATCCCCAATTAGCCGGGGAGGGAGAGTTTCCCTTTCGCTGCAGGTGGAAACGACCCTTCCTAAAGCCACCGGGTCGCTAATTAACACAAAACCCACGGCATTACTTGAAGCGAGGTTTCCCCTTCCAACCCTGTCAACTGAGTGCGGCTCACCAAAGCCTCCAGGCATTTCAGAAAAGGTTTGGGGTCATTTGGGTTAGGCTGGCTTAAAAACTACCTTCCCGAGGAGGCGGATGAAAGGTGTCGACTGAGGCATCCCTCTTCCCGCTCCTCTTATCTCCATCAAGAGGGGGCTGGATGGCTGGCAACAGCGTGGAGGGCAAACCTGACAGCAAGCCATGGCCTTTCAGAAAAAAAACCCAGGAGTAGCCAGGAGGTTACATGAAATTTTTATTTTTCAGCCCTGGCCATCGCACAAGGCCCTTGTCACCGGGCTGGAGGTGTGCTAGATTGCAGCCTGGTCCTTGTATGCCCATCACAGGGAGACTCTGCCATTACTCACAGCCACCCCCCACCACTGGCTCCCTGCTCGCAGAAAAGCATTGCAGAAAAAAAAAAAAAAATTCTCATTAAAAAAAGAAGGTGGGGAGCGGGAGGCGATGAGCAAGGGAGATGGATTGTGCCGTGGCACTGAGATGAGTGTGGAGAAGCTATACATTAACCATCGTGAGAGGGGAGGGGGGAAAAAAAAAATCCCACAGCTCTATCAGGAGAAAGCGTTTGCTGTTGTGAAATGATGTTGCTGCAAAGGTCCTGGCGTGCCTGCGGCTCACTCCGGCCGTGCTGCTGGGTGAGGAATCCCCAGCTCCGGGGTTCAGGCTGGCAGCGCCCGACCCCTCTCTCTGCATTGCACCAACGTACAAATCGTTAATGTCTTGTTAACTCTGTCCCTCTGTGCAGGATCTGCCTTGTGTGGGAAAGGAGGACATCTAAATAATAACCCGAGGATCGCTGCCATCTGAGCAGAGAGAAGTGCCCATGAGGGTACTGGCAAAGCCCGTCGTCCCCTTTGGGTACCCTTGCTTGCCCTTAGTGCCTTTCAGTTTACACCGGGATCAAGAGGGATGCTGCTGCTCTGGCTAAGGAGTGCTCGTGGCGTGGTGCTGCCATCGCTGTGGCTGGACGGAGACGTGCTGGGGGTATTTTCAAGGTAACTAGTCAAAAGAGCTATTTATTGAGCTGGGCACGTGGTTCCCGCCGGTGTCCGTGTGTCCCAGTGTCCCCTGTCTGACCCCCCACGCATCTTGGTCCTTTGCAGCACTTTCGACCCTGCTTGGAAAAGGGAGAGGGATTGCTGCACAATACGGGGTCTTCTTTGCAACAAATTTACATGCTACTGCTATTAAATACAGCCAAAGAAGCCAAAGCTCAGTCTCAGGGCTCCTTGTTAGCACCAGGACACACTACTGCTGGGCAGAAGAGATGCGCACGCCAAGGGACCGTGAAGGTAAAGGTGCTCAGCTGAAGCACGCTCCTGCTCACACACAGGACCTCACGGGGTCTTTAGTTACAGCTGAGCAAATTTTTCTTTATACATGGAATGAATTTTGGAAAAAAAAAAAAAAAAAAAAAGGCTTTGGATTTTTTTTTTTTTTTTTTTTTTAGTTTTTTGAGACAAGGAGACAGCTTGGCCAGCGGTTAATAAAAGCATTTAATCTTCCCAATGCTTCCTCCACCCACACCCAGAGCCTATTTTAACAGTAGTGTAGTATTGCATATAGTTTTGGTTGGTCTTTTTTTTTGTTACCTAAAACCGCTTAATGTGTCTATTAACCCAGGTATTGGTTAAAAAAACTGCTCTCTATTTAAAAAGATGTGGAGGAAAAAAGGTCTTGGTAATGCAAAGGTTTTAGTCTGGAGAACAAAGAAAAGTTCAGTTATTTTGCTTTTTGAAAAAAAAAAAAATCATTAATCCCGGTGTGCTTCAGTTTGATCTGAACCAAATTCTATTTCAAGTTCTGACATCTGCCTTTGACTTGGGAGAAAAAAAACCCCAAGCCAAGAGCCTATAATAATAATGACTGTAATAATAATTATTATTTTAAATTTTGGTACAAAAGTCCATGGATTTAGGGGAGGGTGGCTGTTTCCATCAGCTTAGTAAAACTATTCGCATGGTCAAACTTAAGCACGCAGCTGAATCATTTGAGGAACAAGACTTTCTGCAGGCAGATAAGAGCCTAATGACACGATGATGAGAGCCCAGACTTCCACAGATAGCAGAAACTAATATTTGTGATGCAACAGCCTTGCATTATTCAGTAGTTAAAGATAATTCTAAGAAACAGAACAGCTTGAGAATTAGCAAAACTAGCAATAAAATATTCTTAGCTGACTCCGGGGGGAAGTAAATTGCCATGTACGGGATTTGCATTCATCTTAATGTTTATTAAAAATGAGACAGCGCTGCTTTCCGCATGCTCGGCTGGAATAGCTCCACGGCTTGCTGGAACCTCGTGTCCTTCCCGGTCCTTGCTCAGCCCCGGGAGCCTGCGGGACCTGCTGAGGCCTCTCGCTAACTCATTGCACGTGTGCGTTGCTGTTGGGGTGAGGGTGATGGAAACCCAACTATCCGCTCAGACCCTGCTAGCAAGTAAAGACGCCGGCAGGTACCTCAGTTGTGCTAAAGCACAAAGACCTTGTGTCGCAGGAGCGAAATCGCCACCCGACTGATTCGCACCGACAGTTTAGTGCAGCACGAACAGGTCCGTGGAAGGAGGAACCTGCGCGATGGCCTCCTTGCTGCTCGAAACTACTACGTGGGCTGGGGGCGAGCCACGCTTCTTGCTTTAATGAATGCAAATTTCCCACCACCACGCAAGCAGAGAAGCAGCGGGGATCTCCGAAAAACCCACCGACGCCTGCGTACGTGGACCCACACCTGCAACCAGGCACCCGTTCACCGGCTCCCTGCAAGCGTTAAGTGCCATTAGCAAATGAGCTGGGGTGCACACGTGGGGAAGGACGATGAAATGAAAGAATAAAAATAATAAAAAAAAAAGCAAGTGAGACTATTCAAAAGGGGGACTTTATTTTTATTACACTGGAGCCAGGCGTCAGTGCGCCAGTTCAGCTTTGATACACAATAAATCAGCAAAGCTGTCACTCAGTTTGGAAACCAAGATTGCAGTGGCACTAAAAACACACTGAAAACATTTACTTTCTTCCCTTTTTTTTTTTTTCCTCTTTTGTTTTTGGTACAAAAATGGTACAAACAACAATACAAAATATTTGTGCTGTTGACGGTTACAAAAAAAGGTTTTTGAACTGGGTTAACGGACGCAAACTGCTTTTGCGCTTCAGCGTGAATACAGCAGAACAGCAGAAGTCTTCCTTGAGAACAACCACAGTCATGCGGGCTGCTACACAGCTTCTCCATCATAAAAGGAAACATGCAAAATCATAATTAAAATTAAAAAAAAAAGAAAGAGAAAGTGCTCCAATTATACACCTATATGTTGTTGTTTTTTCCCCTATTTGATCTGTAGCTTCAAGCACTAACTACATTATGTACACATTGTGTGAGCAATTGTATATGGGGTTGGTGTGTACTGGAAAGAACTTTTATTTTCCCCATGAAACTGAGTTAACTTTGCGTGGGAGACACCTATGTTGTCTAGCTGCTGTTTTAAACATACGCATTCATCGTTATACAGCATTCCCCCCCCCCCAACATTTTTTTTTTCACACTTACAATGAAGAGCTCTAAAAGACATCACAAATAAAAGTCCCGTATTTTACCTTTAATATGTTTTTTTGAGACTAAACAAAGTTGCAATCTTGGCATATTGTGTTGTACAGACCCTGCACTGACCATTACCATTCTCCAATGCGCGAACGTCTACCCTATGCGAAGCAGTTGCAGGTGATACAGCCATCTCCTAAGTCCCACTTACTCCTGGAGGCTGGATTCGGACCCGACTATCCCTAAAAACCCCTTCAAAGAGGCCCAAAGTGGCTCAGCCGCAGGGGAGCGAACTCCCCATCACCACCTTACGACCGCCAACGGCATCGCCTGGTCCAACAAAAAAGGAAAAAAAAAATAATATGGAAAACGCAAAACCAGAAGCGAAACTATGACTAGCACGTAGGACACCTAGAACAGACTTGCCTATTTACTGTCCTTAATTAATTACCTGCTGAATCTCCTCGTTGCCTCGCAAAGCATTTCCGCAAGCGATGCTTCTCCCTATTTACAAGGCTCCATAATAAATAGACTGCTCGGGGGCTGCTCCGAGGCCGCTGGCCGCGTTCTGCCAGAGGCGGCTGCGGGTACGACCCTGACGTCGGACCTGCACGGTCCCTGCCTCGGGGACGTGCAATCTTCATGCCTAGGAGGTAGGGGGGCCACAGGAGGGGTCCGGCGTGCCCCGACGCCGCGGGAGCTCCCCGTCCCCGTCCCTTAGACGGCGCGGAGAGCTGCGGTGGTGTCCCCTGGCAGCGCTATGGGGTGCGACAGCGGTATTTTGGGGACGGGGTCCCTTCCACCCGCCCGACAGCAGGTCCTTCCCCACCGCCAAGAGCGGGGACTTGAATGTGTGGGCGCTACTTTAATTAAAGTTTAATGCTTTAGTTTAGTTAGAGAACAAGGATTCTGGTCTCAATGCATTAACCTCTTCTGTGGCCTGTAAGAAAAAAACGGCGACCGTACTTTCAGCCAAAGTTGCCGTTTCCCTCCACCGCCGGCTCCTTGTAAGGTGCCGTCACCTCCAGCCGGGAACGGCAACGCCACGTCGCATCCACAGGGATCAGAGCGGGGGGACAGAGCAATGGCACGGTCGCCTTTTCAATGGGACCCCTTGGATTAATGTAAGGTTTCTTAGCTGGGTTACAAACCGTAAGCAATACTAACAAGCAAAAAGGTTTGCAAAAAGCAATCTATTTCCATTGCTCGATGTGCTCCTTGCTTACCTTCCGCTGGTCCCACTGCGAGGAAAGGGGCCTGACGCTGCTCCTACTTGTGGGGCTGTAAAGTTCAGTAGTGGATGATGCAGGGAGGAGGAGGAGGAGGAGGAGAAGGGAGAGGAGGAGGAGGAAGAAGAGGAGGAGGTCCTGCAGAGGGAGACTGCACAGAACTGGGTCAAAGCACAATAAACTAGTTGGTTTGATTTATAGTCATGCGGGGTTGGAATGGCTGGATTGCAAATGCCGCAGAAAAAATATCTGCTGCCGAACGGAAACAGGTTGGTTTATTTTTAAGCACTCAAACAGTTTTGTTTGACTTAGGTTGCATAAACGTTCTGAAAAACCTGAAATGTTTAGACAAGCCGAAGTCTGACAGCATCTCCTTTGCGGCCAAGCAGCTCCTTTCACCGCGCGGCACGTCCCCCCCGGGTGACAGCGGGGCGATGCACGCTGCCGACCGGTCCCTACAGCCTCCGGCCCTGGTCCCGCAGCAGCCATCCCACGCCGCTGCCATCCCCTTCCCTACCTGAAATCCATCACCCCAGCCAAAGCCGCAGCAGACAGCAAGCACCAAGCGCTTCTGGAGCAGGGATTTAGCTACAGCTCTCGGCTAAGCGGTGCCAGGCGGATTGCACGGCACGGTTTACGGCGGAGACCCAGCCGGCCGGCATCGCGGGATCTGCATGAGCATCCCAGGAGCCGCGTGGAGCCGGCAGGCAGCGGCAGCAACCCAACGGAGGGAGAACCACCGGCATCACCCCGGCCCTCGAGCCACGTCCTTCTCCTGAGTCGGTGATGAAGTTACGGTGACAGACACGAAACACTGACGGGTAGTCATCAGCGAGAAACACTAAGTGCTTTTTTATTATTCGCTACTTCTGCTGTGACCGGGCAGCTTCTGCGGAGGTGCAAAGCCCAGATGGTGAAAAACTCCAGCCCGTGGCTTTTCCGACAGAGAAAGGGAAGAATCAAGCCAGCCCCGTGGGCAAAGAGCCGAGGCTGCAGGGCAACGCAGCCCACCCGCGCCAGGCAGCTGGAGGACAGGGGCTGCGAGGTTTGCCGAGGGCGACCGGGAGGAGCTGGACGCTACGTGGCAGAAGCAAACTAAGACTTTCACAGCGGTGACACGAGACGACCGAGTTCCCGAGTACGGAACGGGAATTTGGAAAGGCGTCAGGTGCCGGCAGTTTGCCAGGCACCGCGCCTCATCCTGGCCGAGGCCCGTGCCGCCGGCCCGTGCCCGTGGCACGATGTCCTCGCCTCGCTGCTGCCATCGGAGCCGTCCCTCTCCCGAGGTCCGAGCCATCGCCTCCTGGTTTCCTCAAGAAACTTGAGGGAGCGGGTGTGATCGCTCTTCCGAGCCGTGAAAGGACAAACTGACCCATCGACCGACCGACCGACCAAGACAAAAAAGAAAGATCGCATCCTTCGTAGTTAATAACATATTGGTAACGTTGGCGTCCCCTCGGGCAGACTTTTACCACATTCCACTTCATACAAGACACATTTCAAATGCTCGTTAATTTACAGAAATTGCATTTTATAGAAAATACGATACAATGAAATATAAAATGCACTAGGAGCATTTCAAAAATCTATAGAGACGATCTTGCAGCCTAGTATACCCTCTGAAACGATGCCCACTCATCACCGCAAGCTCTCGTCCTCTCATTCTCCCGCTCTCTCGCGTGCACGCGCTCGCTCCCCCCACCCCCCCCCTTAACTCTTAGCATTCAACTTGAGAATTAATAGAGATATCAAAAAAAGCACGATTATCCCCTGGATAATCACCTTCCAATACTGTGCACATTCTTGGATTTAAATGAAAATATATCTAAGCACTTTTACAAGTTTTAGCGAACCCACTGCAAAATCGTCTGCAGAATATAAAACACAGGTAATCCAAGATTTCATAGCACATTAATTAAGTGGCTCATAATCCATTAAATGTGGTTTATATTACACATCCATGCAGTCTAAATCATTTTACAAACATTAGACATAAACCCACTAGTCCAAATCAGTAAAGGAAAAATGTAATAAAAAAAGCTAGTAACTATTTGTTATTGGTTAAACTGACCCTACATATAAACTAGGTAGTATGCTACCATTTATAATACTGATGTTGAGTTACGCCTGGATGCTGCAAAACCTCTTGCTGACTTGGCAATGCTGGAGCATATTAACCACAAGATACTTAATAGGCCCTCGTTGCACTTCTTCTCCAAAAAAAACACATTTACTACAGATAGCAGCGCCTACCCATCAAAGAGAAAGGACACACATTAGCTGAGTTACATGATGTTGTTGAGCTTTGGCTACTAATGCTCCAAGGCATTAATGTTGTACTAAACTAACTTTGTACTTACGGATGGCAAAAGTGCTGATAAACTCTTCCCGCCCTTAGCGCTGCCCCGGCCTCGAGCGGAGCCGCTACACGAACGCCTGCCTTACGCGAGGAAAACAGCATCCATCGGCTTTCGTGCTAGCGGGCGTCCTCGGAGACGCGGGACACCACCGCCACCTAACCCAGCTGGTATTTACATCGCTCAAGAGGTCGTGGGAGCCAAAACACGCCGATAGCATGAAAACAAACAAATGGGCCTTTGGTCATTTCACAATTTACTTCGTAGGGTTTAGGCAAGGGCTGTCGGAGATTTCTGTTGCAATAACCAAAGGCTTTATCAATGCTATAGTTCTATGCAGCTACATCGAGTGTGACCAGGTGACAGCAGAGCCCCTAGTCGGTATTTTGCATCAGGTAACACTGAATTATATACAACATGATGACTAGTTCACCACCTGCTGAGGCTTAAAGATGGCTGTTAAGATTTCGACTCAAAACATCTTCCCCCCGCCCCGACCCCCTCATCCTCTTCCACCCCAGAATGAGTCACCCCCTTAAAAAAAAAAAAAAAAAAAAAAAAAAAAGGCAAAAAAGAAACAATCTCCACAGTTCCTTTTTGTTAACTCCTTCCCAGCTAGAACTGGCTTAGGGTCACAGGGAGTGCTGCCCAGGATGGTTGTGTGTTTGTTTTCATCACTCCTGAGATTGAAGGGAATCTGATACATGCACCAAAAGGCACTTTCAAATATATATATATATATATTTTAAAAACAGTGCTTCTGTTCTAAGAAATTCAAGTTAAGACAGAGTGCCTTTCACTCTCTTTAGTCATAAAGCAGATAAACGAGCAATATCCCAGCTGACATTAAAAAACCAAACCAAAACAACAAAAAAAAACCTGCAGCAGAGACAAGTGTTCATGCGAGACAGCTCAATATTCTAAAAAAAAAATTGGAAAGGAAAAAAAAGGAAAAAAAAAAGAAACCTCCTATATCACCACTAAAAATAACAATACAGTCAGCAGGGGATATTAATTAAAAAAGCTGCCACATCTGTACAGTTCTTGCTTCTGCATCGGCTCTTTTTGTTAATGTTGTCATCTGTGGGTTTGTTTTTTTTTTTTTCTAAACTGTTTTTTATTTTCTTCTTCTTCTTCTTTTTTTTTTTTTTTTTTTTAAATAACGTGAGGTCAGTTTAATCTTCCTCGCCTCCCCCGTACATGTCCGCCAGTTTCTTGAACCTGGGCCCCCAGTCGTTAAGGTAGTCGTAGTCCTGGTCCCCGGAGCTGGAGGAATTGAGGGAACTGACGGAGCCGGCGGTGGAGCCGCTGCCCTCGTAGTCGAAGACCAGCAGGGAATCGTAGGGGGGGGCCGTGGGGTCGTTGTCCGCCGCACGCAGGCCCTGGGAGGGGGCAAATACAGGGAGTTACTACCTGCCGTGGGGTTTTATGGTGATGGTGCTGAGGAAGGGGGTTCGGGTAAAGGCTCTGGGCTGGTGGGATGTTTGGGATCCCTGCAGCAAAACTAAAAGACGACGGTGAAAAGCTAAATGAGGATGGTGAGAAAATGAGGGTCCTGGGGCTTCCATGTGCCCCTCCCGGGGTGGAGGCCTCCCAGCTGCACCCAGCAGAAAATCCACTAACTCCCAGTCCCTCTGTAAAAGAGCTGGATGGAGCGGGAGGGGAGTTATTTCCAAGGATCCAGCTCTGGATCTGGAAAGTTTTCAGTTCTGGGACAGCGTGTCCTTTCTGGGGTTGCCTGTTAAGATTTTTAGCTTGGCCAATCAAAGAATGAACAGCACTCTTCCTCTCCTACCAATAACCAATATTTTAATTTTGATGATTTTGACTCCTTTAGAAAAAAAAAAAAAAACCCCCAAAAACACTCCTAGCAAAATTCTGCAATTAGGAGAGACCTGGGGTGTGAAATCCTGGGCAGAGGTTTGGGAAGCACTGCTGTTCCTGTGTGTTGCGGGCAGCAGTGTAGGCATGCCACAAAAATGGCCTCGGGATATGGAGAAAAAGAATTGCCTTGCTGCAGCCCGGTGTCAGGAAAAGCCTAGTGGAATAGACCTGCAATAAAGCAAAACGTTCTGCATTCACACCTTCAGAAACCCCTGTCTCGGCGTGGGGAGATGGAGCAGGTTTTACTGCAGTGAATAGCAGCCGGAGCATGTGGAAGAGCGAGTCTTCACATGCATGGATGTGTGTAAATGTGCACGTGAAGGATGGGCAGGAACAAAGGAAGAAGGAATTTTAATGATGAAAATAAGAAAAAAGCACAGCAGGAAATGGATATAATAATAGAATTAAATCGCTATAACATTCATTTTTCTGACTTAGGAAATGGATGGTGTGTTTTGTCTCGGAGGAAATAATGCATTGATTGGTTTGTAACCACTCAATCACTCAAAACTAAAACTGAGACAAGAAATACTAAATATTGGTACAAGCAGATAAAGGAGCAGTAATCTAACATAAAATAAAGAAACTCTCTGATCTGAGATGCACCCCTCTGTTCTGTACACTCTTTGAGGCTTTAGACCAAACAGAGCTTACTAGGAAGGCACAGACTGGTGAAATAATTACAAGTCCAGGAGCCACAAATGGCGCCTTTGGCTTTCGGCAACCCACGCGGCTGCTTTGCCACCGCCTCCCCGCCACGACGACACTCCTTTGGCCACATCCAGACAACGTTTTTACTGACAGCAACTGCAATATTCACAGTAATCCAAGGGAAAGCTGGATCAGGTTATACTGCCCAGATGCTGAAAAGCGTGGTGTTTGTGATATCCCCAGGTCAGAAATCTTAGGGGTTTTGTTTGCACTTTGGCTTTTGACAGGCTTGGTGCCTTCATTAGGCCAAGTCCTGCATCCTTTGCGCACACAAATTGTTCCCCTGGCTTTGATCAGACTCCTCATGTGAGTTATAGCATCACTCGGTCCATGCAGCCAGGAAAACGTCGCATAGCTGATGCTAGCTGGCTGCTCAAGCTTTTAAGATGTGACACAGGACAGCCTACAGAACATACCTCATTAATAAAGTCACCAATATCCCCTGGATGTGGGATTACTGGTCTTACAGGATACTGTGGTTCAGCACCAATAGGTCTTTCATCCACCCTTCTGACTCCAGGTGTCTTGTTCAGCACGTGATCCATGGTCTCTGGCTGCTGGAGCTGGCTTAAATCGTAATCCTGTGACAAATGGAAAGGCACAGAGTGAAACCAAGAGCTTTTCATTCAGATCATCTACTCACCCAATGTACAAATAAGTCGAGGGGTCTAATCCTATTTCAGCTGAAGTTCAATGGCAAATCTTATCCCCGGGTACGTAACACCTCTAAAAATCTAAATTACAGATGAACCTGACCTCTGAGTAGCTCATAAAATTGGCCTCCTAAGGGTGCATCCTAAAACACAAGTTAAATCAAATATTTAAATATTTTTTGAATATTTCACACAGCGTCTAAATCTTTGGGATAAAAAATAGGCTTTTGTTTGCATGTGCATAGATATGTGTATAACTTTTTGATGAAATACATAATGTAACGTAGACACAGTGTTGGTAGACATATTATTGCAATTACATTTCTACAGAAGTAAAACCATTAAAATGTGTATTGCATTTATGCATGTAGGCCTTTCAAAGTAATTATGTTCTTTCTGCTTGTGAAAAATCCCAACAGAATAGGTTTCTATCAGGGAATGAGAACCAGGTAATATTTCATTAAAAATGTATTCATGTAGGTAATGGTGTTTTGCTGCTCTTCCTTTGCTGTTATTTTTAACGAATCCTTTCTAAAATATTTAAGCCTACAGTGTAGTTGCCTGAAACCAGATACTTCAGCTAGTTCGAATGCTTATAACAGTACTTTGTTCTACCGGTAAAACTGTTCTTGTGCTCAGACGGGGATGATTGAATCTCCAGGAGCAATATTTATAAATAACTTGTCAGTGGCAAGAAAAAAGAAATGCTAATTGCAAGGATTTTTCCGTGGAATAAGAACTTCTCAAGTTTCGGGCAAAATCCCTGCCTCGGCTCCCCGCGGTGGCTCACCTTCGGATGCTGCCAGGACCTCCACGGCAGGACACGCTGCTGTGGTTTCGTCTAGCCCTTAAGCACCAGCCCTAACCACTGACCTTGGGACTCACTGACACCAACCACGAACGCAGCAGCCTCTGCGCAGACCCCTGAACCACGCAGTCCGTTTACGCAAGCACGAATAAAGCCATTATACGATGCAGAGCCGCATAATTTGTGTGAACTTTGTATTTGAGAGTGTCGCGGGCTCTTTACCTGTGTTAGGTAGGAATAAAAAAAAGGCGACCTAAACACGAGTGACCAAACTTTTCTATTTTAGCTAAGGAAATACATTGGTAGCAGAGGGACAGCACGTCCCAGGAGTGCAGGCCAGGGAAGTTTTCATGCAACATCAGCATCGGTGTCTGTAAGAAGGAGCCAGTGCAGAAAAGCTGACGCATTCAGGCAGACTGTGGCTTAGGGCTCTGTCACCAAGCACAGCTTTGCCACTGTACGCTTTGCGGTGAAAAAGAAAATCCCCAAATGTATTTAGACATTTCTCGCAAACCACATCCAGAAATTAAAAGAAATTAAAGGCACATTAGAGACGATTAAGGAAATGCAGGGAAAGCCCACAGAAGCTCGAGGCTCAAGCAAGCCAAGGCAAGTGCCTGCAGCCACAGGTCTGGGGGAGGGTGGTGGCTGCTAGCTGGTTTTACTAAGATCTCTGATAGCGAATATACAATTTTAATGACCACAATAGCAGAAATATTGTTTGAACATGAGTGTCAGTAGGTCTAGGGGGTAGCAAAACCCACGTAGCACCGGCCTCCCTGCATGGTCTGTTTGCACAGGAGTGCCCCAGTGACACGCTGGACCTAAGCTGGCTCTGACCGATCAACGTCCTTGCCACACTGGGGAAGCCAATAAAGCTGCTGGGGCATAAACAAGGGCGAACGCAACCCTTTGGGAGTACTTCAGTGAAAATAATGCGGTTTCTGCCTTTTTGAGAGTACAGATTGCACAGCTGCTCCTTGGCCACGACCTGCGGGCTCTTCTCACCTGGTCTTCCTCTCCACCTCCTTCTTCGTCGTACTTCAGAATATTGTCCCTGACGTCGTCCTCGGGGTCGATGAGGAGCTGCTTGGTATGGCGCTCCTTCTCCCGGCGTTTCATCCACACCACGAACAGCAGAACCATGGCTGTAAGGGAGAAGCAGCGGGGTGAGCCTGGATCTCATGCGGCGTGAGGCCAAGCCACGTGTGCCAGAGCGCGGCGGCGTGTCCCAGCGCCTCGCCTGCCCTCTTCTGCTATGGAGAACCTCACTGGCTGCTAGTAAGAGGAATAAAATTTTATCGTATTGCGTGTTCTAATTTATAAGGGAGAGATCAGCGAGAGCTGTAAATACTGTGACAGGCCTCCACCACAAACACTTCTTTAAGATCCATCACGAATGCTGATTGAGCTGATGTTTATCAGAAGTTGAACACACAATCAAAGGAAAAGCAAACAGCAAGTGTGAAAACCGATGCTTTCTGAAAATATTTGATCTAAATCCTGAATTTTCAGGATTAGATTTCCACCTTTATTTTATTCAGGGGCATAAAATAAAGGCAGAGGAAAGAGAGCTGCAGAGGTGCTGAGAAACACACAGGTACCGATGACCAGCACCTGTGCACGAGCGGCTGTTCCACCAGCGTGACACAGCGCTGCCCGTTCAGGTCGCGAGCCCTCGCCACAACAGTCATTTTGCTGTTGTCTGCAGCATGCCACGCAAAACTGGTTTGGGGAGGGTGGCTAATACTGGGCATGTAATCCAATTTGGGCTCACTTATACTCTTTTTTGGTGAGTGAGGGAGGCTTTCTAAACTTCCAAGACCACATTAGCCAGGACATTAGCACATGCATTTGGCCATCGACCTGCAAAGCAGATCTAAGATCATTTGAAATCCTTTCAGATTTCAGATTCACAAGGGAGAGCAAATCTGGTAGCACACAGCCAGCCTCCTCAGGCATCAGCATTTATGTGCCAAGCCCTGGCTAATCTCTCTCAGTACGGTAACGGAGAGACATGAACAGTTCTTGAATCATGAGAAACTTCCCCCACTTAAACAACTTTACCCAAAGGGAATGACGGCTGCTCCACAACCTCATTCTTCAAAGGGTCACCCATGTCCCAGGGGCCGTGCGCTCCCTGTGACTCACTGCATGGAAGTCGCTCTGGGAACTTAAGTCTCCACTAACATAAGGCAACCAGACCTTGTCTTCTTCAAGAACCTGTTAATATGTTAGTTTTCATTCTCATACTCAGTAGCAGCAAATAATGCCATCAAAAATGAAATTAAGCCTGGGCAGCTGATGCAGTTACACCTCCCTGTGTCTGCTTTCCCTCTGTTCTCCACGCCAGCCACACACGAAGCTGTGACGGTGGCAATCTGCAGAAGAAGGGAGAGATGGATGGACAGCGGAGATGGGAACGTGTGGCCGTGGGAACGCATTCATTTCACTTAGGTCAACCCTTGACTGTGCCAAAAGAATTCAGCCGACGTAAGATCCCAAGCTCTCTTTACGTTTTTTAGCTGCATAAGGAGAAGGAACAACTGCTGTTTCCCACCATCTCATACTTTGCAGGGCTTTCTTTCCCTTTGCCTCTTCGTGGAGCCTCGGCACCGCTTCACCGAGGACAAGGATGGAGAAGAGACCAGACTCTGGGCAGGCAGCTTGCAGCCCCACTGTGTGGGGAGGTGGTTAGGAGGATCTGAGTTTTTCCTCCCAGCACCAAAGTGTTTATACCCAACAGGAATTCAGTGAAGTGAGCAGAACAGGACCGGACAGCTAATTACTGCCATTGTGTGCCAATCGGCTGCCATCCCTGCCTGCCAGCTAACAGAATTGTTTTCAGATAGTTCAGCATTTCTTTAATGCTTATCCTAGATCTACTCAAGAAAGAAAAAAAAAAAAGGAAAGAAAATGTAACTCTTATCTGCGATATAAAACCTCAGCTATTTAGCAGACTATTGAAGTCCTTTTCTCGTTGTTCCTTTTCAAGTCCCTCACAACAAGATACCTGCCTAGTCCAAAAAGACAATATTATAATGGTTACCAGGGTTTATCTTTTTCTTTCCTTTTTTTTTAAAATGCTACTTTTACATGCACTTGTGGAAAAAAACTGTGCCATTAACGCCTTTACAGCTACCTTGAAAAAAAAAAAGACCTTCGAAGTGTCAATAGTGGATGTAGTGCACTCTCCTTCCTTTTATTCACTCTGCAGAATGGGAAGTGCTATTACTGCTGTTAGACCCATTTTCACTCTGCATGTAGTTTTCCTTGAAATCTATTGTCTTCACCGTTCACAATTTTTTATTGCATTGCTCTTCTAAATGTGTTATTTGTGCAGCTAATACATCAGGTATCGGGAAGAAGAAAAAAACCTTTGAGCAAAGGTGAAGGCAGAAACTTCCTTCACCTGAGCAACCTCAGATCTGTCCTCTCGCTGCTGCTTCCCTTTAAAGCCATCAAACTTTGACCTGCTGACTCTAAAATGGCCAAATAGCACAAAAAATCCTGCATCTGCCTTTTCCCAGGCTATTCTTCAAAGGTCATGATATAAAACAGATAGAAAGGATGCAAAACACTGAAAGGATGTAACTGGAAAACTGCTCATCGCAAATTACATTTTTCATCACTGATACAGTGCTTTGCAGCTCTTGAAGATAAAAAAAAGTCAATTAGAATTACAATGAATGTAAAAATAAGCTTTTGTAATAAAAACCGTAATTTAAAATGGGATAATGTATCTGAAAATGAAAAGAGGAATCTCTTAAATCAAATGTCCTTCAGCTGAAGTTAATTTCAGTCAATAGGATTTTCAACTGTTTAAATCATATTTTAGCACTGGATTTATACAAGAGCGGCAAAAAGAAATCCCATGTTTAATCACTTCTGTGGCTTCCAGTGCAAACTTTTAGCCGACCAGCAGCAGCACACCTGCAGGTCCCAGCGTACCAAACGTGGCGGGACTGACGAACACCCCGTCTTCTTCTGGGTATGCAACCGTGGTGCATTCACAACAAACGCCCTTGCCGAAAGGAGCAGCCTAAAACATTTTGCTACTGGGACCCCATACCCAATGAAAGACAGACATTGGGCATCGTGGCTAGGCACTGGGATGCTTCCACCGGCTCAGATGGGCTGGATGAGGAGTGGGGACTGCACAGCCACAAACACCCGGTTTTCTTGCTTGCTCTCCAGACTGATATGGGAAATCAATTATACAACAATATATTCCCATCGCTGGCCCAGGAGGGTGGATGTTTGCCCAGAGATGACCCATTCTCTTAATGTACCGTATCATATCCACATTAGGTGACATTTGTAGCATACGTCGCTCTGTCTGCTCTCTGTTTAAACACATTGGGGGTAAATATTAAATGTGATTTAGCACCATAACTCCCATTAGCTTTAATGGGAGTCCCATGGTTTCATCCTGTGTTTCTTGATGAATATTTACCTCATTGTTCATTTCAGCGCTCATTTTTATCTATTCCTACTGTGCCAACTCCTGCTTGAAGTTATAATGATATCATTTTTATTTTTAAGTGTGTGCACACATAGTTACTGGTAATGCTCATGAAAGCCTGGGACTAACGGCATTGCTGGGCAAAAGGGATGGCTTTGCCTTGAGCAAAGGGATGGCCAGCTCTTCTCTGCAACGCACCCCCAGCCCTCCAGTGCTCCTGATAAACTGAGGATCCTTCCTCTAAAAACACAGTCCACCACGATTCTCCAATCTGTTGTCATTTTAGAAGCAATGGGAATAACTACCATTCTTCTTTTCCTTTGAACAACCGGAAACCTACAGCTATGCAGTGGCTCTGCAAGGGACTAGCCAGACTCTCATAACCAGTACATCTGGTACTGGGAACCAGTATATCCACAGCCAGTCAGGGACAGTCAGGGATCTGAGAGCTACGGGGGAGAGTCTGCCACAGGGTTTTGGTCAAGTCCTTCAACTTTTTCCTGCAGAACGTGGGGAATCATATTGCACTCACTACCTACGAGACGCTGTCAGGTGTAATGATGTTCGTAAAGCTACTGGAAGTCTTAGAAAGAAAAGTCCGACGCATGCAGGGAATGCTCTAGCTCGTTTTGCTGACACTGCAGTGAAGGAGGTTCGAATGCAGGTGTGTGAACCACCTCCCGCAGCCCAAAGCTCACGGCTCTGTCCTTTGCATGGAGCTTGCACGGCCCTTGAAAAATACCCCGTACAGAAATGAGGCAACAGGGAACAGGATGGGAAACAGGAGGTCTCCCAGCGGTGTCACCCCCTGAGGTACTTACTTAGTAAAATAATGATGCAGATCAAGATGGCGATGATGGCGCCCGTGCCCAGCCCCGCTGCAGCCACCGCCCCGATGGTGGTGCAGTCGCCATTCTCGTCGCACGGGCACACCTTCACTTTGATAACGGATGTGTTGTACAAGGGGGGGTTTCCTGAGTCCGTCACGACGATCGGCACATCATACACACCCGCTTCCAGGTACATGATTCGTAAACTAAGCTGGGCGTAATCGCCTGGAGAGACCAAGACAGACAGACAGGTGACAGACACTCTGGCAGAGCCTTGCAGCCACGCTTGTACAGGCAGGGCTCCTCTGCCAGAGCAGTCTTCCGAGTTCTGAAGAAGAGGCTATTGACAACACACCTGGGCAGGACAGCTTCAGACTTCTGCCCCAACAGTGTGGTCAACAATCGGTCTGTCTTTGCAAAATACCGTGCGTTTTCACTGCTGCGCTAACCTACCTTGATGCCGTTTGCAAATCCAGCTGCATGCGTTTAAAATGGCATGAAATGCAAATACTAAAGCATGGATG
Organism: Haliaeetus albicilla; assembly: GCF_947461875.1. Lineage (NCBI taxonomy): Eukaryota > Metazoa > Chordata > Aves > Accipitriformes > Accipitridae > Haliaeetus > Haliaeetus albicilla. Next base: position 4,778,004 of record NC_091484.1, read on the forward strand.
ATGTTCCCTGGGTCTGGGCTGCCCCTGGCTACTGTGCGGGCTCTCTACTCGCCCACCCTCCCACCTTGGGATTTTTGGGAAGCCCTTCGCCCCTTGATGACACGCTCAGCCAGAGAATCCTTCTCGTGTTCCCTCCCATTGCAATACAAGAGCTGGGGGACTGAGCCCCGAGCTGCGAGGGCACAAGCTGTTGCCCCTGGCCTGGCAGAAGGTGCCAGACCTCAGGGAGAGGGACCAGCTTTGAAGCCAAACCAGCCCATGGCTCCATGGTATTTTCCATCCTCTGCTGAAAGTACCAATAAGAGGAGCAATTAGGGCCATTTGTGGTTGCATGCTGCAATATAAAAATCCTTCACATACTGGTAATCTTCACACTTACCTAGCCCTCCTGGTTCCATGGTAAATTAAAAGGCTGCCTTTATGCAATTATGGCCAGAGAAATGAACATTGATCCTGATTGTGGCTTATGACAATTACACTGGAACATAAGGAAGACTGATAATAGCTTTTTTCCCCTTGGCCATTATGGATGATTTATACTCTGTTCACTACTGATAACTGTTCATAATTATGAACTGCATTAAAAAAAGCCAAGTGCCAAGGCTCTTAGAGTTATGCTGCAGGTCTGATACAAATCATTTCTGATTAACTATCTTGTCTATAATGTCAGCCATAATGTGCTTTAAAAAATAAAAATCAGATAAAAAAGTAGGAAAGTTTGGAAGTTTGAAAGCGCACGTGGCCTCATTAGTGAATCAGAGTCCAAATGTCCTCAGGATTGCCTGCCCCATTTACCATTCAGCCGTGTTATGGTCCAGTTCTTCCTCACCGCAGATGGCACACTTGGCAGCTCGAAGACAAAGGGCCCAACGTTTGGATCAATGTCAGCATCCGCGGCTGTTATGTTGATGACATTCAGGTTTGGCTTTTCACAGATCTGTGCCTCCTTTGGCAGGAGCTCAGGAGCATTATCGTTGATGTCGATTAGGTAGATCTGCAGAGTGCCAGTGCCGCTTGCGGGGGGTATACCTGAACGGGAGAGGCAGAGCCAAACATGGACTGATGACCATTACTTGAGAAGCAGTGGGAATGACAACTCCGTGGACCAGCCCCCTCTCTGCCTTCCAATTCAATAAACCAGGATTTTCACCCTCCTTCCTTGGACCTTATTAGGGACATACCGCACTTTCATGGTCCTTTGCTTTAAGAGGTATTATTAAAACTTCCCGAAGCCTCCTAATGTTGCTGTTTTTTGCTCCTGCAGAACATGGAGGTTGAGTTCTGCAGATTTGTAGCCTACGGCAATGTCCTTAGTCAAACTCTAAAAATACAAGGAGGTGATGCCAAGCTGCTAGTGCAAATTTTGGTAATGGCTGTTTTGAAGAGGAAAAACCATTAGGAAGACAGCTAACAAGAGGAAGAAGAGGGCTTGGAGGGAAGAAGAAAAGTAAGTAGTGCAATCCATTGGTCAGCATTTACTGTAGCACTTGCTAGCCAGTTTTTAGATTTGCAGACTATTACACTGCTTCAAAGAAAGCCCAACTATCCAGCCCATCCCATAGTCAGCCCTAGCTTTAGCGGTGAAAGGTCCTTGCTCGAAGCCTACAGTGTGGGCTAACCATCACCAAACACGATAGGTGATGCTATGTCCCAATATTCAGATCTTCATCCCCTCTACATGTGGCTCAACCAGCAGGGTTGCCACAGCACAGCAGTCTTGGTCCTCCAGCCCCTTATTGATGAGGAGTCACATTTGTCAGACTAACGACCACTTACACGAAGTAATACCTGCTCTGGCAAGAGAGAACAGCCTTCCCAGAAATGGCACAGTATTTTGAATTTCTCTCCCCACACATACATCTGGCAGCTCCATCTTGGCCTGCCCACCGCCTCCCTTCTCAGGCAGCATTGCTTCAGCAATTCTTTTTTAAGTTTGTATTTTCAGTCCTGGCTCTCCCTCCCAGTGCTGGATATAAAGCTACACAAACCAGTTCCCCACTTTCAAATGGTGCTTCTGCTTCCACAGACTTGCCTTCCTACATTCCTTTCTCATTTCTGCTCCATTTTTCAAGGGAGCCTTGAAAACTCTGAAGGAGCCCTGAAAAGCCTTCTTTCATGGTTCCTACCTAAGCTCTTCAATCACTGATCTCATCCTTTCATCTAATAAGCACGGGGTAGGCTTCCCTCTAAAACAATGTCTTTGATCAGCCTTGAAAGTTTCTGGAGAGACAGACAGCCCATCAGGATACTGGGGCTGAACATGAAAACTGACTTTCGGGACCAAGCAAAGCGATTTCACTGTTTTCATGTTACTCAGAGTATCTTCTGGGATGAATGCAAGGCCCACACTCTAACCTCTGAGATAGACTGAACGCAAACTAGCAGTCCTGAGAGGCACTAACTGGCACGTGGCTGAAACAACCTGCAATTGCTGCACGTACAAATGCAGTTTTGTAGGGCTATTGGGTATTGCTGGGCTCCGGTTCCTGGTGTTTTTGGTTCTTCGTGCTCCTGAGTGCAGTTCTGGGGCAGTCTCAGGAGAAAGGAAAAGTAAATAATTCTTTAAATGTCCAAGTACTACAAACCATGGAACATTTCAAGTTATTTCAGCTGTCTTATGTGCAGAGAGCAAGGACATGGAAAGAGCAGGTACTGATGTACTACAAAGGATCCTTGGACTTAATGCTCCAGAGATGAGGACCACCACAGTACCCCTGACGCCAGTGGAGAAATTGGTCTACTCTCTGAAATTAAGATTGAAATACTAATGACATTATTCCAAAAGAAAGAGGAATGCACAACTGCCACATCTGCATTTAACTGTTGCATTCCACATCACTGCCTTTTTCACAGTGCCAGCGTCGGCACTCCTGGAGTGAGGTACAAGCCAACTGGCTTTCAAGTTCAGCTGCAAGCAGGAGTCACTCCCATCCTGCTTGTGCAAAAATTTCTAAGGAACTTGGGCCACTGTCTTGACAAATCATGGCAGAAATTAAGTAAACTGTGCCTGTGGCTAACCGGCATCTTCTTGTTGTTGTGTGCCTGCAGAAAAGGAGGAACCTGCAGGCAGGGTCACCAATGCAGCCTGGTCTCCTACAGGATTGGGCCCCACAGGTGAGTTCCCATGGGGTGCTCTGATATAGAGGAAGGGGCAGGACCCTGCTTCCTTCAGTTACAGAGTCTCTCTCCCCTACTCATCTCCCTGGTTTATGAAACCTGTTGGAACATGATGCATTTGAGTTCTCAGCTTCCCTGTGAGATTGGTTGAAATTGGCTGAAGGGTTTAGCCACTGCCAGTCTTCACACCTGTGTAGACACAGTGTGATCCAAGAGCCTCTCTCTCCTGGGAAACCAGGCTACAAATATGCTGTTGATGAGGATTCCCCCCCGCCCCCCGCCCTACACTGCAGTCAAAACTTTTCTTAAAGTGACTATCTCTGCGCTGTAGCCCAGGGAGAGAAAGAGAGCATGCCCAAGGAGTATTTGGATAACCTTATCATATACTGAAAACAGCAAAAAGAACTTCAAGGAAACATCATGCTGCTGCTTCTTCAAGAAAGAAAGAAAAATCCCCACCAAAACCCCCAACCCAAAGCCTTTCTTTGATGAGTATGTGATGCCGCAGAACCTGGAACTTGGGAGAAATGTGGAAAGAGTCTATTAGCCTAGATAAACTTTACCTGTTATCCTAAGCACTCTAGACAGAATTTTAAACAAGGTGTTGCTTTATGTGCATGTTAATGGCTGCAATATACCAGTGATAGATTAATTTTTCAGAATAAAGAGATTTACCTAGGTCCTCACTTTCTGACCTGCTGAATGATGGATGTGGAAGCGCTGATGCACTGCAGCATCAGCACCGAAGCCAAGGAAAGGGGTTAACTCCAAATCACGTTGTACTAAGTGCCCGGGATTTGCAAGGTCAGATGGTGAGGATTAGTTTGACCAGTTCAAGCTCTACCACTGCTTTTGTGAATAGCCTCACAAACAGCCAACTCCTTTGACCTGTTTTGCCTCGCGGCTCTTGCAGATGAACCTGCTAGATCCCCTTGAGACTATTTTGGATTTCACTGCCCCGGCTGCCTTCACAGAGGGGAAGCTTAGGATGGGGCTGTGGGACCACACCAGTCTTACCACTGACGGCACAAAGAAGGGCCAGAATTTGCTTCTGGGTACTGCTACTCGGCATTGAAACTCTTCCATGAATTTGCCTTGCCCCTGTGACCCAGGATGCAATGACTCAAGTGAAGCCTGAAACCCCAGAGGGAGCGAGTTTTCATTCGCCCTGCAAGCACCGCCGTATCTGCTCATAATGGACGTGGCACCTTCAGCCTGAGGGATGACAAGAGCTAACACAAACACTGTCCTGAAAGCACCTACAGACTGAGCAATACACTTAGGTGCTCACAGCCAAGCCTAGACTTAATTTTGTTGCTGAAACACGGCTCTGGTTTGATGTGAGCACTCAGCACCCTGCAGGGGGAAGACGTGGGTCGGAGAGGCGGGCAGAAGGCCCTCTCCTTGCCCAGGGAAGCTACTGAGCCCTCCACAAAGCCTTTTCCAACCGGAGGAACCGACGAATGAAATAACAGCATGACCACATTTAGGTATGGTTAGCAAAAAAGTCGTCAACTCCTCCTAATCAGAATTAGGAACGGGAATCCAGGGCAGCAGCAATGGACCTCTTGCCCTTGAGTGAGGCCAGCGCTGAGGTTCACAGTGCTAATTTGACCAAAAGCACTGTGTGATCTTTAATGAGCAGAGACGAACAAGTCTTAACAGGACTTCTCCGTGAGAAGATCTGTACTGGCCTCAGCAACTTTGATAATAAAATACACCAGCATCCAGACACTCTGATGATGGCTGGACGTTTCAGAAATGGTAGTGGACAGAGAGAGATTAGCTCCAATGACAGACAGACAGACGCCTTTCATGAAAGCCACGGCAGCTCAATAGATTGGCTTATTTTTAATACCCTCCTGCCATCCCCTACAATTACTTCTGGTTTCCTGATGGAAGGCTTCCTGAATGCTCTGATCACTGCCTTTGGGACGATTACCAGGACCGATGTGTTCGGCAGCCCTTGGAGAGCACATCCCTTTGATATTTTTTCAAGTTCAGGCTACACCGCTACACTGAACTCCCCAAATCGATTTTCCATTTGCCCTCCCTTTCCCTTAATAACACTCTCCGTATACTGTGCACATTTAATTTACTCCAGCAATTTCCCGTCCCACTTTCACATTTTTGACCATAAAAACCTGGGAAAAAGATAACTTATACTGACAACTCTGTCAGGGCATCATTTCTCTTAATGCATCACATTAGAGTCTTATTGAAGCATGAACAATGTGAAGCCTGGGCTCACCGTTGTCAGCCGCCAAGAATGTGGCCTCGTAGACATTATTCTTAATGTAGTCTGACTCTCGATCAAGGACAGCAGCAGTAGTGATCTGACCATTTGTGGCATTAATGTTCAGCCAGTTTGCAGGATCTGACAGCTTAGAGTATCTACAGAGAAAGGAAATAAATACATGGTAGTCTTTTCACTGACATATCCTTAATATTGCTTGAAATAAGGTTTTTCTGGACTCCTGACCCATGATTCAAAGGACCTTTGGATAACTGGTTCTGTTGACAAACAAAATGCTAATTGAGTATCTGTTTTTTGACCTCTGCAATTATTCAATTTTTCTATTTCTTTCATTTTAAAGGTTTTTCTTTCCACTAAGTGCCACTTACATGCCAGCTTCCTGCTGCTGGGAGTGGACATAGCCTGAGGTCTGTGCAGCTGAGGAGAAATGGGGTCTGCAATGACCACTGCATTCATATGCCTGAATTAGAGGATGGATTCCTGCTCTCTCCTTCTCTTAACATTGCCCTTCCTAAACCAGCTGTTGCTCTAAAGCTGTGGATATTGCTGTTTTCTGCCCATCACTAATAAACAACAGTTTGGGAAATACCACACTGGAAGAATGGCAGTTTTCAGGCCACTCTTTTGTATCAGAATGGCATCTTCAGCAGCAATTGCCCTGGGGACACTGTAATGGGAAGTCACAGCTGTATTAAGACGTGGACTCGCGGGGGAAGCAGTTTCAGGTCTGCTCTCCCAAAACATTTTTATATGTTCCTGAAATAGCAGGTGAGATGATCCTATGCATGTGGGAGGTTCAAAGAGAGCAGTGACAAGGGGTTCCCCTTGGCAGTCCCCAGTGTTCCCAGGGCTGGAAGGACCCAATGGCAGACTTGCCTCCCAACTACTCAGTCAACTCATAGCCCACGTCTGTTCACGTCCTACGCAGCCAGCTACGAGCGTGGTTTGTTTGAGGCAAACTTTTTGCATGTTCTCCAGATCAATGTGTTCTGTTTACCTTTCTCACTTGCTTGTTTTCCTTTGTTTTATTTTATTCGTTGCTTTTGATTTCTACTTCTCAGTTTTGTACAGTTTGAGTTGAGATGGACCCTTATTACCTGAACTGGAAGCTAATAAATGGCCAAACTATAAATTACTGAAATAAGCAAAAAGCTGAGCTTATTTCATGGGTAACTCAGAGCTGCTGATAGTTTTATATAAACTTTTTGTAGTTAGATATACAGAAAGAAGAACTGCTTGCTTCTGGTGGATATTCCTTTCCAGAAATGGGCTGTTTGAAGCTGAAATTCAAAGTGAAACTTGAGCTGCGTCAATCTGTGTGAGCAGGAAAGCAACACACAGCTGCACAAGCCCCTGCCAAAGGAAAGAATTACATTTCATGGAGCTAGACTCTTCGGGATGTTTTCATTTCTTTTTAATATCACTGCTGTGAGTCTCCTGCCCTTTCTCTGCTAAATGACCAGGGATCCAGTTTCAAAGCTGGCTTTGTGAATGTGTCTGTGGCTAATGAGGATAACTTGAGGTGTGACACTGGCCATGCCAAGCTGTGCCTTACTGGAGATGCTCCTGCTTCCTTATCTTCTATTTGTAAAAACTCTATTTCATCAAAGACTATTTAGAGAGAGACTGAAACCTATATGCAGGGCTCTAGCAGCTGGATCAGCTCTCTGTGAAGTGCTTATCATGGATCTGTAGGCTTAGCTTTTTGGGTATCTTTTCTCCTAACTCACCAATGCCAACTGTGAAGAAAAAAACCAAAATATCCTTTGCATAGCTCACGAAGACAGGACCCCAACAATACCCCACTGCTTCTTGTGAAGCCTTGGTGTTGGGCTGTCCCGATGAAAAAGGGGTAAGAGAGATTGTACTTGGCTTTGAAAATGAAGTGCTGGTAGGTACACAAAATGTGTGTCCTGGAAGCCCTAGGAAAAAAACTCTCAAGTAATTGGCTGTTCATATTCACAGAAAGTCTTACAAGACCCTGCACACACACTGTGCGATGACAGGAATGGCTCAGCAGAGCCGGTCCTTCTCCCAGAAACAGCAGATGCTCATTTGGATTATAGATCATCCACCTCCAGGTTAGAGGGAGTATTCAATCAGAAATGAGCCGTTTTCTCCTCTGAAAACCAGACCAGTTTGGTACAGACGTTAGGGAAATAAAAACCCTTCAAAGGCCAATATTTCAAAAAGAATATAAGAAAAACTGGCTTGTTAGTTAGGATGGTCTCCTTCCTCAAAAGTCACAATACCTGTCTAAAGACAACAAGATGAGGCAGTGAATAAACTATCATTTTCTAGACCAGACAGCTCTGTGCCAGGTGAAATATTTCAAACTCTTCCTGACATGAAATGTCACAACTGATATAAGTTTAAGTGGCCTCGGCTGTGGTCATGTCGTACACTCAGGTTTTGCCAAAAATGCTATGGTCCTTACAGACTGCGAGTAAAAAAGAAACAAAATTCCGTGGATTTAGAAGTATCCAAGAGCAGGCAACGCATTTCCCGTCTGCACAGACGGAGGCTGAAATACTTGTGAAAGGTGTCATGAGGACTCATTTTCACACACACTTTTCTGCCTATGTATTTCCCAGTGGGAAGGCGTGTGAGTCGGGGTCCTGGACCGTGGATTCAGTCCCCAGTCTGCCCAGGTGGGACAAAACACAGTGAGTGACACCCTCCCGGTTGCAGAATCGGTCAGACTAAATCCAATCTTAAATTGCTTAGATAGAGCACCTGACTTTTAGAAGGCTAAAATTTTGCCATCTGAATCTCATTCCTAGGGAAAGCAGCTAACAACGAGGTTATGTTTGGCAGTTGGTCTGAAGGTCAGAAAAAATCTTGCTAACTGCAGGGCAGGCAAGGGCTGCTGGGGTGCCTGATATGGACTGGCATTAGTCAGATAAAGACCAAGTGCCAATGGCATGTGCATGGGTGTTTGACTGCTCAGGCAATACCTAACTATATGATACCTTAAAAGCCTGTTCAGCAGCTGTTTGTAACCAAGCCAGCCTTGCTCTGAACGGGCTGACAGCTCCTCTCACACTGCGCTTTTTAAGCCAGGTTGAACCTAAATCCTCTGGAAGCAACAACAGACATGATTAAAAATCCTAGTCATTCCTTTTGGAAATCTAACCCTTGCCCTTTCTGTGCCTCGGTTTCCCCCTCGT